>NC_142501.1:177598787-178848787 GCF_057876585.1 Rhinolophus sinicus | reverse complement strand
TGGGTGTTAGATCCTGCGGCCCTCTCCCTCCTCATCCTCGCTCCCAAATAAGGCCTAGGCCCCTAATAAAGTGAGAGGAACAGGGAACTCTAGTCACTAAAGGTCTCCGGTTCCACCATCTCTGGGGTAGAACATTGTTCCCAAAGCAAACATTTTCGAATACCTGAGATGACATTGCTTTTCCCTGGGAGAGAGTTACTTAGAAGAGAGTAGTACAAATTTGGCAAAAATGATAGAGTCCGTAATGATTTGTTAAGTAATATCTGATTTGATAACACCATAATTATTGACAAATTAGGCAGGTCTCTAAGGAATAGAGTATTGGACTTCTTTTAGTTGAATTCACCCTGTTCGTGTCCTGCTTTCTAGGCCTTAGTAATAGTCGCTAACATTTATTGAGCGCTTATAAAGTGCCAGGCCTTCTGCCTGGTGTTTTATATGTATTTCATTTACTCCTCAGAACAATCTTATGTAGAAGTACAGGATTCGTTTGATCTGGTTTACCCATAGGAAAACAGACTGCCTTTTGGATGGATGGATGGATGGATGGATGGATGGATGGATGAAAATATCGTACCCAAGGTCACACAGAAATTAATAGCCAAGTCAGAATAGTACTTGAGCTTTCCAGCTCCAAAAAGCCTTTAACCACTACTCTCTGTTGCCTTTCCAAGAGGATACTGTTTCCCTGGAGGTTCAAGGTATTTCCAGGTTAAGAAGAAAATTATTGAAAAGTTAGTAAGAATGCATGGTTACCTGTTTTATTATTTTCTTACTTTATTTCTACATTGGTGAATCCCTGTTATTCTTTGCTTTTCTCTATCCTTTCATTATATTGCTATTGAATAGTATACCAGAGAGGACAGAAAAGGGAAGTGAAAGAAAGGGAAATTAATAATTTTTTTTAACTGTGGCAAAAAACATAAAGTTTAGCAGTTGAACCGTTGTTAAGTGTATGGTTCAGTAATGATAACTATTTTCACATTGTGCAACGGATCTGCAGAATTTTTCATCTTACAGAACTGAAAGGCTATACCAATTAAACAACTTAACATTTTCCCCACCCACCAGCCCCTGGCATCCACCATTATACTTTCTTTTAAAATTGACCACTTTAGATACCTTATATAAGTGGAATCGTATGCAGCAGTTCCTAACTGAACGTGGTCTATAGGCTCTGCCACTTTAAGCTAAATGACGTGTAATGAAACCAGATTTACCATAGGCTAATTAATGTAAACAAGAGATAAGTTCCTACTGCGTCTTATCAACATAACAATGAAGTTGAATGAAACAATGTTATTTGAGGACCTGTTGTAGTATTTGTCTTTTTTGAAGCTTATTTCACTTAGCATGATATATTGGAAGTTCATCCATGTTGTATGTGGTAGGATTTTTTTTTAAGTTGCATATACAAGGTGTGATCAAACAATACGGTGAATATTTAAATAAAAAACTTATTATAGTAAAAAGCACATTGCCATTAACCCCTATCAAAATACGCCCTCTTGCTTCCAACACGCTTATCCCATCTTTTTTGCCACTTTCTGAAGTAATTCTGAAAGTCCTCTTTCGTGAGTGTCTAGTTGCACTGTCCTGTCTGCCTCGATGTCCTGAATCATTTTGACTTTAGGGAAAAGCCAGAAATCACACGGTGCCAGAGATCTGAATAAGATCTCTGAATAAGGTGGATGAGGACACATGGTAATGTTTTTATTTGACAGAAATTGGCTGTATACCAGAAGTGATGTGTGACACGGAATGTCCTGATGGAGGATGATTTACTGCACACTTTAAAACACACCTTTTCTCAACAGTAGCTCACACCTGCACTGAACGAGTTGAAACTTGTCACACACTGTGACTGGATGCGCTGCTTCCTGTATTGAAGATCCCTTCCTTTCCATTGGATGGCATTTGGCAGCAACATTCACCGTAATTTGTCATCAGAACAGAAAGGCTCCGTGTCACACATTCCTTCTGGTACGTCAATTTCTGTCAAAACATTACGGTGTATCCTCATCCACCTTATTCACCAGATCTGGCACCGTGCGACTTTTGGCTCTTCCCCAAAGTCAAAATGACCCTGAAAGGTAAACGTTTTGAATCAATTCAAGACATGGAAGCAGCCATGACAGCGCAACTGAAGACTCTCATGAAAGAGGACTTCCGAACTACTTTAGAAAGTGGCAAGAACAATGGGATAAGTGTGTTCGAAGTGAGGGGATGTATTTTGAGGAGGATTAGTGGCAATGTGTTTTTTACTGTAATTTTTTTAAATTTAAATATTCACTATATTGTTTGATCACACCTCATATATCCCACATTTTCATTCCATCTGTCAGTAGGCATTTAGGTTGTTTTTACATTTGGGCTATTGTGAATAATCCTGCTATGAACATGGCTGTGCAAATATCTCTTTGTGATCCTGCTTCAGATCTTTTGGGTATAGACTAAAAAACCCATTTGCTGGATCATATAGGTAATAATTCTATTTTTATTTTTCTGAGGAAATGCTATACGCTTTTCCATGGTGATTGCACCATTTTACATTTCCACCAACAGTGCACAGGAGTTCCACATTCTCACCAACACTTGTTCTTTTCTCTATGCTTGTTTGTTTGTTTTTGATAGTAACCATCTTAACAAGTATGAAGTGCTATCTCATTGTGGCTTTGATTTGTATTTCTCTGACAATTAGTGATGTTGAACATCTTTTTATATGCTTGTAGGCCATTTGTATATCATCTTTGGGGTAATGTCTCTTCAGATCCTTTGCCCATTTTTTAATTGGGTTATTTGTTTTATTGGTTGTTGAGTTGTAGGAATTCTTTATATATTCTGGATATTAACTCCTTATCAGATATATGATTTGCACATTATTTTATCCCATTCTGTAGGTGTTTTTCACTCTGTTGATTGTGTCCTTTGATACACAGAAGTTTTTAAGTTTAATGTAATCCCGTTTGTCTATTTTTTCTTTTATTGTCTGTGCTTTTAGTGTCATTGCTAAGAAACCATTGCCCAGAGTTAAAATTTTTTTAATCGCCCTACTGTATGAGTACATGATGTCATTTAGTCATTATCTAGTCCTAGATGGACAGTTTGAACATTAAGCAAGTAATTACTTGAGACAGAATACTTTGACTTTTGAAGTCTACTAACTTGTAACCTTAATTTTGGGCAAGTTAGAGAACCTTTCTAGCCTTTAGCTTTATCATATGTAAAATGGGACAATAATATACTGATTTCATAGGGTTGTTATGAGGATTAAATGAGTTAATACATGGAAAGCATTCATAGTAAGCACTCAATTATTTTGGTATCGTTTGCACTTTACAAAGCTCTCAGAATTTTTAAACTTGTAGTCTGTTATTCTTCTACTATACAAGCAACTTGAATCAATCTACTAAAGGATACCGTAAGATATTAAAGCACAACACAATTGTTGGTCTTAAAGACGTGGATATAGAAAAACTTAAGAAATATAAAGTGAAAATTAGTAGTACAATGTATTGTAATGTGGCAGTATGTGATTACCAAATAAAGTGATAGGGGACAGTTGTGGTGTAGTCTGAAAACCTTAGTTCAGATGCAGACTTTGCCTCTGACAGCTTTATAACCGGGGACAAGTTACTTAGCTTCTCTAAGCCTTGTTGAGTTATGTGTAAAGTGAAGATTTCATCACAGGGTTGATGTGAGCGTTAGCTGAAATAAACTTATGTGCAACTACTTAGCAAAGTGTATTTTACATAGAATGTTTTCAGAATTTATTTATTGGAATAATTTAAGAAGTCAGAGGAAGGAAAGAGCTAGAACATTTTTGTAAGTTCCTGATAAAATGTTTAGTGGAGAAGGAAATTGAAGCTCTTGGTTAAAATGAAATTGCATATTTTTATCCCTGAATTTCACCTATTCTAGACTACCATCAAACCCTTGTAGCTCAAAAGAGTTTTGACTGAATGTTCTTGTGGATGTGTTTTCATACTAAGATAGGTAAAAGAAAACATTTTGATCTCCATTATTCTTATACAGCGAATGGGAAGATGACGAAACTAAATTCTAGCTATATTCCACAATTTTTGGCCTCTTTACATTTTATTCTTGCCAGGTTGATTGATAAAACATTTTTTTAAATTGACAAGAGTTTTCCTTGAAGAAAAACTTGATCTTCAAATGGATCCTAGGACATTGTTGCTTTCTATGCTTTTATTTGAGAATTTTATTTTGCAGTTTATTTGTTGCAGTTAACTTCTTAGTGAATTGAGTTTTGTAGCTTTCAAATATTTTCATACTATAAGTTTAGTGTATGTGTGAAAGCATTGACATATACGAGTAGCTACTACGTAGGAAATACAAATATTCTGGAAAAATAATGTCAGGAGACAGAAAACAAATTACATTTTTGTTTCTTAAACTGTATATTTGTTGAGTTATTGATATGTCTGGGACTTTCACGGGATATAGTCTCGCTATCTTAATACTTTACATTGCTATTTTAATACTTTGGTGTTTAGTGCTAATTGGGGGGCAGTTTGAACTATAGATTTTTTTTTTCCCAGAGAAAAGCATTTTTATTGTTTTCAAGAATTTCATAGTAATTTGAACCAAATGACCCACTTCAAAAAAGGCCATCCTGTATCTTTAACGAATGGATAGTTTATAGTATATTTTGCAACATCTATCTGCACAATAGCAATTATAGTCCTGTTTTTATTTTTTCTCTCATGTGAAAGATATGTGTGTAGATTTTTCTTCCTTTGTTTTGCTACATTATTTTAAAATTTAAATCTGATAAAAAACATTCAAAGTACTGTCACCTTTTGTCTCACTTAAAATGATAAAATAAAGGTTTTGAAATTGTGATTACACATCTAGAGTATTATCCAACCTATTCCTTTTAAGACAGTTCAGTTTTTTTTTGTTTCTGACTTAATTAAAATTTAGTGACAAATACAAACCTTACATTCAGAACAATTATTTTGATAGCATCAAGTTAAGTAAGTGTTACAATGATTTTCAAATTTCAGCTAATAGCCAAATGATTTCAGACATTATAGCTGAAGAAAAAGTATTGAAATTGGTTTTGAACCTTAATTTAGTAGTTGTGCGACTCTGCATACATAACGACCTTTCTGAGCCTCATTTTCTCATTTGTAAAATGGGGCTATAGTTACTTAACAAATACATACTGAATGCACAGTGTTTTGTTCCACGCACAGTTCTTAGGAACTAGGGAGTCAGTGAACAATAAGACAAAGTCTTTGTCCTCTTGGAGCTTACATGTTGGAAGAGTGAAATGTGAAATATCTGCTGGACATTAATGGCTTGATTCCTGACATTCCCTTTTCCTTTCCTTAGCCTCAGTTTCCCCATCTCTAATATTCGCCAGATTATTATAAGGATATTTTACGAAGTGCTGTAAGAATGCCATATATTGTTACTATGGAAAAAGTATTTGGATAATGCCTTGGAGTTAACGGTATAATATTTGTCTTTTTTCTGTCATTTTTGAGTTACTTATTTGAGCACAAAATAATTGCTTTAAATTAGGATTAATCTCTATTTGGATTAACTACTCATCCCATGCTTGGTAACATGTAGCTCTCTGCCCTGCTGCATTCATTCCTTGGAGAGAGAGAGAGAGAGAGAGAGAGAGAGAGAGAGAGAGAGAGAGAGAGAATCCCTCTTCTAGATTAAAAACTCCTTTGCTGTCAAGAACTATTTTAATTTTAACCATCTTTTTATTCCTGTGGTGCCTAACAGTGTTATGCATATACTTGCAGCATTTATAAGCCTGGATTTTCCAGAATATAATACTTGTTTATATAATTGCATTCCCTTTAATAAAGATGATTTGTTAAACAGATAATTAAATGAAAAATTTATAGCTGTAGGCTTTTCACGGTAATATATTTAAAAAATGAAGCTCTTCCATAATCTGACAAGTGTGCAAAAGTATATATATATATATATATATATATATATATATATATATATGGATATGGATATGGATTGTCACTATAACAAAAAATTGAAAAGAATATAAATTCCCATCAGTGGGAATTGATCAAATAAATTGCATTACATTCATATATTGTGTACCTCTTTAAAAAGATGATGCTCCTCAGTAATTTTCCAACCACTTACCCCTCACTATGCTCATTGGCTATAAATCTCCAGCTGTCTTTGTTGCATTCTGAGTTGAGCCTGATGGCTCGCCTCTATTGCAATAGTCCTGAATAAGGTCTTCAAAAAAAAAAAAAAAAATTATGTGGACCTATATTTATTCCTGTAAAAATATATACGTACTGTATTATGAATTAACTCAAGCTAGGCTACAAACATATGTAGATTATTCTAGTTTTTTTTTAAAAAAAATACATCTTAAAAGCTAGCCAGCCAGCTAACTTTAGTAACTAGAGTTAAATATACCAAAGTGATTGATTTTTTTTTCTTGTGTGGAATTTATATGTCTTTTTTTAATGAGCTGAGCAACATTACTTTTTAATCACATAAATAAAAGCTCTTTCCAGTTGTGAGGAGGAGGGGAAAAATCCATTTGTTTTGCAAAAAATGTGTTCTTATTTTAGATTCTGCTAATGATGGGTATATATATATATATATATATATATATATATATATCCAGGTGTGTGGCAGAAACTTATTAAATGAAAACAGACCTTGGTTCTTCATTTTTGGATTATCCACATAAACATTTTTAATAGTATATTTACTTTTTCACTGGTTCTCAATATGGAATATACTTATCGTGTTTCCCCGAAAATAGGACCTAACCTGAAAGTAAGCCTTAGCATGATTTTTCAGGATGACATTCCCTGAACGTAAGCCCTAATGCGTCTTTTGGAGCAAAAATTAATATAAGACCCAGTCTTATTTTCGGGAAAACATGGTAAATGAAGACTACTTTAAAATCCCAAGCAAAGCAGTATGTCTGGAAAGTGAATTTATAAAATGAGGTTGGATAGTTTTAAAGCTGAAAGTAAAAGTAATCTAGTTTATAAGTACTGTATCTGCTCAACTAATGTTTGTAATACTGCACATTATTGTAAATGAAATCTCATATAATAGCTAAAATATTTAATAAGTCAGAAAAATCCATTGTGTTCTAAATTCTGACAGTATTTGAACTGAATTATATTACTTTCTCAGGCATTGGTTCCAGTGATTATTAATATAGAAAACCTTGCTGATTTCCATTTTTAAGATGACAAAACTGGATATTGAGACTCAGAGGTAATGGAACTTGTGCAAATGTTCACTCTTTGGAACCAAAGAGTGTTTGGTGTGAGTGCATGTACACATACAGCCATTGGTAAGCAGAACTCTTATGTATGAAATTGTAGAAAAATTTTCAATATAGTAACGTTGAATCGGAAACAATAATATGATCCTGCTTTAGCAGTATTGAGCATGTAGCTTTTACCATGGAAGATGTCCAGAAAAACACTGGGAGAACATGTTTGTACTAAGTGTGAAAGGAGATGTACAGATAACTTCTAACTAGCATGCATATGAACTTTGTGGCCATCTGTAAATACTAAACACATAACCATTTTCATTCATATCTGGCACCGTAATTTTTAAAAAAGAATTTCTTCACTTATTAGCTGAAATACTCCTATAAAGAGACACTTCCCCCTCTCCTGTCTTAGAGTTACACACTGTTATAATTCATATAGGAAAGCTTAATTACTTTTATCAGTTTTCAAGAAAAGGAATTGGTTCCCTTTTTTCTTCAAAAGCAGTGGGAGCCCCGTTAGGTTAGCTCCTGAGTCCTCTAGACACACTCCCAGTAGTCTTTAGTGGTTACCTTGCTCTTTGGTGTAACAGAATGTTTCAGACTCTTACACATTTCCTGTACTAGTCCTGAAATCAAACGTATTTCCAATAGCCCTACTTTCTCTTAATGGAAAAGGGTGTTTCAGCATCACCATCTGGCATTAAGGATGCTGTAGATTTTAGATTGTTCATTGTTTCTGGGCCTTTTCAGTGTACAGACTAGGAAATACATTTTTTAATGCTAAAACAGTTTATGAGTTTATATAACTGTTATTTCCGATTCAAGTTAAGCACTGTGGGGTGTTTACGTAAACTTTTCTAGCTTGTATTTCTAGCTTGTATATTTCTAGCTTATATTTCTATCTCCTTCCTTAAATAGTAGTAATTCTGTTTCTCAAAGCCATGGTAAATGACGTACTATGACATGGTTATTTATTTGCTTTATGCCACATCATGTACATAATAGTTTCAGAATAATATTACCAACACTACCCACTAATATAATTATTGAAAACAGTTAAATTTTCTTTGCATATACTCTCAATTTTAATTTTCTTTTAAATTTTGAAATCATTTTCAAACTTACAGAAAAGTCACAAGAATAGTGCAGACTTTCCTTATACGTTTTACTCAGGCTTCCTATTGGATAAAATTTTACATTTGCTTTATCCTGTCCTCTCTCTCCCTGGTACCCCCCCACCCCACCCCCCACACATACAATTTATTCTTATTATATTTTTTTCTGAACTGATTAGCAATATATTGTAGACATGACGTCCCATTACCCTTAAATAATTCAGTGTATATTTTCTAAGACAAGGGCACTCTCTTACATAACCACAATATTACCATCAAATTCATGAAATCAATGCATGTACCTCACCTAAATTCTGCCATTTTTTCCAGTATGCAAAAAGATACATGGTGCATGTATGGGCATGCTTTATTCTCCAGATACCATCTTTTCTTCTTTACTTTGGCATTTTTGATGAGTACAGACCAATTATTTTATAGAATTTCCCTTAATTTGGGCTTAACATTTCCGTATACAATTTTTTTGCCAGAAATACTATAGAAGTTATATTTTCTTAGTGTAACATATCAGGAGACGCATTATGTTAATTTGGTCTTCACTGTTGAGGTTAACTTGGGTTACTAAGTTAAGTTGGTGATTGCCACTTAAAACTTAACTTTTTTCCCCTTTATAATTAATAAATATTTTGTGGGAAAATACTTTGAGATTGTGTAAATGTCCTGTTCCATAAAATACTTTCAGCAATTCCTTTTAGCATTCATTGATGATTCTTTCCTGGATTAGTTTCTGATGGTTGCCAAATGGTGGTTTTCTAATTCTGTCATTCTTTTAATAATTTATTAGTTGGTATTCAACTTATTCAGTGTATGAGTATGAATTCATGCATTCTTATTTAATGTTAGTATTTATTTTGATGCTCAGATTGCCTCAGATTTAGTCAGTAGGAGCCCTGTGTCTTTCTGATGTCCTCATCCTCTGAGTGTCCTTACTTCATGGCACAAAAAATTTTCAGGCCCACTTTTTACTTTCTGCTATTTCTCCAAGGTATCCTATTCTTTTTAATGGACAGTGGTACTTGGAAACAGATATACAGACTAGATAAGCTTATTACAACAGGAGTGTCATTGCCTCTAGGTCTCCTCAATAGATACAGCGTATATAAATGCATGTATGTATATGTATCTCTGTTAATGTGTGTTTGTGGGAATACGTACATCTATAGTGATTTAATCTGTATTAATCTATATTATTTTTGATATCTGTGCAAGATTCACATGCCTCTTTTTTAGTTCACCACAGAATTCATCTAGCCTTCTCCATTTCCAGATTTGTAATTCCATTCTCTCACAATATCCTTAGGTGAGATAGTGAGAAACGTGGCTCCTGTTATCTTCAATTTATTTGTTCATTTTCCTCTGTGTGCCTGGAGTTGCCTCCTTATCCCCATTGGTGCACGTCCTATTAAGCTCAGGCTGTTTTTGGCTGTGACTGGTTCCTTGGTCTCAGTAAGCTTCCTCTGTTGAGGCCTCAGCTGCCACAAGGAAGAGAAGGGAATGGAAGAGAAGACCAATAGTTTTTTTCAAGTAAGAAGAAAAACAAAGGAAGCAGCCTACAATTTTTAAAATATTTGAACCTATCTACAGTGTCAGAACATATTATCATTACATACTATATGCTGTCTAATTTAATCATCATTTAATCTTATCCGTATATAGATCACCATACACTTCATTCTCCACATCAGTCCTATGTATCTCTAATTATTTTGGATTCCTGAAGCTTGTTCTCTAGTAGATTTCCAGGAAGGGCTTGTGGGAGTTGTGCTCCCTAAGTTCTGGAATGTTGAAAACTGTCTATCTGTGGTCTTAATGTTTGAAGTTAATTTGGTGGATATAAAATCCTTAGCTCCAGTTTTCTTTCTTTGGCTATCTAAATATGTTATGCTATTGTTTTGTGCAAGTACTGCTGATGAGCAAAGTCTGATGACAGTCTAGTTTTCTTTATAAATATCTGATCCTTTTTCCTAGAAGCCCAGTTAAGTTTACTAGAATATATCTTGGTGTTCATTACTCTAGGTCAATATTCTTAGGTATGTGACTTGTTCTTTCATTATATGGCTTCAGATGTTTCTGTTTTTATATCAAAAAAGTTTTCTCCAATTATATAGCTGTTTTATTTTTCTTCATCAGGACTTCTGTTATATTTATGTTGGATCTTCTTTAACTACCTTCAATATTTGCCATTTTCTTTCTAACTTTTTGCCTTTTTTTCATTTAAAAAAAGTTTTCCGCCTTTTTGTAGTGTCTTTCATTTATACAACATTATCTGTTGTGTTTATTAACTCCTTCTTTCTTCTAGTTGAGTCTTTTTAGAATTTTTTTTTTTTTTTCTGATAGATAGATAGATACTTTGGGGGATTGTCCTAATTCTGATTTCTGTGTTATTTCGTATTATGTATAACTTCTTTTTTTTCTTTAAGATTTATTGGGGAATATTGGGGAACAGTGTGTTTCTCCAGGGCCCATGAGCTCCAAGTCGTTGTCCTTCAGTCTAGTTGTGGAGGGTGCAGCTCAGCTCCAAGTCCAGTCGCTGTTTTCAATCTTTAGTTGCAGGGAGCACAGCCCACCGTCCCAGGTGAGAATTGAACCTGCGACCTTATTGTTAAGAGCTTGCACTCTAACCCAACTGAGCCATCTCATCACCCCACCAGCAGCTCAGTGGCAGCTCATTGTATTCAATCTAGTGGAGAGCGCAGCTCACTGGCCCATGTGGGAATCGAACTGGCAACCTTCTTGTTCAGAGCTCGCGCTCTAACCAACTGAGCCATCCGGCCGTTCTTAAAGTCTTTTCAGCTTGGTTTGAAGTACTAGGTTATAGTGTTTACCTGTTTTGTCAGCAAGTCTTTGTGATGTGCTTTCATTGTCTTCAGAGAGTTATTTTAGTCCTATTCCTTTTTTCTCATAATAACTTTCTATCAGATTTCCTTTCTATTATTTTGTTTTACACATTTTTATATGAAGTTAGTTAGCCTTTCTAAATACACAAAGATCTTTCTTCGGTTTTTGTGTAATGGTTGCAAATATGTCACCATATAAGATCTCCTCACTCCTTTCTCTCTCCCCACTTTATCTGGAGTTTCTCTCTTTTTTCTATTGCCCCTGCCCTCTTCAGTTTTGTTCCTGTTCCCAGTAGTTTCTCCTCAGTGTGATTTTGTTCTGGAAGAGAACTTTGACTTATTAGTTTTGAAAGTTTAGGGAGTGGAGCGTTCTATGCCTTTAAGAGGTTATTATGGACCCTTTCATTCACGTGCTATTGTAGTGAGCAAAATCCATTCATTTTCATACACTTTTCTCAGTTTCGCCTGCTGTGTTACATACAGAATCCCTATTGATAATTTTAGAGTTCTTTTGTTCCGTGGATTGGCAAATACCTTATTACTATCCTCTACTTCTTCCCACACATATGGTAATACCCACATAGATCTGGTAGCTAATGGTTGGTAATCCCCACCTTCTTCTTTTTGTGCATGAGGTTTTGAGTTTGCTAATTGATCTGATTTTATGATAGAATTTGCAGAGATTTAAATTTTAAGCTGCTGTCACAGCCTTCTTTGAGAGTTTCCATAAAATTTTTCATATTTAAAAGTTGTGAACCACTATCCCATAGATCATGCTGGCTTCTGATATCAAGGTTAACATTGTGATTGCATTAAATAAAAACTAAACAATCAACAGTTAAGCTAATCAAGTACTATGTGTTATACTTATCTTGTTAATAACTAATAGATTTCTGTCTAATTAAGAGCCTTTCTGTAGCAGCTACAACTAGATGGTTATTAAAACTGAATTTCTTATGTCTTTGATGACCTCTTGAATGCATTAGCTAGGGAAAAAATATGGTAGAAAAAAGTTCATATATATATATATATATATATATATATATATATATATATACACAAACGCATATAAAGAAATATGTTTCAATTTGCCAATGACACTGCTAAGATTTAAATATATGTGTATATATATATATATATACATATATATATACACACATATATATATGTATATATATATATATTATACATACTGTGTTTCCCCGAAAATAAGACCCAGTCTTATATTAATTTTTGCTCCAAAAGACGCGTTAGGGCTTATGTTCAGGGGATGTCATCCCGAAAAGTCTGCTAGGGCTTATTTTCCAGTTAGGTCTTATTTTCAGAGAAACATGGTATCAGCTATATATGTATATATGTCATAGATAGATAGATAGATAGATAGATAGATAGATAGATAGATAGATAGATAGATAGATAGATAGTTGTATATCTATATATATATATCTCAGATATATCAGCTTTATTGAGATGTAATTCACATACTGTACAATTACTTGACTTAAAGCATACTATTCAGTGGGTTTTAGTATATTCACCGAGTTGTACAAACATTACAATAACTTTTAGAACATTTTCTTCTCTTCAAAATAAAACCCCATGCTCATGAGCAGTCACTCCTCATTTCTTACCAATTCCACTCTTCCTTTTCCACTAGCCCTTGCAATGACTAATCTACTTTTCGTCTCTGTGGATTTGCCTACTCTATATATTTCATATAAGGGGAATCATACAATATGGTCTTACTTAGCATGTTTTCAAGGTTCATCCATATTGTAGCATATATCAGTACTTCATTTTTTTCGTTGTTGAATAATGTTCTATTGTATAGACGTATCACATTTTATTTATCCATTCATCAGTTGGTAGAAATTTGGATTGTTTCTACTTTTTTTTCTGTTAACAATGCTGTTATGAACATTTGGGAACCAGTTTTTTGTAGATGTATGTTTTCATTTCTCTTGGGTATATACCCAGGGATAGGATTTTTGGGTCAAATGGTATCTATATGTTTAGTCTTTTAAATAACTACCAGATGATTTTTTTCAAAGTGGCCACAACATTTTACATTTCCACCAACAGTGTACGAGGGTTCCAATCTCTCCCCATCCATGTCAACACTTGTTACTGTCCATATTTTTTATTATAGTCATTTTAATGAGTGTGAAATGGTATCTCATTGTGTATTTTCATTTACCTAATGGCTATTGATCTTGAGCAACTTTTCGTGTGTTTATTGACCGTTTGTATATCTGTTTTGGAGAATGTCTGTTCAGATCTTTCGCACATTTTTAAATTGAATTTTTGGTTTTATTATTGAATTGTAATAATTCTTTATATATTTTGGATATATGTCTCTTTATTAGTTTCAGGTGTACAAAGCAACGTAATAGACATTTACACCCCTCACAAAGTGATAACCCCCCCAATATACTACCTCTCTGACATTGTATGTAGCCGTTACAATACCATTGACTATATTACCTATGCTATACTTTACATCCCGTGACTATATCTATTTCTATACATTTAATTATAGTTAACATTCAGTATTATTCTACTTCAGCTTGAGGTGTATAGTGCAGTGGTCAGGTATCTACACAGTCCGTTAAGTGATCCCCCTGATAAGTCCAGTACCCGTCTGGTACCCTAAAGGATCTTTACAACATTGTTGATTATATTCCCCATTCTGTATTTCATATCCCCATGACTATATTATGACTACCAATTTGTACCTTCTAATCCCTTTACCTTCTCCCCATCCCCATCTTCCTCCCATCTGGCAACCATCAGTTTTTTTCTCTATATTTCTGAGTCCATTTCTGTTTTATTTGCTCATTTATTTGTTCTTTAGATTTCACATATAAGTGATATCATATGGTATTTGTCTTTCTCAGTCTGACTTATTTCACTTAGCATAATGTTCTCTACATCCATCCATGTTGTTGCAAATGGTAAGATTTCATTCTTTTTTATGGCTGAGTAATACTCCATTGTATAATGTACCACAGTTTCTTTGTCCAATTGTCTATTGATGGGCATTTCTGTTATTTCAATATCGTCCATATTGTGAATAGCGCTGCAATTAGTGTTTTGGATTTCTTTGAATAGATACCCAGGAGTGAAATTGCTGGGTCATAAGGTAGTTCTATTTTTAATTTTATGAGGCACCTTCATGCTGTTTTCCATAGTGGCTGCACCAACATCAACAGTGTACGGGGGCTCTCTTTTCTCCACATCTTCACCAACACTTGTTTTTTCTTGTATTTATTGATGATAGCCATTCTGACAGAAGTGAGGTGATATGTCATTGTGGGCTTTTTTGCATTTCTCTAATGATTAGTGACGTTGAGCATCTTTTCATATGTCTGTTGACCATCTGTATGTCCTCTTTAGAGAAATGTCTCTTCATGTCCTCTGCCCGTTTTTTAATACGGTGGTTTATTTTTTGGGTGTTGAGTTGTATGAGTTTTTCATAAATTTTGGATATTAACCTCTTATCAGATGTATCATTGGCAAATATCTTCTCCCATTCAGTAGGATGTCTTTTTGATTTATTGATGGTTTCCTATATGATTTTATAAACATTTTCTCCCATTTTATGGCTTGTCTTTTTACTTTATTGGTGATATTCTTTGAAGGGCAAAAGTTTTTAATTTTAATGAAGTCTAGTTTCTTATTTTTTCCTTTGTTGCTTGTACTTATGTTATCATATCTAAGAATGTTTTGCCTAAATCAAGGTCACAAAGATTTACTCCTATGTATTTTTTTCTAATAGTTTTATAATTTTAGCTCTTACGTTTATGTGTATGATCTATTTTGAGCTAATTTTTGTGTATGGTGTGAAGAAAGAATCCAAATTCATTCTTTTGCATGTGGATAACTGGTTGTCCCAGTACCATTTGTTGACCCTTAAGTTCTGATACGTAGTATGTTCATTCTTATTCAGTTGTTTTCTTATCTCTATTATGATTATTTCTTTGATACACGAGTTGTCTAATTTTTTTCTTTCCAACCCATTTGTGATCCTTCTAGTTACATTTTCGTAATTTATTTCACTTACATGCATTTTGCTCATAGATTGTGGTATATATGATACTTATTCTTTGAGATTTGCAGAGGATAACATTATGTTCCAGCTCTGATGTAGTCAATTTTCATTCCTTGAGTGCCTGTAAAGAATGAATATTCACCAGTTGTTGGATATAATGTTGTTATGTCTCTTAGATCAAGCTTGATAAATTAGATGTTTGTATCATTTGTATCCTTAGTGATTTTTTTAAAATTTACCCAATGTTAATTATTGATTGAAATGTGTTAAAAACGTTAAAGTCATCTACCATCATGGTTGGTTTCTTCGTATTTTTCCTTTTAATTCTGCTAATTTTTCTTTTCTGTTTACTTTTTTTCTTTTAGTTTTAGGTGTACAAAACTGTAATAGTTGGACATTTATACCCCTCACAAAGTGATAACACCTCTCCCCCAATTTTTTTTATGTATAGTTTCAACTTATAGGAAGTTTCAAGCATTCACAGAAGAGAGAATAGTATAATCAATCTCTATCACCCTCCCATCTTTAACCATTATGAGTATATATGGCCAATCTTATTTTATATATTCTGTCTGCCCCCCTCTTCTATGCACCATCAGTATTTAAAGCAAATTCTAGACATAACTATTATTGCTTTATCAACTCAGTGTTTAGATTTACTCATACATTTATCACCATTTCTTTTTACAGCCTGTCTGGAAATGTTTTCCTTCTTCCCAAAACAAATATATATATTACAGTATCCTCTAGAAATCTTAGGAGTAAATTTTCTAAGTTCTTGTTTGTTTGAAAATGTTTCCAATCTTGGTGTATTTTCTAAAAAATTACTGCAGAACTCAAGTTGACAGTTATTTACCCTGAGCATTTTGAAGATATTACTCCAGTGTCTTTTAGCTGTCATTGTTGCTGTTAAGAAATAGATAGGAAGTCATTTTCTGTTTCTTTGTAGATAATCTGATTGGCTCCTTTAAAGACTATCTCTTTTTCTTCGGTATTCTGCAATTTTACCAGGATATGACAAATGAAAGTATGTCATAAGTAATTGAATGATAGTAATTTTGAGTTATTAGCTGTAAATTTCTTAATATTCTTCTTCCAAATGGTGATTAGTGGTCTATAAACAGTTAAGTATGTAAGGGAATACTTGCTATTTAAAAAGCCCCTATGATAAATCTTTTGGGAGTACATGATTCTTAATTTGTAAGCTTTATAACTTTGTTTTCAAGATCATGTGTTTGTACCTTGATATAAACAGGCATAGTATGCTTTCTGTATCTTTCTACAGCACTATTGGAAATAATTATGAAAAATGGAAGCACAGCTGGAAATAGCCCTCATTGCCGAAAACCATCAGGTAGTAGTGATCAAAGCAAGCCTACTTGCACAAAAGACAGCACATCTGGTAGTGGTGAAAGTGGAAAAGGCTACACCAAAGACCAAGTTGATGGAGTTCTCAGGTAGGAATAAATATGATTTATATCTCAACTACAGTTGATACTAATGTAACATTAAAATGTTGATAACACCTGGGTGGCTGGTTAGCTCAATTGTTTAGAGCATTGTGCTAATAATACCAAGGTTGCTGGTTCGATCCCTGCATGGGCCACTGTGAGCTTCACACTCCTTAAAAAAAGAAAAAAAGATGTTGATAACTCCTAAAGAAGTGTTTGAATTATAAGTCAATAGAAAAACAGATGTCAAGGAGTTGGATTCTTGTGGGAAGTTTCTTATGCTTTATATTCTTTTTAAATTAGTCTGTAAAGTACCAACCCTGTGGAAGGTTCCATCTTTTAAAGTAACTATAAGCCACAAAGTTACTTCTAGATCATTATTTTTGAGGAAAATTATTTCAGTCTTTTGACGCAGTACAGTATTTAGATAACAGTATTGAAAAAGGATAATTGTTTTGTCTTGAAAGCACGAGAATTTCATATGAGAGAAAAATTGAGGGCAATAGCAAAGCATTTTCAATTTCCTACTTATATTAATGAAGGATAGCTTTTTTTTCTATTTGTATTGTTTCCTAAGGCTATGTTTATATACAGAGGGTGCCAAAAAAATATATATATTAAGAAAGGAAAACTGTATTAAAATCGCAATACTCAATATATACCAATAACAAAAGATGAATACAAGTCACGTTTGACTTCTGGAATTACAAGGGGTGCTCAAAGTAGTTTTCGTCAGCGTCCAGACACTTCTGCTTGAGCAACGTTGACCGAAGTGTCCACTTGTATACATTTTTTTGGCATCCCTGGTATATATTCAAATACCATAACATCTTTTCCTTTTAATTTGTTTTCACTCTAACTATTCTGTCTTAGTGCTTTAGTTTTATTCCTGATACACTTCTACTTAAAGTAGAAGAATTAGGTACAGTTGAAAAATTACGAACTGGGTTTTAGGGATTTGACTTTACTAATTTTATAATTAAGAAAAAAGTTTCAGGAAGTGAAATGAACCTCTGAGTATGAAACACTAGAGAAAGTACTGTTTTGTTTACCACTACAGCTTAAGGAAGCTGTATTGATGTACTAATGTTGCTCTCTAGGGAAACTAAAGTGTAAGGATGAAGGACTCTGAACAGTGATTCAGTGGATAATTTCACACAAAGAGTGCATTTTAATACAGTGAACTAGCTCAGGTGAAGAGTTGGTCAAACTAGTTAGATTGTCTTTCTCTTTTGCTTTCTGATCTGTTTATTTTAGTCTTTATTTTCTCACCCTTTTTTCCTCCATTCTTACTTTTTTAGTTCATTCTTTTTTACTCACTACATATAATTTGAAATTAAAGTCATTTTAAATCAAATATCAAGGTAGTTATATTTTGCTTTTTTCCCTAGACATTTAGATGCTAAAGCTTGGTTGTAAAAGATTCCTTAATCATGGTAAAGCCATGGTAGAGGGTATTTGAATGAATGGTAGTGAAGCACTCTGAGAATATAATGTTGCTAGCCACCTTATAAGTGTAGGATTGTGTCAGAGGTGGCTGAATAAGTGAGATAAGTTAATAAATGAGAGACTTGTTTTGAATTTCTTTTTTAAAAAGCTTTAATTAAACTGCGCGCTGAAACATGTTCCAGGAAACCACATGTATCTGAAAACAAATTATACGTTCTTATAGAAATTACTTTTTATTGGGAGAACACGTTCTCAATGAAAGACCTAATTAAAGTTAATTGTGTGTGTGTGTGTGTGTGTGTGTGTGTGTGTGTGATTTTTATTTGGAATCAGTTTGTGATTATTTTTTAGAAAGACTATAGAATCACCTATATATTTGAAAATATCATTAAAAATGTAATTGAAAATTTTGAAGAATCGGAATATACTCAATCTGGTGTTATTTGTTTTTTAAAATCTCTTTTTCTTAATTTTCTCTACTCTAGCCTTAAAAGGAAAAGAGTAGCACAAGGTGTGGCAGAAATAAGGACGGGAAATCAACGCTTTGTTTTTCTATCTCTGTTTTAGTATTTAGGCCGGAGGACATCTTAAGAATGGAAGAATGAAATATGATGGTGCAGATACACTTTCTATATGTCCAGAGTTGGCCAGGTGGAAACAAAATGTTAAGGGAGATTTTTTTTTTTTGTCTCTTGGCTTCTATACTCTGTGAAATTGGGGATGAGGTTATCCTCTGAGAGTTATAAGAAAAGAAATGAGATGGAAAGCTTGAGGAGAGTGGTAAAAGTATGAAATATTTGCAGAGGGAAAGGTAAAAGGAATGGAAGGATTACTGGGTAGCATTAAGGACCCAGCCAGATATGAGACCATGAATTCTTACCGGGAGGAAGTATTAGCTTAGTAGTATACCTGCATTAGAGACTATTTCTCTGCTTAATAATTTTATTACACCTTTTTTATTAAATGTTTTTTTTTTCCCTTTGGGGACTAAATATGATTGGAATATTCTCTATTAGAGTCCCTAATTTACTCAAAATACTTCAATCAGTACCTTGTGTGAGAGTTGCTTAGCTTAGTCATGTAACACTTTTTCCTTATATTGGCCTTCATAAGTGTTGCTTTAGTGACATAACAGATCACCAGCAAACACTTACATGCTGTTATGTTTTTTTTTGTTATACCTATACACAGGGGATTTTTCTGAAGAAAGCCATGTTATCTTGTTGGTTAGCACGATTGTGCAAACAAGTTGCTCAGTGACAATTTGGCTCAATGGGAGAAGCCATGCAATAATACTGCATCCATTGCATAAGTAAGAGCTAGCTTACAGTAAGACGGAAGAAAAAGTATGTAGCTTTGTATAAATAACGTTCTGTGAAATTAAGCACTGATTGTTGTCTTTGAGTTGAAGTATATTGAAAAATTATGGAGAAAAAGGTGTCATGGATCTGATTTGAAAAAGTTTTTAATATTGCATTGAAAAAAGCCATTTAAAAAATTTACAAGATCAATGTGAAATTATTAATTGGGCCATTGTTTTATTTTTCAATTTGGAACACTTCTGTACAACTATTAAGTCATTTGAATTATGGGGATTTTATTAGAATTTTATCTAAGTTGTAGTTCTTTAAATGAAAATAAATCATTTTGCTAAATTTATAAAATAAGTAATCCTTTGCCTCAAGAATAAACAGGTATTTCCCTAAATACCAGTTAAACTTGGAATCTGTTTAAAAAATCAGCTATAAAATATGGAAAAAAAAAATTGAAAGAAGACCCTTCTTCCTGCCCACTACGCTTTCATGCACGTAGAGGAAGACACAAAGGCTGAATCAGACATACTTCCCCATTGTTGAGCCCCCAGACAGCTCTCTGGTCTTGTTACACAATATTTCCTTCTGGGTTGATAACGGGTTACCTCTTTTTAATTAATTTTTTTCTGTCTTTTTTTAATTCTTTGGTGAGGATGGAGAAGGTTTGAATCTTTCAGTAAGGAGCAAAGTGTAAAGAGAGTGACAAATGCAGTTTAGCTGGTGAAAATGAGCATGAGGAACAAAAATGTCAATTAAAATAAATATATGAATGGTAATTTCTCATTCAAGTGTGAAAAATTAGGTAAATGAGTATATTCTGAGCATTAGTTGAAATACGTAGTCTTCAGCTTGTCCTTTGGTGATGTCCACTTTATACCTCTCTGCTGGTTTTTCAAATAATTTCTCTAGTATATGATGAAAACTTTCCTGCTCGGAAGATATGGCAGAGCTAGATAAGCTAAGAATTAGTGAAACATTGTTTTTCCTACGTTTTCTGTCATTGTGGCAATTCTTAGCTTTATGACTCACCCAGAGGATTGTGAATTCCAATCTAATATCCCTGCAATCTCCAGCAGCCATTTTCTGGGCTGCCTTTTTCTATTACCTAGCTTTTTGTGCTCAGGAAATAGCAGCAAAACAAACCTAGACGGTTAATCTGGTGTACAATTAAACATCTTATGCATTCAAACCAAATATTAATGACTTTAGAATTGTTCAGTGTTTTGTTTATTACTACATTTTGTTTTCTTCATTCACATAATGTCTGTCATATTCGTAGCTCTATTCCTTTTGTCGTAGTGTATTCTTCTCTATTCCAAATTGATTTTTGGTGCCAACCACATTTTCATTATAGCCCTTACCACCTTTGGTCCAAAAATGACTTAGATCCTCACCATTTCTGCCCTCAAATTGAACCAGTCATTCATCCATTGAACACATATGGTGAACAAGACACAATCCCTACCTTCAGGGGACATATCGTCTAGAAAGAGTAGTCAGACAAATAAACAGGTAGCCGCAGTACATTGTGGTAATTGCTGCAATAAGGCTAAGTGCAGAGAGCTTTAAGAGGACATAAGAAGGTCACCAAACCTAGTCTTGAGGAGTTTGAGTTCTTGAGACAAAGAGCTAAGCTGAGATATGAAGAAGTTGTGGAAACTTACTATAAGCTAGAAGGCACCAACACCAACATTTGAAAATATCTAGGAAGGAAGAGAGTCTGTTTAAACACTGACTGGAAAAGCAAAAAGAAAGGAAGAAGATGGGTACTCTGGAGTCTGAAGAGGATCCTTTTCTTCTTTATTCTGGTTCTGAACAGGATTTTCAAGTTAGACGAACTGAAGTTTGAATCCTGTGAGTCCTTTCCCAATCACCTTAGCAGGCTTCCCATTCCTCTCTGTTCCCCTTTGGCACTTTACTTTTCTGTACATATTTGTCACCATGTGATGTACTTTATATTTTACTTGTATATTTGTTCATTGTTTGTCCCTGTCCCAATTGTAAATTTAATGTGAGCAAGGATTTTTTTGTTTGACTGTTTTATTCACCAGTATAACATCTGAAACAGTGTCTAACAGAAAGTAGGTGTTCAGTAAATTTTTATTGAAGAAATAAATCCTGGTTCCCATCTATTACTTGGTTATATGACTTTTAACAATTTACTTAACCATTCAAAGCCTTAATTTTGTCATTGGTTAAGTAGGAATAATATCTACTTAATGAGGAGGAAGTGAGATAACCTGTAAAATAATCAACGTAAGATTCTATAATTCTCTGTGTGAAAACTGTGTGAACCAGATGTAGTTTGGAATTCAGAATTCTTCATATTTTAGAAAGATAATAAGGAGCATATATTATACATTACATAACAACTTAGCAGTGTCTGGTAAACAGCCCAGAAACTAATGGGTAATATTTCTACAACAAAACGTACAAATATTCACACTTAAATGGGATAAATTAAGCTATATAGCAGTTTCACATTCATTCAGGTCAAATTTTGCCTCTGAAAGACCTTAAGTCAAGGTTTTGCAGACAAATTAGTAACAGAATTACTTAAAGTTTTTCAGAGCTGAACGGGTATTGGAACATGGATATAGGATTGTGGACCTGTGCCTGACACACAGTAGTTGTTCTATAAGTGTCCCCCTTCCCTTTTTTTTTTCTTAATTGCATAGTTTCTAAACATATTTAGGGGAGTGGGTCTCTGTAAAGGCAGGGATTGTTCTGTGTTCACCAATATACGTATCTCAACTACCCGAACACTATCTGGGACATAGTTGGTGCTCAATAAATATTACTGACTAAGTAAAGGAAATGTCATGTTTATGAAATAAAATGGACTTGTGTTAATATTTATTAAGTATCTAAAGTAGAAAAATCCAATTTTAATTATTATTACTATAAAAAAGACTGCGTAACAGACTTTTGTTAATGTGATTATGAAAATATTTCTATAATCGTATACAATGTCTTATCTTTTTTTTCCTATTTTGTATACCAAATGATGAATGCTTGCGTTATACAAGGAGGGCTGACGCTCATTTATTCTAGAAATATTTAATGAGAACCTTCCATGTACCAAGTGCTGTGATGAATATAGATTCAGTAGTTAAAAAAAAAAAATCAATCCTGTCTGTTTTCTTTGAAAACTTTGAGTCAGTGCCAGCTAATACTGGCAGTTAGCTGCCAGTGAGCAATTGTGCCTCGGTTCCGTTTACCTGTTACTACCTCTGTTGTCAAGCCTCTCGCACAGGGAATATATCAAAGTCATAAAGTATGCCACAAAATAATGTGTAAAATGTACATGGATTTTAGTGGAGAAAAACTGTTAGGTTGTGGGAGAATGTTAGCATCTGACAATGTTAATGTTCTCTGCTCTATTTAGAGTATTTCTTTTCCTAATATATTTTAAAGATTCCAGGCTTAAGTCCGTTACATCTTTAGGGTTATAAACTATGTAAGTACAGTATGTCCTCGAATAATGATGTTTCAAAATTGTTTTGTTATAATGTTGATGAGATGCTGTAGGAACTTAACTCTTGTTTATATCAATTCCCCTGCGGTAAAATTGGTTTGATTATAATTTTGCTTAAAGTTGTAGAACCTATCTATGACGTTAAGTGAGGACTTACTGTAATCTTTAATGGTGTGCTTATCACGATGAAAATAAGGAGTAACAAACATTTTTGAGTCCCATGATACATTTTATTATGAGATTTTATCTTTTTCAGAGAGTGACACAGATGAATTCTCTTTAGCATAGCCAAGTTGAATTAACTTGCCTTACCATTTAAACCATAGTGTACTGTAATTGTTTTACATGTCCTAAGCTATTACTTTGGTATTTGGTTAGGTCTGCATTATGCAACAACAAAACTCTTGGAGTGCAATGCATACTAATCTTTAGCTGTTACATACTTGTGAGGAATATTGGAATTTCTTTATGCTCATGAAAGTACTATAAAATTGTCCTTATCCTCTCATTTTAGTTACAGTGCATGCTCTGTCCTTCATCCACAGTTGTTACGGACTTTGCTTTGTTTCTCTGTAGTTGTGATAAATTGTACCAAGGACATTCGCATGGCCGACTCTCCTTAGATTGGGAAGATGTTGGAGGAATGGACTGTGGTCAAAAACCAGAATGAAGCAGTAACCCTTAACGGGATAAGCTATCATTTGAAATTGAGAAAACAATCCACAAACATTTCTGTACATTATTCTAATAAATAAAAAAAGTGAGCTGTTACATGAACTTCTTCCTTGAAATTTACATTATAACACACTCTCTTGTTCACAGCATAAACAAATGTAAAAATTACTATGAAGTACTGGGAGTTACCAAAGATGCTGGTGATGAAGATTTGAAAAAAGCTTATAGAAAGCTTGCTTTGAAGTTTCATCCAGACAAAAACCATGCACCTGGAGCAACAGATGCTTTTAAAAGTAAAGTAAACCTTTTAAAGCAATTTTACTAAGCTCTTTTTAGAACCCACTGACAGTGTTTCAGAATATTAAATTCTGCCTTTAGACTGGTGGTGCATTTAGAAGCCAGCATAAGCAAGAGTCCTCAAAATCTTTTAAAACTTCACTATTAACTTGTTGTACCAAGAGCCAAACAAATGTAGTTTGGCTTCATAAAAGCAACATGCCAATTTTGGGAAAGTCCTAAGTAACTTATAGATAGATACCCATGCATGCTTTCTAGTTTACCATACACAAGTAGTGTGATGATTATGCTCGAGCTTCTAGTGTATTATTACCATGTGATTCTAAGGGAACTAAAAGCAAAATACAGTTTTTAAAGATATTTAAGATTTTTAAGGGTTTTTAAGGTATTGAGATACTTATTAGATACTAGAATTGGGAGATTACTTGGAATTGCTATCTGTTCAGTGTTCTTCTATTTCTATTAATTCTGGCCAATTTTTGTGTTTTTTATATGTAGTTCTAACTAATGTGACTTTTTTTTCCTTTTAATAATTAGTTTCATTTCTCTTGCCTGTTATTCATTTGTCTTTATTTCTTTCTCAAAAATATTTCCGGTTTTTTGCATTTAGTTAATAAGTGTCAAAGAACTGATTTTATAATATATTTTGTTACATACAGTTTATTCATAATAGTTAACTTCTAATTCATAGGAAAATGATTCAATTTGTGATTTTTTTGTTGTTGTAAATTTGACACTCATAGAGCCAAGTATGTTTACAGTGAAATGCTGGGGTCTTGTAATAACAAGGAGATACTTATTTTTCAAACGTTCCTAAAAGATAGATGACTCAATTGGTCTTTCATACGAAACAGTTTCCAAACAGTTTTATTTCTTGAGGGAAGTTGCCAAGCAAAATGCGTTTGGGGATTGTTAATATATTCCAATAAAAGCAGCCTCCAGTGTGGTCCTGGTGAAAGCAAAATGCCACAGTGACAGAGCCTTCTATATCCTTAAATTAAAAGTGGCCTGTTGATAGTACAGGAAAAGTTTCTTGACATATACATGATGTATTACAGAATTGTACACTTGAAACCTATGTAATTTTATTAAACCATTGTCACCCCAATAAATTTTAATTAAAAAAATAATAATAAAATAAAACCTCGATTTCAGATGGAAAAAAGCACACTAACTTTAGCATATATTCCCCCCAAAATTAATATAAATTTTCATATTATGAATTAAAAGCATTTAATTTAAAATTTGTATTGTTTTTATAATGTTTAAAAAACATTTTGGCAGTGAGTTATTTGCATATTTATGACCTGCTAGGTGATGTCAGTATTAATTGATCATTGATGTTAAGAATGTTAAACTGCTTCTTTCTCCCACTTCTGCACTGAAGTCACGTTAGCATTTTTGGTTTTGGAATAACAGTAAGTGGATCTTCCAGTATTTTTACAGCCTGTGTTGCATTTTGAAGAGATAAGCAGCATAAATGTCACCCCAGCTAGACACTCAGAAGGGGTTTTACAAAGGTGATTCCACTTTGGTTTAGTACATTTCAGGTTTTAATGCTCTGCTTTGTAAAACTAGAAACTTAATATTGATCAACATGCCGGGAGGTGATTCATTTCTAGAGGAGAGGCTCACGTTATTCAATATGTAGGGGTTATCTGTCAATCGGAATGCCGATTTGTTAATCCCAAAGAGGATCAGAATGGGGAGCTGGTTGATGAGCCTCTTTTTCATTGAGTGTAAACTACATAGAAAACCCAGGTTGTAATTCACAGATGCTTGGTGAGCAAAGGTAGTTATTTAGAAAATATTACGTGTAGTGTCATCATACAGAAATGTCAGGTTTCATTAATTTAGCACACAGGATGTTTTCATTACCTTCTGAGTCATCTTACTTTAATTTTAACCAATCAGCTTTAAACTTTTGATTTTGGGATACTAAGCTGTTTATTCTAAGCAAAGACTATAGCTTTTTCTTTTGTGTAAAAGGTAAGTATAGATTGATTGCTCTGTAATTACCAAAACACTTTTTACAGAACATGGAAACTACTTGCTTTTTATTTCCTCTTAGAAAAAGAGAGGTAATTGGTTTAGGGAATTAAATAAGATAGAAGAGATAGTTTCATTTCTGTGTTTTGTAAAGCTTTGAAAATAAAAGCTTTCTATCAAGGACGGTAGACTAAATGAACTCTTAAGTTCATGCAGCTGTTTGTTCTTTACAGTTAGGTTTGTAAGTTTCTCAAAGCAGGGAATATTTTATTTACATCTAGAGAGTATTTTTAAACATACTTTTAAAAAAATATTTGATTGAAATGGATCCCTTTCCTTCTGACATGATTGTTTTCAAAACAGTCTGTTATCTTCAAAGACTCACAAGTATTTCAGATACTATTTGAATAATACCTGTGTTTGTTGACATATACATGAATGTAATAGCAAGGAACAGGGATTAGCTGTGTATGTGTTTGCTTGGTAAATAATAATGAATCAGATGTTATTGCCTATGCTAGGTCTGGTAGTTCAATATTCTTAATATCTAGAGTGTATCTCTAAGAACGAAGAAGTCAGTTCTACCCTTTGTTCTAGTTCTTATAGAGAAATACAATAAGAGAATATGAAATATCCTTTTGCTCAAAGAATTTGCCATTTATAAAGGGGAGACAAGTCTCATAGAGAACATTTGGAATAATAATAATACCTAACATTTAACAAGCATTTTATAGTTTTTCATTCCCATTTTTCATTTAATGGTTATTAAAAATCTTGTGAAATTGTTGGGACCAGTGTCATCCTCCTTTCACAAATAAAATTGAGGCTCGGAGAGATTAACTGATTTACCCAGGATTTCTCAGAAGACTGAATATAATTAAATGCCAAAACATGGAATAAATACACCCAAAATAAAGTGAGGAAAATAAAGTAGCATTATAATCAGAGTAATTGGAGAAGCCTTTATATTATAGGTGAGAATTAAGGCTTTTCTCAAGATGAGTGTGATTTCTGTGGTTAGGGAAGAAAGTAGATGGCAGAAACTTGGGTATGAGAATAAGGCAAGCGATTTAAAAATCAGTGAGCACTTCCATTTTTGAGAAGATGAAGGAGATGTACTTTTCCCTGTCCTCATACTAAGTACAACTTAATACTGTATGTAAAACAAAACAAACATTAGAAAACTCTTGAAGGTTGAGAGAAGGTAGACTGGCCAGCAACATTGGGACCCAAAGAGCAACATGGCAGTGAGTTGCTTGGGTTTTCATTTTGCCTTTTATATCTCAGACTGGGTGCTAGAGAAGCAAACAACTCAAACACCAACGAGCACAGACAAACAGTCCCCAGGAAAAGCCTGATCTCTAGCCAAGTAAACAGGAAAGGGGTAAACTAGCAAGACAGGAAAACTTTTCTGCTGCAGCCAAATATCAGCAAAAAAACTATGGCCCTACCCACACCCACACCCACAAAGGCTGAGTAGAGAACCTAGCCTGCTACCTTCTCTGGGCTGTAATGAGATTCTCTAAACCCTCTCCCCCAGGTTGATAACCTAGAAGATGGAGTAGGAGATGATATTTCCACTCCTACCTGTCAATAACAAGGTGTCCCTTTCCCTCTCCATTGGGTTAGTGTCATAAGTAGCCTAGTAGAGAGTCAGGACTTTCACCACCAACCAGAGGCAAACAAAGCCATATCCTTATGGAGAGCAATAATGAGGCACTCCTATCTTTCTAGCCAAAGAGATAAGAATGGAGGCTTGATGGAGAACTGGAAATTCTATCCCATCCCTGCCCATTAGTAATGAGGAGCCCCTCTTTTCAGATGTCATCAGACACCAAGGGAGAAAACTCGACTTCTGTTGCCTCGTGGAATAACAGGTGGTATACCCTCTTCTCATACTAGAATAGTGTCAGAGGAAGACAGTTAAAACAAGTTTTAGATAAAGGTCAAAGTCTCATAAGATAATACCCCACGTGATGACAGTTCAGTCAGCAATCACTTGTCATGCTGTGAACCAGAAAACCTCAAATTGAATTTAAAGAACATCAGTAGATACCCACATGGAGATGACAGGAAATATTTGCTAACAAAGTTTGTAAAGCATTCTTCATAAAAATATGAATTGCAGCTATGCTTGAAACAAATTTAGAAAAATAAGAGTCTTAGCAAAGAAAGCCTGAGCAAATAAAAGGTATGAAGAATTAAATGGAGAATTTTACAGCTTAAAAATACAAAAACTGAAATAAAAACTAGCAGTAAATAGAATAAGCTGAATGACAGAGGAAAGAATCAGTGAACTGGAAAATAGAAAAATAGACATTATCCAATCCGAACAACAGAGAAAATAGACTGAGAAAGAGGAAGAGAACATAGCCTCAGGAACCAATGGGCCTATACCAAAAGATTTGGTATTCATATCATTGGGGTCCTGGAAGGAAAGCAGAAAGAGGGCATAGCTGAAAAAGTACTAAAAAAAATAAGATAAAATAAAGGTTGAAAACTTCACATACGCACACTTGGCAAAAAATACAAGCTTATATAATTCAAGAAGTTGAATGAATTCCAAACAGATAAACCCAAAGAAATCCACACCAAAATGCATCATAGTCAAACTTTTGAAAACTAAAGATAAAAAGTCTTAAAAGCCACAAAAGAGAAATGACACCCTACCTATAGGTGCAAAGGAATTCAAATGACAGTGACATTCACATTAGAAATTGTGTAGGCCAGGAGGAAATGGCAAATTTTTCACATATTGAAAGAACTGTCAATCCAGAATTGTATACCCAGTAAAAATATCCTTCAGGAATGAAGGAGAAATCAAGACACTTTCAGATGTTTTGAAAAATAAGAGAATTTGTCATTAGCACACATACCCTAAAAGAATAGCTAAGGGAAGTTCTCTAAACAAAAGGAAACAGTAAAAAAGGAATCTTAAAACATCAAAAAGGAAGAAAGAACACAGTAAGAAAAATATGGGTAAATACAATACATTTTGCTTCTCTTGAATTTCTAAATTATGTTTTACATTTGAAGAAAAACATTTAACATTGTCTGAAATGGTTTTAAATGTATGCAGAGAAAATATATAAGGGAATTATATTATAAATGGGGTAGAATAAAGGAAAGCAAAGAGAAGTAAGGCTTTTACAGTATACTTGAACTAATAAAATAATGACACCAGTGAGCTGTTGTAAGTTGTGTACATATAAATCTGGAGCAACCACCAAAAAGGTGTACAAAGAGATACACAGAAAACACTAGATAAGTCAAAACGGAATTCTAATAAAAAGTTCAAATAATTCACAGTAAGTCAGGAAGCAGAAAACAAAAAACAAAGTGGTAGACATAAGCCTTAACTTATCAGTAATTACATTAAATGTAAATGATCTAAGTGTAGCAATTAGAAGACAGATTGGAAGAGTAAATTTAAAAAATGACTCAACTTTGTGTTATCTACAGAAACTCAGTTCATTTATAACAATATATACAGGCTGAAAGTAAAGAGGTAGGAAAAGATATATCATGCAAATGATCAAAAGAAAGCAGGTGTGGCTATGTTAATATTAGATTAAATAGACTTTAGACTAAAAAATTTACCAGAGAGAGACGTTTTATTATGATAAAGGGTCAATCCTTCAAGAAGACATAACAATATAAATTTGTATGCACTAAAAAACAGGAATGCAAAATATGTAATTCAAAAACTGATAAAATCGGAAGGAGAAATAGACAAATTCACAATTATAGCTGGAAACTTCAACATCTCTCTCTCAACAATTGATAGAACAACTAGACAGAAAATCAGAAAGAATATAGAAGAATTAAACACCACCATTATCCAACAAAATATAATCATCATTTATAAAATGTTCCACTCAGTAACTGTAGACTATACATTCAAGTGCTTACGGAATATACTCCAAGATAGAACATATCCTGGGTCATAAAATACACCGCCACTAAGTTAAAAGACAGGGTTCATACAGAGTGTGTTTTCTGACCACAGTGAAATCAAAGTAGAAATCAGTAACAGAAAGATACTGCAAAATGTTCACTCACTTGAAACTGGACAACGCATTTCTAAATAATCTATGAGTCAAGGAGTCTCAAGAGAATTTTTTTAAATACATTAAATTAAAGTATAGCATATTACAATTTGAAAGGACCAGCTAAAGCAATGCTGAGAAGAAACTTGTAACATTAAATGTGTATATTAAAATAGAGGAATAGCCTCAAATCAGTCATCTAGGCTTCCACCTCATGAACCAAGAAGAAGATGAGCAAAATAAACCCAAAGCAAGAAGAAGGAAGGAAATAAAGGTGAGAGCAGAAATCAATAAAATTGAAAACAAAAACAATAGTGAAAATTAATGAAACAAAAGAACTGGTTCTTTGAAAAGATCAATGAACTTGACAGACTGACAAAGGAAAAAAAAAGAAATGACCTTTGTTAGAAATGGTATCAGAAACAAGGATACAGACCCTGCAAACATTAAAAGGATAATACTATGAAATTTACAAATGAGATGAAATGGACCAATTCTTTGAGAAATATAAATGGTAAGAATTCACTCAATCTGAGGTTGATAATGTGAACAACCCTGTAACATAAGTAAATTACCATGTTTCCCCGAAAATAAGATCTAGCCGGACAATCAGCTCTAGTGCGTCTTTTGGAGCAAAATTTAATATAAGACCCGCTATTATATTTATATTATGTTATATTACATTACATTACATTAAAGACTGGGTCTTATAATAAAATAAGACTGGATCTTATATTAACTTTTGCTCCAAAGGACGCATTAGAGCTGAGTGTCCGGCTAGGTCTTATTTTCGGGGAAATGCGATAAATTTGTAATTAAGAAACTCCCTAAAGGAAATCTCCATGCTCAGTTACCTTTACTGCAGAATTCTTTCAAACTTCTAAGAAAAATTAAAACCAGTTGTACATAGTCTCTTCCTGAAAATACAAGGGGAGGAAATATTTCCCAATTTATTTTACAAAGTAAGTATTACCCTGTTAAAATCAGACACTACAAAAAAAAAAAACACACAAAAGAAAACAAAACTACAGACTAGTATTCTTCATGGAATAAGCCCAGATATCCTTAACAAAATATCAGAATTCAGCAATCTATGAAACAAATTATACGTACACCCTAACCAAGTGGAATTTATTCCAATGATGCAAAAAGCTGGTTCACTATTTGAATATCAGTCATTGTGATCTATTATATTAAAGGCTAAAGAAGAAAAATCTCATGATTTTATCAATCAGTGCAGTAAAAGCATTTGAAACATTTCGCCACTCATTTATGATAAAAACTGACAGGAAAATAAGAATTAAAGGGAACTGCCTCAAATTGATAAAAGAGCAAATACAGATAACCTAGGGTAACATTATAGTTAGTGGTGAAAGCCTGAATGCTTTCCTCCTAAGATTGGGAACAAAGCCAGAGTGTCCCCTTTCACCACTCTTAACATAGTGTTGGAAATTCTAGTCAGTGCATTAAGGTGAAAATAAAATAAAAGGCACTATACGAAAAGGAAGACATCAAACTGTCCATATTTGTAAGTGACGTGATTATTTATAAAATTCCAAGGAATGTATCCCCCAAAAAAATTCTAGAACTAATAAGTGAATTCTTTAGAGTTTCAGGACGTAAGATAAACATACAAAAATCAATTTCTATTGATTTAAAGTAGTAGATGTAGTATATTTAAACATAGTATATATATTAGCAGTGAATATGTAGACACTGAAATTAAAAATATATTACTATTTACAGTCACACACATGAAATACTTAGTTGTAAATTTAACAAAACTTGTGTAGGATTTGTATGCAGAAAGCTATACTATACTAATGAAAGGAATCAAAGAAGATCTAAATAAATGGAATGATTTATCATGTTCATGGATTGGAAGAGTCAGCATAGTAAAGATGTCAAATCTCTCCAAACTGATACACATATTTAACACAATGCCTGTTAATATCCTAGCACAACTTTTTTGTAAATAAGCACAATTTTATTCTGAAATTTATATGGAACAACAAAGAACCTGAATAAATAAAAATGATTTATTAAAAGAATGGAGTAGGAGTAATCAGTGTACCTGATTTTAGGATTTACTTTGTATATTAAACTTATTAAAACAGAGTGATATTGTTAGAGGCATAGACACAGAGATCTATGGAACAGGATGGGGAACACAGATATAGATTCTTACAGATATACCCAACTGTTTTTTTTGTTTTTTTTCAATTACAGTTTACATTCAATATTATCTTTATTTCATGTGTACAGCATAGTGGTTAGGCATTTATATAATTTACAAAGGGATCCCCTGATAAGTCTACTACCCACCTGGTATTATTACCATATCATTGACTATAGTCCCCTATGTTTTATTTTGCATCCCCATGACTGTTTTGTAACTGCCAATTTGTACTTCCTAATTTCTTCACCTTTGACAGAGGTGCAAAAGCAATTAAATGGAAAAAAGATAACCTTTTCAGCAAATGGGTTTGGAGGATATTCATAGGAACAAAAACAAAAAACCCTGACCTAAATTTCATGCTTTATACAAGAATGAACTCAAAGTGAATCATGAATGTAAATGTAGAACAACATTTTTTGAACTGTTAGCAAAGAATCATGGGAGCAAATCTTTAGGGTCTTGGGCTAGGCATTGATTTCTTAGAATTAACACCAAAGTCACAATTTATAAAAGGAAAAAATGATAAGTTGGATTTTATCAAAATTTGTTTAAACTTTGCTCTGCAAAGACCCTACGAAGAGAATGAAAAGATAAGCAACAGGATGGGAGAAAATACTGGCCAAGCACATAGCTGACAAAAAACTAGCATTTAGAATATATAAAGAACTCCCCAAACTCAAAATTTTTAAAAAGACAATCCAGTAAGAAAATGGGTAAGAGACATGAAGAGACATTCCACTGAAGATGATATACTAATGGCAAATAAGCATATTCTTAACATCCATTCATTAGCCATCGGAGATAATGCAAAGTAAAACCAGAGTAATACCACTACACACCTATCAGAATGACTAAAATAAAAAATAGTGACAATATCAACTACTGGTATGGATGCAGAGAAACCAAATCACATACATTGTTGATGGGATATAAAATGACACAATCACTCTGGAAAACAGTTTGGCAGTTTCTCAAAAGCCAAAGTATTCAGCTACCGTACAACCCAGCAGTTGCATTCCTGGACATTTATCACAAAGAAATGGAAATTTGTGTTTACACATAAACTTGTATATGAATGTATATAGCAATTTTATTCCTAATAGCCCCAAACTAGAAACAATCCTGATGTTGTTCAGTGGGTGAATGGTGAAACAAGCTGAAGTATATCCATACCACGGAATACTACTCAGCAATAAAAGTGAATGTACTATTGGTTTACATAACAACTTGGATCAATCTCCAAAGAATTATGCTGACTGAAAAAAGCCAATCCCAAAAGGTTCCATTTATATACTGTTATTTATGTAACATTTTTGAAATGCCAAAATTATAGGAATAGGTTAAAGCAGTTGTCAGGGATTAAAGAGGGGATGGAGGAGGAGGAAATGGGTGTGGTTATAAAAGGACAGCATGAGGATGGTGGTAGGATGTTCTGTATCCTGCTTGTATCAATGTCAGTGTCCTAACTGTGATACTGTACTGTAATTTTTAAGATATTACCATTGGAGGAAATCAGGTATCAGGTACAGAGGATCTCTGTATTATGTCCTATAATTTCATGTGAATCTAAAGTTACCTGAAAATGAAAAGTTTAGGTAAAGAAAAATGAATAAAGTGGAAGGTATCTTTTGGTGAAATAAGGGAGACTGAGGTAGAAAATGTATTTCATAAGTCTTTTAAATACCATAATAAATTTTGGATTTAATTCTCTAGATAATAAGGAAAAAATTCTTGTTTGTGGGTGTAGCACAAAGTAAATGAATAGAAAATTACTCTAGTCACAATGGAAAGAACAAATTGTCTTACATATACAATTATGGATTAAACAGTATTTTACAAATATAAAATATCTTAATGTTTGGCAATTATGTTTTAAAAAAGCAAAGCCTTAAAAGTAGAATTGGATTGCCAATATAGTAATACTTTTAAAAGTAACAGCATTATGAAATTTCCTGAAATAGTCCCTTTAGTGTATAGAGGTTAAATCCTAAAACTGATAATATTATTGGTAGTTGGTATTATTAGTATTTGGCACATATTGATAGATATGCTTCCTTTCTAGATATGGGTTAATACCTTGGTGTTGTTTGTAAGTACATTGTTTGGATCTCTGATTGTGCTTTCCCACTGGGGCAACATTATAAATGATGGCTGTATTTCTGAGTCAATTAGATCTATTTGAGAATCTGAAGACAGTTTGGACCATCTCCTCAGATAAATGGACCATCCACCTACTTTTTCATCCAATAGGGTTCACAAACCATCTGCGACATATCTCTGAATTCCAGGTTTAAGAAGCCCTATCAGAAGAAAAGTTTCAGAATATCTCTATATAATTAATTTTAAGTGTGATATGTCATCAACCAAAAACAACTACCTAATGAGCATCTATTTGCTTGCACAGTACCTATGGCAACCACACATGGGATACAAAAAGTATTTTTAAAATGGCCCATATTTCATAAGACTTATGATCAAAAGCAAGCTGTATTTATGAAAGGATTAATTATTGGAAGTGTCAGAATGAGAATAGGATAGTTCCTGCTTTTAGATGAAAGCATTACAAGGCTTTCGTAAGTTACCTCAAGAAGACATTTTGGTAACCAATGTACCATTGTCTCTTTATTTATATAATTTTTTTCAATTGCAATTGACATACAATATTATATTAATTTCAGGTGTACAACAGAATGATTACACGCTGATCGCCCTAATACCATTACCTCTTTTGGACATGGGAGTATGAGAGGGAAAATAGAATTCTTTATAAATAAATATCACAAAAGTAGCAAAATGAGAATGGAAAATTGAGACTATCTGGATTGATTAAAAAACATATTCAGACTTCATGCTGAGCCATCGGGATAATGCAATGAAAAGACACAGTCCCTACACTCATAGAGTTTTAAGAGGAATAAATTGTTCAGGAATAGAATGAAGAGTAGCTAACTCTGGTTTGGAGTATGCAAAAAAAAAAAAAGGATTTATAATGTAGGTTGCATAGAGTATACTTGCTGTACTGAAAAATAAAATTGACCTTGAGCAAGTTTCCTAATCTTTTTGAGCCTCAGGGGGCTCATTTCTATAGTGGAAATAATAATGGATAATATAATAAGGTATTAGGTTCAGAGCCTGGCAGTTGGTAGTTACTGCTATTATTGATTTGAATGGAACTAATGAATGACTAGATTACGATACTCAAAAATGAAGAAGCAGGATAATAGCAGATGCAGCACAAGTGTCAGAAAGCAAGATGGACATTCTTTTATGTTTAAGACAGACAGTAGGGAGACTAGCCTAGTATAAAAAATTGTATTGGGAGGTAGTATGTGTAATTGCAAGCAAGTATAATACCTTTAAGAGAAATTGCTACTGTTTTACTATTTTCTTGATTAGCCTCAAGTAGTTCTTTTGTTGTTGTTAACATGACAGCAGTTTTTATATGGGGCAGTCTTATAATAGTAAAACTTTGCTTACCAACTTTTATTTACTCATTACTTTTTCAGAGATTGGAAACGCTTATGCTGTTTTGAGCAATCCAGAAAAACGAAAACAGTATGACCTGACAGGCAGTGAAGAACAAGCGTGTAATCACCAAAACAATGGTAGATTTAATTTCCACAGAGGTTGTGAAGCTGATATAACCCCAGAAGACCTGTTTAATATATTCTTTGGTGGTGGATTTCCTTCAGGTATTTTAATACTAATTATAAAATATAATATTTTATGAAACTAGAGATTCTCACCTCTGGTTAGGCTATTTAGGTCTTCATTTAGAGCTTTATCTACCTTCTTCCTTTCATTTCTTATAGTATTATTATCCTGTGATGGTTTTTTATGAAGGTAGAAGAAAAATGTTAGACTTACTACTTTTACTATAAGTATGCCTTTTTCCTAGAACATATTTTAATTAAGAAAATAAAAAGAAATGATCAGTACAGACATTCTGTATTTTGTATAAAGCTGAAGAAAGGATGTGTATGTTAGAAATCCAGTGGCAATGTCTCAGTTAGGTGCTATTACAGCCATGGGTGACTATCTGACATAGATTTTCTGGAGTTCTTAGTAGATAGTCTATTAATAATATTGTAGATTACTGATTTGGATGATGTATGTGGAGGTACTTTCTACTGAAATATTAAAATGTCTGGTTTATAGGTTATATAAAAAGTGAGTTTTTAAAATTACATTGAGATAAAAATAATTGCTTGAACTAGGCTATCAAAGTAAAATACTGTAGAGGTACTAGCGAATAGATTTTGTAGTACCAGCATAAGTATTAAACTCTGCTTACATTTACTGTGAGTTGTTCGTATGGAAATTTTTTTTTTTTTTTTAAGAGCAGCTCCTTTAAGGTGTTTAAAATTATAGCTCCAACCTCATTTACATTTCCTTAAGATGCTAAGTTAAACGGAGAATCTTTATGAACGTAGCAATATAATTTGGCTGAGTGGACCCATATGAATATTATTGAGAAAGATTGTGGTCATTGATAGGGCGTTTTGTAAAGAATCCTTGAACGAAAGAGATTGCATAAGTACAAATTAATGATTGAAAATATAATCTGTATTTTGACTTATTAGATTACACAATTACCTCTCACAGAAAAATTATTCAGAGTAATAATAATTTTGACTACAGATAAGCTAGGAACAATCAGAAACCTTTCAGGTAATAGTGAATTTTCTGATAGTTGACTCACAGTTCTTTTGCTTTTATAGCATAGTTTTGTCAGTGGTAACCATTTCTGGTTGGTCACCTTATTTGAAAAACTTCAGTGTCCATCAGCAAGAGAATATTTGAATAAATTGTGGTCCACATATACTATAGTATATTCTACAGCTGTTTTTTCAAAAATAAATTAGATCACTGTCTTTTGATTTTTTCGAAATATATGTGATACAGTGATAAATGAAGAAAGCAGAGTTTCAGAGTAATGATCCAAGGTTTGTAAAAGCAATGAACCACAACAAAAGTCCTCTATGTATACAGCATTAGGGAGGAACGCATATTCAAGTTTTCATAAAGAAAGAACTTCTACTTTGCTTTAAAGGAAGCAAAGTCTGGGAAGGATCATTCCTGTTTCCATCTACCCTTCCATCACAAGAGAAGGCAATAGGCATCCACTTCTCAAACATGCATTATTTTAGTAATTAAAAAAATTAAAGAAAATGAAAAACTAGTTTATTTATAAAAGAAAGTATAATTTTTAGTCGTAACTGCCCTCCCTGATCTAACCTTGCATTTAATATTTTAGGTAATGTACATTCATTTTCTAATGGACGAGCTGGTTACAGCCATCAGCACCAACATCGACACAGTGGCCATGAGAGAGAAGAAGAAAGAGGAGATGTATGTTCATGATATGATTAGAAATGATATAATGGCAAATGTCAGCTTAGGAAAAGCAATTAGATTGTCTGAAAATAGGGCAAGCTGTGTTAAAAGGAAGTAATGAGTTTTCTCTTAACAGAATTGTTCAGTAGAGACTAGAATATCCCTTAGGGATACTGGGGAAGCAGGGGTAGAAGTCACAGTGGGGGAAGTTTGGGCAATATGACACCTTCAAATTTGGTATTCTGTGATTCTAGTGACAATAGCCTATACAGTATGTTTTGAAGGTAACTTCTTACTGTTGGTCCTAAAGAATTTAGAATTTATATTAAAAACTTAAATAGGATGTAACTTTCAACTTGTTCTAATGCAGTTATACCTAAATGCACACAGCAATTAAATTATGTACAGTAGAAAGGTAAGTGGAAACAGTACTAGACTGGAAATGAAAAGGACTGGGCCACCACTCTGCCACTCATCAGCTTCCATATTCCACCCTCAAATCCAAAGTAAAAGTTCTGCAACATGATGCCTATTGATAGTCTCTGTGTGTAAGAAAAGGAGAACTCATCTGTCAAATGAGATCAGGTTGTATCAGTGTTTTCTAAGTCAGGATCATTAGGTGAAGCACTGGGAAAGCTGTATTTTTGAGTCACCCCAGGAAGTTGGTGTATTCAGGCAGATTTGAAAGCACTGAACTGAATGATCTCAAATGTCCTTTCTGCCTCTAAAAATGTATGACAATTTATTGATAACTACACTTATATTACAATTTGTTATTCTTTGGTGATTTTTTTATAGGGAGGTTTTTCTGTGTTTATCCAGCTGATGCCCATTATTGTATTGATTCTCGTGTCATTACTAAGCCAGTTGATGGTCTCTAATCCTCCATATTCCTTATATCCCAGATCGTAAGTAGCTAAGTGAAGTTTTGCAAAAAAGAAATGTTGTTGTTTCTTATCTGGCTTTCTCTAAAGGGTCTTGTGCTGTTCTAAACTTTTAAGTGCCAAATCTTCTATTACTACAAATGTATCAGATTTTAAAATGTCTAATTTTTAAAATAGTTACTCAAGTGATAAATTTATATTGTTAGTTTATATCAGTTCCACTGTGGATAAAGACAGAAGTATTCTGTCCTATATTTGAACTTGATAGCAATTTAATGTAATAGGTAATGTGTTGACAAAAAATGTGTCAACACAAAAATGTGTTAAAGACAAAAAAAATACTTTAAAAGACAAAAATAGAATTGTCATTGATTTATATAGATTTATGTTATTATGTCACTCTTCTGTTTATAAAATATTGACTAAATAAAAACAAATATTTCTTTCTGTTATATTTTTGCACTATATATTTTTGCACTATATACTATATACTTTATATATAAGAAGGCAGGACATAAAATAAATTTAATGCAGCATCCATTGTAGAAAACTTTAGTGTAATACAATGAACATATAGGAAATTTTGTAAAATCATACTGCCAGGAAATTTTGTAGAATCATACTGCCAGTATTAGAAACATATTGGTCTAAAACTAAGAAATAACTTTTATTTCTTCCAAATAAGATTTTTGTTAACTAGAAATTGAGAGAACTTACAAGAACTTATAAGAACATAGTGTATTAAAATACGATTACTTTTTTATGACACGAATGATAGTGGTCAGCAGTTTGAGACCATGTAAATAAATGATTACCAATAATAACTTTTTAATTATTTTTAATTGTTTTTGTTAGTTTGGTCTATAGTAGCAGATCAGAATGTACTATTTTAATTAAAAAAATAATGATCAAGCATTTCTTTTACAGTGGTTCAGGGCAGACTATTAAAATGCAGACCGAAAACTTGGGTGTCGTTTATTATGTCAACAAGGACTTTAAAAATGAATATAAAGGAATATTATTGCAAAAGGTAGAAAAGAGTGTGGAAGAAGATTATTTGACTAACATTAGAAATAACTGCTGGAAAGAAAGACAACAGAGTAAGTTTATAAAATGTTTAACATTTAAAAAACTTATTCAGAGTCTTGGAAATTAATTACTGTGCATTTCCCTACTCAAGGAATGTTCTAGAATTGCCTAGCACATAATTGGAGCTCAATACTTAAGTGAGAAAGTATATTTTAATGTATAGGTGGCCTATACTATAACAATATTTGACACATAGCAAGGTAGTAAATGGCATTTGTGTTATTGTTATGAATAACTATTTGGTTGAATAAGAGAATATACCATCATTGGGACAATTGGTGAAATTTGAATGTGGACTACATATTAGATGTCATTGTTAAATTTCTGAATTTGAAAATTGTGTTGTGGTTACATAAAAATGCACTTGTTCTTGAGAAAAACATGCTGAAGTAATTAAGAATGAAAGGTCATGAGATCTGTAACTTACTCTCAAATGGTTCTGCAAAATAATAACCACCACAACAATAATAACAGCCCTTGTAGAGAGAGCTAAAGCAAATTTTACTAAATGTGAAGAATTGATCAATCAAGGTAAAGGGTTCTAGGGTGTTTATTGTAGTAGTTTTCATTTTTGTGTAGGTTGAAATTTTCAAAATGAAATTCAACAAATTCAGCATATCTATAGCTTAGTGGTTTTGAATGAAGATGGAAGTGCGAGGGACTCAGCTCAGTATAACAATCCATTGATTGAATGTTTCACTGGTTGATTAGAATAAGATCATCTTGTTTTATAAATGTCATTAAAAAGATTATTGGCCAATGTATACTCTTTTCCCAGGGTTTTTCTGTTTTGGAATCACTTCTAATGCTTATATCCAGATTGGTAAAATAGGTGTGTTATAAAATACAAATAGTAATTTGAGGTAATGGAAGGGCGATTAGGCTGGCAGTTCGAGATTTGGATTGGAATCTAGACTCTGCCATTCACTAAGCCTGTGAACTTTGGTTTATCTACCTCATTTGGTATAAGAATCAGATCGAAGTGCTTCATTAGTAAATAAAAGGGGTGGAGTGATTTTTATTGACTGAATAAAGATCGTTTCTAAAGATCTTTACCAATAGAATACACTCTTATTTTTGAATATATTTTGTTTGTGGTTCTGACTGATGTCCTCTACTTTCGTCACTGTTTTCCAGAAAGTAACCAATTATTTTTCCTTTTTGGTTACATCTTCTTTAAGTATGCCACCCCTTAGAAGTGTTAACAAACGGTGAAGTGGCTGACAGTAACAGGAAAAAATAACGAAAACTTCCCTGAAGAATATTTGATTTCTAGTTCATTTATTTTTCTTTAGTGATGCTCTCCATATACTGAAGAAGCCTCAGAAGTACTTGCTTGCTGAATGTCACTACTATGATTGTAGAGGAAGCTCTTTTTCTCATTTGTTTTCCTTCAGTAAGGCCATTATATAACTTTTGAATTCAAGCAAACTCAGAACAAGATTTCAAAATTTTCTACTTCTAAGTCTTGGCATAATTAAATAATATGAAGCCTTAGCAAAGGGTCACAGCACAATCAGTAGCAGTAGTAAAGAGCATATGATATCTTTAGGATAAGGAGTCAAGGTGACGCTTTAGAGCAGTAGTCTTTAAACCATTGGAGACATGAGTGGAAGGAAGGAGTTGTAGGACTCTATCCTTGTTTCTGATCTGAAGCAGCTCTGTGCTTGTTTATATGCGAGGCTTCCAAATGGCTTTTAGGAGTTGCATTTGGATTTCTTTCTTTCTTAAAAAAAGTTCAGTAAGGTAAATATATTGAAAGGCTTCTATGAAACAACATCATTTGGGTTTAAACAAATAGGTGACCTAAATTACTGTTCACTTAGCAAAATATTTTTGTTTGTTAATAGAAGGAGATATGCACTATGCAGCCAAAGTGTACCGTGATGATCGACTCCGAAGGAAGGCCGATGCCTTGAGCATGGACAACTGTAAAGAACTGGAGCGGCTGACCAGTATTTATAGAGGAGGATGACCTGGAATTTTATTTGTATCTTTTAGCATACTCTTCATTTTTTCTGTGAGTTTAGTTTCATCATGAGAGCTAAAGAAAAAGATTTGACGTAAAAACTAAACTGAATATTTGGTCCCTGAAATCTTGGACTGTTTATGATCTACTGACTCCTTTAAATAGTAAGAAACTGAAAACTAAAATTAATATTTTAGTTATACTTCTGCAATTATTTTCAGTTTAAAAGCTCATATGATTACTAACTAAAAATGTCTCGAGAAAGGATTATCACAGCTATAGAGGTTTCCAATTTTAGTGATTCTCCATTTTTCCCCTTGTCATGTAAATATTTATGGAATGATCACTTTGTGTACATACAGGTTATTGCTTTTTTATTTAAATTCTTTTAGTGTTTAGCTCCATGAGACACACTTCAGTTTAAATTGATGGAATAAATGTTCTATGACAAAATTACATTTTCCTTGTCAGATATCGAATGTGTGGAGTTTAAAACAATGAAACTTTTTCAAAAAGAAAAGAAAAAACAAAAGCTCTTTAACTTTGTATAAAATCTTGTAGCATTATCTGCTTAGAGGGGATTGATATTTTTAATAGTGCCATTATATTCCAAACTATATATCGAGATAAATGAACTGGTGTAGAGTATCAGTTTGCTATTTATTTAGTTTTATGAATGGCTAAGCCATGTGTAGAAATGAAATGCTATACAGATAAATTTTAAAGAAAATATGAGGAAATGGCTGTTAGATATTAAAGAGTCTTCAGCAGTAAATTGCAGTTACGTCATTTGCAATTCCAATAATTAAAACGCCCCCAAATGTTCATATATATGTGTCTTTGAAGGCTGCTAAAATTTATGAAGAGGACCTACCTGTTTTTCCCCCATGGAAATTTGTTGTTTCTTCTTAGTAATCATTTAATCAGGATCCAAAAGTAAATGGGTTCTTCTACAAATACATAATAAGAAAAATTACTACTTTGCTTTGTGCCTTTTAACCTGATTGCCGACTCTTAAACACGTAAGTAGATTACAGCACTTATTTGATCAAAGCATGATCTGTTTGGCCACATGCAACAGTGAGCAGAAATATAGCAACAGGTAGAATAGTGATTTATAGCAAGTTATTCTTACAAAATTCTGAGCTAAAATCTGTTCACCACTGAATAATTCAATTAATCCTGTAGGAATAAGCTCTTTATAGTTAAATCCATAATATAAAATTGAAAAGTCCGCTGGAAATTGAAGTTTTTGGTGCCTGTATATTGGGTATGAAACTTTTATTTCTAATCTTCTATGTTCAACAGTTGTAATATTTCAATGATTTTTGTTTCATACTCAGTTAATGGGACATGAACACATCTTTGGTAGTTTTTTTGTGTGTGAGAGAATGCTAGAGTGGCAGTGTTCGTTTGTTTAAAGATTTTTTTTCTGAATGTAGTTAAGTTAAACATCTGTTGAAACTTAAAATGAGCATTCTTTGAAAAATGTTCTCTTGTATCCCTTTTCCAGACGAGTCAGTAGAAATACCTGATTGAATTAGTAGGTTGAACTAAACAACGTCCTGTCCTAGGAAAACTGGACAGCTTAACCAACTTTCTTTTAGAAATACTACCTTTAAAAAAACAGCAGTGCTTAAAAGAAAATACAATTTTAAATATTCTCTTGAGCCTGTGGAACGAATTTTTTAAAAAGGTCATAGCCTTCTAATTAACTTTGAATTTCCATGTTCATCAGAAAACTTATAAAAATTTAAGTGAAAAATTTCATCCATTCATTTTTCCATTTTAATGGGAAATTTACACGATTGTGGTTGATTCTTACATGACTTGAACTCTTGCTGACTGATTCTTTTTCCCTTAACCCTGCCTTTAAGGGGATAGATGAAGTTACCAAATTAAGTGAAGTTATGTTATAAAGTCATACATGGCTTTTGGACAGTATTATATTTCAGTTGCATTGCTGCATTCCATTTCATTTTATAAAATGTTCGGGGAAATGTGTTTGATAAAATAAAAATTTCAGACACTTGTGGGAAATGACTGATTGAGTGCCTAACAATTTAAGCTACATATAGAGTATTCACGTAAAGATTAAGTTCTTAGTGTCACCTATATTATGCTGTAAAGGCCAACAAGTGTGTTAGAATTTTGGGTTAATTCTACAAAGTAAGAAGACTATAGCTATCTTAAGATGTAAGATTTTCATGTTTGCTACTCCTAAATCCCAACATTTTGTCTCCTTATTTTTAGCTATATAAGCTTTGCAATTTCAATTGAAAACTTGTACTGTTCATTTTAATCATTGCCCTCACTCTTTTAAGTATTGCTTTACTTGTTTCTCTTACAGGTATTTTAGAAGTTTGGCAGCAATTACATTTATGAATGCTTTACATTTTTATCCCTTTTTATACATACACATAAACATTATTGTCCTTGTGAGGATTTGGGGAAAAATAGTACCATTTCTTCTCCTTTTTTTGATTTCTTAGTTCCCAAATAGACTGGTGCTACTAAGTTTCAGAATTTATTGTGATCAAATCTGATAATTTAATTCTCATCAATGAAAAATTTCAAATTATAATCCATCTAATAAGTGAAAACAATATATTTTGGAAACAGATTTCATTTGAATGCTTAAGTAAGTATTTGTTTCATAATCGTTAATGCTTATTTATGATTTGCAAGGATTTGCTAGAGAAAAGAAAGTCCTTAAGGCATATATATGCCGGTGCATTAAGCCACTCTGCTTTTGTGTCAGCTCAGGTGTTACAGGAACAGTAATGTGGAATTCCAGCCCTTTACTGTAATTGCACTTTCATATTTACATTTTCATCCTGTTAAATCTTGTTACAGTAGTATGTAAAATAGTTACCAAGAGAAATGATTAACATCTTGATTTCCCTTTGTTGACATGTAATCTTTTTAAATGCAGTTGTTACTTAACAAATGTGACATATTAATATTATTTAATAGTATATTCCTACATATTCATAAAAAACAAATTAATCTCCCGCCTGTATTAAGGCAGTGAAATATTTCTTGATATTGGCCTGAAGACCAAATGAGCCATCTTTCCATTTAAATAAGTATTTTATAAAAGGACCAAATGGTTCAGAAGGAGAATTTGTGCATTTATTTAGCTTCCCCATATGAAGCTTAGGGTTAGTATTACCCATATTACTATCTACATCCTGAGTGGAGTAAACTAAAAGGACATTCATAATCTTTTTTCTTACCTGAACAGAAAAACTTCCAAAAATGAACAATAAATCAGAATTTTAATCTTTACTAAATAGGTGAAAAAAAAGTGTCTAATGGCCACATTGTACTACTGCCTAGTTAAAATCCATAAAATTCTCTAAACCAGTACAAAAGAAAACAGTCATCTGATAATAACTTCCAAATTTTTAATTCTAATTTTTAATTCCAAAGAAAAAGTGGGTAGAATGAAGAGCTTCAAGGAATTTTTAATAATCTGGCAGGCAACACAGTCCTGGAATTCAGACATTCTTTTTGGTTTCATTACTATTAAATAGATACTTTCATAAAAGTGGAAACATTTTCCCTCAAAACATTATTCAAAACATACTCCTTATATTAAGGATTGTGTAACCACATTTTTTTGTAAATTCCGTGTGTCACTTTTTCCTGTTGGTACGTGATCCCTTATTTAATTTTAATATCTGCTGGTTTTGGGGCCAATAGATTTGTGAATATTCTGTGGATGTGTCCATGTATAGCTGTACATATATATTTTTTTTCCAGCTATTACCTCAAATGTGTGATTGTTTAATATACACGACACTATGTTTGCACAGAGCAGGGCTTCCATTAGCAGTGAAGATATATACATGTATATGGGGTTTTTTTATTTTGTTTTGTAAGGAGGGCGCAGCTCACAGTGGCCCATGCAGGGATTGAACTGGCAAACTTGGTGTTATTAGCACCACGCTCTAACCGACTGTGCTAACCGGCTACCCCAGCAATGGATATTCTTATTTCTAACTTTGAAAATCTGTCCACAGAATTTCATTGGTGTGAATTTTTCCTGTTGATATTTTTCATATTTTAAAACAGAGGTTCCTATTATAAGGCCCATACTTCAAATATAATTGTACCTTTCTGTATCTAGCAATCTGGCAATATGTAGGGGTAAGAAGTGTTTATTGAAATGTCTTAGTTTAGTACGGTATGTTACTATTGAAAATTGGAATTACTGGTTGCCAGACTGTCTAGTAACTGTGTAACAGATGACACTCGGCATAAATGAGAACAAGTCTCATTCACTTTAGCACAGGAATTGGGACATTCCAATCTGATATTCTATTTTGCCATTTCAGAGCGTCACTAACATATGGATTTTTCAGTAACATTGGAGTATTTTAAGAATCAATTTCAAAATGAATTCTTTTTGAGTTGGGTGACTATGCCAATGAGAAGAAACTCACGCATTAACATTTTATAATTTATTTGTATTAAGAAATGCTTCTTACCTATTTTTTGTTTTGTTTTTCTGTTTGTTTTTTGGTTTTGGATTGCTAAATAAAGACTTTCCATTTAAAGTTTAAATCATGTGTTTTTCAAAGCTGCAGGTAATTTTCAAGCTGTGATGGAATTTTAATGGAAGCCTTGTATAAGTTAAATGCAGTGAAACTGGTAAAGGAAATCTTAACTTTATTTGTCTCTAGTGCATTCAAGATTATATAATTAGATTTAAAAATGAAATGTCTGATTTGTAAAATATTTAATGTTATATCAGACTTATATAAAATAAAATTTTCTGTGTGAGAACTCTGTTAAAGAAAATGAATTTGATTTTTAATGAATGTTCTGCTGAATAATTTATGAATTTTTGTCTTTCAGTCTCTGCAGTTTATCTCAATATAGGAATAAAAAGGTCTCTTCTCACTGTAAAGGATTTGTTTTTATCATGTTTTCTAGTCTTAATATGCCCTTTTATACATTCAGCCATTCAATAAATGTATGAGTACCTGCCATATCCCAGACAGTAAACTGAGTGCTGGGAATTAATCACTGAACAAGACAAAAATCCATATGAAGTTTACATCTAGCAAAGAAGATAAATGCCAACAAAATAACTAATTATAATTAATGATGAATGCTGTAAAGAAAATTACAAGGTATAGTGAGCATATATGTAGAAGATTTGACCCTGGGAGGACTAGGGAAGGTTTCTCTAAGAAAGTCAGCTGAAGCTGAAACCCAAAAGATGAGCATAGGAGTGAGATGAATGCTAGTGAAATGTTTCAGGCAGAGTGTGCTAAGTTGATAAAGTCATAGAAGAAACTTTAGGGAGATGAAAACAAACTTGTATGATTATGACATAAGGAAGCCAGGGTAATAAGTTAGAGAGTTAAAATAAGATAGGGGCCAAATCCTGTAAGACCATATATAAACCATGATGATGAGAATTAGACTTTATTCTAAATAAGTAGAAAACCTTTGTGATTTTTAAGGAGGGCGTTATGTGATGAGATTTGAGTTTTTAAAGTATCATTTTAGTTGCCGTATGGAGAAGACTGGACAAGCAAAGGTTAATGTAGGAAGGATAGGAAGTTAAAAGAGAGATGATCGCGTCTTGGACCAGAGTAGGAGAATGGGTAAGTGAATGATTCTGAGAGAGACCCAGGAGGCAGAATCAAGAGAATTATTTGGTTGATTGCATTTGGGCTAAATGGGGGCAGCAATTAAAATTTTAAATTTGGCTAGAAAGGGAGTAGGAAAAAAGGGTGGTAGCTGTAAGATGGTGTGGTTTCTAAAGAAGGCTTTTATTTTGTTCCATTATTACTTACGGCATGAGACCTTTCTATTTATTACAGGAGAGACCTTACTAATTTCTTAAATTCTGATGGAAAGCTGAAAGTAGAAAGTGAAAGAGTAAAGACAGAGAAAAAGGGATAATAACATTAAGTACTTAATATGTCCAGAAAGTATAGGATCCATTGGAAAGATAAAATAATTACTTTAGCTACTAGATACCACCAGCATTTTTTCAGAAAGGACTGCACAAAGGATGGGTACAGATGCAGGTAGATTTGAAGTGTTAATGGGACAATATTATGCTTGCATTTGCTTGATGAAATAGGCAGTTTATGTAAAGTGGGGGAGGGGGGAGAATGATAAGCAGAGGCTTAGAAAGAAGAGAATTGGAAGGAATCATTTTCACTGAGTCAGCTGATTAGTTGAAAAGTAGGATTTCTATGAGTTCCAGGTTGTTGACAGAATTTATAATCTGCGTAGTTGTATTTTCTCCAGCTTAACCCAGCAGTCTAGGCATAGCATGGGCAATACTACTCATTTAATTCATTCCAATTTGGGGCTCTGTTAGGCACTAAAGATGGTAAGGGAATTTAAGATGTTAACAGTTAAGTGATTCCACTGGTTGACTATTGGATGTAAACTACAGATGGAGGGAATTAGTGATTTCTAAGGTGACTGCGCAAGTCCAGGGTGTGATGGCAATAGATGGTAGTATAGACAAGAAAGTTATTGCATACGAATTTATAATTGTGTTCTCATTGGGCCAAATCCCAAACCACAGCCAGAATAAAAATTGGACATACAACTTGAACAGTGTAAGTGATAAAACTCATTTTTATATGTTGGAGAATCAGCAAGACACTTCTCATGAGTCTGAATACCAACTAGAATTTTCACACAGTCAGTAGAGACAATCTAAATCCAGATAATTGTTGATTTTTTGATAGGAAAGCAGAATGAAAAAAAATTAGAGATCTCTGCTGTATGCAACAGCTAAGAGAAATTGAAGCTGAAGAGAAGCAAAAACAAAGGCTTTAATGTAACCAATAAAGTTAACTTTAATAAGTATTTATTAACTATATACTAATATACTGTGTACAAAGTCTGATGACAATTAAGTTCGTGAACTTGTTGCAATGATGTTGCTAACCTTTTTTGATATCAGGGATTATTTATTATGAATTTGTACCAACTGGACAGTTAACCAAGTTTACTATTTATTTGGAAGTGCTGAAAAGGCTGCCTGAAAAAGTTAGATGACCTGAACTTTCGCCAACAATTCATGGCTCTTGCATCACGACAATGTACCAGCTCACACAGCACTGTCTGGGAGGGAAATTTTAGCCAGGAAACAAATAACTGTATTGAAACACCCTCCCTACTCACTGATCTGGCCCCCAATGACTTCTTTCTTTACCCGAAGATAAAGGAAATATTGAAAGGAAGACATTTTGATGACATTTAGAACATCAAGGGTAATACTATGACAGCTCTGATGGCTATTCTAGAAAGAGTTCCAAAATTGCTTTGAAGGGTGGACTAGGCATTGGCATTGGTGCATAGCTTCCCAAGGGGAGTACTTCAAAGGTGACTGTAGTGATAGTCAACAATGAGGTGTGTAGCACTTTTTCTAGGATGAGTTCGTGAACTTAATTGTCAGACCTCGTACATAGTAAAATAGAAAATTTGAATGATGAGATAAAAATTGTGTGTGTGTATGTGCTCCATTTCCACTAGTTTCTTCCTGAACCTCAGGGATCATCTGGTACACCCACTTTGGAAAACTGGCACATCGTGCTGATAATCTTTTAGGCCAGTAAATATTTACCCTAGTCCTAAACTAACAGCAGTGGTATTAATGAGTAAATGCAAACAGATCAATCAGAGTACATAAGGAACTCTTCCATTAACATGCTATAATCAGAAACCACCATTCTTGGAAATCAGAAATATTATTTCTTTCCATTTGAGAACATAGTGGTGTTTGGAGATTTTGGAAAGCTATGCTCTACCTTTTTGCCACTCAAAGAAAAAAAGTCAATATTTTCCAGGTCAACTACCATTCATTAAGATCATTAAGATGGTGAATTTTGTAAAAATGAAAAGTAGCACTTCCAGAAATTAAAAGGTCTTGCTAGAGTTCATATCTTTACTTGTGTCTAAACTTGGGTGGGGGAATAGTGACGGGGGAATAAGAAGTTTTAGTCAGGGCCAGGATTAATGATTTCTTTTAATCACTTTTATTCCACAGATGTTGCCTGAGTGCCTGTTGAGTGCAAGAAATTTACATGAGAAACTGGAAAAATGTAAAACCTGACCCAGCCTTCTATACTTTATGGTCTCTTTGTGAAACAAACCAAAACTGTGACATAACTATGTACAAATAAATTATCAGTTATTCTTGGTAGTATATAGTAGCATTCAAGAGAATTCGATGGGTGAAAAGGAGTTACAGGGAAACAAGATTTAAATAAAGTAGGGAGTGAAGGGTTTCAGAACATCCCACCCCAAATATGCCACTTTGGCATATTGACTATTTTGACATGAAGGCACTAAGAAATAGATGCATGAAGGGCTTTCTGACTTCCCTCTTTCACCTAAAACTGGTCATTAAATTTCCTATACGAAAGGTGCCTTCCCTGTACCAGGAAGAGAAGAACATTCCTATCACCAGAGACTGGGGATTGATATCCAAATGAACTTCTACAAACCTAATAAAATAACCCTTACCTCCAATTTGTTTCTCCATATATTTAATAGTGTCTGTTCCACAATTTACTGCCCCTAGCCTAAGCCCCTTTGTCTTGTCACATCCCCACAATTTATTATCTGTGTAAAAAGGTATATAAGCTTTCGGTCTAATGACTTGTTTCTTCATTTTCCTTCTGAAGACTCCCGTGTACACGTAAAAATACTATATACATTTGTGTGATTTTCCTCCTGTTATCCGTCAGTTTTATTCTTAGGCCCAGCCACAGAACCTAAGAGGGTGGAAGGAACTTTGTCCTCCCCTACAGGAAAAGTAATCACTTCAGATGAAAGTAACCTCCAGAATCAGTGTGGGAAAATAAGTCATGTTGATGGAAGGGTGAGGTAAGTAATTCGGCTAGCGTATGGGATTCACATTAGAATGTGTTCAGAAGTAAAATAGAATGTTAGTGCCAAATTAAAAATTGTAAACTTGATCATTGTCTGCAATGGCCTATCACTAAAGATTTTTTGAGCAGCAGTAATGTGTATTCTAAGAAGGTCTATCTGGCCGTTAAGTAGATACTGATACAGTTTTGCGGAATAGAATAATGCTTTGAACTAAGAATTGAAAAAATAGAGATGTAAGCATCATGGTTAGGAAAGAAAAGAGAACATGATGGAAAGCAACTATGATACCTAACTAGAATTATGAAACCAATATAGACATACATCAGGAGAAACAGATTTATTGGAGAACCTTTAGAGCTTTTGAATTAGAGTTGACAGTAAGGTATGTATGTATAAATATTTATCCAGCATCCAACAAGCAGCTGAAAATGTGAACCTAGAACTCAGAAGAAAGGTGCAGAGTTAGAACTCACATTCTCAGGACACTGTGGAATTAGAAAAACATAGATGAGAAATTAGACAAGCTTTAAATGCCATCATTTAAGAGTTAGGAAACTAGAGTAAGTGAAGACTTAAAATAAGAAAGAGCAGTGTCCCAGAAGCTAAGAAATCGAAGGGGTTAAATGAGGGAAAGGAAGTGATCTTCAGTGATGTCAGTTGCTACAAAACTGTTAAATTCACTTGTAATAATCAAGTTATTTGTAATATTTGGGAGCTTTGTAGTTTACCATTTCATCTTCTCAAGAATAACGAGGAAGTAAGTATCCAATTCTTTTCACCATGTCTTGAGCTAGAGTTACTTATTTTGCACTCCTGTTAGGGGCTGGAGTTGAAGATCAGTGTTGAACAAGTTCCTGTAGACCTCATTTACCTGCCACCTACTGTAGATTTTTGTTAAAGGTGCACACAAGGCACCAAACAGAAAACAGTATGGACAGTCTTTACAGGCACAGCCTTCTAATTAGAGCCAATAAAGGTTACCCAATAGCTGCATATGTTGAAGTTCACACATAACAGAACGCCAGAAAGCCCCCGATGGCTCCTCAATTGAATCTACACAAGGCCTTGAGTAAAGAGCAGTGACAAACGGGAGTCGGTGGCAAACGGGAAAGCCAAGAGAGAAATCGGGGTCTGGAATCTTTGGCGCTGGGACTTCTAATCACGTGTCATCTGGTGCTTGCTGTTCAGCTTCAAAGTCTTTGATCTAAAAGAACAGATTTTAAGATAACGGACTCTGAAATACTGAGGCAATTTATACACTCTCCGCACAAAAATGTCTTACATGCTTTTCCAGGGGAGCTTTACAGCGCAGCAACCTGATAGGACACCTCTCCAACACCTGGTGTCTGCGCAGGCGCAGGAGGCAGCCTGCGGCGAGCCGGAGGAGGGCGGGGTGCGACGCACAGTCGCGCGCTCCCGGTTTCCGCCGCGCGTCCCCGGAAATCCCATGGTACCCGGCGTCGGAGGCGTAGGAAGTGCTGCCTGAAGCAGAGAGGAGGTCGTATGTCATGTGACGGCAGCTTTCGGAAAGACCTGTCTTTGACGCTGTCCCTGAAGGACAGCAGGCAGCCCAGAGCCCTGCGACCCAAAGAACCGGGCAGCCCAGAAACCGGGTAACTGGAGCCACGTTGCTCGGTGTTCAGGCCTGGGCCCGCGGGTGTTACGGGCGGTGAGCTGGAAGAGCAGAGGATGCCCCTTCCGCTTTATTTCGGGCTTAGACCTTGGGGGCTGGGGAGGCGGAGTGGGCTGAGGTAAGGCATCCCGGATGGCTGTTCTTGTGGGTATCTGGGGAGTGTGTCTCCCTGCGATCTCTCTGGTCCCAGTCCTAGAGCTGCGGATTCTTGCCTGACCCTGATGACAGCTGAGCCCGCTGAAACCCAGATTTCCTCACCAGGAGTTTCTTTTTCAGGCGTGGATATTGAACCTGCGGGAGAAAGGGGTTCGTCATGGCGGATGTGAGTTAACACCCCCGCACAAGAGGAAGCAAGTGGTGGGGAGTTTGGAGCGTACTGGGTGGGGAAAGATTGTGCTTCCCAAAGAGAAATTTGTTTTATTTTTGCCCCTCTACACCTTGAGTTATTGTCTCCAAGATCTGGAGTTAGAGATTAATATGAATGGATTTCCCGGGGCCGTGAGTTTCTGCCTTGCATGGGTCTGCAGGACACTTAGGTGCCTGTGCCCACTCCACAGCCCTGCGGGCATAAGAGGCTCCGAATATTTACCATGTGAATTTCTAAATGGTGCTTTACTGCTTGGAATCCTTTTTTTCCCCAGCAAGTGGTCATGATGCCTTTCTGGGTTCATTGGAGCAATTTGAGATGATTTTCAACTGACACGTCTTGAGCACAGCAATAAAAGCCAGCTTCTAAGTTTAAGGAACTTAATTGTTCTAGTTACTAGAAACAGTGGGAAATTAATACTAGTGCTAATGTTTATATTTTACATATGTTACTTTGCTCACGTACATCCTGAGTGTTATAAATATTGAACATACGCTCATTCTCAGCTTTAGGAGGTAGGCATGATCATTATCCGTGTGTCATAGATAAGGATGCTAAAGCACAGAAAGATCAAGTAACTTGCCTCAGGTTACTCTAGGACTCATAGAGTGAGAATACCAACCCAGGTATTTTGGCTCCAGTCAGTGCACTTAACCATTACGCTAGTCATTCAGCATTAATATGAATCTGATTTTTCTTTTTACATTGCAAGATTATGTGTTTCAACATTAAGCAACTTTCATGCCTTTATCACTCCGTTTTTGGGTGTCTTCCATTATGTTTTTGAGACATTATTCTTCAGGCATAATCAAATCACTAAATATCTATTGAGCAACGAAAAGGTTATAATAAGGACTGTGGGTGAAATGAAGAGGATTATGGTATAATTCCTCTTACGGGTTTTACAGTTTTAAAAAGTAGGCAAATGATCAGATATGCATACATTATTGTGTGAAAATTCAAAGGAGAGACGGATTACATCTGGTTTGTGTCTGTCAGGAAAACCTATTTAGAGTGTTTGGTGGTTGAGATTAACTAAATGATGAGTAGCAGTTTTAAAAAGTAAGATTGAGAAGGAGAATATTGCTAGTAGAATGAATAGCATGAACAGAATTACATAGGAAAGGGAGAGGTGTGTGTATGGAAGAGCTGTGAGTAGTCCAATTTAGCTAGGGCTGAGGATCTGTGTGAGAGAGTGGTAGGAAGCAGAACTGTAAACTTAGTTGTAGGCCATATTGTAGAGTCTCAAATGTCTAAAGAGTTTGTACATAATTCAGTAAACAGTGGAGAGCCATTTCAATACTTGTTCTCAACCGTGGCTGAATAGGTAGTCATCTGGGGAGCACCTCTAACCTAGCCATCAGTGGCCTTTTTTTTTCTCTTTTTTTTTGCAGCTTTTCACGTGTTATCCATAGCCAAGGTTGAGAATCCCTACAATTATGGTTTTAGAGAAGGAGACTAATAGGATTATTGGCACTGTGTAGACCTGTATGGAATAGAAGTGGGAGACCAGCATACCAACTGGGAAACTAGTGCAAGTCGTAAATAATAGAATGAAAATAAACTGTAATGTCAGTTGAAAAGGAGAAGAAGAGATCAGTTTAAAAGCATTTGACTTCACAAGTGATTTAAAAGTGACAAATGTGAGGTTAGGGTTAGGTATTACTCTTAGTTTCAAACCTGAATTAATGGGCTTGGTAGTCCCATTAGTGGAAACGAAAAGAGATTGAGGAAATATGGGTTTCAGATGAAACATGATGAGTTTAGGTTTTTTTGTGTGTGTTTAAAATGAGAGCAAAGATAAACTGGTAGTGATAATATGAAATAAAATGAATATTCAGGTTTGGAGAATAGTAGGGATTAGAGGTTCAAAACAACAGATACCTGATTTGTTTATGTAGAGCTCTTTAACTGATACTTGGATTGTCAGTGAAATCCCCCAGATGAGAGTATAAAGAGATCAAATAAAATAGTCTACTATTTATGTTGTCCTAATTATGTTACATGCTAAACACTTGGCAAACATTGTCATATCTTTAGTCATGTGAGAAGATTTGATTTCAGAGAAGTTAATCAATTTACCCAGAATTGTTGAAGTGATATAAGAAAGACTATATATAGATGTGGAAAGATGTTCATAATACATTCGTAAGTGAACACAACAGTAGCAACAGGATGTGAAATAGTAGGAAAAGTGTGATCTACTTTTACAGCTAATACATATTTGTGTTTCCCATTTCCAGATATGCTAATCACTTAACATGCATCTTCTCAGTAAACTTTAAAAATAATATTATGACGTAGGTTCTGTTATTATCCGTACTCAACAAAAAATGAAACTGAGGCTTAGAGAAAAGGGTTAATTTGCTCGAAGTCACATAACTAGTAAATGTCAAAATCAGAAAGAGAAAGAGAAGATACATGCAAGAAAGATTATGAATGATTACTTAGGTAATCTGAAATGTGGATAGGACAAGATACAGAGAACTAGTACAAGGCATATTATATGATTTTTTTTTTTATATTCTCTTTCAGGACCTAAAGCGATTCCTGTATAAAAAATTACCAAGGTAAAAAATTACTAATTTGTTACTACATAAGTTCTGCATAATATATGTTAATTTTATGTAGTATTTTGTTTCTAGCTAATTTTGACTAATACTGTGTATATATTATGCTATTATTTAGCACTTTTAAATACTTAACATAACCCTAGGTAGCATAAATGATATCATTTGAATTTGAAAATAAATAACACAGGACCTAGAGAAGTTACAAGACTTATTTAAGGTTAAGCAACTAGTGGATGCCACAGGGCTAGAACTCAGATTTCTTGCCACTTTAGAATTCTTCCAGATATATTATCATAGCAGTTTACTGGATTATACTTTGAAGTAGAGTAATTTTAAGGGGAAGAAATGAAGAAGTTGTCTTTACTTTTAATATTGCTTTTAAGACCTAATTATTGAGTCCATAACCCAAAAATGCTCGACCTAGATAGCACTTCATACTAGGAAAACTCAAAAGGTTTCCTTTTGCCTGCACACATGTCATTTGATGTAACATTTTATAAATTAGGCTGTTGTACTGAGGACAGCAAACTTCGTATTAGAAATTTTACTGATTGAATGACTTTGTCACTCTAGTTGAATTAAAATTCACATTTAGTTTGGTGTTAAATGGTGTTTGGTGTTAAATGATATCTTAGAGTTCAGGACATAAGAGAAATATAACTTGAGATATCAATTTCCACATTCCAGAATAACTGAATAACCTGTGAGATAATACAGCAGAATATACGGCGAAATCCTTTTTTTAATTTCTTTTTTTATTTCTTGTTTTCCAAATCAGTTTGAAGGTAAAAAGGTTTTGGATGTCAGTTTATTTCTGTAGGTAGGGAAAGAAACCTCTTGTTTGGATTTTTTCTTGAAATGTTTGGTGTGGCTTTCCTTGTTGACTTGTGCCTTTACTTTGATTACAGACCACTAGAATTTAGTGATACTGTCTTCTAGTTTTGATTTATCTATACTTTTCTTCCATATTCAGGAAGAAAACCTTTTGAGGTGTTAAATAATTACCATTCATTTTATGTTAATGTAATACTTAAATTTATTTTTACTCTTTTCCTCCTAGTGTTGGCAAACTAAAGACAAGTTGCTGATTCTGTTCTCATCCCAATGATTAGCAGTACAGGCAGCCCTAGCTTTGCACATTCTTGCAGAGCTATAAAAATGACCGCACATGCTGAGACTGTCCAAGGCAGGTTTAGTAATCAGTGGGGAATTTTACAGTTGTTTTCTGACCTTTAAAAGTTTCTGTCAAAACATGAAAATCTCTCTTACTGCTGGTTATATTTAGAGGGACGAAAATGAATACTAAAACTAGTATTTGTTTAATACACTTTAATTTAACACAGTAGAAACATTGAGAATTAGAGTGTTTATTTCTTTGCAAAAAACTTAAAGAGTAGTTTGAACCGTTTGCCTACTTCTTTTCAAATACCTCAAGGTATGTGTAAGATAAGGAGCAGGCATCTTTTCTGTGCCTTGGCAAAGTGGCATACCCCTTTCTCAGTTTGTATCAGCCTCCAACATTGTGTCCTTTGTGCTTTCCATGTTGTGAAATATCTCTAAGAGTTCTTTAATGTGAAGTTTTTTGCCAGTGTCACTTCCTCTGGGACATCTTCGTCCTTTTCATCACACCACTTTTCCTGATTTATGTCATAAGCCCGCCCTCCCTCAGTCCCGCTGGCTGCATCTCTCATGCACACAGTGATAATGTCAGCGTTCCCTCCGCCAGCTCTTCCTTTGTTAACTCCGTTTACTTTCTATTCGAATTTCACTTCCAGCATTATCACTTTTCATTTCTTTGCTTATTTTATCGGCCTTATTTCAGTTGTTGTTTTTTTACTATTACTGGAAGACAAGATAAAACTACATACTTTGCTCTTGCATTAACTGAATAACAGATGCTCAGTGACCAATCACCAACACACTTTGAAAGAAGTGATGTGACTGATTACTAATCACGAAGTGCGTCTGTTGTTTACATAGTGATTTTTGAACTGAAGAGTTAGCCACGTTTGTACTTTATGCTGTTATTCAGTTAATATACCATACTTACTGAAATTTGACCCATGCTGTTGGAGAGGAATGGTGTTACTTTAACTAAACTGATAACTAAAATGCATCCAGATTGGAACTACACAAAAATGAGGGCCTTCTGTATCTGTATTTACCTTGCTGGGCTTAGCATATTGAAAGATGCTAAAATTGGTGATGTTGGGGAGTGGGAAATACCACGCTGGTGACAAATACAGAAACAGAAGCATAGTTGATATTAGTAAAAAGGATATTTGTAAAAAACATAATGAAAATCTTTTCATAATGGAAGGAAAGGGATTAGTACTATGTTTGGTTTGGTTTGGTTTTGTTTTTCATAATGACTGAGGCCAGTTTGAGTCCTATTCATGACCATTTCTTGAAAGTAGGCTTATTGCATCCTAAGAGCTGAAAGATAAAGAAATAATGATATTGAACACTTACAAAGAAAAGTAGTAGAACATGCACTTTGATTTGTTGCTAGATGTATGTAAAGTTACGGGATTGGACACAGGCAGCCTGGCTTCAGAGCTGTGGGTCCATGCATTTAATTGTTGTACTGCTGTGCCTCACCAACCAAGTCCGACAGCTACAGGCGTTAATGATACGTGTGTTTTTTTTTTCTTTTTTGATACTTCGTTAAATGTAATTCTTGGATTTGTATGTCAAAATCTAGTTATGACCCAAAGCAGTCTCAGGCTTTAATAGTCATAACTTTATGTGTTTTATAATAACCAAATGTTTCATCATTATATGAATAAAATTAAGTATGATGTCTGATTACTAATGTAACATTTACCTTTTTGGAATAAAGATGTTTGTTTTAGTAAGCTTAAGGCTTAGATTTCTGCAGACTATTTCATAAAATTTATGTCTTCTAAAAGTGTAGTGTACTTATTAATGCATCATAGTTGTTTTCAATTACTACGAAAATCTGTTCATGTTATTTATTGACTATGTGTAGAATTGGAAACACTTTTTATATTTGTGGCCTGATTTCTTTAATTGGGTACATTAAGTACGTGAGTAATTTTTCTGCTTTTGTTGGACATTTGTCTCTGTGAATTTGAAATCATTCAAAATAAAGTCTTTTTATTTCTACCTCCTCTTTTGGTGCATTAGTTGACATTAATTAATTATTGGTAAATTAATTACTATGAGAAGAAAAAAGCTACCTGTGGTGACACAAATATTTCTAAACATTTTTGTAGTACTCTTTACCTGTTTTTTTTTTGTTGTTTTGCTCATTTTATTCTGTTCTTTAGATTCTGCGTATAAGTGAGATCATATGGTATTTGTCTTTCTCAGTCTGATTTATTTTACTTAGCATAATATTCTCTTGGTCCATCCATGTTGTTGCAACTGGTAAGATTTCATTCTTTTTTATGGCCGAGTAATACTCCATTGTATAAATGTACCAGTTTCTTTATCCAGTCATCTATTGATGGGCATTTCGGTTGTTTCCATATTTCGGCTATTGTGAATAGCACTGCAGTAAACATAGGGGTGCTTATATTTTTTTCGAATTAGTGTTTTAGACTTCTTTTGATACCGGTTTCTTTTTGTTTTGTTTTGTTTTTTTAAAGATTTTATTGGGGAAGGGAACAGGACTTTATTGGGGAATAGTGTGTATTTCGAGGACTTTTTATTAGGGAACAGTAGTGTATTTTTCCCAGGACTCATCAGCTCCATCCATGTCAAGTTGTAGTCCTTTCAATCTTAGTTGTGGAGGGCGCAGCTCAACTCCAGGTCCTGTCACCACTGTTAGTTGCAGGGGGTGCAGCCCACTATTCCTTGCGGGAGTCGAACCAGCAACCTTGTGGTTGAGAGCCCCCGCCCCAACCAACTGAGCCATCTGGCCACCCGGGAGCTCAGCCGCAGCTCATTGACTTCATTCTAGTTGCGGAGGGCGCAGCTCACTGGCCCATGTGGGAATCAAACCGGCAGCCCTGTTGCCTAGAGTTCACACTCGAACCAACTGAGTCACCCGTCTGCCCCTGGAAACCTGTTTTTTAATTTGTTTATTTTTTGAGTAATACATAAGTTATCTGATGGACATAAGAGTGAGAAGCTTCCCATCCACCATTCCAGTCACACAGTTCCCCTCTCATAAGTACCCACTGTACCCTTTGGAGATATTTTATGCACCTAAAAGCAAACATGTACATAATAAACACATATTTACACCTATACAGAGCGGTCATAGTTTAGGTTGCTATCACAAAATACAGTAGATTGGGTTCTTTTATAAACAACTGAAATTTATTTCTCATAGTTCTGGAGGCTGGAAGTCAGATCAGGGTGCCAGCATGGTTGGGTTCTGGTGAAGGCCCTCTTCTGGGGTGCAGATTGCAAACTTCTCATATCCTCACGTTCCTGAGGGTTCCACCCTCATGTCCTAATTACCTCCCAAAGGCCCCACCTCCACATATCATCACATTGGGATTAGGGTTTCAACATACAAATTTTGAGGGGGGGGTGACACAGACATTTAGTCCATTGCAATGTGCACACATATGCCTACATGTGTTACTACATAAGTTGCTTGTACAAATTTCAAAACCATGTGTTTTTTTTCACTTAACAATATGTATAACTTAGAGATCAGTCCTTCCCAGTACATAAAGGGCTGCTGCTTTGTTTTTTATGTCTTCAGAGTATTCCGTTGTATATGGGTGTTGTAACTGATTTAACTTGTTCTTGATGGACAGTTAGGTTTCCAGTGTTTTTCTATTTTAAGTGATATTGCTGTCGATAACTGCACTAAGTGATTTGTGGGTGTGCAAGTATCTGTAGGATGTATTTTTATATCACCTAGTTTTAACTTAGAGAAATGTATCTTATGTATTAATTTTATAGAGCATGTTTGAATCCATAGATAACTTCAGAATTGAATGATAATGAAAAATAATACCAGTAAATATTTATACACACTTGTTTCATCATTCTTATTTTTAATGTGAGGCAGATAAAATGGCTTTGTAACATTTCTCCTCAAAGTTTAATAACACTTCTCTGACTTGAAAGTTTTGACTGTGGAATTTTTTAAATTTCATTATCTTGAGTTAGTAAGAATTTTCCTCATTCCTAAGTTAAAATATGAAGGTTAACACAATAAGGAATGGCTAGTTCTTGGTTGTAGTGGGAATACTGAACATATTTCTGAGTTGCAATCTACAGATGTAAGATAGTTACAAGGCTATAGGTTTTATGTAAATGTTGAAAGTTTGAGAATGTTTCCCATTATAATTTTTAACTCTGTACTTTTGTGCTTTAGGAATTCTCACTAATAATTTAATATTAAAACTGCCTTGATAAATTATATCATTATCAGTGTGTACAGAATGACAGCCTCATGTTAATTAGTAATAATTAATATTTTTGAATGTTAATTATGTACCTACCTCTATTTTACATGCATTACTTTATTAAATTTCAAATAGCCAAATAAGTAGTTTTCAGATTGTGAACTGAGGCTTAGACAGGTTTCTTAACTGTCCCAAGGTAGCATAAATACGTAGTAATCAGGAGAGCCTGAATGGAACCCATGTCTTTGTAATTTCAGAGCTGTAGTCCTGACCATTCTACTTACTGCTGCTTAATGTAGGCATGCTGGAAGGATTGCTGCATTACCTTCATTCTCCCCGTCCTGTTCATTAGCCTAGAATGAGCTTTTTGCCCCACTTCTCTTAATCAGTACCATAACCTCCCAACTGAGCTACCACTTCTCAGGGAAGCCTTTCCTGACCCACCTGTCTCTGTCAGGCCGGCCCCTCCCCCCCCCCAATGGCTCTCATGTCCCCACAGATCTCGATGGCACTTGCTACAGTTATAATTTTATATTTGTTAGTATGAGATTATTTGATAGCTGCTCTCCTCTTAGTTTTAAGTTTCGTGAAGGCAGTGACTGTGCTTATTTTTGCTTAGCATGGTTTTATATGAGTAGTAAGTGCCACAAATACTGGACACTTGATATTGGAATAAATGAGAGAAAGAAAAAGTCTGTCTTTTTTTTACTATAGCCATTACTGATAAACTGTCATACTTTTGTAAACCATAGAATGATAATTAGGAATTTTAATGGAGAATGAGCTGTGTGTTGGATCTTCATTGATAAACTACATAAATTTGTAAAGATTATGAACATGTCAATAATACAGATTCATTCAATTTCTGGAAGAGTTTTGGTAAACATAGGAGCTTATACTATCAATAATTGAGTTTCCGTGGTTTTTCAGAAATGTGCTTGAAAATTACCATTATGACTTTAAGGTACATATTTTGAGAAAATGAAATGTTTTATAATATTTTAACTTCTTTTCCTTTCTAGTGTCGAAGGGCTCCATGCTATTGTTGTGTCAGATAGAGATGGGGTGCCTGTTATTAAAGGTAAAACTGAGCACTTACATGTCAGCGTCATATTGGCTTTAGAAAGAACAGTATTTATATCAGAATAGTACAGAGGCAAACATATAAAACTTATTTCAGTAAATTCAGGAGATAGTCTTAATTTGGGGGAAAATGTTTGCTTTTGTGTATTAAGGCTGTGTTGGAACTTATTGCATGTTAAATGTTACCATCAAGAGTTTAAGCATTAATTTATAACAGGCCCAGATTCCCACGAAAGACATTTTATGGTATAATGTAAACCATTAGTAAACCTAAGTGACGAGGTTGGACATGTATGCAGCTAGATGCCGTGTTTCCCTGAAAATAAAACCTAGCTGGACAATCAGCTCTACTGCGTCTTTTGGAGCAAAAATTAATATAAAACCCAGTCTTATTTTATTATAATATAAGACCAAGTGTTTATAATACAATATAATATAATACCCAGTCTTATATAAGATCGGGTCTTAATAAGACCTGGTCTTAGATTAATTTTTGCTCCAGAAGACACATTAGAGCTGATTGTCCAGCTAGGTCTTATTTTCAGGGAAACATGGTATGTTACACACACAGACTCTCCCAATATTATTTTTTTAATCAATATTGCTAGTAATTTTAAGATAAATATCCATACAGTTGCATCAGCATAGATTGATTGGTTAATCTTTCTTGATTTTTCTACTTGTTTAAACTGGAAATAAGATTTTTTTTAAACTTTAACTTTATAATTACTTTAGTTAACCAGAATCTAAGAATTTTTCACCTGATTTTCAGCTTTTTTTGTTTTGTTTTGTTTTAGTATGTGTCATGTCACAGAGTTGCTATATATTAATACCGTTTTTACTGTTCTATCTACTATCAGAATGGATATGTATAGTTATACTGGGAGACTGTAATAGCTTTTTCAAAAAAAGATTAATGTCCTGTACATTTTGTTTCCAATTTATTTTCTACCTGTAGTTATCATATATGTCATCTAATTTTAGATTTTAGAATTAAAAGGAAGTTTAGAAATCATTTGATTTAGTTCTTTTGTTTTATAAGTGAAGATGATCAAATGCAAAGAGTAATTGTTGGTCCAATGTTGCACATGTGAGTCAGTGACAAGATAATATTAGAACCCATCATTTCGTAATGTGTGGTCCAGTGTGCTTTCTAAACCGCCAGAAAACATAGGTAGCCATGGCAAGTCACTTGCCTTTTCTCAGTTCTGTAATGAGGGCTTTGAACAAAATAATCTCAGATTTTCCAGCTCAAATGTTCTTTCCGAGGTCTCTGTATTAAAGCCTTAAGCTCACACTGGTGCAACTAACTAGGTGACTTTAATGAGTGAAAGAAAATAGACGGCCAGCTGCAGAATTAATATCTAGAAGAATATTAAATTTATTAAATATACTGATTAACCTGTGTTTTAAGGTAAATATTAAGAAAATATAAACATTTAGTATTCTTTTAAAGATTAAAAAGTACTGTGAGAATCATCATTTCTTCCCTTTGTTATGATCACTCAACTTCTGACTGAGCAGTATTTCCCACCTAAGTTGATGAGACCCAGTTAGTGATACGATTTTCAGTATTGTGAAGCAGAACGCTTGTACTTGATATTTTTACAAATATATATATTTTTAAAAAGTGCTGTAAATCTTCTCCCTACTATATCCACTGTGTAATTTTCACCTGTTAAATCATTTGTATTCTCAGTGGCCAATGACAATGCTCCAGAGCATGCTTTGAGACCTGGTTTCTTATCTACTTTTGCCCTTGCAACAGACCAAGGGAGCAAACTTGGACTTTCAAAAAATAAAAGTATCATCTGTTACTATAATACTTACCAGGTGAGTTCATAACTATTGAATGGTTTACTGATTGCAACTTTTATTAGGTCTTCTATATAAAATAGCTTGTGTTGTCATTCTACATTTTAATTTTGAAGGGGATGGAATTTTAAAATCTTAGCCTTCAAATTGGTTATGTTAAGCTATAGTAATTTTTTCATGTTTTACACCAGGAATTAATTAATATGGAAAAACAGTTTTAAAAGATTTCATAATAAAATATGTGTTATCCTAAAAAGGGTATATTAGGTCATTATTACTTCCAGTAGATGGTGCCCTTAGCTTAACAACTGAGTTGTTAAATGACACACATTTTTTTGTTGTTGTTGACAGATAAAAAAAATTTCTCTTGAAAGTTAAATGATAAGTTATTTAAATTTGTTACTGCTTCTAATTCCTTCATTTGATTTGGAATATATATACAATAATCGAGGTTATTAATTTTGGGAAGAAAATTAGTTGCTACACACCTCTTGATCACCAGTTACATTTTCTTCTCTAGAATAAATTAGTTGCTTCTGTTTTAAATCGATGTTTCCCAGAGTAAGATTTATGTACCACTGATGACACAAGTGACATCTTTTTATTTTAAAAGTTACATATTTTAATGTGTATTAGGCAAAAGATAACCAACCTATCTAACCTTTAATTTCACTGATAAGGATTAGGTTGAAGCTAAGTTTTTTTCAAAAGATAGTTGATTTAAAGTTCATTTGAATTCATTTAAATTATAGTGGTACACAAGAGGCAGAAAAATCATGAAGATGTATTTGAATGACTAAGAAATACTGCCTGTAGCCATTTAATTATCAAATATTTATTGAACTCCTACTATGTAATTGACACTCTGCTGGGCGTTAGAGATAAAACATGAAGAAGACATAGTCCCACCTTAAAAACTTTTCAGGCTAAGTGGTAGTAATGTCTCTAAGAGAAAATTAGTAACTTTTATGGAAATGTTTATTTTCAGCTCTTAAATATTTCATTGTGTTGAGCTAGTATGTTACACATTGACCATTTACAAATTTTTGAAAGATTAAGATATTTCATTTGAATTATACTACCTTTTCATAATACAACATATTATTTAGATCCTGTTTTCTTTGTAGGTGGTTCAATTCAATCGTTTACCTTTGGTGGTGAGTTTCATAGCCAGCAGCAATGCCAATACAGGTGTGTTTTAATTACCTTAAATATAGCTTTGAATTCTTTGTAATACCATATCTGAGCAGTTTAATGTGATAGGAATAGTAGATCTAAACTCAGAAAACCTGAATTCATGGCCCAGCTCCATCATCTATTCCTTGCTCTATGGAAAAGTAACTTCTCTGAATTCTGTTTTCCATATCTGTATAATGGAGCTAATGTCTGCTTTCTCCATCTGATGGGGTTATTTTCTAGTTTATATGAAACAGTGTTTGGTAAGTGACCATTTGAGATAGAAAGGAAAATTAAATGTTATCTTTACCTCTTGAATACTACATCATAACTCACATTAAAACAGCTTAAGACACAAAAAAAGTAGAGAAGATAACCAAACAAACCACATAAAATGATCAAGGATGAGTTAAATTCCATTTAGACGAATCTATTAGAATTTTTTAAACCTTGAACTATAGTGAGCAAGATGAATGTGACAGGGAATTTAAAGAGCGTGAATGGGATTCACATATCCATGTCTTCTTAAGGGTTGAAGAGTTTGAGAACAAACACTAGGAAGCTGTACTCGCTATAGAGAAGAGTAACATCCCATTATATTCAGTAGCCTTCACTGGGTATTTATGTGTAAAATGGTAATATTCAGTTGAATTGTAATTTCTTTTTTTATTCTGTTTGGATAAAGTGGAATTTCTTTAAAAATCTGTCTCCTTCAGATTTGACTGCTATTTAGAACTGTTTGTTATACATTCCTTTTCTGTGTTTTTTTTCTTTCAAGTGTTTTGAGCAAGTTGTATTTCCACTTGTGCCTCTGAAGCTAATCCTTAGACTCATCTTTAAAATGAGGGTTTTAGGTTTGATGATCTGTTAAGTCTTGCATTTCTGAATGTTTTGAAGCTGTAAAATACTATATGTGAAAACACTTTGTAAATTATATAGGGTACTAGTGGTGTCAATATTTTAAGTATATTAAACCTCAATTGTGATAAATCACCATCACATACTAAATCATGAGTTTATGTTTTAAATTATGATAATATACAGAATTATATTTTAGTACTTAGGACATTTCCTTGAGAATCCCGGATGTTTGTTTTATATTCTTTGAGAGAGAGGAAGGTCCTTATTTGTTTGGATATAAAACCAGCAGTGTCTAAGATATGTAGCCCTTCACTCTGGTAAACTAAGAAGTTAGATATGCTAATTTCTAGGCTAGGTTGTCTTCCAGATTCATCATTGAGCTTCTTTTAAACATGTAAGTATACATAAACTTCATAATGAATATGGGTCTTTAGTTACTTAGATAGAATATTTTGTTTTAGTTATGGGGAATAAATTGTATCTCATTTACTTTTTAGTAACTAAATTTCAACAAGAGGGAATTTAAGTCAAAGACTTTTTTCAGGAGCATGTTTTCTAATGTTCTAATTTTCTTAATCTCTTTGTTTTAGGATTAATTGTCAGCCTAGAAAAGGAACTTGCTCCATTATTTGAAGAATTGAGACAAGTTGTGGAAGTTTCTTAATCTGACTTGGTTTTGACGTCTACCTTATCTTCATTATAATAGGCACAATATCAATCCAGCAATCTTTAGACCACAATACTTGTATCCATGTACTTAAGAAAGGGCCCCATCTTCCACCTTACACTAAAGGAAGAGCCTATAGATAGAATTTATGGGTAGATTGATTATCTTTTCTTGTACAGGCTCTTATTTACTGAGATCTGGGGATACCGCAGAAATGGTTCTATCACAGCTCCCATGGAGTTAGTCCAGCCATCAAATCTGCATGAGATTCTATTCGGTGGGTCAGAATCAAAATGGTACTTTGATCCACTCGAGCCATGACGTGACCCTATTGTACCATATGCCCAGGTCTGCAGAATGGAGCAGACCCTTTTTGTTGTGAATAATAATGAGGACATATTTTTTTTCGTATTGTTTTATTTGTTGCATTGAGTGTGAGGAAGGTAAAATGGCTTAGTAAAAGTAATAAAATCAGTACAATCACTAACTTTTCTATGTATATTATTTTGCAGTATAGATGAATATTACTAATTGATTTGATTCTTCTCAGAGGGTGCTGCTGTTTAATGAAAAGGAAAATGATAGCTAATGGTTTTCCCCCCACTCTGCTTTCTATAACCAATCAGTATTTTAATGTTTGTGTGTTCTTTATAAAATTTAGAGTTGGTTGATTCATTGTCGAACTCTGTTTCCAATATTGGTATGTATGTAAAACATGATACAGCCATTTTTTAATACATGAGTATAAATAAAATAGTATTTTTAAAAGTATAGTTTGTAGTTTGAGCACTATATAGTTCTCCCCCAACCCCCAGACTTCTTTCAGAAGTTTAAAGAATATAATTAATTCACTCTTTTCAACCACATGAATAAGTAATGAGTGGATCTTGTAAATACTGGTTTGGAGATGGTTTTACCTAGCATAAAGTGTCAGTTGGAAAATAAACCTCATTCAAGAGCCTAATTTAATCACTGAAATTGGTATCACACTTCTGGAATATGCCCTTTATATTCAAGCATGCAGCCCATCATTTGAGGTTGTTAATTTCCTCCTAGCTACTTTGACAGGCAGTTGTCACTGGTACAGTTCAATACACGTACATTGAATCCCTCCTGTGTGCCATTCACCAGAGCTACCGCATTGCAGAATTCTAAGGAGCACAACTCACATGGCATTTCTGTGCTACCGGCGTGTGTGTGTCAGGTGCAGTGTGTGCGAATGCAGCTCCCTGGAGTTGTGGAGTCGGGTAGTCGGGCACTGCCTGTTTGCTGCTTGCTTTCTCTTCCCTCCCTCACTCCCTCCTTCCACCCTATATGATAGGAGACTAAAAAGAATTTAAAGCTCAGTAAATGAAACAAGTATATGAAATGCTGTGCTAAAGGATGCTGTAGAAACAGAATGGGGGCATTTAAATTGGGCAAGAACAACAGCCTTTACAAAGAAATAGGGGCAAGAGATATGTTTTACCTGCAGGGATGTATAAATAGTTAATTGTTAAAACCTAATGAAGATTAGACACACCCATTAAAATCTAGGATTTCCATTACCTGGAGGATTATTTAGTAGCGTCCAGGAAATTTTTGCCAATGCAATGGTTCATGAATCAAGAAGTAGGTTTTTTATAAACGAGGAGACCAAACTTGAATTGTAATTAATAATTATGTTGCTAAAAACCCCAAGAAAGAACACTAATAAATGGGGATCTTAACCTTTACATGGTGAATACTGCTATTAAAATTTCTATTTGACGGTATAATGAATTATTCTACAGTTCATCAGGAAAAAATAAGGTGAAATTAATAAATTTTTGAAAAGGTAATATAGAACTAGATTAACTCTTTCTAAAAAATTGTGTAAAACTAGGTACACAATTAGACAAATCAGTGGAATGGAATAACCCAGGAACAGACTTTAGTACATACATATGAGGACTTAAAACATAAAGATAACATAAGTCAATAGGGAAAGGATTATTCAATAAGTAGGGCAGGCGTTTTTTTAATGCCCTGCGGGTGGAAGTGAAAATTGTTATACCCTTTATGAAGGACATTGGGCAACCTATCAAACTTTCAAATGCATATAACCTTGATCCAGTGTATTAGGATTCTCCAGAGAAACAATCCACAGACAATATTTTATTTAGGTAGTCAAGTTGACACAAAATTAACCATCACACCCAAAAATTCCACTTCTAGGTATTTATCCTACTGATGCATTTGGATATGTGCAAATTACATGTTTATGAGACTATTGATTGCAGTTTGATAATACCAAAAGATTGTAAACTACCTAAAATATCCATCATAAATAGAGTGACCATATGTTCTGGTTTTTTAAACGGTACCAGTTTATACCTGCTCTTCTTGGTATAATTATTAGAGCTCCTTTCAACTCTCAAGTGTCCCATTTTTAAGTAAATTATATGGTCACCCTAATCATAAAGGATTGAATAACTACATTTGCCCAATGGAAAAAAGAATGAAGACTTTAGGTACTGAGATGGAGTGATCTCTAAGACATAATCTTCAATGAGGAAAGCATGGTGTGAAACGGTGTGGTATGCTACAATTATGTATTAGAAGATAAAATATATTGTGTATTTATGTTTGCTTGTATATGATAAACTATCTCTGTAGATACACAGAACCTGGTCATGTTGGTAGCCCCCATGGAGTGGACTACGTTCATGGGGGGCAGGGATCCCAGGAGTGAGCCTTTCACTGTAAACTTCTTTATACTTTTTGAATTTTTATTCAAAAATAATATTAAATAAATTAATAAAATATTTCAGCAAGCAAAATTTCTAATAAAATGATGAGATATTTGGGGAAGAATGTATCAGTCAGAGCTTGCCAAAGAAACAACCGGTAGGATATATATGTATAAGGTTTATTTCAAGGAACTGGTTTATGTGATTGTAGGAACTGGCAGGTCCAAAATCTGTAAGGCCCGGAAAATCTCAGGAGTGGAGGCTTCAGTCTTACGGCAGAATTTCTTCCCCTTGGGAACCTCCGTTTTGCTCTTAAGGCCCTTCAGTTGATTGGACGAGGCCCACCCACATTATGGAAGATAATATCTTACTTAAATTCACTGGATTATAGATGTTAAGCATATCTACAAAATACCTTTATAGCAGCATCTAGATTCATGTCCAAATCAGTGACTGGGAGGCCTAGCCAAGAAGACGCATAAAACTAACCTTCGCAGTCTACCTTTGTCAGCACATGTACACATCTTACAGCATATTTGATTTCCAAATAAAGACAATAACCAAGTCGTACTTCTCTTAATATGGTACTACTATTCTGAGTACAACTGAGGACATGTTAACCCTTTCTCCAGAAGAGGATGCAAAGTCCGTGGGAGCTGTTCACTTTTCTCCTTGATACACTTTAAATACTGTGATGTTAACTATTTTTGATATGTTAGAGGATAAGAAAAGATATTTGCTTCATATGTGTGTGTGTACATATTTGATACGTGTACACAAAGTACATAACAAAATAAGAAATACAATCGCAGTGCTTGTTTCTCCAACCAGGTATGTGGTTGTAGCTGATTTATTACCTTTCGTTACTCATCCCATTTTCCCTCTGCCCTCAGCAAGCACCTCAGCTGGTTGTGGCTCTTTGCTTAGTGGGGTGATCCAAACCTTCAAATTCCTGAAGAATTTGAGCCATTAGTTGCCCTGCCTGAATTGAATTTTGTAGTTGCCCATTGACTTGAGTCACAGGGCTTGGAGGTACTAAGGTCCCCTGGGGGAGCTCCTGTGTTTTGGACATGCTCTTCCTTACCTCCGTAGTGCAATAGCAGCCCAAGTCCCCCTTGGTAATCAGGATCAATCATCCCAGCAGTACAGTAATTCCTTTTGATTCAAAGTGGCCCGTTGGCAGCCTTGATGCCAGATTAATGAAATCTTTGTGTCCCCTGGTGTGTCCCCATTTCTCCCTTTGGAACAAAGACCTCTAGACCAGTGCAGCATTAAGACCACAGAGACAGAAAGGGAAAATTGTGCCAGAAGTTCACTAGGATTAATGGTGGTGTCATGCACACTTCCACCCCTTGATTTTCGGGCCCATGAATCCTGGCTATGGAATAAATAGCACCGTAGATTGAATGCTGATTTAGAGCATATATAGCTTCCTGGAGAACATTGCCTCAGCCCTGCAAAGTATTGCCACCTAGGTGGTGCTATAAACCAAGTCTTTAAAAGGCTATGCCACCATTCTATCAGGCCAGATGCTTCGGGATGATGGAGAACATGGTAAAACCAAAAAATTCCATGAGCAATGTGAGAAATACATTGTCTCCAAAGTCCAGAATCCCATTAGGTATTCTGCTGCTTTTTTAGTTGCGGGAGGAGCCAGATGCAACAAGTTAACCGTGACTTTAGAAAAGATATCTTGACCTGTCCCACATCACTGAACCCCTAGAATTCCAGTGAGGTGGAAGGCCCTTAATTTTTTGCTGGATGAATTTCCCACCCTCACACATACAAATGTCTTACAAATAAGTCTAGAGTAGTTGCTACTTGTTGCTCACTCTGTCCAATCAGCATAATGGCATTGATGCATAGACCAGTGTGACACTGTCTGTGGAAGGGAAAGGTGATCAAGGTCTGTGAGGACTAAATTATGACATAGGGCTAGAGAACTGATACATCCGTACCTCTGAGGTAGGACAGTGAAAGGTGTTTTCCTGGCCTTGCCAAATAAACTGCCTCTGGTGCACTTTATTAATACTTACCAAGAAAAAAATTTTTTGCCAGATCAATAGCATACCAGATATCAGGGAATGTTAGTTTGTTTAAACAATGGAATCACATCTGTAGCAGTGGCTGCAATTGGGGTCACCATCGGGGTAAATTTGTGATAATCCACTGTTATTCTCCTGGATTCATCTATTTTCTGCACAGGCCAAATAGGTCGGCCGAATGATGGTATGGTGGGAACCACAATCCTTGCGTCCATCCAGTCTTTGGCACTAATCTCCAAAATCCCTCCAGAAATGTGCTATTGCTTTTGGTTTATCATCATCCTCAGTAGAGGTGGTTCCGTTGGTTTACATTTGTCCTTTCTTACTGTAATAGCCCTCACTCCACGGGTCAGAAAACCAATGTGGGTATTTTGCCAGTGTTGAGTATGTCTATACCAATATTGCAGCTTTCTGGAACTAGGGAAATGACCACAGGTTCAGGAGTCCCCTGGATTACTTCTCGGGTTCCATCCTTGCTTCTTCTGTGGAAACTCCAGTCCCTCTCAAATACCTTCCAGATATTTCTGGGAGTCCCCAGAGAGCCCCTTACACATATTCTACTTCTGAAACCAGTTTTCACAGAGGCCACATGGCACCTGCCAATTTCAATTGCTCTTGTTCCTATTCTCCAGAATGAACTCTGTCCCCCAAACCCTGGCCATGGCTACTGCCACTGACAGAGAATGTGGGTGCCTAGAAGCTGCTGAAGGTGAAGGGGGCCATCTTCACAGCTGTAAATGTGACACAACTTACAATCTCAGTGTCTGTCCCTTGAGACTCTAGTGAAACAACTTCTTTGGGTTTTGCTGAGCATCCGAGACACGGAAGAATGTGTTCAGAATCACCCTAGAATGGATGTCCGTATCAATAAAACATGCACCTCAACCCTCTCTACCTTGTTTCTCAAGAAGGCTCTTGGTTCCTTTTACCTGCCAGTCAGATCAGCGCTCCTCAAAATGGGGCACACAAACTGGGCCGTTCTGTCTATTAGCAGTATGTGACCAGGTAAGTACAGAAATGGAGAGCGAGTGTTTAAAATCTTACCGCAATGTGACCCAGTAACTTCACGTCTGGAGAATCTGATAATAAAAAATGGTATTGTGATATTTGCTTTATTTATTTCACTTTTCTAATAACTTAGTTTTGTTGGATTTTGCAAAATCCCAGTCTGAAATTTTTTGAAAAGGCAATCTGATCCTTCTCCACAGATGATTTAAAGAAACACTGCTCAGCACGACACAGCCTGAATTTGTAGTGAGCGGTGTAGGCTCAAGCCTGGAACTCGGCTGCATACTGTGCTTGGCTGGGAAGAGTTTGACAAACGTGGGTTTGCAGCAGCAGACGTAAAGTAGTAGAGGGGGACGGAAGTAGGATGATCACCTTATTGTTCTCTTGCTCTCTGCTTGAAATGGACACAGCTTACCTACCTGACCTGCAGGCCTAGTGTTTGGGAGAGGTGACGATCTCAGAGCCCACTCTCTCGCATGCCACGCGGGTGTGAAGAAAAGGGCTCTAGCCCATTCAGTGTTCTAATGTCCAGTGCCTGGAACGGGGTGCCAGTTTCCCTCAGAGGCAGGAATAGCCATCCCCACCACAGGGGTGACTCTTTGGTCCAGAGGGAACAGTGCTTCTGGGGGGCAAGATATTCTTAGGCAGAATTCTGAGAACACAGTAGTCCCCCTTTATGTGTGGTCTTGCTTTTCGTGGTTTCCTTTACCTGTAGTCAACCACATTCTGAAAATATGAAATAGAAAATTCCAGATATTTTGAGAGAGACCACAATCACCTAACTTTCACAACAGTATATTGTTATAATTATTCTATTTTATTATTGTTAGTCTCTTACTGTGCCTAATTTATAAATTAAACTTTATCATATGTATGTATGTATCGAAAAATACATAATATGTATTGGGTTCGTTACTATCTGTGGTTTCAGGCATCCACTGGGGCTCTTGGATCGTATCTCCCGTGGAGAACGGTGGACTACTATAACTTAATACTTGGACTGTGTCTTAAGAAGTACTTCCTTTAAAGATAACCACATACCTGTTAGGAGACGTGGTCTGGCACAGACACCCCACAGGCGATTCCCCCAAATAATCCCACTCAGATCTGGCATTGGCACAAGACATTCTCCCTCATCCTGGACTTGGAGAAGTGGCTGAGGGCCCTTCACCAGGCTCCTCTCAGGTGAAATCACAACCACTCTTCAGGGTGGCTGAGAGCCGGTGAAGCCTCTAGCGTAGTGCTAATCACCTGGTGGATATGTTAGCTCACCCTTTTCATGTCAAACCCGCCGAAACATGGCTTCATCCCACTGCAGCACACTCTCCAGCATATAGTTTTGTGTGCCTCACCTGCAGTATTTATCTTGTTTACTTCTGCACATTATCAGGTATTTATTATTATATTTTCCATATTGAACTAAGAAACCCTTGAGGACCCAGACTACTACTTTAACTCCAAATCCTTTGTTGCTCATGGTCTAATCGACATGGGTTCTTCGCTGCTATTTATGATATTAATCAGTTGTAATGCTTTTAAATTACAGATATTAAAAATATATTTTAATAGCAAAATATTACAGACACAGAAAAAGTATGCTCTTTTTAATAAACAGAACCAAAGAATATAAATAAACATGACACATTTTACAAAAGGGAAAAACAACATCACCTACACAAAGAAACACCCTGTATTCTAAGAAAACAAAACGTAAAATCGTACAGCTCAGGATTCATTTGTAACTCCTTACTTTGCAAATTTAACATAATACATTTTAATGTGACAGTCACTTTATACCAGATGATAGAAACATAACAAAATACATTAAAAATCTTTTTGAAATACACAAAAATTTAATGTACTTTCTGAGTCCTGGATGTTTAAATAACAGAAAAACTTATTTAACAAAAGTATCCCTTTGGACTGCAAGAGCAGTGTTATATCACAGCTTTGCACCATAATCTTTTTATTTTTGGGTTCCTCCTCCATTTTCTTTCACTACAAACTTCTATCTTAAAAAGGAGTATTAATAAAGATAACAGAATCTACTTGTGGGTTCTGGATGAGTCTCTCATTTCCTCCTTTTCAATCCCCTTATTCTAGTTTGAAAATACTATGTAACAAATGCATCATTACACATTGCATGTGGATTTAGTGTTGTTCCCTCAACTGGCAACAGAAGTTGCTCTTGAATAAGGTACCAGGTGCTCAGCCATCTCAGTGCCAAGTGATTCCCTTAGACCAACACCTACAGCTCACTCTAGGGAAGGCATTGTATTAACACACTCTCCTTGAGAAAGCACTTTCAGTCTGTTTGGAGAAATGTTGGATAAAGATAACTTAGTACTTACAAGTGCTCTATTATTGTTATTTACAAGTCATCTACTACTTTATTATCCTTCCTCAACTTAGGTTTTCTCACTTTTTAAAACATGTCCTCCAAAATGATTCAAAGAGATTTTTTCAGGTTATACCTTCCTTTATCATCCTGCGTAATTGTCCATAAGACATTTCATTCTCACACGTTTATCAGTATAAGGGGAGGAAGGACCCACTAGATTTTTACAAAGAGAAAATAAGTACTGCAAACATTTTCCATTTTAGTTTTGGAAATTGTTTTTCAGATTTTTTTAATAGAAAGAAAAAACAAAAGCAAAACAACTCTGTCCCCTCCCCCAAACTTTGATATTTGCCATCATTATATAGTTTCTGAAGAGGCAGCTTAAACCTCAAAGTACACAGCTATTTCCCTGCTGGTCCATAGCGCAGCCTGGATGTCAGATGAGCTGTCCAGGACACAGAGTGGGACTCCAGGCAAATAACGTCCACAAGCTTGGGGACCACAATGAGGGAAAACACAAACCCTTTATCTTATGTGGCATGTTCTAAGAGTGAGCACTCTGGGCATGATGGTTCCATCGGTTTCCATCAGAACAGTGACTACTCGGTATTCTCGAGGAGATGACAGCATCTTGAAGGGCAGTGGTTTTCCATGAGTCAGCAAATGTGGTGTGTTCTGGAAGATCCCAATCAGCATCTGCTTTCAATTTTTTTTTTTTTTTTTTTTTAAAGAAAAATCTGTAGTCAGCTTCCAGCTGAAGCTTGCTATGGCTCAGAGCATCAGGGAGCATGCCACCCTGCTCCTGGACTAGGGCATCCTTCGTCAAGAAAGGTCTATTTAAAGATGAATGACTGAGATCGGATTGTGCCTTCCCCTTGCCCGAGCTGCTTTCTGATTTGAGACTGTAATAAAGCACATATTGATGTGTACGTATTATTAACCAATTTTAAGACAAGAAACTCTGTCTTGAACAAATATGAAATAAGACATGCTGGCCAGTAAGGAAACCAACTATAAAAATTAATTATCATGTGCTCTCCCTATGTTTGAATCTGGGTTTTTTTGGTATTTTTCTCAGGAGAAATATAATACAGTGGTTGCTAAAACAGGTACAAATTGCGAATTGGCCTAATACTTATAATAATCCACAAATGCAATACTATTTAATGAATCAAAATGAAAATATAGATCTACATTTATTGATAGGGAAAGAAGTTTATAACATATTGTTATGTGGAATAAGCAGGTAAAGAACTCTAGAGAATGATTCTATTTTGTTTTTGAGTGTTTATTTGCACTAAAGTGTGTGCATTTGATATATTTTTACCTTAACTTTTCTATAATGATTATATGCCACTTGCAAAATTACAAAATAGAAAGAATAAAAAATTGATTCATATCTGTGCAAAAGCTTCATATGGCAAAATATTTCCCATTAAATATCAAATACATTGGAACTATCTCAAAATGAGTGGTATGTTTCTTTGGATTTCAAACTGGAAAGAACCAAAAGCAAAAGTCTCAATATCTAGACAGGATCATTGAACAAGATTCTATATATAAGCTAATTTCATAAAAAATAATTAGGAAAAGTTGTTTACTTTTGAAAACATCAAGGGTTTCAAGATGGTATCTACAGGATATTTTATAAAGCTTTAACGACAAGCTCTTGGCTAACAATTCACTAACTTGTAAACACATTCTTAAAAAGTATGAGATTAACAAATTTTTAGAAACACTCCATCTCCCTCCCTGGGGAGCATATAGAAAACAAATAAAGTAAACCACCTTTAGTTCTTGACTTACAAACAGTAATGCTTACACTGGAAACTAAGCTAGGCTCCTCTGGCAAGCTTCTTTCTCTGGCAATTTTAAAGGACTTTCTACTGTAGAAATGTATCAGCTTTCCTCTAGCTGACCTCCTGGTCCCACATGTCCTCCTCCTGGCAAATTGGGCCAGCCTTCACACTTAAAGGAAGACGGATAGTCTCAAGGCTAAGGCTGTGGGGCTGGGACCCCGTGCATATCCTCCTTTCTCCTTTTACCCGTCTCCATCCCTTCCACGTCCCAGAAGAACGACAGACTATTCCGCAAGCCTGAAAGTAAACATCCCAGTGATTCCCGGTTATAGTCTGATTCATTCAACAGAAATATGTCTCAAATCATCAGCGTGCCATTTCTGAGTACTAGGCATCCACCCAGAAGACTTGTATAACTTACCAATTTCCAACGTAATATCTTGATCCACTCATCAGCTTCTACTCCTGTCTTCGCACAGAGATAGAATGTTCTGAATGGAAATACTAAGCTGATAAGACAAAAGAAAGAAGGTAAGATACTGCAGATGGTTACTTGAATATGTATTAGTTGGACACTAATTAGAGTATTCCAAGGAAACATGAATTGACAAAGGGCCTGGGGAAGCAATGTGAAGAACTGGTATATTTGCAGCTGTTCCTGCCAGCATGCTGCAGAAATGTCGGGGACTTGGAGATTCATGTTGTTGTTATAGGCCAGACTTATATTCTCTAATGAGAATTCAAGGGAAAAACATATATATATATATATATATATATATATATATATATATATATATCCCACACGTGTGTTAAACCCATGTCCCTCAGATCAAAACATTTGTACACATTAAGACACACAGTTTTTTATTCCTCAGCTAAAGTATGTGTCTGGGAGGAAGACTTTTAAAAATATTTCCTTTGAAAAACAACTTACCAAAAACAGTTTACCCTTTCCTGTGAGTAATCAAATTGTACAGCCGAACATGCTGTTAGGTCTAGGATCCGAATTGGTTCTGGTGACTTAAAAAAAAAAAAAAACAGCAACCTATGTCATCATAAAAAACACATAAATCTGTTCATCACTTATTCCCCTAACAAATCTTCTACCATGTGCAACTGTCAATTTTCCTTTCACCAAGGGGATGGATAATAGGAAACGTACTAAACGAAGTCACAAACTCCCTGTTTGGAAGTTGGCATTCATGAAACCAGGCACTAAGAAGACATTGATTTATCAATTTAAATTTGATGGAGGTGGATTTTAAACAAGGAAGGGAATCATTTTTCTCTTTTGTTGTTAAATCTCTACTTGCTCAGAAAGTTTGTATCAAGAAAGTGAGAAGAAACGAAATAAATTTAAATTGGCTTAATGAAATGAGCCTGGGAAATGGACATGTTTCTAATAAAGGGGAAAATTTCCGCAAGAGACAGTTAATACATTGTGGTACGAGAATAATTCTATTGCCCTAGTTTAACCAGTCCCAGAGAGCAGTTTCCGGCATACACATTTCATCTTTGCAAAAGAACTCATATCTCCACTTATTTATTCGGTATTTCAGGTACTCATAAGGAAAATCTTAGGGATTTTAAAGGTAGATGTTCCTTTCACCTAGAGAGCTGATTTTTAAAAGGCAAATGTATTATCATGTTTCTCACCATCTGGTCTTTGAAGTATTTCAGTTCATTCCTGTGCAAAGTGAACCATCTTGTTTTCCAGGTCTGAGAAAAAAAATAATTAAAACATGTAGGTTTTGAATACAGGAGGGCAATATTTGAACTAGATAATTTCCTTTTGTTTTAAAAGTATTTAAAAGATTAGACACAATAAAATATTCTGGTGATCTCATTTCTGAAGAAAAAGTTTTAAAATATCTACAAAAATTAAAATGATTCCATGCATTAGCTCACAGTGAAAGCAAAGATATCATTAGCATATTTAAGCAAATTAAAAGAAAGAGTCTATCATAAATATTCAGGGTGATTTACTACAAACCACTAAATTTTTCATCTTATTAACTTTATAATAATAGATATTATTTTTTGAGCACCTACTGTGGGCTACATGCTATCCTTGGAGGTTCATATATATTATAGTCAATCCTTATAAAATGCCAAATATTATTCTTGTTTTTCAAATGTGCAAATTGAGGTTTAGGAAACTCAGACCACATGATATTCTAAACCTTGGCATTGGTAGCAAAAACTGTCCTTCGTCACTATCTCCTTTTTCTTCTTCTTTTTTTTTTTTTTTTTTTTTTTTTTGTCTTATTACATTTGTTTTTTGACAAATAAACTTTCATATATTTTACAAAAATTTTATGAAATCCTATCAATCTCACATCCTCATTAGCACTGGCTGTTATCCATATATTTTTAAAAGATTTTTATTAAAAATATAGCTAACATAAAATATTGTATTAGTTTTAGGGGTACAACATAATTATTTAACATTTATATACCGAAAGAAGTGATCATCATGAAAAGTCCAGCAATCATTTGACACTGTACCATGTTGTCACAGTATTACTAACTATATTTCCTGTGCTGTACATTACATCCCCATGACTTGTTTGTTTTATACATGGAAAATTGGAATTCTTATTCCCTTTCACCTTCCCCTCCCCTTTTTTAAATTACAGTTGAAATTATTAACTTCAGGTGTACAGCACAGTGGTCAGATATTTATATAACTGAAGAAGTGATCCCTCTGACTAGTCTAGGACCCACTTGGCACTATACATAATTATTACCGTGTTATTGACTATATTCCCTGGGTTCTACTTTACATCCCCATGACTATTTTTTAACTACCAATTTGTACTTCTTAATCCCTCCACCTTTATTCACCCTGTCCCCAAACCCCTCTCATCTATCACCCCAACAAATCTAGTACCCATCTGACAGCATACATAGTTATTATAATATTATTGACTGCATTCAGTATGCTATAACCTACATCCCCATAACAACTTTTTAACAACCAATTTGTACTTCTTAATCCCTTTCTTTTTTTTCATACACACCCCAACCCCAACCCCCAATCTGACAACCATCAAAATGGTTTTTGTACCTATAAGTTTGTTTCTGTTAATATTTTTGTTTGATTAGTTTGTTCTTTAGAATCTATATATAAGCAAAACCACATTGCATCTATCTTTCTCTGTCCGATATACTCACTCAGCACAGTACCTTCCAGGTCCATCCATGCCACCACAGATGGCAACAACTCATTTCCTTCTATGGCCGAGTAATATTCCACTCTCTATATATAACACGTACTCTTTGTCCATTCATCCATTGACGGACACCTACGCTACCTCCACATCTTGGCCATTGTAAACAGTGCTGCAATGTACATATGGATGCACAGAACCTCATGAGTAGCATTTTGGGTTTCTTCTGATAAATACCCAGGAGTGGGTTTACTGGGTCCTTCTTTGTCTCCTGTTATAGCCTTTGTTTTAAAGTCTATTTTGTGTGGTATAAATATTGCTACCCCTGCTTTTTCTTTTTCCATTTCCATTTTCTCCATCTCTTTATTTCAGTCTTTGTGTGTCTTTCAATCTGAAGTGAGTCTCTTATAGGCAGCATATGTGAGGGACTTTTTTTCTTATCCATTCAGCCTTCCTGTGTCTTTTGATTGGAGCATTTAATTCATTTACATTGAAAGTAATTGCTGATGGATATGTAGCTATTTCTATTCTATTATTCATATTTTTTATGGTTTCTATGTACTTTTTTATGCTTACTATCTCTTTGTTGAAATTCTCACTAAATTCCTTGAGCATCCTTATAACCATTGTTTTGAACTTTGTCTCTGGTAGGTTGCTTGCCTCCATTTCATTTAGTTCTTTTTCTGGAGTTTTCTCTTATTCTTTTATTTGAGACGTATTTCTTTCTTTCCTCATTTTGGCTGCCTCTCTGTGTTTGTTTCTCTCTATTAGGTAGATCTGCTATGTCTCCCAGTCTTGGCCTGGTGGCCTTATATAGTATATCCTCTGTGGGGCCCTGGCACAGTCTTCCTTTTCACCTGCTCCAGATGCTCCAGGAGTGTCCTTTGTGTGCATTGTGTGTGCCGTCCTGTTATAGTTGAGTCTTAATTGCTATTGGCATGTCAGTGGGTAGGGTTAACCCACAGGCTGACTGGAGTTTGGCCACATCCACAGCTTATGGGCTGCTGTGTGGGGAGGCTTAGCCCACTGAATAGGATTTGTACCAGCAGGTTCTGGTGCCTGCTGAGACCGCCCTTTCTGTGTATTGCTTGTGGGACTAATTGGTGGGTGCTCTGCTGTTTTCTGAAGCCAACCTCCAGGTATGTTGATTCTGGGGCCTCTTAGGTGGCTCTGGTGCAAGCTGAGGTCACCCAATGCCTGTGACCAACCGGGGACTACTTGGTAGGAGCTACAAAGCGATTCTCAGTTTTTCACTGCCTGTGTTAAACCTAAAGGCACCTGGGAGAGGCCACACTGTGAACCGAAGGCGTCTGCCATGAGTACTAGGCCTGGGGTAGCTCTGCAATAAGCCAGGATACCGTGAGGTCTGCTGCCACTTGTGTGCTCCTTTAAAGTTCAGCTGTGATAATGCCTTGGGTGGTCTGTGTATTGGGTAAGGAAGGATCTCAGAGAGCCATTAGAGTGGGAAGAGTTGTGTTCACTAGGTTAATGTAGATTCTGGTTTGGTGCCAGTGCTGAGCCTGGAGCTACTCAGGAAAAGTCTCAGAGCACAATGAGGCCAGTCATTGCCCACCTGGGGCCTGTGGTCTCTGAGTTTTCCAAGAGTGGGCTGCTTGCCAAGAAAGTGCCTCTGGCGTTGATGGGGTTGGGTGGGGTGGGGTCTGAGGGAGTCAGCAGGGCAGAGCCCCGGAGTTCACCAGACCAATCAGATTCAGATTTGACCATAAGCATAGGGGAAGGGCTTAACACATTAAAGATGGCAGCCACCTGCTGGCTGCGTGGAAGGAGAACCTCATAAAGGGAAAATGGAAACGGTCCTCCAGCCCTGGTCTCAAAGCCACACACCTCAACCTGCTCCCCGCATGCCTCTGATGCCCCTTGGGTCACCGTCCCTCCGCTGGAGCCAAAGGTGAGTGCCTGCGAGCGAGTGTGTGTGCAGGCTGTTTAAGAGGACGTCTAGGTTTTCCACAGCCTTCCGTCCTACCCGGATGGTTGAAATTCCCACTGTTTTTCACAGACAGATGTTGTGGGGGTTCCTCTTCCCGGAACAAGTACTCTGGGTTGGGGAGCCTGGTTTGAGGCTGGGAACCCTCATTTCTCTTGGGGAAACTCTACAGCCAAGATATCCCTACTGATTCTCACCTGCTATACAGAAGTTTGGGGCTGGAGCATTTCGAGTCTCTACCCTTCCTATCAGTCTTAACGTGGCTTCTTCTTTATATCCTTTGTTATAAAACTTCTGTTCAGCTAGATTTCAGATGGTTGTCCACGTTGATTGTTCTATAATTTAATTGTAATTTTAATGTATTCATGGAAGAAAGCAGGCACAGTGTTTATCTACTCTGCCATCTTGGATCTCTCCTGTCTCCTTATCTACTAACAGAACAATAATCTTATCCTGGGGGGCAAGGTGCCCCGTTAAAAGAAGTAATAATGGATTTAAAAATAAATGTGTTATGAATATGATTACTTCCTGTCCTTAGGGAGCATCCAGCCTAGTGGAGACACAAATAACTAAATATTTAGATTCAATTCAAGCAGGCCAGTACCTGTGAGAGAGGTTAAGTGCCCTAAGTCTTAAAATAGGAAGGAGTAGATATTTAATAAAGGTCTTCTTGAAACAGTGAAATAAAACAGAGTAACTTTAATGGTACTATCTAATGGTACTACCTAATACAATAGAACAACTCTCCCCCTCCCCCCAATAAAGTACTAACTTATATTTTCTTGGGGCTTTTTTAAAACAGTGATGTTTTTGGCCTATTTTCAGGTAACATTTTATACAATTTTCCTTCTTCTTTGTTAAAAAAAGTTAAGAAGAAAAGAAATATTCTAGAATTAACTTGCTACTTTCATCCTGGATTATTTCATCAAGATAATTGTATTTTTTTTTTTTCATGGGTAATGACTGTAAGCTACTCTCATACATATAGCTTTGCCAAAGGATAGTCAAGTAATTTTCCAGAATTTTAACTAATATTAGCCATTAAGATGAACTCTTGAAACAGGTAAATATTATAACTCGGTCAAAATGAGCTGGCAATTATGCTTCAAAAACTGTCAAAATGAGAATTGAGTGTACATGATGTGTTCTCTTTCTCTGTGGCTGGCACTAGCAAACACATGCATCCTTACCTTGACCAGGCCCCCCTGTTTGGTGAGGTAACCTTCTTTGGTGCCCAGCTGAAAAAGAAAGAAACACCAAGTGAAGCCCAGAATTATCACAACATGATTTCTGTCTTTCTGTTTCTGTCCTGTTTTTAAATGAAACACAAGTTTGCCTTTGATCTTGAAATAATCACCTTTCATTCTTCACCTAGGCACTTGAAAATCCTCCCTGTGTTGTTAGATCCTCTGGCATAATTCTGTAGCAACAGATGACGATTAAAATACTCTCTTCTAACTGGAGTTCGCTATTTGCACATCATATTGCTTATAAAAGTTATTGTTGGGCAAAGCTTTGCATCTTTGTGTGTCTTTCAATCTGAAGTGAGTCTCTTATAGGCAGCATATGTGAGGGACTTTTTTTCTTATCCATTCAGCCTTCCTGTGTCTTTTGGTAAGATATTTTGTATCTTGGTAAGATATTTTGTATCATGTGAAACCCAGCTGCTAGGATTGTTGCACATAGGATGTTAGGCACATAAACATGCACACATACGTTGGCACTGGCTCAAGATATTTGGAAAACTCTGGATTAAGTGAAGTAAAGGGATTTCTTTACTTCTGAGCTTTCCAGAGTCTATATTATGCTAATGTGCTTTGTGAATTTTTAAGAGAGAATATTAGAAATAGCATTTCCAACATTTATTTTATTGCATAATCTTCCACCAACTCCCTACCCCTACCCCCTTTATTTTTTCATAGACCATCTCTTGAGACCTGTATTCCATGGAACAGACTTTCAAGAGCAGGTTTATTTATACATGATTCATCCAATAGGGATTTGAAGTGAGAATGTGTCGTTTCTTTTAACTCACACATCATTAATTCAAGGGTAACAACATCACACACTTCGATATATAAGGAATAGTGGGGAACAGTGTTAATAGAAATTTGTATAAAACAAGGACCCTAAGATGAAGAAATGTATAATTTCATAAATTTCTACAGCAACTGAGTCCTTGGTAAGATATTTTGTTGTAATATGATGTTATAATATTATAATATTACATATGTCTCTCCTGTCTCCTTATCTACTAACAGAACAATAATCTTATCCTGGGGGGCAAGGTGCCCCGTTAAAAGAAGTAACAATGGATTTAAAATAAATGTGTTATGAATATGATTACTTCCTGTCCTTAGGGAGCATCCAGCCTAGTGGAGACACAAATAACTAAATATTTAGATTTAATTCAACCAGGCCAGTACCTGTGAGAGAGGTTAAGTGTCCTAACTCTTAAAATAGGAAAGAGTAGATATTTAATAAAGGTCTTTTTGAAACAGTGAAATAAAACAGAGTAAGTTTAATGGTACTATCTAATGGTTATAAAATATGTCATATTAGTAAAAAAAAAAAAAAAATAGAAACTGGGAAATTACTTGGTTGGCAACAAGGTTCTTTTTATGGGAGTTTCCAGAGTATTTTTTTCTGAGGTGAATTCTCCCTACCCAATAGAAAGAGGAACAAACACCAACACAGTAAAAAGAGTTAAAATGAGAAATAATATATGACCACTTAGTTTTAAATTCTTATGGCATTAAAGTAAGGATGAACTTCCTAGGTGTTCATTTACATAATATTAAACAATATTGGTGAATTTGATTTCATATAATCAATTTGATTTATTTTGACATTAAAAGAAATTGAACTGAATTTTGTTATATTATGGAAATAGCAAAAATTAAGATTTTGTGTTGTTGTCTGCTGAGGTAAAAATACTTAAGGGTAAATTGTTGCATAGAATATCCTAATAGAATTGTTCATTGAAGTTGAGCTAAGGAATTGTGCTACTCTATCTTATTTCCATCCAAAAAATATAAGTTTAGTGATTTTTCTAAGGTTTTAGAAGTGGAAGGCTGGCTGCAGTGGGAAGAGCTGAAAGTATTAATTTTATTCATGGTGTCAGGATATAAGAAAGGAAATAATTATACAGCAGATTTCTCTTATCTTTGACAAAAAATCTATGGTCTTTAACAGGAAAGATGTTTATAAGAGTCCCAAATTGGAAACACCCTAAACGTTTAAAAATAAAGGATTAGCCTTCCTATTATCCTTTCTACCTGCCCACCGGCCTTAAATTTAGCCACAAGCCCTCAGGTGGGGTGGAGCTCATCAGTGTGAGCATGTGCAGGGCATTCATCCATCTTAGTACAGGGCGGTCCCAAGCAGCAGACAGAGATCAGTGGACAACAGTGGCACTGAAGCCTGGCAGGGTGAGGAGAGCTTCGGCCTAAAGGGGTGGAGATGGCAGCCAGGGCACGATGTCAGAGCCAAGTCAGCCTATGTGGGCATCTGTGGTGGGGGAGGAAGTGGCAGTGGTCAGGCAGTAGTTCCCAGGCAACAGGAGACTGCTGACATTTGACTGATCACAAATAAGTAAGTGTATTGGAGATAATGGAATTCATAGTCTTCACTGTAGGAGAAGGGAATTACACATATGAAAAGCGGAAAAACTAGAATGAGCCTTGTGGTGTTGGATTAGGACTGGAGGTACTGGTATTAATCCATGGATAGGTGATAGAGATACATAGATGGAGAGATAGACAGACAGACAGACAGATAGATAGGGAAATAGAAAGAAAAATAAATACAGACACCAATAAAGGTATATGCATACATACTCTTCTTAGCTCTGTTCTCAGAGCAGGCTGCGAGAGTGACATCCTGACAACAATATGCATGTAGCACCTAGATCTTGATTTGTAAAGTACCACTCTCCAGATAAAAGGACAAAATTTCTTGCAGAAATTGTTGGTTGTAGAGCTGGATGCAAGCAATGTACAAGAGAAGCTTGGAACATTTTGCCATACCAGAAAGTGAGACAATTCTCAATGAATTGTGGAGCTATTTGGACACAGACGTCACGTTGAATAGGCTCTAACTGGCCAAATCTGGGAAAATTGGAAAGATGTAAATAAACAATAGGAGTCCTGATTATAATCCATTGATATAAAAATAAATAATAAGTAAATAAATAAATAAACAAAAAATAAAAATAAATAATTGCAGAAATTCAGAAAATAAAAAGCTTTTCCTTATAGTAGAATGACAACCAATAAATGTACAAGGAAAAACAGAATCACAATTTGGCAACAATATAGTAATAATTAAACAGCCAAGATATATCAATGGATGCTAACATTGGTGGATAAAAGTTTAATGAGGAACAGGACATTTACTTAGTCTCAACCTCCCGAAAATATGTATTAATAACAAAGGCAATAAAGCGATTTCAGAGTGAAGAAATCTCACAGACAACACTTAATAAAGTAATCAAACATACTGTAATGAGACAAATTGAAACTATGTTCCACCTGAGAGAATGCAGTAAGAAGCACAAAGCATCACCTTTGTGGTATTTCTGCTAAAAATGCAAAACCTGAATCTAATCACGAGGCAACATCAGAGAAATCAAGCTGAGGAACAGTTCACAAAATAACTGGCCTTTAATTTTTCAGAAGTGCAAAGTCATGAAATCAAGGAAAAACTGGGGAATTGTTCCACAGTGAAGAATACTCAAGAAATAGGATAAATAAATGCAACTTTTGGTTGTGGATTGGATCCTTTTGCTCTGAAGGACCTTATTGGGAAAAGTGGGGACACCTGAATAAGATCCGGATAGGATGATGGCGCTGTATCAGTGTTAATTTCCTAATTTGAATGGCTCTATGAGGTCATGTAGTGTAGGCAAATGCCCTTGTGTGTAGGAAACACACACTGAAGTACTGGGCTGATGGGGCATTTTGTAGGTCATTTAATCTGTAATAGTTCAGAAATAAACAAATTTCTTTGTACTGTTTTTGCAATTTTTCTGCAACTTTGAAATTATTTAAACTAACAATAGCATGTATGTTTTCAATAAACCTCAAACAACAACAAAAATAACATGTGAAAATATAATAGGGATTAACTAAATAAATTATGATATATCCAAATAATGGAATATTAAAGAATTTGTTTTAATGATATTTTAGAAGATTATGTAATGACATGGAACAAGCATACTGTAACTATTTACAGTGAAGGGCTCATTATATATTTATATTTATCTATTAAGTATAATATATATTTATTTAAGAAAAAGGCTAGAAGAATAGACACTAAAGGTTTAACTATGAGAAGAGAGTCAAAGGCAGAACACTAAGAAAAGCAAACATACAAGGGAAGCATCCAAGAAGAGGAGCTATAAAATGTGTTAAATAGATAAAAGAATAAAGAGAGAAAGATGTTGCAGAAGCAAAGGGAATGGAAATTTTAGAAGGAGAGTGTTGTCAAAAATGTAGAATACCACAAAAGGAAAGCTAAGGAAGCCAATATTTAAGAGGCATTTAAAATATAGTATTTCATTTAATCTCTATCAACATAACTAATCGGTGTCTCATATTTCCCAGCTTCAAAACAGAACTCAACTCCTCTTTCCCACCCCCAAAACCACTCCTCCTACAATCTTAGTCATCTCAATAAATAGAGGGGTGTTTACTCTGTTGTTCTTTATTTTACTTACCACATTCAATCCATTAGTAAGTTCTTGTTCCTTTTACCTTCAAAACACTTTCTGAAACTGACTGGTTATCCTTTCCTCCCGGTTTAACTATCCATTCTTATCACCCCTTCCCTCGTTTCAACTACCATCATCTTTTACTTGGACTGTTGTAATACCCTTCTAACTGGGCTCCTTGCCTCCAACTTTGCCCCCACTCCATTTTCCACTTAGTAGTAAGAATGATCTTTTTAAAACTTAAAAAGTTAAGCAAATCATGTTACTCAAAAATCTCAAAATTTCTTGTCAACACTTAGAACAAAACTAAATTCTTTGCCTTGTCCGAAAAGCTCCTTCATGTTGTATAAAGGAGGTACAACTGACATGTTGGGCAGGATACTTCTTCACTATGCAGCATATTTAGCCTCTATGACTCCTGCCCATTGTGGGGAAACAATTCTCCAGGGGTCTCTTTTGTTTCCGTACATCTTGTAAGCAAGACACTAACAGTCTTTTTTCCCCAGACCAAATTTAAAAACATGTTTGCATAGCAAACAGCCTTAATAGATAGAAACAGTGTCACCCTCTAGAGAAGGCTGACCAGTCAGGTGCCATCTATCAACACCCATGAAACTGGTAGGCTAACTTGTTAGCTTGTAGGTAGGGTACAGTCTCAGACTGTTTGCAGTTCTTGACACCCAATAATACTAGTAGTGCCCAAAGCACTGGCAACTACAACATTCTCAGAAGTTTTCAAACACTTAACTACGTGGTAGATCAAGCTTGAGAACTCCATTGTCTCACATGACCTGACCCCTAATTACCTCAACTATCTTATTTCCTACCACTCCCTCCAAGCCAGTCACAATGATCTTGTTAGTCCTTAAAACACCTCAATTTAGTTCCCACTTGAGGGCTTTTGTATTGTTCTCTAGGCCTGCAACACTGTCCCACATTTTGACAAGGGTCTCTTTTCCTTCAGAGAAGCCTCCGCTCAAATGTCACCTCCTCAAAGAGGTTTCCCTTGCTTCTTGCTTCTCTCCGTATCCTACCTTTTCTTTCTATGATGGATTACTATTGGTTTTATATTATTAAGTTGATTATTATCTTTGATTTCCCCACTGGAACATGAGCTCAATGAAGGCAGAACCTTTGCTTAATTTACTACCAAACCCCCAGGCCTTAAAGCAGTCCTGGGTGTATCGTAGGCACTTAAAAAAGAAATTAAATAAGTGAATTAGTTCAATTTAATCCTATCTCAGGGACCCAACCTTATGCTGTTTATAAAATATATAAATAGTTATTTCCCCAAATGCAATTGCTAGAGGATGTTAAACAGGGTTACAAAAGCGTCTACATTTCTGGGCAATAGGGTATCTGTTTTCATTTTCACTTTAAGCAAGAAGTTCTTTCTTTTCTGTAAGTTGGCCTTAATTCTCTTGTTCCACTGCCAGAGCTTGTGTAAGACTTGCATCCCCTAAAAGGAAAGCAGAAATCTGGAAGCCCTCGGAACTCTCAGTTTAGAGATGGAGGTACAGTATCACGTGTGCATGTGGGTAAGAGGGAAGGTTGAGAACTCTCGTGTTCAGTCAAGGACAGGAGTGTCTGATTAGACCAGAACTGTTTCCCTAGCCAGCTGACCAACTGTCAATCATTCCTTAGTGAGGACTAATAAGAGACATTTCGGTATCCACCAGTAAACCTTTATAGTTTCCTGTTTATATTAATGCACAATAAACTTCATAGACTTCTCATGCTATAGTGTGAGTGCAGTCATTCTCAACAATTCACTCACCACTGTTTTAAAAACTCCACTATACAGAACCTTGTGTGTATGGTCATATTTAGATACTCGGGCAGGTGAATCTGTATGATAACCCGGAGTGAGCACATAAGTATGATAAGGCTTCCAGAATTTGGTCTAAAGTGGTCTATTTCTACTGAAGTATGCTACATCTCATGCCCACACCAGCTATACAAGTTAGAAATGGCCTGCATTTTACTGTTAATAAAGGGCACACGTGGTAGGGCATGTTGTGATTGACCTTGAGCAGAGATCTTAGGAGAAGTGTAACAGAGGAGAATGTCAAGGTAAACTGAGAGGACAAATGAAAGAGATGTTGAAGAGATTGGTGGTGAGGTAAGGATGGAAAAGGGGAAAGTTAGGAATGATCGGGTTGACTGGAAAATAAAACATTGGCTAAAGGGTAGGTCTTGATTTGTCCTTTGGTCTGTTCTGACGACTATTTATTATCTTCCTCTCATAAATGTCTTCAGTTCTGAGGTCCGATGTTTCCTCCTCCAACTCTAATAAAGCCAAACTATCTCTCCCAACCAATTTTCAGGATTTTTAGTTTTGAGTAGATGTAGCATAGTGACAAAAATGTAATGTGTGTCTTGAACCTGGCTAGGCTATAAAGCTACAAAGACAAGCTGTGATTCCTGTCCCGAGACGTGTCAGGCTGCTGGGAGGGTGGTTAGCCTCTGGTATGACAATTCCAGAATAAAGATAAGCAGAGGCTGCTTGGGAGCACAGAAGAGGGGCGTTTTACAGGAAACTAGGAGGGGTCTGGGAAGGCTTCCTGGAAGATACAGATCCCTGATGCAAGTCTTGAAAAACAAGGGGGCAGCGAGGTATGGGTAGCATTTTAGATGCAGGGAGGGGAGAAGGAGCAGTCAGAGAAATGCACGTTGTTGAGAGGCAGGCTCCACAGCGTGAGTGCAGGAGTCGCATGTGGTGAGGCCAGAGCGGTGAGCAGAGTCCAGGCCAGCAGAGAAGACCGTGGACACCACGGAAGGATGTTAAGCACAAAGGTCATGTGGAGAATCTGCTTTTTAGGAGAGATGTCTGCGGTCGCAGAGTAGAAGTACTGCAGGGACAGATAGATCACACATATTTTAATATAATTTGTAGCTGAATATCTTCAAGTAATTATTTTTCAAGTGAGGTGGTTGCTGTTTAGAATTAGTTCTTGATACTCCATTTGTGTCGTCCTCTTTATCATCTCCACAAATCCAGATGATAAGACCAGGAGTATTCAGCAAACAAAGAAGAGAAAAAGAATAGAAGAGCCGTGACCATAATGAAGGGAAGAGGGTACTGGAGGCGAATCTTTGCAGGGTCACGGCTCTTAGAACAAACGGACTTGGACTCTTAGAAGAACAATGAGTGGTCTGGTGCACTGAAGCTGAATAATGGCTCACACTGCAAAGAAGGGCAAGTGGTTTCCGTCTGTACCCTTCATTCAGTGAAGGAAAAAAAAGCTCGGAAAAAAGAACATCCCAGGGGGTTTATAGTAAAGTGGAAAATATTTTTCTTCCATAGACAGTTGAAATGAAAAAGAAAAATGTTTTCTTCATTTCAGAAACTTGTTGAAGAATAATAGTGTATCTAACTGTGGGAACTTAAACATCTCTCACTCCTTCTACCATGACCTCGTTTAGCAAAGTAAGGATGGGGATTTAATTGTCATTTTCTAAGTGTTTAAAATCCTCTCACAATCGCATTGTACTTTTTCACGATTTACTCTGAACCCGATGAACTGAGTCATAGGCTTCAAACCTAATTTCCTTTCCAAGTTTTATGTCCCAAGTTAGAATTTTTAAGTGAACAAACACACTTTAAAAAGTATATTACTCTTCTTGCACGTTATCACTAACAGACCCTGAGAGAGCTGCGTGGGATGGATGGCCACTTACGGAAGGCGCAGTGGGTACCAGGTCATTTTCTGTTCTTCCTGTCTGCATTGCCGTGTGAACCCGGACGGATTCATAAATGGAAGGTTCTTCCACTTCTCTTGGATAAGGATGTTTCAGAACAATCAGAGTGCCTGAACGAAGGAAACAAAAAAACAAACCGTCTTCAAATAGTTTCCCAGAAAGAAAGTCCAAATGCTAACAACCAGATTGCAGTCTCTTGTTTTTTTCACGTATTCATTTGTTTATTTTCTCCATATTGATTGAGTACCATGTGCCAGGCACTTAAGCTGGACACTGGAGACAGAAAGCATGATGAGATGACTTCTGGCCTCCTAGTGCTCAGACAGAACTATCAGTGGATAGCATTTAACGGATAGTCATTTAAAGGAATGGGGTTAGGGACAAATGTCAGTGATATGAACAAAGCATGCTAGTGGCCCCCGGACGCCCTGAAGAACCCCTTCTTTGGAACGCTTCAGAAAAGCTTTGTAGAGGTGACACTGGTCTAGACTGTAAGCAATAACTGAAAGTTTTCCAGGAAGGCTTTACAAAAGCCATGAAAACAAAACCCAACAGATGCACTGGGATGTAGGAGGATGGATTTATTCCATTGCCCTTATTTCTTACTGGTTTCTGAAAAACTTGCAACAAATCAGTGGATCTCAAAAAAGTGGACTCACACTGTTCTTCCTACTGTCTTCTATGACTCAATTAATGAAATAAACTAAATGAAGACTTTGCTTATCTTAAGCGAACAAGGGCGTGCTCATGAGTAATGGCATTGACTTCCATCTGGAGGAGGGCAGTCCCAGCTGGAAATGGGCTCCGCCCAGGGGCCAGGCTGTGGGGGCTTGGGCACATTCATTCAGCGGCTGAGAGCAGTTCTGACTCAACACTTCTGACATTTTCCCCTTCGGATCCTTCCCTCCCCCCAATCAGTCAATCAGAAACTAGAAACTTTGACTGCAGAAAAAGTAAATTAAAGGTTTTTTCCCCCTTAATTGTGGCTTCTTGCTTTTTATTTCACTAGGGTCTTTTATACTGCAGGCTTGTGATTGTACTGGACACTGGGGGAGATGTAAAGAATTCAGTAACTCGTTCAACAAATATTGACTGAGATGTATGTGCCCGGCACTGTCTAGGCACTGGGGATACAACAGCAAACAAAGGAGCTATAGCATCTGCTCCTGTGGCAGGGGAGAGAGAAAAAAATTTGGAAAAAAAAAAGTCAAGTGCGAGAAGTGTTTTGAACAAATAGAGCAAGGTAAAGGAATAGAGAGCAAGCGAAAGAGATGGGGTTGGGTGAGACTGATAATCTATATGGGTGGTCAGCAAGACTTCTTTGAAGAGGTAATTTGAAACGTTATAGAAAGTACAGGCCTTGGATTGGAGTAAGAGAAAGATAACGAGGAAAGGAAAATACCTGCTCTGCAGCTGTAAACCCCTTAATAATAACGATGAAACTACAAGCAAAACAAAACCTTTCTGCTGTGTTTGGAACACACAATGTACTGAAACAAACACAACTGTGGCTTCTGATACCTGAGCCCAGATAATGCACTGCTGTAAAATGAAAGGGAGCATTGCTAAAAGCCAAGACAGTCTCTGAACTTGGCCCCAGAATAGAATGAGAGACTCTGGTCTCCTCCTCTGTCTGCATCCAGCTCACGTCAGTAGCTTTGGGATCACAATGTAAAAGCACTTTAGCAGTTATCAGAAGCCCCAGTCCCACTCTTGTACATTGTCTGCACTCTCTTTTGTCAATGCGATCCTTTCATGAGAACAGATCTCGTCATATCAGGACAAGGGGCCGGTGACAGTTTTACAGTCATAATGAAAGCAGCGACACCAAAATCCAGAGCAGCCATTGTGCAGGCTCAGGGCTATGTGAACACTGTCGTAACATAACATGGCAGGTGCTTGCTGAATTTGGGGCTGGCGCCTTACGTAACCCACCCCGGAGAAACACCTCCAGTGGTGTGCCTGGTATCACCCCAGCGTCATGGAAACACCCAACACTGCCACTCAATACCTGTTGATCTTGGACAATCATTCTGGCTAGCTTTTGTTTCCTCCTCTGACAAGTAAGAATAATTAGCTCTTCTTCACAAGGCTGTTTTAAGCACCGATCAAGAAGTGTTTGTGAAAGGATTATAAAAATGTTAGATGTTGTTATGCTTTGCTATAGAGTATTTTAAGTCCTTAAATAAAAGCCCAATTATCACATCTTTAAGAACATGAATTTTAAAAATGTTAAGTTAGAAAGACCAATGTGTACCATTCTGCTAAGCATAAAAGGGGGCGTGGTCTAGTAGTCTCTGACCGCAGTGCTCAGACATATCAGTGTCTCTGGAACACTTCTGTTGGACTGTGGGGGAGAGGGGGACTGAACCCCAGGGATCAGTGCAGCTCACACATGGGAAAGAATGTGAAGTTTTGTGCTTTATCTTCAAAGTTGATGACAAATTTTCATCCTATTCCATATGTTGAGTATGAAAATAATTTTTTAAAGGATGTTCTAGGAAGATGCACCTACTCAATCCTCTTTTTGCCTATAACCAGGAATATTCCTGTCTGTGCTAGGTTCTTATTGCTGCTATAACAAATCACCACAAACGTAGTGACTTAAACAACACAGATTTATTATCTTATAGTTCGGGGGATTGGAAATCTGAACTGGGGTCTCCCTAACGTAAAATCAAGGTATTGGCAGGGCTGCTTTCTTTCCTTCTGAAGGTTCTAGAAGAGGGTCCATTCCTTTGCCTTTTCTAGCTTCTAGAAGCTGCCTACATTCCTTGACTGGTGACCCTATTCCCCCCATCTTCTAAGCCAGCAACAGCGGGTCAAGTCCTTCTGACTCTGCCATGTCTCTGGTTTTCCCTTTTCTGCCTTCGTCTTTCACTTATAAGGACACTGTAATTACAGTGAACCCCCCAGGATGATCCAGGATCATCTCCCCGTCTCAGCATCAGCTGATTAGTAGCCAATTCCATCTTCAAGCTTAATTCCCTCTTGCCATGAAACATAACATATTCACAGGTCTGGAGAGAGATGTGAGCATCTTTGTGGGGGGAGCAGGGAGTGGGGCATTTTCCTGCCTAGAACAGTAACAGTCCCTGGGAGATAAGCATAGCCACAGGGGCTGGTTGTGCTGCCATGTAAGGATATCTGGGCTGCTGTTGCTGCCTGAGCCTGCAGTGCTGTAAACATTTGGTATTATAAAGTGATTGCCTTTTCAACAGGCACATTTACAAACCCTGAGAGCCCCTTCAGAGCAGGTGTGATTCCAAATTTACCTTTGTATCCCCACCTCCTGAAAAAATCTTTGATGTTTGAAGAGTGGATGGATGGATAATGGATGAATGAATTTCACAGTAATTCAGGTATAAGGCAAGGAAGAGCCTGGGGTGAACCAGACTACAAGGTCCACAACTACTGTTGCCTGGGGCAAGGACAGGACAACAACTTTGGGGGTGACTCTCCAGACCTCCATTGTGGGAATCCAAATTCTGTTTCAAAAGCCTCTCCTAAAATTTAACCAACAAAAGCTAAACTGAGGGAAATGATATTGCGTCAACCAGGAAAACAGAGTTGACTATACAGTGACTTTAGTAAAGACTCTGAATGAGGCTAGGTTGAATGGTGGAATGAAGAACATGACAAATTACTTCTAAAATGATAACTTTCACTGATAAAAATCTGGCCTCCTAAAAGACAGAATGTCCTTAGCTGACCATTCTGCCCAACTAAGGAAGGGCCAATATACAGACTTCTTTGTATGGCTGCTAGGCCTATGGCAATTTCCCCTTCTATCGAGATTGTCCCCATCCCAGTATGGAGGTAGATCCCCACAGACCCTGGCTCCTCCCCCCAAACACCTCACCTGGGCTGCACTCACTGGACTCACTTCCCAGGGATATGCTTAGTTACTTCCCTGGAGAGAAGGTCCACTAACTTTAGTTTCTGAACTACACGAAGAAACTGGTGTTTCCTGCCTTTGACGTGAAACCTGGTTTCAGAAACCTTGGTGGAGGTACACTTTTCAAGTTTTCAGAGCAGGATCTAGGCAGGCATTTCAGTTTGCTGAAAGCTTCAGAGTTGCCATGATTACTGGGCTGATTCCTTATTGTCTCTTGTTGTTCAGCTTATCCTTAAGTTCTGGGAGAAAACACTGATATCCTTCCAAAAAATTCTATTTCTCTCCCTGCACTCCTCTTAAAAAAAAAAAATTCAGCTATTCAGGGTTGGTTTCTGTGATTTGCAATCATAAGAAATGTCTAATGTAGCCACTACAGACTCATAATTTCCACCCAAGTTCCATGATAACGCCATGACTCCATAGAACAAGAATCTGGGTTAGTGATATTCAGACCAAATTGACTCCAGGACTTGGTTGGAACATTCAGATAAAAGGCAACACAGGAGGCAGGGCTGGTAGAGGGAGAAGAGAGAGGAAGATTAGCAGCCACAGGTCTGGGAAACACGGCTACAATTTTATTTCAGTTTCTTAACTGCATAAAGCAGACTATTGTTTCCTGCCTTTGACTGAAGCTTGGTTTCAGAAATGTTTGTTGGAGGTACATTTTTGAGTTGATCAGAACAGGACCAAAGCAGACATTTCAATTTGCTTTGACTGAACTGTAACTTACAGGACACTTACTCTGTATGTAATACTGTGAGATTGCATTGAAGGACTCATCTTGTATTCCAGCAGGAAGAGTGAGAACAGTCTTAAGCCCCAGACACTGGTTTGATAACTGAAATAAAGTGTAGTGCAAGAGCACACATAGCTCCTGAAAGGGAAACTTTTGTTTGAATATTCTTTTATGAACTAAATCTAGTGCTTACCCATCAGGTTCCCCAGCTGGACTGTAAGATGTTTGAAGGTGAGGATGGTATCTGATTCATCACTATATTGTCAGTGGCTAACAGTGCCTAGCTCATAGTTGTCACTCACTATCTATCTGATGAATTAAATTAAAATAAGATCACATCCATCCATGTTTCATTATTGTCCTCAGGCTCAGAAAACAAGCTTTGCAACTGGTGGGTTCCTCTGTCTCTTCCTGCCAATGGGAAGTAGCTTTCTAGGGGTGGTTTAGAGAAACATTCAAGATCTTTCTCCTTTGCAACTTGCTCTGCAAATGGACTTTATCCCATCATAAAATAGTGATAGTTAAACCACATTCATTTACATATGAAGGGACTTTAATATTTAATTTCCAGTCTCAAGGGAAAAATATACTGAGGTAGGAGAAACAGATAACCAGGGCAAGAGAAAATAAATAATATTCTGTTAAAATATCCAAGTCAAATCACGTCACTCTTTTTAGAGTAGTCAAAGATTGATCTACCTTTCATATGAATCCACTATACAACTGGCTTAAAACTTGGTGAAGTCATCAAAAACACTTGATAAATACAAATTCAGTTGTCCCTAAACTAACTCTTCATGATACAATAATGTACAGTTCTTGTGTATAATATGATGGGATGAATTATCATAAAGGGGCTTCATTAAATGACAATAATAATGATTATTTATGCCATACTAAGAATCATTCTAAATGTCTTCCATGCCTGTCTCATTCAATTTTCACAGCAAGTCATGGGTTTTTAAGGTATGAACTATTATACCATCGGCTCAATTTTATAACATGATGAAACTGAAGCTCAGAGAGGTTACATAAATTGCCTGAGGACACACAGCTGGTGAATGGCAGAGACAGGAGTCGAACTTGGAATTTGTGTTTACTCATTATTCCACATATTGTTCTCAGCTTTGGTGTGGTCACCACCGTGGAGACTCTCTATGGCGTGTGAAATGTTGTGCTCTATCTACTGTGGGCAAGAGAGCGTACGCATAAATCAAAATTCAAAGAAATGAATTCTTTAGGAGGCGGCTTCAGGAAAGGAGATGTGAGTTTCTGCCTCAACGTTTCTCAGTTTCTTCATTTGTAAGAAGAAATTAAATGGTCTGAGATCTCTGCCCACTCTAACATTTATAAATCCAGTTAAACGCAGAGGTCCAATTGAGAGGCAAGAAACTTTAAATTTTATTTTACTTTCTTGTATTTACATAGGCTGTTTTATAGCCTTTTGGGTAAGACATGAACGAGATGGGCCAAAGTATTTGGGGGATGTTTTCTTTTTATGTTTTAAGATTTCCTCTAGTATAATTTTTCAAATGGCAATTTAAGTAGATAAAATAAGAACAGCAACAAATACAAAGGCAGAAGTTCAAATTGATTCATATTCTTTAGAGCAATGGCTTTACATCATATACCAAAATATTGTTATAGACCTTAGAGACAGAGGGATAGGACTAAAACATGTAGTGTAGCCCTGCCATATCCTACAAACACTATTATATCACTGTGGCAGAGATTCTTCCAATGCAAATCCATTTAAGACCATGCTGTGCTGTGGCCATATCATACTATAGTGTTACAATGAGACCAGTTTCAGGAGACAGTAAAGTGAGTGGAAAGCATCTATGCTTTAGACCTAAGTTGGCCTGGATTCCAGCCTCAGCTCTGATGCTTACTATCTGTGCAACCTTGGGCAAATAACTTAAAATCTCTGAGTTTTGATTTCCCCATCTGAAAATGGGACCACTTTATACATTTATTGTGGGTGGTTCAGAAGATTAAATAATTTGATATCTGTCAAAACATCTAATAGAATGTTGAATCTAATCTAATAGAACTTAGCGAACACTCCACAAATGTTTGTTTCATTCTCTTCCTTGCCTGCTTTTTCCTTGTTCAAACACACCTCATTACAAACTAAGAAAATATATTATTTTGGCAAACATACGTAAGTGAGTCCTGGTCATGGTTTGGCAAAACTCCAAGTTTCCACCAATTATTTTCAGAAATATCACACAAATCTCAAGTTAAAATTAACTTTACCTTATTATTATAAAATACTACCTGGGTAAAACGGCTGGCCTCACAAAATAAAATAACTGTAGCAGCTATCAAGAGGTTGGGAATCCCCACATTAAAACAAAAAGAGAAGTGGAAATTTGACATTTTAGAAAGAACAAGATAGGATCTTCAAAACTGAGAACCAATTATTATAAAGGGTTAGCACAAACACAGCACTTACGTTATAATTTTTCGTGCTGGTTAGCTCATTAAATTCACAACAAAGTAATTCCTATGATAAAGCACATATGACTTTAGAGTGAACAGAAACTTACGTGTGTTTCACACACATAAGTATTGCAATACAAACAAAAGGTGAAGGGAAAGGTAATTTTTCTTCTAATACTAGTTGGGCATTTAAGCATAAAGATAAATGCTATTTACACTTTTAAGAGTATATATATGAAACTCAACTAATTACAAGAGGATGCAGTAAAAATTAATAATGAACCAAACATATCCATATTCATAAAAGTCTCAAATATCCAAGTCTATTTGAGTTGAATTTGGAGGCCATGTACAACTATGAAGAGAATTTTTCTATGTTATCTTACTATTACCAATTAAAAGCAAATTTATTGTCAGAAATTTGCTGGTTGTGGGGTTGCCACGCAAGCTGCAATGCAGGCATTAGTAATGGGATACCCAACATTAAAGGTTGTGGATAATTATTAGCACTTATTCTTTTAGGTGCTGGGATGTAATGGTACAAAACTGATAAAAGTTCCTCCTCTCAAAAAGTTTAGGTACTAGTGCAAAGATTTTTTTTTTAAGTGAATTATACAATATATTAGAAGATAAAAGGACCACTGAGGAAAGTAAAACAAGAGGGTGCATTGTATATCTCCATAATGTACTTGGGAAATAATTGGGTTCTAAGAATTATAAACATCTTAAGAGTGTTTATGGGTATTAATAAGACGAATTTAGAGTGAACAGAAACTTTAATGGAGATCAGAGAGATTAGATGCAGATTATAGTAAGAGTAACGGGGAAATTATAGTAATAGAATCTTAAGGTTATCAAAGGGTTAGATTTGCTGTAGGAAACGTTCGTTCTTCAGATTAGGAAACAGAAATCCTGAAAGTTTAAAGAATAGACAATAGGAATAGAATAGGAAAAAAGATATCTAAAATAGTATTTATCCTTTTAAGTTAACAGTTTTACCTATGCTGAGAAAATATTTTCTTATGACCCAGAACCAAGTGTTCTGGGATTCACTCTGCTAAAGACATTATATACAATTATAAAGCAAAAGTGTATGGTTGTTAGTTATTTGGAGATCTTCTCTATTGCCCTCAGAGGTAATGCCTTTCCTGCCAGTGGATGAGTATGAGAAAGTTTCTCTTAAGTAAAGTCACCCTCCAGGTCCTGCAGGCTAAGGCTGGCCTGCGTGGGGTCTGGGCTGACAGGGGTGGCCTGAAATACCCAGTTCTAGTCCTTTTCATTCTGGGAATCTGGAGGTGAGAAGCCTGGCAGGACTTCATCCTTGCGCAGGCAAGGGCTTCCCCTGGTGATCTTTAACCTAACAACAACTTTAAGAAGAATTTGCACTTCACCTAATAGTGTACAAGGAATCATCAGCCTGGTCATGGGGAGCCAACACCAGGACCCCATTCTTAAATGAACAAGAGACCTATTTTTAGAAGGTGGCATCCCAATTTGCATTCACTGTTTTTCATGGATCACAGAGCTGACTCTGGCTTCTGAGGACCTTCAGGACTTAAGAGTCATCATGACTTCAGTCTGTTATCTTATTTCCTGAGGCCTATCACTCCCAGAGGGACAAATTAGGAACACTCTTCTGTCATGGGTTTTGCCCCTTGTTCCCAGGCTCAGTAGCTTTGCCTTCGTCTGGATGGAACAGATAAGAGGGATATTTCATAGAGTTAGTAGAATCTAACTCAAGGGTTGGAAGCCAGTAAGTCAAGTGCATATCCACCAGCACCATAGTCCTGTAGCAGGGGTTCAAACAGCTGTAAATTCCCTACTGAATAATGAATAGAACAGAGGAGATGCAGGGGAGAAGATAAAAATCTTAGTTTCCTGAGTTTTATTGCAATAAATAAAATAATTACAGTAATGATAATGATATAGCAAGCTATAGTTTCGGAGAAAACGACTGTAGGAGACAGGATTAAAAATCCTTATACTCTCTAATGCATTAATCTGAAATCTTCTTTAGTTAGATTAATGTATTTACAGGGAATCTTAACATGTCTCAAATTTAATGTCAAGGAGCCTTTACTTTGAAGCAGTCTTAGGTGATACTCTTGCCTGGTTATTAGATCAGTGCCTGAAAGGTCCAAGCAAAAAGCACTGCATTCACTTGGATCTTAAAATGTTTTGAAACCTGTTGGTATGCAGAATGTGTACCGTTTGCGTAATTTCAAGAAAGTTCAGGAAAGAACCCAGAGATTGATCAAAGGGGTTGAAAATAGGGTCTAGGAGGAGAGTGTAAAAGAGGGAGCTGACTTTGCTTGGAGAAAGAACAGGCTGGAAGATAACAATTATAATGGCTTTGAAGGCTACGAGGAGTTCCTATTCATAGTATCCATTCATTCATTCACCCAAAGTGCCATCCACAGTACCAGGACCAAGGGGACATGAAAAAGGACAAACATAGAGGCAGACAAAACAAAGTCCTTGGCTTCAAAAGTCTCTTCTCCTTTGCCAGTGACCAAGAATTGAACAAAAATGAGTACGAGGTTGGACACAGGTAAGAAATAACTCTGAGGTGAAGGGATTTGAGAAATTGAAATGTAACAATAAAAATAAATACATCCAACATAACAATAAATACATCTAAATAAATACATCCAAAGTAATAATAAATTTATCCAAAATAAATACATCCAAAGTAACAATAAAAATAAGTACATCCCTACCTGCCATTAGTTTATCAGAACTACTGCTGGTTAAATGATGAAGTAATTTTCAGGACTGACTGGGAGAATTTCCACCAGAAAAAAACAAAATTATAGTCTGGAATATTCTATTAGAGAAGTTGTGTGGTCAGTATAAAGTAAGGCAAATATTTTGTGGTTTTCACTGTACTTTTTCTCTATACTCAATACTGTATGGTTCATATCAGGGTCTATCCAGGCCACAAACTCACTAAAAAGGAAAAGCCAATGGTGGCATCTCTTCCTACCAGACTGAAATTAACAAAAAGCCCCATGGTCATGTTTACCAAGAAAATGAGTATGTACAAATTCATAGTAACCAGCTGTGTTATTAAGTTTTGAGTTCCTCTTGTGCCACAGGTTCTTTTTTTTAACTTGTATTTTCCGGTTTGACTGTAACCACTCAAACAGGAAAATTCAAATTTTTCTAGTCACACACGAGTCCAGTTTAAAAACTTACAAGAAACCAAGACAAGAAAAACAGAATTTTATGATGAAATGAAGGCATTGCTCACGAGAGCAATTGTTAGTCAATATTTTAAATATTCAGTGATCTTTGTAGAAATTTAAGTATGAATTGTATTCTTAAAAATGCTCAAAATTATCTTTTATGGGTCTCTCCAATGTGCAAACTACCCATACGTAAAATTATGAGGAATCAAAAAGTTATTCTTACTTTTGTTATTTCTTTGTTCATTGTATATATTATTATAAAGTGAATAGATTGTTTTAAAGAAATTGTGAGCTTTTAATCAATCCTTTACATAATATTCTGAAAAAATTATCTATTTTGTTCAAAGTACATTTTCTTCTAAAGATATTACTGAAATAATGAGATACACATATATATATAATTATTAATGTAGTAAATGACACAGTAATTGGAAGTAATGTTTCAAAACATCCAATTGCATGTCATATGCACACCATTCAATAGAAGTGACAAATCTTTCATTGAAACCCACCTTGTCCCTCCTCCATTCTGAAACAATGTTTCATAGGTCAAGTTCATAACTTACCTGTCTCGCTTCCAATCAAAGGCTCATTTGCAAAATGCTTAACAAACTCCTTCAAAGATGAGAATTCATTGAAGCCAAACTTAAATGAATATCCGGTATATTCAACATGAAAGTGTTTGACAGAGTCTTTGGCTCTGAAAGAGAAAAAGAAATGTTTAACGTTATTTAACAAATGAATATCATTTTTGAAGGGAAATAATAACCGTAGGTATGAGTATCACCATTAAACCCTCCTAACAACTGAGAATTATGATACAATCATTGAAACCACCGACATTTAAAAACAAAATTTTTTATTAGTTTCAGGTGTACAAAGCAACATAATAGTTAGACATTTACACCCCTCACAAAGTGATAACACCACTCACCCAAGCTACTACCCGTCTGACATCGTATACAGCTGTTACAATATCATTGACTAGTATTTTCCTTATGCTGTACTCCATATCTCGTGACTATATGCATACACACACACATATATGTATATATACACATATATATACATATGTATATATATTTAATTATACTTGACATACAATACAGAAAAAATAACTTGTTGGCTAGATTGGGGGGGAGGAGGGGATGGGAGAGAAGGTAAAGAGATTAGAAAGTGTAAATTGGTAGACAAAATGTCGTCATGGGGATATGAAACACAGTATGGGGAATATAATCAACAATGTTGTAAAGGTGATGTAAGGTGCCAGATGGCCACTGGACTTATTAAGGGAATCACTTCATAGACTGTAGATGCCTGATCAATGCACTGTACAACTGAAGCTGAAGTAGAAACCATGGGCTTTTTTAAAGCACAGTTTCCCTTGGCAGTGTGCTGTTCCCATTTTTTCACTCTACTGAAGACAAGAGACAATTCTCCCTGTGTATTCTCTGACTTACTGAAAGAGTCCTTGTACATTAACCTCCTTGAACGGCCATGAGTTTAAGAAGGGCAGGGAAGAGCAATGATAGAAATGACATGTCACACCTTCTCCAAATTCTCTTCTGTTCTTGTCCCTCCTCCCTTCCTTGTTTGGGAGTCATTCTGAATTCTGCTTCTGTCACCTAATTAGTTATGTGAGCCCAGCCCTTTTCCTCCCATGCCGGTTCCACTGCCTACTGACTTAAATACCAAGTTTCCTACATTATCATTTTCCACCTGACTTTTGGAATGAGAAAGAGCATTAAATAAATTATAAATTACATATAGTATGTTTACTTTGACTCCCAGTATTGCTCTTCTCTCTATGTGGGGCATGCTCCAATTTTCGCATGTATCAGAAATCAGAATCACCTGGAGGCCTTGTTAAAACCCAGATTTCTGAGCCCTTCCCACCGAATTCCTGATTTAGTAGTTCCAGGGTGGAGCCTGAGAATATAGAGTCCTACCGTGTTCTCAGGTGATGCTACTGGTCTGGGTACCACACCTTGCCAACTGTTGCTGTAGTCCAGCGGGATCTATAATTGTCCTAGGAGTTTGGCCCTTAGCTTATACAGTTCCCTTCACCTGCAATTTCTTCCCCTTTGTTTCTGATCAGTGTCTGTTCAAATACCACCTACTCTGTCAAGTATTGCAAGATTCATCCAGCTTGAGTTTTGCTTTTTTTCTTCTCAACAACCCAAGCACTTACTCGTATCTTGCTTTCTTTCATGTCATTCATTGCACTCCATTTTGTAGAGAGGTATTTTTAAATGGTCTTATTGCCCATGTGAGGCTATACTTCCTGAGCACCGGTCTTTGAATCTTCTACAACACTTGTCGAGTGATTGGCACAGAATGGATGCTCTTAATTATTTATTATTACTGACTGATTGAATGAACGAATAAAAACAGCTCATTCTACTGAGCTGGTCTGTGATTTCTGTCACCTCTGCTGGTAGGTTTTTTTTTTTTTTTTTTTTTAAGCATTTCCAAATGCTTGTGATGGAAATTAATAATTTGTATTTAAAATTTTATATAAATGTATAATATATGCCATTTGTAAGGGACTTATGATCCAATTCTTCAGATAAGACATATATAGGTGAAAAGTTAACAATCTTGGATTCCATAATTCCACAGGTTTGTTTCAGATTTTTGGGAGATCCATGCAATAAGGATATACAACCTAACCAGTTGAACTTTGAACATTTGTTTTCGATCAGAAAAAACACAATTCCTCCTAAACAAAATTCAATTTTTGATTAATAATTTTTTCAAAAATGTTATTTAGAAAATTTGTAAAGAAAATATAGCAGAGTAACATAAAAATGTTAATGTATGTTTTGCTTTTTTTTCCTGTGACCCTCTTATTTACCCCACCACCTTCCCACTTATTTCTCTAATTCCCCTTAAAGTAGACTTCCTCTAGACTTCCAATGATCCTAGGAATGAAAGGTGTGGCAGGCAGCATTCTAACACTCAGCCCCTGGAATACATACACCTTTCCCCAGTTATTCAAGAATATGCTAATGTAAATGCTGCTGGAAGGGATTTTGCAGATAATCAGGCCCCAAATCATTTGACTTTAAAATAGGGAGATTATCTGAGTGGGCCTGACCTAATCACAGGAGAGTTTTGGTAAAAGCAGAGTTTTCTGTGGCTGGTCACAGAAGAGGAGTTCAGAGAGACGTGTTCTAGCTGGCCTAGGAAAAAGCAAACATCCATGTGAACTGCCTATGGGGGCCACGTGGCAAGGAACTGCGGATGGCCTCTAGGAGCTGAGAGTGGGCTCTGGCTCATAGCTATATGGGAAATGGGGAGCTCAGTCCAACAGTAGCAAGGATATGAATGAAAAGGAATGAAGAGGACAGGAGAGAATGAAGAGATAGGACACTGAGTCCCAGATAAGCCACAGCCTTGGCCAACATCTGTATTTTACTCTGGTAGAAGCCTGAGCACAGAATCCAGCCACATCATGCCTATACTTTTCTTTTTTTATGCTTATAGTTTTGATATACAGAAACTGTGAGATAATCAATTTTTGTTGTTTGAAGCCATTAAGTTTTTGTGTAATTTGTTATGTAGCACAGAAAATATGGAATGCCTCAAGTCCAAAGAGAAGATAAGAAAATATGTTAATTCTGGCTTTTGAGCTCAGCTCATAGAACCCTGCCATTAATTAAAAACAAAAACAAACAAAAAAGTTGCTGAGCTGGATAGAAAGGATAGAAACGAAGTTTCAGAGATAAGGGAGTTGCTGAGTTAGTGGCAAGGAGACCTGGACCACGTGGAGTGGGAAAAAGAGAAAACCTTCAGCATGAGGGACTGCAGCATGAAAGGAACCTGTGACTTTCTTTCAAGGACATACGGAGGCTCCATCAGAACAGTAATAAAATAGTAACAGCTTGAGGTTAAAAAGCGGTGGGTGGCCTAGGGCAATTTCATGGAGTCTTCACATCCCCAGATGGAACCAGAGGCAACTAAATGCCCCTGAGCCCACAAAGACTTGCTACATGTCAGCAGAAGCCAAGGTGACAGACGCTGACAGACCAGTGGCTCCCTCTGATTATCTCATTGGTATGTCAACTTCTCTGATAGTTCAGCCAGAAGGAAGGGGTGAGGAGAGAGACTCTGGAAGGACTGGACAATTACTCTTTTTGGCTGGGTATACCTGGTAAGGACTACATTAATTCAGGGGAGATGGAAACTTGAGAGAGGAGGTCAGTCCATTTAGACAAAAAACATTGATAGTTTCAGTATTGCTTGCTTTAGTTTGTGATTATGAAAGTCGCACAGCCACAAATCACTCTGATTTTCCAGAGGAAGCAAGGACTATTAAAAGGGCACTGGGCCGGCATTCAGGATCTGGATTCTGATGCTATTTCTGTTGCTGATGTATTGGGTGCCAGACACTTAACCACTTCAGATTTCAGTTCCTTCATCCATCAAGCAAGAAGTTTGGATTAAACAATTCATAAAGACTCCTTCAAGTCTAACATTTCCCCCACTGCCAATGGAAGGAGCAAGAATGTTTTTTACAGTCTCACCACTCAGAGTTTGGGATCCTTGGCTCTGCTGATCTAACAGGAATCAAGAGAATTTTGTTATATGGCAATTTGAGTGTGATGATAAAGTCAGTGGCCATGTAAGTAAGAGATGGAACCATATTGAATGCATAGAGTCTTTAAGCATCCTACCTCACGGAGAGAGAGTACATCCCAGTCCTTTCATTGCTGTCCCTCAGAAGGTAGCTACCATCACATCCATTTGAGAGGAGAAGAGCCTCTGCTGCATGACGAGTGAGGTTGCCGTGATACCACCTAGGAAGGAGAGAACAGTGCTTTCACTCAGGGCAAACCACAGGGGCACTCTTCCCTCACTGGCATTTCCTCTCAAAGATTACCTCAGCAACATTCCCCACATAAGTAGCACATAGAGACCATGCTTTCAGCCAAAACATCAGGACCAAGAAATTCATACGTTGAAGTCCTAACCCTCAGTACCTCAGAATGTGATGTTATTTGGAGGTAGGGTCTTTAGCATGTTATAATGAGGTCATTAGGGTGGGCCGTAATCCCATACAACTGTGTCTTTTTATAAAAAGGGGACATTTTGGAGACAGACTTGCAACTAGGGAGAATGCCATGTGGCTGTGGTGATGACCATCTATGAATCAAGGCGGGAAGGCTGAAACAGATCCTTCCCTCACAACCCTCGGAGGGAACCAACCCTATCGACACCAGAGATAACCAAGGAACCAACCCTATTGACACCTTGACTTTGGGCTTCTGGCCTCCAGAACCGTGAGACAATAAATTTCTTCTATTTAAGCCACCCGTTTTGTAGTACTTTGTCATGGTAGCCCTAGCAGACAAACATACAAAATTTCTTTGAAAACAGAAAACAATTTTAAAGTCCAAGTCAAAAATAACCATAAGAATAGGCTCTCACCAATTATTCTTTTCCTCTCTTCGCTCTCTCAGTTTCTTTTGCCAGTGTGGTACCACCTTTTGCAGTGTAGAAAACCACTGAGCTATTATACTAGAGTCCATTGCCATGAGTGAAATGAAGTTGAGTACAAGGAATTCAGATGTTTTATATGGAGATGCAAGCTGCATCAAACAGTCTTTCAAACTAACAAATATCTGAAGATCTGGGGAAGTCCCAAGGAGATTTGAATTGACGTATGGGTTTTAAAAAGTTTGTTTTAGAAAAGATAACATATATCCATGGTAGGAGAAAAAAAATCCAAATACCTTTTAAAAGACATAATGAAAATAAAGCTTTTTTTTCCACCCACCTTTAATCGTCAGTCCCCCTATTTCTCTCTCCAGTGTTAACCATTTTCCTGTGTTTCCTCATAAGAGATATCGTATGCATCTAGAGGCATTTGGATATGCCCCTTTCCTAATTCTATGGAAATAAGAGCATTCTAGGCACACTGTTCTTCACCTTTTTCTTATCCCCTAATGACAGATTTTTTCATATTCTTTCTAATGACTCGGTGGAGGCAGTCCATTGCGGTGATTAGGAAGGACTGTGACCAACAGAGTCTGTCCTTAGTCTCTATCCAGGTGAAACTGTGTGCTAGCTGTACAAGTTACAGTACCAATCTGAGTGTCAGTTTTCTCACCTCTAAAAGAGGATTAATAATAGTCATACCTCATGGGTCAATTGTGAGTACTGATCACATTGACACACATATAAATGGTTAAAACACGCCTTGCAAACAGCAGATCTGAGTACACATCAGTTGTTCTCATGAAACCATTGAGATCCCCAAAGCCATGACTTGTGATGTGTTCTCTGTGGCATGATTTTCTTGTTGCTGGAATATAATTTTTTATTACTTTCAATTTATTTCAGATAACAGAAAGCTAGGTACCAGGGGTAGTTGCTACCGCAAGGGACTCATGGTCCAGAGCAGTGGAGAGGAAGGGGACACAGGCAATTACACAAACAATGTCAATGACTTCGGTGAACAAAGGACTGTTAATGAGGTGTGGAGAGTGTACAAGAACTTTACGGAAAAGCCCGGCTCTGGGAGCGAAGGGTGCTATTGTGAGGGGCCACGCTGGCATCCACTGTGACATCACCATGGTCGGAAATTTTAGCCTGATCATAAATAAAACGTAAACGGAAGACCATCTGTGGAAGGAAGTTTCTACATAGGTCTCCAAGCTATCGGTTTTCTAAATCTGCATTTCCTAATGTGTGTTTCTTTAGCATATTTCCTCTTTGGGGCAGAGATGCCTCCATCCTGTACTAGAAATGTATCTGCTAGCTGAAAGCGATGGCAATGAAAAACATTTTATAAGAAAATCCATTGAGTTATTTACCCACAAAGCAGCTTCATTCATTGAACTGATTCACAGACAAGTTCAAATCTTCTCAGTACAAAATGCTTCAAAAGGACTATTGGAATCTGAAACTAATATAATGTTTTGTGTCAGTTATACCTCAGCTTAAAAAAAAAGACAATTGGAGGAATTAAAAGTGAAGCTATAAAAAAGCTGCAGGCTTGGCTACAGCCCAAATTCCAATTCTTTTGATAGGTGAAATCTCCACAAGGTCACAAGTTCTTAACTACCTTTCACCAATAATTAATTTTTGAATGAACATTTCAGAATAAGATTCAGTTTGAGCCAATTGATCACATATTTGAAGCAACAAAATTTGATGAACAAAATTCTAATATGTAAAGGATTTGGACATTCTTCTGGACTCTTTTCAATGAGCTCTGAAGTCTGTTTTTAAAGTATTTACAAAATTCTTCTGATAATTACAGCTTGAAGGCAGTTTTTACTAAGAAATTTTTATGGTAATCTTCTAAATAATAGCTATATACCATAAACACATAAGAAATACTTGAGCATAAAGCAAGAACCATATTGTGCTCCAATTTGGAACATCTCAGTGAATGTTAATTTCTGGATGTCAGCTTGGTTGAGTCGATCTTGATGTCTGTTGGATTTTGAGGAGTCCTGGGCTTGGGTAAACCTAGGATAGGGCCTGCCACACAGCCACCTGCACTTCATGGTGTCTATGGGGCAGGGAGGAGCCTCATTCTCCAAATAGCTCTTACACAAATGCCTAAACTTCCTCTTCTCATTGAGTTAAGCATTTCTTTCCCAGAAACTTATGATGAGACTTCAGGGAAGTCACTAGAGATCCAAACAACATTACATATTCTTTGTAGGAATGTATCCACTTGTGTCCATGAAGAACTAAAGGTTGAAAATACAGTAGAGTGAAGTTGTCAGTGTCCCCACAATCAACCATCTCTACCTTCTATCATTCAGCTTTATAAATCTTTATTATTAAGCTTCAAATCTGTGCAAAGCATTGTGCAAGGCACTGTACGAGGCAGGTCAAAAGGGACAAAAATGGAAAAACCTCAGGCTGGGCTTCAGAAGGTCATTAATCTAGTCAGGAGCATGAGACAAATACTTTGCAAACTACATACCAAAGAGTGAAGCACCCTACTTCCTTCCAGGAGGAAAAATCAAGACAGTTCCCTGAATGAGCCAAGATCTAAGTAGGCCCTGAAGGACGCATACATTATTTTTTAAAGTGTGTATAATTTTTTTTCCCGATTATAAAGTATATGTAGTAAAAATTAAAATGTATACACATACAGAAGAGAAAGTAAAAGTCTTTCACAGGAGAGGAATTCTGTATTTCAAACAAACAGTCTTACTACCAATCAGAGAAATGCAAATTAAAACAACAATGTGCTATTTTCTCTATCCACCTGATTGGCTAAAAGAGTTAGACACTATTAAGTATTGGAGAATCTGCGGACAACGGATATTATCATCTACTGTTGGTAGGGGTATACGTTGAATTTAGCAGAGGTAGTGTAACTGAACGTGCACAGGTAACCAGCGATTCCACTTCTTGCATCTACCTACTGGAACACTCACACACAAGCAGAAGGAAAGATGCACAAAGGTGTTTGTGGCAGACACGTTTGGGAGAGTAACAATTTGGAGCCATTTTAAATATCCAGTGACAGTGAGACGATAAATAAAGTTGAGTGCTCATAAGATGAGATTCTGTGAAAAGTTAACCAAAAGTGTTTGAAAAGGTGTGAAGGCATTTTGGGTTGTCAAATGATGAGGTCAGGGAATTGGGCACTACCAGCATGTGGTGAGGGGGTACCAGGAATGCTTAACATCCTACAAAGAATGATACAGTTCTGAACAACCAAGAATTGTCCTTCTCAGAATGCCAACAGCACCCCTACTGAGAAACACTGAGGGTGTTGGATACACATATCAAAAGTTGATAGATCCGAAAACATACTGTTAAGTTAGAGGAACTAACTGCAGTATGATACCACTTAGTTTTTAAAAATCACCCCTTCTACCCCAAAACTGCACAACACATATATGTGTACATATAAAGATATGCAAACACGTGAAATAAAAGTCTGAAAAAAATATACACCAAACTCATAAGCATGGTTTCCTTAATGGAAGAAACCAGAGTTGAGGGTGTTGCTAAAGAAGATTTCAGTTCGATCAAATTTTCCTAATGTAGCTCTTCTAATGAAACCAGTAACAAAATAGATTAATGTATTTGTTGGGTAACTAAAATTTGAAAACAAGAAAAGTGTTAATTGCATCCTTAATCCAACTTCCAGAGATAACCCTGTTAATAATTTGCTTTATTTTTTTCATTTATTCAACTACAGTTTATTGAATGTTGGAATTGCCCCAGCACTTGGGTAAAGGAGAGAGGGGAAGGGAGGGAGGAGGAGGGAGGAGGAGAGAGAGAGAGAGAAGAAAAAAACAGGGCTACCGTGCGTGTGCGCAACGGTGACTTTTTTTCTATCTGAAGTCTGGTGGGATTTGGAGAAAGAATTGTTCAGGGAGCTATTCCATCGAAGGGAATAACCAGAGCAAAGGCCTAGAAACAAGAGAATGCCAGGTGTGTGTAGGATCAGAGCACTGCACAGTGGTGTGAGTAATTCAGGTGAGTGTGAAAGGGCAGTGATAAGGCCTGTTGACGTGAAGCCTGGAGACGGATGCTGTGTTGGGCGTGGCATGGGATCCCTACAGGTCCATGGCTGCTGTTATAGAGGGTTTTCCAGGCTCTTCTAATAGCTCATTGCATACAGTCCTAATCTCAAGGATCTAAATTTCCTGTAATTAGAACTGTGTTTAAAAATGTTTTATTTTGTTATTATGACTTTTAGGGAGAAGAATCAGATTTTAAGGGGCTTGAAGCTAGTAAAATTTGGAAGTCTCGTTAAGAAATTTAATAGAAAATTACAAAAAAATAAGAAAACCATAATAATTTAGAGTGAGAAATCACAAAAATTTACAAATCAAAACAGCTGACGAAAACCACACACATCACAAATCTGAGAAAAATAACTTACGTTCATTTATTGTTTAACACACCCTATATTTTTCCCTTTGTATTTTTGGCTATATTGTCTTTGATTATCCCTTCATATAATAATAATTTTATATAATTTTCTAGAGTGAGAATAGGACAGTCATTCAGTCTTTCACCTGGAATATTTAAAAAAATTATTGACAGTGTAGAAAAGTTATTTTCAGCTTTATTGGTAATGGAGTTTTTAAGATTGTTGGCAAATTTGGGGTCTTCCATCAAGTTTCTCTCAAATATGAGCTGTAAGATTCCAGGGTATTTTAAATGTTCGTGTACAGGGACTAATATTAAATACCCTTCGAGGCGACAAGATTTATTAACTACATCGCCAGGGTCTGTGCCAGGGAGGGGCCTTGATGATGAAACGTAATTGTCTTCACAGTAAACTCACCTCTGATGATTATAAAAATCATATATGCTTTTTATTTTTTAATTAAATAATTTAAAATGTTTAACTTAATAAATAAAAGCCACACATAATCCCCCATCACAACCATCAGCTTGGTTTATAATTCTTTTAATTTTTCTACAGCATGTGAATAAAATCTAAACCCTGACATGACCCTTATCCAAATGTTTCCTACATACTGGTAATGACGGGGACTCACTACTTGATAGGTCAACTCATTCCGTATTTCCATGATTGATGCCAGAAAACTCTTGTCTGCACTGAATTGCTATTTCCTGCTTTCAACTGGTGGTCGAAGACTACTTCCTAGAGTTAAACTTAAAAAAACATAAAATGATACTTAAATAAATAGTTGAAAGCATTTAGAATGTACTCTCTTCTCTTTCCATTATCTTCAACTTCTCCTTTTGTGACAGGCTTTCAGTCCCCTTATCACCCAGAAGCCTTATTTCCTTTGAATACTTTCCAAATTTTTATCTATTTTAACACTAAGGTCCAACGTGCAGACTAAAGCCTCACAGGTCTCCCTTGTTCTAGCTGCTGGGTACACATTAAAGCAACCCAAGACTGCATTAGTTTACTGACAGTTCCATCATGCCACTGATTCACACTAGACTGACTGTTGATGAAATCTCCCAAGTAACTCGTTTTTCTCTGCTGCTCCAGCCAGTCTCCCCAGCTGCATTACGGCGATGGTTTTAGAATTATGTACAAAAAGAAACCTTTTTACTGCTGGGTAATGCCAAGTGAAAAGAAATGCTAATAAGCAGCTATGTCTGTGAGAATTTGGGGGAGGAGAGGCCACTCCTTTGTCTCCAGTCATTTCCTCATCTATCCATTCCTCAGACTTATGCTTGTTAGCAATGTGACCCCATTCAAGTAGCAACCTCAGTTTTCTCATCTGTCAAGGTGACTAATAATAATACCTAGGAAGGAAAACCGCGTATTTTCATATGTTGGAACACAGTCTTCTTTTATAAACTTTTTACATGATTCTTTAACTTTTGCAGAAGAGAACAAGATGTAAGATTAGCTAATTATACATTTTATGAATATGCCAGACATTGTACTAGGTACTGGGAATAGTCTGGAATAAGGTTCATTTTCTTAAAACTTAAAAAAAAAAAAATCTTTTAGTCTCATTTTCCCTGTAGAAATAAAAAAGAACAAGAAACTACTATTTATAACAATACAGTCAAAGCAATGTTATATTCTCCTTTCCCCCCAAGGCCCACACATTGCCATTATTATGTCTCAAGGCCAACAGAGGCAACAGAGCAGAGACTCCTCAAGCTTCAAAAGAATATTTGCACTGGGTTTTTGAGACTATCAAACCCAGCAGTTGACCTTGAAGGAAACAGTGGTATTATCCCTTCCATGATACAGTAACAAATTAGGAAACACCCACCCACTAAAGAATTTTCATAGCTGCCTCTCAGTAAAGTACAGGAAATAAGCTCAACCACAGTGAAGGCAAAGTTATATCCAGAAAGCTGGTCCCCAAATTCAGCCTCTTCTCCTTTCTTTCCAGTGCCCCTTCATGCTAGAACCTTCTGGGAAATTGCCCCAGCATATTGGAACCTTCATAGATTCTTATTCCATTGAGTTTTACTGTCTTAATTTGCTGATATAAGTTTATATCTCATTTTGCACTGTACTTTAAAGGAGAGGCCTTTAAACTTTTTGAATTGTCTCATAGTATACAATACATTTTTTCTCTCTCTGTCTCTCTTTCTCTCTATGTATATAAATACACACACACACACACACACACACACACACACACACACACACAATCTATATTACAAACACACACAAAAAGCCAAAAAGTGTTTCCCCGGAAGTAAGACCTAACCAGACCATCAGCTCTAATGCGTCTTTTGGAGCAAAAATTAATATAAGATCCAGTCTTATTTTAATATAATGTGAGACTGGGAATATAATATAATATAATATAATATAATATAATATAATATAATATAATATAATATAATATAATATAATATAATACCAGGTCTTATATCAATTTTTGCTCCAAAAGATGCATGAGAGCTGATGGTCTGGCTAGGTCTTATTTCCAGGGAAACACGTTATAGGAAACAACACTACTCTATATGTTACCTACTAATTTCTTTTCTATTTTTTTTACAAATATTGATTGTGACTCACTAAATTGGCTTTAAGAACAGTAATGGGTTGTACCTGGTGTTTAAAAACAATGCGAAGTCTAGCTGCTCAGTGTCCTGAGATATTGTTAACAATTTGCATTCTCAGGTCCCCTGCTACACCTGCCGAGTTATAATCTGTATTTGTCAACAGCCTCATGTGATTGATCTGCAGTTTAGAGCTTCAGAAGCATGGAGGTGAAGGACTCTTGGTCTTAAGAAATTTAATTAATTTCAATAACCCTGATGGTGTGAGTTCACAGTGCATGGTATCTGAAGAAGAGGACAAAGAGGGCAAAGCAAAGTACTAAGTGGCTCTGCAGTACCAATGGGGAGGAAAAGAGAAGGATTTGCAGTCTAAGAGTGTCAGAAAATGCCCCAACAGTTGCCATCTTAGTGATATGCACAGTAAATGGTACAGAAGGGGACCTCACAGAGGGCCAGGATGATCAGGTTAAGTTTCATGGAGGAGGAAAATCACGCATTGGAGCTTGAAGAATATATATAGGATTCATTAGGTAGTGAGAGAAAAAGGCATTCCATCAGGAGCCATGGCATAAGCGAAGACACTGAGGCTGACATATGCATGGCATATTCAGGAAATAGAATGCTCATCTGGAACAGAGGGTCTATGACAAGGAGTAATGCAAAATGATGCTTGAAGAACAGTGCATGTTGAAACATGAGCTATGCATCCATTTAGATTATGTATGTATTGGTGAGAAAATTTCTTAGTAACCCATGTCTACAAATGATTCATGTATTTAATGACATATTTCTCTCCTTTCTGGCAAAAGGAAGTAACATAGAACCTGTAACATAGATTCCGTCCCATTAGAATTATAAAGAGGACACACATTTCAACCCAAAGCAAGAACAGAAGCTCCTGATTGTGTGAACACAGCTAAAAGGCCCTGGAGTTGAAGCCAACAAAAGCATTCTTCTCTAGATAATTTTCTCTTTTTCTTCATTTTTAAAATTATTCTTCATTTTGCATGACGCTGACACACTTTCTGAACTCTGTAGACCCAAGATGACAAATACATAGCATATGCGTATGATGCCACTCTCCTTTTCTAAGGCCATGAATAAAGCTCATTGATCTGTCTTCTTTCTTGCTAAGCCTATACTCAGCCTCAGAATCCTTCTGAACACAGTGGTGATTGAACATAAGATGAATCTATTAGGCAATCCCAAGCTAAGGAATGTTAAATTGGGTTAATCTGTCCTTGAGTCATTCCATGGGATTGCTTAACTGCTGATTTCCTTCATGTTCATTGGCTTATAAAGTTGGTGCTAGATTCTTTGATTTTGTGAAAAATAAAATTTTTGGCCCTCTATGCCAACAAAAGTCATGGATGTTACATTTTCTTCAAGAGTTGTCAGTGCTGCAATTTGCGTTAGAGTCAGGCTGTGATGTATCTAAGATAAGACGGTGTTGTTCCTACATGCACATTAAGTCCCATATTTACAAATGTGGGCTTATCTTTCCATTGATCATAGCGGTGGACCCTGCCCAAGTAGAGAGAAACAAGCAAAGGCTTTGCATAAAGTTTTGAAAGTCCTGCTGAGGCCTCAGGCAGGCATAGTGTGATACATAGGGGAAGCTGAAAGACAGACTCACCACAGTCTTTCCAATAGAGGTTTCTGTGATGAAACCAGCCTGTCTGTGACTTTTCATATTGCCATTCTAAATTCCCACATTTTTATGTGCTAATAGCAGAGCAAAATGGTGAGGCCAGCAGCTCCAGGCTTGAGGAATAATACCTGAGTGATGACAGAGGCAGGATAGTGAGTATCTGGTCAAACAATGAACTAAAGGTGAGCCCCAAGTTTGTTTGTTTGTTTGGTAGGAGTCAAGGCTCAGCGAAAAGGAAACAGGACTGAAAGAAAGAAGAGAATATTGTGGGAGTTAGATACCAGGATAAACCTGTTCTTGAAGGAGTCTGAGGAATGATGCAAGAAGTTCTGAAAGATGGAAACACACACACACACACACACAAAGAGGGAGAGACAGAGAGAGAGACTCAGAGACTCAGAGACATAAAATGGTACAGTCAGAGACACAAAAGTTAAGAGCTGTAGACAGAAAGAACAACAGAGACCAAAACTTGGAGACAGAAAAAGGCATACCAGCACACACAGATAGCCAGACAGTGACAGGAACACAGATACAGACCCAAACAGAGTGGTCCAGGAGACAGAGGAAGAAGCCAAAGAGAGAGAAGAACATAGATGCATAAAGAGAAACCCAAAGAGCCTGACTCAGAGGTAGATCAACACATTCAGGGTTGTCAGAGACTTGGAGAGATGGAGGGGCAGAGCCACTGACTGGAGGGAGGACGGGTAAGTTGCATCTCATTCTAGCAGAGGTCCTGTAGAGTCCCCAGGTCAGCCTGCACCGTGTAGAAAAGGCTGCAAGACCCAAAGAGCATCACTACTGCCCCAGTGGTTGGGGCCAGGGAATATTTGATTTGGACTGGGACCCAAAGCTCAAAGACTGACTAGAAAAAAACATTTTGTGGATAAGAACTTGAGGAGGACTAGAATGGTTGCAAAGAGTCAAAACCAGAGGTTCTCTCAGGAGGGCTCATCTGAGTGGAATTAAACTTGACACTGCACTTACTCTGGGTACTCTTGCAGCCTATGCATCATAAAAGGCTGCTTCAGGGTAATTGTCTTCATACTGCAGTTGCCCCTGACGACTTACCATTGATGACTTACTATTGTGGGCTGGTTCAGGAGACAGAGTGGGCAACTTTCAGGAAGAGCTACAGCTACAGGAAAGAGCCCCAGACATTGGAGGATGTTAAAAAAAAAAAAAAAAAAAAAAAAAAAAAAATAAGCCCAGACAGATTCTTGTTTTATTACTTCTCTCCTCTCTATTCCATTATTTAGATGATGCCTCCAAATAACATCATGTTTTCCCACCAATAAAAATTTTTGAGTATAAGGGAACTGAGTGAATCACTATTGGTGTAGTGCAGGGCTGAAGTCAGGAGCCTTGAGTTCTGGTCTTGGTTTTGACCTAACTTTGGACAATTCAAACATTTACACATCTGCTCTTTGTCACGTGGTGGGCTTGGAAGGAGCAGATAAAGGTGAATAACCTACAGCCCGCCCTTCTCCTAAGGAGCTCACTGTCAAAGGGAGTTCATTGTACTTGGCCTAGAGCAGGTAGCCAAACCTCTTATTGCCTCAGTATTGACATCTGTAAAATTGTTCTAAGATTACTGAGGAATCAACCTAAAATGTAGACTCTACTGGTGGTGAGTCAGAACCATAGGAGCAGTCACATGACACCCAAGCAACTTTAGCAATATATAGTGATAAAGCAAACAAAGAATAAATTATAAGACATTTATAATATTAAAGTCTTCAAAATTTCTTTGGTGCCATTTTGGAAAACCATACAGAAGCATTCAATAACCATACAATAACATTCTTATTGGCATGCAAATCACTTACTGTGCTTAGCTCAGTGGAATTACTTGCTCCTACGCCTGTTCCTTCCTTGCTATTCCCAAGTCATCAGTCCAGTTTCTTATGCACCAATCTGTAAATTCCCTAACTAATTAGTTTTCTTTTCTCTGGAGCCATTGCCACGTATCATGCTCAACTACCAGCTTAATCTACCTAGAAACAAAACATAATGACCATGTAATTCCACATTCCTATAAACATTCAATGATTCCCTATTGTCAAATGGAGTTTGAACGAAGTCCAAACACCTAATCTATTTAAGACCTTCTGGACTTTGGACCCACTGAAATATCCAAACTTTAATATAGGAAAACAGACTGGCTCAGGAAAGACCAGATCCAGAACCTGCTTTGAGACAAACAAGGAAGCAGATGATCAGAAAATATCCTACCAGAAAGCAAGAGCAAAAATTATATATATGGTATGGCCATAATTCAGTGTGTGTGTGTGTGTGTGTGTGTGTGTGTGTGTGTGTGTGTGTGTGTGTGTTTACAGAAAAGGATTTCCAATAGATTGGAGAGAAGTTGAACAATGTGTCATTTTGGTTGATGGTACATGACAGACTTTTTTGGTGCTTTTCTTTATTTCCCAAACTTTCAATTATTAACACATACTACTATTATTTTCAACTATTTCTTATGAGTAATTTCAGATAATAGGAAAATAGAAAAAAACAGTACAAATAATACTCGCATTTAAATAGCATCCACATTTTAGGTAGAATAAATTTTAACCTTTTGTCACATTTTCTTTATATATTGTTGGATGAACTTTTTAAAAGTAAATTACAGACATCATGGCACTTGAACCCTAAGTAATTCAGCATGTGTTTCTAAAAATAATAACATTTTCTTACCTAACTATGCTTTTATCAAGACAGATTAAATTATTGCTCTTATGCTTTTTAAAATTCAAATATTTTTAAACAAAGAAGGTCTAACAACAGATAGGGGGGCAGGCACTAGTGGGCAGGGGGTCAGGGGGAACATGGCCACAGAGAATTAGGAGGCGAACAAGCAACAGAGTCAGACTCAGTTAAGACTGTGGTGGTTTCCGACAGGTCCGTATCAGGGAGTAGAAGCCAGAAGTGTGTGCGCTCAGAAAAGGAATTTATTCTCTAGGGGAGTCAGTGGGAGCAAGAAATTAACCCAGGCTTTAAAAAAAAAAGTGAAGGGCATGGTAAGGACACCAGAAACTAAAAGAAGAAAGCCAGGCGGAAGCTTTCCCATGGAATGTGGCTGAAGGTAGAGACTCTCAGAGGTCAAGACCAGAAGCAAACTGAACGCTGATTAACCACTGGGTCCCAGAGACTGGGAGGGTCTGAGTCCCCATGGGCTTTTGTTGTTTTCTGAATGCTCATGTGTCCTGCCACTTTCACCACTTGACTCATGCCATTTTCTCTTTAGAAAATGTCTTTTTTTCTGACTTCAACTGACCAAAATCCTATTGGTTCCAAGACCATCTTCTCCATGCCCAGTCATCACCCTCCGCCTGCAATGTGCTGTGCACTTTATCCAGATACCCTCAGCCCACTCTGCCCTGCGTTCTCCAACTATATGAATGTGTATTCTCTGTCCTCTATACTGTAAACTCCTAAGGGGACAGCCATTTCGTCTTAATTTTCGTATCCCCCACACTGCATAATGCCATAAACAACAGATGGATCTATGAATGAGTGGAAAAGTGAATGAATAAAACAAAGTGACCCCACAGAGTGTGGAGAATCTGTGGACAGATTTCCTCATGTAAGTAGAAGGAAGTCACCACCACCCAGAGAGGAACAGAAAACACAACAACTGAAGAGGAAATTCGCTTGAGTCAAATAGAGATCAAACTGTACGCTAGTTACATGTTCTCCTACAGCCACAAGAGACTCACCTTCCGTTTTTAGACTCCAAGACTACAAAATTGTGCACAGAAGACGAACCAGTGTTATTGCCCTACTTGCTATCACAGATCTGTAAACAGGTTCCTTTAAACCTTTGACTTTACTGTGCTTTTCTTAGCTTAGTCAATTTGTCTAGCTCCGAAAAATGAAATCTACACAAAATTCAATGAAGTTCTCATTAATTAGCATATTGTGCTGGTTTTGTGTCCATGTGCATTTGTAATATGTGAAGCATGTGAAATAATGTCTTTCATAATAAATTTATTGGTCATAGTAATCACAGAAATTTTCTTTTCCTCTCTCAGTTTATGCTAGCACTAATATATAGTGCCAATACAAGAAGAGAGAAGTTTGATGGAAATTGGGAAATTACATTAGTGGACAGTCACGTGGGCTCTGGAGGAAAACTGGATTAAAAGGTTTTTGAGCACGTCAGCTTGGGCATGTGATAAAAGCTCTGTCCTTCACTTTTTTTTCCTTTCAGTTTCATAACTATTTATTTATTTATTTATTTATCTATTTATTTATTTTATTAGCTTCAGGTGTACAAAACAATGTAACAGTTAGACATTTATACTCCTCACAAAGTGATAACCCTCTCCCCCAATCTGCTACCCCTCTGTCACCCTATATAGCTGTTACAGTTCCACTGACTCTATGCTCTATGCTGTACTCCACATCCCTTGATTATATATATATATTAAATTATAGTGACATTCAATATTATTCTGCTTCAGCTTCAGGGGTACAGCGCCGTGGTCAGGCATCTCCACCGTCCATGACAGTTTGGGGAATATAACCTGTCCTTCACTTTTTTTCATCTGTAAATGGGACTGACATTAGTAGGAGGACTACCTTGTAGTGATGTGTGAATTTAATAAGTCATATATGCAAAGGGCTTAAAATAGTGCCTGGCACATGGTGAGCATCCAGTAATTACTAATTGCCATGACGAGAACATATGTATACACCTTACTGAATCAGTGACAAGAACGTCAGCTTTGGGGCACTCCCATAGTCATGTCCCTCAGCTGCACCACTTATGTCAGTGACCTGGACAGTTCCCTTAACTTATTTGAAGTCACCCTCTGCATCTACGTGAATGGCATGGCACTGGCACAGAGTAGGGGTCAGTGCAGAATGACTATCACACAGGAAAGCATCCTGGTTTGGTGGAATAAACACAGCCTGGAGACCTAGATTCACTGGGACGTCAGGCAGCCTGGTTGCTCTGCTAATGAGCCTGCTTGTATTTAAAGCTGGAATACCAGTAGCTTTTGAATACCAGAGCTAGTGTGTGCAAAATGTCTGCCTCATCATACCAACTCATTTTGGTTACTATCACTTATTTCTTGGGTCAGCAAATCATCACCTGAGGGTTAGTTCTTGCCAGGACACGTGCTTTTGTATGGACTGAAAACCAAGAATTGTTTTATGTTTTTAAATGGGTGGTGGGAAAAAAAAGAATACTTTGTGACCCAGGATAATTATGTAAAATTCAAATCCCAGAAATAGCATTTTATTTGAACACCTTTACGGTCGTTGTTTCCGTGTTATCTCTGGCTGTTCTCACACAACGGCAGATGTCAGTCGTCTGGGCAGAGCTCATAAGGCTCGCAAAGCCTAAAATATTTATTACCTGGCTGTTTGCAAAAAAAAGTTTGCTGATCCCTGATCTATTCTAACCTTCTCTTAAATGTAAAGATTAAGGGGCAGAGAAATGAGAGAACTTTCTAATTATTTACTTAAATATCCAGAACTTAGAGTCTAGATTCTTGACACTGGCCAACGCAGCCAAACACCAACACTTTCTTATAACATTTGAGATTTGGGAAAGTATATTAAAAAAAGAATACTTATTGTATTTCTCACCTGAGGGAATATGTCTGACTAGATAATCTGAATATCTAATTTGAAAATATCCTAAAATATTTGTATTTCACAGTATCCCTTTTGTGTCTGCAGTTATACAGTTTATGAAGGCTTACCCCTTTATAAACTAGATAACTATACTGTTCCTACATTATCTCATGAGAGATTTTGTTATAGTCAAAGGATTTCTGGAATTGTAAATTATTAACTAGTTTGTTACTAGTTAATAGCAAACACTAGTTTGTTACTTAGGTGATGTCTCTAATATTCATTACTTTTTTCATTTCCTCATCACTTCATTTTGAAGGCAACAAAGAGCCTGACTGTTCCCAGCCTGCCTCTTGCTTCTCATGGGCCGTTCTCCACCCCCTGGCCTCTTCCTCCACCACTGTCGGGTCACGCCCAACCCCATACCACCAAGGTATCAGTGAAGCTGAGCGACAGTGCAGATGGTTTTGTCCCCTTGATGTTGGACACATTAATATATTTTAAATGAAAGAAAAGAAATATTTTTAGATTGACACTCTATAAATGAGACACAAATCCATCTGAGTTACTTGATTTAAGCTCTTCAGAAGGGAATAATAAGCCTGTGCTCTGAGCAAGTCATGTCTGTCCTAGACAGGCAAACAATGATTTGCTGCAGTTCAGGGTTAAATTTAGCGAGCTTACATATTCTAGAGTCTGAGGAAAAAATAGGGACAGAAGAACAAAAATGTATGCTATCGGTCTAACTTAACCACCACATTATCTGTTTATAGCTATCAAAAATACAAACATAAGAATCTGCCGAATCAAATAACCTATTAAAATAATTTAAAAATTAAGTCATTAAAACCAGCTGCTTTTTATCTACCAAGCACATTAAATCATTTTGTTTTGTATGGAGCTTTCTAAAAATTAAATTAACCAGAAGTTTTGGTACCTAACCAGTGACTTAAGGTTGGAGGAAAGTTTCATTTATATTCAGAATTCTGCCAGAGACAACAGGTCATTTTCAAGTTTTCTCAGCTATTACCTATAAAATGCGTATCATATATGTCCTGGGGGAGTAAGTACTGGCTCAAGCTGATTATTCAATTTTCAGGAATTTTGCAAGCTGATTGTTAAACTCTTGGCAGCTTGACATTGCCCATGGTAGGAGTATTTATATCAGGGAAACAGGCAGACTCCAGAAATCTGGGCTACCCCTCGCCCAGATGGTTTACCAGCACACCCTTGAGTGTGTTTAAATAAGCATGCTCCTGAGGATTCTTATCAAGGGAATGAAAATGTTCTAAAGTTGATTTATGGTGATGGTTGTACCACTCTTTAAAGTTACTAAAAATTATTGAATTATATACTCGAAATGAGGGAGTCTTATGATCTCTAAAATATACCTCAATACAATTTTCAACAAAGTGCTCCCAGACCACTTTGTTAACATTTATTAATGGCTTTCAGATTCAGGTACATACCCAATAAATGAAAAACAAAGCCACATGTACACAGCGCTTCTGGTGGATTTATATTCTATGCAGTGATTCTCAACCTTGGTCTCACTCTGGAATCACTTGGAAAGCTTAAAAAAAAAAAGCGCACCCCTAAGACGCTGATGTCATTTGTCTGGCCTTTGCCCTGTGTAGGAATATTTAAAAACTCCTTGGGTGGTTCTAGTGCATAGCCAAGGTTGAGCATCACAACTAGGAAGTAATTTCACCAGATAATTGTAGCTTCCTTTCCTTACAGAAACCATTCTCAAATGTTTAATAAATTCCCAGGCCTTCTGAAATAGAGAAGTCTGGACATAAAAACACCTGTTTTGGTTGTTTCTGGGTTGTATTGAACATCCATTCTTTGAACATGGAAGGGAAGACACAGAGTTGTTTCCTTGTGGGTTTCACCTGTAGTCGCTTCCTGCCACGGGCATTATGGTGGGGAGAAGGGATGTCATCTAGCTCATCTTGTCATTAGAGGGCCAATGTACTCAAACACAGAGTCTAGACCAGGGGCGTCCAAACTTTTTTCAACATTTTTCACCTAGGGCCATATGCGGTAAAATACACAAACAGCCGGGCTACTCACTCGCGGTGAAGTACGTATTGCCTCACCTGGTTTATTTAAGTAAACTAAATATGTTTTTGGAATTTGCTGCGGTCCAATAAAAAATGGATTGCGGGCCGCAGTTTGGACACCCCTGGTCTAGACTCAAGGATTGTTGAATTAAAGGACTGAAGTTGAATATCTCATTTGTCTCTCTTCTTCTTTGGGTCTTCCTACTGATCGTGGGGTAAGAATCTAGATCACGAAGCATGTAAAGAATTATAGTTTAATAATATATTAAGGTTCTAAGTGAGACCCAAGGGTTCAGCTTCAGTACCTGGACATTGTGACACCCGTTTTGGGTGCTCACAGGGACATTTAATTTCTTTGGGGATTCAATCTAAGAAGGATAGTGAATTTCCAAGAAAGGGAAGTTGCTTTCTAGAAAACTCTAACTGTAAGATCTAACTTACCTTCTGAAGGTAGTGTTTGATTCTGAGACCCCAAATTTAAAATCTAAAGACAGGACTTATTGAGAACCTTTACAATAATTCAACACAAAAGACACAATCTCCGCAGTCTTACTGCAGAGAGATTTCACCTAGTTTCAGTGTTTCTCTGGGTAAGAACACAGGCTTTGGCAGGTTGGAATCCCAGCTTTGTCATTTAATTGACCTGTGATGTGGGCAAGGTACTCAACCCCTCTGGTGCTCATTTTCTTCCTCTGTAAGATGGAGATGATGACAGTTCTTGTGTGATCGCACTGTTGTGAAGATTAGAGCTGTTTATTAAGACAAAAGGTGCTGGTGTACCTCTCGGGAAGCACAGGTGTCAAAACCAGCCTTGTCAGGATATTCCCAACGCTTCAGGGAAAAGGTTCAGTGTCCATAGGGAATTCCCTACCCCTCTCTTGTGTATATTTGTCTCTTTGATTAAATATCCTGATAAACTGTCTCATCTTGTCTCTTAAAAAAGGGGCTATGATGACTCCACCTACCCAAACTTACAACCTGTTTGAGGCAGAAATTGTGTCCTCTTTCTGACTTGTTAGTATTTAAAAGGCTCAACAGTGTCCCTGCAGATATGCATACACACAAGAGCTCACACATTCGATGTCAGGAGAAAGAAAGGAAATGGGACATTGCTGCAGATACTTCCTCATTCTTTCTCTTTTGAAAAAGTCCCTCTCCTATACAAGAGGGTAGGCTGTCTGTTTATCTTACAGTCAACAGCTTAGAGCTCAAAATTTTTAACAACAAGCACATTTATCCATAAACCAGATCAAAATCAAGAAGACCAAGCAACATCAACCCACACATCCCAATTCTGTCCCTAGTCTCAAAGAATGTCCAACATTTGATTTTAATCCCATTTCCTGCATCTACATGTTTTCACATCTAGAAAAATAATATATACTTTTACATTGCAATTGACTCCAAACAGAAAGACATCTGACAGACAGAAATGAATGACGTGGAAGGGAGAGAAGATTGGGGCATAGAGCGCTAATGGTAATCATTAATCAAAGTGAGCATTTGGTGAGAGCAGGGAGTTAATGTTTACCCAAGAAGCACTTTGAAGCGGGGATCAGTTCCCTTACCCCAATTCCTGGAGCAGCTCCGCTTCTCCATCCAATCTGCTCCACAGATCTGAAGGATCTTGGGTGCTCATCTTCCCTTCTAGAGACTCTGCTCTGCCCATTCGCACTCCTCACGTCTGCGAAGCCCCTGCCAGGTGCTATGGGGAAGAGGCAGAGAGACGGGCTCTGCTGTTCCTTACACTCCTCTGAGAGAGAAGCCAGCTGTGGCTGTGAGTCTCCAACCAGCAAGGAAGTGAAACTTGGTTACTCCTCCCACTGACACCAACCACCCTGGCCCCAAGGCATTTGCAGGAGTGTTCTGTCAGTCAGGAAGTATGCAAACTTAGGTAGCTACCTCTGAGGACACCCACACTTCATCACACAACTGGCAGTTTCTGTCAAAGGAAATAAAAATGACAGCACTCCAACTGGGATTGGACTATTAATTCAAATTCTTTTCTTGAGATCAGATCACAGTTTCTCCGTAGTGCTATTAGCCTCTGGTTTGTAGAGAAGGGACGTGTATACATTCATTCATCCCTACCTTCCATGTGTTTCTCTCTCTCTCTCTCTCTCTCTCTCTCTCTCTCTCTCTCTCTCTCTCTCTCTCTCTCTCTCTCTCACACACACACACATACACACACACACTAAACTCTGGGGAAGCTACAATTTCAAGAACATCTTTAGAGTGGGTAAAGAAATCAGTCAAGCCACTAGCTTTGATCCTGAAGTCTAGTTTTTAGCACTTTCTCAATATTTCTGTTTTAATTACCCAACTTTCCAACATTCCCTTGATGTTCAGGTTGGCATGATTGAGAGACAATTATTGTTTCCTCTGTAACAGAAAGATTAGGTGAGAAGAAGTTAGGAAAAATTGGAAGGGACCAGCCTGGTGCCAACTCCTGGGGTGGGTTAGGATGCCCAGAGTCTTTGAATGCCACTTCCTTCCATGGGCTTATTCACAGCTGGTATTGCTTTGTGTCCAGATTCGTGGGCAGAGAATTCCAGCTGCCTGAATGTCCTGAAGGGAAATTGCCATAACTGAATTTTGGCATAACTGGACAAAGTACAGAGATAAATGGATAAAGAACATGTGCTGTATAACTTGCTTCTCCCAGTGCCACCTGGGGATCCAGGGGCATTGGACTCACTTGTAGCTTATCAGAGCGCAGAATTTCGGGTTCGTTCCACCCCTTCTGAACCAGCACCAGCATTTTGATCCAGATCCCCCAAGGTGACTCCCTACACTTTCAAGTTTAAGGCGACTGCTTTATGGGACACCAAGACAGAAGAGCTCTTCCTAAAGGAGCGGCTAATCTGTGCCTAATATCATCATTCTTTTTTTTTTTTCTTTCTTTTTTTGGTACGTTGATTTTGTAGCCAGCAACTTTACTGTATTCGTTGATTGTTTCTAATAGCTTTTTGGTGGAGTCTTTAGGGTTTTCTATATATAGCATCATGTCGTCTGCAAAGAGTGATAATTTAACTTCTTCATTCCCAATTTGGATGCCTTTTATTTCTTTCTCTTGCCTGATTGCTCTGGCAAGGACTTCCAACACTATGTTGAAAAGCAGAGGTGATAGGGGACAGCCCTGTTGTGTTTCTGAATGTAGAGCAAAGGGCTTCAGTTTTTCACAATTAAGTATGAGATTAGCTGAGGGCTTGTCATATATGGCCTTTATTATGTTAAGGTATTTTCCTTCTATACCTATTTTATTAAGTGTTTTAATCATAAATGGATGATGTATCTTGTCAAATGATTTTTCTGCATCAATTGATATAATCATATGATTTTTGTCCTTTATTTTATTTATGTGATGTATCACATTGATGCATTTGCAGATGTTGAACCATCCTTGTACCCCGGGGAAGAACCCCACTTGGTCGTGATGAATAATCTTTTTAATGCATTGTTGTATTCGATTTGCTAGAATTTTGTTTAGGATTTTTGCATCTGCATTCATCAGAGATATTGGTCCGTAGTTTTCTTTTTTTGTGTTGTCCTTACCAGGTTTTGGTATCAGGGTAATGTTGGCCTCATAAAATGAGTTAGGGAGTACTGTCTCTTCTTCAATTTTTTGGAAGAGTTTGAGCGGGATTGGTATTAGATCCTCTTTGAAGGTTTGGTAGAATTCACTAGTGAAGCCATCTGGTCCCGGACTTTTGCTTTTGGGAAGGTTTTGGATGACTGATTCAATTTCATTACTGGTGATCAGTCTGTTTAGATTTTCCAGTTCTTCATGGTTCAGCCTTGGCAGGCTATATGTTTCCAAGAACTTGTCCATTTCTTCTAGGTTATTGAATTTGGTGGCATATAGTCCTTCATGTGAAGGACTATATGCCATCATTCTATCTTTCTTTAAGGTTCTTCCTTATTACCTCTGCATGTCAGTGATTTGTGAGACCTTGGCTTCCTCTGATGGCCAGGGAGAAATTCCTGAGTGTCTAGAGACAGCCTGGGGGAGGCTGAACTCTGATAACATACACACTAACTGATTGTTTCTGAGCATTTAAAATTCTTTGGGCTACAATTTGTTAGGACAGAAGTGCAGAATCCACTTGCAAAAAGGCCAGTCCTGGTGGGGGAGTTGCTAAATGTGTTTGTGGCAGAGATAGGGGACCCGCAAAGCAGCAGATTTCCTGTTCCCTTTTCTATAGCCCTTTGTTCGGTGTTTTAGTATCTATTTTGTTTCTCTTTTAGCAAATTCTGGTTTTTCTTTTTTTTAGCCTCCCCCCACCCCAGGAAAGTAGTAGCATTTACTAAGATGACCCTCTTCCCTTTTTCAGTCTTCCTGCCACTGTCCCTTTCTCAGTTTGCTATCCCATCTGTTGTTCTCTCCTGCAGTATCACTCTTCCATTTTGTCACTTATCCCATTTTCCCCAGGACCCTTCCCTCCACTGTCATCCCCCTGTTCCACCAAGTACACATTCAGCAGTGTAGTGGTAGCAGTTACTCAGTGTTACTAGATGGGTTTCAACAAAATGCTAGTCATTCGTAAAAATATCTGGTAATATATTTTACATTAGACGATTGGGATGGTGTTTTTTTTTATTAAAGAAATCACAACTTTTGCTTCCACACACCTTCCAAGCAAACGCAAGTTATATATTTAAAAACCACATAATTCGCTTCTTATTTATTTCAATAATGTTGTCAATAGTGCTGGTTCATAGCACTTAATTCTTTCCATACTGGTATTGGACATAGAAATGGACACAATCAAACTTTAACAATTTTAGAACATCTTATTCTTTGTTGGAAAATATTTTATTTATCAAAAGTGTTAGGCCTCTTTTGGAATGGGGATCACATTCAAATAATCAATTTTCTCATAAAGAGACTTCCAAGAGATCTATTTCTTCCAGATTTGAATTTCTTTATCAGAAGAATGGACGTCTAACACTTGGGGCTCCACTAAGGAGAACTTTTTAAAAAAGATTTTTATTAAAATATAGCTAACATGCAATGTTTTATTAGTTTCAGGTGTATACAATAGTTACTTAACATTTATATACCTATAGAAGTGATCACCATAAGTCCAGCAACCATCTGACACCGTACTATGCTGTCACAACATTACTGACTATATTCCCCATGCTGTACATCACATCCCCATGACTTAGTAGTTTTATACCTGGAAATTTGGACCACTTATCCTCCTTCACCTTTTCTCCCCTTTTGAAAATTTTCAATTACAGTTAACAGTCAACATTATTTTGTATTAATTTCAGGTGTACAGCATAAGTGATTAGACATTATATAATTTACATAATTTAGAAAGTGACCCATCCTGACTAGTCTACTACCCACCTGGCAATATACCCAGCTATTACCATATTATTAACTATATTCCCTCTGGTTTACTTTATATTCCCATGGTGATTTTGTAACTACCAATCTGTATTTCCTAATCCCTTCACTTTTTTCACCTTGTCCCCCAACCCTACTCCCATCTAGCCCTCTGACAAATCTAGTACCCACCTGACACCACATGTAGTTATCACAATATTATTGACTATATTCCCTAAACTATACCCTACATCCCCATACTACATTGTAATAACAATTTGGATACTTCTTAATCCTTTCCCATTTTTCACTCACCCTTCAATACCCCTTCCATCTGGCAACCATTAAAATGTTCTTTGTATCTAGCATGAGTGTGTTTCTGTTTTATTTATTTTATTTTTCAGATTCCACATATAAGTGAAGTCACATTGCATCTGTCTTTATCTGTCTGACATACTCCACTCAGCACAGTACCCTCCAAGTCCATCCACGCTGCTGCAGATGGTGAGAACACATTCCCTTCCCTGGCCGAGCAATATTCCATTATATGTATGTACCACCTCCTCTTTATACATTTAGTCATCAATGGATACCAAGGCTGCCTCCATATCTTGGCCATTGTAAATAATGCTGCAATGAACATGTACCTTAGAAGTAACGTTTTGGGTTTCTTGGGATAAATACTCAGAACTGGAATTACTGGGTCCTTCTGTGTCTCTTGTTATAGCATTTGTTTTAAAGCCTATTTTGTGCGGTATAAGTATTGCTACCCATGATTTTGTTTTTCTATTTCCATTTTTATGAAATAACTTTTTCCATCCCTATACTTTCAGTCTATGTGTGTCTTTCAATGTGAAGTGAGTCTCTTATGGACAGTATATGTAAGGATTTTGGTTTCTTATCCATTCAGCCACCCTGCTTTTGATCGGAGCATTTAATCCATTTACATTGAAAGTAATTGTTGATAGATATGTAGTTATTGCCATTTTATTATTCATATTTTTTAATCTTTCGTTTTTTTTTCATCTTAAGGATGTCCCTCTAACATTCCTTGTAATAATGGTTTGGTGGTGATGAACTCCTTTAGCTTTTTTTTGTCTGAGAATCATTTCATCTGTCCTTTTGATTTTAAATGATAGCCTTGCTGGGTAGAGTAGCCTTGCTGGGTAGAGTAGTCTTGGTTGTATAGGTCCTTGCTTTTTATCACGTTGAATATTTTGTGCCAATCCTTTCTGGCCTGCAAAGTTTCTGTTGAGAAATCAGCTAACAATCTTATGGGAGCTCCCTTATAAGTTACTAGTTGTCTTTCTCTTGCTGCTTTTAGGATTCTCTCTTTGTCTTTAACCTTTGTCATTCTAATTATGTTTCTTGGTGTGGGCCTGTTTGGGTTCATCCTGTTTGGGGCTCTCTGCACTTCCTGGACTTGTATGTCTATTTCCTTCGCCAGGTTAGGAAAGTTTTCAGTCATTATTTCTTCAAATAGGTTCTCAATCCCTTGCTGTCTCTCTCCTCCTTCTGGTACCCCTGTGACGCAAATGTTGTTATGCTTGATGTTGTCCCAGAGGTCTCTTAAACTATCCTCATTTTTTTTAATTCTGTTTTCATTTTGCTGTTCTGATTGGGTGTTTTCTGCTATCTTGTCTTTCAAGTCACTGATTCACTCTTCTGCTTCATCTAATCTGCTGGTGATTCCTTCTAGTGCATTCTTCATTTCAGTTACTGTATTTTTCATTTCTGGTTGGTTCTTCTTTATGGTTTCTATGTCTTTTTTTATGATTGCTATCTCATTGTTGAGGGTCTCACTGAGTTCCTCAAGCATCCTTATAACCAAAGTTTTGAACCCTGTCTTTGGTAGGTTGTTTGACTCCATTTTATTTAGTTCTTTTTCTAGAGTTTTCTCCTGTTCTTTTATTTGGGATGCATTTCTTTGTTTTCTCCTTTTGATTGCCTCCCTGTGTTTGTTTCTCTGTATTAGGTAGATCTGCTATGTCTCTCAGTCTTATATAGTAGGTGCTCTGTAGGGCCCAGAGTCACAGTCTCCCTGGTCACTTGTGTTGGATTCTCTAGAAATGTCCCTTCTGTGGGTTGTATATGCCTTCCCATTATATTTGAGCTTTGATTGCTATTGGAACATCAGTGGGTGGAACTGATCCTCAGACTATTTGGCTGTGGGGTTTGGCTACATCCACAGCTTATGGGCTGTTGTATAGGGGGCTTGCCACATGGAGTGGGATTTGCCCTGGCAGACTCTGGTTCCTGTTGAGACCATCCTGTGTGTATGCCACTTGTGGGGTTAATTGGGTGGTGCTCTGAAACTAACCTCCAATGGGTATGTAGTTCTGTGGCCTCTTTGGAGCAGCTCTGGTGTCGGTCCAGGTCAGCCACTGCCTGTGACCAGCTGGAGACTACCTGGTAAAAGCTACAAAGTGATTCATGGTTGTTCCTTGCCTTTGTTAACCCTGGAAGCACGTGGGAGAGACAATGCTGTGAACCGAGGATGGCTGCCACCAGTATTTTATCTGGGGTAACTCCACAAAAAGCCAGGATAAACTGAGGCCTGCTGCTGGTTGAAAGCTCCTGTAATGTTTTGCCCCCTATAAAACCCCAAGAGGTATGGAGTTGGGTGTGACAGGATCTCAGTGAATCACCAGGCTGGAGCAAACGGAGTTCACCAGACCAATCAGATTGAGATTTGGCCATAAACATAGGGGGAGGGATCAACACAGGAAAGATGGCACCTGCCTGCTGGTTGCATGGGACAAGGACCCCACTCAGGCAAAATGGCAACTATCCTCTAGCCCTTGTCTGAAGCCACACACTTCAGTCTGCCCCCATATACCTCTGATGCCCCCAGAATCACCAACCTCTGCCGGAGCCTAGGGTGAATGCCTGCAAGTGAGTGAGTCTGTGTGTGGGCCCTTTAAGAGGATGTCTGGGTTTCTCACAGCATTTTGTCCCTCCCAGATGGTCAGAATTGCTACTGTTTTTCAAGCCAGATATTGTGGGGGCTCCTCTTCCCAGACCAGTACTCTGAGCTGGGACTACTGGTGTGTAGCTGAGTTCCCTTGCTCTTCTGTGGCTAACCTCTATAGCTGAGACAGCCCTCCCAATTGTCATCCGCCATATGGAGGTTTGGGACTAGCTTGTTTTGCATCTCTGCCTCTCCTACTCATCTGGATGTGGCTTCTTTTTTGTATCCTTAATTATAAATCTTCTGTTCAGCTAGACTTTAGATAGTTCTTCCAGGTTGATTATTCCATAATGTAGTTGTAATTTTGATACGTTGAGATTTTTGATGTGATGGGATGAGGCAAGCACAACGTTTACTACTCTACCATCTTGGAGCTCTCCTTTTGCTTTTGCTGAGGAAATATTTCATAAAGGTAAATTTTGGTCATTGAGAAATACAAGACAGACAAATGGAGATGTCAACCAGGCAGATGGATATCCAAGCAGTGAGGAAAAGGAACTCTGTGGGCCGGAACTGGTCACATATATTTCATGCGTCTGCTATACCTGGCCCCACTGTTCTGGCTGTTTTTCTCCCGTTGCTCGTGGGTATCATTCTACTTGCCTTTGGTCAATTTTTTTTCTGTCAATCCATTCAGACCACAGAGTGTACTGACCAACCTTTGAAATCCGACTTGTGTTTTGGTTTCTACTCTCCTCTCTGCTGCTGCATGTGGAATCCCATTACCATCTGTTTCCAGATTCCTCACTATTTAATGGGCCTGCACTAGGCAACCATGGTGCACGTTCTGTCTACATGGGTGTCATGGCTCCTTCCTGATCTCCAGCGTTTCTCAGGATAGCTACTCAATCTGATATGTACAGTCCTTATCTCTACAGAGATATCTCCAGATCTCTGTCTCTATATGGCTCATTCTTTTATGAAGATGTGCAGTGAGGGGAGGAAAGTTGTTCCAGCATTGCACTGGCTGGAGATGACCTATTTCTCAAAGTTGGTGAGTTATAGCCATGTCCAGACAGCCTTAACATAGGTACCTCCAGGGAACTGGATAAAGTTAGGTTTGAGAGTAGCAGACAACCTTTCAATGCTTCTTTGTATTGTTTCTATATCTTCTAAATTATAAAATGTCACTCTGATAATTAGGAGATATGGAATAGAAAGTCTATTTTTTTTTTAATGGAAAAGGGTTCTTAGTCACATAATATTAAGCCAGAGGCCGGATAGTACAGGAAGGAGGATGAGGGGAGGGGTGAGGGTGGTCTGCCCCTGCTGGAGGATTAGCGTCACTGACATTGAATTGCTGATAATAAAAGCAGACTGACTTCTCCTTTTAATGGGGTTTATTATTTTTTCTCAATTCTTATTGACTATTCTTGGGGTTTGGTTGCTCCCAACCCTTATTTACCCCACCTTTGTAGTTACAGGTGAAAGAATTTTTAAATTTGGAGGAAATCACTTTGAAGATTCCTTTTAACTTTGAGATAGTGTGACCTTTTGGAAATGATCATGCAGTATTGCAGAAGCTATGCCGCACACGCATGGTGTACATTACATTTTGTGTTGCATCTGGGTCCACATGCGTTTAACAAACCACCTCTTATCACAGTGAATCAACAAGCCTTCAGACCCAGCAATGTTTGTGCATTTTTCCAATCATTGTAACAAAGCACATGTACATGTGGTTTAAGAAGAAGGGTTTGTTTGAGATATCTCCTCACTTTCTAGTACTGCAGTATGGCTTTCTTATCAAGTAATACAAACAGAGTAAGTGATATTATGCTCCCTTCTGCCAAGCCTTTATTTCAGCACTCACTTTACCATTTTAACACACTGTGCCTTAAACATATGCAAACATCTGCATTTGAGGGTTAGTGTGACAGGTGCTGTTTGGGCTGAAGAGAGACACCATCTGTACGGAAAGGTCATGCTTAACAGTCTTGGCACTGATTTCTGAGTAAGGAAAGCACAGACTAAAATGAAACCTCGAACACACCAGCTTTTGTTATTAAGTTTGCAAGCTAGCTGCTAACTCAAGAAAAAGAAACTATAGTTTCATACTTTGGGATATTGTGGGCCTTATTCAAATCTTCTTGTCTTCTTGGTCTGACTTCATTTGAAAAGTACTAACCAGTATGTGAAAATGACAAAGAGCAAAACTTATTTGACAACAGGCCAGCTGAGATACTCTGGATGCCAGGGTAGAATCAGGTTATGAAAATGGGTCAGCCTTGAAATTACCCATAATCATGGGGGAGGGGGGTTAGGGGAGGGGGCAGAGTGGAGGGAGCAGCTCAGCTAAAATTTCAAAACACTTTGGTCACTTTAGGGTGGAAATTAAGGAATAGGAAAGGTCTTACGACTTTTCAGGGAGTGCATCTTAGAGAGAATCTACTTCAGCCCCTCTGTTTAACAGGTTGGGCAAATGCGTGGAAACTAACACAGTACTTCCCTGAGATCCTGCACCTGGTCGGTGGCACAGCTGAGATCTGACATAGCCCACTGTTGTTTCCTTACTGATTCTAGCGATACAAAAACCAGCAAATTTTAGTGCTTTAAAAAAAAAAATCACAAAGCGTTTTCTGAACTAGAATTAAATTCATAAGAAACTTGAACCTCAGCTATATATCATCTGTCCGTTTGGAACCTGTGTGAAATAAAGATAACCTCCCTAAAAGGGAAAACCGCGGTTTTCATATCCTCATATGTATAACTTTTCTGAAACTGCATTAACAAGTATAGATCTTAAAATATCCCTAGAAACTATGAGAGTTGCCATTATAGAAAACACAACTTTACTCTTGTCCTCTGTAGTTTTACTTTGCCTATTCGCCCTGCAGTCCAGTGGATGCTGCAATCCCTCTCTTCCACTTCCGCTAGGCGGGACTTCTGTGCTGAGGATATGCTGCCGCTAGGTGGCAGTCATACCGCACTGGTTTAGGGGCCCTGCCTGTTACCGGAGTGCAAATTAGAGCCATTGCTTTCCCCCACTCCTTTCTGTAAAAGTATAGCTCTTTATTCAAGAAGCTGAATTTAAGTAATGTCACCCAGCATCACATTTATGGGAGATACATTCAAAATCAAACTATTAACATGATTCAGGTATAATTCATAATCTGGCACCAAGTTTTAAAAGCTTCAATTCTTAATTTCTCTCTCCCTCCCCTTTCAAGTTTTGGGAGCTTTACCAAAAAGATTTGAATAAGTAAAAAGTGATTTGAATCTAAAACTTCAATTTTATATCTGAAAAATGATGTTTTTGCTCCTGCAATTACAATGTGTCTTAAGCATTTACTTTCCTTATTTATTCACTAGTAAATATAAATCTTCAAAGCATTTCATTTTTCAGTTAAAATAAGGAATTCAGGTGACTGTTGTTGCTAGAGTGGACTCCTTTTATTGTAATGGTGTCTGGGAATAGTGAAAACAACTTCTTCAGGGTTCTCAGTCTCACAATGAAAGCAGTTTGAGAATAGCTGCCTGTTTGCTGGGAACACAGTTTCACCAGAGCAACAATTTTGAAACAGATGGAAGTTTGTCACTGCTCCTTCCTCGCCCTTGGGTCTGAGGTTTCTCTGTTAATCATAAATAGGGAGGCTTTGGTATTTTAAATCTTTTAATGATAGCAAAGAGAACTTTCCCTTCAAACGTAAATGTGTTTTATTTTGATTTGATTTTTGGTCTGTATAAAAGGGAGTATTACAAAGGTAAATTTTTTTTCCAGAGGGTTAAATGGAGGGAGGAAGCAGGAGGAAGGGCAGAATTATGAGGAACTAGAAGAGGGTTTTAGAAGGAAAAAAAAATGTGAAGGGATCAGGGAAACTGAAAAAGAGGGCTGTGGATAAGCTGGGGAAATAAGTGTTCAAACAATAATATACCAGAGGCAAAAAGAATGAACCTACTCCTGAGGGGACTTGAAGGATCTGAAGACCACATATAGGAGCAAAAAGTAATGGCCCCAGAAGACCTGGACGGTGAGAGCTTGGTGACGGTCAGCACACTGGAAAACTGAAGGCCAAGTGCTGGCACCAGGCTTCTCCCCTGTAGCGTGGTCTACAAACCACCAGCCTCAAAATCGCAGCCGGGCCGGCCCCTGACAGTCGCCACAGCTGATTCTGGGGCCTCCAAAAGATGAAGACCATGGAGACTGCGAAAGAGCCTGCAGACCAAGGGTGGAGTGGTGATAGATTTTCAGGCTTCTGGGTAAATGGTGAATGCTGTAAGCCTGAGCCAGGAAAACCGAGCATCTGCTGACCTAATCAGCTACACAGCTTTACACCAGGCCTCACTCCTACACAGAATAAGGTTCATTCCCTTGAACCATCTGTGAGTGCTGGCTGGCTGTGGGCTGGGGAGGGGGAGAAAGGAGAACTTCCCAAAGCAGAAAAGGCTAGGATCTCTTCATGATTGTATGGTGGCTGCAAAGTAAACTCAACTTCTCTTGTCCTCTTGTCTCTTGGCTGCAGCCCAGTTGACACACAACTAGGCTGGTGTCACGACTTGGTGGCTGCCCTGTGGAGAGCATCCAAATGTTCTCAGCAGACAAAGCCTTCTTAGAAATCACAGGTTTCTCAGCATCACTGATGATTCTGAGGCCCTGGGGTCCCATGGGAGGGAACTTGGACTTTATCCAAACGTACGGTTCAGACACATACATGTATGATAGACAGGGGCAGAGGGGAAAGGGATGGAAGCTGGACTTCAGGGAGTGACAAAGGGTTCCTCAGGACCAGGGACAGGCAGATGGCAATGGCCATTCTTGACCTCAACTCAGCCAAATCTCTCTTACCCTTTAGCACCTTTGTGTTTCCTAGGTGATCCAAGTCCCTTCAGCCTTCTGGGGGAACCCATTCCTTTAATTTAAAAAAATCACTCCAGGCTCTCCCACCCCATATTCTGTGGAAAACCCAGTGATCTCCCCAAGATTTCTAAGAATCCTGGGGACATACACTCTCATAACTGCTGTTCTCCCCAACTTCTTGCTTCCACTAAAATCTAGGTCACTTAGCCAGCTGGTGTGCCTTTTAAGGTGAGGTGATGTCTCCTCTTGCCACACCACTGACTTCAGGCGAGACACAGTCCCTTTAACCTCAGCTCTCTTGCCAAAGAGTTTGAGACAGCAGACTTTACTAATGGTTTGCTTGGAGTAATGGAGGGAGGCTCACACTGTAGCACAGCTCAGAAAAGAAAAAAAAAGAAACAAGAAACAAACTTCATGTTGAATAGTAGACTCTCCATGCTGACTTTCATCTTGAACACCTTCACAGAACATTACCCGGGGACCACCTTTGCTCTCTGTCCACTACTTCCCACCACCTTCCGTAGACCCCTTTCTCACTTCCTGACCCTCTCTCCAGAAAAGTAGTGGCCACTTGAAGGGAAATTGTCTTACCTGAAGGAGCAGAGTTTTAGAGACCATTATACAGATGGCAAAGAGCTTCAGGCGATAATAACCTAGAGTACAGCTACTCTGGGCCTTGATGTCTGGAATGTGCCCCCTTTCTCTGTGGGGGACCCTGTGGATGTCCCCCTTCTCTGCCAGAGACCCTGTCGGCTGCAGCATTGAGGCTTCAGAGACCCAAGGCGGAGGCTGCCCCAGAAGAAAACAGCTGGCGTAGAGGGAGAGCCGAGCTGCAGGTAGAGGCCCAAGTGTCTCTGAGATACTCCTGCCCTCTGGGAACCTCTAGACAGACACAAGGATGGGGAATGACTGAGACCTGGCCCCTGGCAGCTGGAGGGATTGACGCAGTAAGTGTAGGGACAAACCGGTAAAGTGACTTTGCCTGATGGGTCCTTGGGGACATGCACATGTATCTACCAGTGAATAGAATTGGATGCAGTCTCTAGTGTCCTCAGGTCTTCTTTCAACATCCAGAAACAATCCATTGTCTTTCCAACATCCAAACCCAAAATAGATATTGCAGTTCGGTGCCTTTTAAAATTTAATGTTCACACACATCATCTGGGGACCTTGTTAAAGTACAGATTCCGATTTGGTACGTCTGGGCTGGGGCCTGGGAGACTGTTTATAACCAGTACTCAGGTGGTGGTGATACTGGTCCGGGGGCCGTACTTTGAGCAGCAAGGTTGTAAGCAGCCTGACGTTCTCCTTGCCTTCCCTCCACCCCTACATTTGCAAACAAGGATGAAAATAGTCACTCAGGGAAAAAGACAATCCTTAGTCCAAGAGGCTGGTTGTTCGGTAGACTGTAGGCTCTCTGGCAAAGACTGTAGGCTCTCTGGCAAAGACTGTAGGCTCTCTGGCAAAGACTGTAGGCTCTCTGGCAAAGAGGGGCTGGTGGGAGGGGACTCCTCAATGGCTTTCCTTAATGAGAAAGTCTATTTTATCCTCATTGGACTGGGCCAGGAACAAAACATATAAACACATTCCCTACTCCAAAGCTTTTCCTCTTAGGGGCTTGATTTCATGTCGTCTCTTTATCACAGTTCCCTCACCACTCAGTGGCTGTCTCTGATAAAGCGGCTCCCTATGACTTTAGCAGGGATTTTTAGATCCCACACTTGACCTTTTAATTATAGAATGAAAGGCGTGGATTGTTTGCAGAAAATGAGGTAGGGGTTTTTTTTGGGGGGGATCCTCTTTGGTGCCCCTAAATTAGCTTGGAGAGGCAGTGCTGCACTCTCCTTCTAAGCACCCAGGAAAATATAACAAAGTATCACAGCAAATCTTTGTCCCAGGGTGTTTGTTGTGGCATTAGCTGTGGCAGCTGCGCCCAGCCCCAAAGTGACATGTCTGTTTAATCCCTTCCAGCGTGTCAGTCCACCCATCCAGCTCTTCTTTTATACAGCCCTTGCAGAGCAGCTCCCCAAAGAGTTATAATTAGAATTTTAAAAGCACATAAACAAAATTCAAGCCATACTAGCCTACCCGCCTGGCCTCAGGAAAGTGAAAAGTCTCAGAGAAATATCTCTTTTTAAAAAAGACTCTTACTACTTTTCACAAAGTAGTAGAAATGGATTAAAACAAAAGCAGTTAAACAAAAAACAAAACACAAACAAACAAAAAACAAAAAAACAAAAAAACCCGGCAAACTGGTAACACAACAAAAGCTGTTTGTTTGTTGAGGATTATATTTAAATGCAGGAATTTGGGTGGTCACAGTGGCTTTGATGAACTGGGAAACTCAGCTTGTAGGTTGTGTCTCTGGAGAAATCTTTGAGCAGTGGATGGTTCCACATGCATCCAACAGTTAATGGGTTAAGAGTTCACTGAACACTAGATAGTTACTAGACTAGGGAAGGAGAGAATGAGAGAGGTATCAATATAGCCTCTGCCTTTGAGGAAGGGGAATGTGCACGTGAAAATATGAAAGACCACTAATGGCGAAAATATAAACAAGAAGCCTGTTCCTAATAGCTGGGCTCCCATAACAGAATGCCACCTTAAGGTGAGACAGGACTTCTGTGAGGAAGAAAACTCATTTGACTTTAAATTGGGAGTCAAATTTAAAAATCAGGGGACATTTGCAATGCCAGTTGAGAAGAGACTCTTTCCTCTATATATTTCAGGTAATCATAAAATAAGTTATTCTCTGTGAGTTATCACAGGGAACCACTGCTATTTGTAAAACTAATGCTGTCCCCGGTACGCTATACTCTATCCTAAATCACGTTTTACAAATGTGTTTTAGACGCAGAAAAAGCAACTGCCATTACCTAAATTGTTCCAGATGTTTATTGAGATGCTAACTGAGCCAGATCACTAAAGGTGTACCGAGAGGATCACGAGTCAGGTCCTTTAACCACTCTGCACCTTTCCCTCCTCTGATCTTACAGCCTCTGTATAAAGACAGTTTGGTATTATTATTTCTGAGGTAGAAACAAATGGAAATGGCTGCAAGGAGAGAACCCCTGATTCAAACGGTGGGTCTATCTGGCTTCAAAGCCCCTGTTCATACCCACTGTGTTCTATTATTCAGCCCCAGGCCCCATCCCCCGCCCCGATGCCCCCAAGGAGACTGGCCTCCCTGCGTTGCCCCCAAGGAGACTGGCCTCCCTGCGTTATGGAGCAGGGGACGTGCTGCCTATATGCTGGGCTCACTGGGCCCTGTGTGGGACTCGTGCCTCCAGGCCCCAGACACACAACTCTGAAGACCTGCGGCAGCAAGGAATCACAGAGTACCAAACACGTTTCTCAGACTTTTAGAAAGCAAAGAGAATACTGTAAAGAACCATGAATAGGTGTCTGTTGAAAATTTTAAGAAGAAAGAAAAATCAGCTTTCAAAATCACTCCCCAGCAACTCATGGAACGTACTGATTTCCCAAGAATAACCACCTCTTCCTCATCCTCCTCACCACTACCTCTTTTTTTCCTGAATTTTGAAATGACAAGACAATCAACACTTGGAGTTAGACTCATTAAAGGTTTATTTTTAGGAGAGATTTGAAAGAACTATGCAACCCACCTGTGGCAATTAAGGATCCTCGAGTGCTCTTGTGTAAGCCCCTGGAGCTGGCACCCTGAGCACTGGCTGTCTTCCAGTTTGGGTCACTATATTTAGCTGACTTAAAAAAAAAAAAAAAATCTCCCCTGCAGTTGAGCCTGAGGCCATGTTTTCATTTCCTGAGTTCACATGTGGGGTGACCCATTTCTTTGGGGGCCCCACCTTCTGAACCTGGCTCTGCCATTGCTCCGTTATGGATTTTCAGAGGGCAAGTCATTAAGTCCTTGGGACTCAGCCTACCTTCTGTAGGACGGAGTGACTCCTGGACACCTGCCATGAAAAATGGTTAATTACTGGAAAGGACCCTGGGCGTCTGGTGTACTACGTGTCATCAGTGTCTTTCAGCCGTGGAGGATGGGAAGTAACATGTGCAGATGGTATTTTTCCACTGAGTGTAGGACCGGGTGGACCTGTCAGATTTAGACAAGGTTCAGCATGAGAGGCCACGGGTTGGGGATGAGGTAGAAGGAGGTCTGGACAGAGAGGACTTAATTTGAGACGGTGTCCACGGCTCTGAGAAGGGTCTATACTTTCCATTCCTAATGCCACTCTGACTCTGCTTCAGGAGAATTTGCATCAGGGTGAGCTCTAATTACCTAAAATCATCCTTATTAGTGGCAGGAAGGCATTTTTACAAAGAATGCTATTGTTCATTACTGCTTGCTTGGAATGTTTGTATCTTGAAAATGTTTGGTTTTAGGACAAAACACACAGATAAAACCAACTCTTGCATCTTCTGTGTTATACATTTGTTCATTTATTTTGTAAGAGAAACAGACACACACACACACACACACACACACACACACACACACCCTATATCAGCTTTTTGGAAACCACCTAAAAATCAAAGGAGGTGTAGTGAATTTCCTAAGCATATTTTTCCCTTTTAGATGATGTTTTCATCTTCCTTAAACTGTAAGGTGATGATATAGTACAGGAATCAAGAACTCTTTTTGGATAAAGATTGGCTACTACATGCCAAATTTATGTGAGAGTTCTGTTGTTAGTAGAAGCAAACCTCAAACACACATGTGTATAAACACATGCACACACAAATACACACATGTAAACACACACACATGCACACATGTGTATACACACACACTTATAATTGCTTAGGAATTCTAGGCTATGAATACTTCTTTGCAGGGAACACATGTCATAAAATGTCAGTTAGGTCACCATACTGCTAAAGTATAACTGAATGCTCTCATCAAAATTCCCACATCTGGGGTACCAAATTTGCTCTCTATTTTTTTGTCATTTAAAAATGTATTTTTCAAAATCATGCTTTACGAAAGTGTTTTAAGAGCAGGAAAAGCAAACGTCATTACCGAAATTGTTCCAGGTGATCATCTAGATGCTAGGCAAGACCACCTCAAGGTTTTAATCCCAATGATCGTCTTAAAGTTTTCAACCCACACAAATTTCAACAATTACTCTAGAAGTATACCAGGGCCTTAGCTTTACTTTCAGAGGAATCTGAAACTCCTCAGCACATTTTCCATCTAACTGTTTTACTTCCAGTTGCTCTTGAATAAGCTGTTTGGTCAAAGCTGGCTCTCCCTTCTGTTCCTGAGGCAAGGCATACAGGCTGCCCAGTGCACGTGTGATCTTGGGATGCCACCCTTTGGAAGCTCCCTCAAATCACAAGTGAAATCCCCACTCCTCAGAATCTTTGGGAAAGAGGATGTTTGAGGATTGCATTCAAGGAAGGCATAAACCCATTAGAATAGGCCAAAGGCATTGCTTATGCCAATAAAGACCTTAGTAGATGAAATTAAAATACTCATCATCCTGTGCCATCAAGTCGCAGGCCTGGTCTCCCCCTTAGAAGACAAGTGCTCCTGGCCTTCATAGCCCTGTTACAAGATTTCCTGTAACGTTTGCCTCAACACTCTGCTGAAGATTTCTAGATGGGATTTGCTCTCTGAGTATATTTTCCATCTTCTTGTTTTCCATTTGAAAGATTCACCAGAACTGAAGCTTATGTTTCCCTAATAGATAACTTTCTAAACAAACAAACAATCACCCTAAATGTTCCCAAATATCTGAAACAGCAGTCATCACTTTTGTCAGATGCTCTGAGGGAACAAGTGTGCATTTCTAATTACCACTGGATGAGCCTACGTCGATGGCCACCAGGCAGCTTAAGATCAAATGCGTCCCCCAGTGTCTTCCTTCATGAACCGTTTCTTGTTGTTTCCGCTTCCTCATTTGAAAGTACCTCTGTCTTCCCACTTACTGGATTTGAAGTCAGATCCTTGGCCAGTTTTAGTCTATTAGTAGCTAATTGTGGTTTGGGAAGACCTAGAAGGTCTGTAAGTTTACTTGTGAAATAGAAATAGGCTGAGGTTCTATTTCATGAGGTGGTATGCTCAGGAAAAGTGTGGGGGAAGATGGCAGGCAAACATCTACGCAAGATAGAGATTTGGGAGCCATCCTCTCTCTCTCTCTGTATCTTGGCCCATTTTGGCACATTTGGGCCATTTTTAATTTTCCTCTTTTTTTGACTATTTTCACTCTTTCAGGGCCAGGTCAAGTCTCCATTATCTCATTCTAGGAATATGACGATTACTGGTCCTAACTGGTCTTTAAAAACAATCTCTAGTACAGTTCCTCAAAGAGTTAAAATTAGAATGACCTTATGACCTTGCAATTCCACTTCTGGGTATTTATCTGAAGAAATCTAAAACACTAATTCAAAACGATACATGCACCCCTATGTTCATTGCACCGTTATTTGCAATACCCAAGATGTGGAAGCAACCTAAGTGCCCATCAGCAGATGATTGGTTAAAGATGTTGTACATGTATGGAATGAAATATTACTTGACCATAAAAAGAATGAAATCTTACCATTTACAATAACATGGATGGACCTAGGGATATTATGCTAAGTGAAATAATTCAGATAGAGAAAGACAAATACCACATGATCTCACTTGTATGTGGAATTTATAGAACAAAATAAATGAACAAACAAAACAGAAATAGTGTCTTAGATACAGAGAAGAAACTGACATTTGCCAGATGGGAAGGGGTTGGGGGTCTGAGTGATAAAGGTGAAGGGATTAAGAAATACAAATTGGTAGTTACAAAATAGTCATGGGGATGTAAAGTACAGCATAGGGAATATAGTCAATATTGTAATAACTATATATGGTATATATGGTACCCGGTGGGTTTATTGGGAAGATCATTTTGTAAATTATATAAATGTGTAACTACTGTGCTTTACACCTGAAACTAATATAAAATAATATTGAATGTCAACAGTAATTGAAAAATAAAATAAAATCTCCCGTTCATCATTCACATTCCTGGTAACAGATATAGGGGAGGGAAAACATTATTTTTCTTCTACCCATCTTAGGTTTATTCTTTGGGATCCTGTATATTAGACTAACTAGACAGATTAACAAGATAAAAAACAATGGAAGTTTTTTGACCTGTTCATTGTTCATACATATGAGTAACTCAAAGAGGTGGTTAGAACTTGGGCTTACATAGCATCTTAGCAAAAGAGAAATAAACTTTTAGAGAAGTACAAGACAAAGAAAAGGGACTTTGACCCTCCAGGGGGCAAGCTGTGGGAAGGCAAATATATGGAGAAACTAATGGTACACACAGGAAAGTTTTAGCAAAATGTTTCATGTAGAGTCCTTTGGCCTCATCTCTGGAGTTGTCTCATGATTAACTTCTATCCTTCCTGGTAGAGAGGGAAGGGGATACATCTTTATAAATTTATGTTGCTTTTAAGCAAACAGGGGGAAGGCAGAGAGCTTTTCTTGTATCTACTTCTTCTCAACTGGCAATGTCTCAAAATATGCCAAAGTGGCATATTTTGGGGTGGCTTATTCTGCCACCCGTCACATACTAATATTTACGTATGATCATTCCATATCCTCTGGCTTAAAACTTTGAGTAACTCTTTATTATTTGTATATTGAAAAATATATGTCTCTTTAGCCTGGCATTCAACTTCCACATCATCTAGCTTCAAACTACCTTTTAAAACAAGGGGTATAAATGTCTTCAAATTATACTACAAGGCTACAGTAATCAAAACAGCATGGTACTAGCATAAAAACAGACACATAGATCAATGGAATAGAATAGAGAGCCTAGAAATAAATCCATGCCTATATGGTCATTTAATCTACGACAATGGAAGCAAGAATTTACGGTGGGGTAAAGACAGTCTATTCAATAAATGGCGCTGGGAAACCTGGACAGACACATGCAAAAAAATGAAGCTGGGCCACCTCCTTACACCATATACAAGAATAAATTCAAAATGGATTAAAGACTTAAATGTAAGATCTAAAACCATAAAATTCCTAGAAGAAAATATAGGAAGAAACTTTACACACATTACCCAGAGTAAGATTTTTACTGATATATCCCCTCGGGCAAGGGAAGTAAGAGAAAAAACAAACATGTGGGATTACATCAAACTAAAAAGTTTTTTCACAGCAAAGGAAACTATCAATAAAACGAAAAGGGATCCTACTGAATGGGAGAAGATATTTGCCAATGATATATCCGATAAGTGGTTAATATCCCAAATTTATAAAAAACTCACTTAACTCAACTCCAGAAAAACAACCCAATTAAAAAATGGGCAGAGGACATGAAGAGACATTTTTCTAAGAAGGACATATAGATGGCAAACAGTCATATGAAAAAATGCTCAACCTCACTAACCATCAGAGAAATGCAAATAAAAACCACAAAGAGATACCACCTCACCCCAGTCAAAATGGGGATCATTAATAAATCAACAATCAACAAATGCTGGTGAAGATGTGGAGACAAGGGAACCCTTGTGCACTGTTGGTGGGATTGCATCTTGGTGCAGCAACTATAGAAAACAATATGGAGGTATCTCAAAAATCTGAAAATGTAACTACCTTATGACCCAACAATTCCACTCCTAGGTATCTATCTGGAGAAATCCAAAACTCTAGTTCAAAAAAAATTATGCACCCCTATGTTTATTGCAGCACTATACACAATAGCCAAGACATGGAAACAACCGAAATGCCCATTGGTAGACAACTGGATTAAGAAACTGTGGTACATTTATACAATGGATTATTATGCAGCCATAAAGAAAAAGGAAATAATAAATAAGCCATTTGCAATAATATGGATGGACCTAGAGAACATTATGTTAAGTGAATTAAATCAGACAGAGAAAGACAAATACCATATGATCTCACTTATATGTGGAATCTGAAGAACAGAATAAATGAACAAACTAATCAGAAACAGTCTTAGAGACATAGAGGAAAAACTGAGGGTTGCTAGATGGAAGGGGGAGGGTTGGGATAAGGGGGAAGGTGAGGGGATTAGAAAACACAATAGGTAACCACAAGATTAACATGGGGAAATGAAAGTCAATTTGGGGAATGTAATCAATAATGTTGTAAAGATTTTGTAGGGTATCCAATGGACACTTGTCTCATTAGGGAGACCACCTCAGGGATGATGTAGATGCCTGATCACTGCACTGTACACCTGAAGCTGAAGCTGAACAATAATGAATGTCAACTATAATTTTATATATAGTTACAGGAAGCAGAGTACACCATTAGGAATAGAGACAATGGAAATGTAATGGCTGTGTGCGATGTCAGAGGGTTAGTGGATGGGGGGAGGGGGGTTGACACTGTGTGAGGGATGTAAATGATAAATGTCTAACTGTTACATTGTTTTGTGCACCTGAAACTAATTAAAAAAAAAAAAGAATGCAGGTCTTAACACAAGTTAAAAACAAACAAACAAGGATAAATGTCTTATCATGATGTTGTTTTGTACCCCTGAAACTAATTTTAAAAATGCAAAAAAATGCATGAACAAAATAAAAAAACACGTATTTTTTCATTATATCCCCACCAACCATACTGGGCTCCTAATTGATCATTTTCTACATCCATTATGTACTTTCATCTTCTTGTGCTTTTTCACATTCTTCTGTTATCATGGAATGTTTCCTTGCCCAATCAGAATAGTGTCTGTTCTTCAAAATATGACTCAGAAGATACCTCTCAGAGTCATTGCAGAAATCTCTTGATTGCTTTACCACTGGCCTTCCCTTGGCATATTCTATACCTCTATAACCCCAGTCTTACTTGACCATATTTATTTATCAGAGAAAATTTTATAATATTTGAAGGCATAAATTGCCTCATTCATCTTTGTGCTTCTCTTCTTCCCTTAAACATTTGGCAGAGAGCTTTGCACAGAGTAAAATACTCAGTAAACATGTTTTGAGAAATGGAAGTAATAGCACAGAAATAAGCAAGAATAATATATTGCACCTTTGCCTAACTTACTTAGAGTTAAATGGGAGTTCAGAGAGAGTATTCCAGAAGTCCCTGAACCTGAGATGAAGAGCCTGGAGTCATTTTCTCCAGGTTCTGAGCTCAACAATATTCTATTATTATAATTTCATGCTCTCTCAGAGACAAAATGTCAAGCTCAGATGTAGTCATTGACTGTGACAGTTAATTAAGTACAGGTGTCCTCAAAAGCCATCTGTAAAGAAGGTGATCTTGGGCCTGCTGCATGCTCGTTAACCTCTGGGGCTGTGGAGGAGCACAGTGTCATTCGAAATCGGTTTGGCCAGCAGCAGCTTTGTTTAGACACCTGCTCCTCCTCAGTAACCCAAGGTAACTGATATCTGTGTGCTTGTACGTGCCCAGACAGGCTTCCAGTCCCAAACAGTCAACTAAAATTATCCTTCTTGAGGGATCTATTTGAATCTGACATTTGCTTATTTATTTTCTTCAAAATATAGTGGAGACACCAAGAGACCGGTCACTCTACTATTCCGGGGATAGACTTCCACATGTTCTCTCACCTGGTACACACGGGCTTCAGTCCTGAGGTACTTTCAGAACCTCGCGGGGCCAGGCAGCCTCGCATTTTGGAGGAAGGGAGGAAAGTTTGGAGGCTGAAGATTTTTATTCTTCATTTAGAATTCCTCAGGAAAGATGCTCATGCTTTTGCCTGGGTTATTTCTCTTGACTGTGCTCTTTTTCTGACTCTATCAACCTGAATCCTCCTCATCCTTAAGTCTCAGTTAAAACACTGCCCTCTTTCCCTGAGGTCTTCCCTGATGTATGCAGATCACATTTCTTTCCTTTTTCTGAACGGGCCTGCACTTCTGATCAGAACCACCCAATTTGCATCTTTTTTTGGCTGCTCACTGTTTTAAAGATGCGAATTTGATCTTCCCTGCCACAAGGCAAGCATTTTAGGGCTGAGATTATGTATCTATTTTGCTTCCCACCATGGCCTCACTGAACAAATACTTTTTGGAAGCCATTGAAATCAAGTTGAAGAATGTAATGGGATTGAAGCTTCAGCTGCTAGCGCACTCTTTGATAACCTGATTCCCTAGAAATCCTGTAGAAGCTAAAAAGCAGACTGAATTGTTGCTTAAAAACATTTTTTCCTTAAAGACCAAAAATATTCCAATAAAGAAACGTACACTGATGACAGCTTAAATAATTTGTGAGTAGTTCCTTGCCCAGCGTGAATAACAGTCACAGAATCTCAATGGAAGGGACTTTAGGGAAGGCATACTGTTTAATCTTGTGCATCACGTGGTGGAGAGGAAAGTAGCAGTCAGAGAAGTCCTTCAAAAAGCCAGGATTAGCACAAGGGCTTACTGGGGACATATTGAAACAGAAGGGACTGAAAGCTACATTTTGACCCATTGGATGCTTAAAATCATTCTGAGAATTTTCCAGGCCGTATTTTTAAAAACTCAGGGTTTCTAACTCTCTCTTGTCAAGTGTAGAATATGGTTCAACCTTTGGAAATTAAGAAATTGATTACTGTTTATCTTTAGCAGCCCATTAAAGCGATAATGATTTTAGTATTGTTTGGAATTTATTTTTCATGTAGAAAGCATGAATCTATAACTTTACTAGGAAAGCAGACATTGTATATTTGCTACAGCCAGGTGCTGAGAACTTTGCTTATTAATTCCACAGAGATAAAATTGAGGAATATGGTTGTAGCAATTCAAATTCTATGAAGTAAGAATAGATGTACGAAATGACAGAGAGGAAACCTTGTGAATGGGTGTGAGGGGAACTTTGGAACTGCAGAGAAATTAGATGTATTTTTAGATTTATTGGATTTATTTTACCAGGGAAAAAGGGTGGTAAAAGGAGCCATCGGCAGTCACAAAGAAGAAAGACTTCTTATTCTCTTTCAAAACGGATTAGTGGTTTTAAATAATATTATGTCATGATTAAATATGGTGTGATAAGTTGACAGGATCAGAAAAACTATTGAAGTTTTATGTTACAATGTGTTATAAACTGTGGAAAGGGAAAGGTAAAATTAATAGTATCACCAAGTCTTTTTATTTAGGAGGAAGAAAGAGTTCTAATTGGTACAGAGAATTTCTCCATTCATTAAGTTATTTACTCATTCAAGAACTGAGCGCCAATTATGCGCCGGGCCCTGTAGGTATAGGAGTGAATAAAACAGTCAGAAATCCTTGCCCCCAGTGGAATTTACACTCTAGCAGAGTGACAGACAATATGAAACAACAGATAAAATATACCCTATGTTAGATAGTAATACGGGCAAAGGAGGACCAGAATACAGGCAAGGGGGTAAAAAGTGGGCTATGGAGGATTGTCATTTTAGATAAAGTGACCAGGAAAGATCTCACTGAAAAGGTTGCACCTGAGCAAAGGCCTGAAGGAAGTGAGGAGAGAGACCAGGTGAGTATCCTGGGAAGAACATTTATGGCAGAAGGCCCAGCAAAGCAAGCACCCTGAGGTAGGAGCCAGTGCCTGGTGGTTGAGGCACAGCACACAGGCTGGTGTGGCAAGAGCAGGAGTAAGGGTAGAGACGGGGGAAGACAGCAGGGGAGGCTGGATCACTGAGGGTCTGTGAGAAGACTTTGGCTTTGGGGGCTTTTAACTGTGAACTTGTATGATTTGACTCGAGTTTTAACAGGGTCACCCTGGCTGCTGGGTTGAACATAGAGTGAAGGAGGGTGTATTTCTCTGCTCGGGCTGCCGTAACAACGTACCACTGACCAGATGCCCTAAACAACAGCAATTTAATTTCTCACAGTTCTGAGAAGTTAGAAGTCTGAGGTTAAGGTGATGGCATGGTTGGTTCCTTCTGAGGGCTGTGAGTAAAGGATCTGTTCGAAGCTTCTCTCTTTGGCTTGTAGATGGCTGTTTTCTCTCTGTATAATAAAGGTAGTGTTAAAAGTCAGAAATAAAATATTATATTTGTTCAAAAAGTGATGTAAGAAAAAAGGAAAAGAAGCTCCAATAAATTATGGGAAAAAAGGAAGGAAAGGAAAGATAAAGTGAACAAGATGGAATATAAGAACATTTAGAGAAGAGGTCTCAATCCGGAGGCCCAAGAGTAAAGAGCTGAATTAATGGCCATCATTGAAAAATTAAGAAGTGTAATGTAAAAGTATAACTCTCTTTCTTGTCTGGGAAAATCTGAAGATCAGGAACATGGGTTGGTATTCCTCATGGGAATGATACACGGGCTCCACAGCCCCTGAGCCCCCAGACGGCCAGTCTCAGTCACTCTGGCATGCTGGGTTTCTTAGACTTTATTTTGTGCATGGACACAGCCTCACAATCTGTTCTATCCATGTGCCCATTGGGATACTGAGGTATAGGATTAGTTGCCACTTCCATTTAGCTCACGCCACTGTGTTTCTGACACATGACTTGTCTCTTTCCCGGTTGTTACCTGCTTGGATCCTATAGACATTTGAATGTACTCCATTTTAGAGAAATTCATGAAGAGAATGATTAAAGAGTATAAGAATAACAGATTCTGGAGCCAAAATCCCAGTGTGGTATAGAGAAAAGGAAACAGTCAGGTATATTCTCCCCCCCCCTCCCCACCAAAAAAAAAAAAAGCACAAATAGAATCCATGGCATTTATGTGCCTAGAAGAATAGAGATTGAGAGATGCTATACTTTCTTTTTTGATCCTGCTATGCTAATAGAAGAAATTCATTTCAGAAAAAATGGTAATTTGGGAATGAGAGGACAAAACAATTATCGTAAATTAGGAAAAATGTTGAAACTATAAAAATGTAAGAGTGCCAATATAACAAAGTACTTAAGAGAATGGATTCTGGAGTTTGAATCTGAGTTCCATTAGCTGTGTGGCCTTAGGTGTGTTACTTAACCTGTCTGGGCCTCAATGTCCTCTTTCCCCTGTGCCTTATTTTCACCCTTGAAATGGTTATAACAAAACTAGCTATCTCATTAGACGGTTGTATGTAGTAAGTTAGTTAGCTTAATACATGTAAAGCATTTAGAACTGTGACTGAAATATTATAAGTGCTAAGTAAGTGTAATCTATTATCAGAGGCAAGATGAATGGAAAGAATCTATTAAACATCTAAGAGTGGAGGACTGTTTAGAGAAACTTGATATGCCACTCAGAGGAAATGAAGGCAAGAGAAGAAATTTATACATAAAAAATAAAATGTGAGGGAAAAAAATGTCTTGGGGTGGGAAGGGACTGATCAGAAAAGTCCTCAGGATAAAACTGGTCACATGTCCCCTTAATGCCAAATCTTTCTCCCAATGGCCAAGTTTGTCTGGGCAGTGGGGATGGCCATGCATTAAAGGGATCTTATTTTGCCCCTGTAATAAAACACAGTTAATGTCTCATGTCCCCAAGTACAGGCCACCAGGAGATAGAGCGCTTCTTCTAAGGCAAGATATGACAACAAAGAAAGCAACTTTTTCTAGTTGTGAATAAAGATGCAGGGAGAGGTGTGTTAATCTAGGAGTTTTGCTAACAGAGAAAGGCATTTCTGCAAAAGGATGCTCAGAAATGGCTGAAAGACAAGGGTAAAGTCCCCAAAGAGAAATATAAGGGAACTGTATCATAAAAAATCTTTAGGATCACAGTTGTAATAACACTTCACTAAAGAAGCCTTTCTCGACCATTCTAAGTAGGTTTGCTTTTTTATTCTCCTCAGTGACCTTGGTTATTTTCTTCTTGGCACTTCACATAACTGAAACAATGTTCTACTTCCTTACTGCTCCTCTGAGAACTGGGATGTTGTCTGTTTAGTTGTTCATCATTGGCTACATAGAGTTAAGACAACTGTGCCTGGCACATACTAGAAGCTCAACAAACACAGTATTTGTCAAATGAATGGATGAAAGGAGGTTCATCCACATGTTGCTGGGAATTGGGTTCTTGGTTTGCACTGCAGAAAATAATTCAAGGATGCACTGAATAAGCCAAGCAAGCTAAACCAAGCAAACAGTGGATTTATTTAAAAAAAAGAAAAAAGAAAAAAGAAAGAAAGAAAGAAAGAAAGAAAGAAAGAAAGAAAGAAAGAAAGAAAGAAAAAAGGAGATAGCACACTCTCAAGATGGTGTGAGAGAGGACAGACTCAAAGAAGAGCAACTGCACCAAAGGACAATGGGGCTTAGGAATTTATTACCCTCAGAATGAGAGCACAAAATATTTGAAATTTAGGGGTGGCATTATAGGCATTATAGGTAGGTCCTCACTGACCACTCCTTCCCATCAGAAGGAGAGATTGGATTCTCTTGTCCTTATTTGTCTCTATTCAGAACTCTCCTGGCAATTCAGGGGGTGCAGATTTTCCCTGCCTGCAATGCTAATAATATTAGAATCCATTATAATTAGCTCAAGTTCACTTTGAGGGGTAAGATGGTGTCCTGGATCTGTTCTCAGCCACCAAAAACTAATTCTGGCCCATCTAATAGTTGCCCCTTTTCTTAAGAATGACCTCGTCTCCTTCTTCCTTAGTCTCCCCTTACTCACTCCTTCCTTTCTTTCCCCCTCTCTCCCGGTAACCCTATTCTTTCTGTGTATGGTAACACACACACCTGTTTTTATATAATATGATGAAGAGCTGGAAAGGAGTGGACGTGAAGATGAGGGATGAGCTCAGGGAACAGATGGGCTCAGACAACAGTATCATATGAAAAAGTCACGTAGCCCACTAATGGCTACAAGCAATGAAGCATTCAGAGCCAAGAGCACACTTCTGACCAAAAGACAGAGGAGGCTGGAGGAAAGACAATACTGGCTCTCTGAATCCTTTGAATAAAATTGGTTAGTTACTGGCAAATTGAAGGAAGAAAGGAAACACACAGAATCACATTTGTGTGGATGACATTATTGATGTAGTTGAAAGTGTCAAAGACATGTGAAAGAGCCAACTGGAACGATGGGATATATTCTTGAAAAGAGAAGATTCTAATAGATGAAAGGAAAAGAATGAAAACTTGAGGATACTACAGTTATAGGAAATGGCTATCATACAGCAATGGGAAGTTATTGGTAATTGGGAAATGTACAAATATTGTAATTAACTAACATTTGGGGTATTACAATTTACATATTTCAGTACTTATTTCAATAGAAATCTATGAAATGATGTACATAGAATAACTTAAAAATATTATATGCTAGCAATTTCTTTTCTTTTAAATTCCAGCATCGAGGAAAATCAATCATTAATGTATGCATCGATCCCCTTAGAGAGATAAATTGCCCTTGCTAGCTGAGCCTTTAGGCTTGGGATTCTTTTTTCACAAAAATACTTTAAGTAAAGCAATGAAATGTTCAGGAAAGGGGCAGCTCTGTATAAGTAAAATGGAATGAAAGAAAGTACCAGTTGTCAAACATATTGTTTGCATTCTTCCCCCCTAAATTTTGCTTCTAGTAGTATTTTCCTTCTGTACCAACTTTCATACTGTAGAGTTTTTTCTCAGATGTACTCTATAACTACTCAAGAAAGAGTTACTATTTATGAGGCTCTTAAAACAATTCCTGGCACATAGTAAACAACGATATCAATATTTGATAAATCAATACATGATAGTAAAATTAAAATGTCCACCCTCAAGATCTGAATTTAACCTTACATGTGCTTTTCTTTATTATACTTGAAATCAATATGGCTAACGATATGAAATGGAACTGATTTACAAAACCAGTGGAGATGGGTATGTTAAGTGGGTTAGTATGTTTATTAAAAAAAGATCAAATGTTCCATTTTCTTATAAAGATCTTCTTTATTCTATTATCCTTCTTCACACTTCTCTTCCCCACTTCATGCAATCTATAAAAAGTCTTAACTGAACATGATGGGAATTTTATTCTGACACTTTTAAATACCTTACCTCTTATCTAGCTATAAAAATAACCTTTTCCTTTTCATTTGTGACCGTTCACAAACCCCCTTGCCATTCTTAAAAGAAACATGATAAATACATGTTTATTATTCATGTTTCTTTATGCAATTTATTGTGCTAGAGGAAAAAAAAGAATATGGATTGAAGAAAATGGAATATCTTTTTCAGTACTGCTTTGTCAGCAGAGAACCAGGACTAATTTGTGTCTCTTCAACTCTCTAATTTACTACATTAAAATCCTTCTGGTGAACTGTGGGAAATTTCTCCCTTCCCAGTTGGTGCTGTCTGAACTACATTTAGAACGCTGCAATGTGTGCCTCTTGCCTTGTGTTTCTTCTCTCTGCCCAAATGTGGAAAAGTTGGATTGAAGGGAGGGGGAGACACAGAGGCCAGACTACTATGCCTGCACCTGTTGGAATGGCAGGTCCCTGTGTGTCCTTCCCTGCCCCTCAATCCTCACGTCCGGCTCTCCAGCCCTGCAGGCTCTGTATTCATCTTCCCCAGCTCGTTTTTGGCCCCAGTTCTTACATGGTATCTGCTAATAGGAGCATGAAAGGAGGGAGGGGGTGAGAGCTGCAGGCTGGGTCGGATCCAGGCACGCAGGGGAAGTATAATGAGAGCGCCTACCTGGAACAGCCAATGTGACACCTCTGCTAACCACCTTAGTGACCCTACCTTGGAGAACTGATTTTTCAACCCACTTTACTAACAGTAGGAAAGAGGGACCACAGTACTTCACGTTTTAACATAAAGTTGGCTGTTGAATTAGGGAAGGATAATTAGTAATAGAGTAATAATAGAGTAGTAGTTTGTAATATAGGAAAAGAGGTGTTTATTTCAGAGATAATAGCAATAACATAATACTGAAAACTGTATTTTGTTCAACAGCGAAAGGAAGTTCAGAGCTATTAGTTTGTTATTCTTATGAGAATTATTGTGCGTGGGCCATGGATCCAGCTCATTCTTTGGCAAACTGTTAATTCTCCTTTTTAATGGGACAGTGGGAATTGTATCCCAAAATTTGGGTTCTAGCCTAAGCCGTTTCTCAGATGTCATTTAAATTCTCCAGACCTCAGCTTTCTCCTTGGTAAAATAAAAGGTTTAGTTTAGATCAGGTGTCAGCAAACTTTTTCTGTAAAGGGTCAGAGAGTAAATATTTCAGGCGCTGTGGTCTACACAATCCCTGTCACAACTCAACTCTGCTGCTGTCATGTGACCACAGACAGACAATAGGAAAACGAATGTGTGTAGCTATATTCTGATATAACTTTATTTACAAAAACAGGCGGTGGGCGAGATTTGGCCCAAGCGATGTAGTTATCTGACCCCTGGTACAGAATCACTCATTTTCCAACTGGTCCTCAGAGATGGCTGTGGTTGCCTAAAAGAAGAAAGTAGGGAACCTTAGCACCTCCGGTTCTGTGGCTCCCACCTCCATTTCAACCAGAGCAAAACGTTCTTTTACTATGGATTTCCAAACAATATTATTTTTAAAGGTTATTCAGTTAAAAATGCATGTAAAGGAAACAGTGAATCTCTAAAGTCTTCTTGAAAATTATATGCTTCTAAGTAGTGTCAACCACTCTCATACTTAGGCCCATCTGCCCCTCCCCTACTCTCCCCTTCTTCCCCCACTGTCACCTTATCCCCTGACCCTGATCACTGATGATTTCCAGATCTTTGTTTCCAGTTCAGAATCCTCCCTGAATGAGACTCCTATATTCAATTTACTTCTAGAAAGTTTCATAGACTCCTCATAATCAATACATCCAAAATATAACTCATACAGAGGCTGCCAAAAAAATGTATACACATTTTAAGGAAGGAAAACTGTATTGAAATTGTAATACTCAATATATACCAATAACAAAAGGTGAATACAAGTCACATTTGACTTCCGGAATTACAAGAGGTGCTCCAAGTGGTTACCATCAGCATCCAGACACTTCTGATTACGGTGAACTACTGCTTGAGCAACATTAACCAAAGTGTCCACTTGTATACATTTTTTGGAACCCCCAGTATTTTTCACTCCCAAACCTGCTTCCCTTCTCTTTTTTTCATTTGAGTTAACGGTTCCAAATTCCCTCTAGTGACACAAGCAAGCAATCTGAGACTTTCTCTTCTCTTTGTCGCCACTGAAAATCAGTCATGGGGTCGGATAGATTTTATGTTGTGATTGCATGTTCTATTAGTTGATCCCTCCTCTGCATTAGTACTTCAGTCCTAGCATAGGCCTCCAGTAGCTCTCATCTGGTCTATTACCAGATGAGAGAAAATTCCAGAGGGAAACCAGAGATTAGGGATAAACTGGACTTGGCCATTCTCTCTCACCTGTGAGCATGATCTATCTAAAATACAGATCTGAGCTCGAAGCTCACCTAGTTAAAATTCTTTGTTAGTTTCTCACCCCATGCAAGGTAAAGCACTAATTAGTTCTTCAACCTAGAGTTAATATAAAATTGCCTGTAACTGAGCCCCCTCCCCCCCCACTGATTAGGTGAAACCATTTGCTTTCTATAGGTCAAAGTGGTTGAATACATAGTAATGTTGTCTGGTTCACCTGAAACATCTCCGGCCTTCCCTACCGCCATTCCCTCACTGGCCTGATCAATTTCTACACATCTTTCATGTCTGTGCTGGTGGACATTTCGTCCAGATTGTCTCCAGAAGCCAACAGGTAAATGTTTCCTCTGTTTCCATAACAACCACCACCAAGGCCAGCCGCAGTACTCAGGCATCAGGTTGGAATAATCATTTGTGCTGAAGTCCCCATTGTGAGGGGTCTTTGTCTCCCCTCTGCCTGGCCCGGTATTGTTCCTTTGTTGAACTGAACTGAATAGAATGGAACATCAGCAGATTCTTAACAAGTGACAGTCACTAATCAAAGAAACTGACTTTGAATTTCATAGTTGAGTTTGAGGTTCAGAATTCTTTAGGGGATTTGAGCCTGGCTAGTGTTTTCGTTGGCTAATAGATATGATTTGAGGTCTGAAGTGTTACTTAAATGGACAGTTAGCTTTGAGAATTGAAGGCTAGAACAAGCCAAAAGCTAGTACTTGTACCCACAATATTTATATCACAGGTAATTATTTGAGTAAATAATTTCTGGAGTTGTATTGTGGGAGAAAAGCATTTTCATAGTATAAATCATGCAAGCTTTCATTTCTAAGTTCTCTGAATGGCAAAATTGCTTTTTCCTGACTCTCTTCCTCTTTACAGAGAGATCTGCATATGTCAGCCCCGCTCTCCTAAAATAACATACTGAGAACATTGCAGACAAATAGTAATATTCCTCTAGATAAAAAAATATTTTCAATCATAACAACCCAGCTGTGAAACTATATGCGGTGTGGGAACAGACATATATATTGGGCTGTTGGGGTGGATGGAAGTAAGCAAACTTTTATTTATGCCAAGATAGAATGTTTCCAAATAAAGCTCTCCTGCCTGGAGGAGATGTAGATGACAAGCCAGCCAGCAGACAACATCTACTAATTGGTCACATAGCTGTGTGAGGCTCGTAGAGAAGAGGACAGCAGCAATTCATCAGTACATTCATTCTGAGGGCCACAGCCTGCCACACTGTAGGCTACAACCAGGTGACAACTCCATAAATCCAAGAGAATTTAGTGAAACAAGAAATAGCAGGCTTAAATCGGGAACACATATTGAACACCTCTCCTAAATCTTGTGCCCAGGGGAGAACCCTAACAGAGAAAGCCTCACTGTGGCATCTTCCCCTTTCCTTGAAATGCCATCCCAAGACCTAAGCAATCTTGTTCACCTATGTGTCAGGAGCCTTGGCCACAGCTCAGTACCAGGCATAACAATTACTAAAGGCTTTTCAATACGGTAATCGCTCCTTTTCCATGAAGGCTATGTTCCGAAACCATCAGTGGATGCCTGAAACTGTGGATAGTACTGAACCTTATATTACTATGTTTTTTGTCTCTATATACAGACCGATGGTAAAGTTTAATTTATACATGAGGCACAGTGAGAGATTAGCAACAATAAGAATACAATAGAACAATTATAACAATATACTGTAATAAAAGTTATGTAAATGTGTTCTCTCAAAATATCTTATTATACTGTACTCACCTGTTCATTTAAAGGAAGCACTTTATGGCTTCTCGTTGGCATATCCGAACTGCCAGCATAACTACTCTTGTGCTTTGGGGCCATTGTTAAGTAAAGTAAGAGTTGCTGGAACACACCCGAGAAGGCTACTATGTGACTAGTGGGGGGGAGCGTATGCTGTGTGGATACACTGAAGAAAGGAATGATCCATGTCCCGGGTAGGAAGGAGCAGGATGGCGCAAGATTTCATCACGCTACTCAGAACGGCACACAACTTAAAACTTACAAATTACTTATTTCTGGAATTTCCCATTTAACATTTTCAGACTGCAGTTGACTGTGGGTAACTAAAACCACAGAAAAAGAAACCATGGGTAAGGGGGACTACTGTAGTTAAAACATTCTCGCCCATGAAGAGGGGAAATGAAAACAAAGAAGGGGTAAAGGAGACTATGTGCAGAAGCTACATGAGAACACGCAGTCTGCAACGTATTCTGTGCTCAGAACGGGCTTTCTGCTTTGGATATTGAAACTATGTGTGTGCCTCTACACACATAGGATTTCATGGCTCTTATTATGATCAGGGTAAAATCTAAATACAGTGAATGCTGTTTTTCTCCTCTTCTTCCTCCCCCTCCTTCGCTCTTATTTCAGAGATGTGTGGCTCATCAGAGGAAGCAAGATGACCTTTCTAAACTCAGTTGCATGGAGTCTAATTTTACTACCACACCTGGTTCCATATCTATAAGGAACCCATATATACTCCCAATTTCCTTTTGCCTTCACTCAGAGCTCCTTAAGTGTCTGCTGTATCTCCCATTTTCTTTTTTGGCTCTCACTCATCATTCTTACGAGAATCTCAAATGGCTTCTTCCAGGCTTGGACCATGAACTCTTACCTGATTTTTTTAATATGTTCTCTACCTTTTCTAATGATGATGAAGATGAGGTCGACAATGTGTGTTGTTTAGGCATCGTTTACTGAGCATCTATTATATGCTACACACGACTGTGAGGAATTTACATGTTTTCTACATACTCTCATTTACTCATTATCTGATTTTTACTCTATGAATAACTCATTGAGTCAGGTATTAGCATCTCTCTCTTTTAGATGAAGAAACTGACGGTGAGAGAGAGGTTTGGTCACGTCCAGTTGTCATATAGTCAGTAATTAGCAATGCTGCATTTAATTTGTGTTCTGTTTGATCTCAAAGCTCAAGCTCCTTCTATTTGACAACTTTTGTTGCAAGTGGTTGCATGTGGCTCACCACTGCTGTCTCTTTTAGCTCCTCCTACTTCTGCGTTGGCTTCATTGACTTATTTCAAAGTACGTACACTACATGTTTGACTAATACTTCTGTGTGTCCATTTCCAAATTTGCCTTTCTGTTCCAACTCACATTCAGAGTACACCACAACTTAGCATTCTCAAAGAATGTTCTCAGAATATTTTCCCCAAAGCTTTATAGAAAGACAAATATCTCATCATTTCTCTCAAGGCCTCACTAATTTAGATATTTTCTATAACTCTGAGAGCCCTTATAACTTGTCTTGTTCCCTGATTACACAATCTTTATGCAAAATTTTAATATTTTCTATAGAAATATACTAGGGAAATATAAATATTATGTTTTAAGTTTTCTTAAACTGACTTCACCTATGTCTTCCAAAGGAATCCATTTGATACCTCTGACTGATTCACTAGGAAAGTTTTCAAATTGTTGCTGCAGGAATATCAAGAGAAATAAAGAGTTAATATTCCTCTTCTGCAAAATATAATTTTACAGTGATAGTTTTGAAAGTTAGGCATTTTGGAGAAAGGAAATTATAAAATTCTTGTATCCTCACCCTGGCTTATCAAGGACGAGGCCTGGTGTACTTGTTCATAAAGACTGATTTAAAGAAAACCCTGGTCTGACAGAATGAATAAGGGAGGAAAGCCTTCTTCCTTCTAATGTGGGGGAAGAAGGACTTCAGATGGTGATTGGGAAAGAACCCAATCACCCAGAGGAATCCTACTAGAGTGTGCTGGAGAAAGGCTGCAAGGCTCTAAGGTAAGCCAGACTTGTGAGTATTTCCAATAAAATTCAGAGAGATAGTGGTGAGGTACCAGCAGGAATAAGCTTAAGAAATAATACTTCTTATCTAAAATAGTCAAACTCCTAGAAGCAGAAAGTAGAATGGTGATTGACAGGGCTTAGGGAGAAGGGGAAATGGGGCATTCCTGTTCAATGGGTAAAAAGTGTCAGTTATGCCAAATGAATAAGTTCTAGAAACCTGTTGTACAACATTTTGTTTATAGTTAACAATACTGTCTTAAGTATTGTACACCTAAAATTTTTCCAAGAGGGTGGATCTCATGTTATCTGTTCTTAACACAATACAAAAAAAAAAAAAAAGAGGTAGTACTCCAGTTTATACAGAGTATTCATGGGGGGCAGATGTGTCCAGGGGCTGACTTACAGGAACACCATGCTTCTTAGAGCATCACTTGTCTGTAGAGCCTGGGGTTGGGACTAGGAAACCTCTGAGAATAAGGAGCCCAATGACCAAAGACCATGTGGTCTTTAGGAGTGAAAAACTGTATCCAGAAAGTCAGATAGGACTCACTACACCTCAATATTCACCAGTCCAAGGAGCAACTGAGATCAGACACTCTGCAGCACACTTTTACAAGATCTAGAGAACTTTGCGTGGTTTCACGTCTTCCTTACCATCCCCCTAACCATGAGGTCATGAGAGCCAGAGCTCTCCCCCATATATATGAGGCCATTTTGAAAAGGATCAAGGACAAGAAAAAATATTTGAGAAACTAAGCAAGTCTAATTATGAAACCAACTCAGGCTCATTATAGAAACGCACACACACAATATATATATATACACACAAAAAGAAGAAAACAAAAACACTCATGATCCCATACAACCAGAAATAATAGCTTTTGAACATCAACGCATTTTAGCTGTTTTAGTTTTTAATGGGGTGTAAAACTTACATATTATTTTTTAAGATAAACATTTATAGTGAATACCTTTTTATTTCAATAGATGCTTTTGCTAAAACATCACTATGAAGAGTTGAATAGTACTCAAGCATATGACTGGGCCATAATTGATTTAACCAATCCTTTATTGTTGGGCATTTAGGTTATCACTGTTACAAATATTTCTCATACAAATATTCTTAGAGATACATATTTGGAAAAAAATCCTTAACTGTTTCTTTAGGTTAAATTTCCAGAAGTGCAATGGGTGAGTTAAAATACATTTTAAGACTTTGAATACATACGTAGTTTTAGATTGCTTTCCAGTAAGGCTAAACTCAAAATTGAGGTGTCTTAACAAATTCAGCAAAATATCTGATTACATAGTCTTCTTCATCCTTGGCAATATAACAACTATGATTCACAGCAAGATAAAGTTCTACTGTGAATCTAAGAAACTCCACCTGGAATAAGAGTTCTGACATTTATCTTTTCCAGATGGAATGAAATCTGAAATAAGCAGGGAAGGAGGTTCTCAATTTATCCCCCTGGTGTTTATGGCCAATTGCCAAATATCATAATTTCCTTACAGATGCAACAGTACCCGTCTTCTCTTTGTAAATCATTTTGTAAAGGCTTTTGTTTGAAAGATACCTGCCTTTTCATTGGCCAGCATGCTACCTCATCATGTTTCATTGCTAACTGAAAATGACATTTAAAAAAAAACAAAAACATATTATCCGGAAAACCCCTCCGGGCTTCAGTTTTGCTGTCACCCCCGCATGGATCATCACGGTGATGACTTCCTTAGGGATTATTCACAGGCGCAAGAACAGTCTGCTTTGTGCATGGAAAGACTGTAAGCCACTAATCTGTAGAACTTAATTTAGAAACAACCTGCAAAAGATAGTTAGCAACTAATGAAGGTTAACTGAACAACCCTCCCTGGAGATGGTTCTCCTGGCTTAGCTATAACTGTGTAAAGCCTTTTACTGCATCTGTTACACCCAGGAGGCCAGAGAGGGAGAGAAGACCAACATGAGACAAATAGAATCTGCTCTTCTGTCACATCTCTGCTGCCCTACTTAGGAAGGGAGCTGAATCTGAGAGCAGGGACCAAAGAGAGTTTAATTTAATTGGGAGTGAGAAGAATCTATATTGGAACAGGAAAGGGCTGAGCCCCAGAGGGAGGAGAAATGTAAGGGGAGAGGGGAATTCAGAATCCAGTAGTATGGCATAGCCACTGAGAACTTTTCAATTAAGCAGGTCTAAGTGATCTTTACATTTAATTTTATTTTGCATATTCTGGAAAAACTTACATGGTTCATAAATTAAAATAATATAGAAGAATACAGTGAAATGTCTTAGTCTAAATTTTGTGCCTACCACCCTCTCCCAAAGGACTTCTTTTTTAGTTTCTAGGGTGTCTTTCCCATGCTTATGCAAATACAAACCAAAATTCATTTGTTTTTAAATTTTCTACCTTCCAAAAATATTTTTAGTAGTGATGTTCAATATTCAGTTTAAGTTATTTGAGATGTGAGACAAATCTCCAGAATTTAGTAAATCTGCTTCACACAAGTCTTATATGAAGTGTGTGTGTGTGTCTGTGTGTGTGTGTGTGTGTGTGTGTGTGTGTGTGTGTGTGTGAAGGAACCAGACTGAGTTCCACATCTGGGTTGATATGATGTGCAAGAAACAGTAACATGTGTGAATGGAGAGAAAATCCATATACTGAATTAATTCAGCAAAAGGAAGCCAGAGGTGACTGTGAGAACATAAGCCCACCAGGAATTGACAGAAATTTTGAGGATGGTGGTGGATTTTTCACAAAATGTGTGGCAGTGGTGGGAACCAATCTTATTTAGCTTTTAAAGGACAGAACAGACTCAGTATCTGAATTATACACTATTGCCTTCAACTATGAAATAACCTTTAATTAATTATTCACTGGTGTGCAGGGACTTGGTGATAAAGTATCATCATTGCCAAACTGAGAAGTTTGATATTTTCTAAAGGTAAATGAGGAGTCATTGAAAGTTTTTTAATATGAGGATGACAGAATTGGAAGTACATTTCTAGAGGTTGAATTGGCAGCAGAAAATTAGCAATGCTATTCCTGGATTTGGGAATACCAGAATAATTAGGAAGTATGTTCATTATTGATGTGTAATAAATGATCCCCCCAAATTTAGCAGCTTACAGTATTTATTACCTTGCAGTTAATGTAGGTCAAAAATGTGGGCATGGTTATTGCAGGATTTAGCTCTTCAGAGGCTGTTGGACTAGGAACCTCAGTTCCTCCATGGCCGTTGGCCAGAGACCTCCCTCACTTCCTCTCCATAAGCCTCAAAACATGGCAGCCGGCTTCCATCAGAGCCAGCAAATGAGAGACAAGAAAGGGCAACCAAGGTGGAAGCCAGAGTCTTTTTGTAAGCTCATCTCAGAAATGACATCCCATCACATGTACTGTATTCTATTCATTGTGCCTTATTTTATTCATTCAAAGTGAGTTGCCAAGCCCAGTCTACACCAAGGGGAGGGGATTACTCAAAAGTGTGAATATTGGCAGGCAGGCTCATAGGGGGTCATTTTGGAAGTTATTTCACCCTAGCAAGCTGAAAGTAGTGAGGCACTGCTGTAGGTGGTTCCTATCTGGCAGAGATAGGGGAATGGTGTGAAAATGAAGACAAGATTATAATTGCCAGGATTTTCAAACAGATTGGATTTGGGTGGGGTGGTAGAGTGGAGAGATGATGAATAGAAGAAAGGCATCAAGGCTGGCTGATTGAGATGGTTGCCGGGTGAGTCACAGAGAGAAAACACACAAGAAGAAGCAGATTTGGGAGAAACACCATTTCACAAGAATAAGTTTTAGCAGACTCAGCTTTAAAGAATCAGGAGAGAAAGACATGAGAATTCTTTTGGTTTTATTAACTTGTAGCAGCTGGTGTAGGAGCAAGAACATATGTACTGGAGTCAGACAGACTTGGGTTCAAGTAGCAACTCTAAAGTCTCAGTTACTCTTCTGTTAACATGGGAGCCATTCCTACCCTTCCTATTATTTTCAGAGCTACATGAGATAATCTTTTAAAATTCCTAGTACAGACTAGGTGCTCAATAAATACCATATAATGCACACTTTTTTGCCCAAATTTGTGAGGGAAAAATAAGGATGTGCATTATACATGGGTAGTATTAATTCTGTACCTATAGAAATGCTTTTAATTCTTTTATTTATGCTTATGAGTTAAAAGTATAACTCTAAAAATCAATAACAATATCCGTATGCAAAATAATACACTGGAATATGATAATCAGTTTTGTTGAACTTATAATGAACTTTCAACGACAAAGAATTCTTGGCCTTCTATAATGTGTAAATATCGTAAATTTGTTACCGGTACATAAAATTTTTTGTACCTTGTATCTGTTCTTGTGTTTTGTAATTATTTGTTACATAAAACTTCTTGTACCATAATATGTTAAAAAATAAATGCTAAAATTCCTTTATAATGCAAAAAATAAGTACCTAAACGTAAACAAATAAAAATTTGAATTAAAATATTAAATTGAAAGACTTTTTTCCCCTGAAAGTTTGGGCCAAAAACGTGGGTGTGCATTATACATGGGAATGCATTATACACGGCAAAATCAGTACAGTAGTACTGAATATGGTTCTCCTACATATTCTCAAAAGCCAGTATAAAAATACCCTTTGTCAGTGTCTCCTTATAACCATTAAATGACCCTGCTTATATCATGTTACTCTGTTAACTTCATAAACTGCATAAAGTTTACGTCTGCATAACTGTACAGCTCAAAGTCAGTTTAGATACATCAGTTTTATATGTAAAGGTCTTAAATATGTCATCCAAATATCCCCCAAATGTAGGTACCTAAACATTTAGACTTGGATGCCACTAGCTTACTATTCCTCATGTGCATAGTTAGTGTATTATTTTCCTTCTATCTCTCTCCTTTTTTGAGTCCTATTCCAAACTCTAGCTAAAATGTTATTTTTAGTAGCCTCTCCTTTTATTGTATAGAAAGACAGTTCAATACATTTAAAAAAAAAAAGACTAAGACATGGGTTTGAATCCTGACATCCTTTTTTATTAGGCATGTAAACGTTTTGGGCTTCACTTTCCTCATTCATAAAAATGGGGACAGTATCATCTGCCTTATGTTCCCACAGAAGGAATGGCTGAGAATTACAGAGGTGGAAGTTGCCATCACCCCTGTCTTCCCTGTAGTAACTCAGAGGTCAGGGCCTTGTCATTGTGTCTACTACTTAAGCACCAGGACAGATTGTGTATGGAGAGTAATTGGTAGTAACAGATTAGTTCCCCCTTATCTTGTGTGGTCTGGGGCAGCTCTCTAAGGAGCTATTCTTCTCCTGGAAAGAAGCTCATGGCTTGGCAGGAAGGGACATATGTCCAGAGTTTGTGGGGGTAGCTCCTAACCCTTATCTGCCCCATGTCTCTACTGTTACATCATTCTCTTGACATGTTTCTGAGGACTCCTGTGTGGGCCTACCAGCTCATCCTTTCAGTTCACATACCATTCTGTACCTCAGGGTCCCTTCCTGGTACACTTCCAGTCCTCCCTGTCCCAGCACTTTCATGAGGGGGACCACTCCTGATATGAGCAATCACAAGAGACCTCCAATCTTAGATACTGCCTGAATTGGTGGAACCTCCCACCAGATATCTGTTCCAGCCTCACAGCTCCTGTCTGGAGAATGCCAGAGAATCACTGGGCCTTGAGGCTCCCTTCCCTTCTGGGACTGTGGCCCTGCTCCTTAACACTACCGGAAATCACTGGATTGCCACTCCATTCTCACTTGTTTGCTGTCCTCAGTGTTGTATGCTTAGCTCTAGACACACTTTTAGTTGCAATAAGAAAACCAGCTCTGGGGGGAGCCAGCTGCTATGTCCTGAGGACCAAAGCAGCCCTGTGAAGGAACTGAGGCCTCCTGCCAAGAGCCACCTTCAATTTGCAAACATGTGAATGAGCCACCTCAGAAGCAGACCCTTTAGCTCCATCCAGGCTTTCAGATGACTGCGGCCCTGGCAGACATCTTCACTGCAGCTTCATGAGAGACTGGGAGCCAGAACCAACCAGCTAGGATGCTCCCGAATTCCTGAACTACAGAAATTGTGAGATAATAAATATTTATTGTTGTTATAAGTTGCTAGGTATGCAAATTTGTTATGCAGCAATATGTAACTAATTAAATCTCTGATTTGACCTAATTTCACTAGTGAGACCATTGAGACCACTTGGGCTACCATGAAAACACAGTCTTAACAGAATGACAAAAGTTAACATAGATATATGAGTCTGACAGTTAAGTTCGCAAACTTGTTGCAATGATGTTGCTAACATTTTTTCGATATCAGAGGTATTATTCTTTATGAATCTGTACCAACTGGACAAACAGTTAACAAAGTTTACTATTTGGAAGTGCTGAAAAGGCTGTGTGAAAAAGTTAAGCGACCTGAACTTTTCGTCAACAATTCATGGCTCTTGCATCATGACAATGCACGAGTTCACAGGGCACTGCCTGTGAGGGAATTTTTAGCCAGTAAACACATAACTGTATTGGAACACCCTTTCTACTCACCTAGTCTGCCCCCCAGTGACTTCTTTCATTACTCAAAGACAAAGGAAATATTGAAAGGAAGACATTTTGATGACATTCAGGACATCAAGGGTAATACGACGACAGGTCTGATGGCTATTCTAGAAAAAGAGTTCCAAAATTGCTTTGAAGGGTGGACTAGGCACTGGCATGAGTGTATAGCTTCCCAAAGGGAGTGCTTTGAAAGTGACCATAATGATATTCAGGAATGGGGTATGTAGCACTTTTTCTAGGATAAGTTTGCGAACTTAATTGTCGGACCTCGTAGGGAAACTTAACTAAAAGTTTAACAATATGGTAATTAAAGCCAACGCGCGAGCGCACACACACACACACACACACACACACACACACAGAAGTTGTCCTCCCTCACCTCATGATTCCTAGTTGAAACTAATTGCTGATCCTTTTAGGCATTATATAGGTGACAAAACAAGGTAAATTTTTGTTCAGAAGGAAACAAAATAAAACATAGTATTCCTGTTTGGCTTTTCAGATACAATGTTAATTCCACATCTCAAGAAAATCCACTGGTAAAGTTGGAAAAAAAAGAGTGGTAGGAGGACCTAAAATATTAGGTTGGTGCAAAAGTAATTGCAGTTTTTGCAATTATTTTTAACCTTTTAAACCACAGTCACTTTTGCTCCAACCTAATAGATACACTAATCAAGGGGCACTACATGAGACAGATATTTTCAACCTAGAAAGTTAAAGGATGAAAGAAACGGTAACTTTAATATTCTTCAATATTCTACAAGACATGGACAAGTTAAAGTGGAATTGTTTATCTGATGTCAGTGTGAATGCATAGGTCTAACAATATGGTGTTTTGGATGTCTGGTCTATATTTGGATTATAAAAAAAAAGTGTCCACTCCAGGAAACAAAGATATGTATTCATGCAGAAGCTGTAGGTTGAAATAGAAACAGATACATATAAAGCTTATAAAAATCATAGGCTTCTAGGAAGACATGAAAAGGTAATAATATCCCATCCGCTCATTAACGAGCCCTCAGTCCTAGCGTATCAGGCATTCTTAAATTCTTGCAATGTCTTCATCCACATCAGCCTTCTCACTAGTGCTCTCACTTTCACTTGCGCCCTTTCCCAATCCATTCTCTGCAAGGCAGCTGGCCTGTTCGTTTTCAACTATAAAACTAATCGTCTCTCTTTGGTTCAAGGCCTTCACTGTCCTTACCTTAAAGTGCAGCCTCCTTCCCGTGACTTATGAGGCCCTGATGCCTCGGCCCTGACTCTTCTCTGACATCACTCCTCTGCCTCCTTTGTCTTCCAGAATCTCCCGGGCCCTTTCCTGTCTCTGGTTTTGGTCCTGGGAGTGTCTCCTGTGGCTGGCTCCTTCTCCTCCTTCAGGTTTCTGTCTAACTCTCATCTCCTAGGAAGGCCTTCACTGACAATCTCATCAGAAGTGTCCTACACAAGTTACTTGTTATTTGATTACAAGGTTGCTTTCCTTCGCAACATTTATCATTTCTCTGAAATTATACACTTTTTTCTTACTTATTTATTGTCCGTTTATCCCACTAATCTGTAAGTTTCAAATGTGTTGTTTACCGTTGTGCTCCCAACACCTAGCACAATGACACACATGATTATTTTCTTCTTCTTCACCATCATCATCGTCATCATCATCATCATGAATGAGACAAAATAGACAATTGAACTTCTGAAGGTTTCATGGAAAATTTCCGTAACCGGCACTATTTCACAAACTCTTCCTTCCCTCTTTTTCTTCCTTCTTCTGTCCCTCGCCTAACCCCTTCTCTCTCTTAATTTCTCCATAGCTTAAAATACACTTTGCAGCTCTCAGAGAGTGTGACACAATTATATTCTGTCCTGAGCTCCTCACTGAAAGATCATATGACTAAGTGCTGGCTCACTATCTTCCTTAGTGTCCCTTTCAGTGTAGCGAGCATGCATTTTCTACTTGGTGAAGACTTTTTAACACATTTAGCTCAATGGTGTTTTCTTCTGTTGAGGAGTATTATTAATGTGTGACAGAAAGTGCTGAGGGAGTGAAGAAAAGTGCGGTGGTTGGCAGTACTATTAATAGTAATTTGGGAAACTGAGACCTACAGGAGTAAGACTCAAGTCCAACCTGAGAACTTGATATGTGTGTGCTAGCCAGGAATGAGCAGAGCTTTCTGATAGCATTGCTCTTTACTAATTCACCCCCGCCCCTTTTTATTTTACCAAACTACAGGTCAATATAACTCTAATTAATATGAAATAAAACAAAAATAAAATCTTATTTGTTAAATTGTTTTGTATTACATTTATTTTGATAAGTTTTAATGTTATTACTATTTTCCTGAAATTTATTACATGCTCTTACATTAACATAAAGAAATAATTCATTAAATTTTTACTTTTGTTCATATTTTTCCCATGTACATGTATGGCTTAGGATAATAATTTTTTGAATAATGATGAAATATTAAAAGTCAAGGCCTGAGCGACTGCTTATTGTGTTAGCTCTGAAATTTGGAAACCAAGATAATAAATATTAAGAAAAGGCCATTTATATTTTTAATGACATTATCTCCCAAAGGGTTAAAAAAATATACCTTAGGTTTATTTAACAAATTTTACTTACTTATAACAAGATTTATGAATGAATTATCAATCATCAGAATTGAGTACACATACACAGTTGCATATTCACAATTTTGAGGTTTAAAGTGTTCTGAAAACCAAAAGGGATTTTGTTTATCTGCTTTTGCGACAAATTCGTTTGGCATCAAAATCTAACTTGAACTGAGTCAGGGTTGTTGAGTACCTTTATTTATTTCACTGAGTGTGAACACAGACATTTCACTGCAAAAATAGTAATGTATTTAATTTTGGGGTGTTGCCTCAGCCCCCCTTGGAAGTATTATAAAAAATAGTTCATGCACTTTATTACCTTTGAAAGAATGTAAAAAGTGTGAAGTCAGTGGCACATGCAGTCTCAAGGTTCTCAGAAGGGGGACTGAGGACCTGTGTCATAGAATCATAAACGAATGTTCAAGTTGGAAGCTATCTAAGAGATAATATATGAATTCCTACCTCCTTGTTTTATGAATGAGGATGCTGAGTCCAGAATGGGGCAGTGACCTGCCAAAGGTCTTACTACTCGGTTAGTAGCAGAGATAGAAATAGACTGCAGTCCCCAGGGTCCTGGGTTTCTCCTCACAGCCTGTAACGAGCTCTTCTCAGTGGCTGGATTTTCTAAACAAGTGAAATAGACACGAGTGTGTCCTCTACTCCAGACTCACTGTGTCAGTGCGGAGGGAGGTAAAAAAGTGTGTACACACCTACTTCTGAAAGAAACAGTGTCCTTTTCTTCCTCCCCAGTGGATCCCTATAAAACTATTCGACTAATCAGCACAAGGGGCGCCACCATCACAGTCTCCCTGGTGTGTCAGGCACCGGCCAAACACTAAAAAGGCGGAGTCCTAGACCTCTAACTCCAGCTCAACTTTATCTTTTGATGAGTTTCTACTAAAAACACTTCAGAATGCATATTAGTTTTCAATCAATCACCAACAGTTTACTGGGTTTCTATGTGTCCACGGTTGTGAAGTGACTAAATCAGTGATTTTCAGCCAGGGGTGGTTTTGTCTTTTAGGGAATAATTGGCAATGATGGAAAGCATAGTTGCTTGTCACAACTTAGGGCACGCGACTGGCATTTAGTGGGTAGAGGCCTGGGATGCTACTCAGCACCTTACAACGTGCAGGACAACTTCTGGTCCAAGAGGTCTGCAGTGCTAAGATCAAGAATCTCCGGCACTAAACATATACCATTATCTTCTTCTTCAGATACTATATACTCTAATTGCAAAACAGGCATTCATGAAGTTAGGAAGACTAACTAAATACAAAACTCAATGTATTAAATAATTTAGATTCAAAAGACCAAAGATCAAGCCCCACCCTGCCACATATTTCCCCTGTGACCTTTGGAAAATCATGTAAGCATGTGGGCCCTCAGTTTCCTTATCTCTCAAGCAAGGTTATTGATAACTAACCTACATATTTTATTGGGCTGCTGTGAGTAACAAAGGACATCGTGTGTTTGAAAATACTTTGAGCACTGTAAAGCAGTATATAAATATAAGTCAGCTTAGTGCTGCTTTTCTTTATAACACTACCACAAAATACAGACGGACGTGTTTTGCTTTTACCAGCCTAGCACCAAATTGGTTGTAGAAGTGTCCACCTTGATCTCAGGGATCACCGTCATCCATGGGTGATCCGAGTCAGGAACCCCACATCCTTCTTGATCTTTTTCTTTCTCTCACTCCCCAGTCAGTCACTGAATCCTGGGGAATCTACATATTTCCTTGTTTAGAAGGGGTAAATGCAGGAATACAAATCCAAATTAATATTCCACCCATGCACTCACTGATGAATTTAATGTTGAATCAAAGACTGATGTCATGACATGATTAATGATGCTATGTTGTCCTTTGCCTCTTCTTGCATCTCACCCTCCAACCCCTCGAGATTTCTTCCTGTATTATTTGGGAGGAAATACCTTTGTGGAGACTCAGTGACAAGTCCATTGTTTCCTGATACCTTACTGCCTTTGTTTTTGGAAATAAATAGACTCAAGACCAGGTGAATAGTCATTTTTAGAGTGGGAATCAGGATGTGAGTGAAGAGACATGAGGTCATCATTTGAGGTCTAGTGGAGGAGCTCAGATCTTTGAGGACTTCTGTGAAATCTCTCTGGAAAGTGTGTGGTAATTGGTCAAAATGGGAAACGCTGCCATATAAGTAGAGGGTACCAAAATTTACTTCTTTGCATAGAGTATTTTGCATTATGCACACTTAGTATATTAACTCCTATTTATGGAAAAAGATTTACTACAGTTTAATTATTCACTCTCTAAAATATGTTTTATCTGTGAAATTATTCCTAATAGTGTAACAAATACTCTTCCAGTGCAATTAAAACATATTTTGATTTACAAACAAAAGTTTGAAGGCACATCTCTTCTGACATGTTAAATGATGTATATAGGGTGGAAAGAAAAGGACAAATGGACAATCCTTGCATTGATGGAAGAATTGTACAGTGCAATTAGAGAAGAGAAGGGAAATCACTGATAAGTGCAGATCAGTTCATAGGACCAAATTCACTTTTTAAATCCATAGTATCGTCATTGCTTATAGCATACAAATCTCAGACTATGGTTTAACGTCGGTATAAATAAAAGCAGTGAAATGATTTCTTTTCTTTCCCTTGACGTTTTGAGCTGTATGGTAATAGAAAGCCTCAGCATGCAGAAATTCTTACATGAGACATCCTTTACAAATTCCCAGTGTCACTCAGTGGAATACAAATGGCTATGACGCAATTAAATTATATTATTGCTTGGGTGTTAACCAAAACTTCAGTTTTTCTCCCCCTGTGATACTCAGAAGGGTTGTATTTTTCCCATGACAATACATTTTCCCCCATGACATAAGATCATGCACAGACTGATTTGACCCTACCCATAAAGCAAAAGAGAACCATCTTGCTGGCTGTAGCAGCTGGCCTGTCCATCATACCCACCATCACCCAAAGCAGACTGGAATTTCCTTTTAACCATAAACACTAAGTTGCCTTTATCTTCCCAAGCCATACATTTCTTTGACTCTAGCTATCTCTGTGTATGAACACCAGAAAGTCTCCTGGTGGTGGGGATGATTGAGGGGCAGAGAAATGGAAACAAATTAGATCTCACTTTACAAATTATAAGGAAATCTGGGTTAAATCGTATACTCTAAATTCTAACATGCTATAAAGTAGATTATTCTATTATATCATTTCCTTGGGCCTTTTATTTCACACTTACCAGTTTCCTGTCTGATGTTCATGCTTAGAGGTTTGTACTGACAACTTCGATGTCAGAGAGATGTCTGCTAGATTTATATGGAGGCTGACTTTGCAAAATCACATTCCAGAATGAAACTTGCCTCTTTAACAGTTCCAACAGACTTTCCAGGAAAAACCTCTTTCTAACCCAGAAAAAGCCAATCCTTTATTCTTTCTTTCATTGAGCTCCATCTAATGGCAATTCCATGCTTTTCAAAAGGGAGGGAAATTCATGGTGTCAGCGTGAAGGGTAAACTCCCTCAGGGGAGTGCAGGGAGCTGAGTTTGGGCTTTTCTCAGTAACAGTAGTAAGCCTTGGGGTTTATTATTTGCTGGACCAGGATTTTACTGATTGGATTTCAGTCCTGGGCACGGAGAAAGTAAACAAAAGAAAAAATCTATGCTTTCACTTAATCATATCCCAAAGCAAAATACCCCTCGTGTACAACTCCAAGAAACATTTGGCAGGCGTTGAAGCCGTCCAGCTGTTTTAAATGTCAAGTCAGATAAGGAAATTGCAGGTTTGAGACCGAAGGCTGGAGGAGGCCTCTCTAGCAGCCCTTTACTGCAGTACTTCCTGACACTGAGTCAATGCAGAAAATGCACATCGTGATAAGCACGCATTTCAGGATCAAACAGCAACAGCAAAGCTATAATGCCTGATCAGTCACTATGCTGTTCATCAGAGTGGAGAGACCCACAGGAACTGATCCAAGCGTGTCATTCAGGAGGTGCTGGATGCACACTCTGCTGAGTCACTGGCCTTGGCAGGATGAGCTGGCTGGGACCTGGTAGGCAGGTGATAGAGGGAGAAAGAACTGCTCTTTAAACTAAACAGAAGCCCCTTTCCTGAGGCTCACTTTTTATGAGAGTCCAATCCCTTATTTTCTCTGTTTCTTATATTTGAGCCATTCAGACAGTACTGGAAGTATATTTACTTATAAATGTCGAGTTATTACAAATATATCAGTTTCCAGGGGGCAAGGGCTCTTTCTTCCTTCCTACTTTCACTCCTCTCCAAACATAGGCACATGGACACACACACATACACACAACTGCCTGGGGAATAGCTATGGTCATGGCTTAGAGAAATTAAAGAATCCAACACCAGAAATGAGATAATACAGAGAAAATGAGCAGAACCGCATCCGCACCCCGCTCCTATGTCTGTGATAAAAGACAGGAGGGGTGCACAGAACCACCCTCCCCCAGCGTGGAGTCAGGCTGCCAATCCGAGGTCGGCTCCTCCAGGAACTTTGCCAGCTCCCACCTTGTGCCTTTATACCAACTTGCTTAATGGGAAAAATTATCTATTCCATGAGTGAGCCAGTAAATATTTCCGCTGAAAAGCTGTGAAAGGTGGGAATGATCCATCCGGAAGCAGCTGTTTGAGTCCCAGAACACCCGTCAGGCCAGCTGGAGTTCCCTTTGTCATCTCTTTGTTATCGAGATGAGGTTGCTCCCTATAGAGGTGCCTGGCTTCTCAAAGGCCTTGCATTTCCAGTCTTACTATATTTACTCATGACCAGTGGGAGTGACTTTGTTTCTCCAGCCAAAGGTGAATGATTATTACAAAAGATGATTTAAGGACTGAGGTGACTCTGAAAGAGAGTCAGGAAATGCAGTAATATATCTCCACTTTAATTTGTTTAGTATCAGCCCCCTCTCCACAAACCAAATATTCCTCTGCTGGTTGTGTTGGCTTTTGACCATAATTTGTCTGCTAATACGGAAATTCTGGTCCTGGTTTGCCTTCTCTTCAAGGGCATAAAGCGGCCGTGTCCGTAAGGAAATCTTGACTTAGAGAAATAGAAAATGCCTTCTGTGTCCTATGATGATCATGTGCCTGCCCTGGAACGGCCAGATTGTTGCCCAGGAGGGGTTTCCTAGCCCCACGGAAATTGATCCTTTACTTATAACTGCACTCCGTACCTCTCCACAGAATGTGAACTCCAGGTGGATTCATTCGCACACATGCTACCTTATAACCAACATCCACACTGTATCTTAGGCCTAAGGGTAACAATATCTCCCTAGAACAGGAGAAGATCTATATCCTCCATTCCTCTCATTCATCCACCCACTGGGAAGATTGCAGATAGGTCTAGAAATAAAAGGTTGAGGATATGAGACGTCAACAATTAAGCCCTGTCATTCTTCAGGCCGATAACCGCAACATTTCCCTGGTACTTGGTTTTGCCTTTGCTGTACTGTCAGAAGTTCACGTAGTTGCAAGTGACACAGCACTGTCCCAAGAATGGCTTAAATTAATAAGGATGATTTCCCCCAAACCCTTGGTTTGTGTTTCCTTGTCTACGATGGTGTATCTTTGCCACCCCCAACTCTGAGAGAGTCTGGTAAGCTGCGATTTTTAGCCAGGCATGTTGTTACCTTGGACAAAATGAATAAGGAAGTGGTGGTAAGGTGGGGATTAGATTTTGGGTGGGAAAACAGTAGTGACTGCTACATTCCCAGAATTATACATATCTGTGGAATGAGGCCTTAAAATGTGAAGACAAGGCATTGTCAGATCCTAAAATGATAAAACAAAGCTTGGTTGGAAAGGAGGTAAAAAGCATTGTAACAAAAGTCTTCAGACTGAAATTCAGTCCCTTGCTAGGAGGGAACAGCTGCTTTTCTGATAGCCTGAGGAGCAATTCATACTGTCTCCAACCTCCACTCTCATCCTTTTCCCCCAGCGAACGTCAGGGGAGCCGAAGAGAATCCAGTTCAGAAATCACATGGAGGTTGATGTTGCAGGAGGCCCTTGGATCCAAACCTGTCATCAATTGAAGCATGTGGTAGCATTGTAGATGACTGATTAAACTGGGGCATAAAATGATGACATTTAGGTGGGGATTTGTCACTCTGTATACACTAGTTGGATAGTATTTTATTCCTTCCTAGATACTCCATGGTGATGGTTTTTTAAAACCTGCTTTAGCTTAGCTGTCTTAAGTTCTTTGTTTTTCAAAGCTCTGGTGTGTGTTCCACCTGAGAGGCATCAGAACTTAATCATGACGTTTTCTTGAGAGAGAGTGCTTACTATGTTTTACAGCGTATTTACTATGGTGTTACTTTGTTTGAGTGGTGGCTGCAACTTAGCATGACAAGACTGCCAATTTCACTTTATTATTTATTTTTTCTCTTGCACTGCTCCTGTCTTTTTGGAGGAAATTTACACCTGAGCCAGACTGATAGTTGGTACTCGTGTGAGAGTCATCTCACCCTGTCCTCTGGGAATGTAGGAAATGGAACAACATCAATCTCTTTCAAAACCAGCCAGGTGTTGGCAGATAACCTGTGCCTGTTAAGGAAGGGCAAGGCGTATCTGTGATTCCAGTTAAAAGGTCAAGGCTGCAACTTCAACTCATTACCCTATGAGGTCTTTTTGTTTTAGTTGTCCTTCCTTGACTGGGTGCTTCTATCAAAAGCTAACCTAGCACAGGTGAGGACCATGGCCTTTCCAAGCCTTCTCTAGCCGTCCCTCCAACGAAGGATCCTACTGTGTGAGCATTAATGTGCTAAAGCTCATTAGTGCTTGAAGAGTCTCAGCTCTACCAGAGGCCGGGGTGTAGTGCCAGAGCTGAGGGTGACACATAGGGAAGAGGGAATCCTTGACAGCCATTTCTTCTAAAAGGCATTTTCCTGCTGGGTTGGCTATGAAAACACGTTTTCATGGAGTGTGTGGACAGCTCTCTGCAACACCTATTTTCTTATTTGTTGAAATTAAGAATCAAGTGTTTATGAAAAAACAGAAATCTGCTTCCAGGAGGTGATTTTGAGATTTATATAGCTCAAAAAAAAAAAAAAAAAAAGTAATTTCAGTCACATCTTGAGAAACCTGCTAATCTGAGATATTCAAATATTTTCTTGCTACAGGGGAATCTCTTGAATAGAAATATTTTGGGTCCCCCGCGGCCGGGGTACTGGTGCAGCGAGCTCCGGAGGGATGGTTCCGCGGTGCCAGGTTGAAGTGTTGTATTTTGCAAAAAGCGCTGAAATAACAGGAATTCGTTCCGAGACCATTTCTGTGCCACAGGAAATAAAAGCATTGCAGCTGTGGAATGAGATAGAAACACGACATCCCAGATTGGCTGACGTCAGAAATCGGGTGATATTTGCGGTTCGTCAAGAATATGTCGAGCTTGGAGATCAGCTCCTCCTGCTTCAATCAGGAGACGAAATTGCCATTATCCCCCCCATTAGTGGAGGGTAGTGCTTTTGAGCCACTTGAGAAAGATATGAATGAAGTTGAAGAGAAACCTAAAGATATCATAAAATTCACTGCTGAGAAACTTTCAGTAGATGAAGTCTCCCAGTTGGTGACTTCTCCACTCTGTGGTGCAATATCCCTGTTTGTAGGGACTACAAGAAACAATTTTGAAGGGAAAAAAGTCATTAGCTTAGAATATGAAGCATATCTACCAATGGCAGAAAATGAAGTCAGAAAAATTTGTAGTGACCTTAGGCAGAAATGGCCAGTCAGACACATAGCGGTGTTCCATAGACTTGGCTTAGTTCCAGTGTCAGAAGCAAGCATTATCATTGCTGTGTCGTCAGCCCACAGGGCTGCAGCCCTCGAAGCTGTGAGCTATGCCATCGATACTTTAAAAGCCAAGGTACCCATATGGAAAAAGGAAATGTATGAAGAATCATCGTCATCTTGGAAAAGAAACAAAGAATGCTTTTGGGCAACAAGTGATTAAATCACTTAGGTTTTTAGTCTGCATTTTAAGTTTGGTAACCTTATCTTTGAGTACATTTTGATTTTTTTCTCCGGAAGTTAAGATAGTTTACTGAAGCATGATTTCTTATGTTATACCGGTGAGAAAAGGAGGACGAAAAAAAGCAAAATAAGTGGGTGTCTAACACTGGAACTAGAGATAGAGGAAAGCCTTTAATGAAAAAAAAGGAAGAATAATTTAAACATGAAGAAAGATGCTTGTGGCAGACCTTTTATTGTATGCCTAAGTTCTAATTAAAACTCGACTCACTGAAGTATGGCCCCTCCTCACTGACTTTGTCTCAGCACCTGTCCCCCCGGACCCCCACCTGCATATCCTGTGATATCACTGTTATTGGGCAAGCATTATGGGAATGTTGGCAGAACTGGAAAGTATAAAAAGTCATTATCGGACAGTCATGATATGATATATATTTTTAGAATCGATATATTTAAAAAATAAGCCAAATAAAAACATGATTTAAAAAGTTAAAAAAAAAAAAAAAAAGAAATATTTTGGGTGATATTTTCTTGTTTATGTATGAGAATTAGATATAGATCAAATCAAACAATAATCAACCAATGAGCAGATTGTAGTATGTTGCTACACAATCTCAAGTTGTTTACTTAAATGAGGATACTTTCATCTTTAGGAGGTATACTTGGCTGTGCAGAACGTGTAACAACATACCACAGAGTAGATGGCGTAAACAACAGAAATTTTCTCATGATTCTGGAGGTTAAAAGTATGAGATTAAAGTGTCAGCAGGATTAGTTTCTTCTGAGGTGTCTCTTCTTGCTTTGTAGATGGCTGTCTTTCCCCTGTGTCTTCACATCATCTTCCCTCTGTACTTGTGTGTGTCCTAATTTCCTCTTTTTATGAGGACATCATTCACATTGAATAAAGCCCTATCCTAATGACCTCATTTTAACTTAACCACCTCTTTAAAGGCCCTATCTTCAATACAATCTCATTTTGAGGTACTGGAGGTTAGAACTTCAACATATAAATTGGGGGGGTTGGGGGGGAAGTACACAATTCAGCCAATAACAGGAAGTATTAGCAAGAAAAATACATTTGCAGAGTACATAAATTTATTGACTCATATTACATGCCCGACAATGGGATAATTGGTTCACATATTATTTCATATACTTCTTACAATGATCCTAAAAACTAGATTAGTAGAATCTCTATTTTTCACAAATGAGAAAATTTGGGCTCAAATATTAAATAACTTTCTCAAAGGTAAGGGAACAAATTGTTGAAACCAAGTCTGCACACTATCTTCAGACAGTGCACACAGTATTATTATGCTCTTCTGCAGCTTATCGCAGGGCACAGAGCTGGTTGGCAGCAAATGAAGGCCTCCTAAATTGCAGTGCAGCATTCTATTGCACTGATATGCAAATGGCATTAAACAAATCTTGTTCTCACTACTCTGCTTATTAAAAAGGAAGACATCATTTTGCCTTGCGTTAGTTAAGTTACTTTTCAAGGGATAAAGAATATTAAACAGATCGAGATCTTTAAAAAATCATCAATGCTTTGTTTATTAATCAAGGCTATTGAAAGGATTTATACAGGTAGGGTGACAAACAAGCCTAATTTGCCTAAAACTGAGGGTTTTCCCATCATATGGGAGTTTTTGTGTTAAACCTGAGACAACCTCAGTTTTGGAAACAAACAGTTTTGGAAACAGAAGCAGAAAGTACAGAAAACTGTCTCAACAACCACAGAGTCAGGCCTTATAGAGAACAGGATTATCAATTGAGACACAGTGGCTAGAGACTTGTGAGAGACTGAGCATACAAACGTACAATGGCCAGACCATACATAAAAGTAGACCTTTGACCCACAACCTGCAGCAACCATCCCAATAAATCAATCCCTCATCTGCAAAAAAAGACCCAGGAAGCCAGCCTGCCATAAGTCACACTTACTGGATCAGATTGCTATCTCGGGAGGCAACCCAGGAAGCTAAACAATAACTTCTGTAACAATCAGCCCCAAATAGATAGGACTTAATTATTAACTGACCATGTCCCTAATCTTTGTCCCTGCTTCCAACTTGGGACCAACCAGAGAAAGCCAAATATGCACCCTTAACCAATCACATAGGATGCCCTGCTTCTAGTTAGTCCACCTACCGCTTCCCCAGGCCAACAGCCTCCAACCAGGGCACACCTGAAGACTTCCCTTCTTTCTACTATAAAGTTTTCCCATTGCTCTGCCTGCCTTTGAGTCTCTGTCAAAATGCTGGTGATTGGCAGACTCCCTTGCTATAGCTAGCTTAGAATAAATAGGCTTTGCTCACTTTCAATGATTGATGCAAGTCATTCTCTCTTTACAGCAGTGTTCCACCATTTTGGTGACTTAGCACTTTGCTGCTACTGCTTTTACCTACCTGCTGCCACTGGAAACAGACTCTATCACCTTGTGTCTCAGGTTTCTGTTTGCTGCCTTATTTCTGCATCTTGCAGGTTCTCCTCTTTCCCACCAGCTTCATCTCTTTTTGAGTCAAACTCCCTTAGAGAGAAAGTTTGACTGCAATGCGCATCGACTGCCTGGGGAGCATCCTTGTTTTGCATTGTTATGGCGCCAGCCCACTCCCAAGCTGCTGGCCAGAATAGAGATGGCTGACTTTGACTCAAGGGCTTGCCCTTGGCCAACTCGCTGTGCGCATGGTAACATTATCGTGCAGTACAAAGCATGGTAAGTTACGCATAAGTATCATTTCATTCAGAAGGGTTCTGTGGTTATGGCTTCACTGGGAATGTACTTTTATAAAACTGGCCAATAGCAATACCCTTAACCAGAGTTCTGCCTGAAGACATTGGATTCTTACTGAAAAGATATATTTATATTTGAACATGTGAAGAACACATGGCAAATCACCCTTTGTATTCTCCTCTACTTTTCCTGTTTCCAAGAGCACTTTCTCCCTTTATAACTGGAATGGAGACAAGCTTTGAATAAGTGCTCAATCTGATTTTCATTCTTACCATTTGACTACTGGGCTTTCCTGAACAGAAATTCTTGTAAATTAGATTCCAGGTGAACAATGTGGCATTTTCCCACCTTATTGAATGGCCCCTTGCATATGAAGCATTTCAATAAGTGATTTATAAGTTGTTATTCATATGTAATTTTTCCTCAAAAGAATTTGAAACAAAGAATGGCTACTTTTTAATCCATTTTTTATAAAGTTCTTCAAGGATATTTAGTTAATCTTGAGTTACTTGGATTCATTCGTCATTTATTTCTTATGTTTACTGAGTACCTACTATCTTTCAGGTATGATCTTGTATAGATAATCTGATTTCCAAAGCAAAATTATTAGTAAGCTTAAGTTACAAATTACTTTACTGTAGATGCACTGGCATTTGAGTGCTCAGAGAAACACAATTTTAATATCAAAAGATCACAAGGCTCACAAGCAGCCATTTTAAGATGTAATCTTCATTGTCTGTGGAGATGAGAAGAATTCCTAATTTGCAGCACATAACTAGCCCAAATTACTAGAGAGATGAGTTCTAGAAGCAAAGGCATTAAGTTCTGTCTTAACCTCATAGAATATCCCTTAGAAGCCATACAGTTACCTTAATTTTTGGTTCTATAGTCACTAAATATATCACTGGTCATTGTTCCAGATAGTTTTTCTAATGGGAAATACAACTTGCAAACCAGTTGACACAAGCATTTAGTCTTCTTGCCAGTAGTGTTTCTCTAGTGAGATAAAATGTAGGATACAACTTCATATTTCCTGGGTATGATTTGCTTATCCCAAGATCACTCAAACTTGCAGAAAAGTCACTTACTCAGCCTAAAGATCCTCTGTGACCAGAGATGAGACCATCCAGTGTGGGGTGGACATTCCTTTTATGTCTTCCTGTGGTGCTGAGTATGTAGGCTGGGACATGTAGTAAAGATGAATGACACTTGTCGGAGACTCATTTCTGAAACCCATTGGTATTGTGAGTTTATTCTAGATAGACCCAGATAAAGCAGGTCTAGGAACAGAGACTGGGCTGAGGCACTCTTCTGCGAGAACCAATATGGGTCAAACACTCAGAAGCACGGTACAAGTGAGGGCCATGTGTGTGTTGGAGCTGTGGAGAAGTTTATGGGGGTAGGATGAGAGAAAGGGAGTGGGGAATCACTGGAAGTTGGACAAAGGAAGTTTCATTTTCCAAAGTCAAAATCCAGAGACTGGATTCAGAAAACTAGCCCAGGAAAAAACCTCTATTTCTTCACGTATAAAAGGCTGAGACAGAGGCCCTACCAGGCAGTTAAGACTTGCTGTTCTCATTTTGTACCATTTACTATTCTGCACAAGATACTGTCCAATTTCTAAATTTCTACCATGAATTAAATCAACTCTTACATCTTTTATGAGTCTTGGTGCAGGGCTAAGAAGCAGAGTTTTATTGAGGGCCACTGCTGTGTTGACAAAGCTGTAGCTTATATAAATTCTCTTTTCATCATTGCTAAGTGACGATAGAAGTAACCACTGATAACTATGTCAGCTTTAAAACTTCCCAACTATGGAATGATGAGACCAAATATACCAACATATCTACAAGGGAAAATTCCAGATTGGATGAGGTTAAAAATCCTCAATCTGCCCTGATTCTTTCCCTCCTATATTTCACCTATCTCTTTGCTATATTACTGTCTCTTCCAGCATCCCAAGCTAGGATGGCCCCTGTCATTCACACACAGCATCCTCAGCCACACATTGCACCCCTCACCCCGTCGTCCCTGTCACTAAGTTAGGAAAATTACTTCATCTCTTAGTTCATCTGAGGCAGGGTTAGTCTTTGACTCTAGCATAGAATTGGCTGACACAGAAAGCATAAATTTCTTCACCTAATCTGACTAAACCTAGTCACATGTATTTACTTAGCAAGATACCCCACCTCCGTTCCTTGTTATTGATCCCATTCTGTTTGTGTTTGATAGACTAAATTAAGTGGTTTTGGAAGAGCACTATTAAAAACATATGATAACACTCTCACCCAAAATAGATTCTAAATATCATCTCCAGATCTGGGCCCCTGGCTGCTCTGTTACTGTGTTCTGGTGTCTTGACTTCTGCCCCCCTTCACTGGCACCTAGGGAGAAAGCCATTTCTCAATGTGTCTGTGTGTCCTCAGTCTTTCTATTTTGAGCCATCGTCATTTCATTAACTCCATTCCTGGAGGGCTCTCTGACATTGGGGCCCTGGATGGTCAGCCTTAGGCCCTCGTCTACTTCTGTCCAAGTCGTATGATTTACTTGACATATGTTCACTAGCTAGTAAGACGCTAAGGTTCATTTCAACCTTACAATAAGCTTAGCTTCCTCACCTACTATTCCAAGTTAGCATCAGGTTTTAATCTTCTCATTATTTATCTGTCTTTGATGACAGATCATATCTATCCCTGTTTCTAATCTCTATCCATTATTTGTAACGATGAGGAAAAGAATCTGCTTTTTTCTTTTGGGAAGTATCCCTTTTCATCTGGGTCTCCCACTGAGTTTGAATTTCCTCTCTGAAAGAGGCCTTCAAATCTTAGCTCATCTTGAGAATGGAGAGGCCTTAGTCAGTAACCAAACTCATGTAAGCAGCTCCACTCATTGTCCAGATTCTGCTGGGTGACTCACCGATGAGGAAATTCTGAGATGTCATTTTCTGGAATCTATAGCCCCCACTTGTTTTACAACAGCAAAACTATTTTACACTGACTATAAATGCAATAGATATGGTTTCCATCAAGAGAAAAGAAGGCTTAGTAACTATCAAATATAAAGTATTAATTACCCCTAAGATTAATATTGGAAAGAGCTCACAGTCTCGATTTTAAGTGTGGCTTTCTTGTTTCACAAAATGCATAAGTGTGGCCTCCCTAGGGTGTTTTAAAAATTATTGACCACACGTAAACTATAGTTCAAAGAATTTAAACAATTAAAATCATCATACCATGATTCAGGAAAAGTAAGAAGTTGCTTTAGAACAGATCAGATTTCTGGCACAAATGGTTGCCATCATTTAGACATTACACCTCATTAAGTGTACAGGGCTTTACTTCACCCGTCAGCATACTCTATAATGCTAAGATGTATTTTCTATTGGAAAATTTATTTCTATGATTTCTTATGTTTTTTTCAATTGTTTTCTTCAAAGAACATTTGCATCGCAACATTTTTTTTCTAAGAAAGATGATAGGAATCCATGGTCTGATGAACCAAATAGAACTTAGCCAAATAGAAACGATTCTGTGTCCATCAGTGTCAGTTGTGACAAGTTTTTATGTCAAAGGACAGCCATAAGTATTTGTGGAGCATAGTAGTAATCAAAGGAAATTGGCAAATGGTAAGAGTATGCTTTTTCATGATCAATTATGTGAGCAGTTCTCTTATTTCTGCTTCAATATATTATAGCTGCATGGCAATACAACCAGAATAATCCTTTAGTTCTACTAGAGGAAATAGCAGTAAAAGTCCTGTAGTTGTATTGCCTACCTTGGTTTAGCATTTGAATTTTCTTCTTAGGAAACATGGCATAAACCAAACTGATTGTAACTGAAGATAAACACCCCTGATCGGTTGATGCTCAGACGTGACACAAAGCTTACAGTCCCTCTCTTCTGTTCTTCATACTAATTACTTTCAATTTACAATTTTAAAATATGTATTTTATGAGGAACACTTCATGAGACATACACTTCAATAAATAGTATTGGGATATAAAATAATAATAATAAAAAGAAAAAGAAGAGGACAAAAACAGAAGAAAGAAATTGGATCCCTATCTCATACCACACAAATAAATCCCAAGTAGACTAAAGATTTAAATGAGGAAAACAAAACTATAAAACTTTTAGAAGAATAGATATTATAATATCTTGACAAAGTTAGAGTAGGGAAGGATTTCTTAGATGAAAGAAATGCAAACCATAAAGGTAAAGATTGATAAATTCAACTACTTTAAATACAAGAATTTCCCCCTTCTTCCCCCTCTTTCCCTCCCTCCTTCCTTTTATCCCTTCTTCCATAATATGTATCCCAAAAGTTGTTAGGATCAGAAGTCTGAGATAGGAAGGCCTACCTTGCCCAAGTGGCAGCGTCTCAGAGACGTTGGCGGCTTCTGTGAGAAAGGTGCACCTATTCACCTGGTCCTCTGGCAGCCTGGCACGGTCAGTAGATTGCTTTCATATGAGGACTGACCACATAAGTAAGTCTTTGAGGATAATGGGAGCCAGGTTTCTCAAAGTCAGAGAAAGAAGTTACAAGTATAGAAAGGGGGAAACTAAAGTAAACCATGTCGTCTTCAATATAGAGAGAAGGCAGTAAAATATGTATATGTATAAGTAATTGTATGTAGCATATGCCTGTATTTCTCTCTCTGTCTGCATACACATATTTGCCAGCTCTGACTGCTGAGAAGGCTTGAAAGCAGCAACACCCCGATATCAATTGGCACACCCAGCATCCAGATCTTGGCTTATAAATACCACTCACCATTAAAAAGAACTACGGATTCTTAGAGAAATCCAAGGGCCAGCTCAGGGAAGTTACAATGTTAGTCATATGGTGCCAGGAAGTAAGGAAAAACTTAAAGAATGATAAAGACACATAAAAGGACAAAGAAGTTAGCTTGAAGGGTCTTCTATTGGCCAAATCCAAGATAATTTGAGTATTCAATAAATAATGATAGTAATGAATTATAGCCTACTGATTTAAATTGGAATTCATGAGTACATATTGATATAAGTAAATAAATGGATACATAAATTAAGAGAAGAGAAAATTTCTTTTTTTTTTTATTAAATTTATTGGGGTGACAATTGTTAGTAAAATTACATAGATTTCAGGTGTACAATTCTGTATCACATCATCTATAAATCCCATTGTGTGTTCATCACCCAGAGTCAGTTCTCCTTCCATCACCATATATTTGATCCCCCTTACCTTCATCTCCCGAGAAAAATTCTTAAACTGTTTCTTATAATACTAACATGCCAACTAATTAATGTAGATGAAAGAATGAAATATCATTTCATCATTAAAATAGCAAATATCATGGTAATAATTCAGGCAAAAAACTTTAATGGAGATAAATGTTTGATGAAGAACAGGATATTTACATAGCTTCAAGATATCTTTCCACAAAATAGTTACAGAATACAAAAGTTTTCAATTAGCAATAATTGCGCCTCGGATAAACCTCATTGGCTACGATACTGCCACTGCGCAAAGCTCAGAATACAAAAGAAAAAGAGTAAATTTACAGTGGCAAAGGATGGTAGACATCAGCTTAATCAAGTTATCAGAGTTAGCATAACCAGGAATTAAAATCTTGTACCAACTAATAGGTTGCAAAGAGATGAGGACATCATCAATTGTAGGATCACTTATCCTGGTATATTCATCACTTCTATGATATTTAGGTGATCTCTTAGAGAAGAGTTCCCAAACTTTTTGGTTTTATGACCCCTTATGGGTTCAAATTATTGCGGACCACAAACAGCTTTTGATTTTAATATTATTGATATTTATAGTATTTAAAATCCAAATTGAGAATTTAAAATAGTTTATTACTTTATTTATAATAACAATAATAAACCCATTACATGTTAGCATAAATAACATATTTTAATGAAGAATAATTGTGTTTTCCAAACCAAAAAGAATTAGTGGCATTATATTATACTTTTGTAAATTAAAAAAAAAATGTCTGGCTTTATAGAAGACAGCTAACTTCTCTGCCTCTGCATTTGAACAATTGCTGTGTGTGATATTGGTTCAAGTATATTAAGAAAGTCTGGCCTGAAAAAAACATGTAGTTGGAAAAGGGAAGAATACTTTAAAAGCCTTTTCATATAATTGTGATATCCTTTGATACTCTACCCAAACTTGACAAGTAGCAGTTTTCTAAAGATTTCTTGCAATGTAGAACCTGGGATTATATCATCGAAGTCTTCTTACTCTATTGCATGAAAAGCTATTGGTCTATCTTGGACTTGAAACAGATCTTTTACCCATTCATAGTTTTGTAACATAGTGAATTTGGTCATTTGGAAAATATTGGTTCACTGAGATTTGCAGATTTTCCAAATGTTGACACCTTTCATTATACAATAGTAAATAAACACATCAGTTATTATATCACAATCTAATCAGAAAACTCTTTAAAGATTTGTCTCTTTTTAGGTGCAGATACAAGTTTTCCAAAATTATAAATTTTGTTTAAAAGCTTGAAATTGAATTTTATTTTTGGCAACGAATACTGCCTGGTGTACAGTAGGGCAAATGTTATATTTAGTAAAGAGAAAAGGACAATAAACTTTAAAAAATTATCCTCCATACCTTTTTAATACATCTTAAATTTATATACCATTGATTTTGATGCAGGTGTCATCTAGACCATCTTTTATCCTTAGCTGTGCCTGATTTTAAGCCCACAAACTATTTGATGCAACTTCTCTAGAGAATAATAAACTTCCTAGCCCTTGTTAGGGTTGAGCAGAGAACTCACCCAGCTAGGAAGGGACGTGGGGAGCCACCTGGGAGTCCACATGTCCCTTACACACAATTTGACTATTTCTTTTCTCATTTCTCACCATCACTTTCCATGGTAATTGGTGAATGCAGTTCCCAAGACTCTCCATGTTTCTGCTCAGTGAAATGGCTTACTTCTTTTCAGCATCTCCCTCTGCATCTTAGACACTTATGTTTCAGCTTTCTCTACTCTTTCTCAGTTATCACTAATCCATCATCTTTTCATCTTCCCAAAATTTATTGACAGTCCTTATCTCCTTTCATCTATTTTTTTCTTGTGGTTTTAGAATATTTGTATTCTTTTACTGTTGTTTTAACAGGGTTTGGAGGGAGGGGGTAGAAATCAACATTTGTGCTTAATCGTTAATTTTAACCAGAAATCAAGACTACTGCATGAAGAATAGAATTTTCAAATTTGTCTTTCCTTTCACTTGGAACAACAACATCCAAGCCTATCTCATCTTGGATTCATATCTTATATTTCTCTCATAGTGTAAAGAATATAGATAGTCCACTTTCCTTTGACAGTGAAAATGTAGACTTCCTGGTTGTTGGTAAAAAGGTAATAGAGGTGGGGGATATAAAAGTCATTTTTGTGTGTGCTAATTTTTCCTGTAGATTAAAATTTATTTTGGGGTGTGTTCATTTTGTTCATTTTTAAACTGGGTTGCTTTTTTTCTTTTTAGAATCTATAACCTCAATACAAATCCTTTGTTATAGTTAGATAGATAGATAAGATAAGATATAGATATAGTAATTAATATTTTCTTTTTTTTTCATTTTCTTAAAAGTGTCTTTCAATAAATAGAAGTTTTAAATTTTGATGACTTCAAATTTATCTATTTTTCTTATATGATTAGTGCTTCTAGCATCACCTCTAAGAAATCTTTGCCTTCCACATTTTCAAAGATATTCTTCTATGTTTTCTTCTAGAATTTTTTATAATTTAAACTTTTACTTTTATGTCTATGACCCATCTTAAATTAATTTTTATGTAGATGTGAGGTAGAGGTTGCAGTTCATTTTTTCCCCATATATTTATTCTAGTTTTTCAAGCTCCATTTGTTTAAAAGAGTTTTCCTTACCTATTGAATTGTCTTGACACCTTTGTTGGAAATCAATTGACTCCATATGTATGGGCCTACTTTCCAACTCTCTAATATGTTCCATCAATTTCTTTTGCTATACTTATAGTTTCACATTATATTGAGTACTGTAGCTTTATAATAAGTCTTAAAATCACCTTAAAATTTGTGAGTCCTCCAAATTTTTGTGCAACCATGCTGGATCCATATTGAAGTCGATTTCAAAAAAAATTAATGTTTTGATTAGGATTGTATTTGTAATGTATAGATTAATTTGGGGAAAATCTACATCTTAACAATGTTGTATCTGCTGATCCATGAACATTCTATATCTCTCCATTTATTTAGAACTTTTAAAATTTATTTTAGCAATGTTTTAGTTTTCAGTGTATACATCTTATGTGTCTTTTATTAAATTTATTTTGAAATAGTTTATGTATTAATACTATGATTTAAAAATTATTTTCTAATTCTTTTCTGCAAGTACATAAAAATAAATTTAATTTTTGGTAGATTGACCTCATATCCTATGACCTTTGTAAATTCACTTACTAGTCCTACTAGTGTTTTTTAGATTCCTTAGGGATTTCTCCATTAACCATCATGTCATCTGAGAATAAAGATGGTTTTACTTTTTCGCTTTCCATATGCTATTTTCTTTAGTCTCATGCCTTGTTGGAGGGTTTCCCAGCATTGGCACCACTGACAATTTGGGCTTGTCCTGTGCGTTGTAAAATGTTTAGCAGCAGCCTTGGCCTCTACCCTCCACATACCATCGCCATGTCCGCCCTCTCCTCTCTCCCCATCTAGGTGACTTCCGGCAGGGCAACCTAGTGAAGTCTTCAGGAGGCAGAAGCTGTGAGACAGCTGGAAATGAAGGGTAGAAAAAAACAACATGAGCTTGGGAGACTGAAGACAAGAGACAAAGAGGCAAATAGACAACAGGAGTGCTCAAAAAACGGTAACTTGGCTAATATGACTGGAGCCAACTATTCAAGTACGAGGGACAATATCTTCAGGAAAGTTTCTAAAGGTCTGGAAATACCAAAATTAAGTTTAGATTTTCTTCTTTAGGCCAATTGTTTTTTATTTTTTCCTCTCTCCCTTCCTATTGCAATCTCTTTTTTTTTTATCTTTCTCTTGTTTATTTTTTCAAATATCAGAGCAGAGTCCTAAAGCAATCAAATTAAATCGTACATGGCTGACTAGCATTGAAAATAGATGAAATCAGAGAAGCCTCATCAAAATGTGAGCTTCTCAGAGGAATCCTGGAACTTGCCACAGGATTGATATTCCCTTTGAAACAGCTCCTGAGGCCTTTCTGTGGTACCTCCTAGGATTCTTTGAAATATAGATACAAATGAGTCGTTCATGAATTTCTGAGCTGAGAAGGCAAGCCTTTTCCTAGCTGGGAGGATTGAGAAAGTTATTTAGCTTCTCTGGGGCTCATTTTCTCTGTTGTAACATAGAGATAACAATACCTTTCAGAGAGGTTGCAATGATGAGAATCAAAGTATTTGGCATAGAGTCTGGTATGTACGTGTTCAAATAAATGTAATTGCAACATTAATAATCATGAGGATGATAATGAAAATGGAAACAGAAAGTGTCACCAGGCACCCACTTCCAAATTCCCAAACTCATTATAAGATTTATATTTGCAATAGTATTCTTGGCTGACTCGATACCAGGTTTACAAGACACTTAACACTCAGCAGACACCTCAAAGAGTTACCACCTCCCTACCTGGGTACCTCTGGCTGGTCCTGGGTGCAATTGTACCTGAGGCTCTCCTGAGTGGAGAGTCAACTGAACTTGAGGCTGACTCTCTGCAGTGGCTCTGTGTCCCCAGGCATGCCTCCACTCAGAAGTGCCACTCTGGTGTGAACCGGTGCATCAAAGGATGAAGCAAGAACTCCCTCCTCCCTACATGTATCATGGCACAATTCTAAGTATTTCCTACTCCAGATGGATCCCTGAAGCCAGATAGCTCTGCTCCAGCTCTGGAGCTCTGGGAAAAGCAGCTGGTTGGTTACACTCTTTTCCCTTAAGACTTCTCATGTGTCATTTCATGGCTAATATACATTTGAATTGCATCATAGCTATGTGCATATCATCTGTGAATATTCACCTTTTATAAAAATGTCAATTCATTTACCATTTGTTTATTTATCACTGATACAACAAACCGATATTGATAAGTGCCTGATGTGTGCCAAGCACCAGGTGAGGTAGGCATTGAAAATACACTGACAAACTAGCCTGCAAAGTAAGCATCATATAAATGCTAGTGGAATTTTATATATAAATAAATGTGTGTGTGTGTGTGTGTGTGTGTATAATGTGGAAATATATATCTATATACAAATATATTTAATATATATAAATATATATTTATATATATAATGTGGAAAGTCAAGAAGTCAAAGCCAACTTTTAAATGTGTTTGTGTCTTTCCAGGGTGACTTATGTGGCACTGCCAACGCCATCTGCGCTAAAGCAGAAAGACTACTTAATAGGCAAAAGCAGCTGCCAGCTTAGGCTTCAATGTACTCTTTTCGTTCCCTCCCGGATGACCTGATATGACCATCCTTTCTAGGTAAAGAGGATTCTATCTCCATTTGACAATAAATCCTCAACCTGATGAAAGAGAGGTCAAGTGAGCCTGGCTGACTTTAAGTCACAGGAGAGTGGAATTTTTACAACTTAGTCCTACCTCGCAAAGGCCAGTGTGTCCATCACTCAGATGGGGGAATCCAGGTTGGTCTGGGTTGGGATCTAATTGTTGCAGCACCACTGATGTGAGGAAGGATAATATTTCTAAAATACTAACACATATGACTTTTCCCCTGATATTCTGTGAGGCAGTGAAAGAGGGTGGGTAATTCCTAGGAAGGGGGTGAAGGTGGAGGTGGGCTTGGGAATAAGGGGAGTGAAATAGATTGAGATCAAGATTTTCCATTGTTGAAAAATGAAGATTTGAAATAAAAATTAATTTTGTTATAGCAAAAGGTTTAATCTCTCTTACATCTGACTTTGTGGGATAAGAGTTGAAATTACCTTAGAGACTTTTTGGGGATTTGATCTGAAATTAAAGTATCCCAATGCTTACTGCTCTACAGTAGGCAGCTTTGGCAAATTGCTTAATAATAAAAGCAAATACAAGGTCATTGCAAAAAATTAGGAAATGCAAGAGTGCCTAAGTAAAGAGAAAAAGGACTCATTTATAACATTTGTACCCATGTCTTTCCAGTATTCTCTCTGCTTTTTAGAAAACATAATTGAAATTATACAGTATAAATAAATTTATCTTACTGGATTTTGACAACATTGCATAAAGCACTTTTTTTGTCATTAAAAACGTTTATATATTTTTTAAATTAATTATGTTCTATTGTAAAATTTACCCCTGTTCATTGCAGAAAATTTTAAAAATAGAGAACATAAATAGCCCTACCTAGACATTGCTATTAATAGAGTTAGCCACAGGCAACTGTTTTGCCACTAAAGTTTTCATTTTCCTTGTTTTTAAAACGGAGATAATAATATCTTCCTTGCATAGGATTATTATAAGGTAATCATACAAATGTAAAATGCTTTTTGTAGTTCCTTGCATATCATAAGCACATATTTATAATTTTATAGTAATTTAAAAAAATCAACCTCTTCAAATTTTTCTATAACCTGCACTTTTTTACTGAAAAAAAAATCATGAATGGTTTTCGTCAGGATCATTTTCACACGCCAAAAAACATAAATCTGCAATATAATTTGAACAACTACATAGAGTTTCTTTCTAAGACTATACCACATATATGAGATATGTGGACTACAACTGTGATTTCTAATGGTTGTATTGTATTCCATCATGTGTATGTACTATAGTCTATTTAATGCTTTATGTTGTCCACTTTATGTTCTCTGTTATGAGCCAGCTGCCTGGGGAAATTGCGACCATGTTAACAGTAATGAAATATATTTCTTTAACTCTTCCAACTTTCTTTTGCTGGGCTGCAGGCTGTCTTCAAAGACTCGTCCTCTCATTTCTAGGAGTCCCCAAGGACTTCATCTGTTTATTTAGTCAACAAGTAATTGAACACATACCAGGTCGGACAATTAAGTTTGCGAACTCATCCTAGAAAAAGTGCTACATACCTCATTGCTGAATATCACTATGGTCGCCTTCAAAGTACTCCCCGTGGGAAGCTATGCAACAACGCCGGCACCTAGTACCCCCTTGAAAGCAATTTTGGAACTCATTTTCTGGAATCGCCATCAGAGCTGTTGTTGTATTACCCTTGATGTCCTGAATGTCATCAAAATGTCTACCTTTCAATATTTCCTTTATTTTCAGGTAAAGAAAGAAGATTTTGGGGGCCACATCTGGTAAGTAGGGAGGGTGTTCCAATACAGTTATTTGTTTCCTGGTGAAAAACTCTCTCACAGACAGGGCTGTGTGAGCTGGAAGATCGCTGTGATGCAAGAGCCATGAATTGCTGGCGAAAAGTTCAGGTCCTCTAACTTTTTTCAGGCAGCCCTTTCAGCACTTCCAAATAGTAAACTAGGTTAACTGTTTGTCCCGCTGGTAAAAATTCATGATGAATAATCCCTCTGATATCAAAAAAGGTCAGCAATATCGTTGCAACAAGGTCATGAACTTAATTGTCAGACCTGGTATTACATATTGGGCAGTGCACTGAGGGTACAACAGTGAGAAAAAATAAACACAGCTGCTGCTCTCTTGGCATTTTCAATCTAATGGGGGATCTCAACCAAATAATCACCCAGGGAATCAAACACAAGCTATGTTAAGAGCTATGAAGAAACGTTGGAGCGCAATGAGGACAATGGCAAAAGAACTTGACCTGGGCTGGGGCGCAGGCGAGGTCTCTGAGGAAGTTCCTGATTGAGATGAGATGTGAAGTGTGGAGAAGTTCTGTTTTTAATTTAAAAAGATGTTTTTATTTATATACATGTATTTGATAACTTCAAATTTGAAACACAATCAGTATGAACAAGGAGCGCTACTATTTAACGACAAAGATTTTAAATGGGGGAATGGATACTTTAACTGGTTCATATTAACCTCCCCATTCGATTTATGTCTGTATCTTGTATGTGAAAAATTCTGATTTACACAACTCTGTAACTACAGTATTTTCCTAACACCTCATTTTGTAGTCTCAGAATACTTTCCAATCAAAGTGATCCAGATTTTTAAAGATGAAAAATAAGAAATTTGCATTGTAAAGTTGATTAACTAGTAATATCTAATGAATTCACATTTCTTTCCATTACTATGTCAGGAACAATTTACAATAAACACAAAACTTATTCACAATATTAGTCACAATGTAACGGTTCACAGTCTTACTGAGCACTTCTTGTGTTAGCCAGGCCCTACGCTAAGCATCTGAACATGCAACTTCACATTTAATTACCTTGAGGGGAAGTGTCATGAGTCCATATGTTTTTCGCAAATGACCATATGCCACGATGACAGCTTGCACTGAACATTGCGTTCAAGCCTTTAGCTGGCCTTGTAGCTGGTAAATGACTCACTTATATTGTACAAGTTGACCCACTGAAGAAAGGTCGTCTTGGGCAGAAGGAATGGCAAGGGAAAAGCTCCGTGGCGGGAGGAGCACTGGTGAGGAACTGGAGAAAGGCCCTGGGGTTGGGAACATGTGCAAACCTGTGGCAATAGTGTACCCTGCATTTCTTTTAAAATGTAGATTTTGTTATTTTTCCAGTATGGAGAGGCCAAAAAATCAGGAGACAATTGCCACTGAAAATATCATTTCTTATACGCACAGATCCCAAGAGGAAAGGGTGCACAAGGAAGCACGAGGGTCCATCAAGAGGCAGAGAGAGTGAGGGAGAAACACGGGCAAGAGCCTTTACTGTAGTTTCTGTGGGAAGGAATGGGCAAGGCAGTGTACACAGCTTAGGACTGGATAGATGGAATGGTTTCAGCAGATTCTGGGGCAACTGTCTCTAGTTGTCTGGTATCTGTCCTGGGTGATTAGGGCAGGGGATGGTGGCAATGAGTGGGAGAACCCAAAGAGGAGGTAATTGGTGGTGTGAGCTCTGGATTGGTTGGTTTGTCTATGAAAGGCACACTCACAGGTTGGTTGTTTGCTATCTTTAGGGATTAGCTAGCTCTGAGATGGGAGCCCTTCCAGAGTTAGCAAGACCCCAAATGTTAAAGCATCAAAATAAAAAGTGCAAAATAAAAACCTGTGATTAATGCAGCATGTTTGAGAAACATGAAGGGGGCCAGAGGGACTAGAGTGGAGTTAGCAAGGGGGAGATATGATGAGGAAGGATGGTATTTCACAATGTTTCTAAGAGACTTCAGCGAAAGCAGATCTTTCCAGTTTTTTCAGTCCTTTTGCCGTTTGGGCACAAACATGCAACTGGACTGGAGGTCGTATCTAGATGGCAGAAACATCTGCACTCAGATGTGTCCCAGCAACTGAGGTGCTGATACAGGGTTAACCCTGGGTGCCGAGTCTCTTCCTTGGGGATATATATATATATTTTTTCTTATGTTCTTTGATCAATGACAGTGGTCCTCAACTGGGAATAACTTTTTCCCTAATGGAAGATTTGGCAATGTATGGAGACATTTAAAAAAAATTATTATATAAGTTTCACATGTATAACATTATAATTCAACATCTGTATACACTACAAAGTGATCACTCCCAAAACACTAGTTACTATCCATCACCATACAACTGACCCCCTTTTCTGTTTTATGCACCCCCAAGCCCCCATCCCCTCTGGTAACTACCAATGTCTTCTCTGTATCTATGAGTTTGCTTTGGTTTTGTTTGTTTGTTTGTTTTAAATTCCACCTATAAGTGAGATCTTATGGTATTTGTCTTTCTCTATTTGACTTATTTCATTTAGCATGATACCCTTGAGGTCCATTCATGATGTCATAAATGGCAAGATTTCATTCTTTTTTATGGCTGAGTAATATTCCATTTTATACATTTATATATATATCATATAATAGGATTATTATATTATATAATAATTCCATTATATGATATCTATCTATCTATCTATCTATCTATCTATCTATCTATCTATCTATCTATCTATCTAGAATCTACATAGATAGATATGTCTATTACATCTTCTTTATCCATTTATCCATTAGTGGACACTTAGGTTGTTTCCAAGTCTTGGCTTTTGTGAATAATGCCTTAATGAACATATGGGTAGACTTATCTTTATGAATATGTGTTTCCAAATTTTTCAAGTAGATAACCAGAAGAGGGATTGTTGGGTCATATGATACCTCTATTCTTAGTTTTGAGAAACCTCCGTACTGTTTTCCATAGCAGCTGTACCAATTTACATTCTCATCAGCGGTGTACAAGGATTCCCTTTTTTCCACATTCTCTCTTGTTATTTCTTATCTTTTTGATAATAGCTATTCTAACAGGTATGAGGTGATATATAATTATTATAATAATTAGTAATGTTGAACACCTATTCATGTGCCTGTTGGCCATTTGTATGTCTTCTTTGGAAAAATGTCTATTCACATCCATTTTTCAATTGAGTTGGTTTTTTGTTGTTGTTGCTGAGTTGTATGTGTTCTTTATATACTTTGGATATTAACCCCTTATCAGATGTATGATTTGCAATCATCTTCTTCCATTCAGTAGTTTGCTTTTTTATTTTGATAATGATTTCCTTCACTGTACAGAAACTTTTTTGTTTGATGTAGTCTCACTTGTTTATTTTTGCTTGTTTTCCTTGCCTTTGGAGTCAGGTCCACAAAAACATCGCTAAGACTATTATCAAAGAGTTTACTGCCAAACTTTTGTTCTAGGAATTTTATGGCTTCAGGTCTTAGGTTCAAGTTTTGAATCCATTTTGAGTTAATTTTTGTGTATGGTGTAAGACAGTAGACTAGTTTCATTCTTCTGATTGTGGTTATCTAATTTTCCCAATACCATTTTTTGAAGAGAGTGTCCATTCTCGTTGTAAGTTCTTGGCTACTTTGTAGTAAATTAGCTGTCCATATGTGCATAGGTTTGTTTCTGGTCTCTTAGTTCTGTTCCATTGTTTTGTGTGTCTGTTTTTGTGCCAGTACCATACTGTTTTGATTGCTATACTTTGTAGTATAGTTTGATGTCAGGGAGTGTGATACCTTCAGCTTTGTTCTTATTCAAGATTGCTTTGGCTATTTGGGATCTTTTGTGTTTCCACACAAATTTTAGAATTGTTTGCTCTAGTTCTGTGAAATATGCCTCTGGAATTTTGATGGAGAGTGCATTAATCTGTAGATTGCTTTGGGTAGTATGGACATTTTAACAATATTATTTCTCCTAATTCATGAGCATGAAATAGCTTTCCATTTATTGTGTCTTCTTCAATTTCTTTCATTAGTACCTTATAGTTTTGAGTGTATAAGTCTTTCACCTTCTTGGTTAAATTTATTCCTAAGTATTTTATTCTTTTGAATGCAATTGTAAATGGGATTTTTTTTCTCTTATTTTTAAATATATTCATTTTATTGTATGTCAATTATTCCTCAATAATGCTGTTATAAAGAGTCAACAAAAAATGAAATTAGCACCCCTTATGCAGAATGATTCTCAGAAACCTTTTAAAATATCACTCTAATCAGTATGTTGGTGAAGATTAGAAAACAAAAACTTAAGAAAATGTAGCAATTTTCCCCAAATGTTTTAAAGTTTTCTTCTGAATTCTCCTTAATTTGGTTGATCAGATTTTTAAAATTACTGTTATTGTTCTTTTATTTTATTTTTTAAAGATTTTTATTAAAAACATAGCTAACATACAATATTATATTAGTTTCAGGGGTAGACCATAGTTATTCAACATTTACATACCTAAAGAGGTGATCACCATGATAAGTCCAGTAACCATCTGACACCATACTATGCTATCACAGTATTATTGACTATATTCCCCATGGTGTACATTACATCCCCATGACTTATTTGTTTTATACCTGGAGAGTTAGACCTCTTATTCCCCTTCAACTTCCCCCCCCCCCTTTTTAATTTTTCAATTACAGTTGACATTTAATATTATTTTATATTACTTTTAGGTGTACAGCACAGTGGTTAGACATTTATATAATTTAGGAAGTGATCCCCCTGACTAGTCTAGTACCCACCGAGCACTACACATAATTATTACCATATCACTGACTATATTCTTTGTCTTTTCCTTTATATCCCCATCACTGTTTTGTAACTACCAATTTATACTTAATCCCTTCACCTTTTCACCCCAACCCCTCTTATCTGTCATCCCAACACAGCTAGTACCCATCTGACACCATACATAGTTATTACAATATTATTGACAATATTATTGACAATATTTCTTATGCTATGTCCTACATCCTTTTAACTACTTTGTAACAACCAATTTATACTGCTTAATCCCTTCCCCTTTTTTCACCTACATTCACAATCCTCCTCCCATCTGGCAACCATCAAAATGTTTTCTGTATCTATGAATTTGTTTCTGTTTTGTTTGTTAATTTTGTTCTTAGATTCCACATATAAATGAGATCACATTGCATATATCTCTCTCTGTCTGATACACTACACTCAGTAGAACACCCTCCAGGTCCATCTATGCTGCTGCAGATGGCAAGTTCCCATTTCCTTCAATGGCTGAGCAAAATTCCATTTTATATGTGTATCACCTCTTCTCTATCCATTCATCCATTGATGGACACGCAGGCTGCCTCCACATCTTGGCCATTATAAATAATGCTCAACGAACATATGGATGCACACATCCCCATGAAGCAGCATTTTTAGTTTCTTTTGATAAATACTCTGAAGTGGGATTACTGGGTTCTTTATTGTCTCTTCTTATAGCCTTTGTTTTAAAGTCTATCTTGTCTGGTATAAGTATTGTTACCGCAGCTTTTTTTCCCCCCATTTTTATGAAATATCTTTTTCTGTCTCTTTAACGTCAGTTGGTGTGTGTCTATCAATCTAAAATAAATCTCTTGTAGACAGCATATGTAAGGGGTTTTTCTCTTATCTACACAGCCACCCTTTGTCTTTTGATTGGGACATTTAATCCATTTACATTAAAAATAATTGTTGATAGATATGTAGCCACTGCCATTTTATTATTCATAATTTTGATGTTTTTCCATCTTAAAGAAGTCCCTCTATTAATAATATTGCTTGTAATACTTGTTTGATGGTGATAAACTCCTTTAGTTTTTTCTTGTTTGGAAAGATCTTTATCTGTTCTTGGACTGTAAATGATAGCCTTGCTGGGAAGAGTATTCTTTGTTGTAGGTCCTTGCTTTTCACCACGTTGAATATTTTGTGCCAATCCCTTTGGGCCTGCAAAGTTTCTGTTGAGAAATAAGCTGGCAATCTTATGAGAACTCCTTTATAAGTTACTAGTTAGTTGTCTTTCTCTTGCTGCTTTTAGGATTCTCTTTGTCTTAAACCTTTGCCATTTTAATTATAATGTGTAGATGTGGGCCTATTTGGGTTCATCCTGTTTGGGACTCTGTGCACTTCCTGGGCTTGTATGTCTATTTCTTTCGCCAGGTTAAGGAAATTTTCAGTCATTATTTTTTCAAATAGGTTCTCAATCCTTTGCTTTCTTTCTTCTCTTTCTGGTACTCCTGTGATGTGACTATTGTTACTTTTGATCTTGTCCTAGAGGTCTCTTGAACTATGCTCATTTTTGGTGGCATTCTTTTTTTCTTTTTGTTGCTCTGATTGGGTATTTTCTGCTACCTTGTCTTCCAAATCACTGCTTCGATCCTCTGATTCATCTAGTCTGCTGGTGATTTCTTCTAGTGTATTCTTCATTTCAGTTACTGTGTTCTTCACTTCTCACTGGGTCTTTTGTTATGGTTTCTATGTCCATTTTTATGTTTTCTATCTCTTTGTTGAAGTTCTCACTGAGTTCCCTGAGCATCTTTATAACCAGTGTCTTGAACTCTATCTCTGGTATGTTGCTTATCTCAATTTCATTTAGTTATTTTTCTCCTGTTTTTTCATTTGGGATGTATTTCTTTGTTTCCTCATTTTGGCTGCCTCTCTGTTTGTTTCCATGTATTAGGTAGATCTGTTATGTCTCCCAGTCTTGGGCAGATGGCCTTATGCAGTTGGTATCCTAGGGGGCCCAGTAGCACATTCTCCCTGGTCATCTGTGCTGGGTGTATGCCCTCCTGTTATATTTGAGTCTTGATTGCTATTGGCATGTCAGTGGGTGGAATTGACCCTTATGCTGACTGGCTGTGGGGTTTGGCCACATCCACAGCCTACATGCTACTGTGCAGGGGGCCTTACCCCATTGAATGGGATTCAACCCAGCAGGCTCTGGTGCCTGTTGAGACTGCCCTTTGTGTGTGTTGCTTGTGGGGCTAATTGGGTGGTGCTCTGCTGTGGTCTGAAGCCAAGCTCCAAGTATATTGGTTCTGGGGTCTCTTAGGAGAATCTCCGGTATAGGCCCAGGTCACCCACTGCCGATGACTGGTCAGGGACTACCTGGTAGGAGTTACAAAGCAATTTGTGGCTGTTCACTGCCTGTGCTATACCTGGAGGCACATGGGAGAAATCACACTACAAACTGAGGACATCTTCTACCAGTACTGGCCCTGGGGTAGCTCCTCAAAAAGCCAGGACACTCTGAAGCCTGCTGCTACCTGCCAGCTCTCTTAAGGTTCAGCCACTGATAGAGACTCATGTGGTATGCAAGTTGGGTGAGGTATGCAAGTCAGGGAGTCACTAGAGTGGGAAGAGTTGTTGTGGTCACCAGGTTAAGGCAAATTATGGTTTGGTGCCAGTGCTGAGCCTGGAGCTACTCAACAAAAGTCTTAGAGCACACCTATAGGGAAAGGGCCAGGAGAGCAGTGCCCTGGCTCTCGGCCCTGCCTACAATGTCCCTGGCTTATTCCCATGCCCACTCAGACCACCTGGATGCACCCTCTTATGTAACCAGCTGGCTGTAAGCCACCTTTTTTCTGCATGCTATTTAACTGTTGGGGCCACTCCAGCAGGCACGAATGCTATTCCTGTGTCTCGACCGGCCACCCTCAAGAATATACCTGTGGTATGAACCCTTTACCTAGGGCTCTATTGTCTTTTTTTGGCCTCACCAAATGCAAGAACCTGCCAGGAGTTGAGCTCCTGCGATACAACACCAAAGCCAGTCACTGACCACCAGGGGCCCGACTCTGACAATTTTCCAAGAAAGAGTGCAATGCAGGCAGGGCTGACTGCTCCTGAAGAAAATGCCTCCAGCACTGTGGGGGGTGGGGTTTGAGTGGAGCAGGATTTCACTGAGTCAGCAGGGTGGAGAAGCAGAGCTCATCAGGTCAATCAGATTCAGATTTGTCCACATTGGGGGGCGGGCTCAACACAAGAAAGATGGCGCCTGCCTGCTGGCTGTAAGGAAGGAGGAAATGCTGACTGCCCTCTAGTCTTCCAGCTGAAGCCACACATCTCAGTCTAGCCCCCTGTATGTCTCCAATGCTTCTCGAGTCACCGTCCCTCCTCCAGAGCTCAAGGTGAGTGCCTGCAAACGAGTCTGTGCGTGAGCTATTTAAGAGGACATCTGGGTTTCCTGCCGCCTTCTGTCCCACCGGGACAGTCAGAATCCCCACTGTTTTTCACAGCCAGATGTTGTGGGGGCCACTTTTCCTGGCACCAGTAGTCCGTGTTGGGGAACCTGGTATGGGGGGTTGGGGTCCCTTGCTCTTCTGGGGGAAACCGCCATGTTCAAAATATTCCCTCCTGATTCTCAAATGCCACATGGAGATTTGGAACACATTCCACGTCTCCACCCATCTTATGAGTCTCAACATTGCTTCTTTATATTTTTTCTCATGGGGGTTCTGTTTGGCTAGACTTCAGATGGTTCTCCATGTTGGTTGTTCTATAATTTAGTTGTAATTTTAATGTGTTCATGGAAGAAAGCAGGCACAGTGTTTATCTACTCCGCCATCTTGGATCTCTACTCAATGGTATTGTTTTCTTAATTTTTCTTTCTGATAGTTTATTATTAGTATATAAAAATGCCACAGATTTCTGTATATTGAGTTTGTATCCTGTGACTCTACTGAATTTATTTATTAGTTCTAACAGTTTTTTGGCGGTCTGGAGACACTCTTAGTTGTTACAACTTTGTGGAAGGTGCTACTGGCATCTAGTGGGCAGAGGTCAGGGATGCTGCTAAACACTGAAATGTATATGACAGCCCCCCCCACCCCCCACCTCCAGCAAATCATCTATCCCAAAGTATCAGTAATGCCGAGGCTGAGAAATGCTGCCCTAATAGCTACATCCTGGAAGTGAATGGGACTTGGATTTAAGCTTTGACTCTTTACAACAGAATTTTTCATTAATAATCATGCTGCAGTGGATATATCATATACATTGTTTTTATGAATCTGTTTTACTTTCAAGAAATATCTTATTTTTCTTTTTCCTACATGTTCTCTGTTTTTATTTCTGGGGAAGAAGGCATGGGAAGCTTATGTGGAAAGAGTTGCATAATCTCCTATCTTATAGCATAATTCCAAAGCCCTTTCAACTGCAGTCTTTTGTTTTGTTTGTTTTGTTTATTTTTTGAGTCTCCATTACTTTATGAAATTAAGTCAACTTAGCAAATCTTTAATGACTGCCTACCATTTGCTTAGTACACGTTAAGTCTCTGGAAATCCAGCACTGTGCCTGACCCAGTGCACATAGGGAGCTGGCACATGAGTACATATTTTATTATATTTTATTCTCCCAGTAGCCCTACAATAAAGGGATTAATATACCTCATCTTACACATGAGTAAATAGAAGCTTGGAGTGTTGAATCATGCCTAGGTCAGATAGTTAGTCTGTAGTAGGCTCTGGATTTGAACCCAAGCACATTGACTGACCCCAAAGCCAATGCCCTTCTTATGGAACTCCATGACTCGTCCCTACTGATGGAAGCTGAGGATCACAGCTTTTTATCTTATTAAGAACTGTGCTCCAGTTGGCTCTTTTAATTTGGGGGACTCCATTAAGCTCACTCAGCTTTCCTCCAAAGAAGTGAGCACAGTCTTGGGTAAAAGGAAAAAATATTAACCATGGGAATAAAGAGCTCTCATAATGGCTTGGCTCTTACTCCACCAGAAAGGCTGGCTTTTGAAAACTTGACTCGTACCTAATTAGTACCTTAGTTGAGGTGCTATAAACTAGCAGAGATCAGTTAGGGATAATGACAATGTTGGGGGACATTCCCTGATATTACTCAAGCTCTGTTTTACAGATTGCTCCTTTTAAACAGCTTTTCATGGAGCCTGAGGTCAGCCCTGGATTTCACAGGAGACGGCAAGGCTCAGTAGCAGCAGGCTTATTCCTGCTCTCAAAAGAAATTACTAATCCTCGGATGCCAGCCCTTTCCCTACTCCTCAGGGTATCTGTTGTATCTCCCAGATTGTCAGTAATTTAAAAAAAAATATTATATCCATCTGTATTGTTTTAATGTTTTTATTCCTCCATTATGCCCATATTTCTTCTGTAAAGTAAAACATGAGGTAGCTCGGTAAATAATCTTTAGTAAATACCTAGAATTGTAAGCTATGGTATAGTTTAAAAATAAGGTGCATGAAACAAGTTGCAGAACAGTATATAGGATATGATTTCAACTGTGTTACAGAACGAAAATATATTTCAATGTGAATACAATACATCTGAACTGAGTTCATGGCTATCAGAGGGAAGATGGGGCTGAAGAGGACCGAGAGTTGTGAGATGTAGGAGACATTTCCTTTTTGGAGGTTTTTAAGTTCTAGTCAATCCAGGTGGGATTCTGTAGGTGACAAGATGCCATGTAGGAAGCTCAGGTCTTATCTATAATTTAAGGCACCAAGCTCTTTATTTGTTTACTAAAGGTTGTACTTAAATTACAGATGATAGAGACTCTTTATAAATCAATTATTAGTCTTTCACAAAACTGCTGTACACACCAGAGATCCATACTCAGATTTCAGAATGACTGTATCGTCCACCAAGGAGTATAACATATCTTCCATGCACTAACCTATTACTCTTTTAAGGTCTATGCCCACCTACTTGACATATTTCTGCTGACTCCTGGCAATGCCAATTTTGCTGTAAACATTACAATTATTACCGGGCAAAAATGGCTTTGTACGGTGAGTGTCCTGTCACTACCCAGCAAAAACGAGATAAATCATTCAGTGACTGATCACAGTTGAAAGTAGAGTCAGTAAATCTTTGTAGTGTTGGGCTTGCCAAGCAGAGCTCCCTGGCATTACTCATGTACTGACCAGTTAGGGAGAGAACCTCCAGGTCACACCATTCACTCTGCACCCCCGACTATCTTTCTTCTTCTCATCCAACTTTTTTTTCTATGATCATACTGCAGTCTCTGCTGAAATTTAAGAAAGACTGAAAATCAGGGACACCTGTTGTAGTTGGAAATGACCGTGTGGTCTGTGTTATAGTGGCCATTGAGCCTGACAGCTGCACAAATGCAAGGCCAGTCAGGATCCACTTCAATAGAAGTGTCTTCTCTGTTTGGAAGAAAAATGCCAGCAGAACCCCAGATCCTGTCTGTTGCTGCAGGTTTGTTTGTTTTTGCAGAAAAAAACATTTTCTGGTCTCATTATATATACATGCATACACACGCATTATATACCTGGGGTGCAAAAAACATGTATACACATGACTTGTATTCATCTTTTGTTACCGGTATATACTGAGTATTACAATTTTAATACAGTGTTTTCCTTTCTTAAAATGTGTATACATTTTTTTGGCACCCTCTGTATATGTACATTGATGGTTGGACAAGCAGTTAATTGAAAAAAGTCAAAGTGGGGAATCATAAAAATAACACATGTATATATTTAACTATTTTGTTTTATCTTAAAGCATAGATGTCTATGTTTTTCCAATGTTTAATGTAAAGCCAAGGCTTCATTTGAGTATGGAGTTGTGTTGCTGCCTCTTTGGGGTGAACTGCATTTTCTGACATGCCATGTACAATTTCCAGGTTGGATTCCTTTAAAGTGGAATTAACTCAGAGATACTTCTGAAACAATCAGAGAATAGATTTTATCTAGATTTTTACAATCTTTCCCCAAAAAGTTAACTCACCCATACATACTTCCACAGTAATATTTTTAGTGACTTGTTTTTATTAAGTCTTTCCAAAGCATTCTCTGTAGTAGTCATAGAAAAAAGGACTCTCATTTTGCTGTATTTCACTGGCTTATATAATATATGTAATTAAAAGAATATAATCAAAATAAGAAGTACAATTGGCATTGACTAGTTTGGGGACAAAGTCCAGCTGATTCTTGGGCAGTGAGCACACCAGCTGGAGAGAGCAGAGGGAGGCAGGTAACTGTGGGAGTAACCATAAGCAATGCCCCATTAGCCACAGAGGGCATCGGTCAGCAGGTCTTACTTAATTCTAGTAGAAGGTGAAGTGTAGGTCAGTTTATGGAACATCTGCTGTTTATTAATCTCTTTTAGGTTTTTGCAATACATTTTAAGCAGCATAACCCTTTTGTCAGATGAAACCTTACACAGAAGACCAGAACATCCGACAAAAGTGGAGGTATTCTAGGGGATGGATTCATCCCTCCATATTCCTCCTATTCCCCTGAGGTGGCCCTTAAAGAATATCTGGAATGCCTAGGGCTGTGTGAAGGACAATATGAAAACCTCTGACAGAATCCAATCCTTGCATAATAAAATGATACATTGAGATTTAAAAATACCGTAACTCAGCTTTTCTGGTTCCAAAATTTAAACCTTTGACTACATTTTCTGTCTTATATTTCCCAGGAAACTTGAGGCTGCCTCTCATGAGTCCTTTCTGCCAGCTGGTAATCTCTGTGTGGCAGCCCAAAGGCCAGGAAGGAACATAGTGGAATAGGCTCAGCATGGTCCTGATTCTTTGTATAGCTCCCTGAAATAGACACCAGCATACAACCTCTGTGAATCAGTGTGTGGTGGGCCAGGCATGACTTTCTGTCTGACCTTTCTTCAGGACGGTTACTTTTCAACACTTTGTGGGCCAAAGAGGTGTTTTCATTGCTAAGTACATAGTCCCTGCCTTTGCCTTCAAATTGCTCCCAGGGGAGGTAACATCTGAGCTGGGCTTTGTCAGAAAAAGGGGGAGAGATATGGAAGGCATTCTAGGCAGAGCAAATATCAAACCCAAAGGGCTTGACTTGACTTCAGCCAGTACCATGTTTCAGAAGGAGAACATGTGAGTGGGGGCCAGAATCAGCCCTTGTATCTATGCTAAGGAGTTTGGATTCTATCCTGAAGGCCATGAAAATCTATTAAAGGATTGCAAGCAGGATCATGACATGACTGGATTTGTGATTCAGTTGGGTTCCCCTGTTAACACTAGAAGATGAATGGTGGTGGGAGGACTGAAGTCAGGGAGACCAGATAGGAGGTGGCTACAGTGATTCAGGGGAAAGATGATAGAGACCTGAATGAAGGCAGTGACAATTTGATGGAGAGAAGGAAACAGATACCAAAGCATTAAGTATGCCTGTACTTAGAACACTTTCCAATGCTGACTACAAAGCTAGATTAAAGTGGCCAAAACAATTTTGGGGAGCATGAAAGAAAGTGCAGATTTCACATGTGCTCAAGCTTCAGATTCAATTTCACGGAATATTCCAGAGCTTCTAGCATTCCTATCAGGGCTACTAAGTATAGCTGGACAGGCTGTATACTGCACAACTCCAGAATATGCTGCTGACATAGATTGCAATGTATCTGAAACACCTTCAAGTTGTACAACACTAGCCTACTGCTCTGTATGGTTATACGAAAGAAAATTCCCAGAAATAGTCTACATAGCTTCTTGAGAAATGTTATGTGATGTATATGAGCCCTACTATATAGAAGAGGTAGTGTGAAGCAAGGCCACTAATGGTAGCTTTTAGGATCTAATGCAAGATGGACACAGTCCTTGCTCCACACAGGTGCTGAGAGAAGAGAGGAATGCACATGGCAGGAGACACTTGGGCAGTTGGGGAAGGACAGAGGAGGTCGTACAAAGCACCTGGCATCAGAACAGACTTAGGCAGAACTTCCACCAATATGGTGAGCCTCTGGAACATAGTAACCAGCTCTGCCAAGGACACCTGGCCATGATGCCCAATTCAAGGGCTCAGCGTATGGACTGCAGAGTAACTTGAAATAGTGTCCGCAATGGCAAGCCCGTCAATATCATGGGTACCTCCATACCAAGAGGCATTTTCTTTCCATTCTATGTTTGGGAAAGACTGAGATTTATGCACCTTCCTTTGTTTCATATTAGCCAATAAGAATGGTAAGTCTAGAAGCAGGCCCTTTGTTCACAATTCATATTGCATGTGAAATATATGAAGAAGTAAATAAATATGTGTACTTGTCTTTCACTATACACTGTCCTACATACAAACCAAATTTCAACACAAGTTTGAAATCTCTGAGAGATGAAATTGCAAAAGAAAGTGTCACATGCTCTGTAGATCATAATATCAATGCCTAACAGTGCCGGGCACTTAGTAGATGCCCCACGAAAGCTCACTGAATTCACAAATTAATGGGTTATGTTAACCAAGCGCTTCTGCACAAATGATCTCATTTGATCCTAACAAGTCTGTGAAGTAGGTGTTATTATCTTCGTTTTATTGAAGAGAAAACAGAAGCTCAAAAAGGTTAACTGACTTAAGTGCTCAAGGTCACACAGCTAATAAATAGTGTAGCTAGTACATTAATTGAGATCTTTGATTGTCTCTACCACTCGACAGCTGCTTGTAAAAGCTTTGGTCTGCATAATTCTGATTTAAAGGAACCTACTGAGAAATCCTCTTGTAAAGAAAACCATGCCTAATGTATACTTTGTAAGTCATTATTTAGGTATTTTTTGGATTTTCCTAGAGTGAGGTTCCATGTTACAAATGATAAATCACTAGTTTATACTCATTTTGAGCATGGAATATCTGCAGCTCATAAAATATTAACGAATGGCTGGTGGCCACACACACACACACAAAAAAAAGAAAGCCAAAAAAAATTAGACTTCTTAATTTCCCCTTTTTGTCCTGTTTATTAGAATCTACTTCTCTCATATATAGCTAGCATTATGTAATGTTTTACTTCTTTATTTTATCTGATTCAAGACTGAAAGATTTATTTTCTAAAGTTGGGATTCTAAGTTGTTTGGTTGACCTGATAAACTAATGAAGTAGAAATCGGTCCGTAGTGGAATGAAAAACCTCCCCCCAAAATCACAGGTATTGAAAACCATCATTGGAGGGAGTCATGATTATTGAGGCTCATAGATTTGTTCTATGTAAAAACTGAAGCAGTTGATTCCATTGGTGAGGGAAGCTGATCTCAGAAAGTTTCACCTCTCAGACATACCACAGAGAACGGACACTGCCCGTGTGTGGTTTCTCAGATTTCCATGTCTCTCCCACCTGCATGGGGGCCTCGTGGGCTGAAGTCAGTTCAAAATTTCACCCCTTGGGTGGCGATCCCCATGGCTCCCCCGGGACATCATGTTTTTGGTTCCTGTCCTAACCCACTGTGGAGCTTTGCACACTTGGTGTGCTCTGTCTCCTGATCTTTTTTTAGGTGAGGGTGAACAGAAGCCCAAGGATCAGGTGTTGGCTGCAGAACAGAGATGTTTAGTTTCCATCAAGATCAAAGGTGAACATAAATCAAAAATAAGGATAACACCTTCACCATCAGTGTCAGACAGACAATAAAACAGAACACAATTTTATACTTAAATCAGTAGATATTGTCCAGGAGGATTTGTCTAAAGCAATGCATTGTCTTAATTTGATCGATCTAGTCCAACTCTGGTGGAAGTGTCACATCGTGAACACAGAGCAGTGGGCCTCAGCAGCCTGGCCAAAGGTGGTATTTTCAAGCATTTCAGAGACCTTGATCATGTCTTTGGTTAAAATTCATTCATTCATTCTATCTGGCTCAGAGCCCTTTTCCTCAAGTTAGTTTATCCTAGGTATTGAGTAGAAACTGATTGAATTTAAAAATAAAAAGGGAATTTGCTTAGTATTTTAGTTGATAAAAAGGGGTCCAATAAAATCTAAACATATATATGCATGCATAAAATTTTGATGGAGATGGCACTATATACCCCAGCAAGCAAACTGCAAATTCACAATGGTGTTTACTGAAGTGCACTATATTTAGAAAAGGCAAGTCTGATGAAGCTTGGCTTTGAGAGCCGTTTGATCCTCCCTTTCATTGCTACGTGGTGGAGAGGACCTTGGCGAACCCTGCGTGGGGAGAAATCACCACCAGGACTCCCACTGCATGAACCTCTGCTCTTGTGACCAAACATAGCCCTGCTGTTTCAGGAAGGTTTGCATAAAAGGGATTGATTTTCATTTGATTCTGCAAATAAACTCACTGAGCAAGCCTGGCGGAAAGGAAGAAAATAAGATGGAAAAAAAAATTCTTGGGTAGTCTGGACAGCTTCCAAATGCTTCAAGCTGACAGCACAACTGGTTTAATCTGCTTCTTTAGAGCTGAAGGCATACTTAGCTTTCAAGGCCAGAAATTTGGGACTTAATGAGTGATCGCCTGAGATTCTGTTTTTTTGTTTTGTTTTGTTTTGTTTCTGGTAAAAACAAAAAATACTAAAAAACAAGTTATTACGCTTGAACTATTTATTCTGCATTTAAAATGATGGTCCCACTCCTTTACTTAATTTGTTTTCACTTGTTAAAATGCATGACTTCTCTAAGAAAAAATAATTTTGCATCTATTGTTACTATATGATTAAATTAAAAATTTTTAAAGACAAACATTAAAATCAAATTCATCAAGCTGGATCTAAAATAATTGTTATTTATTTATTTATTTACTGACTATTTCTAATGGGTAAGAATTAATCTTGGTTTAGTCACAAAGATAAAGACTAATAAAACACGTTCACTTGTTCTCAAGCACTCACAATCTAGTAGGGGAAGCACAAATTCACGACTATATAAAGACATATATTTTAATTTTCATACAGTGCGATAAGTAGTATATTAAAAACATGGGCAAGATGTTGTGGAAACCAGGAAAAGTGGCAATGAATTTGGCTTGGGTGGAGCAGAAGTTTGTTATAGTTTCACATGGATATTAATGTTAAGCTGGGCTTTAAAGAGATACTATCCAACAAGATTTAGGAGCAAGACTGGGGCCAAATTGGGACATATTGTACAGCACTCTCAAAGAGCGAGGCCAGCTCTGTTCAGAGAAGGTGGGTGGGCCAGAGACAGGCTCCCCCAGCTGCTACCACCTAGTCCAAGCCCCCAGCAGCACTCACCTGAACTGAACGCTAGGCTCCTCACTGGTCTTCTTGCTTCACCTCTCCCCCTTCTGTAGAGGTCTTTTCTCCACAGAACGTCAGGATGCATCCCTTCAATATGATGATCTTTACAGAGCGAGCACCGCTTGTATGTCAGGCGCTCTGCTAGTCATAGTCACATAGACTTAGAATATGTGAGTAAACAAAACAGACAGAAACCCTTGTCCTTGTTGAGCTTTTTTTCTCATAGTGGGAGACAGTCACACAATAATAAGTATAAATAAGTATATTTTAGACTACAATAGAAAAAAATAAGTACAATTTTTTTTTTAATTGAGCAGAGAAAGGGTACAAGGAGTAGTGGAGAGGGAGCAGGTTGAAACTTTGAACAGGGTGGCCAGGGTAGACCTCACTGAGAAACTGATATTTAAGCAAAACGTTAAAGAAGGGGGAAGTGTTAGCCATGTGAATAACTGGGGAAGAATGTTACGGGCAGAAGGAACCGCCAATGTAAACAGCAGAAATGAAACAGCAAAGAAGCCATTGTAGCTGGAGCAGAGAGCAAGGAGGAAAGAGGTAAGGAGCAGTCAGAAAAGTACCAGGGAGGGGATCATCTCATGACGGGTCTCTTTGGGTATTATTATAAGGAATCTGGCTTTTACTCTCTGGGAAATGGGTTTGGAACGGAAGAATGACGTGCTGTGACTTATACTTCAAAAAGAAACAACCTGGCCGCTGTGTGGGGTTAGACGGTAAGGAGAAAGGCTGAAACAGGAAGAAAGCTTGGGAGGCTGCACCAGTAACCCAGGAGGGGGAAGATGGGGGCTTAGAGCAAAAGGCTAAGCAGAGGAAGTGGTAAATGAGGTAGGATTCTGGATATATTCTGAGGGCAGAATCAATAGGATTTGCTGATGGATTGGCCATGAGGTGAGAGAATGAACGGATGCAAAGATGACACCAAGGATTTTGCCTGAGTATCTAGAAGATGGAGTTTCCATTTGGCTGAAATGGGAAAGGCTGCAAGTGAAATAGATTTGGGGATAAGGAGTCAATTTTAGACATACGAAGGGACATGCATCTGAGCTCATGAGAGAGGATAGGATGGAGATACTCATTTGGAAATCATTGGTATATAAGTTGTACAGAAAGTACCGAAGTGTACTGGGTGGAGTCACAAAGTGAATGTGTGTGTATGGAGAAGTAAAGAAGACCATGTACTGAGAAAAAAAGGAACAAGCACAAAAGACTGAGAAGGAACAATCACTGAGGCAGGAGGAACACCAGGCACTGTAGTTTCCACATGAAGAATGTTATCAGCAAGGAAGAAAGAATGGTCAACTATGTCCAATGGTGCTAAAGAAAAGTACAGGATTGGCTTTTGTATTTAACAATGTAAGCTTATTGTTAAACCCAAGGACTCACTAGTAACTCTTACAAGAGCAGTTTTGGTAGAGTGGTGAGGGTTAAGCTTAATTGGAGTAAATCATTTGTAGTCTGTATTCCATAACCATTTCCCCAACCTATTCCTGTTTCTGTCCTGTATCTTATTCTCCTGTCTATTTCTCTTGCTGTTTTCTCATTTCTGTCTTCATATCAGGTTTGGATTTGGTTCTTGGCCCCATTTTCATGGTTATAGCTTTCACTCCTTTAAATAATGACTATGTCCCAGTTACATTGCCTTCAGAGGCCTCAAATATGAATTCCTCCCAGCTCTCTTTCACTCTGACCCTTTCTATTCTGACTTTATCCTCATCTTTTACTGCCATTGGATTTGTTCTGGCTTTAGAAAGGACCAGATACTGGTGTGAAAGAGCTTACCATAGATTAGGTTGTTGGCAAAGCTTTCTTGGTGCACAGAATCTACCGAATTTCTTTCTTCCCTTCAACCCAGTCTGTTTCATTTTTCCTGAGGCAACTCACAAAACTGGATGTAACAGTTGGATCTACCCTTCCATGAGGTGAAGACCCTTCATGTCTTCAGCTGCCCATAAAACCTAGTTTCTTTTAGTGGCCACGTAGTTTTCATGGAGAGTTCTGTATCCCTAGTAGACTGTCTTCCACTGAATTCCTTTGAAGTGATTTTGGAACTTTCTCTTTTGAAGATCAGCCCATACAGAAACTTCACTGACTTCTTGTCAGGAGCATTAATGTACATCTTATTTGCATCACTATATGCCAGACTACGCATATGCTGAATACTAGGGACACGTAGATGAAGGTCAAGAGGATTCCTAATGGATATTTGTGATCCAAAGAAACATAATAAGGAGTGTTCTTCAGGGACTTATGTTGGCCCTTATGTTTGTTATGGTTCCATTTAATACCAAGATGAGGCCATAATGATGAATGGTAGTAGATTCTAAAATCTAATTTCCCTTGAAAAGTAATGGCATGATGCAATACGAACGGAAAGTTGTTGAGTAATGACTGCTAAAGAGTACTATCCAGAGAGAAAATTCAAATGAATTCTCTTTGTTCATGTTCTTTAGTCCAAATATTTTATGAAAGCTTCCTGAAAATAAACACAATAATATCTTGTGACTGTGGCCACAGTGACTAGGTTAGGCATCCTAATGAAAACAGTATAAAATTTACCATTTACTTAAGTTGACAATGATGGAAAATTTTGGAAGGTGTCTGTGGTAGCCAGCCTCCAAGATGGTCCCCTGTGACCTCTCCCTTCTAATATTTATGCTCTTGTATAGTCCCCTCCAACATTATGATCAATAGAATGAGGCAGAAATGACGGTATATGACTTCCAAAGCTAGGTCATAAAAGGCATCCGGGCTTCTGTCTTGCTCTTTCTCTCTTGAATCACTCACTCTGAGGAAACCAGATGCCATGTTGGGAAAACATTCAAGCAGCCCTGTGGAGAGGCCCACATGGTTAGGAAATGAGGCCTCTGACCAACTGCCAGTAAGGAACTGAATTATCTTGCCAATGTTTGAGTAAGCCATCTTGGAAGTGGATTCTCCTGCCCCAGCTATGCCTTCATATGTCTTCAGCCCTCTCCAACATCTTCACTGCAACTTCCTGAGAGTTCCTGAGCCAGAACCCTTCAGCTAATGAGCTTCCAAATTCCTGATCCACAGAAATTGTGTGAGATAATAAACATTCATTGTTTGTAGTCACTAAGTTGTGGCATAATATTTTATGAAGCTATTGATAGCAAATACAGTGTCATATTGAAAATTTTTGAAGGTACTATACTTCCTTAGATCCTAGAGTGCTAATAAAATCAACTTTATTTATCTGATCTCTCAATGCACAATTCAATTTCCATTTGAAAAAAAAAAATTCCAAAGTTCTGGGCATTTTACCCTTTTGCCTTGATATTTACCATCATTTAGTGATAGAGCTTAGTGACTCAGAAATTAACAGGCTTTAATTAAACCACTGTCCTGCCACCACCCATTAGCAGTATGACCTTAGGAAAGATGTGCCTCAGTTTTCTTGTTAGCATCATAATTATAGTATAAACCTAATACAAAAGACTGATGTAAAGATTAATTAGATAATATATGGAAAACAGCACATTGCGGTCTCATAAAACTTGTAATGATTATGATGATGATGATAGTGGTACTATAATGATGAGGATGGTGGAGAAGATAAAAATCTCCTTGTTTTCATCTTACAGGTAGATCCCTTATGAGATAAAAGAACCTTTGCAATTCTATATAGGGATCTCAGTTATTACCCTGTACTTCTTCCTGCATGTATGTAATTACATCGATAATCATCATCATCTAATTTTGCAACATACTTATTTGTCTAATTTCTTCACAGCCTATATCTATAGCCCACAATAAAGTAAGCATGTTACAGGTATTCTCGTGATAGAAACAAATACTGTTGAACCAACTAAGGCACAATTTTAGCAATACATTTAATGATTATTTACATTTTTATTGATTACTCTTTTTATAGGTAGGTGACCTATTGTTAAATCTATAATGAAAATGCATGAATTGTTCAACTATTCAATTCTTTGTAGAAACATGTAACTGTAACTTTTGCTAAGTATCTGAAGACTGTGGGGTGAGATAAATCTCCATAGTAGGATTAGTTTTAAAAGTTAAATAGAGTTCGCATTATTTAAAGAAGATTAGGGTATGTTTCCATCTTATGGTTAAATGTGACTTGGTTTTCCTTTCCTCATGGAATTTGACAAATGAGGGAAAAAAGACCGACTTGTAGTGTAGACCTACTGATAGCGACAAGTACCTGTAACCTTGGAGCCTTTCTTATTCTCAATTTTATCAAGTTTACAGTAATTGGATTGAACTCAATGACCTATAAAGTCATTCTTTCTCCAGATTTCTACTAATTCTCCAATAGGGAAATCACAAGCTCACTTCTTTCCCCACAAACACTACAAAAGATGAAAGGCTTGGCTGAATCTTTGTTTCTAAATGACTCTCTTGTCTTAAAGGTGAACGCTACCTGCCTGTTATATACCTTCGTAGTATCTTAGGTCAGTAAGTCATAAAAACTTCACTAGGTGGTTCCAAAAGGATCTAAACTCATTCTCAGGACACCTGTTGTCATGAGACCAGCACTATAAAAGCAATACCAACAATAGAGGGCTCCCTGTATGCTGGGCTACATTTTAAACATCTCACATATTTTACCTCCTTTAATTTTCACCCCAACCCTAGTAGCTATCGTTATTCCCAGTTTACAGAGTTGCCTGGTGTCTCATTAAGAGTATTCTACATTCTCCACTCACCAGACACAGGGGAGAGCATTCTTACTGTCTCCATTGAGCCATTAATATAGTCGTCTTCCTGTCAGTAACAGTGGGAGCTGAACTGGAAAAAGTTCAGTTCTTCAAAGTGAGAAGTGAGAAGACACATCCATTCATAGCAAAGGGGTAAACATGTGGTCTAGAAGTCCATTCTGGAAGGTGTAGATTTTACTTAGAAGTTGTAAAATCTAATCCTTCTTACCCTCCACTCCCATAGCACATACAATACACGAATATGCAAGGCATTTGCTGCAGCAATTTTAAATAACTTAAATTTGATTGCATGCCACAAGATTGAAATGGGACATATTTCACATTTAGTGGCTTTTTAAAAAGCTCAAGTCCCACACTTAAAGTCAATCAAATGAGTGAATCGTTTTATAGAAGAAAGACAACAAATAACTAAAAAATTTGGAAAGATCAGCGCTCTGGCTTGGGAGGAAAAAACTTCTGCCTTTCTAGATAATTGGATGGGTCAGTGGTGCTTAGATAGGGGTCTCTTGTGACTATTTGATTTATCTAATTTAAGGTCATTGATATTCAATAAAGTTTTTTCCATGGAAACAACTGGTTCCAAATGGGCTTTTTTTTTTTTTTCCAAGCATAGAACAGTAAGCTAGGCTTTAAGATAGAATTTAAAGGCCAAAAGTTACCTTTCGCCTCTGAAATAGAGAACCTTGAATTCAAAGGCATTTGATTTATGCAAATTAAACCACTCTGTGGGAGTAGGAGGCTGGGAAATACAATGTTATAAAATAATATTTTGCATATATGTCCTTTATTACATAACTGAATAAGCATGCACTCTTTATTATATATTGTACATAATTATGCATATTAACATGTTATACAGAGCTGTATATTATACAGACCTGAAATTAGACTTCATGGACAACTTAAGGGATTTCCAAGGGTAGTTTTGACCCCACTTAGCTTTTGCCTTGAACACAGTCTTAGAAACCCAACCAGCTTGTGACTCCAATGTGAATTAAAATGGTTCTTCAATGAAGGAGAAGGCCCATGGGATGGATGGATGTCTCCTGGTCCCAAGTACTAACCCAGATCTGATTGTTATTAAGGTGAGATCTCTCTGTTAGATACTAGCATTCACCAGGAATAGAGAAGGAAGCAGGTCAGAGTGACTCAGTAGCATTTTTGATCTGTCTGTTAGTTCTTATCCAGAATTTTACAAAAGTTGCTTTAGTCACACTAAGACAACTGGGAGAAAGCTCAAGTGAGAAGATCTTTTAAAACTAGGGGAACATACTCCAAAGTCAGTGAGAGCATGTTTTGTGAGCTATCATATTAAAGTGTGTTGTGTTTAGTTAGAAATGGTTTCCATGCCCATGAGTTTGCTTCTCTAGCTGCTAAGGGCATAGGGAGAGGACAGTTCATCAGAGTTAGTCAGATAAATCTTCTGCACCTGATCTCTTCTTAGAAGCTGGTGCATGGTACTTATACAGGGACTGACTCAAGTCTAATGGAAGGGGATATATGTTTACAGGGACTAAAATAGGAGCACATTAAAGTCAAGGCAGGTGCTTGACGGGGGAATGCGAACCCATCTTTTCAAAAGAGGCTCTGGAAGTTTTTATTTAAATGTTTTCAGCAAAATAAACTGTTACTAGGAAAACATCTTGTTATAAATATAAGAAGGGTCTGCAGGCCTGAAATGTATCTGCCTGATTTCTCCTCCCTTTGTAATCCCACTAAGCCTAGAAGCTCAGCAAGGAAAGATCTCCTTGCACCCTTCATCACCCATGGCTGTGGGCAGCAAATGGTCAACTTTCTGAGCTTAAAGTAAACAGTCTTTCTTGATTAATGACCCCTGCCCTTTTACAGAGATCTCTTTTGGCCCAGGAGGCTCTTGCATGGTAATTATATGCACAGACTGCAGAGGCAGTGACTATTTAATGAAGAGCTGTGGCATACACGAGTCCTGTTTTGAATTTACCTCATCAACTGTTGAGCTGAATTATAAGCAAAAGTGATTACTTTAAGATTATTTATTCTGAATTTGTATTGCTTGATGACATATCTGGAAGTTTGTCTTTGCATTATTTTTAAAAGTTTGTTACTAAGCAAGTTTATAAGGTAAACAAAATAACAAGGGATTAGTTTGCTAACTTTTGAGTGCCAAATGTTTCTAAGGACTTTGGATGCGACCACTTTTAAACAGGTATTAATAATACCCATAGATCATAATGCTTTGATGCATTAGTTATGAATCATTTTTAGCTATTTAATGAGAATTCTCCCTAAATAATGTTGCTGGCTTCTCTCCAGTTATCCAATAATAATAATTAAGTTATTTATTGGTTGATCGATTCAATAATATAGACAAAATATCATTTCCTGGATCCTTACCTTTCACTCAAGTCAACAAAGATTCTCTGTGTGTCTACTGTAAGTCAGGCCCTTTTGTAGGCTTCCAGGACCACATCAGAGAACAAAGTAAATAAGAAAAAAAAAAGAAAGAAAAGGAAATCTCTGACCTTGTGGAGCTTATAGTTTCCTAGATGTTGGCATTAAAACAATAAACAAGTCAGAAAAGTTTTTAAACTCCCTGCCTGCAGAAGGTTTACATTTTGGTGTGAAAGTTGGGCAGTAAATTGGGACAATTTTATAAAGGTAATTGTAATGTAGTACAGTATACTGTACAGGGTGATGGGGTACATGTTCATTCTGAAGCCCACTTTAGACAGAGGAGTCAGGGAAGATCTCCTGAGGAGAGAAAGATTAAGCTAAAATCAGAAGAATAAGAAGAAGCCAGGTATTTGAGAGCCAGCGGGTGGGAGGAAGATTTTTGCAAACATTTTGATAGCCCAAGGCAGGGAAGAGTGTGCTGCTGGAGGAACGTAGAGAGAGAGAACTGCTGTGACCAGAGTTTGTCGTGAGCAGCCCTGGAGACACAGGTAGGAGCTAGGTCATACATGCTTTAGATTTTATCTTAAGTGCAAAGGGAAGGGTTTGAGGGGAGGGAGTGGCAACACTGATTTCTATTTGCAAAAAAAGAAAAAAACAATCCTGATAACTGGCAAATTAATGGCAGAGGGGCAAAGAGGGAGCAGGGAGAGCAGTCTGAAGGCTGTAAGAATGATGAGGATTTGGATGATGGTGACTCAGGAGATGGAGAGTAGGGAATGACTTTGGGATATACTTTGGAGGTTGTTTTGAGAAGACTTATTAAAGAATGAGATGGGGGGATGATCAGAATAAAAGGGAGGAATGAGTTCCCAATTGATAGAAGTGCCACATATTGAGATGGAAAAGACTGGGATAGATTAAGATTGGCTGGGGACAGGGAAGGGTGTTGCAAACAACCACGAGATCTCTTCTTGACACTTTACATCTGTGACATCTATTATACATCTACATGAAAACGTCAAGTGGCCCGTGGGGTATATGAATCTGGAATTGAGGGGCTATGTCTTGGCTAAAGGCATAATGTTGGCGGCCCTTGGCAAATGTAAAACAGCTAAAACCATAGACCAGGATAAGATCACCAGAGGAAAGACTATAGATGACAAGGGGATAGGTAGTCAATGCAGTTTTATTGTGGATTCACTATGTACAAGGCAAACAGGGATCAGTCAAAGTCTTTAATCTCAAGAAATTTATATGCCTGGTATGAGAAAAAAACACATGAAAGTGAAAGTAAGTGTCAAAAAATGGGGGTGGTGGTGAAAGGGGCACTTTATTAGTCCTGAGAGGGCTAATTTCTATGGCATTGAGAACAGGAGTCACTTTTTCATAGTGGTTGTCGTGTAAGGATGAGAGATGGAAGGCTGAACTGAGACTCAAAGTGATTGTGAAACCTCCAAAAGGGGGTGGTTCATATATGTCCTTTTTTTTTTTTCTAACAGAGAGAGAATTGTCAAATTGAAATTCTTAAATTCTCAAAGTGTCTTGTGAATCACAAAGGATTAGAAGCATTGCCATAGGAAATCAATTCAATCACAGTCTTAAAAAATTGGTTAAATTGTAGAAGGTACAGAGAAGGAAGAAGGATATTTCAGAAAGTAGGAAGCATGGAAGACATAAGCAAAGAAACATTCTGAGAAAGAAAAATGCCAGGCATGCTTGGGAATGGCTTTAGACTTATATGATTGGGACCGGGATTGGCAGAGAACAGTGAAGAAATTGAAGCTGGACAGTAGGAGGGGATTGAAATGGGAGACAAACTTCAATGCAAACTAAGGAGATGGACTTTCTCCTTTGGACATGAGGAGTCATTGGATTCAATTCAATTAAAAAATATTAAGCATCTGATACATACAAGCAATGTATGGGGTGGGGATGGGAGATGCACATGTAGGGGGAGAAGGGTTAAAATTGTCACACAGCATACCCATAGGTAGCAAGAATTAACTTTTATTCTATGGGTCAAGCCCTGGGCTAAGTGCTTTAAATGGACTATCAAATTTATTCCTCACAACTGTATTGAGGTGTCCCCTATTGGGGTAAAGGGAAGTTAAATTACTTGTCCTCAGTTATGAGACTGGGAAAGGTGGAGTCATTATTTAACTCAGGCAGTGTAACTCCAATGTTCAAGCTCTGGAACACTCTGCTGATGACCACAGAATATCCTGACTTTCTGGTGCAGCCAGAGATGGCCATGCTTCTCATCCAAACTAGGGCTATGGACACCTTGGGAGACACCCGGAGTATACCAGGTATGTGAGGTGACAATAAATGTTGCATATTTTTATTTCAAGATTAAAAAAAAATGTGTGTGAAAATGGACATGGGTATTTATGGTTGTAAAAATCACAGTAAGTTTTAATGAACGTATTTTATAACATGTGTTCAGAAAAGTGAAGAATCATAAGCCTACAGCTCCATACGCTTTTACAAAATGAACGCATCCATGTAACCAGCACCCAGATGAAGACATAGAACATTCCATCACTGCAGAGCCACCACCTGCCCTGTCTGTAACACCATCACCAGGAGTGACCACTATCCTGACTTCTAATACCCGTGATTAGTTTGTCCTGTTTTCGACTTTTATATGAATCGAATCATTTAGTATTTTCTCTTTGCATCTGGCTTCTTTTTCCTAACATTATGTTCTGAGATTCATCTATATTGTTGCATGTGGCAGTAATTTGTTTATTTAATTCACATTAGTTTTTAAAGTACAGCAATGCCATAATGAAATTATTTGCTTTTGTAGAGAACATACCCAAATTTTTTGAGAAAGCAATTTAGTCTTCTTTCCCTTTGGTCACTTTGATGGCAAAGTTTGAGCAACAGAGAAACAAGCACTGAATTGGGGGTCAGGAGACAAGGATTCTAGTCCTCCTCTACTTCCCATGGCTGTGTGATCTTCGGCAGGTTATGTAAAGTCTCTGAAGTTCGTTTCCTACATTAGTAAAATAACAAAAACACAGCTAAAGTCTGTTTGGTCTGTCCCTGTATGAGTTGTCTTTGCTTCAGTTATAAGCTGAATGGGCTTAACTTAAGGAAAGTTAATAGAGGAAACAAAAAATTCGCAAAATAAAATTATTTTTTTCTATTATAAAAGAAAAACGTGTTTATTCTAATATTTCAAACAACACCGAGCTGCATAAAGGAAAATTTAATAACAATTGTTCAATCTTAACTTCCCACATATACAAAAACAATGTTAGTTTGGTGTTTATTCCTATATATTTTCTGTTGATACAACTATATGTTCACTGAATACATTTTATTATTATTATTTTCAAAATGCAATCATACTAATACATTTTGTTCTATAACTTTCTCTTCATGGGAATTCTTTCAAGATCAGAATATATGGTCCTGGTCACTTAATGGCTGTAGAATTAATGTCTGCATAACATGTCATTGCATCCATGCACTGTGCTTAATCAACCATTCCTTTATTGATGGATATTTAGGTAGTTTTCAACTTTTTGCTTTCACAACATGCAGCAAAAACATCCTTGTACATGTATTGTTAAACCCTAATGTTCTTATTCTGTATGATATTTAGAAACTGTCAGGTCATTTTCTAAGAAGTTCCTTAATTTTCATCTTAGTTCTTGAATTTTGAGCAGATTTGAATGTGAGATTTGAATCAAGAAAAGAAATGGGATCTTAAACTTTTTTCACAATTACTCCAAATACTCATAGAAAATAGAAAGCTGAAAAATAAAATATTGAGGAAATCTTTAAAGGCTCATGTTTGAAATCACTGAAGTCTGAAATCAGAAATGTGGGGAGAAGAAATACTTTCCCAAGTAACACAAAACAGAACCATGATTTTAGCCTCCAAAAGGCAATATCAAGAATTAAAGGGCAAAGAAAACATTTCTTTCTAAAATTACAGAAATCAGTCGTTCGTGTCATTCTGTAGATAGGCAGCTGAGTTGACTGGTGATTTAAATTCTGTTTCAACACCAACTTGAAAAACTTACAATAACTTATTAAAGGCCGATGACCTGCTATCCCAGACCAGGAGGCACCCTTCACAAATGCCCTCTCAGCCCCTGCCTCCTGGAGGCTAGGATAACAGACGGTGGGCTTTGGTGAAAGGAATAAACAGTTGCAGTTAGGCGCTTCAAAATGGTCTGTATTACATAGAGGAAGATTTATTAGTTCTGTCAATGTTTCACTTTGAGGCTAGGTCTGGAAGGGATAATTTTCCTTTATCCAGTAAGATCTGAAACACCAAAATCCTCCACCACTCTCAAGAGAGAACCAGATGAAATCTATTGGCAGGAGTCAAGAGGAAGAAGGGGTCTGGGGTAGGGAAAGGGAGGCAAAATGTCTAGGAGACCACTGGGAAAGGAGAAGGGGATGGAGGGAAACCACAGAGAGCAACCCCTTGATACACACCCTGACTGACAGGGAAAAAAATAAAGAACTCTTTTTTTGCACCACCTCTACCCTGTGTGTGCAGGCTTGAATGTCTATTAAAGTTTTATTTCTGATAGACTCATAGATACAGAGAACAAACTGATGGTTGCTAGATAGGAGGGGGTTTGGAGGCTGGGTGAGAAAGGTGAAGGGATTAAGAAGTGCAAATCTGTAGTCACAAAATTGTCACGGAAATGTGAAATACTCATACAGTATTGGGAATATAGTCAATAACAATGTAAAAACTATGTATGGTGTCAGATGGATACTAGACTTAATGGGGAAAGCCACTTCTTAAATTACATAAATGCCTAACCACTGCACTGTACACCTGAAACTAATATAAAATAATATTGAATGTCAACTATAATTTAAAAATACATATATATGTAGTCATGGGATGTTAAGTACAGCATAGGGAATATAATCAGGGTATTGTAATAGCTATGTATGGTGTCAGAGGGGTAGTAGACTTATTGGGGTTATCGGTCTGTAAATATTTCATCATTATGTTGTTTTGTACATCTGAAACTAATAAAAAAATATAATTTTAGAGATGGCAATGTACATGGAAACATATCACACAAATAAAGATAACCAACATAGCTATTATGTATTATTCCTATACATTACGTTTAAACTTTTATATGTACTGACTCCTTTGCTAGTGAAAAAAAATGTTAACATTTTATGATGAGTGGGAAATCTGGATAAAGTAATTTAAATCTATTAAGCCTATTATCATTAGTATTACTATTTTTAATTAGCATAACACTACAATTTACCATCATTCCACCGGTATTTTTATTCAGATGTACACTAACTTAGTAATATAGGAGCACCATTACTATTTTATATTATGTATTAAAAATTAAAGGTTAGAAAATTTAAGTGCCTTAGACAATATCTACCAGACGTTTTTTCTCAAGAGTATGTCTAAATTGCTTCTCTTCTCTATATAGTCAAACTATAGAAATAAGTACACAATTTTTTATTCTTTCTTGAAAAGGAGTATGGTTTATCTCACTTAAAAAAACAAGTTTTATTTCTGGTGGTGAACTCTTGCTTCCTGTCCTTCCAAGTTTTAAGGACACAACTAAGGGGTTGCATCTGCAATGTGCATGGCACATTCTACAGTAACGTGCTCTTCTTTGCACAGGAAGATAACGCTACTTATTCATCCTGGTGGTACATACCCTTTTCTATTCACAGGGATAGTTTCACACTAATCCGGCCACTCCATTTCCTTGGACTCCAAGGTGACCAGCTGGTCCCGTTTGCAGGCAGCTGGTTGAGGCTATAGAACAGCTAATTGGCCAGCAGTGGGAATGAGCCTGTGACCTCCACCTCATGGACTGAATCATCAACTGAGTGTGGGCTTGAGTCGCTCAGAGCTGGGCAGTCAGGGCTCCAGGACTTAGTCACTGTGAAAAGTCACACAGACTACATGTCTTCACTCAACCTCAATTTTTTATCTATAAAGTGAGAATCACAAGCTCTCTCATAGTGAGATGATTAAATGAGCTAAAATATGTAAAGCATTTACCTCAATAACTGAACAAATAGGCACCCTTTGGCAGCCCCAGGCAGAAAAAAAAAAAATAATATGGTACCTTTCCTTTGGATGTAATCCTTAGGTGTGCCTACCTGGGCCATACTCTGGGCCTTAAACAGTGGTCAACAGAAAAGTCTCCTTCATATCATTGAGAGAGAATAGGTGTGCAAGTATTTATGGAAAGCCTTATACAACATTTAAAGTAATCAGAAAATCTCTCCTATTCCCAGAGATTCCTGAGAATGTCTGTGTACCATCCTTTCTCTGACTCCTACTTTGGGTCAGAGTTTAAACCTATCTCTTCACTTCTAGTCTAGTCATCTACATCTGATAAACTTTTCTTTCTTTTGAATGATATGCTTGTCTATCATGGTCCGTCACTGTCAGAGACCAGAAATATAGCCATCTCCTTTTACCAATTGGTGGACAGTCTGGCCTTCATTCTTAATTTCTTTAATCATGTTAAAGTTTTCCATACTATGAGACATCTCACAAGACTTTCAGGGAATGCTAAGAAACGTTCTCTGCAGAGATAAAAATAGTCACATGAATCATTTTCTTTGTTGCTCTTTGAATTGCCATATAAAGTTATCTACCAAATATACCTTGCCTGGTCGAGCAAGTATTCCTGCTTAACATGGGTTAATGCTTATGACATTAGTCACTGTTAATTGCTCAAGAGTTGAGATCAGGTAGGCAATCACTGAGTTCATCTGTCAAAAAAATGACTGTAGTCATATTAAGGAATAAAAGACTCCATGGGTACCAAATGACTGCCAATCTTTTCAATAGAATTGAGCATGTTTCGTAGTAACATATACCACCTAGAACTCTGAAAATGCCAGAGGGCAGGCAGTTTGGGGTAATTGTTTTACTGTACCCTTCAGTTGGTCATTTTTTTCCATTTATGAGTTCTTTTTTTTTTTAATCTTTTAATAGAGCCTGTTCTTTTCCAAATTCTCTGCTTGTTTGGTTTTTACATAGAATATGTGGTTTGAATTAAACCCTACTTTTTAGAAATTGACTTTATGTGAAAAATATTTCCCTACAAAATTTTTCCTACACTGGCATTCATTCATATGGAAAAGAGAAAAGGAGCCACACAGATATTTTGGAGGTAAGTACCTCTTTTAGGATAACCTCTCTCTTTGTCTCTTGGGGAGATTTGGCTAGGGCTGTGCTCTCTGGAGGAAGCAAGGATCTGGAAGTAGATGTCCAGAACTTCAGGCATTAAGCAATTATATACTGTACCCAGTGCATCTGACCTTCCAATGTTATACTTTGCCAACTGTAGGGGAAAACTACTGAAATCTGTCAAGTTGTTATGACAGGCAGGGCCATATGGAAAATGCTGGAAAAATTCCTCCTTAGACTGTAACTGCCTGGATGGGCAGAAACTCTGCCCTCTATTCATTTATGGAGTGTGTATGGCCCACAGTGCTTGAGACAATGGTCAGGATTTATTGTCCAAGGCCTCAAAGCAAAACTAAAGTGGGACAATACTCAGTTTGTCTGAGGAGCCAATTATATCTTATTTCATTTTACTTATAGGGTCAGTTTCCTTAATCCCTGAGTATATAATGTGTACACAGGTTTATGATATGAAGAAAAAGAAAACAAAACCCAAGAATGGCTATGTGCTTTATTTGTGGCCGTGCAGATGAAATTGCCTAGTGGATGCATTGCTCCCTTCTAACTGAGCATCAGGGTGCCATGGAGAGTATTTGAGCATGGAAGTCAGCAAGGCTCTGGAGTATGATGGTTAAGGTTCAAGTTCTGGAGCCAGAGTGGCTGGGTTTGAATTCTGCTTTATAATTCCTTATCATCTCTGTGCCTCAGCTTTCCCATCTATACAATCACTCATCAGGTTGTTACGCAGATTAAATAAATCAATATACACGTATTTAAAAGTTCTTCAAATAGTGCCTGGCACAGAGTAGCACTATATAAGTCTCAGTCATAAGTATTATTTTTAAATTGTTATTATCATTGAGAATCTAGGATTTTTGTGCCATTGAACGTGGTTCTCCATAGTGAAAAGGTTGATTGCAAGTTTTGCAAATTCTGTCCCTCTCTCCTTCTCATTCTTTCATTCCCATCCTCTCTCCCTCCCTCTATTTCTTTCTCTTTCCTTTCTTCTTTTACTTTCTCTCCCTGGTGCTCTGGTTTCATATCCACATTGCGATACTTGATATTTCCAGACTTTCCTTACGTCGTGTTTTTAATAGCAATGATGTGAGCAGAAATGAGTTGTCGTGGGGAAGAGTGGCAGGGCTGTGCCATCCACATCTCAATATGGGAAGGTAAATGCTTCTGTTGTTAGGGGCTCCCACTCCATACCTACCCCCACGCCTAACCAGAGGAAGGAACATTTTTCTGTGCGGGGGTGGCTTTCATGTTGGAAGGGGAAGGTTGATGGTGTTATTTTTGTTCCCCACAAATGTGGATGTTTAAAATAGTGCTTTATTCAATCGGCATAAGTGACACATAGACTATGTATAGTGGTGGAACTGGGCCTGGCAGGTGATGAGGGCCAGATCTCATCAAAACCAAGAGTCGTGGTTCTCCACTGATAGTGCCCAAGGGATCTGTCCTGAGGATGGCCAGCACAGAACCCCCATCATGGGTTGCCTGGCAAATTCACTTGCACAACTACTGATTTGTCTGAAATGGATGTACCTCAGAGCCAGTGAACTAGGATTTTGGCTTTGTTTCCATGGGGCATGCCAGCGGGTCACATTTCCTCTGTGAACCTCCCTCCAAGCCGCACTGTACTCATGAAGGGTAAGTGTGTTCGTTGTTCTTTCGTGCTTATTGGCTTGGTGCCCTGCAGGTCTGGAATTCAGCCAGTGTAACAGAATCAGGAGGCTACAGCTCTGGCTATATTTAATTGGAAGTTTATTGTTTTGTCACGGTTTTAGAAGTTTAGGGAACTTTTTTTGAGTTTGATTGGATAGTGTTGGGAGTTGAAGAAGTGTCCATTTTGATCCGATATGCTCCTTTTTAGAGACTATAATTAAAAGTTTATTTAATGCACCATGTTTTAAGTCTTTGAAAATTGCCCTTTTGTACTTCGAGTCAGCACAGTGAGGATTCTAGAAGGGACTCTTCCTATTTTGAAACAGACATATTACGTTTCATGGAATGTGGCTTTGGGGAAAAGGGGCTGGAACATTTTATTCCTATTAAGACTTTTATTACCACAATACCTCTGATTCAAGATGAAAGAGGAAGAAAATGCATAGTTTTTGAGGCAAACATAAAGCTTACCGGAGGTCCAAGGGCGATTCTGAAATCGTTCTAGATAGTCCTGAATTGATTTGAAATGCAACGCAGAATTTGGATTTTTATTTAAGAGCAAGGGAAAAAACCCATTTAATCAGACTTGCGAGTGAAAGTAGCAGTGAGTGAAGAATAATTTCATATTTGTTAGACGCCACTATAACAGATTACACAGAACACTGGGTTAATTTGAATTAGACCCCACATGCTTCCTCCACCCCCAAACTTCTCCTTTCATCTTAGAGCCCCCTCTCTACCCTCAAGTGTGGTTTCACTATGACTAGAGAATAGACACTAAAAATATTTCTGGAATGACGTGACCCACTCTCGCCCCATCCAGGAAAGGGACAAGGCTTCACAAGAAACAGCACATGCTTTCCTTTCATTTCTGGGAGTCCCAGGGTCGACCTACAGATGCTGCTCCTTCCCTCGCCGATGGCATTCAGACTCCTAGTTGCCGACGGTGCCAGGCAAACAACTGGACAGAACAACTCAGCTACAGGAAGGTGGCCACAGTCTCGGCCAGAGCAGCAGCCCCCGGGCCACAGACCACCTCTGCCACCCCATCCGGGAGCCTTGCCTCCTCCTTCAGTCTTGTCAGGGCCCCGACACAGGGGCTGAAGAACTGGGAGGTGGTAGCAGCAGTGGCAGTGGTGCCTACAGCCTTGGGGCCAGTCCAGGCACGTGGGACCCTGCTTCGGGCAACTCTGCGGCCCCTCCAGGGCCAGGGAGAGACCCAGGACAGCCCCAGCGCTCACCATTGTTTCTTCTTGTCGCTGAAACCTAGGCGAGGCCTCAGCATGGAAGCTGCTACTCCTGAGCTGAATCCGCAGGCCAGACTGAGGGAGGTGGGGGACCGGGTGAGCAGAGCTCAAGATAGCCCGGAGCTAAAGCAGCAGCTGCAGCTGCTGCCTAAGCCATCAACCTCCTCCCAGAGAGAAGTGAAATATGTGGAGATGTGCGCTTCAACTGGAGTCCAGAGGGAGAGTCCTGGGACCATGAAACTTACCCCGGAGCTCTCCCCTGGGGATCAGAGGGACTCTAAAAATCCCAAGGAGAAAGTCCAAGATGAACCCAGTGGTCAAGAATGCCAGGCTCCAACCCCCCAGAAGGATCCTTCTTCCTCAGAACGCTCCAGATCCCAGCTCTCCCGCACTGATAAGGGCAGCAACTTCTCGCCTTCCTCCTCCTCCTCCTCCCCAGTGGACAAAGCAGAAGGTGGCCTTTCCAAGATGGATGAAACCACCATATGCACAGGGGCTCTGGCCACTTCATCTTCATCTTTGGGCTTTGAGAGTGACAGTGGTGAGAGCGCAGTGAGCTGCCAGCCCAGCGGAGGAGTGGGAGGGAAAAGAGCAGCAGAAGGAGGGGGAGGAGGGGAAGGAAAAGATGGGACAGAGTGCAGGGACATTATTGCCAAGTCTCAGGGCAGCAAGGGCCCCCCAAAAAACGAGGAGGCTCACTACATCACCACCCACGAGATCCAGCTGAGTGAAGTCGAGCAGGACATGGATTTCGACGTGGGGCTGGCCTCGCGCTGGGATTTCGAGGACAACAACGTGATCTACTCATTTGTGGACTATGCTTCCTTTGGTGGCAGCGACGAGACCCCGGGGGATGTCACCACCCCGACCGAAGAGGAAGACAACAGCTGCTACCTCAGCACCACTCCCAGCACCAATGCCACCCGGACACCCAGTCCCACCAGCAGTGACCCAGCTCGCCCCAGCGCAGGCAGCAGTGGTCGCAACACCAGCAGCACGGAAGTGGGCAGTGGCCCCTCTGACAGGGGCCCGACTCCCCCACCCACTGGGCCTGGCACTGCCACTGGGCCTGAGCCCTTGCCGGAGCCCCCGGAGGCAGCTTCAGGGGCAGCAGCCGCCGCACGCAGCTGTGGGAGTGCAGCAAGCCAGATCCTCCTATCAATCAAACCGACTTCCCGGGCTATAAATGAGCCTAGCAACGTGCGTGCAAAGCAAAACATTATTTATGCTGCCAAGCATGAAGGCGACATGAGCCTCCGAGTCTCTACAGCTGCTGAACACAATTCAAGTTCACTGAAGCAAGACGGGGCTGCAGCGGTGGCTCAGGACCATGCAAAGAAATTCATCGCTGTCCCTGCTCGCCTGCAAACCCGGTGCGGGGCCATCAGGGCGAAGGAGTTGGCGGACTACTCCAGCGGGGCCTCCAGTGCGGTGAGCGAACTGGACGATGCGGACAAAGAGGTCCGTAACCTGACCTCCCGCGCCTTCCGGAGCCTCGCGTACCCCTACTTCGAGGCTCTGAACATCAGCTCCCGGGAGTCCTCCACGCTCTCCGAAGTCGGCTTTGGGCGTTGGTCGACCTTCCTGGACCTAAAATGTGGGGGTGTTGGAGCCCGAGTGGAACAGAGCCTGCTGAGGAGCAGTGCGGCCTCGGTGGCCGCAGGTCTGAGGAAGGCAGGTGGGGCCAGGACAACCGCAGACCAGCTTTACATCCACTCCAGGAAGTCCCAAACCAAGGCCTTGGAGTTCGTGGTCAGCAAAGTCGAGGGGGAAATCAAACATGTGGAGACACCTCTCTGTTTCCAAAAGCAGGTCCAGACGGGCTCCCGCGTGGTCACTCTTCTCGAACCCCTGAATTTACGCAGTGAGAGCAAAGCCAGCTCAGTTGCTGGGCCCTGCAAGGCCACCAGAGGTTCCAGCAAGGGCCCCAGGTCGGTGTACACAGATGACGGCTCTGAGACCTCTGAGAACAGTAAGCCTGCCTCCCGTGCAGAGGGCCCCCAAAAGAAGTCCAAGTTTGCTTCCAGCCTGCTCAAAAACATCATCTCCAAGAAGATGCAGCGGGAACATGAGTTCAAAATGGAGAGGGGAGAAGTCATTGACACATCCCACCATAACCTCTCCAGCATGTCCAAGGAGCCAGGGAGCACCACTGGGGGTGAGAAGCAGCGGGAGAGGAGCCTGCAGAGACAGAGCTCTCGCCACTCAGAGGCCGGCTCTGAGTACACGGTGCTCAGCCTGTCTGATGCAGGTGGGGAGGGGTCCATGGCCGGGTCTAAATCCCCAATTTTCAAAGCCAGTGCTCCTCGGGAGAACAGTGCAGGCTCTGGCCGAAACATCACAGACGGACACACAGAGGAAGCATGTGAAATTAAAAAGAGTGCATCAGAGACTGTCAAGGGCATCTTCCTCCGTAGTCAGAATAGTGCATTCCGATCGTGGAAGGAGAAAGAGGCCGAGAAGCGAGAAGAAAAAGCCCCCATTGGGAAGCTGAAACTCCCCAAAGGGGGCGACTGGAGGGCTGATCTCGGGGAGATATCTGCAAGCAAGTCCACTATCATGTCTCGTCTCTTTGTCCCCAACATCCAGCAGACACCCAAAGACAAACAGCCAGGGAAACAGGCCACTAAGTACCCTGCTGCCCAGGCCACCTCCACCGCAGTGATCAAACCCAAGGCTCCGGAAATCAAGATCCGGCTGGGGAGTGTGCAGCAGCCAAGCTCAGACTTCAACATTGCCAAGCTGCTCACGCCCAAACTGGCAAGCAGCAGCGCCTCTAACCTCCTCAGGACCATTGAGGACAACACCAGGACGCAGCAGAAACTCTTCCGGGGGGAAAACCTGGAAAAGGTGCCCCACTTCCAGGTGAGAGACGTCAGAGACAAGTCCAAGTCTCAGGGTCCCCTCCACCAGGTGAGGGATGTCAGGAAACTCATCAAAGGGTCAGGCGATAGCAGTGACAAGGGCAGTGTTACCCCAGAGCAGGGTCTGACTGGGCCCAAAACCAGGCAACTGGCTGCTGCAGCTGGTGGATCCAGATCCCTGTCCCCCATGGTGATTACATGCCAGGCCGTGGTGAACCAGAGGGAAGACAGCATGGACCGAGAGCTGAGGGAGGGCCTGGGCAAAGGCGGCAGCAGCAGCAGCGGCTTGAATTCTTCTTCGCCAGAAGGGACAGTCTTGGTTCACAGGGCATCTGGCAGGCTGCCTGTGGCCACCATTGCCCCCAATAAGCCTGAACAGGGCTCATATCTGCCTGTGCTCAAGATCGTCTCCAAGGCTTCTGCTCAGAAGACCCCAGAGAAGGCCAAGGACGAGGAGGTCAGGGAGGAAGGGAAAGGTCCTAAGCCATCACGGAATGCCCTGGAGAAGCTGACGGCGGCCGTGAGGTCCATGGAGGAACTGTACAGTTTCAACCGGAACGAGTGGAAGCGCAAAAGCGACCCGTTGCCCATGATAACGGACAGCCATGTCCTGTCGCTCATCGCCAGCGAGGAGAGGGGAGGGGCTGGGGGTGCTGAGGGCGACCCGGACAAGCTGGCCAAAAGGCTGGGTGAGGTGGGAGAGCGGGGCACAGGAAACAAAGGCGGAGTGGTCCTGCGAGGGGGGCCCATGGAGCGTCTGCAGCGGAGAAACTCCAACCCGAGCGCCGAGAGTGTGTCTGCCCGAGCTGCTGCCTTTGAGAACCTGGCCAGGGAAAGGCCCCGGTCCCTCTATATTCCCCCAGTCCACAAGGATGTGCAGAGAACCCAGCCGCTGCAGCCCCTCCCACCCCTCCCCAGCAACCGGAATGAGTTCACAGTGAGTGCCAGCAGCACCCAGAAAACTGGGGGTGTTGCTGGCAAGTTTCCACAAGGGCTTTCTCCAGAGAGTCCTTCAGCAGCAAAGGGCATCAAGTCTCAGGGACTCCGGTCCCTCAAGATCTCTCCAGCCACCAGGGCACCTGTGGGGGAGGTGACCAATAGGAAAAATGGCAGCAATTTGGAAAAGAGCAATAGTGACTGTGAGAATTACCTGACTATCCCTCTTAAAGGAAGTTCTGCAGCTGGGGAACTTCCAGGCAGGCCTGGGGCTGGGAGGGAGGGGGCACCAGCCTCCTCAGTGGCTACTCTCTGCAGCTTGCCTCCCCTGAGTGCCCGCAGTCAGGTCCCCAGTAGCCCCAAAAGCTCCCATGTCAGTGGAACCAGCCGGCCAGCTTGGCGTACCAAACCTGACAACCCACGGGAGATGGTAGCTGCCCCCCCAGGGCCACAGAGCCCCGAGCATCCCCCCACTGCCATCTACCACCAGCAACCACTGCCCTTCCCCCTGCAGGGGGCCCAGCCCCAGGTCCTCTGCTTCTCCCCACCTGGCATGCCTGCCCAGGCACCTGCAGGCTCAGCTTCCGTCCCCACAGAACCCTTCCAGCAGCCTCAGCCTCAGCAGACCCAGCGCAAGATGCTCCTGGATGTGACAACTGGCCAGTACTATCTGGTGGACACACCAGTACAGCCCATGACCCGGAGACTCTTTGACCCCGAGACAGGGCAGTATGTGGATGTGCCTGTGACCTCCCAGCAGCAGGCTGTGGCTCCCATGTCCCTCCCTGTGCCTCCCTTGGCACTGAGTCCCGGGGCCTATGGACCCACCTACATGATCTACCCTGGATTTCTGCCCACGGTGCTGCCTGCCAATGCCCTGCAGCCCACACCAATTGCTCACACTCCAGGGGGCAGTGAGCTCTCCCAGATGGCTGCAGAGCCCCCCAGCAAAGAGGCAGCTTCAACATTCACCGAGGCCCCATACTTCATGGCCTCTGGTCAGTCCCCTGCCTCCTCTTCCTCCTCAGCGCCAGCAGCCACATCCCAGCTCGTGGGGGCCAAGGGCTTCGCCCAGCTGCATGGCAAGCCTGTCATCAGCATCACCTCGCAGCCCCTGGGGCCCAGGATCATTGCCCCTCCTTCCTTTGATGGCACCACCATGAGCTTTGTGGTGGAGCACAGATGAAGAGTAGTCACCAGGAGCAGCTGCTGGTGAGTGTGACTTTGATAATCAGGTTTAAGGGATTAAGAGCAATCCTGTTTCTTTGTGTTTGAAGTAGCAGATTTACAGCAGAGGAAGCTGTCTAGAAATGGGCATTTTGGATGGTTAGAGAAAAACCCCATCCAAACCACTAAGGAGCTAATTTTCTTGCCAAGCTTCCTCCTCTCTCCACTCCTCTGTTCCCATGGCTTTTCCCCCTTTGACGTTTTCAAATTGCCTGAGTGTTTTTCTCACCTGTGAGTAGGAGGGAAGTGAACCTTGGATCTGCCAGGTTAGCTTTTGGTGAAGGTTGGCAGCGGAGAGAAACAAAAACCCGGTCTGGATTTCATGGAGCGAGACTCACTCTGTTCCTGGCAGCCTCAGTGGCAGAAGGCAGAACATCCTGAGAGATCACTGGGAACAGCAGTTAATCTGGTTGCTCCTCGGAAGTAAGGAGAGTCAAAACCTGACATTTTCTTCTTATGAGGTTTTTAAAAAATCTGCAGAAAAGCTTCACTCCCTCGTCTTCATAGTCCTCTTGAAGTATCTTATACAAAGAGACTGATTTTTGAAACTCTTGGTTTTCTATTTTCAGATGATCAGAATACTTTTTCTTAGCTGAGTTCAAGGTTTTTAAGGTCACACACACACACACACACACACACACACACACACACACACACACTAGCACACCCTTGACCTCCATGAGGGAGGAGAGCTGCTGTGGCTCCTTGGAGGGGGCTGCTGAGTTTGATTCAGTCCATTCAGACTGAATCCATGACTCACAGCTGGCAGTTCCTACAAGGCATTCGTTTTCATATCTGCATTCTCTCCCTTCAAAAAGAAACAACTCCCACTTGCCCCCTCTAAAGGAAATAAGACAAAGTCGATTCCTAACACCTGAGTTAATCCAACTTCACAGACAGGAATCCTTGATAGGTTTGTCTGAACCAGGACATATCAGGTCACACACATTATACAGGGGCAAACTTCAGCTGTGGGTGCAAAGATGTCAGCACTGTGGAGACAAATTGCCCTCATTCTCCTGTTCTCTTCACATTAGAAAGGATTGACATCATAAATGTTTCTTGGACTTTCACTTCTTGGTAAGATTATACCTAACCAAGAAAGGAGATGGAGAGGAGAGAAATTTTTTCTATTCTTGTAGGAAAGAAATAAGCCATTTCCTTTCTAAACTGAAAAAGAACAGAGCGACTTTCTTTTCATTGTGCAATGAAAGAGCCTACATTAGGAAGTAGGATCGTTAGATTAGAATCAGAGCTTCTTCTCACCAACTGTGTGTTCTTGGGCTGTAAACTCTCTAGCACTCAAGACACTCATGTGTCAATAATATCTACTGCTCAAAATGAATGTCAGATGATATAACAGAGTATAGCAACTTACAAATCTTTTTAAAATTAAGGGATTGTTACTATGCATTACATTTATTGGACTGCAAGACAGCATTAGGCCACTGTTCAAAAATCCTTGGATCTTCCTCTAAGAATTCAGGTGAAAGCACAAGCCTCATTTTACTTGCACTCTAGAAACAGAGGATTTGAATTATTTTTCTCCAAGAGTTTACCACAGGCGCTGTGTGATGAACACAATCAAGGAGGGGGAAGATTAAAGATAAATATAATGCATCTTTTGTCTGATGTAGAAAATAAAGCCAAAAATTAGTATGCACGTGGAAGATACTCAGAATTGGAGAATTCGTTTTGCAGAAGGAAAGGAGTAGCCTCTAGACAAAAGCGTTTTAATCTTCTGGACAAGTGGTATGTTTACCTAAGGCTATTTTGGAGCAGCTAATCCTGTGAGGCCTTTTTGTGAGCTGTGGAGGTGCAGAAGCAAGGGGAAGGGAGGACAGGGCTGGGAGGAGGGGGGAGCCAGGCACAAGCTCCTCGTAGTTTCTGTCCGCTAGGCAGCTGCCTTTGGCCTTTCTCCTGTCTGCTGAGTCTGGAGAGATTAGGCCTGGAGTTGTCTCCATCAGACCCAAATATAAATCAGAGCTTTTAGTATTCGAGATTTGAACCGTGATTATTTTGAAAGTTTTTCCCTTTTTGAAAGCACAACCTTTATTTTAGTCCACAGCCCTAAAGATAGAAGGCGAAAGCTGGCCTCACGATTTAAGGAGACTGGTGATAAAATAATGATTAGCTTTTTGTGTACAGGAAAACATATAATTATGAAAACTCAGACGACTAATGAAAATCCTTCAAAACTCACCTTCCTGAAAGTTCTATGCCACTTGCCAAAGAAAAGTCAGATACATAAAGAAGTGTGTAGTTCTTTTCCTTGTGAGAGGAAAAAAAAAAAAAAACATTGTTCATATATATCAAAAATTCCATTGTACACACTCATTCAACTGATGATCATACACTTAGTCCTTGTGAGAAGTCTTGGAAGCTGATTTCAGTTCAAGATTTCCTTTGAAAACCAGACGTATCCCAGAGATTTCCCTTGAGGTGGAGTACGGTTTTTTGGTGCCCCTTTGAACTAAATCACATAAATGAATTGATCCAATCACATTTCACAGAGAAGAAAACTGGGGCTTAGAAAGAAATGGTTTTGCTGAGGTTCCCAGACAGTGAGAGAGCCAGGACTGTGGAGCTGACTCTTAGCTCCTGGGTCACACTATGCTCTCTGCAGGCCACTCTGTGTGTTCCTCAGTTGGAGGCATGGGAGCAAAGGGAGAATGGCAGAGGACTGCAGTGAGCTCTGAACTTGCAGCCAGGAAACCAGGGATCTAGTTTCTGCCTCTCTGGACATTTGTAAAATGAATGTTTGAATAAAATGCACTAATTCCCTCATTCTTTCAACGCATGAATTACGTGTTTACACTCTACCAGCCACAGTGTACTCTGCAGTGACTATAAACCCCCATGTGACCGACTACGGTCCCATCAGCCAGGAGCTACCCTCCAGCAGGAAGACACACATTGGACATACAGAACTGCAAAACCAGTGTTCAAGTCCTGTCTTAACCTTTAAGATTCCTTCCAACTCAAATAATAAGTATTTCATCATCTATTTTTAGCTGCATGTTGTAACTGGGAGCTTTGCTTTCTCCCCCTGTATATATTTGAGCATAACCAACTGCTGTTATCTCTTCCTAATTATTCTGTTACGAATGTCCCTTTAGTTTTGTTTTTATAGGTGGGTCTTTCCCACTTCTAAGAAGATAATTAGTAATGTAGTAGACTTTATTATTATCTAGTACATCATAGATTGTGATAAATGGATGAGGCTGTTTGTAGCCGGTGCCCAGTGGCCAGATAGTAACAGGAACCCATTTGTAACACACCAGTGGTTTAGGCACACCAGTTGCAAAGCTTCACTACTTTCTCTTTTTCTGTTAGGACTATTCTGTTTTAGATCTTTGTTGTTCGTTCATTTTTGTTTTGAAAGTCCCCGTTGCATAGGATCTTTGATGCTTTTTCCAGTGAAATTATTTTTGTTTTAGTTTCCTGTCATTGGAGGCATGTAGCTATATTTTTCCTTCTCTGATATATTCACTTTCATGCTTTCTCCTGCCCACCCACATATTTTTGTTTTAGGATTTTAGTTGAAAATTGATATTAAATGCCATTTGCAAGGGCAGAAAGATAAAATAAATACGTAATACTAACAAAAAAAATTTTAATTGCCATTATGCCTGCTCTGCAATGGGTATTGCAATTATTTTGTTTAATTTGAATGGTGTTTTTTTTTTTCCTGTGAGGCTTTATCCATTTGTTTTTTCATTTCTGAGTGTGCTTTATGTTGCTTCAATATGTCAGTCTTTCTTTTCTCCTTACTTCCTTGGAATTATTTCTACCCCTGAATAGAGCCTCACAGGTCAGCAACTGAAGTGGAAAGAGAAAGGGGGCTGGATGCAGGTGATCTAGTTTTGTAGAGTGTTCTAAGGGGCCCCTACTGGGGTCCTTAGATCGTCAAACCCCATCCCCTTGTGGTAGGAAACTGGAGCTCAGAGAGGTTAAGTGGCCCTTCTTCATTCAGTGTCCCTTTGGGCCCTGAATCATCCCATACCAGAGTCTTTTTTCAGTTTGCTTTTTTCGTTGCATTCCGGTCCCCTACTCCTTTTCTCCCCAGGGTCACTCTTATTTGGTGGTCCTCCTGCCAGCGTCTGTCCCAATAGTTGACTTCCCCTCCCTTTTTTCCTCTCTATTTGTTTGAGAATTTACTTTCTGTTTTTTGCTTTAGTTTATTTATTGTGATTTTATTCCTTGTTGTGGTTTCTCCTTTCCCATTCACTTCAAGCTGATTTAATTTACCGCCCCACCTTACTTCTCCCCTTCTCCTTCCTTTTTTGTTTGTAGTTTCTTTTTATCACAGCCTGGACAATTTAAAGGGCTGGCGCTTCCTGCCAGCTCCCTCACCTGCATGGGCTTTGGATCTTTATGCAGGAGACCAGGTGGCTGGGCTGGGGCCATTTCATTTTCACATCATTCCATTATTACATTCCTGAATTAATTCATCTATTTCTATTTTTTCCTGACTTAGTTGTTACTTCCTCTCCCAATTATTATGCTGGGGGAACCAAAAACATGTATATGCATGACTTGTGTTCCTCTATTGTTATTGGTATATATTGAGTATTACAATTTTAATACAGTTTTTTCCTTTCTTAAAATGTGTATACATTTTTTTCCCGCACCCTCTGTCTATGGCTGTTGTTTTATTTTATCCTCTTAATATCTTTTTTTTACCTTTTCTTTTCTCCCTTTCTCTTTTCTTGGATTGTAGCTTTCCTCTAGCTCCTAATTTTGTGCCTTTCTCCACAATTTTATTGCCTTTATTATTTTCTTCTCTACCCTCTATAAAAATGGAAAGTAATAACTGATGTGTATTAATCATTTATTATATACCAAGACTTAACATCATGCTGTCTGATTCCTAAAACAAGTAGGCACTACTTTTACCCCTATTTGACAAATGAAGAAATAACTTCATTTGTCAACAGATCAACTGGAATCCAGGCCCTTTGTGCTCCATGGCAGTGCTCTTATACATGGCCCCTTGTTTGCCCCTTCTCTTACTCTCTGCCCTCCAGGTCTCAATTCCTTGTTGTGAACTGTCTCCCTTCCCTCATCTGGGAAAAAGGGAAAAGAATAAGGTAAGAAATTGACCCAGAATCTGGTAATATCTAGCATATACTATGCCTCCATGTGTGTTTTCCTTCTGATTGAAAAATTAGCTGTCCTTCATTATTAGAACATTTTGTGTCCCAAAGAGAAATCTGAGCCAGTGTCAGCACTCCTAGGGGCTGTGGATCCCAGCGGTGGAGTACAGGTAACCCCTGTATAACACAGTTGTTAGGTTCCTTAAAAATGCCGTGTTATGTGACTCCGTGTTATACGAAACAAAGAACTAGTACAAAAAAGGGGGTTAGGTTCCAAAAAATTTTAAAAACACACTATTATGTTTTTATAATTAAGAGAAATATCTTTATTAAAGCAATTTTCCCCAAAAGTATAACATATTAATATATATTAAATAATGTTTTCTTCGTCATCACTACTAAGCACCATTAACCAAGGGCATTTTCTTTTTGACAAGATATCTTCATCCTCTGAAATTAATACTCCACGAACAAAATGGATTTAAAATTCTAATGTATTTTAAAATTCTGCAATCAAATCTAATAGGACATCCATGCTCGAATGAAAAATTTCAAATGAGATATCTTAAAAGCTCTTATTACATTCTGTGTTGTTCGGGGATTTCCCTAATTTCAAATGAGATATCTTTTGCTCTTAGAAGCTCTTATTATGCTCCGTGTTGTACGAGGATTTGTCTAATTCTCAAACCGCATTAGAGTGACACTATTCTAGGATGTCGTGTTGTACAAGGGTTTCCCCCAATTCTCAAACTGTGTTAGAACGAAACTGTGTTCTAGAAGTGCCACGTTATATGGGGCTTACCTGTAATTGTGTGTATATATGTGGCAGGGCAGGTGTGGGATGTCCACCTGAGAGTGGGATGCCCCTGGATGCCAACAGGTTCATGCATTTTTGTTGGAGGGGAGTACTGTGGTTTGACTCAAGTCCAAGAAGTCAGGAAGCACAGGCCTAAATTCTTGTACTCTCACTACTCTGGATGCATGACTTGCCCTCTCTCAACCTCAGTTTTCTCAACTGTAAAATGAGGATACCTTGTAGAAGTGTTGTGAACATTCAATTATAAAACCATTACAAAGGAAAAACCGAATAGTTCACGGCACGTAGTAAGAGTTCAATCTGCCTTGGAGACTGTAACCTCATGAATGCCTCAGGAACCCCCACTCCCCATCTCGCAGGGGCCTTCACCAGAGCAGAAAATCAGACCTTATCCTTGCAGACTCCTAGGGCAGTGTCAGGCCCTTGTATCCAGGATTGCTTTATATTTCCCAAAACAGGAGGCAATGTCTACAGTTCTGCAGTCACCTTCGAGCTGGCTGATCTCTTGGGGCAGGTCAGTTGGCTGTGGGTCAGAGTCCTCTAGTATCCCCCAAAGCTTTCCAGAATGTTATACAACTCGGGCCCTAGATTGCCAGCTGCATGTAGTGATTTTCCTCTCTGTCTGGGCACAGTCCTATGCGGAGCAAGGGAAAATCTGACCCAGCATCCCTGCTGAACTCTGTCATGTGTTCAGTCCTATTATCACAGGAAGTCACCCAGGCCAAACTGCCTGGTGACACAGTGTAGTCACTGACCGCTCTCATCTTTACTGACTTTTTCACAATCCTCTGGTTAAACTGGTGATTTTATTATTTTATTCTTAACAGGAATTAGAGCAACTTTATTACTTTCAAGACTTCAAATAAAATTCCTCTCAAGTTGATGTAAGCAGAAACAATGCCCTGTGAATGAATGGAAAGGCAATGTCTGGACTATGGATTCTGAAAGTGACGCCAGTAGATTGTATAAACAGGTTTCTCCTCTGTTTCTCAGCCTGCTCCCACCGTCCTGGAGTGCCCCCGGCCCCCTCTCTGTTCTCTCTCTCTCTCTCTTTCTCCTTCCCTTCTCTGTGTCTTTTCATTTTGCTCAGGGAGTCTTTGCAAATCTTGCCTCATGATGGAACTCAGCCTGAGTTGTTGTCATATCCTTGGATTGCACTGAAATGATTCTTCATAGTCTTCTATTTTCTTCTCCACCTCTTGTAATTATATTTTCTTTTGCTGTTGCTACTTTACATGTCCTCAGGTAGAAAAACTTAAATTTAGCAAATGAGAAGTCTTTAAACCCACAACAATCTCTTTCATCTTGAAGGTCATTCCTTAATAGAAAATACAGAAGAATAAAATACTCAAACATGAAATATATCCACATGAAACCATAATTATTCTTATAGACTTTTTTTAAATCATATATTTAACAGGTCCGTTTCTAGATGACAAGATTAAAATGTCCCTTGCTGGCTACTCTGATTATGCAATAATTGGTTAGCTAACTATTACTAGATACTTCTTGAAGGTGATTTTTCACATGATAGAATCTTCTTAATCCCTCACAAATATGACCTGCAGGCCACTCTGTTTTAGTCTTCATAATATTATGTTCAAATATCAACTCTCAAGTGTTAAAAAAAAAATGTTTTTTAGTCACAGTTCTAGAATACTATAGAGAGAGGAAGTCTGCAGAAAGGGCTAATTTTCAGTTAGCATTTGAATATGTCAATGCTTGTCTTAGAATGGGTTTAACTAGGTTTAAGTTCTAACTAGTATATTTCATTTTAAACCAATGTACTAGATGAAATTCCACATAATTTAGATAGTAATCATTCACTTTACAAGATTCTCAGTATAGATTTCACTCATTTAACTAGATTGCTAGCTTACGCTAAATTTCATTTCAGCATGACATACGTATTACCCTGTTTTATCTCTTCTATGGATGATTTCGATGAAACTACACATTTAACTCAAATCAAGGTTCAAAGAGAGGTTCCACTTTAAGTACTTTCTTCAAGTCAGTATAAGGTCTAATCAGTTCAGAAACATCTGCCAAATACATTTTAAAATGTGAATGTCATCATCATTAATATTGAAATCAGCCAAATAGTTAAATAAAATGTATTTTGATATTTTTCTTGCTTCTTTAAAAGTGAGATTTACTTTTAGAACTAACAATCTGTTCTTTGACTATGTTTATTTATAGGAGCAAGACAGAAAGACAGACCTCTCTTCTTTAATCTGAAGGTTGCATTATAACAGCACCAAGAATTCATCTGAAAAACTTCCTCTACATGTGTTATTCTTAGTATTTGCTTCTTATAAACCAAGTGTGTAAGTTTCTATATTTTCCTGAACAACCCTGTGTAAGACAGTTTGTGTTATTTTAGTTTTACTAGGCTGATTGAATGGTTGCATTTTTCCCCCTGTAAAACTATTTCTTTTTACACTTAAATACAGGATATACGCATTCTATTCATCTTTCCCTCCTTTGGACTAGACAACAATCCCTTAAGTTTTTTATAGTTCAATCAAACCATACAACAGCATAGGTTTGGTTGTATTGTAAACCAAGCCAACAAACCAGTAATTTGGATCATAAATCTTGTAGGTCCTTGGAATATATATAAGGACTAGCTGGCAGAATTATAGCACATGCTTGGATTTTAAATATGTTGGGTCTGTACTTTGAATCATATACCAGCCAAGCCTAGTCATTCTCCTGATTATATTCTCCATGTTCTTTTCTTGGGTTTAGCATGATTTCAGATGTGATGGTGAAAAATAGTGGTGTTAACCTTTATGCTTTAATTTCCCCATTTTTACAGTGTCATGACACTATCTGTTGCCTTAAAATAGAATGACTTAAAATACTGAAGAGCTAGTGATTTAAAAGTAAGCCTTTAGTCTCAGGAAGGTATGAAATATTTATTTCCCTCTAGTAACCCAACCTTTGTTAAGTGTGTACAGCATTTTTTTTTTTGGTCTTTTTCAATGATTCCCGTCATAGTTGCATATACTCCTGTCTCTCACAGATTGTTTGGAGTCTGACGAGTGACCTGTTTGGGGTGATAGAATAGCATGTAAGCTCTGATTCAGTGGCTCTGATTCTCTCCAGCCCTCGCCATACCAATAACTGCGACCTAGGATTACATCACTAGTTCCTTAAGGTTTTAAGAGATGTTGAAAATCCAAATCACAGAATTTTTCATGAACAGTAACTATTGACTCAGTTGTAACCCAATTCTGAAGGTTATTTTAGTGAGTGTTCACAGTGAGTCTGGAAGAGTTAATCAAACAGATAAATATTTAGCTTGTCAGAGTTAATGTATGTCAACATATATTTGACAAATGTTACATTGGCATAGTTCTTACTTTAAAAAAGAATACCTTGAAGATTCTCCCAGGCTTTTTTATTTAAGGAATCTCCTCTTATTTACTTATTTATTCAAAGGTAAAGCATTCTGGTAATTTTTTAAAAGGCCTTATTTTGATTTTAGTGGTCATCAATATTTGGTTTCTGCTTAAAATTGCTTTTTGAAACCACAGAATTTTGTGCTATTCATGACTGAAGTTGAGACTGATTTTTGTATGGTTTATGAAATCTCATTACTTTGTAGTTATGCTTCTTATTTCAGACTCTATAAAAAAAAACTCAATTTCACTTTCAAGGCCTTCCTTAAAATAATTTTTTATCTAGAAAATTGTTGGCTAAAAGAAAAGTTTTGAGGGAGAAATAATTCCATTCATCATTGGGCTCATGGGCTATGTAATGGAGTGATGTCTCTGAGACATGACACATGAAATATGAAACAGCCTCTGTGTATGGAAAAGATGCCTTGTACCATATTAGGAAAAGCATTATTCCTTTGTCATAGAGGCCCTTATACCCGGGTACATCAACAGATTCACCTCAGAACATACTTAATTTTTCACCACTGGGGAAGTACATATATCAGCCCTTCCTCATTTTCAGTAGAGATCGGCTGGGTGTGAGATCACTTAATACTGAAACAAGAAAGTAGAATCAATTTCGAGGATCTCAAATCTATAGTACTCAAAACAGTGCCATGAATTCTCAAGTATTAGGTTGGTGCAAAAGTAATTGCGGTTTAAAAGGTTAAGAATAATTGCAAAAATCACAATTAATTTTGCACCAACTTAATATTTGACCATATCTAGTGAAACTTATACAGGATTTGGGTGGGTAGTACCACAATTGATAAGACTATTTTAAAACCATGTGTGACTTTTAGGAAAATCCAGTAGTCATGTTGAGTTGTCAACTGCTTGCCAGTTTTTCAGAGACTCTCCTTCCCGAGAAAATGTGGTCAAGTTTTTACCTTCCACTGGTCTAGGGGCTCCATTTTTTTATTTATTATTTATTATTATTTATTATTTATTTAGCACCAGTAGATCTGAGCCTTCAGTTCTCACACTGAGGTAAACTGAGACAGAAGCTAGGAAAGAAAGGAAAATGTCTCATTTTGGGGTCTATAAGAGAGGCCACATCCTCTGAGGAGCTTCCAGGAGGTAGTAAATGCCTAAGTGGTTAAGAACGTAACCTTAAAATAATATTCTATGAATATGACATCTTCTATTGGTAATTTTATGGTTCTCTATTTCCTTAAACCATGCAAAGCTGCTGGGCCATTTACTACCTCAAATGACAGGGAGGAACATTTTAAAAGACATGAGGTAAATCCAAATCCTCATTGTCATTGTTATTATCTCTTGAGGTCACATTGATATTTGAAAGAAGTGGTTGTGCCCTTCCTCTTTCAACCAAAGTTAAGTGGAATGAGAGTTTATGAACCTTCCAACCCACAAAAGTGTTACCCTCACAATGTCCCTTTAGCTATTGAACTACCCTTTTATGTTTTATGTACACAAAACTATTTGTAGCACAACAAGCATGTAGCCTTTCCTATATAGCACCTTGAGCTTGAATCTACTTAGACTTGTAACGCCATTTTCTCTCAGCATTACAAGTGTGGCTCAGTTTTCCAGAGGAACCACAGGGCATCGTGTGTTGGAATCTTAACCCATTTCCTCTTTTTCCTTGTTGGTTAAATGGTCAGGTTGAAACATGCTCTATTTGAATTGTTTTTGGAAAACTGAACACATTTGTAACCAGTATGAAAATTTAATTCACCAGAATGTGGGTTTTTTTAAAGCACTCATTGAAATTGCCCTCAGGATTGAATAAAGCTCAGATATGCAGTTAGTGACTTAACTTATAGGCTCTCTGTATGTCGGTATATGTCTGTGTGTATATGGCTCTCTATATACCATTGGCTAAATGAGTTAGAACAAATTACATTTTGGCATCTCCGTGATAAATCTCAAATGTTAACGCACATTTCAAATTCATCCTTCTATCACTAGGAAATGCCTAGTGATATAAATTTATTTTTCTTAATTTCAGATTAGACTTTATCATCCTTGCCTCTTAAAGAAATTTAATGCATTTTAATTATTTTCATACTTTGTGTGTTTGCTATGAATTGAATGCTCATGCTACCTGAAATAATACTTTGGACTGCAGGACAGTACTGATTCCTAAGTAGATGGACTATAATCTCATGATAAGTATATATATATATGTGCATGAGAAAACACATTCAATTATAGTCTCTGTGTTTAAAAATGATCATGTATACATTTTCCTATGTGGTGCTTGAGGAGTTTCATTCTACAGTTTACAAGGTGTAGGTTTGCACCCCAAATTCTCAGGGTATGTTATTTTACCCAATACTTGAAAGAAAAAGGTGCCCTGTATCTTACCAGTACTGTTGAGGGGAAAAATTATGTGTAGGTTTGGTTTAGAAAACTACTTATAAAAATCAAATTCATAAAGTATGTTAGGCTTTTACATAATTTCTAAGGAGATATACATATAGATATGATATATATTTTCAAGAGACTGTTTCTATATTCTTAACTAACTTCTGGGTCCTAAGTAGACCTCACAGGTGCATAAAATCATTTAAAAAAGCATGTAGCATTTGCTAAATTGTATCTTGAGCTTGAATCTAATCAGAATTTCAGACTCTGGTTCTCTGGGGGAGAGGGAGAAAGCATATTTATCTATGGCACACGTGATGACAAGGCCCGGGGTGGGGGGATTCTGAAAATTGGTCTTGCTTGTATGCCCCATGTCTCCGAAGAGAACTGAACATTCACGGAAGTATTTTAAGCTGTCAACATTCTTGTTTCATGTTGCAACTAGAGCACATTTTTAGACTTATTCCTATTTAATTCATAATGGTGCAGAATAAAACACATACATAGCACATCTAATTTGATTTTTTTAAAGTTTTATAATTGCTTTTTACAAACTAGTGTTAATGGCAAAAAGTCCTTTCAAGGGCTCCCTGAATTACCTGTAGTACCTGAATCTATTTCTAGCAGGTGGTCCTTTTTTTCCCCTCTCCCTTTGAAGATGTAGTTTCTTTTTTTACATTTAAATCATATTATTGTACAGTAAAGACAATGGTGGTTGAAAAGAACGTGAAGACTGAAGAAGTTATGTCCCAAACAGAGGAGAGTAAATTGTGTGATGAATGGAGAAAGACATTGGATAATGCTGAATTATACCCCTGACTATGAAATAAGCCAGTGGTAAATGGAAAGAATGTGAAAAATTGAACTGTTCTCAAGATAGAAATCTTGGTGGAAGAGTTCCTACCTGAAGTCTGATGTGACTCAATTATAGAATGCAGTGAGCTTGGCCAGTGGGGCTATGAATCTAGCCCCACATCTCTGAGAGTTACTCTCAGGGTATTGCATATGGAGAAAACTAGGACTCTGTGAGACTAGCCTACATACCTTAATTGCCAGCATTTGTAAGTGGTTGTGCAATCTTGTGTAATGGTCTTTTATTTTGACTCTTGAAAACAATATTTTGTTGTTGTTATTGTTGTTGTTTTCCAGTAAAAGTAACTGCAAAGAAAACATACATTATTTGTCTTTATTTTAATTCAGAAACAAGCTTTGGACATTTTCATTTTCTTCTATCTTGTAACTAAAATCCTTCACTTAAGTAACATACTCTAATGTTTCACACCTAGCATTGTATTAGTTTTCTATTGTTGCAAGAACTGCAAAGTTAGTGGGTTAAGACAATGCCAATTCATTACCTTAGAGTTCTGGAGGGCAGACGTCTGGAATGGGTCTTTCTCGGAACCCCTAGTATTTTACCTGCCTGACCAAACGAGTGTAAGTGCTTGCATCATTACGTAGAACTGTGAGGAGAACCTGCCAAGGTGTGCGATGCTCCACTGACACCAAAGAGACATCAGTGTCCCTGAGAATCCACGCCGAGGCCCAGGAAAGTTCTTCTAGTGACCCCCTTCAAAGCCTAAATATAAGAGGCACACATTTTGGAGACTTACTGCACAGTGAGGATCAATGCTATAATGGGCCCCTTAAGTCATTATTCAACTGAACTCATTATAAACCTTAACACTGAAGCCCCAGAAAGACTTGAACCAACATTCCACATCGAGGGACATCTAGGATTCCTCACATATGTCCCAGATCAGGGGTGAAAGGGCAAGAAAGAAAGTTGAGGACAGTTCCAGGCCTATATTTTCCTAAGTCACCTCTTGCTGCCAGCTCTTGTTTCTAGTGAATTCTCAAATTCCACTCTCCATCTTGCCTCTAGTGTGTACTGTTTTACTCTGCATTGCGTTACCCGACTGGACTTCATTGCAGGACACGCATCCAGCCCCGAGTATTCCTGACTCGAGACTACACGTGTGGCTGGACTTTTCTGAAGGTTTAGGGTATATGGGATGGAAATTAGCAGGTGCAGCCAGCTAATTTCATATGGCAGCCAGCTGCATTAGCAAACTCCTTAAACCTGAACTGCTGGTATATCTCTGCTTATGCAGCTCCGTGCCGTCTCTGGCACTAGATAATGTTCCCTGGTTGTTGAATGCATTTGTGCTCCAGCCATCATCCCTAGTGCTAGAGCCCTCTCCCTCTCTTCATCCTCTGCTTCCTCTGTTCCTTAGCTTGCTGGCTCAGAATCTTCTAATTTCCTGTTATTTTTTATATAGAGCAATTTAGCCACCTATTGAAACCTTGCTAATGCATATCCATTAAACTATGTCCAGAAGACCTCACCTTCATAAACAAGCATGGCCATTGTCCTAGTTATGTATTGTTGAGAAAGAATCCACCCCAAAACTTAGTGGTTTAAGACCCACAAAAACCATTTGTTTAGCTCATGAATCTGTAATTCACGCAGGGCTTGGCATGGAAGGTTCTGTTTCACACAGGGGCTTGACAAGGGCTTGGAGAATATACTTCCAAGGTGGCTCACTAACATGACCAGAAAGTAGATGCTAGCTATCAGCTGGAGTTCAGCTGGGCCAGCCAGGAATCTCAGGTCGTCTTCAGCTGGGCTTCTCCATGGGCAGCTTGGGCTTCCTCAAAACATGGTAGCTGGGTTCAACAATGAATATCCCAAGAGCAAGCAAGCAGATGCCACCAGTTTCTTAAGGCCTAGTTCAGAACATGGCGTAGCATCACTTTCACCAAACTCTATTTGACAAGCCATCACAGAACCCAGATTCAATGGCCAGGAACATGGATCCCCGCTCTCAATGGAAAAGTGTCAAATAATTTGGGGACATGTTTTAAAATCACTATTCATTAAGGGGGTATTTTTAAACACATACATTTATAAAGGGAACCTTAAAATCAAGTCTTAGATTACTATAGGCTCAAAGATTCTTGAAAGACTCTAGAATGAGACTAGTATATATAAGGTTTGGTGGGCATGTATTTTTGTGTGTTGGGCATATGTTGGAGTCTCACAAGGCAGAAATCACTGTTGTATTTCTAGTGTGGAGGCAATCAATGTTCTTTAGGAATGAAGAAAAGCCTACTATATGCCAAGTGCTCTGATTCATGAAGAGGTTAGGATTTCAGGAAGCCGCTAAATATGGTGAGAATGCCTGATATGCTGATGAAGCTAGCTAGTCTAAGCCTCGTCAAAGGCATGGATATTGAAAGAGGAAACTGGCTACCAGCCACAAAGAGATCCATGCCAACAACTCAGCATGGGGCAGGCAGGGAGCAAAGAGGGCTTGGTGTGAAGAGACCAGGGGAAACCAGAGCAATAGCAAGAAACTGAAAGTGAAGAAGCTGTTTAATTGTGCCAGAAGCACAGGGGATCTCCTGAAGGGGCCGGTAAGGGAGGTGTGTAGGGCGTAGCAGCACAGCCAAGCCCTTTGATATGAAGTTTACCCAACAGAAGTGGTATGAAGAGAGGCATTAAAGACATAGCAAAACTAATATGTTCTTTTGCTCTTTTTAGTCAAGTTGAAACCTGACCAACAGATGGTTCCTTGAGTGAAGTGTTCTCTGAAGGTGTATATACCTTCAGTACTACTGGATAGAGAGTAAGAACAGGTTTTATTATATAACGTATGTATACTCGTACATACAGACAAACACACTAGATATAGTATTGCAGGATAACATTATTATGTTACATAGATTATTATAATGTGAGCATTATAGAGATAAAATATTACCTTTGGCCTATAGTTAGCATTCAAGAAATATTGACTACTATAATATTATAGCATTTCTGTTTCTGAAAAATTCAAATTCACTTCTGTATAGGTTGCTTAAAAATACTCAAACCAATTTTGGGGGATATCTTCTATTTATAAAAATAAGGCATATTCTTTGAAGGAAATTTAGAAAATGTTAAAATGTTCTGAATACTGAAAAGTAGGGAAAATTCTTAATCACTCAGAGAGACCCACTATACAGAGTGTCTCTAGGACTTAATACTTGTAAGTGTATTTGATACTTTACATGGTATTTTGTAGTCTATTTATGTGTGTCATAAAATTAGAAACCTATCTCCTTATCTTTCAGTGTTCTTATAGAATGGATTTTTAACAGATGAATCTCATTTCCTCATATGGCTGTATCATAACATGTTTAATCAATGTCGTATTTCAAGTACTTAGTTTTTATAGTTTTGGGCTATGAAAATAATGCTGCAATGAACATCTTTGAACATAAATCTTTCCAACCATTTCTGATTACTTCTTTGAGATAAATTCCTCTAAGTAGAATTACTAAATAAAAGGACATGGACATTCTTAAAACTTTTGACATATTGGATTTTGAGATGTCTCCCTACCTCTCATATCCCAACCTTGCCAGCCCCAAACATGCATGCACCTTATTTAGAAACTTTATATAGTTGACTCCCTTTACCCTCTTCACCCATGTTGTGTAAGATGACTGATTAAATCAATAAATAATTTGTAGGGAAGGACTTATTGTATATGCTTTGGCTGGATTTCTTCCAGTTCCCTCTCCAAACTTCTCACTACCCGTTGTGCCTCTGGTCTGTATCAGTAGGCATTGTTGAGTACCATAGGCAGTAGATCAGAGGCAGGGAAACAAAAGGGAAGTCAGGGTGTTTGTTTCCATGGTTCCCTCACAGTGGAGGTGGTGAGGCTACTTCTTCCCTCAATCCAAGGCCATAGCTCCACACAGCTTGTGCTGTCTGGGTTCCAATGGTTACTCTCTCCCTTGACCTTTCAGGCTGCCTAGTGTTATGAATTTCAGGATGCTGCACCATCCCTTGTTTCCCTAAATCCTGCCCTCCTCTTTATATAGTTTATTGAGCAATTCTTAAATTACCCAGGTTGGATGTGCTGTCCGTTTCATGTAGAGACCTTGTTTCCTGCAGGGACCCTGACAAAGAAAGAGAACTTGGCCACGAGAGAGGTGGTGACTAAAACTAGAAAAAAGTTTAGACACAGATGTAGTATTCTGCTCAAGTCCCGAGGAAGGATAATGACTAAGCTGGGAAGCAATTTTCAGGTATTTTCTTTGTTCTCAAAATTTTCTCCATTTCACTTATGATGTGGAATCTCATTATTATTTCTTCCAAAAACATACTTATTTTATGGCTGAATTTTAGATTCATTCCATGCTTCCTCATGAAAACACTTATCCTTTCCTCTTGGTAATCATCACATTCACAGAGAACAAAGGCAAAGGAATTTGGTAAAGAAAGGATTGGTGAAATCTGAAGTTAATTTGGGCATGTAAAGAAATGGATGAAAGTCATGTTATTACAAAATGTGACAATAATTTTTATAATGTGAAAGTAGTGAAATTTTTCTGATAAGCCCATAAACAAACTTGGTAATCTTCCTAAATTCAGAAAATAGATTCACTCCATGAAGTCAGAACATAAAATGTTGCTTTCTTCTGCAGTTCTATAAGACCACATGTAAAAAGTTACTATTAGTGAACACTTATTAAGTGCTGACTCCATGCCAGGCACTAGCCCATTACCTCACTCCATCCTCACAACAACCTATGAGAGCTCCTCATTTTACGGATGCGGAAGCTGCCAGGCTTGGCGGTTTACATAGCAGCAGGATGTGGAAAAGGTGAGATTTCCGATATGCACAAGTATCTTACTCCAAATTGCCCTCGCTGTACGCCTCCATTTCCCACCTTCCTGGATGCTGCATGTGAGAGGTGGAGACATCCAAGTCAAGCAGTGAGCGTTAAAGAGGAAATGCCACTGTGCTTTCCAACTAGTTGCAAAGTAGAGGCAGAAATAAAGTGCAAACAAACCTGACAAATGAGAGCAAAGCTGATCATTGATAAATAAGAACATCGCTCACTACACCGCTAATATTTAAAACAACATTGATGATAGCAGAAATAACATTTATTAAATGCTGCTGTGTGGGGAATTAGCTCAAACGGTAGAGCACTCACTTAGCATGTGAGAGGTAGTGGGATCGATGCCCACATTCTCCACGTTTTACTGCTGCCACTTCGAATCTCCAGATGACAATCTCCAATGCTACTGTGTGCTTGGCACTGTATTTTACATTCATTATCTCAACAAATCCTGAAAACCACTCAGTGAAATAGAGGTTATCATACCTATTTTAGAGATGACAATTGATTGAGTCACACACCCAAGATCATTCACCCAGTATGTAGTGGAACTAGAATCCCAAGCCAGGCCTCCCTGTCCCCCTCCCTTGCTCCCCACTGCCTCTTAGTTGACAACTAAATTGATGAGAAACGGTGAAATTTCAATCAGTCTGAATCTGGAACAGGTTACCTCAAGTTTTGCTTCCCCTCCCCGTGCAGGAGGGCATTTAGATTATTTAAATGTGTTTTAAGCTTTCAAATAAGATTTTATAAATTTTTCAAGGAGTGAAAATAGAACTAGAACCATTGCCAAGTGATTCGTCATGTTTGTGATCATTGTTGTCTCTCACTGCTATCACCCCCCACCACTATCTTCACCAGCACCGTTATCTTTGCTATGTCCACTCTCACCACTCGTATTCAACATTGTCCTGGAGGTTCTAGCCAGGGCAGTTAAGCAACACAGTGAAATGAAAGACATTCATAATGGAAAAGAACAAGTAAAACAGCTCTGTTTACAGATGATGTGATCATTTATACAGAAAATCCTAAGGAACCTACCAAAAGATAGTAGAACTAATAAATGAGTTCAGCAGGATTGCAGGATTCATGATTAATATACAAAAATATCTACTGTATTTCTATACACATGCAATGAACAAGCCAAAAACGAAAGGAAGAAAACAATAATATCAAAAATAATATAAAAGGGGGCAAGGGGTAGAGGAGGGTAAAAGGGATCAAATATACAGTGATGGAAAGAGAACTGACTCTGGGTGGTGAGCACACAACGCAACATATAGATGAAGCATTATAGAATTGTACACTTGAAACCTATATAATTTTACTAACCAATGTCACCCCAATAAATTTAATAAAAATAATTTTAAAAATGAAACAAAAATGCAAAATTGTTCTCTGAAAATTACAAAATCCTGTTGAAAGAAATTAAAGAAGATTTAAGTGGAACGATGCCCCATGTTCATGGATGAGGAAACTTAACACTGTGTTCTCCCGAAAATAAGACCTAGACGGACCATCAGCTCTAATGCATTTTTTGGAGCAAAAATTAATATAAGACCTGGTCATATTTTACTATAATATAAGACCGTGTCTATTATATAATACAGTATAATATAATATAATATAATATAATATAATATAATATAATATAATATAATATAAATATATACCGTGTTTTATATAAGACCACCAGGTCTTATATTAATTTTTGCTCCAAAAGACCCATTAGAGCTGATGGTCCAGCTAGGTCTTATTTTCAGGGAAACATGGTATTAAGATGGCAATATTCCTAAAATTAATACACAGGTTCAACACAATCCCTATCAGAATCCCAACTCACTTTGTAGAAATTGATAAGCTGATCCTAAAATTCATATGGAACCTCAAGGGACTCAGAAGAGCTAAAACAGTCTTGGAAAAGAACAAGGTAGGTGGACTGACTCACTTCCCAATTTCAAAACTTACTACAAAGCAACAGTAATGAAGTCAATATGGTAGAAGCATAAAGATAGACATATAGATTAATGGAATAAGACTGACCATTCAGAAATGACATTTCACATTTATAGTCAATCAATTGTCAACAGGGTGCCAAAATAATGCAGAAAAAAATCATCTTTCAATAAATGCTGGTGGGACAATTGGATATCCATATACAAAGGAGTGAATTGGGGCCTTCTACTGTACACCAACATAGAAAAATTAACTCACAATGGATCAAATACCTAAATTTAAAGCCATCTGAACACTGATGTTTGAAACAGGGAAGGGGTCAGAACTAGAGGACTGCAAGTGAGTCTTATAGTTACATTTCTGGCTCCCATGTGTCATTTCAAAATTTGGACTACCACTCTATTCCTCTTAATATTCTATCTCGTTTAGCTAGAAAGGTGTTAATGTTTGTTCTAGGCTTCAGGTTTCTTGTTTTTTGGAGCATGTAAGTTGCTAAGTACCATCCATTCTCCCAATGGGTGGCGGTGTTTGACTCAGCCAGGCACGTCAGCAGCCGGGCGGTGGGTAGTGTGACACTAACACGCAGAACACGGCAGTCATCACTCGTAAGCGAATCACTGCTTTACGCGTCACAGAAGCAGCTGTGATGTGTTACCCATCCCATGGCTGAGGTTCCTTAGCCCACGACTCTTCAGCTTAGTGCCCTAGATCAACGTGCCTTTGCTGCAGCATGAGTATTTTTACAGATGCTTCTTCTAAGGCCAGTGCCATCACCAACGGCACACCTCCCCGGCTTCCAGTTTTTGATTCCTTTCTCTCTTCTCAATAACAGAACAGTAAGAAGCCCAGTCCAGAGCTTTATGAAAAGTGGGCTTAGAGCTTGTTTTTAAGTTTACAGGTCTTTAAGGGGTTCTGACTGAGGTTAATTTCAGTGGCTCATTTTCCACAGGGCTCTGACCTCCTATTAGAGAATCTAGCCTGTTCCAGAGATCTGCAGAGACTTATTTGTGTACGTGTCTGGGCTCAGATAATTGGCATGAACAGAGAAATAGGGTATTTGAAATAAGAGAAGACAAAAGCAATTCAGTAGGATTTCCACATATTTATTTCATCACACATCATTTTAAATTTACAACCAATGGTGGGCTATCTAAGTTTCCATTGTGTGTGTGTGTGTGTGGTGTGTGTGTGTGTGTGTTTAATGGACAAATGAACATATCTATTTTGGGTTTATGATTACAAACATGTATATCTGTTTTAATAATAAATGTTCGAAATACCTCTTAATTTGTATAAATATAATCTTTTCTTGATTTTATATGTTACAAGTTCAAATCCATCAGTTTCTCAAAGCAATATTAAATTATTTCAGTCATTCTGGCTTTCATACAGATTGTAGTCAAACAGACTGGAACTTCCACCACAGAACAATTGAATGAAAGATAAAATGATGAATATATGATGATATCCCTTATAAAGGACAGATACCCATTATAAAGGACCACACTTCAGGCTCAAAGAGACATAGCACAAGAAAAAATAAAATGGAGTTTCTGCAAGTAATATTTTTAATTTTTATGTGCTAAGTCCAATATTTTTGTAAGGCAGAAGGCAGGGGACTATGTGGTCAGCAAAAGGACAAGATGGGATATTGTAATTCTGTGTGGTTTCTATCTGAATTCTTAGTAAAACTAACAACAGAAGAGAGTAATATTAATTCTTGAAGCTGGCTGACCAAAGTCTTTAAAAAGTCTTGTCCCTTATTGCCCCATCTCCTTCCACCCTCTCTCCCCGCTACCCACCCCCACAAAGGTCTGTTTTTTCCTGATTGAGGAATATGTTTGGTAGAAAAAAAATCCATGTTTAAGGTTCTATCAAGGGCTACACACACACTGATAAAAATAATTGTAAAAAAAATGGGGTCTTCTCAGTGTGTATTTTGTTTTGTTTTGTTTTGTTTTGTTTTAATAAACAATAGTTTCTACTTAAGGCAGAACTCTTGTCACTGTATCAAATGGGATTTGGAAGAGGTACAAAAAAACTAAGAATATTGCTAAAAATGCCACATATTTTGGCTCAAAGTGACACTGTGGGTAGTGTATTGAATGGGCCCAAATTTGGTCATTTGAGGGATTTTTTTATAGCTTTTTACAAAAATCTTAAATACAAGTAAATATGTAAACACCGTGCTCTCAGAGAGCAAGCACTTAGGCATGTCACATTGTATCCCTTCTAGGGAGATGGATGCAAGTGAAACATCACCAATCAGTTTCAAAACCAACCATTGGAAGTATTCTCAGGTTGAGGGGGGAACACCACCTTGCACATCTCAGAGTTCTCTCGGTGGAGAGGGAATTCAGATCCCGCTACTAGCCTTTCTTTCCTCTTCCGTGAAACATATCCTCGGCCTGTGGACAGCCTTTCATACTTCGTCTCAAATTGCCTGTGTAACAACAACAACAATAACAAAATTATACACATATTAAAGTCACCTCACACTCTTCACAGCCAAGTTATTAGTGTACACTGGAAGCTTCTGTTTCAGAGCAATTGGAGAAAGGACATGAGTGCCAAGGACTACCAACTTCCATGCCCGTGAATAGGGCGATTTTTCTCTTCCCCTTTCCTTTTATACAAACAGATACACTTCAAATGCCTGGAATGTGGAAGTCTGCCATGCATTTTTCTGGAATGAAGGACTAAATTTCTCTCAGCTTTTTGAATATGCTGTGAAGCTTTGCAAGCCTTGCTATGTCTCCCACCCTTCATTCCAAGAGCCCCACCTTGAGTACACTCCCCTTTTGAGTAAGTAGCAAGTCCAGCTGGATTTAAGATGAGAATGCTGATAGGGAAACATTCCCAGAGCTCTGGCCTGAGTGAAACGTGAAACCAAACCAGTTAGCCATATGCCTGAGTTGGTGGTCACTGCATTTTGACCGTTGGAGGTTGATTTTTTTAAATGCATTAATGGAACTTTATTCCACACATAAATTAGGGTAAATTAACAACAGCATAATATTCTGATTATAATCCACTATATTGTATTCTGCAAAAATGTAACCAACTCATATTTGTACTTATGTCATTTGTGCATTCCTGGTATGGATCAGGAAACGTCAGTAATACAAAGAAGGTGCTCAACTCGGGCCTACTTATCAAAAGAGATGATGTAAGATATGGCTTGCTGTATACAAATTGCTTTCATGGTTAACAGTGTGTCAAGGAAACGTCTACAACAGAAGAGTCATTGCCACCTAGACCTAAAGTGTTCTACTTCCACATGACAGTGTTGTTATAAACATGGTTACAAGATTCAAAGGACATGGTGTAAATGAGAAGCTCTAGAGTGGAAGAGGTGTTGGGAAAGTAACATGGACAATTATATATTAGGCTTTTGAGACACTAAGAATTCTACTGAAAACATTTTTTTTTTAATTCAAAATTCCAAACTCTCAAGTTTGAGCCAAAGCTTAAACAATGTCAAGTTGCTATTGTATGGATTACCTAAAAACTGTGAATTCTGTTGGGCTCTTAAACCATGGTAAATAATTGGAAGACGTTTTGTTTTGAACTTCCTGTCCAGGAAACAATTGTGAAGACAGCCAATAGTAAATACGCATCCAGTATTTTTGCTGAAACTACATGGCAATTCTTATGGTAAATCAAATCCCTTTGTTTCTTTGATAAATTATTTCTGGATAGAATGTGATATTATTTCCCAAATCAAATGAACTAGTCATTATGGTTTTTGGTATCTTAAAAACTGATTTTCTTTAGCTTTATCAATTATTCTTTTATTCAGTTAAAGAAAATTCATGTTTCACCTGGATTTTCACCATTTTCTTTGAATTTCTGAAAATGTATGCTCAAAGTGGGTGCAAGCTCCTGGTGAATTGGGGATGGCCCTGGAACATTCCACAAGTGCTGCTCCTTACCTGAACGGAGCTCCATCCCTGTCCATCTGCAGGCAAACTAAGAATGGGTACTGAGAAAACTGCACTGTGGAGATAAACTCCATGCCTGCTTCTGTTTCTGCACTGATTTCCAGGCCAGCTTTCACAAAAGAGGAGTCCACGGTGATGTCACCAGTTATTACCACAGCCAACCTAAAGATTTGGCAGAAAAAAAACTGTTAATACGCATTTAACTGAGCTGAACTAATAGCTATAATTTCACAGGGTCTGAACTCATAACGCTGAAGACTGGAAGGAAATACTTATGTGAGTAATATGTGACCTAAATGTGCTAGAGTTCTCTTGGTAACCAGGGCCTGATTAGTCCCGGAGGCCGGGCAGGGAAGGTTTGCCCTTTCCCTGAACCATCCCCAGCCTTCAATTCTAGATGTGAGAATGAAATGTCTATCGGGTACTACTGTTTGGAATAAGCATACCAAGTGCCAAGATGAAAATAGCAGTATGCCTGGAAACTGGTCTTCTCAGGAAGTCAGAAATACCTGAGTTATCTTAAAAGAAAGTCTAAACTCGGAAAGAAGACAGCTGATGTGCATAACCATTTTCTTGGTTTCTCTGTTGGCTTCTATGTAGCTATTTTAATTCCACCTTATTACTTTCTCCAGAGGGTCTCTAGACACGTAAGTCTATGGTTGCCAAGATATTTGAAAAAATGTTGTGTCACAAAGAACCATTCCTACAGTGGGGCACGTACAATGGGTGCTCCAGGAATGACGGCTATGGTGGGTTCTCCAACAATTGCCCAGAGGACTAGATAGACATACTGGGTTGACTAGGGAGAGTGGCTTGGATGAAAATGAAGAGGAGAAACAGTCCCAGTAGAAGGTTTATGTCTTGGACCACTCTAATTTAATTGTAGACTTTAAATGAGATTGTGGGAAGCGACTCTCACAATTAAATCAGAGGTGTATGTCCATGCTTTTTTGATAGGGATACTCAATTTTGCTGTGCAACTTAAAACACACCAGCTGCTATTGTTATCAGTGTACAAGTAGGTCACAGGTGGTATCACTTAAATCCCTGAATACTTCATTTTACCTTTTAATAGCTTACACTCAACAAAAGCTTAAGTGGTATTTTTTTTTAATTTATTTTTCAATTACTGTTGACATACAATATTATATTCGTTTCAGGTGTGCAAAACAACGTAGTGATTAGATATTTATATACCTCACAAAGTGGTAATCCCAATAAATCTATTACCCATCTGACACTGGACTGTTTTAAACAAACAAATGGGAAATTGAAGATAGATTGGCTACCCTGTGGATATTGCTAGACTCTTAGGGATACTATGTCCTTTTTGAAAATCCAGAGTTTTTGTTGTTGTTATTACTGTTGTTGATTTCTTTCTGCAAAGAATTCAATTCAGTTTAATTTGGGGAAACTTCTATCTAGAAAATATTTCAGAAAGAGGAAACAGATGACTGATTCAATGGGAAGTGCTAAACTATATTGCTGATTCCTCTGCTCTGATGGCGTGCTCCATGTCTCATTCTTTGGTTCCTTTAGTAACACCATGGGCCACCTTTCACATTAAATGTGCCACCTTTTGACTGTCCTCAATTTCTTCATCCATAATTCAAAATTTTTAAAAAGTTAATTTTATCACTCCTATATCACTTCTGCCTCACCATATTTTTAAATATCCAAAAAAAGGTAAAAATCAATTGCATTTCAATTTCCTTTTCTTTGGGATTATAACAAACAGAAAAATAATTATTTTGATTATTACACTGGTTCAGAGACATTATTTTAGGATCAAAATAAAATACTTTCATTTGAACTGACAGGTAGATTAGAAAAACTAAAGGAGCTGAGAACATTTTTGTTTAGAAAAATGAGCACTAACAAAAAAACTTAAGGACTCTTAATGTTTAATACTTAGATTCTGCACAAAAGTGATCATTTAACTTTTATCCACTGAAGACAGAAAAAAAGATTTGAAATCCCAACAAGAGGGATAAGCTCCAAAAGTTTGTTTCAAAGTAAAATTTCCTGATAGCACTGTCAACTACTGAAGTGGAATACCAAGAGAAGATGAACCTCTCATCCACTAGGCATGCCATCAATGGAAGTCTTTAAAAATCAAGAAGATTCTTGGCTGAATTGTATTAGGTACTGACCTGCTCATAAGAAACTATGGGGATAATGAATTCCCGTGGTTACTTCCTATTCTGTGCTTTACTGGTTACAAATAGAAAGCATAGATTTTGAAAAGTCAGAAGGTTAAATAATTCTGAAAACATATTTCTACAGTTCTTTGCAGAGTATTATATGTATGCTTACCGATTTTTCACTCTAGTTTTTGACTCACGATACCACAGACTAAACTCCATTGCACCAGAAATATCAATGGCTAAAGCACCTTGGATGTCCATATTGGCCTTCAGGCCAGATTGCAACTGAAGCTCCTGGAAGCAAAAATATATAATAATAGTGATAATAATCACAATTAGCCAACCCCTTTCCAAGGCACATGGAACCTCTTGCTACCTGGCTAACACCATCTGAGCTGTGTTAATGTTAGAGTCTTTCTCTGGGTTTGGAAACACATTCTAACCTTGATCATTGGAAATAGATTATTAATTTGCTAAATTATGGAGTCAATTAAAATACTAAAAAAGTGAAGTGACAATTAAGAAGAGTGTTTTCTTTACATCACTGCCTCACTTTGGGAGGGAAACGGTTCTCAAAGTGTGTGTGGTCCCCTGATGAAAAATATCAGCATCCTGAAAACTTGTTAGAAACGGAAGTCCCATACCTACTGAATTAGAAACCCTGAGAGTGGGGCCCAGCCATCTGTGTGATAATAAGCCCTCGTGATTCTGAGGCACCCAAATTTGAGAACCAGCAGAGTAGGAAAAATGAAGGCGTCTCCATCAGGAATCCAGTTGTGGCTTTGGGGTGGGGCAGAGAGTTTGGGCTGGGTGACTTCTTGAAGTTCTTAGCACTTTTCTAGTTATACGCAGTTTCAAATACAGACAACTGCATCCTGCTGGCAAATGAGAAGCATGACAAAAACTGCCAGTGCAGCATAAAAGCCACAGGAACTGCCTAGATCAAGCTAGGAAAGGAAGGCAAGGCAATTTAACTAAACCTTAATATCGTGTTGTTTGACATTTGGAATGACATCAGATTAACATGTTGAGTCCAACATGAACTTGACAGCATATTCCAGAGGGACAGTACTCACTTACAAACATATTCCCTCCTAAGTAATTTTGTAGTTGTCTGAAATTCACTGTTTGGTGCTGTTTGCCAGCATTTCGCCTTTCAGTCTTGCAGTTTCTATGCATGTTAGCTTTGGTGATGTCGGCTGAAAACTTCATCAGCTGGATTGGAATCAGAACACTTGGGGACAGTATTGGAAATGGTAATGGTTTGGGGAAAAGGCTCCGTATTCTTAATGTTGATTAGGTTCATGACAACTGGCAGCATGACCAACTTTATGTAACTGCCCTACTCACACCACACAAGCTGTGCTTTGCCAACTAAAAATGTCATGATTTCACTGTCTAGAAAGGATCCTGTTGATCTCCTTGAATTATCTCCACTTTTCAAAAAATGTGGCAGGGAATGTCACTCAAAGAACTTGGCTTACAACCAGGTATTAAAAAAAAAAAAAAGTCTGATTGTGGCATGAAGCTTCCTTCAGTCTGAAAAGCACTTGGATGAAAGCATGAGATTCCCGACACAGAGTTCGAGACACATTAGGAGAGAGCCCTAAGGATACTTACAGCTACTTTCAGTCTAGAACAAATGTGGCTATGATAGGATGCAGGGGTTGTCTCATGCATCATAACTAATATGAAGAAACACAAATTATCTTGAAAAACCACAATAATCATGTTGAGATTTAACCTATGCTTATGAACTGCAGGAACAAGATATCAGAGTTCTGCATTTGCACTGTAACTGTGATTGGTCCCAAATGAGCCCTACTGTGTGCCCTGTCTCTGAAGCATTTCTTTCTTTGTATCTTCTTCTCTGCTCCCAGTTTGAAAAATTATAATCTCGTTAGTCCACCCAACCCAGCAGAGGTCTGTGATGCGGACTTTGGCCTTCGGCCTTCCTACTGACCACACATTAGGTGGATGTCCCAACATACCAAGTGCCATGGAAAAGAACATTTCACGGCTATTAGAAAATGTTCCTTTTGTAGGGAGGGAATATTTCCACTGCAATGTGGGTTTTGAGGAGTGCCTTGGCTTTCTGGGAAGATTCCATTTCTCTCAAGCACAGGGATCATGGAAGAACTCGTATGTGTGGTCACAGAGGAATTTTCTTGGACCTCCATAGACAGACCACTGACCCCTGTAGAAGGGACTAAACCACAAAGTGCAGTGGTTCTGATTTTTCAGGGGGGAAAAATAAGAGCAACTATCAGTTTTTGAACACAACTGCATCCTAAAAGCTCTACATTTGAAATTTCATGTAATTCCCATTCTAATCTTACATGGTAGGTATTGTATCTGAAAACTGAAAAGAAAAATCAGGCTTGGAGGCTACATGTGGAGCCAGACTATCCTAGTGGTGGAGACTATTCTACTTCCATCCATGACTATCATAATATCATAACTGTCTTTGTCTCCTGATGTACAAGGAAGCCTGCTCTGAGAGACATTGCAAAAAATTTGTTTGACCCAGAGTGCATATTTATTTAAATTCTTGCCTATGAACTAGAGGACCAAGACACTGGAGCTTTGTATATGTAGCTAATGTGGCCTCTTTGATCTTTTAGTTTTGGTTCCAAAGATGTTTCTTATAGCCCAGACACTGATATTTTCACAACTCATCCCATTCCTTCCATTCAGGAAAATATGTTCTTTGCTGACTAAAGAGGATCTCCCTATTAAGCTGACTTTATCAGGCATCCTTTTCTGAAGAGCAATACAATTAGCCGCAAACAGAGACAGAGGGGGCAAAGAGTAATTCCATCTGCCCTGGTAGCTATGACAGGCCATCCACTGCCAAAATTTCCTTCAATGTCAGCACTTGACCTAGAGTGGTATGTGCCTCTGAAGCTGGAATGACATTATTGGAGTGCTCTGTAGAGCAGGGAGCCTCAAACAGCTTATTTGTATAATATCCCCAGATCTGCAAAATACTCCAATCTGAAATTTACAGGCATTGGATTATAGTTAATAGTTTGGGGATGATCTTTCTCTTAGACTATATCTTAGGTGTCCTAGCTTAATGAATAGAAAAATCTTATAAATTAATCTAGATCAGAGGTTGGCAAACTATGGCCTGCAGGCAAATCTGGCCCACTGGGTGTTTTTGTAAATAAAAAATTTTTGGAACACTTCCACACTCATTCGTTAATATATTGCTGATGGCTATTTTTACTCTACAATGGCAGAGTTTAGTAGTTGCAACAGAGACCATGTGTCCCACAAAGCCTAAAATATTTACTTTCTGCCCTTTACATAAAAAGTTTGTTAACTCTGATCTAGATTACTACTTATATTTGCATCAAGTTTTATACCTGGATTCATACCATTAGGCCTTGTTGATGGGTAGCTGAGCACATACAGATGATGTTGAACTGTTATTATACCTGTCTTAAAATGTGAACTACATCCTCAGCACTCATGCCTTCTTTAGAGATTCTTTCATTAAGAATGAATCTCCCCAAAGGTAATACTGCAAAGGAAATGTACAGTGTATAATTCTGATATAATTTGAGAACTATTTTCTCATGTGACCTTGAGGATTGAGGGATATGAAAGGCACTGCTTGTTGTCCTTCTTTTCATTCTTATCAATAGAAACATAGTTTCATTCATAGTGTCAATTCAACCATTGTCAAAACTATATTTACCAGCTTCTCTTGCAGCTAGAGATATCCCCATGACACAATTTTGGTCAATAACAAAAGGGCTTCCTTTTATAGATGCTTATCTTTAGTAGGAATAGATGGTGCTCCCAGAGAAGTTCTTAAAAAAGAGTCAGGCTCTATTGTCCCTGACCCTTCTCTTTTTCCTTCTTGGAATGAGGAAATAGCGCTGGAAGTGCAGCAGTCATCTGATAATCATGAGATGACAAGCAAGAGGTTAAGAGCCACAAGTAAAGATGGCTGAGCTGAGGGAAAACGAACCTGGATACTGATAATATTTTAGGATTTTTATATTAACACCTACTTCCAAATATTTGTTACATGATAAAAATCAAACTATTTGGTTAAGCTACCCTAGATTATTTTGTTGTTGTTATATACAGCTATCCTGAATTGTTATGAGAAATAATAAAGGTAAAGAATTACCATTAACTCTAACCAATCATGTTTTGGAGGCGTTTTAGTAAAATCTGATATTTAAGGTCTCTCCCGGCTCTTAAAATCTATGATTTCATAACCAGAACCCAAGAAATGAGAATCCTCAAATTATATGGCAAAGAACAACGCTGGTAAAAACTTCGAATCATTTTCCAAATGCCTCACTTCATTAGTAGAAAATCTTTGTTTAAGGTTATTAAGTAACTGCCCAAGAGCACACAGCAACAGTGGGGCGAAATTCAAACCTAGGTTATCACTTATGAATTTATTAAACCATAAAAGCAAACTTCCTAAGTAAGTCCCATAGTCTAAATTTTAATCCAATCTCCTCACATATCTCTAATATTATTATAAGTATGAGTTAAAGTACATAGTGATCACTTTAAGGATTTCCCTTAGGATCCTTATTTAGCAAATATTCCATTTTTTATATTGGTATGCTTAGTAAGGCAGGAAACATAGCAAGTCATTTAAAAAAAATTAAGCATCAAATACCCAAACTCAAAGGTTATTCAGATAAACGTCTGTTTCTCAAAAAATCCATTGAGGCAGACCACTGTTATTCCATAGTATCTTGGGTCACCTAAAATTCTACTGCACAGAAGATAGTATTGTCATACTTCAGTACAGTAATGTAAGATTTGGGGGTGAGGAAAATTGAAAATCATTCTGAAGAATGCAATCCAAGTGAATGCAAGTTCTCCTATTCTCTACTAATGAATGAACCTTTGTAAGATTCTGTGAATGTGAGAGTTTGGGGCAAAGAGTCTCCATGAAACATGTGGTTGGTGTCAGTGGTTGTTTGAGCCTCTACTAATTTGGCAGGGTCAAAATGATGCACTCTATGGCTCTTCATCACTGTTGTCATGATAAATGTCCTCAGTAATTTATGAAACTATGTGGTTTAACTACTGCCTTCAGAGTAAATATCAGGAAATGCCCAGGAAATATCGGAGTAAATGCCCAGGTAAACTAAGTGGATGGGTAATGGCATCTCTGCTGTCTTGTAACCTAGCTTAATTTCTCCATAATTTCTTGTTTATGTTAGCATCAGTATTTTCTCTTTTTTTCAGTTGTATTGAGATATAATTGACATTACATTATACTCATATTGTGTCAAATATTTTCTCTTTTGCCTCAACAGTGAGGAGTTGTCTTAATCATCTAATAAAGGCAAAATAAATCCCTGTTTACCTATAGCAAAGGAGAAAAGGAGAAAGGGAAACAATACCAAGAGGCTGAATGCTTAGAATGTGAGCTCCAGGATGGGTGGAATTTTGTCTTATGTCCCCCAAGCACAAGGCACATTTAAAATGTGCCTGGCACATTGTAGGGATTCAATAAATATGTGTAGAATGAATGAATTACCTGAGAATGATCTATTAGCAGAATAAGTCCTTTCACCACACTGACAGGGTCGCTAGATGCTGACAGCATTTTGGACATCAAATCACTGTATCCGTTGAAAAAAGTGACAGGTCTGAGCTGAACATCAAAGAGGATGACTGACAAGCCGGCATAGGAGTCAAGGTTCTCCTCCCCCTCATCGGGAGTGGCAGCAATTAACGCCTCCAGTCCTTGGGCTTCAATGACCACCTCGGGAAAAATGGATATAACATTCATGACGTAAGGTCTGTGCCTGTTCTGTAAGTGATGGTGAGCTACAGCCAGAAATTTCCTAGGGGTCAAAAACTCAAAAATCTGCAGCAGCTAGGCAAAACCAAAACACAACACAACACAACTCTATGCCTGAATATGAGTTAGTTTTCTTCATTTAATCCTCACAACCACCCTTTGGGGGTACATATGATTTTTATTCATGTTGTAGGACTCAAATTCTTCTGTCTGACTACAAAGGTTGTGAGCTTTCCATTTTACACTGTCATCTAGAGACTCTTAGTCTCTCCAGGTCTCATACATAATGAATTAGCTATTGTGTAAAGCCCCTACAAGGAGATGGAAAGGTGTTGGGAAACTCACCCTAAGGCTGCTACTATGAGAGGTGTGGAACTCTCTAAGCCATGACTCACATCTTTCCATATCAACCTTTTATCTGTAGCTCAAAGGAAAAGTGATAAACACCTTGTGGGGACTCACATCTTGATCTCTACCATACCTAGGAGTCCTACATTTGCTTTGTCCCCTATACGCAGCCCCTTAACCACTGGGTGTTTGGCATTTCAGAATGCATGTCAGAAAACAGACGTGATTCCTCAGGAAACAAAAGCATGGTATTCTGACTAGACTTCTATCAAAGGGTGTGGTAATGTAATATTGATAGGAACTCAAGTTCATATAGCACTGGATCATTGTTAAAGCTTAAATAATTTGAGCTTATTTAGAAGGGTATAATTTGCTACACATAAAACCTAAAAAGAAAGCACATTTCAAAATTAAGAAGCCTTTACAGAGTGTTACCACATTTTAGATAAAATGAAAGGGATGGAAGTCAGCTAGTTGTTGAATACCTAGCCTACACTTTACTCTTTTCTCTCCTAGCAGTATTGGGAAACCATAGATTGACTCTTTAGAGAGCCATGTTCTATTATGAAAGCTTTTATTATGGGGAATCAATCTCTTCATAGAAACACCCAGAGAAGGAAAACAGATTCTAGAATTAAGTATCTGGGACTTCAAGGAATACGTCTGTGAATAAAAATAACATATTTTTTAAAACACATGTGAGAAATACTGGCACGATTTCAATTTTGTCAATATTTGTACCTTTGAAAAGACAAATAGATGTTTGGCAAGTCCAGTGAATCAAATTACTTAAGTTTCTAGTTCATATTTGGAACTTCCTCTGGGATTATAAACCTCTTGCAGATGATACAATCATGGGTGACATATTACACAAGTCACCATTAACTTATGCATTCTATAGTGTTATCATCAGCATATATTTTATTTTACCTCAGACTAATTTCTTACATACTTTATTCAGCAAAATTAATGGAAAATGAGTTACCTGGCTACCATGAAGATGAGACTTCCCGAGGTACTGAACGATGTTCAGATTACTTCTCCTTAAAATGCCAGAACCAGAGTAAAGAATATCAAGGCCGTAAGTAGCTGCCGAATGGGAACTACCTAATGACGAAAACAGAAAACAACAAAAACTCTAATTTAATGACAGTTCCAGCAATACTCAGCTGGGGAGGGACATGGAAGAGGAACCCCTTCTTGGTTTACGTACGTTGTATGTAGCCAGTATAGAAAGAAGAGGATCCACTCCTGGCAAAACGGTCATAATTATGAGCAACCATTTCCTTCAGAACTCGACGAACCATTTTGCTGCAACATGTAAAAGGAAAAAGCTGCACATTCATTGTAATGGCTGTTTCCCAAGTTAGATTTGGAAAAAAACCAAATCCTCAGTGGAAAAAAAAGGAGGCCAAATGTTCCTCATGCTGCTCCAAGACTGGGGAGGTGCCAGCTAGAGTGCTAGCATCAGGATGAGGGCTTTCCCCTTCATCCTCAGATATTTGAAATTTAGTTTGCTATCAAAATGAGAGCAACATGAGGCCACTCAGCTATGAGATTGCTTAAGCTGGTGGATGGAGACACCCCAGGAGTGGGAAGCACATGTTGTTTGAATCATCACGATTCTGTTGTTAAATAGTATATACTTTTAAGGAAAGCTGTACCAAACTGAGGAGGTTCCCAATATTTCTTTAAACATTTGCTATACCCTCTGACGTTGTTGTCACTGGCTAATGATATATAACAGTAAATTTCTAGAAATTTCTTCTGTTTATGCCGTTTTCAATTAAGGAAAAATCTCAGTTAGACCCATACAATATATAAATCATTGTCTCCTCTAAAGTAACTCATGCCTCTACCTCGTCGTCTACCTATGAAATAAGTGCTGAGATCTTTCCATTCCTAACTACTTAACCCTAATCATATCAGTAACTATAAAATTATAACCACACAGCAAAAAATATTTTTTTAACCAACTAAAGAAATCTGGGCTTTGATCTAAGGTAGAAAATTGTCAAGAGGAGGAAATGGGTACCTTATATGATTCCTCCCCCACCAGTATCAGTAAGTTATAAGATTTTAGCATGGAAGAAAAAAAGATGAGGAGGGTCATGACAGCTGTCCTCAAATATTCAAAGGGCCTGCACATGGATGCATAATTTTTCCTGTTCTGCTTTCTTGGGGGGATAAAACCAGGGCCTATAGAAAGATTTCAGTTATACAAAGTAAGGGTGAGTCTATGAACAACGACACAAGTTCCTTCAGAGGAGGTGATCCTCCTGCCACTGGAGGCGTGCAGGGAGAGTCTGGACACCACCTGCCAGGAGGCTAGACCCCTACATTGGAAAGAGATACCAGGCAAGACGGCCTTTAATATCCCTTACAACGCTAACGTTTTTGGTTCTCAGAATCTGACCCACAGTATTTGCGATGGCTTCCTCGCTTTTCCTAGGCTGCTCCCTAGCCCACTGCCTCCTCTTTAGGCCCTGAATCACTAGGTTCACAAGACAGGGGAAGCAAATCCACCCAGGATCTCCTCCACTGAGTGTCCTAAGAGCAAACAAAGCAATAGAAGGAGAAATCAGATCCTCAACTAGTAATAGATGGCTGCAGACGGACTGTTTCTTCTCTCCCTCACTCACGCTCCTTTCTTCTTCCTTACTTGTCCTGCTCTTCTCTCTTTTCCACTCACTTCCTGTTTCTTTTTCCTTCATTCTTCTTATTTCCTGTATTCCTTTCCTTCAATTTTTTACTGCCTTTTTTTTTTTTTTTCCCATTTTCTCTTTATTTTCCATCTCTCCCATGTCTGTTTTCCTTTTCAACTGGTAATGCTCAAATTTGATCTTTCCTGAGGTAGTGCTCTACATGTAACTCAGGGAAAATGGAAATTTCTTTTCTGGCTCTCTGTTTCATGGAGGAGGGGTAGAGATTTTGGGGGGAGCTACTTGGAAGCGAGACATCAGTGAATTCAGAAGAGACTTGGGAACTGGCAAGAAGATGAATCCAGGAAGGGTAACTGAAAGCAATGAAGTCTGCCGGTCCCAGTCTTCCTATCTTGAATAGTCCTTAAACTGGGTCATGCCTACGGTTTTAAACGTAAATGGTAAATTCACTTGATCTGTGATAAATGAGGCTTTAAAGATTTCGAACATTTGGGAAGTTAAGATCACAGACTATCAAGTGGGTCTGTCTAGCACAACCTAACATCATTTTGTTGCGCTAGTTATAAAAATAGTCCTATTAAAAATGTAGTCGGATTTTAAAACATGACTAACACTTGGCAATATATATTTACCAGACTAAACAGGAAACCTAGAGCAAAAATCATACCCAGAATTCCAAATCATAGTGCCAAAGTGAAGCTGTTTTACCTGGTCCACTATACAGTTCTCTTATAGGAAATTTGGAAAACTCTTGGATCTTGCGACACAACCCAGCATAACGACCACACTGTTAGTATTATCCACATGTGTACCACACAAATATACAAAAAAGCCTGAAGCAGCAGAGAGTTAGGTGCACCGTATCCTACCTTGCAGGCATTTCAAAACGTAGGATGTCTTGAACAATGGCAAGCATGTATTTGTTCATTTCTTTGGGGAGCTCCCCAATAGAGAGCAGGATGTTCTTTACTTCCATGTAGGATGGATTGTTATTTAAAATGATAGTAGCAGCAGTAGTGCGCACAGTCTTTTCATGAACTTTATGATTCTGATGGTATATCCTGTTCAAAGTCTTCTTTACCTGTTCATAAGATGTTCAAACTTAGTGCAAATCTAGATTTTTTTAAACTGATAATGTGGCAGGCAGAGTCAGTGGTCTTAAAATCCACATGCATTCCTACATTTCCCAGGTTCCTTTGCAGTTAGGTTGGGGCCATACTTCTGGCTAATGGATTATGAACAGTATTGCTTTCAGCAACTTCTGGACTGAGTCAGTTAAGAGTTGGTAGGCCTTCTCTGTCTCTTTCTTCCACTACTGTAGTGAACTTAGGATCACATTTTTCCTTACCTGTCTGAGGCATAGCATGAATGAGAAATGAATTTTTGATAAGCTGAAATTTTGAGGCCCCTTTGTTATTGTAGCATATCACGATGTTACCTAATATAAATTTTTAAAGACACTACTGGCATGTGGCAATGGGGCTCTGGGGAGAGACGGCTACATGAACTCACATTTCCTTACAGGGAAGTACCTCAGACTCTTCCCTTCTCTTTTGTTAAATTAATAGACTTTATTTTTTTAGAGCAATTTTAGGTTTCATAGAAAAATTGAGCAGAATGTACAGAGAATTCCTTTATATCTCTGCTCCTCATCTCTCCCCACAACACACATAACTTCCCCCTCTATCAATAGCCTGTACCACTGTGGTCATTTGTTAATTTGATGAACCTATACTGACACATCATTATCACTGAAAGTCCATAGGTTACATTAGGGGAATGGTTTTTAAATAATGCATTAACTCCAAAGAAAATTTGCCAAAATAATTGCATTCTGTGGCAACAAATAATTCCATTGGTTACCAGCATTGCCTTGTTGTGATATGCTGTGTGTAGTGTTTTGTACTAGGCATTTATAAATATTTCTTTCAGTTCTACTTCCCTTTGCCTTTTTTCTATCTCCCCCAAATATTGGCGTGTTCTCAGGTGTTTAGGAGTTAAGTGACCGACTTAAGCATAAACAACTACAAAGGGAAGAGAGGTAGAATTTATATGTGGGTCTGTCTGTCTCAAAAGCCCCTGATCCTAACCATCATGATTTACATCCTATCAACTTTTACACAAAACTGGTGGGAAGGTGTTTAGCTGCAAACTGGAAACATCATTCTCAGTGCGCAGTTTTTCTTGAGGTTTACCAACATTCTCTGCCTTAATAGAAGCTGAATTTAGACAGCTTCCTGAAAACGTAGCTGTAGGAACCAATACAGTAATACTTAAGCCAGGATATTTCAGTGTCAAAAATTTAACAGCATCTTAAAACTTATGGAAATAAAGATATTTCTGAAAATACTTTGTTTCTTAAAATAAGAGGCTATGCCTTAATATTTATGCTTCAGGATATAAGATGTTTTCTGTTCAAAAGGTGAGCTGCTTCAGAACAACCTTAAATCCAAGTTAAGAGTCATTTCTAAACAGGAAAGAGAGGTTGGTAGTTTGAAAAAAAAAAATAGGGCGACTTCAAAGTTGTTTGCATTTGACTCGTGTGTAGGCCTGCTTTTTTCCTTTTGTAAATTTTGCAAATATTCTTGGGGAAATTACCTCATCTGTTATGAAAGGGACATCGTATCTCTGGAGACTGGTGATAGCGAGGTGGCTGATGGACCCGTCTTCTGCCTCTGCGTACTTTAGCAGGAGTGGGATGCCTTCCGGAATCAGGGCATTCTTCAGAGCCAGCAGGTACATCATGATGTCCTCTTTTTTCTCTGCTTTCTCGAGTCCTCCCAGGATTAACTTCTTGGCTTCTACCACTGCCTAAAAAAATTCACATACTACCTCAGACATATGCATAGCCATGCATTAAACAAGGCTTGGGTAAGATTGGCCTCATTCTTAAGAAAACAACTTAAAGTTTTAGAAAGTTTTGCATTGTGTGCCCGACTGAGGTACACATGAAAATGAACAAGTAATGCTTGATAAAGGTGTTGTGTTTTTTATAATGTATACATTAACATATTCTTAAGCAATGAATATAAGAATAGACATATTTACTTTTGAACACATTCTGAATGTATAAAATCCTTTTAAAAATTCCCTTGTGATTGATTCATAAAACTGCCCATTCATTGAATTTCTAAAGCAATGATTAGATGGTGCCTAAGAGGTGCCACCTACCTTTTGTTAGGTGACAATGGGTGAAAGGGAATGAGACATCTCTGAGAATACTTTTAAAATAGAGTTTTGACTTTTGAACCATTTTAATGTTTCATATATTCAAAAAACAAAATAAAATCAACAAGGATGAAAGACTGCTAAAACTGAATTCAAACAGAAACAAATGAACATAAATGTATATCAAATTGGTAACATAACTAAACAGGAGAGAATGAAAAAGAATTAATCCAAGCAACTTTTGAACATAGAACTCTGACTGTATACCTTTACTGGAATATATTTTACAGACAAAAAGAACAGGGATGAGGTCTTGAATCTTATTTAGTCAGTTTATTTCTTGTAGTGATATTGGTCTAGCAATTCCAAAAGCTTTTGTGTGCGTTTTCGGATTGAGTGAATGAATGGTAGATTGATGTTCTTGAAAACCAGCGTTCTCACTGTGACAGAAGGATGAAATAATTATGGAATGGGAGAAGTAGAGAGAGAAAACCCTGTGATACTGGATTGGAATTAGAGGTAGCAGTATGAACTCACCATTTAATAAATATAAATATATGTAGTTTGCCCATTTTAAGAGGCAAAGGAACTCAATTAGTAAGAATTAAAAGAATTTAGGAGTAAAATGTCAGATGTCTGCAACTCACTCTCAAATGATTCAATCAAAATAAAATAAAATGAAATGAAACAGAATGAAATCATGCAAATACAGTAATATGTTGAAAATTAGTGCATCTAGATGAAAGGTATACAAATGTTCATGGAATTATACTATTCTTACAACTTTTCTGTAGGTTTGAATTTTTTCAAATACGAATTTGGGGAAAAAAGAAATTAGGATGAAGGGAAATCAAAATGTAAGCAAAAACCAAACAGAAAAACGAAATAGGGACTTAGTACTCAAGAACGTGTCTCGCTGCCATTCAGACTGCCATAGGGCTGTAGCTTTCACGCTACTAAATGCTGAAAGGCTATAACACGTGATAGGATGGCAGGTACCTTCTGGGCAGTGTAAGTATTGTGTGCTCAGTAGACACCTTAAATTTATACTTAGAATACATCATTTTTTTTCTGATTGTATAGCTTTGATTTGGGCAAATGGTAGATGAGTAGCCCAGAGCAGCAAGTTTAAAAGAAAATTTGAATACTTACTACAGTCCATTTGGTGGCCAAGTCTTATTATTTTCAAAGATGCATTTTTTTTTTTTTTAAAGGTTGCTCAAAAACAAAATAATTGAGCGACAGTGATAGTGACTAGTTCACTTTTTAAAGCTGTGACGGGAACTAAGCTGTCCCGTTATCAAAAGAACGTTAAATTTAATCCTTTGTTCAGTTTCCTCCTTATGCTATACACATCCTCTGACTCATCCTATTCTCTCCCAAAATTTCAGCCGCTTTCTTTTACTGGTGTTCACTCTTCTCTGGCCTGCAGATGGGTATGGTCACCTGCCTGTGGCCATAAGGATTTCAAGCTTAACCTGGTGGCCCAAAGGATTTCATGTTTAACATGGCCAAAACCAATTAATAGATCTACCCTCTTCCTACCCCCAAACTAGGTTCTACAAACTTTCTGTAAGTGGTGGACATCACCATACAGCTAGTACACTAACCTGGAAACTTAACAGTTGCCTAGATTCCTACCTCTTTCCCATTCCCCACATTCCATCAGTGGGGACTCCACCTCCTAAATGGCTCTTGAATCTCTCTCCTTCTCTCACCATGCTGTTCCTACATTAATCACAATTTTACTAATTCTTGCCCAGGTTCTTGCAAATCTTTCCGATCAGATTTCACTGACTCTACTTTAGCTGATACTCAGGCAAGATACCATTTTGCTTCTTTCTAAATAAAACATCTGAGTATGTCATTCACCTGCCTAAAAACCACACTGTTCTCCCTTCTCTGTATAGAATGAAGGCCGGACTACTTACCTTGTCATCAGTCAAGATCCAGCCTACCTCTCTTCTCTCTTCCCCCCTTTTCTGCATCTCCACTCCCACTTATCTGCCCCACAAACATATATTTTGTGCTCCAGCCACACAGAATTTCTCACTGTTCCCAAGCATACCAGGCACATTTTGACTTTAGGACTTTTCAGACATTGTTGTTTTTCTCTTAGCGTCCTTCATTCTGCACTATCTCTTCACCTACAAAGCTCTTCTAGACTAAGCTCAAATATTACTATTTTGGTGAAAGCTTCCCCAGCACCCCAAACAGAATACTTTGTTACACCTTCTGTAGTCTCAGAGCACTCTTTTTATATTTCAGTATTATTGTATTTATCTGTTTGCACTTGATAAACAAACTAGGAGTTCTGTGAGGATAGTAAAATATTTTATGTATCTTTATATTAAGGGATTAATATCATATCTCGCACAGAATAAATGATCATCAAATATGGCTGAATGGATGTTTTCATATGTGAGGCTTGTCTTTAACCAAGATATTTGACATATGATTGCTGAAGTAAACCAGCTACTCAAATAATTATGGAAATTAGAAAAATGTAAGCAGTCATAGTTCTTTGATGTCATAAAAATTATACAAATTTGATTTCTGCCAAGTCTTAATAAGCTGTTACTCAGACGTTGTCAATGCCTTTGATGTTTTTAGTGATCTTCTTCATAGCTAGTTTACATTCTAGTTATGAGTTGCCTCTTTTGGAACTATTTGGTTTCAAGAACATTCTGTTTGTTGTTTTTAATAGCAAGCAGTCAGTAAGCAAAATAATATAGTGATGTCTTTTGAAGATTGAAGAAAAATGCTGACTAGAAGCTGGTTGTATGATCAATGTGGACAGAAAAAAGACTGGTTTTATATAGTTAGCATCTTTAATATATTTGCATTATAGAAAGATGGGCTGTGTTGTATATTAATCCACTTGGATTTTCCGTATTTAGTTATGCTTACAAAGTGAGGTTTTGTTTTCTTTTATTTTAATGAGAAAGATGTTAAAATTGATAGTCCACTCAGGCAAGTGGAGAAGCTTTGAGAAAATGAAAATAAAAATAAAATATAAAGTTCTAAGTACTTAGAAATAAATAATTCCCACCATCAAAACTCAAAATTGCTAACCACAATTACTGCAAATAAAGTTCTCCTCTAGAAGGTAGCCCTAGAGTCTAATTATTTTTCTAAGAACAAGACTGTACCACACATACCATTCAAACTTAGTACAGAGTGGGAACTCAATAAATATATATTGATGGGGAATTAATGGACTATTCAGTTTTTAGCAAGTACTTATTGAATATTACCTATGTACAGGTACCATTTTAAGCAATTTGTGTTGAACTAAGAAAGATCCAATTCTACATGGAGTTTAGAGGGAGACAGTAAACAACAAACATAATAAATAGCTGAATTATAAAGTATGTCAGATGACAGTAATTGCTATGCAAATAGGGAAAATAGAGTAAAGTGGATTGGGAGTGCCAGTGGTGAGCAGCATTGTGAGTCTTAAATAGGATGGTCTGGAACCATATACTAATTAATATGACATTGGATTCACACTTACTTTGAGTTTGCAGCCTTCGTTCTGACACAGCTTCCTGACCAGGGCCCCACTGATGATCATAACGGTTTCTCTGATGTCATTGCTCCCAAAGGAACCTTTGAACTTACTCTATTAGCCAAACAGGGATAAAATAGGTTACCAAAACATTTAAACATTTCCAAACGACATTTTTAGTTAAGAAGCAAAGTAACCAGTGCCTGAGGAAATTGATGTTATGTTCCTAAACTTCAAACTCAGAATTTTACTTTGGAGACACTTACAAATTCAATATCTAACTTTGAAATGAAGAATTAATAGAATCTCCCCTTTCCAGATATTCTTAACATGGATCTATGAACTCCTTAGAGGTTTAGGGATTGCATTCACTGGGTCAGTAAACAACAACAACAAAAAAAAACTAAAATTTTACGTATGGGTGAAAAGGAGCTTCAATGTTATTATCAGATTTTCAAACAGGCCCATTTGCCTTCCAAAAAGATGATCCACATTTGACTAGATCATCAGTGGATAAATGCACTTTAAAAAACTTTTTGGATCCAAGAGAAGTCTAGCTTGTGCTCCCAATATAAATTTTTAAATATTGGAAGAACCGCATCTCTGCAACATACTGTGTATTAAATACCATGAAGATTTTTGAAGTCAAAGCAAATCTTTTAAAATCAATTTTTGAAGCACAACCAAGACTTCTCGCTTCTGAAATTTTGTCCTATGTCATATTATATGATAGGCGAACACAATCTTTAAATTTCCATAAAGTATAGTTTGTATTATTTAGAGGAATTGCAAAGAAAACACTATGTAAAATAATTTACTGTACAGTTAATGATTAATGGAAAGAAAATAGTTCAATAGAATTTTAATATGAATAATCAGAAGGCTCTAGTGCTCCTTTCATTTTGACACAAATAACTTTTAATTACTGCTTAGATTTTTAAGCGCTTTTTAGCAGCTGAGAGCCTTTATTTTCACAGTATCCATTTGACTTACAATGAGGGCTCTCAGGAGTTCTTCATCCGGATGGGAGGCAAATCCACAGGCATAGAGAAACCTCTCCTGGAGGATAATGTTACTGTCACTTTTGAAATCCAGAAAGTCCAAAATAGCATCTAATGAGTCTGGGGTCTGAGCAGACGTGACAGCATCCACCAGCTGAGGCCTACAAAAAAGGCGTAGTCATGGATATCAATGTTTAGGGTGTTTTAAAAATTATTTTAAATTTCTACCACTTACAGAGTCTCCATTGGTTTGAGTTTCCTAAAGAAGTGAACATTTTTTCATTTGAACAACAACAAAAAAGAATGACTTCCTCAAAAAGACCTCCCCCATTTTATTTTAAACCTTTCCCTTAACTCCCCTGTCTTTCATTCACTGTATACTGAGAATATACAAACCAATTTTATTATATTAACCTAAGCCAAATATGACTTGGAGATTTGTAAGTTAAAATTATATAAATAAAAATATAAATTAGGTTCAAATTCTTTTCTATGTGAGTAATACATAAAAACTATTGTCCCCCAAAATTGACTCTCTTTCTCATTAGCTTTGCAAATATACACATTTTTCAAATGCCTAATTTGACTACAGCAATATTATTTAACGGAAAAATGGAAAATTCTCTTAACTTTAATTTACATCTTTGAAAAAAAATGTATCACGGTATAATTCAATGTTCAACCACATGATTCTGTATGAACAGAAGAGAATTCCTACAGGGAAGTTGGTTACATATTCTACTCATCAAGAATCTTTGATTGGTTGAGTCTAGGATGGCAAAATTTCTGAAATTAGTTGTAATACTAGTGACATTACTAGTGATATTTACATACTATGTATGTAAATATTTTATTCCACATAAATATAAACATACCATAGGTGTTTAGTGCTTTATACTTAGAAAAAGATATACTATATAATTTTGACCCTAACAAAAGCCCAGTGAATGAAGCAGAAACGGAGAGATACTTATTAAATGTCTATTGTACAAGCATTGCACTAGAAATTTTAGGTTTGCAACCTCTCTATGCTTTAATTTCTTCATCTGTAACATAGGGCTAAAAATAGTAGTTACCTTAGGATTTGGGGGAGGATTAAATTACACAATCTATGTAAAACACTGAGAGTAGTGCTTGGCACATCAGAAATGCTTTATAAATATATGTTGTCACTAATACAATCACTTCACTGAACATCTTTGTTAGTTTAATGCTAATACCCCTCCTTTCATATGAGGAAACAGACTCAGAGATACCAAGTCATTTGCTCAAGGTTCCAGAGCTGATAAGAGTATAGCTAGGATTGAAACTCAGGTTTTCCTCACTCTGGAGTCTATGGTCTTTTAATTATATCGATATTTCCCAATGTGTTTTCCATGCAACACTAGTCCTACAAAATGCTTTAAGAAAAGGTATTTTCAAGGTCATTTAAGTTTAGGAAATATTTAAGTAAATTTATACATAAAATTATCAAATTAAAGATGTTAACAATTTCTGCAGCAAAGAGAACTACCATGTTTCCCTGAAAATAAGACCTAGCTGGACAATCAGCTCTAATGCATTTTTTGGAGCAAAAATTAATATAAGACCCGGTCTTATTTTATATATTATACCCAGTATTGTATATTATATTATATTACATTATAGCCAGTATTATATTATTATATTACATTATATTATATTATATTATACCTAGTGTTATATTATAGAAAAATAAGAACGGGTCTTATATTAATTTTTGCTCCAAAAGACGCATTAGAGCTGATTGTCTGGCTAGGTCTTATTTTCGGGGAAACAGGGTCTTTGGCCTGGTTTCATCCAGTGTTTTTCAAACTCTTTGGCTCACAGAATCCTTTCCTACTGGCTTACTTGTTAATATTCTGCAAATTACAAGATCCATACAATAGACACTTTGGAAATGTTACATTCCATCACCCTGCTTTTCTTACAAGAAATAAAAGGAATTATTCTCTGTATCTTACAGTTGTTTAAAATGAGGCTCAGAGAGGGCTAAACGTAAATGACTTGCTTGAAGGTTATAGGCTATTTGAAGTCAGAATTGAAAACTAGGTCTTGATTTTAGTTCATTCTCATATTCTTTCCACTACACTATTATATGTGTGTTACACTGTGGTAGAATATTGTGTAAATAATCTGACTTAGGAAATAACACGAAGTCATCCAAATTATTGCTGCCTTAAGAGTTTTAGAATACAAATAAGGTTAAGTTTTAGTGTAACCCGTATTCTAAATTATAGTTAACTTTTGCACTTTTCTTGTAAGTATTTTTATCTTTGAAATAGATAAGTCACCCTACCAATCAATATATTTTAAAGTTCTATAATTAAAACAGAGTCTGAAAATTAATGATTGTGTATATCTTTTAACTTCTGGTTTAAATATTTATCTTTAAAGAGCAATCAACTTGTGGTTAATCATATGGAATTCCTATCAATGTTTTTAATGTCTTCAAGGCAAGTAAATAACATACAATCAAGAAGAAACAGACTTCTCAGGAAAACGGCTAAGTTCTCTTCTTGGGTAACTGAGTCCTTTGAACTCCATGACTGCTGCAGCTTCTGCTATGTGTGTGTGTGTGTGTGTGTGTGTGTGTGTGTGTGTGTGTAAATCCATCAATTGCCACTTTTGATTATGTTAATGGATGGTTTTCACTGTCAAATTAATTGAGCCATGTTCTATATCTTGAATTAGGATAATTAGTATCATATATCATATAGCTGAATTTGTATTTGTAGACAAATTCTTTATTACAGACCAAAAACCCTTGTAGTTACAAAGTAAATTTGAGAATTAAGTCAACTCTCTTAATCATGTAAAATGAATCACTCTTTCATCAAATATCTAAATAATGTACGGTTTTTTTCTCCAGATTTTTTTGGCTGTTTATCCCATTTCTCACTTTTCTGTATAAAACAAGGCTTTGATGGGGATGATCACTGAATCTTTAATAAGAGCACATTTTTCAGTTGAAAAAGTCATACACCTTTTTGTTTTTATAATCATCTCTGAAATCTTTTCAAGTGTAAATTAACAGCTCCGGGAACACAATTTCGAAACCAGTAAGACATCACGTGCACCATGGTATTATGATCAAGCCTGCCCTCCTCTATCTATGCACACATCTAGACCTGATTTAAACTCATAAACCCTCAAAAAAAATGTTCATTCTGAGTCACTGTTGAAAACTTGTTATTGCATTTCACCATTAAATCACTGCATTGCAGCATAACTGTTCAATGAAAAGGCAAAACAACAAAATAATTGATTTGGAGGTAGGGCAGTTGGTAAGAAGGAGGTTTTTCTTGCTTAATAAAAAAAAGTAAAATAAAATAAAATAACCCAGAAATGCTTTCCTACAGACAACCTCACACAACATTCAGGGAACTTACAGAATTTCCTTCTTTTCAGCCTTTAGGATTTGGAGGATCTCTTCTTTCGTCGCAGTCCTGAGGTGCTGAATGAAGGCTAGGAAGCTCCTGATAGCCTCAGCCTTGGAGAGATTGTCAGGCTCCAGGTGTTTTCTGATGGACTGCCAGTGCTCCGAGAGCTGCAAAACATAGCTGCAGGCTCATACACCATTCATCATTTTGAACATCCACACTTACAAGGGGTACTCTGCCCAGAAATAAGTTTTTCCTTGTATCTGACAAGCAAAAGAAGCTTCTGGTATCTTACCTCAATATACCTGATTCTCCCCTGCCCATATCACACTCCTGCGTCTCTCAGAGGCAAATTTAAGCCTGCTGACCTTGTGTAAGATTCTTCTGTAGAAGGACTATTTTTGTTTATTACTATTTAGCTCAAAGGATCTCAGGCATCTGGGCATATAGGTCATTCTATGGCTACACCAAGGGAATTATACCTGAGGCCAGGTTTTGACTGCCATAGTGAAATTGTGCAAACTTTTCATTAACAGCAGGATATTTTGGAGGGAAAAAAATTAGAACTGCTGAAGAATTGTGTCAGGTTTCTCATGTACCGGAAGTTCACAGAAAATAAGCTTTTGTAATAATTTGAGCTCCCTATTCTAGCTCTTTATTTTATTGTTTATATGAAATGCCATGTTTTACTTAACTGTCTGAACTGTTCATTATTTATGTTTATATTAAGTAGAATAGCATTTAGATAAGGTCATTCTCACATACACTATTGTTATGCTATTATGCTTTTAAAAATAGTTCTAATTAATGACATCATTTGGCTTTGAAATAAGCTAAAGAATTTATTTTTCATAGTTCACTACTTTTCCCCTGGTGTGAAGAACGTGTTAAATCCCATTAGCGACCTTCAGATCTGTAACTCTGGGATAATTAGCATGCTACCAGTTTTTTAATTATTCATTCCCTCTAATAAGCAATAGACATATTTTGTTCTTTTTCAAATCTCTTTTGCTTATCTAATTGTAAGAGGATATTGCAAAGAAAAATTCCAGCTGTACTTAGCTAAGGATTTACTGGGTCATTTCTGAGGTCAGAGAGCATATCAATGTGAAGTCAGATTTTTTTTTTCTTGAAGTTGTTGCAATAGTGACATTATAATGAAGTTGGAAAAGTAAATACTTCAAAGACATCAAACCTTCCTACAATAATGAAAAAATAGTTATCAAAAATCTTAGATGGCTCATAATGTTTGATAATATGGGTAGAGAAATTATAGTTCACAACATAAGAAAACATGATTGGTTTCATTAATCACTTTCCTAAATAATTTCCCTCTCATGTGACATAGAAAATGATACTGGAACGTTAAATGAGATAAAAGAAAAACAAATAAAAGAAAAAACAAAGATAGAGAGTGATGACTTTCTGTTTAATTTTGGTTTTCCCTTAATTCAATTTTGGTATATTTGAAAAACTAGTATGGAATTAGTGTCTTGTACTTTAAGCAAATTATTGTATTAGTTCTTGATGATTCCACTTTTATAAACATTGATAATATCCAAGGGAAGAGCATTTACTGGTAGCTACAAAAAGGGCATGAAACCAAGGGTCTGCTCTCCTGACAAGAGGTTAAATATTAGGAAATACTGGACCTTAGAGTCATTTCTGTGGCCATATGTCACAACTAATTCATGCAATAAGTGAAATTTCTCTTAGTTGGGTTAAAAAGGTTACAATATGATCTACTCTTTGCTTTTGGGATGTGCTATCTCATTTCTGGCTATAATTGCAGGGAAGGTTGGGCTGGGGTAAGGAAGTGTTCCCTAATCTAGCCAAAGAGCTGGTATCCTTTTTTAGTCCTCACAGCAATACTCAGAACGCTGGGCTCAGTAATGCATTTCTCCTGTGGACATATTGCTCCTAAGCGGCAGAACTTGCAGGATTCAGACCCTTGTGCACACTCTTGATACCATGTGCTTCCCCCAATGTCATCAGGCCCTTATTTCCCCTGTATTCTGGGTGATACTTTTAAGAAGCGGCCCTTAAGTCATATCATTTTTTTATTTGAGATGAGTGGACGGTAATTATTTGTTAATTACTGTGTTATGCATCATCTCGGGTGCATATATTAGGCTACTGTCACTAAAATTCATTGGTGGCTGGTAGTTCACAAAATTAACTGAAGTTTCCATTGGAGACAAAAGGAAAATAGAATTTTAAGCCATGATTGTTCCCATAATTGGCCACACAACACAATTGTTCACACTTACAGAAGAGCACCCTTTACACTCGCTCTGGAAGACCTGCCCCACAATGGGAAGGGCCTCGTACTTTGAATCAACTGCTTTAATTACGGTGGCAACTTGCTTTCCAGGTATCAGTCTTGGGCCTGCTTCAGTGGTCTTCAGCTCTAGTTTCTGTCTGTATAATCAAGGAAGAGAAATATCACATGAGCAGCATTCTATTGAGTGAAGAAGCTACTAATTGCTTTTTTTTTCAAACAAGATACTAATTTATTCAAGTTGTTTAAGTCTCTCATGTCTTTCAAGCTATGACATCTCCAGCAGTAACAGAAACCTCAAGACAATTATGACATCTTTCTAGAGCAGAATGTTATTTAATGATTGAAAATTTAACTCTGGATTTTCAAAATATAATGACGAGAGAATTCAGGGAAGCCAATTTGCCTAGATGCTGAACAAGATATGTAATGTCACCTCTTTTGAATTTAGCCCAGCTTCCTGAAAATGATATCTTCAATGCAACCATACTCATATGTTATTTATTAACTAAGACAATTAGGAAATCTTATTTGCCAAAAATAGCCTCACTAATATTTTTGTCTTATATGCTCTTTTAGAACTTTGTCTCTTTCCCATCAAGAAATAAGAGGCTACATCCCTCTACTTGAGACTGGGCAGAACTCTGTGACTGTCCCAACTAATAGATGAATTGACACTATGTGACTGGTAAGGCTAAGTCATAAAAGAGAATTCAGCTTTTGTCAGGCGTGCTAGAAGCACATGTACCTTTGGAGACCTGAGCTGCCAGGTAAGAAACACCACGTGGAGATAAACAGAAATGCATGAAGAGCTTCAATAATTTGTGTCTTCCCAACCCAGACACCAGAGAAATGAGAGAGCATCCTTTGAACCAGCTCTGGTCAGTGACTATCTGCAACTGTATAACAGACACCAAGCAAGGCTTGTCTAGGAGGCCAGGGCAAGCCCCAGAATTATGGGAGAGAATAATAAAACGAATGTTGCTTTTTCCACTACTAAATTTGGAGTGGTTTGTTATAGAGCAATGGAAACCTAATAGACCTGATAAGTAATTTAAAATATTAATTTATATGAAAATATATGAAAACCATAGAATACAAAATTCTACCCCAGAGAGACTTCAATACAATTTCAAGAATTTATGGTGTAAGGCACTTCTCCCAGGTTTTACATTCATTCCCCTCTGACATGAGGGCTACTTCAGAGGAAATATTGAGAAGCAATGGCTTAAGATATAACACATTTAAGACTAGAAAATGTTCTTCTAAATTAAAATCTGAAAATAACACATACTCTTAGATTTAAAATTCCAGTTCTTAAGCCTGTGAGAACTATTCTGACCAGAGAACTTTTCTCAAATTGAAATAACAAGCTTGAATATGTAAGTACTATAAATCACGTCAAAAATTCTGTCACACATTTTACTATGAAACTTTGTATGTGTGTATTAACAACAACAAAAAAATCCTGAAGAGAGAACATCCAAATGCCACCACTTTTAACCCTAACATTGAAAACATTTGACAGAGAAATTAGAAAATAAAATAGAATGAATCAAGTAGATTGTCTTTTTAAAATTTAAATTCTATTCAGTGAACAATTAATTTTTAATGAAATTCTATTAAAAAAACATTAAGTATTTACTATATGCCATAATTGTTGTAGATAATGTGAAAAATAAAAGATGAGCAAGATATAATCATTGCTTTCAAGGAGCTCACAGTCAAAATGAGGAAGCACTATATACATTTAAAAACCAAGTATAAAAATATATTAAAGAAGAGTAAAGAAAATTAAAATTTCAGCATTGTCTTACTTTGATACTATTTTGCCTGCAATGGTTTGTAGAAAATTCAGCCCAAAAGCGTGTATCTCTTCTGCCAGCACAGCTATAACAAAGCTATCTTCTATCTTATAGGTAGTGACAGACGTGGCTTTTGAGGTGACACCCAAGACCTAAATAAGTAAGTAAGTAAGTAAGTAAGTAAGTAAGTAAGTAAATAAATAAATAAATAAATAAATAAATAAATAAATAAATAAATGAAGTTGTAAAATATAATCAGCTTTTTATGTTTGGATTAAGTCAAATACTAAATTATCTTTTAATTTTTTTTTTTTTTTATCTTTTAATTTTCAAAGGTGCTTCCCCTTTACACTCTCCCCCACCATTCAAACTTATAACATACTAAAATGAGCCTATTCGTTTGATATTATGTGAAACTATACCCTAAACTAAAAATTACAAATGTTCCCAAATGATATCATTACCTTATTCTTCTATTATTTTAAATTAATTTCTACAAAATGCAATCATTTGGATGCTTCGAAGAAATGGTTATCAATCATACCTGATTTCGGGTTGTAAATCCAGGCCTTTCTATTTTGCATGAATCCAAGGCCTTAGTTTTGGTCACTTTGTCTTGATGAGCCTGGTAGGTTACTTTACAATCCCCAGAGATGTCTACCTAAAAATAAAAGTCAAGGTATAATTTTGGGGATTCTCACATGGACCATGTGAATTCCAGTGGGAATTGGCTTGAAAATCTCGGTCCCTAATATGTCACGGGGGGGGGGGGGGGGGGGCTGCTTTTTTGTCCAGGCTGACAAGATAGGAAGACAGAAAGAACTCAGTGTTTCCTGCAGCATGTGGGTTCTTTTCCATCCTCTGGCTGAGTCTTACTAGTGCCTTCTTATTGCCCAGGGAATAATAAAGGATTTTCTACTTCTCTCTAATGTCTAATAAGAATTGGACAAATAGTCTGGTCCCAATCAAAACCTCTGGTAAATGGGTAATTATGTGGCAAGAGGAGTTGACTTTTAATGTTATACCTACGCTATGTGTGTGAGAGTGTGTGTCAGTGTGTACATGTGTGTGCACTTTGACTAGCTGAGTATAACTAGAAATCTTTAAAAATATGTTGGATTAATTCAATTTATTATAAGTCACATCAGCAAATGGAGTGTACGCAGGTGTATCCCAATACAGACTGTTTAGCTTCTCTAAACCTTCCCGCTAGACTCTGCCAGCACCACACCCAGCCTTCATTGTAGCAAGCTAACTAACATTTCCTTGGCTAGGCCCTCTATCAGATTTTCCTCACCCATTCCTGGGCTGTCTGAATTCAGATTCAGCTCTGCTTTTGATTCCAGGTGTGGTACTGGGGGAACCACTGAACTTCTCTAGTTTAACCTCAGTTTCTTTGTAAAATGATGAGGATTGGCATAGACCAATGGGTCCCCAAACTGGCAATGCATCCAAATTGTCTGAGAAAATTTAAAATACAGATGCTCAGGTCCTCCTTAATCTATTCAGTCAGAAGCTCTGCAGTGAATCCTGGGAATCTATATTTTTAATACTCTCCCCATGGGATAGGGATGCACAGTGATGCCACTAAAACTCTCCCCAAGGTTTTCTGCACCTCTATCCTTCAGTCGTTCTATAGGTCTTCTTAGTATAACTGAGTCGAACTCTCTTTACCCTGTATCTGAGTACACATTGGTGTAAATGACATATGTAAATAAGACTTTACTTACATTACAAAAGGTAAGACCCAACTTACCTTTTCTGATCATTATCATTGTAGTAACATTTTACTGACTTTCTGCAAGTAGAAATCCATACGAACAATTTTGGTAACTCTATTGACAAATAAGACTCTGGATTTTTAATATTAGTTAAGTACCTCATTGGTGGTTCCAGAGCTTAACTGCATCTGAAATAGGCTAGCCAGGCCTCTCTTGAGATTTTCTATGGCAACTGGCTCATTTTGATATGAGTAGAAGTTTTTGACCTAAGGGGGAAAAAAAAGACAAACATAAATGAAGCAAAAATGCATCGCTTATCATCTTTGGTTAAATAAGCGGCAGGAAAGGTCAGATTCTTACCCCTACCAATTCTGGGAGAAAGGGATTTGTTACTCCAAAGCTGGGATATCTTTTGTTGTGAAAAGAAGCTATTTAAATTTCTATGCATAAGAAGCTGGACCATCAGAATATGAAATTTTGGGAGACTGACAATGAAGGTTCTGAACATGATGGGCATAACATACGGAAGGAAAGAGAACACTGGTTTAGGCTGGGATTTCTGTGAAAACAAGGATTGCCCAAGGAAGAGAAATCAGGAACAGTCTCTTTGAACATGTCAATATGTTCTCTACCTGTAACTCTGCTTGAAACAAAAACTAACCAGCGGTTAAAATAACAGCAGAGAAATAGGGTTTTGGAAGAGCATAGCAATCACCACTCTGGACACTGCTAAGATAACATAGCCACAAAGGGCCATGATAAGGACCCAGGCATGGCCATAATGCCCATGGAAAAAATTCCACATTGGACTTTCTGTGGCCCTCCAGAGCATTCACATTGGCCTTAGATCTGAGGAGATAGTGAAAGTTGGAAGATTTCAGGTGGAGATTGCTACCATTGCACGGCCTGCTCCAGGGACTGCTTTGAGTTGCCCGTTAGAAGGCAGGAAAAAGAGGTTGGAATGAGGAGGGTGACTGCAGTAGTAACTGGCATATCATGGTTTTATTTCAACCTTGATATTATAGGCACAGGGGTAATTTAGCTCATGTTTAAGAAACAAGGATAAAAATACAAAGAGAATTTTCTGGAAAGCAGTCTGTCATTTTTCACCCTATATTAACTCCAAACACATCACACGATTTAGAAATAGGGGATGGATGGAGCTTCTCTAAAAATTCCCAAGGTCTATGGTAATTATAGCTGAGCACTTCTACCAGAAATATCCTGAATGCCTTCCTATTTTTCTTGAAAGCCAACCACAACTTCTCAAGTAAAACAGAAAGTTCATTAATTACGCAATGAATTCAATTAATACCAATCTGAACAATTCATCCTACGTGGAAACTCTCTCATACCCTTAGAAAAAGAGAATATTTTTCCTAAATATTCCAAACGTCTCAAATCCCTGTTTTTATTTTCCACATATACTCTGCCTAGTGACAGATTTACTAGGTACTTTATCCAGCGACAATCAATTTTAGTCATGATACTGGACAAATCTATAAATGTTGGAACTGTGCTTGTCCAGGTTAAAAAGGAATTGGAATTGTGACCTCAGCATCTGAAAATCCATGGTATCTTCCTCAAACAAATCACTGACAATGTCTCAGATCCAAAGCTGAGTTTTGTAAACTGGGTCTTCTTACTTTTTAGGAATTACAGTGTAACTTCCTTTTCAAATATTTGGGAGTATGATATTTCCAGATATCATGACTATTAGAGGTTCATAACTGGATCGCTTGCACCCAAGTACAGTCAGAAGGGCTCACTCAGTGGCAATGCTCACATGCCTATGGACTGTGACGATGTTAGCCTGAGTCTTAATTACTTTAGAAAGCAAGAACAGCCATCAAGTGAAAATACTTGTACCATCACCGGTATTCTCACTTTCCTTCTAGGCTACAAAATGTGCCTGAACTCTTTATAAAGTTTGATCTAAAATGTCAGGAAACCTAGTTCTCAGATTTCATCCTTGGACTATGCATAAGACTAAGTACTTTTCTATTTCTGGCCCATTTCCATGGATCTAATTTTGATATTGACCACTAGGTCACTAAGAAAATGGTGTTAGAGACATTTTTTTTTTCCTGGCAGGCTAAACAATGTAAACTGTGAGACATAAAGAAAATTTCTTTTTCATTCTTTCTATTAGTTTTTATGATTACCCTAGAACTACAAAACTGGACAACTCTCTTTTTCCTTGATTGCTACCTTCCCTTTGTATGACTGGTACCTTTGGGGCATAAATTCTGTCCCCTTAGCGCAGACCACTGAGATCCAAAGTGAAGACAGCACTGGTATCCAAATTAGCTAAGTTGCAAAACTGTTAGAATTGAGCAGGTCTTCAATAATGAAAAAAAAATAATACAGTCAGAACTTTGCAGTTCAATCCATGTGCTGTCACAGCAGTAATCTTAAATTCATTATTTCACAACAGGAACTGAGTAAGTTTTATTATATTCAGGCTATAAAACTGATTTCTTCATTCAGTTTGAAATGAGTTCTGAATATCTGAGAGCACAGGACTCTTATCTAAATTCATAGTCGCCAGAGCTTCCAGAGAGAGGCAGTGGCACAACCTAGTTACAAACTCAGACTTTAACCCACGGAAACCAAACATAGAGAGAGATGGGTGAGTTGTGGGGAAAAAGATGAAGTGCCTCTTCCAGCCAAATTTTGAAGGTCCATTTCCCTTTGTAATCAGTAGGGATTATCCATATTTTTTCCTTAGGGAGAAAATGGTTCTATACAATTCCCTTAATTTACACATTCTTTAAGAATAAGAGAAAGCAAAATTCCATCAACTGGACAAACCACAAAATTAAACAAGAAGGATCCCAGTAAACAGAGATTAGTCATTTTATTTGGTCTACTCAGCTGGAGTTATGTCTCTAAACGTGTCTGTGATATGTATCTAAGACAGAACAGAGCTAGGAAATGGCACCCTGGAAAACAGACAAGTGAAAAAATATATGAAAAACTACATTTTCAAGGTGTCACATTTATTTTGGAGGTTCAGTGTGTGTGTACAGAAGCCACACTGCCAGATTCAGAAAGCAAATCAATGGCTAGAAATAACAAAATAAAAGGCTGACTCAGCAGCCACATGGTCTATTTAATCAATACTAACAGTGAAAACCAGAAATGGAAATCTGGTAAATATCCAGTTAACTGGATTAGCATTTCATGCCGAGAAAGAATTCCTGCTATAACTTGAGGCATCTTTTGGTTGTCAGTGTTAATCAACTTAACCAGAAAACTGTCATGTTTACAACTTCATTTACGATTTGTAGACAAAACTAGAGTCATGTCCAAATACACACAGAGGAGATGAGAGGGTAGGGAAAAAAGATGTATCTACGTATTTTAATGGGCTCTCGTTTGTAGTGTAAATATAGGAGCTTAAAACAGGGGCTCAGGAAAGACAAAAAATACGTGTTGATGAACATCCTTGAAATCAAAGAAATTTCAGGCCGTAAAACTTAATTTGAGCCTTGGGTAGAAAACGTTCTTCAAGGAAACTGTTGATCAGCAGCAGTTCAGTGTTTCCTTTCATAATCTCTCTCGTAGTAAGCTGAAGTGGGAGTTTAAATAATGATCTTTCTGAGAGTCATGTAGCTCTCAGTGATTTTACATAGTTTCTTAGTCCTCAGGGACATGTTTTTTCCAAAGTACTTTATCGTATCATTGAAAGATAGTAGTACGATGCACTTTAACCTGTGGCTATAATAAATTACCACAAGTCATAGCTCCTGTATAATTGGCATATTGGAGTCACTGAAATAATGATGTGGCAGCTCCAACCCAGCCTTTGAACAGTGAGGACACTGAGTCATTTGTGTGTGTGTAACAAAAGACTTTGTACTCAACTGCTATCCAAGGGGCTATAAAATGATTGGTTGTCATTAAGACTATAAATGCAATTAATAATTTATGGGCTCGAGTATTTTGCCACATTGGAAGGCCAGAGAAGGAAATAATAGTATTTGGTGTTGTTAACAAAGCTGTGCCATATGAAAATCAAGTGAGTTAACAGATATGGTGAAGAATAATATAGGAACATTATAAGTCAACCAAAGAGGTAGCATTTTCCCAAACACTTTCCAGCTAGAAGATAGTATAACATAGTGGTTTCCAGCATAGATTCTAAATTTAGACCCTCTGTTCTAAATCTCAGTTCTACCACTTGCCAGTTGTTTGACCCTAGGCAAGTTTCTTTACTTCTCTTAACTTTGGTTTCCTCATCTGTTAAAGAGGATGATAAAGCAGCAACTGCTTCCTATGCCTATACGGAGGATAAAAGAGATAATTCATGGAATGTCTTCAGTCAGTCCAGGAATTGAGTGCTCTACATTTTAGTTATTATGAAGCAAACAGTAAAGTTAGCAAAGCCTTTCTCAAAGTCCAACTCATTTTACCTCCATATAACTTATTTGTTCATTCCTTTAGTTTACAAACATTTACTGCCTTCCCACTATGAACAAGGTGCTGAATATATAAAGACAAAATTGTTGCCCATGAGAAGTCTACTCTGACTGTGAATGGCAGAGAAATAAAGAGAGGATTACAGTACACTGTGATAAGTGCTTAGATAGAAACAAGCCCAGGGGAGTACAGGGTTTGAGAGAATGTTGGGAAAAGTTCCCTGCGACACCAAGTCAGTCCGTGCAAGGCATCGTTCTGGGTGTTGTGGGGAGGAAGACAGTGGAAGGGCATGAAGGTGAGTGGAGGGCTGGAATATAACAAGAAATGGGAATTTTCTCTACTGAAACCATAATCTAGCAATGAACACAAATGATCAAAAGGAAAGTGACAGGACCATGAATAAACTACAAAGTGCAAGAGGGTTCTAAAGAGGACTGGTTATTTCCGACTGGCTAGAAGAGTGTGAACTTCCTGGAAGAAAGGTCCTGCGGGCAAAACCTGAAGCGTGGTAAGCATTTTGACAAGTGGAAAGAGAAGCATTTTTGAAATGGTAATTTCATATTTGGTTGTAGGATAGGTGGCCACACAATAATCCTTCGTGTGAGTCCCTTTGTAGTACTTTATGTAAAATCGTGCATCATGATGAGAAGTATATTATATGTCTGAAATTTATATTTTAAAGTATTTGTTTTCAGCTTTATTTTGGATCTAGAAATTCTGAATCTAGAGAAATTTTAGAGACATGTAGAGTTTTAACTATAAGAGTCCCTTTCTATTTTTCTACTTTAGTTCCTAAAATTGACTTTTCATCTTTACTAACGCATTTTTAAGCATATCAATGTAACACCTATACTTTTTATAAACCCACATATGTGATGCCTAATTCATTGATCACAACTGCTTCTCAATTCCAAACATATTTAGACCATTTTAATAGACTAAAATCAAACTATAAGTAATGTACACTTACAGAATTTTCTGAGCTAATTTTCAAATGACTATAGCATTCATTCATTACCTTAATATATAAAATGCTTTTCAAAGTCATACTTTTAAAATAATCTCTCAACGCTTTTTTAAAAAATCAACTCTACCTTAGAAATGCCATATCCTTTCAAAATCTTCAGTTTTGTACTCTAGCCAGATATTGATATTCCTCTAACAAGTTTATATCACTTTTAACATCACTTATCTAAGTTAGATAATTTAATTCTCATAATTTGTCTACTTTCCTGAATTTATCCAATCATCTGTGATGAAATTTTGTTACAATATCTTTCTAATCCTTTCTAATGTAATAAGAATGACACTTTTAATAATCTCTCTTATCAATAAAGAAATACTTGGTTCTATTATAAAGAATTTCATAAAAATAGGAAACATAGACGGCTAGAAAATTAAGTGAATTGAATGCCTTGATTTACTTTTGAAAAAATTAGAATCTCTATTTATTTAATTCTTGAAAATAATTTTATTTACCATGAAAGTAGCGACAGCATAATCACCTGAAAATAATTTCTCCTGAAGGAAAGAAAATTATGAAATTGGAGAAAAGAAGATGTGGGACCCCCAAAGTCACTTTTACCTTTCCATGGACTAGATGAAGGAGCATAGGTCTTTGTAAAGCTTCCAGGTTTTCTTTTCTTATGATTTTGGATGGATTTTTTCCTTTGAAAATGCTCTTATCTCCCCTCTTCTGATTCACATTTTCGACATTTACATCCTGTATCTGGAATCATGGAGAGAAACATATTAGAAAATCTTTCTATATCATCAGAGTCTCTTAGAAAATAAAATGGTAAAGCAATGAACAGGGTTGGCCATAATTTCTTCTGTTGTTTTTCAATTCATGACTAAGAGGGTCTAGCCATCAACTTTAAAAGAATGGAGAAGGTATTCAAAAATTAGCTTTTTGAATTATGCAAAAATACTGATACTAAAAGAAATACGTGACTTCAAGTTTGTAATAATTGTGACTAGAAGATGGCTCTTTTATGCCATTGTCACATTTCTCATTCATTTTGAACTGTTGCTATTTGCCTGATATATTCACTCTCTGTACCATTTGTTGGAAAGAAATCCTGACCCGTTGTACTTCATCTGTATATATGAAGTTAAACATGAACAATCTGATTATTGAACAAGGAGGTACAGAATGTTTTCTGCGGAATACTGTTCTATTGAGAAATGGCTCAGAGAGGTAGATGAAGTTTTGATCCAACTTGGAAAATATAACAGCTGTTAAGAGACATCCAAAGAAGCAAAGATCACTTGTTAAATGTATTGCAAAGACACCTCATTATAAAATATAACAGCAACTACTTCTCAGTTACAATGAAGTAAATTTTGGTCCTGTATACTTATTTCACACGAACATGTAGAGGAATAACTGACTTTACTAAAGAAATCTATTGCTTTTGGGTCATTGAAAAGCAAATATGGAATCATCATATAGTAAAAGTGGTTGAGATCCCAAAGGCATTTGACCTCCTTTCTCAACCCATAAATCTAAAGCATCATAAGTGGCCAAACACTGCCATGCAGAGGAGCACCTGGTTCTTTCCTCAGGAAGAATACAGAATAAGTTCACCCCTTCATTGGTAATTCCACCGTGTTTTTTTTCAAGAAACTCAGGAAAATTGGGAGGTCCCAATTTACCTTTTCTTTCAGTTAGAGTGGCCTCAACTGTTTTTCACATGACATGGACTCTTCACTCCTCACACCCAAAACATTTCAAATGGATTTTAGTTTAACGTGCTTATTAACATGACATAAAGAACTGGACATCACACTCCAGTTACTCACCAGCATACGCCTTCTTTTGCCTACTTCAACAATTTGGAAAGGTCAGATCACTTCTGATTAGCAATAACTTCAAAACTGTAGGTCTACTTACTTTAGTGATAGAGAAACTAAATGGAAATACAACTAAGAACACAAGAGCTGTCAAATGGTATACTTCTCAGAGACTTTGCTGACATGTAACGTTTGCCGCTTTCTGGTAGAAAATGCCCACCGTGATTTGGATCAGTTGGTCATCATCACCATCAGGATTTCTCCATAGTAAGACGACGTCCACATTGGATGAAATTCTGTAACCCACACTGTCTTGCAGTTTTCCTTTGCCCCGATTAAGGAAAACTTCAGTGGAGTATGTGAGTTTGTACAGTCGGTCATTATTTAATGAGAGACCAGTTGTGTGACCTGCATAAAGATAGTGACACAAGTCAAGTCTTAGTTGTCAGGCATCCATCAGGCCAGAGACTATGTTTTCTTGCCACCAATGCATTCCTCATGTAGCACAGTGGTGCCAAGTGGGAGCTTAATAAATATTTGCTGAATGAAAGATAGTTCTACTTCTCCATTTGCTAAAATCATTGGCTTTAGCAACAAAAACTAACAAACAAATAAGCTTCTATTTCAGAAACCTTAGCTTGTATCCCTGATCAATCAGATTATCTAAATATTGCCCTGGTTGACTACAAAATATATTTTTTTAAACGTCATTATATTGCTTTTAATTATATGCATATGATTTTTTCCACCCCAGCTGGATTAAAGTATAATGAATACAATTTTAAGTAGATGTTCAGCCTGGGATTGCTTTGTAAAATTAATCAAAATAATTAGTAATTAACATATCATTTAAATGCAATGGATCAATGCCAAAGTAATTTTAGAGGTTAGAAGACAATTCCTTAAATTGGATATTTGGAATGAATATTTGAAGAATATCCCTCTAATGAAATTTATTCTGTTCATTTAATCAGTAAACTTTTAGTACAAAGGTGCACTTCAAGGCTACACACATGTAAATTTAAAATAGCTCTTTCTGAATAAAAGAATGTTTCACATAAAACCTTAGCACAGACTTTAATTCGGCAGGGCAATTTAATGTTTAATAGGATACATGTCAGTACTGTGAGCCAAAAAAAATGACATATGGAGGAGTTCACACACTCTTCAATTCAGTTTAATTTAACCCCCAAAAAATATATATATAAGAGTAGGATCAAGTCTTTCCTAGAGATGACTTGAAGTTTATGGTTATACAAACTCTTTTTTGTATGTTTTCTATCTCTAGCTCTCAGGAGGTAGTCAGAAAAGATTTCAGTCTATATTGTTCCTCAGCACTAATGAGGTTGCATTGCCTAGTCAATGATACTAGGCCACCACAACATTTTTCTCCCCCTCAAGAAATATTCATAAGAGGGCAGGGACATGGAGGAGGTTGAGATGACTAGGCCAGAAGTGAGGCAGCTGAAAAAGGAAGTGAAATTACTTTGCAAAGTCAAAAGTTAAAAAAAAAAAACTCTGAAAAATCTTTGCCATCTACTGTCTCCATTACCTACTACAACACCTACTGCCCTGAGGAAAAAATAGTCATAATACATTGTCTCTAATAAATGAAGTGTTTTATGTATATTAACTTATTGAATCTTCACAAAAACCTAATGGAGTAGGTACCATTATTAATCTCATTTCGTAGATAGGGAAGTCAAGGGGCACAGAGATTACACATTTTATCCATGATTATTCAGATAGTTGTGGAATCAGGACGTGAACCCAGGCTGTCTGGCTCTAGAGATCATGCTCTTACCTATACTATACACATCGAAAACTTTAAGTAAAACTCTTTTCTATTCCTAGGGAGTGAGCTAGGAATTCATTCATTTATTCATTCATTCAACAAAGATGTAGTGAGCACCCACTAGGTGGTGGGCACCTTTCTAGGCTCTGGAGTACACCAGTTAACAAACAGACAAATTGTCTATCTTTGTACAGTTCATATTTAAACGAGGAGGAGATGGACAATAAGCTTATATATTTATAAATTACGTAACTATATGAAGAAAAATGAAACAGAAAAGGGAATGGAGATACTGAAGGAAAGACCTTTGTGAGAAGGTTAGATTCTGGACAAAGGCTTTAGGCTAACCACATGGATATCTGGGGGAAGAGTATTTCCTTCCCCTCATCCCACACTCCTACCTTGCCATCCTCCCCACAAAGGGAGTAAGTTGAAAGGCCCTGAGAAGAGTTCATGCAGGTGTAATGGAGGAATGGCAGGGAGGCCAAAAAGGCTGAAATTGAGTAAGGGAAAGACACAGCAGAAGGAGACGAGGTTTAATAGGTACCTATGGGTGGCATGAAGACTAGGAGGGACCTTTGCATAGACTTAAGAGTTTGAGTAAGATGGGTGGTGAAATTATACAACCTGACAAACTTTCCAAGACAGAGGATGAGGAAACAAGCAGTAGGAATCTGGAAAAGCCAGAAGAAAGAAGTGTGGGAGTGTATAGACACACACACACACAACCCAGACTATGTCCAAACACCAAGTCAGGTAGAACTCCAGGTGTGAGATACAGAAGGCAGAAAGTGTCAGGACAAACCTCGAAGGAGATGAAGTCTGTGACTCCCTCTAGCCTCTCCTACCTCTCTACCTTTTCTACGTTTTAACTGGTGACACTGCTGCAGGTTCAAGCGTTGGCTTTCTGGCCAGGAAAGATAGTTTGACCAGAAAGGCCCTTTTTTATTGACACCTACCAAATTCCACATAAGGCATAAAGGAAATACATCTTATCTAATCCTCACAGTAATTCTGAAAGGTAAGCATTATATGACAGCTGGAAAAAAAGCTGACTTTGCGCTCAACCCAACATAGCAGACATAATGCAGAATTTGACATTTAAATATACTGAAATCCAAGTTTTGTGGACTACAAAAATATGTCTTCTGATTTAAATAACTATGAAAAGTTTTTAGGAAGGTAGCCTTTCTTAAATTCCAAAGCTTTCCAAACTACCATGTTGTGCATTTTTTCTTATTTTTATTTTACTAGTTAGAAGAATGTAGATCAGTTTGTAACTATGACTTGGAAGTGATAAAGCACAGGAAAGAATGAGACTTGTTCTCTTAAAACTTTTTCCTACCTCTTTTAACAGGAGCTAAAAAGCCTAAATGGTTCAAATAAGTGCATTGTGTGGTAGTGTCGTCCCTGTTACCCTTTCTTCTTTGATAAACATTTTTCTGTTTATGTTGCTCCGAGATCTGGCAACACTGGGCAATGGGGTCATGTTCTATTGATATTGTTGACTTAATTTCTTTCTTAGCGTGTTGCTCTTTAGAGTATGCAGAACAGCACTTTTTGAAGCTGATGTTAGATAAAACCAGGAGAGAAATTAATTTTAGCCCCAAAAGGAGTCAGTACCTCTTCATTGTGTCCTTTCAAGTGCATCTAGAATTTTTAAATGACTTAAAAACAACAAAGCTCTTCATTTTGAACCGTTTAAGAAATATCTGAAAATATTCATTCATCAAACTTAGATGAATACAGTAATAGTACAGTTAACTGGCTTAAGCAAGAAGATAAAGTGGAGGTAAATTAAAGGTGAAGTTTAAAGAAACATGCAATAGTGATAAGAATGACAGGTAATGGGATTTAGGATTCTAAAATTATAAGAAAATTATAAGGCTGGAAGTAAAAGAGTAGGATAAGTGGGGAAAAAAATGGAAGATGATTAATATGAATAAACTGAAAATTATAAGTAGGACCAGAGACTGACAGAAAGACTGGAAGTGAAGAAACAGTTCATGTTTATAGGTGACAAGATTAAATAGTAAGTTTATGTGTGTTATCAAAAGCAGAAGTACTATAAAGAAAACCCGAAGAAGGCACTGAGAATAGACCCAGCGGTACAAAATATGATGTGGAAAAAGTAGGGAAAACTTGAGTCTTTAAAATGTTCACAGTCAGCATCTCTTCCACACAGACCCTTTTCCATATAATCCTAGTTCCCTCCTCCATTCTCTTCACAGTCCAACTGGCACTCAACATCCACCCAAATCTGGGAATTTGCTAAACAGTTTGCTAAAACAATTAAATTTTACATGAGTTTTGAGGTGATTCACGGGTTGCCACTATTTATAATGATCTGATTTTAAAGTAAACTTTTCACAAGTAGTTTGCTTATTAAATGTCAATCATTACAGAGGGCAAGGAATCAATAATGACATCGTGGTACTAGAATACAAAAGGTTATCACATCTAGGTAGAGAGAAAGCTGTCAAGTCCTGTACTTTTCATTTATGGTATTTGGCATAAGCAGCTTACACCATGAAGCTAATGACTAGGTTTGGGGCCTTCACTTGCCCAGGCTCCTTTCACGACCTTGGAAGGGGCTAACAATGTTACACATGCCGTATCTTTTTTCAGTAGCATTCACAAGAACAACATGTGTTTGTAATCTTTTCTCAAACATGGCCCTGAAATTACATAAGCTTCAGGTTATAAAAATCTGGGTTTACCACTGAGCTGTACACAACAAACACTAGCTGTCATCTTCTAAACCTGTGTGACAGTTGTGTGCGTGCGTGTGCATGTGTGTATTTTTAAATCTTTATAAATACATGTATTTGAAAATATCAGGTTATCTAGTTTTCTAATTTATAGAGTGGGGGAAAAAAAAGCCTACAGTAACTACTATATCTCAATTATTTTTCTCAAAATAATCATGGTATTAGGTTTGATATTATGGCATATAAATCACTCATATTTTAAATACACAACAGTTTATTTGACAGATAATAAAACAGTAAGCTCTCTATGTAATAATTCTTAGTCAGATATAATTTACAAACCTTTACTTTTTCCCCATTAAATATTTTGTCATCCAAGTAAGGACTGTATTTTTAAATACTAAACATTTTGGAAAATTGGTGAAAAATATTGTCTTTAGTTCAAGAATCTAAAGTATCGTTTGCTTAGGTGAAATAATTTAAATTTAGCCCTCCATTTACTGTTCCAATAACAAAGATTATCTTTTTCCTTCACATGGAAATTTTCCATGCAAAAAAATCTTGAGACAAACTTCACTTTTTGATCAAAAGCCATAGTTATCCAAAAACTGGTTTAGAAGTTTACCAATGAATTATTTTATATCAATTACTTAGAGTACACAGTTATTAAAATTGGACTTTATCATACTAAGTTATGCGTTAGGTCAATTGACTTTGACAGTGGGCCCTCTTAAGAGACGCTAAAAAGTGATAACTTTACAGGTGAAACATTTAGGAACCCAAGGAATGTATAAATGTTCATTTAAAACAAGATTCCATATTAATACATTTCATGTACCTTTTTGAAAATACTACTTGTATTTTGTGTTTTTTCTCTGAAATGTATCAATTCATGTTTTTTTAAAATCAATTCTATCTTAAAATAGAAACGATAACTAGCAACACTTTTTCCAAAGATAATAAATCTTCTTTCTTAAACCTACATCATGTAATTTTATTTTCTGTAATTTACTAACTTGATAATTCTATCACTTCTAAATAGTAATGGAATTAAATACATGCTTTACCATTTCATACATAATTCTTTGGCAAATCAAATGCCCTTCTCATTGGGTCTAACTCTTCTTGATGTCACATTGCTAAGCAACTAGAAGGAAATTTAAGAACTGATTTTTAAAAATCTTCTTTTACAACTCAAATGAAGGAGCTACACTCAGTGAGTGACCAACAGCAGCAGGTAACAATAGCTGGCATCATTTTCTCCCTTTTAAAAATAGACCATAAGTGAGAAAATGAAGCAAGAAGCCCACTAATCTGAGGGACTGTAACTAAAAGGAACCTCTGTTTCCTTAATGTATGGAAGAATTTGAATTAGGTTTTCATTCTAACCTAGTCATGCCTTCACAAACATTCCATAGTTACATGGTTTTGAAGATGGTTTAATTAGAAACTCTTTCACTATTTACACACACACACACACACACACACACACTCTCTCACACACTTTCCCCTCAACAATTAAAATTAAAGTTTAGCAAAAGGCAATACAAACTTACCTTTAACAGAAGCTGAATATGAGGAAATGAAGCAGAGGAAAAGCACAGCAAGAAGAATCATATTGACTAGCCACCCTCTAATGCATCCAGTTCCCAGCAAGAAGTCACTGAGAAGTGGACTCTTCTGATGGCAAGGAGGAAATACTCCTCTTCAGAACCTGCAACAATAATGTTTATCTTTGAGGAAAGGTCAGATTCCAAACTCCAATATCAGGACCTAAGTTCACCAAAGGGCTCACTATTAATGATTAAACATAGGTGGGCTGTAATTTTCAGTCTTTCACTCTTTAATTTCTTTTGCTCAACAAGGAAATTCAAAAACATTTTCACCTTTGAGAGCTAAATAAAATCAATCTACCTTCTTGTAAAGTCAAAGTACTGAGGGACATTCAAGGAAAACTGGTGGTGATGCTTTTCTGCTCAATAATCATCATCATGCCTGTGTTAAATGCCTGTCTTCATATTTTACCGCTTTATGTGGGAGAGTGGTGAGGATTTTCAAACTCAGCTAAACTTCATTGAATTTTATTATGTCTTGTATGTTCACCTTTGAATTTTTTTATACTATGTGTACGCTATTAGAAAAGAATCACTCTGAATTTTAGGGCTTAAATTTTTAAATTTTAAGTTGTACCACCACTAATCACCTCAAAATAGTGTTACAGTAGATAGAACTTTCATTTCTGAACCCTAGATGATTCTCCTTATGTGTGAAACTATATGGGGTTGTAGCAAATTAGCATTGTCTATTATTAACATGCTAGCAGGCCGATTGAGTAAACATATACCAGGGGTGCCAGAAAAATGTATACACATGACTTGTATTCATCTTTTGTTATCAGTATATATTGAGTATTACAATGTTAATATTGTTTTTTCCTTTCTTAAAATGTGTATACATTTTTTGTCACCATCTATATACATACATATACAGAGGGTGCCAAAACATGTGTACACATTTTAAGAAAGGAAGAAACTGTATTAATATACACCAAAAACAAAAGATGAATACAAGTCACGTTTGACTTCTGCAATTGCAAGAGGTACTCAAAGTGGTTACCATCAGCGTCCAGACACGTCTGATTACCGCGAACTACTGCTTGAGCAACACTGACCAAAGTGTTAACTTCTCTTAAAATGTGTATACATTTTTTTTGGCACCCCCGGTGTATATGTATGTATATACACACACAGGTATTCATATATATCATAGTAGACCTCTAGCTATGACAAGGAAAACTTGTCCAAGTCCCCAAAGTGGCTGGATGGAGTCCCTCATGCTTTCTGAATCCCATTTCTAGGAAGAGATTCAGAGGGGCAATTCCAGCCCTTAGCACTTTTGCTATAGGAAATTACTTAGGAAATGTCTCTAGAATTAGAACAAATACCCTAGTATGGCTAAGGCCACGCTGACTGAACCAACTCTTATTCTTGGACACTCCCACAAAAGAGGCCTGATATGTACCAAACCTACTAAAATTAGGTGGTTTGGGTGGCATGTGGGGTTGTTTTGGCAAAGGTGGGAATAAAGTGCTGGTGAAGAGCTATTTGAATTAACTTGAAAATACTTAAGGCCATGTTTAAGTATAAAATGTGTTCTTAAATCTACCCTCGTCTTGCTCAAAATTCTTTTCTAGAATCCTGACCTTCGGCTTAAATTTGGACAATCCAGGCCAACTTGATAGGGCCACAAAATGAAATATAAAATTTAAAAGAAATCTTCAAAGTTTATACAAAGAACTGAAAGATGAAAATTGTCTTTATCATCGAGATTAGAACTTCATTTGCTATTATAAGTTTTGTATATAAATTATGGCTAAAGTACCTATACAAAAATAAAATGTTTGGTTGTAATTATCACCTTAAAGTTATAAGTTTTCCTGGGATAAACAGAAAAGGCCATTCTTAGAAAAATACCTTTGTTGAAGAAATGTAAGTTTTTATGAATAGTAGGTATTATAAATACAAGGTAATGTGAAAGTCTTTATTGCTTTACATTTGAATAGATTTCTATGTTCCCACAATTTCTGCATTACATACATAGGGATATGAAGCCATTATAGTCACATCAGCTTTACACATTTATTTAAATTAAGAAGTAGTTTGAATCTCATATGATTCAATGAGAACTGTCTTTTGTATTTCCATTTGAGGCTGATAGTTACTTAGACCTTTAATGTTTGTGATTAGACTAAGTGGTGCATGATATGTGTCTCTTCGGGTAAAGTACCATTTGTTGTCAGGTGCTTACCAGAGTCCAACCAATAAAAGGCCTATCACTATTGCCTAATAAAATAAATGCTGTTTCATTTAAGCATTTGCTTTCCACTAGAGAGCTCCTATATATCACTGTGTTAGTCATTTCAATATAAATTGTTGAAATAAGACTGCTTCCGTTGATAATAAATAACATCATCCTTTTATATTTTGCTTGTAAGTTTTTCTTTTTACAAAGTCATTTGAAGGACTTCAGATTGTTTCACCAGAGATGAAATAAAAATGCCAAACTCTTTTCATATTCAGTGAATTTTGTGTACCAAAGAAGAGGCATTCTCTTCTGTTGCTTTTTGATCAAGCAGAACAAACTTTATACAGTATATGTGGGAGATATCTCCCAAAACTCATCAGCTATTTTACATGGTATGTGAAGCAAGACAGAAGCATAGCACAGCATAAAAACAACAAGAGCTGCCATCTATGGAATGATTACTATGTACAATATACTATACTAAGCACTTTACATTTTTCATAGTATATCCTAATGACAATCATTTTACATAATAGAAAAATAAGGCTCAGATTAATTTAGTAAAATGAGTTAAGAATTACAGAAATACACCTTGAAACTTAATACAATATTCTCCTTTACTTAAAAAGTATTAGAGGTAGAATGTGGAAAAAATTGATTTCTCATGGATGACATAGAATTATTAGTTGGAACTGCCCTTTGATTCCATCAGAATTTTGTATGGAGGCTAACAGAGCACTTGACTATTGTGGTTAGGTGTTCTGAGCTACATTTATAGAGGGAAAAACTGATCTGTGTTGGCCAGGTCAAAATCAAATAACAGATTTTAAAACAATACTATTGCAATGTAATTCCACTGGTAGGACATGACACTGGAAAACTTGCTATACTAGTATTTTGCAGTGATAAATAAGAGGCTATGAAATAAAGATTGATGACTAATTCCAATGTACAGTGGTGTTTCTGTGAATTATCAGAGGTTGTTAGAAGTTAACTCATTTTTCTTGATTAGAAGATAAATGAATTTCACCACTATAAAGGCTGGAAGAAAATGCATTACCCTACTAGATATAGATATAGTAAGTCAGGATGTATGATAGCTATAGAGGAAATAAAAATTCTTTATAACATCACAACACTTTATCCTTAGAATCAATGGGGAAAAAAAATTTCTTAGAGGGGCACTTCAAGTTATCCCTAAGTGGTCATAATAAAATCTAATAGTTTTCAATTCAAGGAGGAAATTAGCATTTTTGAAGAACTATGAAAAATACATGTTAGGTTAAGAATATTCTTATGATGTGTTGAAATGTTTCACACCATGGCAAAGATATAGAATACATATACTATTTTAAAGGTATTGTTTAAGAATTCTGTCTGATAAAATAAATACATACTAAATGCCTTTCCTTGACAAGAGTAAACTTGAGATTTAGGTTTGAAACATTTGGAATCTAAGACTCTCCAAAAAGGATAGTGATTTTTCCAACAACCAAAAAAAATCCTTATGGGTCAACAACAGTCACTCTAAAGGGAATCTAACTTTACATTACCTTTGGCTACATGTAACTGAATTTCTAGCATTTAAAGGAGAGGATTCATGGCTTTCTTTCAGTAGATGAAAGAGATGGCTCTTTCTCTCTTATTTTGTAAAGAAAACAACATTTAAATTTTGATCAGAATTATTTTATTTACAAAGACAGTCCAGAGATTTCCCATACAGCTTGCACTGTTATCCCTATTATTAATATCTTACATTAGTGTGGTAGATTTAATAAGAAACCAGTATCAATACATTATTAGCAACTAAAATCCATACTTTAGATTTTCTTAGTTCTTATCTAATTTTTTTTTCTGTTCCAAGATCCATCTATGATATATTATATTTAGTTATCCTATCCTTAACCGCTTCTTGGCTGTGACAGTGATTGACTGGGTTTATAGGTTTCGGGGAGGAAGACCACAAAGGTGTCATTTTCATCACATTATATCAAAGGTACGTACTATCAACATGATTTATCACTGTTGATGTTGACCTTGATCATCTGGCTAAGCAGAAATGTCAGGTTTCTCCACTGTAAAGTTACTCTTTTTTTTACTTTCTTTCCATACTGTACTCTTTGGAATTAATTTGTGTAGCCATGGAGTAGGGAGTTATATTCCTCCTCCTTGAGGGTGGAGTATCTATATATTTAGAATTCCTCTGCATGAGAGATTTTTCTCTTCTCCATTTATGTATCATTTATATCAGAATGGACTCATGAATATTTACTTTATATTTTGGGTTATAATCCAGTACTACTTTGTTTCTACAGTTTTTCCAGCTCTGGCCACTGGGGGCTCTTGCAGTTGGCTCCTGTGTTCCTTTGACATATCCCATCTGTGTGTGCATGCACTCTAAAGCATTTCCTTAATTTCAGGCACTACAAGAGGCTCCAGGTTTATCTTGCACATTTCCACCCCAAACCTAGAATCAGTCATTTCTCCAAAGAGCTCTTGTTCCTTTTATTGGAGAATGGTATTAGAACCAAGATCTGGGCACAAAGTGTGCTATTTCTACCATAACGAGTCTTCCAACCATGAACACAGAGTAGCTCTACACTTACTTAGATCTTTTTTCTTTCATCAGAGTTTTGTAGTTTCCCTCATATAGACCCTGTATATGTTTTGGTAGATTTATACCTAAGTATTTCTTTATTGTTTTAAGTTTAGAGCTCCAGTTGTTCATTGATGGTAGATAGAAAATCAATTGACTTTTGTATGTTAACCTTGTATCGTGTGACTTTGCTATAATCACTTACTAGTTCCATGAGAAATATTTTGTAGTTGATTTTTGGGGATATTTTTACATAAACAATTATGTCATCTAAGGACAGTTTTACTTCCTTTTCTTTCCTTGTCTTATTGTACTAGCTATGACTTCCAGTATGATGTTGAATATACATTTTATGAAAAGTACATGTTGAATGTACTTTTTATATTGCATATTCTTTTCTGAATTCAGTCACTCCTCTTCAAATCTTTTCTCCAATCACCTTATTTCTGAGTTTTTCTGTTTCATGTTGTTCTATCTTTTTCATTTTACAATTTTCTCGTTTTGAAATATTGTTATACTTTTCATTTGCTTTTCTTCCTGCTTCATATTCATTTTTATTATAATAACTTTTAATAGGACTCAACTATGATCCTTTTTGTGGTATATTTTTTGGCTAAATGTTATTCTGTACTTTTAAGAGAGGGAAGTGGGTAGAATAGCTTTTCAAGCCTCATGGTTCTAGTTTCCTTTTGTTTTCATAAAGTGATAAATATGCATCTTTGTCATTGCTGAGCTGTCCCCTCTTCTTCACTTCCACATTTATCTGGACCGTCTTTTTACCTTTGCCCCTATTGTCCCTGTCCAGTTCAATTTGAATTCTACTCCCAGGAGTTTTTTCTTAGTGTTGGGCTTTGTCCAAGAAGGGCGCTTAGATTTAAGTCTTGAGAGTTGATAGGCCCCCACACCCCTCTCACACTTTCAGATCTTCCTGCTCATTCCTTTGTACTCACCTTGAAATCTGCCAGTTTTGCTGCTCATCTCATACTGGACTCCTCTTTTTTCATGAATATCTGTTGGGAGTTTTGGGGTCCTCCCATTCTCATAGCCTTCAGATGCTATGTTGTCTTCCCACTACTTCCTCCTACACAGATGTTAATACTAAATTGGTGGTTTGTTCCCACCCACTCATAGTTTGAGCTTTATAAGGATTCTTTTTCACTTAGTTATGTTGTAGCCATGAGCTGGGTTTGTTGTCATTATTGTTGTTTTGACACGAGTATCCTCCTAGTGCTCTACCTGTTTGTATGAGGAGATTCAGACTACACTGCCTCCATAGTCATCTTTCTAGAGTCTTCAATATTCATATATCATCCGGGAGGGGAGTGAATGAGGGATTTAAAAACAAAAACAAAAACATTTTAAACTTTTTCTGTATTTTTGAAGGCTTAAGTAATTAAATTAGTGCTGACTGCCCAATGTTCCCAGGCCAAACATTTGGAGAGGACACGTTTTGTTTAGCTTACTCAGTATTTAAAAAAAAAAAAAAATCACTGACAGCACTTAAATACCAGGTTTCACATGAAAGTTCAGATTTCTAGCTGCTTTTCAAAAATTGAGATCTGATGTCATTAGGTCCACATTCCTAGTTGGAACTTGTACCCTAATTAAATAGAGAATGTGCTCCCATGTTTGTGACACTTTACTCCCAAATAGCTTTTTCTCTTTTGTTACCATCTAGTCCTCATAACTATTATAGGTTTGTAACCATGGACTAACATTTTTATTTCAACCTTTTATGTTGGCTTAAACTACCAAATATGTGATGATTTCTAAATCTGTTTCTACTTAGATGTCCCACAGACTCCCCAGAACCCACATATTAACAACCAAATTATTGTTTTTCAAAACCTATTTTTCTTCCGCTATTCTTTAAATAACCCAGTTTAACACAATCACATTCCTACAACTGTCCAAATTAGAAAAACCTTTAGGGTTATTCTCTCTTCTTTCTCATCTGACTCATAGCTTTTCAGTCATGTGCCAAACTATGCCATGTCTTTGCTTTTACTGTTCCCAATATTTTAAATACCTTTCCCTTCTTCATATCTGGAAAACTCCTATTTACTTTCCAAGATGGAGCAAATTTATTCAACTTCTGAAACTATGTCTCCTGTCTACAGGAGCATTTAGTTGCTCCTTTCCAAATACAAGTGTCTTAAGTATATTTTATGTTATATGGTATTTATTTTCTGCTGGTTCTCCCACTAGACTAGGGATTCCTTAAGGACAGCAATTATGATTTAGTCATCTTTGTATCAAAGTACTAAGACAAAAAATATGGAACTCAATAAACATGTCAAATAAACACATGAATTTTACAAATCAATGAAAATAAGATTATTTCATATCATGATTTTACCTTACTGTACCTTTTATATGCTTCATCTTTAGTAAACCCCCCCCTCCATTTTGTTATTTTTTGCTGGTACTTCACTTTAAATCTTGCACCATGACTATAAAGTGGCTTTGTAAAAAGAAAACTTATTGACCCCACTATTAAAACATAAGGGTTTTTTTAAGTACATTAATTTAAAAAATATAACTAAGGGTACCAGGTATTAACTCTGAAAAAATATAAAATTATTCATAAAACAGATCCCTGAGGGGCAACTGCACAGCTGTTAAAAGATTTGTCACATCACTATCCCAACCTGAGTTTAAGGACCTACATATGAGGAGCTACGTATCCAATTACTAGTCGTCTCTTAGCTACTCTTTGCCCTGATATGGAGGCAGCTGAAAAAAGATGCCCTACTAACAAATCGGAAATAGATCCAATACTCAATTAAGAGATCTTTCAGATCTGAGGTGAGAAACAGAGTGACCCACAACAGGGTAACAGCTGACATAGTTTTTCAAGAAATATTGGAGAGTTTCAAGCAAGAGTGACTTAATTTTTGTGACCAAATTTAGATAAATTTCAATTCTTTTAGAAAACTCAAATTCTTAATTTAATTTTTATTCATTGAAACCTTTAAACATGTTCAAATGTTTTCAAATATCAAGAATAATTTACTTCAAAATTGTTTCCATACTGAGATAGCAGTCTATTCATCGATTCAAACTTTATTTTTATTTTTAAATTCTGCAATAATCACCTATGAGAAGTAGGACTGAATAAAAAAACTAAACAGAAAACTACAATCTATGGGATTATGCTTCAGTTCTCCCTCAGTTGACTTGGTTTATATATAGCAAAAAGATTACATAAGGTCAAGTGTTATAAACAATGAAATGTCACCTGATGTTTTGCAAAACAGCATTAGGAAAAATAATTCAAGGAATGAATGGAGAGTAAGATTTCCGGCTGTAAGCAAGAAAAAAAGGCTTAAATATTCTAGATTAAAACTCATCTTATGGGGAATTTGACTCACTTTTTAAATTTGATTGTCCATTTGAATTGTGTAAAACCATGTGATATTCACAACCTTCTTCCGTAAAAATTAGTTTGGGCACTCCTGCTTTCATGTCCAACACAGAAGAATTACGAGCCCTTTGCATTTTTAATTTTTAGGAGTAGGAACGTCTTACCCAACCCCAAGACCCTCACAGAAAGATATGAATGAATACCCGCATAACCTGAATGTCCGCAGAGACACACGTGCCTGTAAGTGGAAAAAGAAACATCACTGTAACCAGCTCCCTCTACGAAAGCCCTAACTCCTGACCCCGCCCACATACACTCCCTCCCCTCCCTCCCACCGAGGGTCTGGTTTGGGCGCAGGTCTATGACGTAAGGCGTAACGCCGTAGCCGCCTACGTGCAGCTGCCGTCCCTGCCTCTGGGAGTTGAAGTTTCCCAAGGAGGACTGGGGAGCGGTATCTAGAGCACTCCAGAAAGGCTCCCCGCGCGTGGTGTCAGGTTCCTCGATAACTCCTCAGCTCGGTAAGTCTCCTGCAACTGAGCCTGGTGCTCGCCTACCCTTTGGTATCCTTCGGGCGCAAAAAGGGTGCGTGCCAGTGCCTCCCTCCACTCGCACCAAGCGCTTCCGGGGAAGAGGGGAGTGGGGCTGTGGTAGTGGCAGTTGTGACATCAGACACGTGCGCCCCCGCGGCCCTCCAAGAAGCTCCTTGATTGGCTGGCTGTAGCTGAATCCCGCCTCTGTAGTGCATCCTCCCGGGCATGGCCTAATTGGCAGAGTGGGGCGAGGCTGTGCCCACCCGAGGTGGGGAGGTTACGGTTGATGTCTGCTTGGGGATCGGGATGCGGTTCCTAGTATGTGAAGAGTGAGTTTCCAAACAACGAAGGGAGAGGAGAATCCGACTCTGAAGGGCCGAGAACCACTTGGTAGCTAGAGACCGTGGGCAAGTCGCTTTCCCTCTTTCCACCTGCCTTGTCTCATTTCTCCTACGAGGGGCTGACGTAGCCGCGCGCTCTGACCTGCGGGGAGCCCAGGGGGAAGGTGCTGCAGGTGCTGTAGGCTCCTTGGCGGCGAGCTGAGGACGATTTTAAGAACACCGAGGTGTTACTTTATTTCACTGAAATATTTTAAGCGTTAAAATTTGGGCATTCATGTAGACATACAAGGATAGCAACAGATGATTTTCTTACTTTTTGTTTGTTTTTTAAATCCTCCTCGCCTTCCTATCCCATCTCAACCCTCTGCCCAAAGGGCCTGGCAGCTGAGCCAAGTGCTCTCGCTACTGCGGATTTGGCTGGCTAGTTTTAAAAAGGATTTTAAACGGGTGTTTCCTTTTCTTTTTCACCAGAGTCAGTTCTCCTTCCATCACCATATATTTGACCCCCTTTACCGTCTTCTACCGTCCCCCTCCCCCCTTACCCTCCGGTAACCACTGAACTATTTATAGTCTGTGTCTGTGAGTTTTTATTTATTTGTTTGTCTTGTTCCTTTGTTCTTTTCAGTTTTGCATTCCACGTATCAGTGAAGTCATATGGTTCTCGACTTTTTCTGTCTGACTTAACTTCACTTAGCGCAATAAATCTCAAGATCCTATGATAGGTTATTTTTTAAAGAGGTGAAAAATATTAGCCAAGCAGAATTGAGGTTGACTCTCACTTAAACCATAGTTGTCTGGGAACAAGTAAGGACCCATTATAAGGTGACCTAGGAACCTGGAACTTCATCCAAAGCAAGAGAAATTTTGCCCTGGAGAGGCGTGGACTTGGGCGTCTGGCAGATCTGGGTTCAAATCAACCTAACGAGAAATTGGGAAAGCTTTGGTTCTCAAGTCTGACCCTTGCGATGTTTATAGGGATCCAAGATCCTCAGATACCAAATAAAATAGCTGGCTATTTTGATGTTTGCCCAGGATAGATAGAATAATGGTGAAAAAATGCCAACTCCAGAAGGACAACATCTGGGTTTGGACCCACCACTTCTTGGATGCATGACCTTTAGAATCTCCGGGTATTTCCTTAAAACCTCCTCTCAGGTCATGTAATTCCAGTCTGTAGTAATTTAAGCATTCGTTTGGATCTTTCTGAAAGGGAGTCTGTGTCATAACTTAAGACTTTTAGCCATATCAATAAAATCCATAAAAGTGTGGGGTTTTTTTGTTTGTTTTACTTTGGCCATTTACAGATTTTGATGTGTGCTCTCTCTGCTGAAAGCTGCTAGGAAATGGAAATACAAGGAATATTGAAATATTTTTTAGTGTATTTGTACAACGCCAAGTGGCCTTAGTCATCTTTATCTAGTTTTATAAGGACCACATGACACTACCTATTTCTGTGACTAGACGAACCATTTTTAAAATTCTATGTTAAGGTAAACAATTTCACACAAATACTTCTGCAGTTGCTACAAAATATTCTTAAATATTTGTTAAACACAGTTGAATGAATGAAAATGTACTGTGAGAGCATCACTGCATGTGAGGGAGGAATGCAAAACTCTGCCATGGAGTTTATAAACTGTGGCCCAAAAATAAAGCAAGTGTACCTAGTAAAACACTGTATGTTTGTTAACGGGCAATCCGAACAAGCTAGTACATAGTGAACTGCCTATTTACTATAGGCAGTGGAAGTTGGTATCTATCCTTGTATGTAAAGTGTGCTGTAAGCAATAATTTATAGGATCTCAAGCTAACATCTTTTTTGTGGTATTCCATGCCTCCATGTATCTAGCTTAATCAAAGCTTTAAAAAATTCACTTACTACAGTGCATTTTCGTAATTGGGAAAAGCTTTAAAAATAATAATAATGTTGACTAGGTTATGACCTTGCTATATGTTTGGTAGTCTGTTTAAAAACATTAGTATGGGGGCGGCCAGATGGCTCAGTTGGTTAGAGTGCGAGCTCTAAACAACAGGGTGACTGGTTCAATTCCCACATGGGCCAGTGAGCTGCACCCTCCACAACTAAATTGAAGACGCTGACTTGACTCGGAACTGATGGGTCCTGGAAAAACACACTGTTCCCCCAATATTCCCCAATAAAAATTTTAAAAAATAAGTAAATGAAACACTAGTATGCAGAGATAGGCCAAATTACATGTAACTCAGAATTCTTAGATAGAAAAGGCGAAAGCTCCCCCTGGTGTACATGAGCTGTAACATTGCTCTACATAACATTTTTAAATTTTCGTATAGAGCCAATCAATACTTGCAGTTTTTAAACATAATAGAGAACTAGCAGAAAATGATGCCAATGATGAATGGAAATAGTCTCCCTTAAAATATTATTGTTTCATGATGAGAGCAGTTTGTCTCCTGTGAATTTCAATTGTTCTTTTAAGTTTGCATGTTTAGCTTAATGAGCAGGTTTAGCTTGTTTTCACCACCCTAGATTGTTTTAGATGCATGCATTGCTGGTTTTTATTTAATGCACTACCAATGGAAACGAAGTAAAATAAAGATGATCCTGGGGATCACATTCATTGTAAAAATTTTTTCTAATCTTTTCAGGTTTATTGAGTTTCCTGTCTCCCATTCCTTAAATTCTTACTTTGTTTTCCAACTTTAAAACAAAAATTAATGAATGCACTCAAGGTTATACATTTATCTTCAATTACCTTTTGCCTGTATTTCTCTCATTTTGTAATTCAAGTCTTTTAACTGCTCTGACATCATTTTCATTCTATTTCTCTGAATTCGGAGTCAGATTATCAGGATGTTTTCTAATCCATCCAATACCTCTTAAACGCCAGGTAATCTGAAGTTTGTCTCGTGTATTGAAATTTTCGTGTCCTCATTTCCAAATAGGTTCTTTATCATGAATTCTTGTTTTGCTTTTATTATGCCTGCTTTTCTGTCCCCATTTCCTGTTTTGTTTTTGTGGTTCTTACTCTATGATCTCTGAAAGGTTCCAGCCAAATTTATTTTAAAGTCATTTTCACGTCACCCTATTATTTTCAATTTATGTAGAATGAGTTAATCTGATTGTTGATTTTTTTTTTATCATTTCTTTTTGTAATTTTGCTTTGTAGACTCATCTTGGCTGGAATTACTACTTCCCCTCTCCAAACCACCTCTCTATTACTGATTTTGTGGTGCTTCCCACTCATGGCCCTTCAGTCCATAGTAGAGTTTACATAGGTGATTCAGAATTCTAATCATTTAGTGTTATAAGTTCATGCCACCTCAATGGCTTGGCCCAGGTTGTAGCTGAGAGGCTGTGTCTTGCTTCCTTCAGATTCCTCTCCAGTACTCAGCTTCGGATAAACTTTTGTCTAATTTTACCTGTTTTCAGGCTTTTTTCATGGAAGGAGGAGCCCCACCCCCAATACTAGATTAAGGTTCATCTTAAATTGCCTCCCATCTTCTGTCTTGTATTATTATTTTTCTCCCTACTTTAAAGCTAGAGAAACTCCCAGCTGCCTTTGCACAGAAGACCCAGCAGGAATAGTATCTATTCTAGTACTTGTTTTGGGTTTTGAGAGAGGCTTACCTTTTTTGTTTCCCCTTTTTATATTTTATCACCTATTGTCTAGTATTTCAAGAGTGGAAGGCAGGGTGCCTCAAACCATGAGCTGTTGGCAACCATCTCTAGGAAGTCTGTCCCAGTTTTTGATTTAGTGGCACAGGAATAAAACGAGCTATTTTTACTCCTTTCTTTCAGTAACACAAATGTCAGTGCCCTCCAACAGCAGGGTTGAAGCAGCATAGCTTTTATATTCTTTAGAAACCCTCATTTTCTAAATAAGATTTGGGATTCTGGGAGATAGTAGAGTTAGATCTGGGATGAAATATTACCTCCATCATGTCATTCGTCTATTCATTCAACAAGTATTTAGAGGACCTTCTCGCTAAATTTGTTCTAGATGACTGGTTTCTTAGGAATTGTTTAATAGCTTTGTAATTAGGGGCAAGTTATTTAACCTCACTGTGCCTTCTTCCTTTGTAAGGTAGACATGATTCTTTCTACCTCGTAGGGTTGTTTTAAGGAGTAAATGAGGTAATTTTTTTAAGCACACTGAGAATTAAATGTTTGCTATTAATTACTATTTTCATTACTTTTTTATTAGTTTCAGGTACACAAAATAATGTAATAGTTAGACATTTATCATTTACATTCCTCACACAGTGTCAACCCCCCTCCCCCATCCACTATCCCTCTTGACATTCACACCCAGCCATTACATTTTCATTACTTTTAAAAATCGTTTGTAATATCATATTCACTCATTTATTTATCCCACCAATATGTAATAAGAATCTGTTAAGTGTCAGGCACTGTGTTATTACTGGCAATATAGCTGTTGGGCAAAAGCAGGCATCATCCCTGCCCATATGGAGTTTCCAGTGGAGAATCGAATTTGAGTTGTCGTATCTAGGAGGTGTTTCCCCAAACTGAGGATACAATTTCCTTAGTGGTGTAGGGAAAACTTGTGAACTCTTACTTGGTTTACCAGATGATTCTTTCTCCTTCTTAGTAATTTTGTGACCTAGTGAAATGCCAGGGCTTTTGCTGTAGCCCACAAAGCACATACCTTAAAATTTCTTGTCTTTTCAGTCAAAATTTGGTACTTTCTAAGTTTGTTTAGTTATCCCATATGTCTTGTTACAACATTGTACTTTTAAAGACATCAAGAACCATATAATAAAATTACTGCTTAAATTATGTTCAGCAAAGGTTTTGTCCTTCTACTAGCTGAATTGTGGAGATTTTTCTTTTAGATATGATGATACCTTCTCTGCACAGACTTGTTAGCTGTTTAAGAAGAAGGAATCGTAGAATTTTCTTTAAGAACAATAGAATGTTTGCAAGCTTCATGCTTAGTCTTTGGTAGGGATAAATACAGTTTTAAGCTTTGGGTTAATTATCTAAGAGAAAAGAAATCTCAGTATTTCTAGCCCTTTTCACTGATCTGGAGGCAAATTCAGTTATAGGCAATAGATACTGTGTTTCCCCGAAAATAAGTCTGGGTCTTCTTACATTAATTTTTGCTCCAAAAGACACATTAGGGCTTATGTTCAGGGGATGTCATCCTGAAAAATCATGCTAGGGCTTATTTTCCGGTTAGGTCTTATTTTCGGGGAAACACGGTATATAGATGAGAGTAGTTAAAGCCAAAAAAAGATATTTGAGATTGTCCTAAGCGTTCCACACTGATTATATAATCAACTTACGCATTTTGGTTTTTAATTATGACTAGAATGGGATATTTACAATTGTATATTTACAATGAAACTTATTGGGGGAGGGCAACCAAATTTGTTTTGTGCACTGCTCAAAATATATAAATCTACAGCATATCTTTTGTCAAAAACCAATTGTGAGTGTCCACCTAGATAATGAAAGGAACATTTCCATCATACTGTAGCATTAGAGACAACTGAAAACAGGTGCTTTTCATCGCTTTTTAAAAATAATATTTTTATAAGACAAAATGTTTACATTATAAAATTTAGAAAATGCAGAAGATCATGGGTAAGAATTAGACATGTTTGTGTGTATACTTTGTAAAACAGAATTGGACATAGTATATATTGTGTTGTGTTTTTTTATTTTCTGATTTAACAACAATTTTCTTTTATCAGTAAATAATTTGTGGAAGCTTGATTTTTACTGGCTTCTGAGTATTCTCAGCCATGTTATAGATGAACTGTGATTTACTTAGTCCCTTTTGCTAACATTCAAGTACTTACTAATTTTTCATTGTTACATATAACACTGTAGTGCATGCAGTAGTACCCCCAATCCAGTTTTGATTTCCATGGTTTCCGTTACCCTACAGTCAACCACAGTGCGAAAATATTAAATGGAAAATTCCAGAATTAAACAATTCATAAAGTTTAAATTGCGTACCATTCTGAATAGCGCGATGAAATCTAGTGCCATCCCACTCCATCAAACCCAGGAGGTGAATCATCCCTTTGTCCAGCATATCCACCCTGTGTATGCTACCTGCCCATTAGTCACTCAGGAGCCGTCTTGGTTATTAGAGAGAGAGAGAGACTAAATTCACGTAACTTGTATTACAGTATATTATAATTTTTCTATTTTATTATTGTTATTACTCCACTGTATCTAACTTACAAATTAAACTTTATCATAGGTGTGTATGTATAGGAAGAAACAAAATATATAGGGTTGGGTCGTATCCGCCTTTTCAGGCATCCAGTGGGAATCGTGGAATGTATCCCTGCAGATAAGGATGAGACTACTGTATACCCTTTTGCATTAATTTTATGTATATTTCTGATTCATTTACAGGAATTTATTCTAAAGAAATAAATTATTCGGTCAAAGGGTATCAACATTTTAAAGCTCTTGAAACATAGATCTGTGTAACCTTCTGGAAAAATTGTGCCATGACAACCAAAAGTATATGAAAGCACGCATTTCATCACATGATCTTTGCCAGTAAATGACATTTAATTTTCTAAATTTGCATCCTTGTGCATATTGACACAGTTTACTCTTTATCACACCTACTGGTCATTTTGCTTACTTTTATGTGTGTTTATGAATCATCTGTTCATGAATTTTTCAGAGGCATCACATAATGTCATCTGAGACGTTGCCAGCATTTATTGAGACTTGTAATGTTGAAAGAAAACAAGACTTAAGTGAAGATCAGGAGGAGAGCCAGAAACCAAGATTAGGTAACGAGTTTGAACCAATATCTAAACGACAAATGAAGAAGCTAATAAAACAAAAACAATGGGAAGAACAACGAGAACTCCGCAAGTATGTTTCAAAATGCGTATATTCTACCCCTGTTCAGAAATATGGAATGTTGGACATTTCCTAGTCCTTTGATACCTTAAAAGTAATTGTGTTAATTAAAATAGGGGCTGTGTATTGTTAGCCAACACTATCAGTTGGCTGTTAAAACTGTATGCTTTGAATTTTTTTTTTAGCAGTGTTGATAATTTTACACCGTCCACTTTTTCTCACCCAGAACCTATTATGAGTAGCAGCACAATTTCTGAAATAACTGACTTAGGAAAGGGATATAATTAGCATCTATGTCCTAGATATGGAACAAAAATAACCACCACAGGAAGATCAAATTTGGGCCTAACATTGACTTTGCTAAAAGAACTAATGCAGGTTTTGTTGAGAAGTTAGGCTGAAGCTGTTACTGCATAATGCCAGAATTTGCTGGGAGAAAATAAACTATAGCTGATGCAAATTAGAGAAAAAGTATATGAGATTTTTTTTTTTTTTCACTAACGATTTTACTTTGCTTTTTTCCTATCCCATATAAATGTTGCTTGAAAATCCTGTAGGGGAAGAATGATAAAAGTAAAATTCATCAGACTGTATTTACAAAGTTTTCTTAGTTTAGTCTGATACTGATAAAATTAATTTATCAGTATATTTAGGATTTGTGTAAAAAACATTATAATGTTTTTGCAAACTCATTTCCTTCCTATCCAAAGCGTTTAGGTAGACTATATAAAGTTGCTGGCATTTGACCAGTTTTGGTCCACAGAAGTGGCAATTTCATGTGGTTCACTCATCCAGCTGATTTAAAAAAGTAATTGTCTATTCAAAAGAGTCTTGTAAATATCTCAATATACAAATAACAACAGTTATTTCAATTACTAATTTTAGACAAAAGCGGAAGGAAAAACGCAAGAGAAAGCAATTAGAGCGACAATGTCAATTGGAATCAAACTCAGATGGAAATGACAAAAAACGTATTCGAAGAGATGTTGTTCACAGCACACTTCGCCTTATCATTGACTGTAGTTTTGACAGCTTGATGGTATTAAAGGTATCGTGAATCATTGTCAGAAAAATCCTGTAGGTAAACTAAGCTGAATAATTCTTACTTTAATATGTAATATCACTTTGATATAAATTTATGTATTAAAATGCATCTTAAATCAGGTTTTTCAAAATCTGTGCCCGCTAAATTAAGCGAGCTAATAAAATGCTTTTATGTATCTGCATATGCACATGTATATGTATTGACATAGGGAGACAGACACCGTAATTAGATTATAAAACTCAGTATAAAACTCATGAAAGTCTGTGTTTTTGTTATTTATCCTAATCAAAAATAAGAAAATAAGAAATATGATTGGCTTAATATAATTATTTCTTATTTAATAATTTGAGAAACCTGGGTGTTTGAACAATGCTAATGAAGAGAACATGCTTTAATTACTTTCCAAACCATTGGTAAGTTATGATAATAGTAATAACATGGCACTTTTTTTTCTTTTGCTGACTTTTAAGAAGAGCAAATGTTTTCATGAACTAGCATTTTAAATGTATACAAAATATGAAATAATGGGTCATTTACAGAGTATTGATTTTATTTACAGTAATTATTTTGTTAGTGTGTAAGGAAATTGAATGGAAATTATTAGAAATGACTTGTATTTCAAAAGAAAAATATGTACTTGTCTAGTTATCCCTTCTGCTTATTCCGGGCCACTAAGATTGTGGAACAGCCATAGGTGATTTTGAAAATGCTGCTTTAAAAATTGCACTCTTTTATAGGACATTAAGAAACTCCATAAGCAGATTCAACGATGTTATGCAGAAAACCGACGAGCACTGCATCCTGTGCAGGTATGTGTCAGGAATTTAAAACAGATTCCAGTTTCCTTTTAATGTCTTCATTGGGAAAAGGCATAGATAATCCCAACTGCCTTTACAAGAATCTTACAGATAGTCTTCCTTAGAGAACAGAATGCCTATTTGAAACGTTTTATTTTCTACAAAAATAAACTATTTTAAACATTTTTTTCACATATGTCATTCTCAGTCACAGCTCAGGCATCATCAGTCTTGTACACGTTTGCTCATTGCTATGTAGTCACACATCTTCATTAGAGGACAGACACACACTTTTATGCCAGTTTCTCAGCTCTCATTCCTTCCCTTCTGGGGGCTGGGGGCACTGCCTCTGCCTGATCGTGTGCTATGATGCTGTGGTTGGTAGGTTTCTTTCTACTTAAAGGATTTGGAGTCACTGATAATTTTTAAGGGTACTTCCTTAGCTCGAGTGAGGGAGTGCTTTATGAGACTAGTTGTCTGCTGTTGAAAGTAGGGTCTTTTTCTTACTGAATTTGATTGAATTCTGGGAGACCTAAAATTAACACTAGCTGACTAGTGTTGAGAACCAAGAACTCTTAATGTTTTTGGTTAGGTATTTTTATCAAGTGATCGTAATATTATATTTTTACATTTTGTATTCTTCTCACCCTGATTAGACGTGAAATAGGTGTCAGGGTTTAGAATCAAAGGAACCTTATGAAGACTTTTGACTAGTAAAAAGTAATGGTGATGGCAAAAGAAAGGGAATGAAACTTGACAGGAAAGCAGGTAATTTGTAGGAAAGTAATCAGTTGAGAAGCAGAATATAGCGCCTGAAAAATGGGATGAAAATGTAGATGGAATAAGGGAGTTAGTGGGTTATGAGATACAGAAAATATGTCATTTCTATGACAAATTCATTCTTGTATGTTTAAAGCATACCACATACTTATTTTTCCTAGAATGAAAATATTTTTTGTGTTTCATTAGTGATCAGATGAGTGTATGAGGGAAATAAAATATTGTACTTTAATATAGTCTTTTGCTCTCTATCTTTTATCAGTTTTACCTGACAAGCCATGGAGGCCAGTTGAAAAAGAACATGGATGAAAATGACAAAGGATGGGTCAACTGGAAGGTAATAAAAATAGATTAACTCTCTCAAATTCCAAGTATATTTATGCTTAAAAGTCTACATTTTTAACCTAAACTCTACATAATGCTATTCGATACAAGAATAGGCAGTCTCCAAACCCTGAGAAGCTAAACAAACTGAGATATCTGTTAGTTTGTCATTGAGCTTTTTAAATCTCACGTGCTATTTTTTACCACCAGTTTTTTAAAAAGGACAGATTTTAAAGGTCTTTATACAGTCTCTACCCAGCAAACTGGCTATACATTATTTCTTAAAGTGAAGTCACTCTAGAATTTGGAAATGTGCTTGCATTCTGTTTCTATGTGGCTATTAAACTCTTGAACTGTGAGTGGTCTGAATTGAGATGTGCTATAAATGTGAAATTATACATTGGTACAGAAAAAAAGAGAATGTAACATATCTCCTTGAAATTTTTAAAAATATTTGTTATGTTTTGAAATGACAATGTTTTGGGTATATTGTTGGTAATACAATGTATTATTAAAATTAATTTCACTTATTTCTTTTCACCTTTTTAATGTGGCTACTTGAAGATTTAAAATTACATATGTGGCTCACTTTTTTTTTTTGGTAGGACTAAACCATTTTCAGTCATTTGCCAAGATGACTAATAGATTGTTAGTTTAGTAACAATCCCTGAAGAATCCTAACCTAGTATTCAGAGAAATAACTGGGTCATTCCTGTACTTTCTTTTCTTTCTCAAAGCCAGTTTTCCCCATGACAACTATTCCTCTCACACTAATCCCATAATGACTGCATTTATTTTATTAATAGCCTATTTTTAAAGGCTTTTTTTAAGTTTTAAAATACATTAACCAAGTTTTATGATCATGCATTTTTTCCCTAAGAAATAATATGTTAGAATAGGCGTACTTTCAGTTATTTTGTGGCTTGTTAAATTTATTATTTATGCCACCAGCTTTCCAGAGAGACATAAGTTCAATGGTCTCTAATTTCAGTTCCCTCTTGGGGCCTGAAATTAAGCAAAGGGATCTAATTTAAAATGTAGCATTTTCCAGAAAAGTGGCTATTTATTAATCAGTAAGTTATACATTTTAGGTGAGAGGTCTCCCGCTTAATTTTTTTTTTCTTCCCTTAAAGATTATTGGGTAAATGTCATCTGAGCCTGGCGATGCAATTTCCTTTATTCTTTCAAGGTAGTTTGCAAAATTCTGACTGCCAACTGTTGTTTTGTACCTCTGACCTAACAATTTTGGTGCAGATTTCAAATGTGTATCTTTGTAGAAACAGATGCATGGAATTTATTAAATCTATAAGCCCTTTCATTTTGATAATTCATGTAGATGGAGAGGAAGTTACTGGAGAAAGCATTCTTTGGCTGGAAAACTGTGTGAGAAAATATGTGACAAATTGCATTTGTTTTGTTGGAACGGAGATAAATTTAGAAAGTTAAGGTTAGTCCCATATTCAGGAAAGAGTTACTAAGTTAAGGAGTTTGAATCTTATCCTACTGATAAAGATAAAACATTGAAAGTAGTGTTTTTAGAAAATGATTCTGCCATCAGCGTGTGGAACTAAATTGGAGGGATCTGAGGCTAGAGACAGGGAAATAACATTAGGCAGCTACTTAACTAATTGAGGTGTGAGGTGATAAGGAGTTGAAAAAATGCATGGTAATGACATTATTTCAAACTTTCACGTGATTCACTTCTTTTCAAAATGACTGTTAGCCAATTTTCCTCAAATCCTATTCATTAATAACATCTTTCCCCATGTGTCTCAAAGGATATCCATATCAAACCAGATCACTATAGTGAATTCATAAAGAAAGAAGACCTGGTTTATCTTACATCAGATTCACCAAATGTACTGAAGGAATTAGATGAATCAAAGGCCTATGTGATTGGAGGATTAGTAGATCACAACCATCACAAGGTACTATTAAGTTTTTATTTTTGCTTTTGCTTATACTTAAAATTGATACCTCATTTTTCTCAATGGGAGTAATAATACTTCTTGGTGTTAATAATAATACTGATGATAGCTGATCTCTATTGAGTACATACTGTCTTTCAATCACCTTTCTAGCTAAGCAGAGCATTTCACATGTATTAGTTTGCTTAATCCTCACTATAAACCAGTCAGGTCAGTTCTATTATTATCTACATTTTACACGTGAGGAACTGGTGGCCTAGAGAAGTTAAGTCTACAATCAATAGCAGTAGAAGGTAGAGCAGTTATTTGAAAGCGTGCAGATTGTTCCATAGCCCAGATGCGTAAATGATGTGCTGTATTGATAGGAAATGATGCTGCTAATCAATTTCTAGGCCACTGGTAAAATTTATAACAAAACTGGTAAATTTATATTTTAAGTATGTGATTCTCATGGAATGTGTTTTCTGTTATAGCTCTACTTTTGTCTTTTTCCACCTTTTTATCCTCATTCAAATGAAAAATTACTGAAATATACTTTCTAATAACAAACATCATTTTGTACTTTGCTAGCTGTTTTGCAATATGCTAAGTTCAACCCAGCTAAAGAAAAAGCATGTTTACTAAGTATCTGAGGAAATACTGTCAGCAGAATAATCTGAAGTAATCCATTATGATGTATTATATATTATATTATATTATATTATATTATATAGCACCACTATGCCGCAGAACTTTCTTGCTGCAGTGCTGGAAATGATTATCTCATCCTGCTCAGTATGGTAGCCCTCTGTCTACGGAGCACATGAAATGTGTGCAGCATAATTGAGGAACAGAATTTTTAAAAATTGTCATCAGTTTAAATTTAAATATTCCCATGTGTCTACAGTTGGACAGAGCAGCTCTATAGCATCAGAGGGAATTTTATCAAGATGATCTTTAGCCTTTTTATTTTTTCTTAGTGGAAAAATTCTATTTTGTTATTTATGTAGAACCAAACTTTTTTCTTTCATGTATGTTTCTCTGAACTAAAACAATTTTGTATTTAAAAGCACCCGCCTCGATCTGTTATTAATTACTTATCCCTAAAATATGCAAATTACTGGTTGAGAAGGTGAGTTCTTTCTCCTGTACTATGTCTTTTGGCTATCTCAGTTCTGGTTAGACCCAGGCTTTAAAGATTTTAATTTTGAGAAAAGAGAAAATTCATATTCAACATTTTTTTTTAATTGACAGAAAGGTAAAAATTAAATTTATAGGAAGTTTTTAAAGTTTTTAAATTCAGCCTTTTATTTAATTTGTCTTTGTTATTGTGCATCTTAGTGTTATGTGATTGAAACATAGTTTTGTCTGTGTATCTTTTACATTCATGGGAAAAGTAATGGTGCTTTTCTCGGAATTCAGTTTGAGTATTTTAAACTGAGAGAAAGGCAGTGTGGAATGGTGAAAAGGTATTTGAGTCAGGAGGCATGAGCCAGGTTTTCCTATAGTTCTTCCACTGAGGAGCTTTGTGACAGGGCAGGGAACATAATGTCTTTGGTTTCCTCACTTGTGAATTGATTAAAACAAATACCCTGAACATTCTGACTATACTAATTGTCAAGAGAATATGTCCACGTTAGCAGTTACACACACACACACACACACACTTCTTCAGATAATGTTCTCTGAACTAAAGTGTTTTCTAAAAATTATGTATTCTGTCATAGACTTTGTTAAAATTACGTAATGTTCTAGTCCAAGTTATAGTGTCTTTGTTTTAGGGACTCACATATAAACAAGCATCAGATCATGGAATTGATCATGCACAGCTCCCCCTTGGAAATTTTGTGAAGATGAATAGTAGAAAAGTTTTGGCAATTAATCATGGTAAGCTATAAGGGGAAAAATTGAAAATATACCTGAGTGAACATTGTAAAAAATAACATTACATTTACGTTTTGGGCAAATAGAACATACATACCTTGGTGGAGATAAAATTATAAAATGTAATCATTTTTACTTTGTTTCAATATGGAACTAATACATGCATATTTTAGAAAATTTTAAAAGTGCAAAAAGTATAAAGAAAAGTAAATAAACTATAATTTCACTGCCCAGGGATACTTGGTATCAACTTTTTGGTGTGTTTCCTTCCATTTCTTTTCCTATGCATATATAATAGTATTTATTACATAATTGGATTCTTATTCTGTTGCATAAAATGTTATTAATTTGGGGCATTTTCCTCTCATTTATCATTGTATTTTTCCATGTCATTGAATCATTAATGGCTATGTAGTATTCTATCATCTGAATATATAATAATGTAACCATTCTCCTGTTGTTGATTTTTTTTCTTTTTACTATTATAAGTAACATTGTAATAGATATTTTTGGACCCTAAGTATTTGGAGTTTTGCTTTTAAAAGCTGTTTTAGTAGAGATTTTTGTTAGTATACAACTGTTCATTGGGCACGATAGCAGGATCTAGGGAGTTATAGAAATGAACTTGCTGATTCAAGGACAGAACTTCTTCTAAGACCTTTACTAGATAATGGAAATGACTTTTCCATAAGTAATCAAGATTAACCCTTCAGCAATGTATTAATATGAGAGTACTTTGGCAACAGTAGTAATATTCTTTACCTTTAATGTGAAAAAAAATCAAAAGCAGGCAAGATTCTCCCCAGAGTAAGTGGCTCTTTATAGGACTGATAGAAGAAATGTAGATTAATCCTAACATTTTTTGGCCTAGTTTTATATTAGAACATAAGGATAAAGAAATGAAAGGGATAAAGACTAGAAAGGAAACAAAGATTCTCTGTTGATTATAATTGACAAGCGATAATGCTGAACCTCTGAGAGCTTAAGAACTGAATTGAGGAGAAGCTAAAGAAGAGGTAACATGAGAGCTTTGGCACGAGTTGGCTTTGACAGCCAATAGGAGAAGAAAGTGATCAGAACAAAATAATTATTAGGACACGCTAGCACTCTTAACACAAAAGCAATATATTTTAAAGTACAGTATACAACATTGTGTTGAACTCAGCTAAGAAATGTAGAGTTTGTCTTTGTTTCAGTGTTTGAAATTATTCTGGAATACCTGGAAACAAGAGACTGGCAAGAAGCATTTTTTACTGTCTTACCCCAGCGGAAAGGAGCTGTTGCCACAGACAAAGCCTGTGAAAGTTCTTCCCATGACAAGGAATCTGCCAGGGTTGAAGGTAGACTGGACAGTGATTCCAGTGAGGAAGAAAATAGCAGAAACGAACTAGATTCACCACATGAAGAAGAAAAGCAGGATAAAGAAAATAGCACTGAATCTACAGTGAACTGTATACCACACTGATGTCGTCTGTTTTTTTCCTTTTGGTTTTTAGTTTAAGGAAAAACTAGGAGAAAATGAGGCACTTCATAGAATATTTAAATTGGAAAAAAAATTCATTTTCTCTTTTTTCTGTTGTGAATTTTTAAAACTTTTTTTTTACACCTAAGTAATATAAAGCCCTTGTAAGAAAGCACTTTTTGTTTTTGCATAAAATTTAAATGTGTAATTTTTAAAATAGTTTTCTAAGCCTCAAATAAGTTTTTTTTGAGAATTTTACTCTATTGGGAAACCTTCATTCTCTCATTTACTGTATTGTATCCTTCAGTGCCTTCTGACCTTTCAGTTTTATTATTTTATGTTTATGTCAATGTCTTTCGGATTTATTGCCTACTTATTTATGGAGGCAGATATTTATAAATCTCCTGCAAGTGTACCAAAATGTTCTGTATGGGAGGTTACCTTCTATTTGCGCTTTTTTATTGAATTTAATAACTTTAAAGGAATATAGTGATTTTAAGAAGTATTGAATTGATAAAGTCAATAATTTATTTCTTTTGGACTACGGAGCCTGTCTCTGTTTTTCCTTTGTGATGCCTTTTCATGGTTCTAAAGCAATCACTGAAGAGTTAATCCCTTTAATATATTTTCTTAATTCAAATACTGGTGGTAAGTTATTTCGGTTACAAAATTAATTTTTCAGGCTAGATTATTTTTAAAAGGCTGTTGAAGGATCAGTTCTGTCTTTACCTAAATTTAAGAAGAAATATCTCTCAGCAGTTAGCTTTTCCTTCCATGTACACTTTTATTAAATATCTGTTCCTTAAAATAAATAAAGTTAACTTTATATGTGCATCTGCCTATTATCATATAATCATGCTAATGTAAATGTACATTTCTGTAAATAATATAAGCGTGTATGAAAATATGCATAATTGTATATGCATATGCATACATATGTCCACATCATGTATAATTCTGTTATTAGTGATAAACAGGATTTAGTTGCCATGTATGTGTATTATTTGTGTGAATGGTTGTGTTGAACAATACTAAGGAATTTGGATTTCATAAAGTGCAAATATCCGTAACTAAACATTTGTATAAGGACATTGGCAAGGGAAGGAGACGGTTCAGTTTCCTACCAGTAATGTAGAGCAATTGTCTAAAGTAAGCAATTGTTTTGTCACAGCTACAGTAGGACTTCAGAAGCCTTCACTGAGTGGATAAATGAAGTTTCTGTTCTTTTTACTCATTGGCATCTCAGATTATATACACATTTGGTAGGAAGTTGATTGGATTTAGTATTGATGTTCAATACTAGCTGTTTTCATTGCTTTATTTGTAGTAATCTATTATAGTTCTCCATTTAAAGTAAGGTCTGTCTGTCAGCAAGATATATAAATAAAGAAAAGCCCCTACAGTTTTAGAACAACAAAGCTATGTCTTAAGTTGTATTTTTCAAAGGTTCACGTTTTTCTGAGCAAATACGAGTATGGTTTAGTAGCATGAGATATTCTGCTTTTTACTTAAATTATTCCATATGGAGTAGGCACAATTTAATTTTGAAAGATAGGGAGAAATTGTTACAGGCATTATATAGTTTAATTTTCACTAATTATAAAAGCCCTGTGTTAGTTTCATAGGGCTGTCATAACAAATTCACACAAACTGGGTAGCTTCAAACAACAGAAATGTGTTCTCTCACGGTTCTGGAGGCTGAAAGTCCAGAATCCAGGTGTCAGTGGATCATGCACCCTTCAGAGGCTGTAAGGGAAGAATCGTCCCCAGCCCCTTCTAGCTTCCGGTGGTTGTCAGTAATCCCTGGTGTTCCTGGCTTGCAGCTGCTTCACTCCGGTCTTTGTTTTGTCATCATACGGCCTTTTACCCTTGTCTCCCATGCCTATGTGTGTGTCCCTCTTCTTATAGGATAACGGTCTTCGGATTAGGGACCCCCACATCTTAAACTGATTGCATCTACAAAGACCCTATTTCCTAAAAAGGTTACATCCTCAAGTACTAGCTACTACCGGTGGGACTTGAACACATCTTTCAGGTGGACACAATTCTATCCTCTACAAGTCCATATCTTATTTCAGCTATTAACAACAAGAAAGCAAAGATTACCCTTAGAAATAACTAATTTCTGAGGTATTTAAAATTGTGGTTTTTTTAAATAATAGTGATTTTTTTCTTAATGTATTCTTTTCTCTCAACACTGTTTTGGTTTATTGAGGTTCCTTATTATTTAAAACTTCAGTAATGGTAAAGTCACTTGTATTGGAACATAATAAAAGTAGGGAATTCAGTTCGTGTTTAAATAAGTGCCTCAAAAGGAGATATGTCTGCAGAAATAATAGGATTTTCTCTCTTTGTTTAAAAACCTATGATCTTTATAAAGCAAGCTCATTCTTAAGAGAAGGGGCAGTCTTCAGACTGATTTTCCAGAGATCGGTGTGTTGCCATCTAGGAGTATTTGAAAAAAACTCGAAATTGGAAAAGAAAAGAAAAAAAGGAAGTAGTTCTGAAGGAATGTTTTTAGGAGATGAATGAACAATTATGAAACCCACCAATTACTGACAATTATAAAGTAAAGTGATATTTCATTTTTGCATGAAAAGGGTCACTGAGATGCTGTAGATAAAAGGCAAGAATTGTCCATAGAGCATGGAGAACATGTACAGACAACAGTTGTAAAAAAAAGAAAAAGGCAGGGATTATAATTAATGACAGCAGTGGCCTATAGTGCTCATTAAATTTTGATCTCAATTAGCATAGAGATGTGTCTCTCTGTTTTCCTAGCTCCTTGCCAAACACGGATAGTAGACAGTTACAAAATGTGAAAAAAGGAATCAGTGACAATCACATGATAATAGTGGGAAGAGTAGGCTTACATCTTGGCACTGCCACTTGTTAGTTATGTGACTTTGGGCAACTTATTCAACCTTTGTAAAGTCTCAGTGTCCTCATCTGTAAAGTGGGAATGTTATCCCATTTATCCTGTCTTAGGGTTGAGCAATCAGTCCGTTTAAAACCAAGCATCAGCTAACTTGACAATACATTTTCATATTGACATTCCTTTAGTTTTTGCCTTATTTCCCTTGTTTCTCACTCTTCCTTTTTGACATTGCCTGACTAAAAAAAGTAGTAATATGCTTTGTTTCACACTCTACTCTCTGAGGAACCCAGGCTTAGATAAGATTTTTAAAATGCAAACTTTCTCAATTACCAAAATGAATATTCATTAAAATATGGAAATGACAGATCATTTAGTGAATCACTTTTTTTAAATCTATGAAAACAATGCTAATATAAATACAGTAACCACACAAGACCAAATCTCTCTCCTATCAGCAAGTATAATACAAGTGGTCTAAAATCACTCAAATTGGATTGTACAAAAGCTCAAAACTTAAATATATGCTGTATTTAAATAAAGTTACTCAGCAATGTTGAAAATAATAGAGAAAGGCATTGGGCTAATAAAAAGAGAAAGAAGTCACAATTTTAACATTCGATAAGGTTCAACACATTACAATTAAAGAAGGACATGTTGTAATTTTCAAGAATTCAGTCCTTAGTGAAAATCTGACAGTTATGAATATCTATGCATCAAATAGCATAGTATTCAGGTTCATTAAGAAAAAACGTAAGGAATTTACATGAGATAGTACGAAATGCATTAGTATAGGAGACTGATTCATACTTTCCAACCTGTGGCAGCTCAAGTGGACAAAGATAACTACATGGGAGATGTAAATGTTATACTTAATAAGATATATCATTGATATATGTCAAGTTCTACGAGCTGAAAGTTTTCAGGTGCCCAAGGAAGTATCTATATGAGATTTTCCACAATGGAAAATTGGACCCTAAAGTAGATGCAATATAAGCAACTTCTCTGACAATAATACCTTAAAGTATAAAATAAGCTTGTGGAACAGGAGAAAAGCCTTATCATCTGGAACATTTTTATTTAATGTCAGATAGTCTATTGAAAAATCAGTGTTAGAGATAAAGTTGGTCGTGAATTATAAAATTCTAAACTACGTTTACACAAGACTTCAAAATATATGAATCAAAATGGACAAAATTACAAAGACCACAAAACTACAACATCTACAATAATGATTGGGAACTTTTAATAATATCTTTTTAATTGATAAATCAAGCACAAATAAAAATTAGATGGGATATATAAGATTTGAAGAACACAATGTTCTAATGAATATATAACTTTGTACCTAACAATTTTAAAATTCACGTTCTTTTCAAATTATATAAAAAATTTATGAAATTGACCATATGCTAAACCTCAATGTTACCTTCAAGAAAATCAGAGGTATCATTTTACAGGTCACATCTGACTATAATGCAATTAAATTATAAGTCATTTGAAAACAAGTTTGAAAAACATCGTATGTTTGACAATTCAAAACAAAAAATCTCTTCTAAGCAACTTCTGGGTCACAGAAGAAACCAATGAAAATTAGAAAAAATTCAGAAGTAAATTTAATGAAACAATATGACTATAAATAAAAATTACCAAAAATAGCAAAACAAAAAAATTTGCAACCCCAAAGAATTGTATAACTAAATTGATTTAGTATTTAAAAATCTAGGACCAAATGTTTTATGGGCATATCTGTGAGACATAGCAAAAGCAAATAAATCATCTTACACAGACTCTTTGTAGAAAATTTAAAATGAGGGGAACCTCATTTTATGAAGCTTGTTAACTGTGCCATTCAAGTCATATATTTTCGCATTTGTTTTTTAATTAATACGGTAATTAATTTTACCATCTTAAATTTACCATCTTAATCATTTTAAGTGTATAGTTCAGTAGTACTAAGAATATTCACCTTGTGCAACAGAGCTGTAGAACTTAGTATCATGCAGCACTGAAACTCTATACCCATTAAACACTAACTCCCTTTTCCCCTCCCACCAGCCCTTGGTAACCACCTTTCTACTTTGTTTCTATGATTTTGACTACTTTAGATATTTCGTATGATGGAATCATACAGTATTTGTCCTTTTGTGACTGGCTTCTTAATATATTGTCCTCAAGGTCTATCCATGTTGTAGCATGTGACGGCATTTCCTTCTTTTTAAGGCTGTATAATATTCCATTGTATGTATATACCACATTTTCTTTATTCATCTGTCGAAGGACATTTGGATTGTTTCCACCTCTTGGCTATTTTGAATAATACTGCAATGAACACAAGTGTGCAAATATCTCTTTGAGCTCCTGCTTTCACTTATTTTGGATAGATACACCCAGAAATGGGACTGCTGGATCATATGATAGTTCCATTTTTAATGTTTTGAGGAACTGCTATACTGTTTTCCATAATGGCTGTACGAATTTACATTCCCACCAACAATGCATGGGGTTCGAAGTTCACATCCTTGCCAACACTTATTTTCTACTCTTTTGATAGTGGCCATCCTGATGTGTGTGAAATGATCTCTCATTGTGGTTTTGATTGTATTTCCCTAATGACTAGTGATGTTGAGCATCTTTTCATATGCTTCTTAGCCGTTTGTGTTTTAGAAATGTCTATTCAAGTCCTTTGTCCATTTTAAATAAGGTGGTTTTTCTGTCATTAAGATGTCAAAGTTTCTTACTTATTCTAGTTATTAACCACTTATGAACACATGATTTGCCAATTTTTTCCCGTTCTGTAGGTTGCCTTTTCACTATGTTGATTTTTGTGTGTATGTGGAACATGAAGTTTTAAAGTTTGGTGGAATCCTATTCATCTATATTTTATTTTGTTGCTTCTGTTTTGGCGTCGTTCAAGAAATCACGGCCCAAATCCAATATCCTGAAGTTTTTCTTCTATGTTTTCTTACAGGAGTTTAATAGTTTTAAATCTTACATTTAGGTCTTTAATCAAGTTTGAGTTTATTTTGTTTATAGTATTAGATAACTTTATTCTTTTGCATCTAGAAACAAGTTTTCCCAACACCATTTATTGAAAAAGACTATCCTTTCCCCATTGTGTAGTCTTGGCACCTGTGTTGAAAATCAATGGGCCATGTATGCAAGGGTTTATTTCTGGGCTCTCTCGTCTGTTTCATTTGTCTATAGATCTGTCTTTATGCCAATACTACACTAGGTTAATTAATGTTGCTTTGTAGTATGTTTTAAAATTATGGAGTGTGACACCTCCAACTTTGGGGATTTTCCCTTTTTTTTTTAATTCAGGGTCCCTTAAGGTTCCATACAAATTTTAGGATGGCTTTTTCTATTGGGATTTTGATAGGGATTGCATTGAATATATAGGTATTTTTGGCCAATATGGACACTTCAGTTATCTTCTTCCCCTTCTTCTTCTCCAATTTGTATGCTTTTTTTCTTTTCTTGTCTGATTGCTTTGGCCAGAACTTCCAGTACTATGTTGAATAGAAGTGGTGAGAGTGGACACCTGCCTTATTTCTGATATTAGAGGACAAGCTTTCAGTCTTTCCCTTGTTGAATATATTAGCTGTGGGCTTTTCATATATGGCTTTTATTATGTTGGGGGTAGTTTCCTACTATTTCTAATTTATTGAGTATTTTTTACCATAAAAAGGTATTAAATTTTGTCAGATGCTTTTTCTGCACTGATTGAGATGATGGTGTGATTGTGGTTTTGTCCTTCATTTTGTTAATGTGGTTTATTACATAGATTGGTTTTCAAATATTGAACCAACATGGCATTCCACGTATAAATCCCATCTTAAAAACGTATGCTAATAAATGAGAATGACTGACTATAACTACATTAATAATATTTAAGTTAAGGCATTAGAAAAATAGTGAACCTACAGGAACTAAAAGAAAGAAAGGAGATATTAATGAAATAAAAAATAGGAATATTATAGAACATAGCACTAAATCCAAGACCTGTTTTTTTAAGTAATAATAATATGTAAAAAGCCATTAGCTAATTGAATGAAAAAAATTATGAATACATAAAAACGAGATTGTAATATAAAAATAGGAATTTAGAGTTGTGGGACAAGTCTGTCTCAATTCTATGAAAATAAATTTGGAAACCTGGATGTAATGACTACTTTTCTAAGAAAATAAAAATCTCCTAAATTGATTCTTCAAAATGCAGAAACTGTAAACAGGCCAGTTAGTATAAGAGAAATAAAATTGTCAAAGGGGCTGCCATTCCCAGAACACCAAACCTTCATGGTCTGATAGGTGAATTTTACCAAGTTTTCAAGGAAAAGGAATCTGTAATGCTATTGCAACCTCTCCATAACAGAAAAAAAAAGGAGAGAGAGCGAGAGAAAGCTTTGTTACTAACTGTATGATACTCACATGGTTTTGATGCACAGTAGTAGTGCCTAGTGGTTAAGCACATAGATTCCACATTTTGAACCAGTCACTAAACCTTTGTGTCAGAGAATTAACTGTCCGCTAAAACCCAGTTTTCCTTTCCATAGAATATAGTTGTATTAATAGCTGGCATGATTCCTACTTAAGAATTTTATCAGCCCCCTTTCAGCCAGACTATTTCTCAACCATGGAATGTGACTAGAAGTGATGTTTACCATTTCAAGGCCAAGACTTTAAGCAGATGTGCCCTCCTTATGGAAGGCAGAATAATGTCCACCATTCACAAAGATCCTAGTCCCTGGAACCTGTGATATTACATGGTAAGGGGAGTTAAATTGCTAATCATTTGACTTTAAGATAAGATTATCTTGTATAACTTAGATAACATCCAAGCCAAATGTAATCAGAGTCCTTAACAGGAAGTTGGGGGCAGAAGAATCAATATCAGAGTGATGTGTTATGAGAAAGACTCAAACCGGCCATTGCTGGCTTTAAAGATAGAAGCCATGAACCAAGGAATGTGGGTAACTTCCAGAAGCTGGAAAAGGCAAGAAAACAGATTCACCTCTAAAGTCTCCAGAAGGAATGTAGCCCTGCCAAAGCTTTGATTTTAGCCTATTGAGACCCATTTCGGACCTTTGCCCCCAGAATGTTTAGAGATTAAATTTGTGTTTAAGCCACTAAATTGGTGGCAATTTATTACAGCAGCTATAGGAAGTTAACACTTTCCTCCACTTCTGTTCCTCTTTTGCCAGCAGGATGCAATTGACAGTGAAACCCTCGGTGATGGTTGAGCCACAATAGGGCAGGATCCTGGGTCTCTGAAGCACCAAGTAAAGCAAAATCATTTGCTGACTGAAAACACATACTTTGGACTTTTATGGGAGATATAAACCTCTATTGATGACATTTGTTACAACTGTATATCCCATCCCAACGAGTAGAATTCTGTGCCTCAGTTGTCTTATTTTTAAAAAATAAGAATAATGATAGTAGCTACTGCAAATAATTACTGTGAAAATTAAATGTTACCATATCTAAAGTGCTTGGAATGATTCCTGACACACAGTATGTGAGATATAAATTTTATCATTAAGATTGCACAAAGGCACATACAAACACAATTTATGCTATCTCTTTTGAATACTGAGCAAGCGTTCTAAACAATGATTGGCTAATTGGTAGGTAGAATCCAGCAGAACACCAAAAGAATAATAGCCATGGCCCAAGGGCGGTTTATTTTAAAAATACAAAAATGTTCAATATTAGGAAATTTGTTAATATTCACAGTTAGTAATGAGTGGAAACTAGGTCCTTTCTAGTTCATAAGTTAGGGGTAATTTTTATATTTTTTGTTTTTTGGAGGAAGATGAGTATATATCCATAATAGCCCAATAACACTGAAACATTTATTATAGATTGCAAAAATTAGTTCAGCTGTTAAAATTGTTTTTTTCTTCTCTATCAGAGTTTTGGGCAGGTGTTGAATTGTAACTACCTAATTCTGATTATAGATGACTTGTCTAGTATTATGGCCTTATGTACTAATACTAATAATGCAAGACCGGAAATGTAGTATATAAATAAACATATTTCTTTTATACATGGCATTAAAATTAGCTACAAATAAAAATATTGTCTCCATTAATATTTATTTGGTAGCATTATATTCAAGTGCTTTGAGATTTACATTTGCCACCAGATAGAGGAGCTGTTGATTCCTCAATACCAAACATTTTTTAAGAAATAATTTGATATTGTAACAAAGTGAAACTCATGTTTGTAAAATAATTAGTCCAGGCTGGAATTTCTACCTTTGGTATGTTATAGGAGAAAATGCTCTTTGGGAAAAGAGATTGTATCCTTGTTGGATACTCCTTGCTGTCATTGGTTTTGCTGCTATGCTCTCCTGCGTTTTAGGCCTAGAAGGAGACTTGGGTTCGCTGAAATATTCTGCAACAGGTATTGTCATCTTATTTCTTCTTATAAACACTGGAGGCTTGTACTCAGCCTCTGAAATAGAAAAAAATCTAAATAAGACCATAAATGAGACATCAAACATAGCTTCTGCCATGTTTTAGTAGCAAATGACATACAAAAAACTATATGAAGTTTAGGTGAATCAAATACACCCAAAATTCAAAAAATAATCTATTCTCATCTTTCTTTCTTAACACCTGCTCATCAATAATGAGTTGTTTGTTCTATAACATGCAGATATGTTCTTTACTCTTAGAATAAAATATTTTGGTAGGAATGAATGAGAGCTGGTGACAGGTAAATGCGATGGGCAAGGATGGGACCAGTGAGAGAAAAGAGAAGGACCTATAGCCATGACAGACAAAAGATAAATAGAAAAGCAGGTTAAAATAAATTAATTATACTCACGAGACCTTCCCAAGGCCTACACAGTCACCTCCAAAGAGTGATACAGATTTGGGGAGATGCTGAATATCAATATTAGAGACAAAGGGGTATGATTTGGGTATTCTTATACAAAACATTTTCCAAATATCTAGACGGTGAAATGTATGTGGGACCAACAGGTAAAACATAAAACTGAGTGATAGACACTATCACTGTCAGAAATTTATAGCCCTGGGATGAAGAGTTTGGTAGGAGAAGTCAGATACCTTGGAGTGTCAGAAATAAGGGGATATTTTCTAATTTCTAAGTTATACTTATTATTGCGTATTTGCAGATAGAACCTCTTTGGGGTTGGATAACCCCAATGAAAACTGTTGGGGTCTGGAGGAACTCTAATTGATTACCATGTCATTCCTGGTAGAAAGGGAACTTGTAGAAATAACAAGACAGACTTTTTGTTTGAGGCTAGTAGACAGACTTCATAGTTGTAGCTCTAAAGTCATTGCCCTGTAGTACTTGCTGTTATGCTTGTTTTAAAGCTAGGAGCTGCCAACTCCCACCCACCCCACCCCCACCACACCCCGTCCACCACCACCCCCAGGAATGTTTCAGTTGGGCTATTCTGGACCAATGTAGGACTTTCCACAATTCTTGATTCTTCTTGGTCCAAATTGTAAACTGAGGTTGGGCTTCTGGTGGGGACACAAACCTGTTCCTTTCCGTTGTACTTCAGCCGTCTTCTGGGGCAACTGCTTGTGGCTAAGTGCCATTTTATTGTTTTTCTCTGGTTGACTTTGTTTCTAGTGCAAATCATTTAGCTGAATGACAGTTAAGCTGTGAAGAACCAAAACTCTGAAGTCACTGTCTTTTTGTTAAATCATGCAGGGCTTCTGTCACTAGACTGGCATGACTACACCTGTACTTCCTATGTCCTGCTGTCTTGTTTCTTAAAGAGTGTCTGTCCCTGATGAGACACTTGACCTTCCAAAACAAAGTTAAATTTATGTCAAATTTATCTCTGAGAAATTCAGCAGCTGCTGTCCCTTAGAGTAGCTGAAAATCACTATTGTGTTTTACTGCCTTTAAAAAACCATAGAAGCTTAATATCTGTGTCCCTAACTAGTTAGATACTTACTGATTTCTTTAAACCAACTCAGTAATTACCACAAACTGTACTTAACCTTTTGGTACTTCCTTATTTTCTTCAGATCCTTGACTTGACGATCTAAATCAATTGGAGAAAGAGAAAATGAAATTCACAAACACAAACAAGTATTTTCTATAGACTTCACCGTTATCACATAGGCTAAGTTTTATATATCTTGATATCTTTATATGTCTTTATATATTTATGTCTTAAATATGCTATTCCAATTCTTTATTTTTCAAAGCAGACAGTATTAAACGTATTTTCCAATGGAAAATTCTCCTGACTTTGAGTAAATATCTAAACAGTATATCATGTATTATTCGCTAAGGTAGAGTCTGACCTTGACTATCTTACCACGTTCTTTCACCATGATGTTATACATAAATACATATTTTTTTCTGTCCTTGTAGTTACAAGGTTTAGGAAGAATTTCTACTGAAATAATTTCCATTTCCCTTAGTAGTTATTTTTCCCTCTGGCAGCCCCCAGGGATATGTCAAAGATAATTAAGTGAAGCAATTTAATCGTATTATTCTATACAAAATGAAGTGATACTTGTATGATATGCATTTAACAAAATATACAAAAACGATACAATGTTGTTTCCTTTATAGCTTTTTTTTTTTTTTTTTTTTTTTTAGGTAAACTTAAAAAACTATATTTTCGTAGATTTCTGGGTGGCTACTCTTGCTTTGCCCGTAGTGGAAAGGGAACTTTCCTCAAAAAGAAAGCTTGTTGGGTGAGGAAGACGGCCCCTGCAAAAATGCTCTGAACGATAGGGTTTAGAATGATTCTCATTACATTTATGAAAATGAAAGAAAACAAGTACACATTGCTGTCATTTACTGAAGAGAGGAGATTTAAAACCTCAGCGCGTTTAGTGTTTTGAAAGACAATGAAAAGAATTCAGTCTTTATGTACCATATGCCCTCTAGGTGGCTGTTATATCTAATTACCTGGTGAGTTGATGTCCTTCCCTAGATGTGGTCAGCACTTTTGATTTTGCAGGTGAATTTGGGGGCGATTTAACTTTGGGTGGCTTGCCAGTCTCTGCTACTGGTTCTGGTGAGATGTTTCTGCGGAAGTGTGTCAACAAGTGTATCTCCGCCAGCTCAGCATGAATCAAAGCTGAGACCCACTCTTTTTCTGATTTAAAAATGGGGGGGGGGGGGGGGCACAAAGGTTGTAATTATAATGTTGGCTACAAACACTGAATTAGTTTTGTTTATCCAGCACTACAGTGCGAAAGGCTGGTAATCTTTTTCGATATATTAATACTTAAGAGTTACAAGTATGTCTAGAAAGGTACATACCAAAGTATTCATTGAAATAATGTCTGTGGTAATTTTACTGATTATTGTTGTTCTTTTATTTTTTTCTGGTTCAGCTGTTTTTTTCCCCCAACAATAAGCACTTGTTACTTGTGTAATTTTTTTAAAGTTACATTCTTCAAAAGGAAAAACAAATAGAGAAGAACTAAAGACTCCTTACTTCCAAATACTTCTCAATTGGCCTGCCAAGTAGTCTTGAGTTCCTGGGGTAGAGTACTATTTCCAAAATGCTCCCATGTGAAAACATTGCACTGTCCCTAACACACTGGTATTTCTTAACTTTGATTAATGCAACAATTCTCAAAGAACAGCCCCCAGACCATCATTATTAGCATCACCTGGGAACTTCTTAAAAATGCAAATCACCAGGCCCCACCCACCTCAGAAGTTTTTCCTCGGTCAGTCTGATGGCCAGCGTGGTTAGAAGATAGCTGCTCTCTGCTATTTATGATTGTCCTATTTAGGACTGGCATGTGTTTTCATGGAGCAGGCCAGGAAGGGCCTAAAGGAGGCTAAGAGATGACCGAGATGATGGTTTTGGTGGGGAATTGGCAGAGCTCTTAGCATCTGGAAGCATTATATTCTAGACAGGGTGAAATATATGTGGGTGCTACTGCCATCCATACCAAAGGAAGAAACTGGCTCTGGGTTCAGTGTTCAGGCTCTGGGCCAGAAGATATGCTCAGGGAGAGCCCTGGGTGTGTGTGGACTTAGGAGCAGAAGCAGAAATCAGTCCTGGACACAGTGTTTCTTTCATGTCACCCAAAGAAGTTCAATATGGGTACAGCAAATTTTAAGTCGTTAAGTGACCAGCTTGCATGGTCATCTCTTCTATATAGGACTACAAAGATTCTGATACTGAAACATTGTAATGTATTACAATATATCTTTGCAAATAGAATAGATTTGGATTTCTTCAGATATTGGCACATGCCTAGTGCCTGACAATAAAGTACTCAGTGTTTGCAAATGCTTAGTTTAATCTCACCTTTTGAACTTGCATGAAGCAGCCACTGTCGAACTTCTGCCAGAGAATCAGTACGTAAAATGTTACAGAGCCTTGCCAGAATCTGACAGAGAATAGTAGAGTTACATAGTGAGCAAATAAATAGTACAAGGCTCATAAAGTTCCCTTACCTTCCCAGATGTCACTCCGTGCACAGTGCTTTATTAAACCAATTGGGACTTTAGCTTGGGAGCCAGTGGAATCTTTAAAAAACAATATCTCCAATACAAGTAGTAAGTTATAGTTTAGGTTAGGCGATGCAGTATTTCCCGTATTGTCTGTTCAGTACCAAAATCTTCCAGAGGAGCCATTAATTTTTCTTCTCTTGGGGAATTGATCCTTTCTTTCTGTATCGTGAGGTTCTAATTGGGATCTTCCAGTCATTGAACTGTCCTTATCTGAACTGCTTCTCTCTATAATGGGTAAATCGAGCTGGATTCAGCATTGTTCCTCAGCTGAGCACAGTAATTGACCCAATGGGAGAGGAATATAATTCCCTTTTGTCACTCAGAATCCTTCCTTGACAATTTTTTATCAGGAGGTAAGGGCTAAAGTGTGGATGATAGAGGAGATAAATATATGAAATAATTCTAATAAAAATGAACTGTAATAAACATTAAAGTGCAAAGTGTTAAGCACATGCAATGATGTTTCCAGTTTGACCCCAAACTGTGCCTGCTGTTGGAATTTAGGCATATCTGAAATTCATACCTGTCTCCTGAACTTCAATCCTACATATCCATCTGCCTTGCAGCTGAATGCACTTAGATATACTATAGTTACTCTGAACCCAAAATATCTCAAACTACACCCCCATCTTTTTCTTCCTAAAACCTGCACCACACTTACTGTTCTCCTGGTTCCCCTGTCTCAGTGGACAGCACCAGCATACGTTGAATGTATGGCCAACCCAGACTCTGGGATTCGTCCTGGAAAGTATGTTTTCTACAACATACTGCCAGACAACGAGGTCAGTAAATTCTTCCTTCTGGATGTTTCTCACATCTCTCCGTTTTTCTTTATCGGCACAGCCTTGATCCTGTCTAAGCCATCATCAATTCTTCCTGGAGCTACTGCAACATCCATTTTCCTAGACTCTCTGCCTGAAATCTTTTCTTAAAATGCTATTAATTCAACAAACATTTGTGTCTGTCATTGATCTAGATGTTGGAAATATAGAATTGAAATTAAAGGACAGAAAAATTCACTGCCTGTTGAGCTTTGTTATATTGTTAAGATTCTTATTCTCAATAATGTCATATCCTGAAGACATCAAGTTAAATTTGCTCCTAATTTCACATTAAATCAATGGCCATGGCAAAAATAATAGTAATAAAAAGAACCCTGTGGCATTCTCTAGGCCTCTAATGGTATTTTCATCAATATAGTGATTGCACATTACTTTCAGCTTCTTGTAACTCATACATCACTCATTGGTCAACTTTGAGAGCATATAATTATCCTTTGTGAGAGGAAGTGGAATATGTCTTCCTAGAAAGGCTCCTCCTTGCTCTTCATTGAGTTTTGTTCTGGAAGGTAGTAAATACATTGGCAGGTGAGTTTGATCTGTTGAAACTTGATTTTAGGACTTAGGAATATAGGTCTAGAGTAGCCCCTACCTTGGGGCTAGAGTACCCTCCTTTTTTTTAGGTGTGACCTTTCTGAGGTCTCAACTGACTTCCTGGTGTGTTCAACAAGGTCTCTTCACTCTGGCAGATCACAAGCCCAGCATCTCTAAGCAATGTGCCGCCTTCCAGTAGCTACCTCCTGCCTCGTCTCATTCTCTGCATGTGCAGCTAATATTGGACTGAAGACTCATAGAACCCTATGCAGATTTGGGGAGCTTTTTTTCTCCACAGATACCTCTCCTTTAATATCTTAACTCGCAAATTCCACCCACTTCAGCAACCCCAGAGTCTGAACTGATTTCGCTACGTAGTGAAACTGTTACCTTTGTTTGGGCTCCACTTTTCTGTGCCATGATTCAGACCATGCCCCAGACAAAAACGTGGCAATCAAATTGTTTTCCTTCTCTCAATAGTCATATATTTGCATTGTCTGTTGCCCAAAACTGCCCAAAAACAGTTTCTTTATATGTTTTCCCCAATTATATAATTGTTTCTTTCAGGAGGCTAAGTCTTGCACCCAGTCTATCATTTTGGAAGCAGAGGATCTTGCCTACGATTTTTTCCTCCTCCCAAATTAGTTCTGCATGCGAGTATTGTATCTATAGTAATTTTTTGAAAGTACAACTCTGACCATGTCATTCTTGTATTTCCAAAGTGATTCAGTATAATTCACTGCTTCACATTCTTTGTTGACTTCCCACAACACTTTCGATGAAATCTGGACACCTCAGTATGGCTTTTAAAGTACTTCCTTACCTTGGTCTCCCATCCTCTATGCAGCGTTCTCTCTGCACTCTCTGCAATGGCCATTTTAATTGCTTTTAGTTCCTTGAATAAGCAATGCTCTTACCTCTTAACCTTTAGACAGAAGTTTTCTTGGCTAAGAATGATCTTTTCTGTACTTCTTTTTATCTTCTAATTATACCTTAAACCTTCTTTAGGCTTCTTCCTCCTTGAAGACTTTCTTAACTCCCAAATCTCCTCCTATATGATTTTACAACACCTGTACAATCCCTCTCATAAGCTCTGTGAATGAAGGAACCAACTGTATCTCCAAACTATAGTATTTTGTCATTTTACTTAAATACTTATAGAATAAATGAATGTGTTTGGCAGACTTTGGTGTCAATAATAGACTATTATTTCTGTACATTCAAGATCTTTGGGAGGAAAGGCTGAGAACAAGATCCTAACTGCCACCGAATTCTGTTTTCCTTTAAAGTAATAATTGTAAAACTACATGGTTTTTCGTACACACCCCTGCACAAATATTTCTTGATTACACAACCCATTCAGAATTACCAGCCTGGGTAATAAGAAATTGGAAGATAGGTCAGATTTTTTTGTGGAAGGCGTAGAGGGATGAAATGCCACCAAGATGAGCTCTATTTTTAGGACTCATTTATACAAGCCCCAAAAATTTAATAAGACCTTTTTTTTTTTTCACTTTACTCCTTCTCCTTTCATTTATTTAACAAATAGTCGACAATTATTTGGTAAAATGCCATTCTGTGTGTGTCAGTTAATATTTTTCAAGCAAAGTGATAAGTGCGGAAGAATCACTTGTGAACAACATAAGACAAGATCCTGTCCTTCAAAGAGTTTACATTTTAGTGGATCTTGTATCAATTGATACCTAGTTAATATCTTTAAGGTGGAAGATGCTTTTGAGAGGAGGGCTCTTTAATAGATGCCCACAAGGTGAGTTTTACAGGGTCTTGGTGGTCTATTGATGTGCCCAAGGAAGTAAGACAGCCTTACGAAAACTGCACTCAGCTCATGGTTTGGTTGAGTTGACGGCCTCCATGCTTAGCTGATTTTCTACAGTTTTACCTTGACCTTGATAGAACTTTTCTTTTTAATTAATGTATTCAACATTCATTGAGTATGTATTTAATAATACCTAGGTGCCTAGCACTTATCTAGGCACTGAAGATAAAGCAATATTACTAAGACAAGACAAGTATGAGATTGTGTAAAGACTTAAATTTTAGTGTGAGTGGGGTGAGGAGGCAGAAACAATATTGGGGAAAAAAAGGAACATCAGATATGGCATGTGCTATGCACAAAATAACAAAGGGCAATGGGATAAAGAGGGACTAGGTAGCTACCTTAGATTAGGTGGTCAGGGAAAGTACTTCTGAGTAAGTGATATTTAAACTGAGACCTTACTGAGAAGATGGTGACCACTGAAAGGATCAAAGAGAAGAGACTTCTTAGTAGGGGAAAACCCGTAAGGAGGAAATGAGCAAATTATCGAAAGATCAGTGATGCCAGAGTGTAGTGGGTGAAGTGGGCAGTAATTCTGAAGACTCTGTGTAATATAAAGTCTTTAGCCATAATTATCAGGAAATCATGTATAACACAAGTCATAGCTGTAGATATTATCTTTTATTGTCCTTCTTCGCTTTTATTCTTCCCAATTTTAATCATCAGCATAAATTATACCCAATGATACTGTTATCCTTTACTTTTAAAATAGCTCCTTATCAGGATTATTCAGTAAAAACCCTTACAACATGCTCTGTTATTTGCAATTGCTATTACGGATACTTATTTAAAACTTCTATCAGAGTCATCATTATAATATTTTGACCCTTAATTCATTGTAGTGGGTCTTACAGTGAGGCAAGGTGGAGGTTACCAAAAGGAACTAAAGAAGGAAAACAAAGAATAGCAGATGACAAACATCAACTGATTGACTTACTCTTGATTATATGTCATTCTCAGAAATAACTGTGGCTAGAGAAAACCTAGTAGTCTGATATGACGAATTACCATTAATATAACTAAGTTTATAACCGCAGGCAGAGAAGGTTTAAAGAAACAGTTTTCCACAGATAAGAGAGAGAGAGATGAGTGTTGATTGGAGGAATCTCTGCACATTAAACTATGTGAAGAAAATGTATAGGTAATGGCTAGACATCATGGAAAGTGCCTCTGAAGCATTTGGAAGATGATGAAGACAGACATTAGAAGAACAGGGCCGAGGTTGTTTGGCCAATGCCAAGCATTTCATTATGTCTAAACCAAAGGTGGTGTTGCTTTAAGAGTGCAGGATTTCAGGGAGAAGTAAGACTGCAAATGAAAATAGGAGTAGGCCTTGGATTTCAGGCTAACCAATGTTAAATCAATTCAGTTGTCAAATGGGACCCACCAGAATTTTAAGGGTGCTACATGATATGATTGTTTTTATTGTTTGTTCATGCTGTTCCCAAGTTATGGATTAAATAAACCTGCCTTACTTTGATTTCCTGCTCCAGATAGTTTGGTATGCGTACGGTGTTCTCTTTGGCACCGGTCGTGGTATTCAGCTCCTCTGAAGAACAACAGCCAGCAGTAGACCATGCCTTTGGAGGTAAGGGTGGGTTTTTCACCTTCATTTTTTCCTAAATCAAAGACACAATACAATCAACATATGCTTGCATCCACTTATATTTTGCATAACAATGAAATGATTTAGAATAAGAAATATTGTAGCAAAATGAGAGACATACATACAAGTAAAACGAGGTTCATTATACTCCTCCCTTAAATATCAAATTTTAAAATATTTGCATTTGGAGACAGAATAAATAGTAATACATTATTTACTTTTTGTGAAACCGTTTTAAACCCTTGGTTGAACATTAAGATAATAATTTTTAAATGTTTACTATGTAACTTTTATTTGTATCGATGGTTCAGAAATAACAACCCTCTCATGACACTTGAGATTTTCTGTTGAGGTGGGAAGATTTGTCTTTTATGACTGGAAAAGACAGCTGAGAGGTTTTATGCTGTATCTGAGAAGCAACTGCATGGTGTGAACTGTTGCTTCCTGGCTCTGCTAAATGTCAGCTGAGAGCTGGAGAATTAGAGAGGTAAACTACATTAGCTTTCCTTGATTAGTTGGAAGAAGAAATAGAAAGTCTGTTTTCTTGTTCTGGGAGGTAAATATACTGTTTGCAATTTAAAAAAAAAAAAAAAAAAAAAAAAAGGTTGTAGGAGCTTTTAAGTCCAGGAAGAATTATTTATCTATGTGCCTATTCCAAGGAAGGTTTTTCATGTTTAGAAGTGAGTGATATGTAAAGACACACAGAAGCTGGTGGCTGAATGAGTCAACAGCCAGGGACTGTGATGATGGGTATTGATAGAACAATGTTTAATTGTTGATGTTTACTGAAAATAAAGCTATATTGTATTTAGATGCATTCTTTGTTAAAATTTATTATGTAGACTTCTTGTTTTGGGGAATAGTAATATACTTTTTTGTTGTTATTGTTTAACCCTCCCACTGAACACAACTAAAAGGTCAGATTAAAATTAAAAAACAAACAAACTGTCAAGGACTGAATAAGATAGGAGTTAATAGATCAAAAGTGATGGGGAAGTGAGAAGCCTGAGGTTTACACAGTGCAGTAGCCATTTTTGCCCGGAGGTCGTTGTCTGACCCAGGAAAATGAGAACTCTCCTTTTGACTCTCCTTAAGGTCCTGAAAGACAGGACTCAACGTTCAGGACCCAGATAAGAGCCACCCAAGGACTGTACTCTCAAGGCGAAGGTGACCTAGAAATGTAACAGCCCTTGGAGAGATATGTATAGCTTGGGATCAAGGTTTGAACTTGATTTAAATAGTTCTAGGCTGGTAGGGCCTCTGGGTTCCTATAGAAGCAAGTGCATATTTTCTCTGAAAGAAAATCCATTTACCATGGACTTCAGATTGCCACAAATATTTTTTCACACACAGTATCTAGCAATTGAGCTGTGAGTCAAGAAGAAATTATAACGCAAGTTAGAAAAAGTTTTAACTTAATACTACTGAAAATGTTATAGTAGCAAAAATTACGAAAGCAACTAAAGGAATCCTCAGAGGGGAATTTATAGCTTTAATATGTATGTGTATATGAGAAAGCTAAAAGAAGCTAGAAAAAGAACAATAAAATGAAGTGTGTGAATAGAAAGAGAAAAAAGATAACAGAAGTCAACAAAATAGAAAATGTACAATATAGAAGAAAAAAATTAGTTCTTTGATAGACTAATAAATTGATAAACTTCTGTTGAAACTGATCAAGAAAAAGACACAAATTAACAAAACTGATATGTAAAACCATACACCTTATAGATCCTACAGATAATTTTAAAAGAATATGAGGATATTATATAAAACATTGTCAATAAATTTACTGACAATAAATAACATTGTCAGTAAAACTCTTAAACTTCTAGCTGGATACACCAGGAAAAAAAGAAGATACAAATTACCAATATCAGGAATAATGTGAGAGCATTTCTACAGATCAGATAATCATTAAAAGAATATTTTAAGATTGACTTTATATCAGTAAATACAACTTAGATGAAATGGACAAATTTCTTGAAAAACATAAACTACCAAAGCTCACTAAACAAGGAATAGATGACTGAAATAGCCTATATCTATGAAAATGAGAAATTTAATTTGTAGTTAAAAATCTTAAATCAAAGCAAACTCCAGCCCTGATGGCTTCACTGAAGAATTCTATCAAAGCTTTAAGGAAGAAATACCAATTCTTCATAAAATCTCTGAGAATATTAAAGAGGACTTCTCAACCTATTCTAGGAAGCCAGTATTATGCTGATACTAAAACCAGCAAAAACATCACAAATAAACAACAAATATTCCTTAAGAACATAGAAACAAGAATGGTAAACAATATCTTATGAAATTAAATATATAAAAGGGAACATGACCGAGTGGGTTTTTTTTCCAGGAATGCAAGATTCATTTAACATTTGAAAGTTAACCAATCAACTTTACCCTATTAACAGACTAAAAAAGAAAAATAATGTGATTATCTCAAATAGACGCAGAAAAAGCAATTGACAAAATCCAACCCCCATTTCTGATTTAAAAAAACAAAAACTCTCAGAATGGAAAGGAATTCCTTAGCCATATAAGGGCACTTATGAATAAAGTAAATTAATGTCAGACTTAATGGTGAAAGTCTGAGTGCTTTTCTCCTATGATTTAGATAAGGCAAGGATGTCTGCTCTCACCAGTTCCATTCAGCATTGTACTAGAAGTTCTAGCCATCACAATAAGGCACAATAGAGAGATAAACAGTATGTATATTTGAAGCTATAATATAAAAATTAAAAATGGGGGCTTCATCAAAATTATGAATTTTGCTTCAAAAGGTACAGTTACAAAAAAAGTAAACCTCAGACTACAAGAAAATATTTGCAAAATGTCTCTATGACAAAAGATTTATACCTAGAATATATAAAGAACTTTTATAACTTCATAATAAGAAAACAAATAACCCAATTTAAAAAGTAGACAAAAGATTTTAACACACACTTTCCATAAAAAGATATATTGATGGCAATTAAGAATATAAAAACATGTCAGCCTCATTAGTCATTAGGGAAATGCAAACTAAAACTACAATGAAATACCATTACATACCCACTAAATTGGCTAAAATAAAATACTGGCCACACTAAAGATGTTGAGGAAAGGAAAGTCTTATAACTATTGCAAGAACATAAATTGGTATAACCACTTTGAAAAACACTTTGGCAGTTTCTTAAAATTCAAACATACACCTACTATAAGACCCAGTCATTCCACTCCTAGGTATTTACCCAAGAGAAAAGAAAATGTCCATACACGGACTTGTACACAAATGTTCATATCACCTTTGTCAAAAATTGAAAACAAGCTAAATGTCCATCAACAGGTGAATGGATAAACAAATTGTGGGATACCCATACAATTGAATATTCCTCGGCAATAAGAAAGAATGAACTATGGAGGCACATTACAACATGGATGAATCTTAAAGTAATTATGCTGAGTTAAAGAAACCAGATTAAAAAAAGAGAACACATGTGATTTCATTTATATAAAATCCTCAAAATTACATGCTAAATCTTTAGTGATAGCAGATAAATGTTTGCCCATGGGAGGGACAGGGTCTCGAGGAAACTTTTGGGAGTGATGGATAAGTTTATTCTCTTGATTTGGGTGGTGGTTTCCCAGGTGTGGATATATATTTGTCAAAACTCATCAACACCCGTGCTTTAAATATGTGCATTTTATATCATGTTAATATACTTAAATAAGGCTGTAAAAATACTGTCTTTTCAGAAAGGTTTGTGAAGAAAAGGAGAGGGAACGAAAGAAGTCAAACTAAATAGGTAGCTGTAAATAGTTGTTTCTTTACCTTTTTAATTACTAAGGGATTCTCACTGGAAGTTTTGAAGCACTCCTTGATTTTTCTATAGGGCTCTGAAATGATATTGAGGAAAAATACATTTAGATCAAACCAAAAAATTTCTATTACATGCCATAAATGACATCAGTGGCTTAAACAGATGAGAGTACTTCTGAATTTCAATTAAGGGCAACTGGGGATCTGTTTATAAGTATCCTGCTTCCCCGAAAATAAGACCTGGCCAGACAATCAGCGCTAATGTGTCTTTTGGAGCAAAAATTAATATAAGACCCGGTCTTATTTTACTATAAGAGTGGGTCTATGATATGGTATATGATATGATATGATATGATATGATATGATATGATATGATATGATATGATATGAACCGGGTCTTACATTAATTTTTGCTCCAAAAGATGCATTAGAGCTGATAGTCCGGCTAGGTCTTATTTTCAGGGAAGCATGGTATTAGAAAACCTGCAGGTAGAATTATACTACAACAACATAATAAAACATATTTATCTTACAAAACTAATTCTATGCCCAGGAAGATGATATAAAGAGACTCTACAAGAGCTTTCTTGATCTGGGTAAACTGATTTTTAAAAGTACATATTTCAGTGTAAGTCATGTTTTTCTCTGATTCCTATCCATATAACTGTCTCTTTCTCTAATTAAAGAGACTGTATGTGTGCCGTTTGCCCTGTAGACAGAAAGAGAAGATGTATGCTGAGTTCGTATTACGTTCTGTATTTTATTTCTTGCTTTATCAGTCTCTCAACCCTACCCATTTCATTCAGTCATCCAACTAAATCCCTCTACATTGCCCTAAAACCACTTAAATATTTACTTAATTTTTCTTTACATTAATTTAAAGATATATTCTGTGTAAGTGATACTGTGTCTTTACTGAAGCCATAGTTAACACAAAATTTTTTTTTAAAACATGAAAAGATTTTGTGTATATACCTAATGGTAACTAAATTCATTACTTAGAGTAAGGAGAACAAAGTTATGTGTGTGAATTTATTTAATGTTTTTTTTTGTGGGAAACAGAAACTACTCTAGCTATTTTAAGCAAAAGTGTAAATAATACAGGGAATTAGTCGTTTGTAATATCATTGGAAGGGCTGGAACAGTGAACTGTGCTCTTGACCCTTCACAAATCATTTCAAAAACAGCATGTTGCGCCTGGCCCACCAAGGGGCCACAGCCTTTATCGCAATCAGGAGGAAGGGGTGCCATGAAGTCATTGCCACTTCAATTGCTGTCACAACACCCGTGAGGCTAAGATTAGGCATTGGATCGCTGCTGCAATCAGAAAGCTACCATATCTGCTGACTTTGCCATTTGACATCTATAAATCCAGAAGCTGAACACTGGGATGTTGTAGGAAATAAAAGAACAAAAAACCCACATCTCCAGTCATGCTTGATAGCAAACATCAACCAAAAAAATGACCTTAGCCCCACATCTGTGATATAAATTTTACCATATGGCAACACCTAGTTCCCATCAAGGGATTCTTGCAAATGTAATTTTTAAGTTTCTACAGTATATAAGTAGGGACATCAGAAGGAAGATGGAATAAGTAGGCTTTGATTCTTCATTGCTAGTGGAAAGGAGGGAAGAGGAACTTTCAAAAAGATGAAATGGGTGAACAAGGCTGAAGACCTTAGAATGGAATCATATAGTAAGTACTCTATTAATGATCCCTCTTATTGTTATCTATTGAAAGCTATACATTTTACCACATTAAACCAAAATAATTTTCATGTGCCCTGGAACTTTTAGTAATAGCATGTAATTGGATAGGGCAGGAGAAGGAGAACTGGATGTAATTTCTGCCGTCCAGAATTCCTTCTATTTTACCTTGACCTTTAGATTTTGCCATGCTGTGCTTTTTTTGTGTGTGTGTGTATTAGTTTAAGGTATATAACATAATGATTTGACATATGTATATATTGCAAAGTGACTATCACAATAAGTTTAGTTAACATCCATAACCTCACATAGTTACAGGTTTTTTTTTCTTGTGATGAGAAATTTTAAGATCTACACTCTTCACTTTCAAATATACAATACACTCTTGTTAACTATAGTCATTATGCTGTACTTTTGATGAATTCCTTGATTTCAATTCAGTAAGCATTAATTCCATACCAAGAATAGCAAAAACAGAGCTCTGATCTTAAGGAGGTGACTGTCCAGTGGGGCAGATGTAAATATTAATTCTATCCCTATTGCATTTCCCCCACTCACTTTTTGTCTGAAGTAGTTTCCCTATCAATGTTAGCTAAACGCTCACTTTTGGTATCTCTTAGCTACTTTCGTAGGGACTAGAGACCAGAACCACACCAAATATGCCTTGTACATGATAATGTTAATAATAATTATTACTCTTATTATTATTATTAACATTTTTGAACTACTGAGTTGAGATTAGATGAGTGAAAAATTTTTGTAATGAATAACCTATTTCACAGTGAGAAAATTTCATGACTATTTAAAAATCACTGCAGCTATATTAGTAATCATACAGCTTTTTTACCCCCTGATAGTTGGCAGGAGGCCTCAGGAAAGAGTTCATCAGTTGAGAGGGACTCACCAGAATGAGGCCGTGGAGAGTGTACCTTGACCCTGACTGGGTCTGGTGGGCCTTCTCTGACTGTGTTCTCCAGAGCTGCAGTGCATGATGGATGTGGTATTTCGTCCTTCTCCAAGTGGTTGAACTGGCCAACACCCCACAATGTTCCGAATGAGTTTTGATCGTCATTCACAGTACAGATCGGTATGTTATTCAAACCTAGGTGAGTAAGGATAAAAAGACCAAACCACTAGATTAGGTTTGGGGCAGGTTTTCTTAGAATGATCAGTGATTTCCCTCCCAACCAGATAGTGTTAAATATATGTAAGATGTCCGACTTCAAATTGTATGAACCAGTGCTAGTCATTGAAAGTCAGTGTAGCAAATTAGTCTTACTACATGCTTCCGTAAAATGTTCTGCCATCTTGTTAGCCTTGAGAACCATACCCACATCTTTGATCTTGGTCTTAGAGTCAAGTGGAGTAGATCTGCCTCTATCCCAGACAGAATTCTCATTTCTCAAGTTTTGATGATGACCAAGAGGGGTTATGTTAGTCCTCTTTGTGAATACCAGATTGAGATTTTTGAAAGCATCCAGAATGTTGTGTGGCAAGGCCTCTAAAAGACATGCACTGGCTCTTATTTTGTACTGGCAGAAGGTAAAAAGCTGTTGGAGCCAGGAATAGGAGACAGGCTAAGATAAATTCTGAGGGCAGGAAGGAAGAAATGTGGGCTACAAAAGAATCTCCTTCCTCACATCAGAGCCTTGCAGGTTCATTCCCTCTCCTACAACAGCTATTTGCTTTTGGCTCACATATTGATTTATAGACAGGTCGTCTTTTCAGTTCCAATGCTATGTCGTGTCATATTGGACAGCTGAGGAAATGGGGACACACAGGGCATTGCTTTGTGTTAATCAATGAATTATGAGAGGTAGTAATGGATGGCTGCTTTGTTCCACAAGAAGTGGCACAGGAAGCTTCTCAATAGTGTGTTTCATAATTGCCCATTCTTCCAAATCTCCTTCTAGTACCATTGGTCCATGCCCTTCTTATCTATCTGCTCAAATGACATCAAAAGGTATTTGATGACAACCTGTCTGAAATACGCCCCATCAGGCTCTGTCCCCTTATGCTCTTTTATTCTTTCCATAACAGTTGTCACCTGTCATATGGGTTTGCACACTGCTGGGCTGAGCTGCGCTAGGATATAAACCTCATGAAAGCATGGATTTTGTCAGTTTCATTTGGGGCTCTATTCCTAGAGTCTAGAATAGTACCTGGCACAAAGTAGGTGTTCTATGATTATTTGTTAAATGAATGAGGAACATAGCCAAATATAAAGTTTTTATTTAGTATAATACTTTGAACTTCACTGATAGTAACTAGTTCCAAATAGAAATGAGAACAAAATTTTGAAGACAGTATCACATTTTATCATTTTATCTTAAATACCTGGGTTAGCAATTGGCCCAGGTGCAGAGTGAAAAATTGATTATCAAGTGAAATATATAAAACATTAACACAGAGACAAATCAATGGGAAAAAAAATCCCTATTTTCTCTGCTATCTCCTTTAATTAGTAAAAGATGTATGTGGGGGGGGGGGCTTTTTTTTCCTTCCATCCCTACTTTTTTTTTAGCTTTATTTTCCTTATTCATTCACACATTTTCCTTTCTGGTATGTATATATAAATATACATACGTGGATCTATATCTGAACATAAGTAATAAGAAAAAATTCAGATTACATCTATCTGAAGAGTTAGGAAAGAACTATATAAGAATGCATGAAGGGTCAAATAGAATGGCATTTTAGTGACCTCAGAATCAAACGGGAAATGTTAAATGATTTAAAGCTACTCAGAAAAATATTAAATTCAATCCAGCAGTGAAGGAGGTTAGGGACAATTTTGATGGGCGTTTCATTAACTTCCTTGAATATATAAAGGTTTCCTGTGTCTGCTTATCTCTTGTGTTTTTCAGAGTTCTGTTGGGGGTTCTTTGCTTTCTTGGGCAGCAACTTTATAGTTTTAACCTATATGCCTCTGTCTTTTAAATCTATTTTATAGCCCCATCCAATCCTTAGTCTCCAAGTCCTTATATCGTTTATCTACTTGGCCATTTCCTCCTGTATGTTTCATCAGCACATCAAATACGTGTTTAAAATGAAGCTTATAATATTCTCTCCAACATGTGTCCGTCCTCCTGAATGCTTAAGACTAATTGGATGGTGCACCATCCAGCTAGTCAACCAAGCTAAAACCTAGCAGTAATTTTAGATTTCTTACTCTGTTTCATTGTTTCCGTTCCCCAAATCCAGTAAATGCCAAGTTCTGCCTATTCTTTCCTTAATGTGATATATATATATATATATATATATATATATATATATATATATATATATGTATATATGTGTATATATACATATATATGTATATATACATTATACATATATGTGTGTGTGTATCTATATATATATACATATATATATATATACATTACTGGATATATATATATATATATATATATACACATTTGGGGTAAAACCAGTGAACAAACTAGCTGTAATGTTCCTGTACTGAGTGTGGGTTCCAAGCACATGTTGACTTTTAACATACCGTGTTCCCCTGAAAATGAGACCTAGCCAGACCATCAGCTCTAATGCATCTTTTGGAGCAAAAATTAACATAAGACCTGGTCTTATTTTAATATGATATAAGACCAGGTATAATATAATATAATACTGGCTATAATATAATATAATACAATACAATACTGGGTATAATATAATATAAAATAATACATAATACTGGCTATAATATATAATACAATACAATACTGGGTATAATATAATATAAAATAATATATAATACTGGCTATAATATAATATAATACAATACAATACTGGGTATAATATAATATAAAATAATATATAATACTCGCTATAATATATAATACAATACAATACTGGGTATAATATAATATAAAATAATATAATATAATACTGGCTATAATATAATATAATACAATACAATACTGGGTATAATATAATATAAAATAATATAATACTGGAGCTGATTGTCCAGCTAGGGCTTATTTTTGGGGAAACATGGTAGCTATTAATAGTCAGAATAAAGCAGCTGGCTTCTCTTCACTTTTTCATTTCAATTCCAGTTACTAAGCTTTCTAGAAATTAGCAGAAAGATGTCCAAAGAAAATTTTCTATTTAGTTGAACATATATTTCTTTGTGAACATATATTACTATGAGCAAGCCTTTTGGTAGGCATTGTAGGGGATTTGAAGACATAAAAGTGTGAACAGTTCTATACTGCTTTGTAGGTATAACATAATTCAAGGAAAAATGTGAAATAAGATATAGAAGAGTTATATATCAAGTACATTCAAGTATTTGAAGTCAGAAAAGTATTATACTCAGTTTAGTATTTGAAACTTGTGAATGGTTTAATTTGACTAAGGTCACAGTAGAGTAAGCAGAAAGAAGTGCCAAGGTCTAAGCTATGAGGGACTCCAACGTTTACTGCAGAATCAGCAAAAATAAAAGCTGGGAAAGAGAAACCACAGAGGTAGGGGGTAAATTGGAAGACATGGTGTTTCAGAAACTAAATTTAAATTTTGAAAGAAAGACAGGGAAGGAGAGTGTGGGAAAGATGGACGGAGGAAGAGATGAGGGAAGGAAGGAAATGAGGAAGAAAAGAAAGAAGGGAGGAAAGAAGGGAGGGAGGAAGGACAGAGAGAAAGGAGCAAGACAAACGGAGGGTGGGTAAAATACATGCTTCGCCAGGGCTGATGTTCAGCACGCAGATGCTAGCATGACTGTGCAAGTTGTTAAAATACTGAAATACTTTCCTACAGTTTGCTCAGTTGCTGCCCTGAGCTCCCTGATTGGCCCCTTTGGCGCTTCTTCAGGCCTTTTTCCTAACAATCTAGTTATCCAAGCATGAAGGTGGGGCACAGAGGGTGCCTGCCGCCTCTGCTCTACCTCCAGGGCTGGCATCTGGTCTCCACAGTCAGTGCCTGTGCCTGGGCAGTGGTTAAATACTCTGAGTAGTACACCAGAACCAAGTAGCCCAAGTGTAGAGGAGAGAAACACATTCTAGGACTTGAGTCACCTTACCTTTGATGTGGCAGACCCTTCTGGGATGAGGCGTATGCCTGACCAGAAAACAACTTTCATTTTTCGCCATCATATGGCTGCCTTTGTTCTCAAACTGAAGAGCAGACGTCGGGGATTTGAGGCTCATGTTCATGGAGTGTTGCTTCCCCCTCTCTACTGTTGCCACAAAATGTCTTGGGGGTCTACCTCGTTAGCCTCACTTCCACTTCCAGCAGTGCTCAGACCCTGAAATCACAGAATGACAGTTACTCTGACAAGGGGTTCTCAACATTTCCTGACACAGCAAACATTTCTCCAGCTTCTTTGTTTGCACTGAATTGTTTTCATGTCAAAACAATGTGAGGCTCTTTTACTTGCAGTCCAAATTTTTGTAAACACTGAAATCAATATAGGCATGAGTGGAACAGAAAAATATTTTCCCTGGAAAAATCAAAACATTTGTGCGAAACTGAAAGTATATTCTATACTTAATTGAATTTAAGTTCACTTTGTTGGCTTACCAACATAAAAACACATAACGTTGTTACCAATTTTGGTATAGTAAATTAAACTGATAGCTTTAAAATACCATACCTACAAATGCGCTTTACATTAAATTAACTTTAAATGAGGACCTTTCATTATTGTACTTTAAGAAAGTCAACATCGTAAATTTGTGTCATGTTCTGAGAGAATGGTAAAACCTGAAGGAGAAAAAAATCCAATAGCAAAAGAATGATATTACATTTATAGATGATAAACTGGAGAACCTTTGTCATGTTGTTATTTGCCGTATTCAGTAGTATGTAATCAGGTTCCCTCAGTCACTCAGCATCATTTATTAGACATGTACAGTATCATAGGCCTAAGGGATAAAAGATAATATTATGACTCTTGGGGAATTCACAATCATTTGGGAAAGAAAATTTCTGGCTTAGGAACATAGGAAAGAGTTATTTAAACTTTCTTAAAAATGGTATACTTGTCTTGAAATTTAAGGATGTTTTTTCTGAGGTTTGTTGTATATTTCCTATCTTACATGGAAATCGTTTTCATCACAGCTGTATTACGAAATATACAGTTTATTTCTAACCATGGTAGGGAGTTTTTCTGGTCTGAACAATTTTCAGTGTCAAAATATTTCCATATTCTAGAAATTGATCTCAAGAATTTGTTGGGGCAGATATTTTTAGTTCAATGACTATCTTTTTAGACCACAGCAATCTGTATTCAAGTTTTTCATGAATATACTCAGAATGTATGGTATATTAATTATCAGCCGTGTTGCCACAAAACATCTGATTTTCATAAATTCTAAAATTGTTCTAGGCTGAATAAAATATATTCCAATATTTTGAATTCAGAAAATACTATCATCTAACAATAAAAATATTTTTATTGTTACTTATGAAGAATGAGGAGGTAGTTCTAACCTCTTTGTGAAAATCAAGCCTTAGACGTACTTGTTTTTCTTTCTGTGTGGGACCTTTTGTCAGTAAATTCATTTTTTATCTGTGTTGGGGGGAAAAGGTATAGTAGGCAGTTTGGAGAGTGAAAAGGATGCTGAACTGGAAATAAAAAGTAGGATTTATGGTCCCAGCTTTGCCATTAACGAGCAAAGTGACCATGGGTGAATTGTTTTATTTCCTAGATTTTGGCTTGCTCATCTGAAACCTGTAGGTCATTACATGTCCACTGGAATACTCAGCTTTTCTACGTTGTGTGTCTTCCCCATATCAATTCCCTTAGGTTAATTTGAAGGATAGTAATATACTTTAAATTCTGATCTAAAAGATCAACAAGCAAACAATGCAGAGAATTCTTCTTTCTCTTATGAAAATCACAGTGCAATCTGAATTCACCTTGCTCTTATATTTTAAAAGGTGCTATAGTGCTTACTCTTGGATTATAGAAAATTTAATAATCTGATGTCATGGTTTTTATTGTTTCTATTGGAAGTTTCAAAATAATGTTAAAGGAATAAAGGCAATATATAAATATTTTGTCCACATATATCATTAAAAATTCTACAAAATTCATAACATGCATTGTGTACTATTGAAAGTTTTATTTGAACTTAAATTTTCAGAAGTAAAGTAAATAAATAATTCAGGACTAAGTTTTACTTTGATGTGTTCTAACAAGTGATCCAATAATAACAATAAAAAACAACTACCTCAAGTCTGAGGAAAAGTAAAACTATGTTTTGCTCTGTGACAGACACTGTTGAAAGAATGAAGAGTCAAGTCACAGACTGGGAGAAAATATTTGCAAAACATGTCTGATAAAGGACTTGTATCCAAAATGTACAAAGAACACTTAAACTCAACAGTAAGAGAATAAATAGCTTGATTAAAAACTGGGCCAAAGATCTGAACAGACACCTCACAAAGATCATCAGATGGCAATTGAGCACCCATATGAAAAGATACTCAACATCATTTGTCATTAGGGAATAACAAATTAAACCAACAGTGAGATACCACCATATACCTTTTAGAATGGCTAAAATGCAAAACACTGACAACACCAAATGCTGACAAGAATTTGGAGAAACAGGAACTCTCTTTCATTATTAGTGGAAATGCAAGGTGATACAGCCACTTTGGAAGACAGATTGGCAGTTTCTTACAAAGCAAAACATAGTCTTACCGTATGATCCAGCAATGATGCTCCTAGGTGTTTACCCAAAGGAGTTGAAAAGTCATGTTCACACAGAAACCTGCACATTAATGTTTATTCATGTTTGCCAAAAACTGAAAGAAACCAAGGTTTCCTTCAATAATGAATGGATAGATAAACCATGGTACATTCATATAATGGAATAGTATTCAGTCCTAAAAAGAAATGAGCTATCAAGCCATGAAAAGACATGGAGGGAACCTTAAATGAATATTGCTAAGTGAAAGAAGCCAATTTGAAAAGGATACATACTGTATGATTCCAACTATATGACATTTTGGAAAAAGCAAAGCAATGGAAAGGGTAAAAAGATTGGGAATTCTAAAGGAAAATGGGGGAGTGGTGAATAGGTGGAGCACAGGGGATTTTTATGGCAGTGAAACTAACCTATACTTATACTGCTCTATACTGTAACAGTGGATAAATGACTTCATGCATTTGTTGAAACCCCATGGAACAAAGCAGAGTGAACTCTAATGTAAACTATGGACTTTAGTTCATAGTAATGTACAATATTGGTTCATTAATTGTAACAAAGTGCACCATACTAATGCAAGATGTTAATAACAGGCAAAACTGGGCAGAGGTTGCAATATATGGAACTCTGTTCAATTTTTCTGTAAGCTTAAAAACTACTCTAAAAAGTAAACTATTAATTTTTAAAAATCTACCTTAAGCCTGAAGAAAAGCAAAACTATTTTGGTTACTATCTTTTTTTATAATGAATAGACTTTAATTTTTCAATTAAGTAGTAATCCATTTGTTTTCCTGAAGAGCATATGATGATAGAACAAGATATATTAGTAAAGCTTTCCAAATTTTTGTTCACAAAGCATTACAAAATGACTATTTTTGTTTCCTTATGCCATTTCCAACCAAATTTTATTTTCTTTTTTAAATCAGGAAATTAACCTGAATTAAAATTAGTAGGAAGACTAACTCTAATTGTGCTATAACATTATAACATATCATCTTTTTTTTTTCATTATCAAATGCCAGTGATTAGTCACTTGTACATAAAAGTAAAATATAATCAGGGTCAAAGATAATCATCTTAAGGACCCCTGGAGAATCCTTATGACCACCAGTATTACTAATATATGTATTTTTTAATTTATTGGGGTGACAATTGTTAGTAAAAATTACATAGATTTCAGGTGTACAATTCTGTATTACATCATCTATAAATCCCATTGTGTGTTCACCACCCAGAGTCAGTTCTCCTTCCATCACCATATATTTGATCCCCCTTACCCTCATCTCCCACCCCCCACCCCCCTTACCCTCTGGTAACCACTAAACTATTGTCTGTGTCTATGAGTTTTTGTTTCTCATTTGTTTGTCTTGTTCTTTTGTTGTTTTTGGTTTATATACCACATATCAGTATTAATAATGACCTACATCTTACCCTTCCACCTATTGCCTATATTGATTTCAACACTTTAGTTGACTGACAGTTATTGCCCAATGATTTTAATGGACATCTTTCCAAAGTTCATGAATTGGTTTGGAATAATATTTCTCTACTAAGATTTCTCTTTCTAACAAGCATTGCTTTTGGACTATAACTTTTTAAGATTTATAAACTCAAAAATTAATGAATTATTCTTTCTCATACTAAACGGTAGATTTTTTCCCCAAAAAAGACAAGGGAAATATGAAAAGGACATATTATTAAAATAAGAAACTAATAGAAATGGAAACCAGGAAATAATTTACTTCTTGATAAATACCCGTAAATATTATCTTTATTGGAGAATCAGAAATCTCATTTATTTTGCAATGAAGTGAGTAAAAATTTTTCTAAACAAATGTTACAGAAACCCATCAATGCAAACCTGGTCAATGTATATCATGGATAGATTCTATAAACTAAATCAGTTGTAGTTATTTGTACAAATGTGCCGTGGATTGTTTACTGTGACCCAAATTCAGTTTTGTGATAATTAATAGGTATGTCAAAAAAAAAAAAAAAGGAAAACAAAAAACACACAGTTGTTTCCAGTCTTTTAGCTAATAGGTATTTGTTATATTAATATAATATAGATCAGCAGTTCTCAGACTGTTTTCCTCACCATGATACACATGACAGATGATGCTGACATGGAAAGACACATTCCCATCACATGTCCAGATTTTTAAAAATGCATCCCAAAATTGTGGAGAAGTAAATTTTTTCACCAAAAAATTTTTTCAGTCACCACAACTATGGTGTGTCTGTAACTGTTGCTCAGAAGAGTCGTATAAACAGGGTCTAACTCCAGTCTTTGCAGTCAGGTAAGCATATGGCATTGCAGCTAATGCCAGAGATCCTGTTAGAGAATTACCCTTCTTTGTATTAATAATTCCTTTTAAAAACCAAACAATTTGCGAACATGAGCATTTTACTTATTATTAGTAAATATCTATGGTCTGGGCTCACTACCTGTGTGTTGCAAAACCTAGGCTGAGACCTCCTGACTTAGAGGATACACCCGAATGATTTGCTGAGTGAAAGTAGCTGAGTTCCATTTATAATTCTATTTTAATTGTGACGTTAACATCTTGCTTTCACTTTGAAGAGAAAAAGAAAACCCTGTATAGAGGTAACTCTGTGGGAAAACCTAATTATAATTACCATCCAACATTCAGGGAATTGTGTAAGTACTTCTGGGAGCAATATTTCCTTTCCTATAGCCTCTTGATTTTACCTACGTATTAGTAAATTATTGAATTTCATTTAGGCTGCATAACACAAAATCCTCAAATTAGGTGGTTTTAAAAGCATGATTAATCCATCTCCTCCTAACTCTGGCCATTGTTACTTAGAAAATACCATGCAAATCTGTATGAAATACTAATATTCTGGGTCCAAAATAGCACATATGTTAAATTTATACTTACAAAAGGAGAATACTACATCTGATCAATGAACAGCTGAAAGTTGCTTTGTAACTTGGGATGTAAATATTATTATTTTGATGAAGGCTGAACCATTTTGTGTTTGCAAATCCCTTACCCTAGACTGCATACCAGTCAGACCTTCCCGTGGCTTCTTCCCCGCTCCGTCTAAAGGAGACTTTCTCCAAAGGGCTTCCTTACTCTTCTCTAAAGGAGTTCCCACCATCCTCCCAGCCTCGATCACTGTCTATCCCTCCCCCTCCTTAAACTGTCTTCATAGTATGTGTCACTCATTGACATTATTTTTTTATTTATTTTTACTTTTCTGTGTGTGTTTTCCAGTCTCTCAGTGGGATGTAATTATCAAGCAGGCGATGATGTGGTCCAATTTTCCACAATATATGCTCAGTAAGTATTTATTCAATGAAGTTAAATGTTTCCCACAGAATAAATGTCTTTATCCCATAAACTTAGCATATTTTATTTGTATGCTCTCCTCAAAAATAGATAATGTACTTTGAAAGAGAATACCCCATTTCCTCAAAGCAGGCTTATTTGGCTTTTACATAGTCTTGAAAAGAAGATGAACTTGAGGTCCATTAACTAAATTATACCTAAAATTTTTGAGAATTATTTTAGTTAATGAATTTAAAATTGTACCTGAGGACAGATTTGAAAGAAGGTGATCTGGTTGACAAGAACTCAAGGCTGTTGATATCCTCCAAACATCATAATGGGTCTGTACTAAGTTGTCCTAGATGTCCTTAAATGTTTGCACTTGAGATGGGAAGTTTTAATTGGCAGAGACAGCCTAATTTCTAATGCTTCCAGAGGAATATCGCTGTCTCCCTCCAGATTCTCCCACTCTTGCTCCAAGGAGCCTACGTGGTTCCCTGGTTGTTAAGTTACACTACCTAGCTTAGCAACGTGGTAACTAACATTCCTTAGAGAAAATCTGAGTTCCAAAACTTCTCCACCTGTCATTCTTCTCAGAGCTCCACTTACCCACAGCTTGACAAAACCACATGGCAGCAGTGACTTTTCTTAGTTTTAGACGTGTGATAGAGTTGGATCAAGTGCAAAAGAAAGAGATAGAAAATAAATACTAATTTTAATCATATTAATACTCCTCCCCACAATTCTGCGTAAAGAACGCATACCATGCAGATATAATCAAATTTAACTCATTCAAAACCTAGGACAAGAAACTTAAGAGTGTGAATGATTTTAAAGATATCTGAATCAGCCTGTTCTAGGAGTTAGGATGCTTATGCTGATAACTTGTTCAACAGCCTTGAAAAGAATTGAAATGTTAATTTAAAATTATAAAGGAACATTAATACAGTGAAAGTCATAAAATTGCCTGAGAAAAGTGAAGATTAATTCAGCCATAGTAATTCCATATATGCACACACATAGTACATATACATGTGCTGTAAACTATCAGGGTTTTATACACTGGTGTTCCCCAGTATTTTTCTTTCAGGCCAGACATGATTTTTAATTTCTGAATTGCAGTCTCTGAAAGCATTGTACACAATTTATGAAGGATAAATACTAGTTTAAAACAATGCAAGGATGGAGCCTCATTTAGTCTGTTTTCTTGACTCGTCCCCAAAATTAAAGGCTCAACATCTCCGCATGCCTGTAACCCATTCAGGACCTATGCCACACAACTTTACTATATTTTATGGGGCCCGGGGGGGGGGGGATTTAAAGGATATTTTAAGGTAATTTTGGTATTTTGAGATTTTCATTCTACACTTTGTATCAGTTGGGAATTTGTTTTACACAGTAAGAGACTTATTTCTCCCTCACATGAAAAAATTCAACAGTCCATAGTTGGTATGGAAGCTCCCTGGTGTCATTATGGACCTAGGCTGGTTCCACCTTTTAGTTCCATCTTCCTTGATGTGTGGCTACCCTTCTTGAAGTCATCTCTTGTCCAAGACGGTTCTTGAAGTTCCAGTCATTCAAATGGCTTCTGTATTTCTAGACATCGAATCCGTAGTCCAGGCAGAAAACAAAAGGAAAGGGAGGTAAGGCAGACATGGCACATGCTAGCTGTGTGCTCCCTCCATAAAACCATTTCCATGAGTCCCAGACAATAGTCTAGATGCACTGATCACTTCTCGCGGCAAGAGGGTGTAGAAAATGTAGGGAGAGGGGTTAGGTACTAACCAAAGAGAGAGAAAATGTGTATCTGGTTATGAACAGCAATCTCCACCACAGATTCTGACATTCATTCCTAACCTCTGTGTAAACGGTATCTACACTCTATGTGGTTGTACCTTTCCTTAGAGAGGGCTGAGGCCATTATAGGGCGACATACCTCTGGCTGTGTAACTGTGGCTCTGTTGTATTTCCTTTATGAAGACCTACGGGGACCTGTCTCATCTCATTACTAGAAAATAATGATACAGCTGGTTTGTTTGAGCACAGTTTGCAGTAATTCTGTCAGAACCAAGGGACACAGGTTGCTCTGAGACACTACTCATGGCAGCACATATATCCTTGTTGCCTTGGTAACAAACAGGCTACCAGTCCCAGACACTCTATCATTTTCAGCAAAGATAGAAAATAGGTGGAGACATTTCTTAGAATATGTGCATACATTTATGAATGTTGACTAGTGTTTTTTAAAACACTGTGGTAATGACAAGCAGGGCACTCCAGAGCATAAGATAGGGCGGCCAGGATGAGTCTCCCTGAGAAAGTATTAAGTCGAGATCTTCAGCAAGGCAGAAAGTTGGGAAGGACAGTCCAACAGAAAACAACCAACATTTTAATTTGAAATGAAAATTTGTTGTCCTCTCCTGTGTGCTGCGTTATACAGTAATGGAAAGTGATCATCCATTGTGAACTTGGTTCCACATGCCATCCCAGCTAATTTAATCCTGAGAAAGGGGCCCTAAAATGTTATTCTGGCATGTGCCTCCTTGTGAAGAAAGTTTTTCAAAGCTCCAAATAGCCAATACCCACCCAATCCTGACTCAAGCCTAATTCAAAGAAGACATGACGTGTGTCAAATTCTCTTTTCACTTGATTCAAATCAGCATGTTCATAAGTATAGACTTGATGTAAAAATCTTAATCCCAGTCTTAATTTCTATACATTTATATTTAAAAGGCAGACTCGAGCACACAAATCTATGTCATCTCCCAGCTTGTCCATGAAATGTTAACTGTCCTAAATGCAGTGTAGTATCTTGCATTGGATCCCTGAGCAAAAAAGGCCTAGATGACATCTTCTTTGGGAATTACCCGCGCCTGATTTTGTTCTCATATGCTCCACTGAGGTGTCTAATCGGTACCAGGGAAGATGGTTTTAACTCAGCCAGATAATAATAACACAATAATAGCATGTTTTTAAGAACTTGTTTTTAAATACTTGCTTTCAAATACTTGTTTTTAAATCAGAGTCAGTGCTGTATTAAGTACTTTATATGGATTATCTTGCATAATTTTCACAACTCTTTGACGTAGATGTTATTCTTATTAGATATTATTGTCAGATAGGGCAAAACTAAGGTTTCAAAAGGTTATATAATATTCCTCACATCATGTGGTAATGCTCTCAGGGGTTTACCTCAAGTCTGTTTGAGGCAAGACCTGTGTTGTAACCACACCTGCATTCCTAACACAGCTAACAAGGATTACCTCAAAAAGGGGAGCTAAAGCTCTTTCAAACCCTAAGCTCCATGATAAACTGGGAAATGTGATGGAAATACTTAGACATGCATTCTAAACCTGTTCTGAAGTTTTTAACATTTAACATTTTTAGGGAAGCCCTGTGCACCAGGCTTACCCACCTGAAATGTGGCTAGTCTGACATGAAACGTGCCCTTCCATGTAACATATACATGGGATTTTAAAGATTTAGTACCAAAAAAACTAAAATATCTAATTAATAATTCTTATTGTTGATTACACTGTGAAATGATAACATTTCAAATAGATCAGGGCTATTAATATTTATTTCACCTATTTCTTCTTACTCTTTTCAATGTAGCTACCAGAACATTTTTAATTACATATGTGGCTTACATTATAGTTCTATTGGGTAGCACTGCACAAAACCTGGTTTTGTGCCTCTTTAAGCTTGTCTCAGTGGCAAAACTATGCTGTTTCTCACATGAATTCTCTTTGGCAAGACCCTTAATATTTCAATACTGAACAGGAACAAAGATTTTCCTCTTCACTGACAACAGACTTCAGGCAGATCATTGCAGTAAAAAGATGGTTTGACAACTGTTACAGCAGGTCTTTATGAAACTTAGATTTGATAAAGGCTTTCCAAATTTCCTAGAAAAAGAAGCTGGGCTAAGGATCAAGGAGGCATGTCTCCAAGTGCTCAGCTAAGCATTAGCTAAATAACTAAGTTTCTGCATTGTGTAAAGGAAAGCTGAAAAGTAACAACATATCTTTAGATTGGCTGATATCTAGTAATTTGGGAGACAGTGCAGACATTGTGGGAATTTATCTTTTCTCTTTATCTTTTTAAAGATAATTACAAACCAATGTTCCTATTTCATTGGCTAAATTAGGAAGCCATTTATATTGACAAGTTCTCCTTTTTGGCAGATAGATTAGATTAGATTAGATTAGATTAGATTAGATAGATAGATAGATAGATAGATAGATAGATAGATATTCATAATGAGAAGGAAAGTTGCAGAGAATACTGAAGCATTGACCATAGAGCAGGCGTCTTCTCTGTGTCACACGTGTAGATGACCCTGAATGGGGGGAGTAGAGGAGGCTCAGATAGAACACTGTGCTTAGCAAGAGAGTGCTGGTTGATTCCTTTTTTGTTGTGTTACATACTTGTAATTTTCCTGTGTTTATAATAGTTTTCATTTGTGACTAAGGAAAGAGTGAACGTTAATTTAAAATTTTTGCATTCATTATTTGAATAATTTTTATTTTGGAATAATTTTAGATACACAGAAAAGTTATAAGTATAGCACAGGGTGTTCCTGCATTCTCCTCATCCAGTTTCCCCTATTGTTAGCATCTTCCATTACCATAGTACATTTGTCAAAACTTAGAAACTAACATTGGTACATTACTATTAATTCCAGACTTTCTTTTCCACTGATGTCCGTGTTTTTTGTTTCAGTATCCAATATAAGATACCGCATTGCATTTATGACAGTTAATATTTAATGGACAAGCTGGGCAATGACTTGTCCTAGGTAGTGATTATGAATTTTTTTTAAAAAAGCTTTATTGAAGTATAATTGACACACACACAAAAAAACTTGCATGTATTTAATGTATATAATTTGATGAGTTTGGACACATGCATACGCCCATGAAACCATCCTCACAATCAAGGTAACAGATGTAGCCATCACCTCCAAAAGGTTTCTCATCCAGTTTTCTTGTTGTTGTTGTTGTTGTTGTTGTTGTGGTAAGAACATTTAACATGAGATCTATACTTTTAACAGATTTTTTTTAAGTGCACAATACAGTATTGTTTCCTATAGGCACATGTCGTACAGAAGTTCTCTAGAACTTAATTCATTTTTTATAACTGAAATTTTACACCCATTGAATAACAGCTTCCCATGTCCTCCTCCCCAGCCCCTGGCAGCCACCATTCTACTCTCTGCTTTTAAGAGTGATATTTTTAGTTCCCTCCTATAGTGAAATCATGCAGTATTTGTTCTTCTGTGATTGGCTTATTTTTCTTAGCATAATGTTCTCTGAGTTTATCCATGCGTTCGCATATGGCAGGATTTCCTTCTTTTCAAGGCTGAATAACATTCTATTGTATGTATAGACTACATTTTCTTTATCTATTCATTGGTTGATGGCTATTTAGGTTGTTTCCATATCTTGACTATTGTGCATAAAGCTATTTAAAAAAATCCATAATTCCTACCTTGGACAAGTGAGAAGATCCCAGAGAAGACTGGATCCTCTCATCTAACCCTGTCACCTGAGTACACAGGAGAAAATTCACCCATTACATTAGCAAGTTAAGATCTGGGAAAAGATAAAACATTAATGTGACGTAGGACAGGTGTTTTGAATAGTCATGTGACAAAATACTCAAGCCTGGCAAAATGGCATAGAACCTGGTGACCAGTAGAGGGGATTGCCTGAGGAGGACAGTGCACCCCAGGGTGAGAGGGTGGGACAGGCGAGGGCAGGGCAGGCTGGAGTGTGTGTCTCTCTTCCACACTAGACTGTGATCCTCTGAATACTGGGGCCCGTGCCTTCCTCATCCTCGTGTTCCTCACAGTGATTTGCACACAGCAGCACAGCACATTCCGCATGTCAGTTGGTTGACGTTCTGACAAGGACGTGTCCTAGAGAAGAATTTGATAATAGGAGAAAGGGGAGGGAAGCCTGAGAAAGGCAGGGCAGGGGGAACGTGTCAATGTTGAAAGAGGAGGAGTGGGGCAGGCCGTGACAAGAGAATGAAAGAGAAAGCCAAAGAGCTGGCAGTGACAGGAAAGGAGGTAGAAAGGAGACTGAGAGGTGGAAGAGCCAGTTAGTAATGAACAAAGAGAAAAGGAAGCAAGGAAAGTGCAGAGGTTGTTGCTGGGTGAGCATGTCCGTTGGTTCAGGCTGAGGAAGTCAGTTCTCCCAGAGTAAGTAGGGAGTAGAAGATAGAGATGGTGCCCACGGTAAATGGCCACTATGTATGGTGCTTAATCTGTGCCAAATCTTTTACCTCCATCATAGCATCTAATCCTTAAAATTTTCCCGGAAGTAAGAATTACTATCTACAGAGATTAGGAAATTGACACTCGGAGAGAGGAAATGATTTACCCCAAGAGCAAAGGAGTTGAACCAAAGTTCACCAGATTCCAAACCAGTGCTCTTACCCCTGACCAGTGGACACTGAGCTGCTGGCAGGCCTCCAGGCCTGAACTCTGCCCAGCAGTAAGAATTGATAATGCTGTCTGCATGCGGCAATGGGAGTGCCTCCTGAGGACAGTGCAGGGTTTTGTGTGACTTACAGCTTTCTCTGCGAACTCCGTATGTCATTGCAGTGAGTGAGACACCCTTGCACTGGAGCTCTGACTCAGCCAGTTACATGTGACTTAATACTTGAGCACTTGGCCACTATCAGTCTCTTTTCTCATCAGAAAAAAAGGGATCTATTGTTTTGGATGCAGAGGGCCTCTGTAAAGTTCTTAGCACATAGCCTGCTCAATACAGGGCTGCATTGTTATAAATAGCACAACCTACTTCCCCCATGGACGACTCCATAAGCCTTGAGTCTGCACTGATCTTGTTAAACAGTGGGCAGACGTTTCTCCCAGTCCCAGATGCCTCCTGCTTCCAGCTACTTTGGTGTCACAGGCGCTGTGGGGAGAGCAGGACTGGGAAAGCCAGTGGAGGGACCAGAAGAAAATAGGGACAGGAAACCTGAGCTTCTGTGTTAAGGTCAGAACACAGGAAACATGGCCGAATCAGAGGGGAAAGGTTTGGAAGGCTGCAACCAGTTTGGGGTTTGGGATGGACACTGGGTAAGTGTGCCTAGATAGACACTGGATAAGTTTAAAATGGAGTTTGACAGTGTAGGGAAGGTTGAAGCAAATCTTGAGAGGACAGGCAGAGTACAAGAGCCAAACAGGGAGGTGAGGAACTGTCCTTGAACACGAGGCAGGTGCTCAGTAATATCGTGGCTGTTCTTTAACCATGTGGCAAAGGTTTGGAGGTGCCTCTTGCAACTACATTTTGTCCCAACAAGACATGGTGGATGGACTCTTAAGCCCTACTATGTGCTTCTCCTCTTATTTTTTGTCGTTGTGTTGAATCTGACTTCTTTATGACTTGGCATTATGTTAGTAAAATTCATCCATTTTGTTGGGAGTAGTTATAGTTGAAATTCATTTTTGTTGGTATCCCATTATAGACTATGCCATAATTTATTTACCTCTTCTTATGCTGATGGACATTTGGATTGTATATGCATTTGGCTATTTTGAATAATGCTTCTGTCAACATTTTTGTGCATGCATTTCTATTGAATACATATTTATAAATGGATTGCTGAGTCATAGGTTGTACATCTTTAATTTAGTAGATATGGCCAAAAGTTCCTCAATGTGATAGTATCGATTTATGTTCCTCTCAGTGATGTGTAAGAGTTCTAGTTGCTCCATATGCTTACAAACACTGGGTATTATCAGTCTTTTAAAATTTTAGGCAGTTTAGGTAATAATTAGTGATATCTAATTATGAATTTATTTATTTATCTGAGGTAGAATTTGCATATAATGAAATAAATATTTTAAAGGTATACAGTTCAATGAGTTTTGACAAATGTGTGTAGTCATTTAACCACCATCACAATCAAGATATACAATATGCCCATCACCACAAAAGTTTCTTCATGTTCCTTGGCAGTAATTCTCCTTCCTCCATCCCATTAATTTTGCAAACACTATCTATCACCTGTCCCTATAATTTTACCTTTTTGAGAATGTTATACAAATAACATGAAGCTTTTGAATCTAGCTTCTTCTACTTAGCACAATATTTTGCAGATTCATCTATGTTACTATTTATATTGTAGTTCTCTCCCTTTTTTTGCTGAGTAGCATTCCATTGTTGGGATGTACAATTTGTTTATCCATTTACCAGCTGTTGGATATTTGGATTGCTTCCAATTTTTATTATTATAAATAAAACTGCTATGAGCATTTGTGTACCAGTCTTTGTATGGAAGTTTGTTTATATTTCCCTGGGGTACAAATGTCATGATCAACTTGCATCTTATCTGCCCTTTGGAATTTAAATGACAAAAGAAGTGTATCTGGACACTTAGATATTTCCTGAGTACTTACTATTGCCAATAACTGAACTAAGTACATAACATGCATACATTATTTAATATATATTAACAATATACAAAACACCTGTGACCCAGACAGATTCAGGGAGTTATACAATGTCACACAGACCTTGTCAGAGTTGTCGTTCTAACTCAGGCTGATTGAACTATATCCATATTCACAGACTCTAATCCATGCATGGAGTAAATGTTGCTCAGGTTCCTGCAGATTGATTCAGAGAATCAGCCAAAATCAATGATGGATGTGAAAGTGCTGTGCAAATGGTAAAGCAATATGCAAATTTAGGTATTAATATGATGCGCCGAATTTGGTTGTAAATTTTATTGTAAAGGCTGTAGACGATACAATTCAACAGACTTAGCTACAGCCTGGAATAATAGCTGTGAAAGAAGCACATTTAGTGGTTAAGAGCATGGATCTTGTAGTCAGACAAACTTGAATTTGAATCTAGACTCGGCCTTGTACTGGAGATTTTGCCTTATAAAATTATGTAATCTCTTTAGGTTAGATATTCATTGGATAAAGAAGGATAATAAAACCTACTGGATAAGAGTTCCATGAGAACTAAAAGAAATAATGTTCAAGAAAAAAATCCTAAAATTTGTATGGACTCTTAAGCCCTACTATGTGCTTCTCCTCTTATTTTTTGTCGTTGTGTTGAATCTGACTTCTTTATGACTTGGCATTATGTTAGTAAAATTCATCCATTTTGTTGGGAGTAGTTATAGTTGAAATTCGTTTTTGTTGGTATCCCATTATAGACTATGCCATAATTTATTTACCTCTTCTTATGCTGATGGACATTTGGATTGTATATCCATTTGGCTATTTTGAATAATGCTTCTGTCAACATTTTTGTGCATGCATTTCTAGCACAAAAGGCCCCAAATAGCCAAAGCAATCCTGAGGAAAAGGAACAAAGCCAGAGGTATCACATTTCCTGATTTAAAACTATACTACAAAGCTATAGTAATTAAAAGCAGTTTGGTATTGACATAAAAATAGACACATGGATCAATAAAACAGAATAGAAAGCCCAGAATCAAAACCCCACATATACAGTCTACTCACATTTGACAAAAAAGCCAAGGACACCCAATGGGGAAAGGATAGTCTCTTCAACAAATAGCATTGGGAAAACTGGATAAACACGTGCAGACCATGAATTTGAACTTCCATCTTACACCACTCACAAAAATTAACTTGAAGTGGATAAAGCCTTAAACATCAGACCTGATACCATAAAACTCTTAGATGAAAATGTAGGAAAGAAGCTCCTCAACATTGGTCTTGGCAATGATTTTCTAGATATGACACCAAAAGAACAAACACCAAAAGCGAAAATCAACAAACAGTATTACATCAAACTTAAAAGCTTCTGCACAGCAAAAAAAAAACAATTAGCAAAATGAAAAGTTAACAGAATGGGATAATTTTTTTTATTTCAATTTTTTAATTAAAATTTACTTGGGTGACAATGATTAGTAAAATTACATAGGTTTCAAGTGTACAGTTCTTTACTACATCATCTATATATCAGAATGGGATAATATTTTTACAAACTATATATCAGTTAAGGGGTTAATACCCAAAATATATAAAGAACTCAGACAAGTCAATAGCAAAAAGAACAATCCCATTAAAAAATGGTCAGAGGAACTGGATAGACATTTGTCCAAAGAAGACATCCAGATGGCCAATAGTGATGTTCAAAAAATGCTCAACATCACTAATCATCAGGAAAATGCAAATCAAAGCCACAATGAGATACTACCTCACACCTGTTAGAATGGCTATCAGAAGATACGAGATAGTAAGTGCTGGCAAGGATGTGGAGAAAAGGTAACACTTGTATGCTGTTGGTAGGAATGTAAATAGGTTCAACCACTATGGAAAACAACATGGAGATTCCTCAAAAAATTAAAAATAGTTCTACCATATACTCTAGCAAGTCCACTTCTGGGTATCTATTTGAAGGAAACAAAAACACCAACTTGAAAAGATATATGAACCCCCATTTTCACTGCACTATTATTTACAATAGTCAAGACATGGAAGCAACGTAAGTGTCTACTGATGGATGAATAGGTAAAGAAAATGTGGTGTATATAAACAATGGAATATTACTCAGTCATAAAAAGGAAGAAATTTTGCCATTTGTGACAACATTGATGGACCTTGAGAGCATTATGCTAAGTGAAATAAGTCATACAGAGAAAGACAAATACCATATAATCTCATTTAGATGTGGAATCTTAAAAACAACAAAAAGCCTCATAGATACAGAGAGCAGATTGGTGATTGTCAGAAGTGGGGGTGTGGGGTGAGCAAAATGGGAGAAGGTAGTCAAAAGATATAAACTTCCAGTGACAGAATAAATAAGTTCTAGGGATGTAATGCACAGCATGGTGACTATAGTTAGTAATACTGTATTGTATATTTGAAAGTTGCTAAAGAGTAGTTCTTAAAAGTTCTCATCGCAAGAAAAAATTGGTAACTATGTATGGTGATAGATGTGTATATTATGTCATATACCTAAAACTGAAATAATGTTGAATGTCAATTATATCTCAAATAAAAATGGTTGGTGGAATTTGGCTTATAGCAACTTCCCATTTGGGATGGAGCCTCTAAGATGATCTAATTCAGCCTTATGTAGAGCAGGGCTCCCCTGCTCACTGTTACAAACACACTTCCATGAGGAGGAAAGTCACACAAGACAAGGTAGCCCATTGCCCTTTCAGAAAAAGGGTCATAATTGCTCATTTCCACCTTTAGACACCTCTCTCCTTCCTAAAGCTGTCAACAATCGCAAGCGCACTTCTTTCAGTATCCCAGAATGTACTTTCCAGCATTCACACCTGCCACTTGCTATCTTACCATCCTTTGGCCTATCTTAGGATTCAACTTCTCCTTAACAATGCTTCATCCATCCAGTGTTAATCTACCAGGATTTTCCTTATTAAAAAATGTAAGAAACATGAGAATTGAATAATCCTCTTTCCTTATCTGTTCTTTCTCTTCCTTTATTCTTCTTTGAGACGTAGCATTAAAACCGCCATTTTAGCTTTGAGACCCAGTTCTTTTAGGTCCTGAGACTCTCGTTTACTATCCTTGATTGTAGGGCTCTCCTCTCATTCGTTCTATCTGTGACGAGGCTGGTGTAAGAGTTCTGGTACAGCCAGTGTGCATCCTGTACTTCCTCACAGACGCTTTTGTGGAATCCACCGTCAGTTTCATACTTCACACATTCCTCCCCTATTAAACTTTTTTTGTATGCATAGCTATAGACTCTTAACATACGTTTTTGAAACCTAAATAAATCAGCCCTTCTAAAGCTCGAATATAAGTCTGATTGTGCGTACAGTTTCTTCTTTAATGATTAGGAAGGAATCATCTAGGATGGCATTGTCATTGGGGCAATGTCCCAACAGGACATTGTCCCAATTATCATTGTCCCATCATCATGTTACCAAATAACTTTTCCTTTTTAGCCGATTAAGTCAAAAGAAATAGTTCTCTTCATTGGTCTCTGGTTGGAAGATGCAACTGTTAGCAAAGTAAAAGCAAAATGAGACCTCCAGTCCTTATTCAGAGGGGTTAGTTTCCAGCCCTGCCATTCATAATGTGAGCCATAAAGATACACATCTCTGCAGTTTCTTTTGCCTTGTGAGTCTTTGTCCAAGTGTTTTTGTCTTCACTTGAACCAAATCACTGAAATTTCATGGGACTCTTTTAGAGGCATAAATATTTATTTATTTATTTATTTATTTATTTATTTATTTATTTATTTATTTATTTTAAGTGATTTACTGATGAAAAGAGATCATTTTAATTGGGAGAGGGTGGGTTGCCAGAGCTTTCTAAGCAGGACCATATCTAACCACCTATTTAAATGCTGTCTTTATGTGAAATGGTCGTTCTCTCTCCTCTGCCTTTAATTTCTCCTCCCTGGAATCCTGAGTTATGGAAAATATGTGATGCTGGGAACAGTTCCTTTTGGAACATGTTTCATTTGATCCAGTGCTGCTCTTTAATGGACAAAAACGGAAGGCTCTACCTGTGTGTTTGGAGGTAAGGAGATAAGGCGACAGTAATGTTCGATATAAATGGGAACCTAGCCCTACGAAAATCTGTTTGTTGTTCTACTTCACAAAAAGCGTGAAACAAACAAAATAGTGAAATGTGAAGGAGAGATTTTAGTGGCTGAGCCCCACACACCTTCAGCCCAGGCTGACTCAGCTTCATAGAATTCCTCACCAACTCCCATCCCCAGGGCATGTCAGTACAGTGGCTTAAACAACCTTCCAACCGCACCCCCCTAAACATTAAATGAAGGGAACAACCCAACAGCAGTCCAAGGAGGAACATCAAATCAATTTTGGATGTCTTAAATATAAAGAGAAAAGCCAACGAGGGTAAATTTTCATGCATAATTTCTAAATCTCTTCTAGTCAGAGAGACTAGAGTTCATCATAATTTTCTTTCAAACTTCAAAGTTTTGTAATCAGTATTCTATAAGCAGGGCACCCAAGGACATACAAGCACAGACAGATACAGCACTTTGCTATCAATAGAAGCAATAAAACTCCTCAAAATAGAGGTTGTGTTACACATAATATATACTTAAAGGAAAAAGTCTGTAAGAAAATTCTCCAAAATGTTAGAAGTGATTTTCCTGGATAGGACATTTTGATTTTGATTTTTTTTTTTTTTCTAGTCTTGATTTTTCTAAACTTTTCTCAGTGAGTATGTTATAGTTTTTTTTAAAAAAATTATATTCAGATTGAATAGCCTAAACCAGTTTTGCTTTTTTCAATTTATAATGTATTTATTCATTTTAAATTACAATGGTAATAGAAGGATTATTTTAAGTGTAAAAATTCCAAAAATGGCTATTAGTATAGAAACTATAGACATATGCTGTCCATTGTTGTCACCACTGGTCACATATAGATATTGAACACTTGAACCAGTCCACATTAAGATGTACAATAAGTGCAATGTAAAATATCTAATTAATAGTGTTTTTTCCATCTTGATTACATGTTGAAATAATAACATTTTTGTATATACCTGGTTTGTTCAAATATATTATTAAATTTAATTTCACCTGTTCCCTTTTACTTTTCTTCATACAGCTACTAGAAAATTACTGATTACATTTATGGGTTGCATTTGTGGCTCATATATTTTTTGTTTGATGGTGCTCTTACAGAGTCCTGGCTACGATTGCATTCTCCTCCTGAGGTAATTACTATTAGAGGTATAGTTGTATTCTCTATTTTTTCCTACACATTTGGCTCCTTGAAACATATAAAAAGTATGCCCTTTTCTCATACGTGGGGATTATATTATTAATATTGTTGTGCAATTTGCTTCCTGCACTGACTATCAGGTGTGATCGTATATTTCGGTTATTCACTGCTATGTAACAAACCACCCTAAAGCTTAATAGCTTAAAACAAGAACAAGTTGCTGTGTTTTTTCGGTTGGTTTTGTGTTTGTTTGTTTGCTTGTTTGTTTGTTTTCATGATTCTGTGGGTTGACTGGGTGGTGGTATTTTGTTTTTGTTTTATTCCCACTTTATACCTGAATAACGTCTTTTACTATTTCCTCTTGATTTGTGTATTTCTAATACAGAATGTTCAAATGTGGGGGCCCAAGGCTAATAAATCTTCATATATATATATATATATTTATATTCTCCCCATGCACCATAAAATTATATGAGTAATGCTTAGATACTCTTTTATTCACTCACTTCTTTAGTGCCTTGAAATGTTCTTTAATCTGGGGCATGGTGGGGGGGGGGGAAGAAAGGGGAGATTAAGTCTAGAATGCAGAAAAGTCTTCATTTCCAGGTAAATTCTCCTGAACCATACATAGCTCCCAGGATTTTTAAACTGCATTCAAATTTGCAGACCCCTGTTTTGAAAATTTCCATGGCTGATGTGATGTGCAAGATCACCCATCAACAGAGAAGGAAAGATGATATATTTATGTGTTCCAGCTTGTACATCTAGTTACTATCAGCTCCTATCACGTGACCCCTATAAACAGTGAGATTTATCTCTATTAGAAGTCAAAGTGGAGTGCTTCTGAATTGTTCTTCTGACTCTGAGAAGAGATATTTCATCCACTGGGAGAAGTGCTATATATTTGATACTTAAGTGTTTATAAAAAAGGTTGAAAGAGCATTCTCTGTCATTTGTATATCCACATTAGATTTTTCAGATATTGAGAGGTTAGGATAATTGTTTCTGGTTTTTTGTTTTGTTTTGTTTTTGTTAATTTAAGAAAAATTACCATGGGATGTGAATAGAGAAAAGAGGGGAAAGGAGCATTGCCATGCCCATGTGAAAAATCGTGATTATATAACATGTAAACTTGTCAAAAGGATACAAAAGGTTGTTTTGTGTGTGTATGAAGAGTGAGAGCGGATTCATGATTGTTCTTAAATTGATGTTACAAATCCACCTTTTCCTACACTCCTAAAGAGATTTTTATTCCAGTCACAGGTTTGTGTCATATTCACCACTGGGTGGCAACAACACGCTGCACACATACTGCTGTGCCCTGGTCAGCCATGGAAGGAGAGCCTTTGGAAGGAGGAACTACTGTGGCCAGTGTCTTAAACTAATAACCCCCTAGAAGGTAAAAATCAGTGAAGGCTTATGTAGAGCCCTTTCAATAAAATACTCTTTGTAAATTGGAACATCTGCAGTAGATTGCTTCCACTACTGGCACTAATGTTCTACATCTTGACATGGCCATTTATGAGCAACGATCTTTACTTTCCATTGAAGTTGGGCTATAAAACTTATAATATTACATACCAGGATAATCAGAGTGCACAATTAAAATAATTCTTACAAATATACCTTACAAACTCAAAAGTGCTCGAGAAATATGGGCTACCATTGACGCTTTTTGAATTTATTTTTCAGTTAGAGTTAACATACAAGATTATATCAGTTTCAGGCGTATGACATAGTGATTAGACATTTATATACCTTATAAACTGATCACCCCAATAAGTCTACTCCAACACCATTCACAGTTATTACAATATTATTGGCTTTATTCCCTATGCTGTACTTTACATCCCTGTGACTGTTTTTATAACTGGCAATTTGTACTTTTTAAACCCTTTCATTTTTTTCACCCATCCCCTTAAACTCCCTCCCATACTTGTTCACTGTATCTATGAGTTTGTTTCTGCTTAGTTTGTTTATTTATTTTGTTTTTTAAATTTTACATATAAGTAAAATCATATGGTATTTCTCTTTCACTGTCTGACTTATTTCACTTAGCATAATACCCTCTAGGTCCGTCCATGCTGTTGCAAATGGTAAGATTTCCTCCTTTTATGGCTGAGTAATATTATGTTGTATATACGTACCACTTCTTCCTTAGTCAGTCATCTTCCTATGGACACTTAGGTTGCTTCCGTATCTTGACTATTATAAATAGTGCTGCAGTGAACATAGGGGTGAACAAATCTTTTCAAATTAGTGTTTTGGATTTCTTCAGATAAATACCCAAGAGAGGTCATATACTAGTTCTATTTTTAATTTTTTGAGGAATCTCCATATTGTTTTCCATAGTGGCTCTTTATCTCTCCTTTGATTCTAAATGATAGCCTTGCTGTGCAGAGTAATCTTGGTTGTAGGTCCTAGCTGTTCATCAGTTTGAATATTTCATGCTAACCCCTCTGGCCTGTAAAGTTTCTGTTGAGAAATCAGCTGATATTCTTATAGGAGCTCCCTTATATGTAATTAATTCCTTTTCACTTGCTGCTTTTAAGGTTGTCTGTTTGTCTTTAACCTTTGGCATTTTAATTATGATGTGTCTTGGTGTGGGTCTCTTTGAGTTCATCTTGTTTGGGATTCTCTGCACTTCCTGGACTTGTATGTCTATTTCCCGCACCAGGTTAGGGAAGTTTTCTGTCATTATCTCTTCAAACAGGTTTTCAATCCCTTGTGCTTTCTCTTTTCCTTCTGGTACCCCTATGATGTGAATATTGTTACACTTGAAGTTGTTCCAGAGGTCCCTTAAATTATCCTTATTTTTAATTTTTTTTTCTTTCTGCTGTTCTGATTGAGTGTTTTCTGCTACCTCACCTTCTAAATCACTGATTTGATCCTGTGCTTCATCTAATCTACTGTTGATTCCCTCTAATGTGTTCTTCATTTCAGTTATTGTATTCTTCATTTCTGACTGGTTCTTTTTTATGTTTCTGTCTCCTTTTGCATGTTTCCTATCTCTCTCTCTCTGTTTTTTTCAATTCTCACTTAGATCATCTATCCTTCCCCTAAGTTCACTGAGCATCCTTATAAACTGTGCTTTGAATTCTGCATGTGGTTAGATTGCTTGCCTCCATTTCATTTAGTTCTTTTTCTGGCATTTTCTCCTGTTCCTTCCTTTGGGACATGTTTCTTTGGGTCCTCATTTTGGCTGCCTCTGTGTTTGTTTCTATATATCAAATAGATCTGTTATGTCTCCCAGTCTTGGCAGGGTGGCCTTATGTAGAAGGTGTCCTATGGGGCCCAATGGCACAGTTTCCATGGTCATCTGAGCCAGGTGCTCCTGGGGTGTCTCCTGTTTGAGTTGCATGTGCTTTCCTGTTGGAGTTGTGCCTTGACTGCCACTGGCACATAAGTGGGTGGGGTTAACCCTCAGTCCAACCAGCTAAGAGGGCTGGCTGTGACTATAGTGGACGAGCTGTCGTATAGGGGCTGGCCCCACAGAATGGGAGTTGCTTTAGTGGGGATCTGGCACCAGCTGTCTCCAGTCTTGAGTGTGTCATTTGTGGAGCTGGTTGGGTTGTGCTTTGGTGTGGTCTAAAGCCAGCCACAGGTTTGTTGGTTCTGGAGACTCTTGGGAGGGGATACTATGTAGGCCAATGTTAGCTGCAGTTTGCACATGGCGTGGGGCCTCTTGGTAATAGCTACAAAGTGATCTGTGTGGTTGATGGTTGCTTGTTCTGGAAGTGATTGGGAGAGGTTATGCTGTCTGGCCGTCACTTATGCTGGGCTTGGGGCCACCTGATGAGAGTTTTAATGCAAGTTGAGACAAGTCGCCGCTTGTGCTTGGCTTACAGCCACTTAGTAAGAGCTACAAGTCACACTAAACCTGGCCCTGCTTGTTTGTGGTTTGGGGACTTTTGAGAAATTTTGCAAAAGTCTGCAGCTTGACCTGAGGCAGTCAACTTGTGCAGAAGAGCCACAAAGAGGCTTGGCCCAGCGGGTGAGTTGGATGGTGTGGACTCCTGGGAAATCACGAAAGCTGGCACATGGTGTTAGCCAGGTTAATGGAGAGCACAGGTTTGGTGCCTGCCTACATTGGCTGGCTAGATGGGGAGAGAACTCCACAAAGGAAAAATGGTGGCTGCCAGTGCTTTGGTCCCCAAAGAGACTTGCCATGACGCCTAACCCTCCAGCCCTCAGCCTAAAGTTAATCAGTTTAGTTCCTTCTATACATCCCTGACACTTTTCAAGCTACAGTCCCTGCACTGGAGCTTAAAGAAAATGAGTTTATGAGTGAGTAACTCTGTGTGCAGGACTTTTAAGAGAAGTGCCTTGGTCTCTAGAAGCCCTTTGTCTTTCTTTTTTTTTTTTTTTTGCAGTCTCTGTTTTTTTTTGTGTGTTTTTATTTTTTAAATTTATTGGGGTGACAATTGTTAGTAAAATTACATAGATTTCAGGTGTACAATTCTGTATTACATCATCTATAAATCCTATTGTGTGTTCACCACCCAGAGTCCGTTCCCCTTTGTCTTTCTTAGATGCAATCCTGGCTGGTTTTCACAGCCAGATGTTATGGGACTCCTCTTCCCAGCACTAATACCCCAAGTTGGACATGCAGTGTGGGGCTGGGACCCCTCACTCCTCAGGGGTACCTGCACCCCCATGATATCCCGTCCAATTCTTAATGACTACACCATGGATGTGGGACATGCCCATTCTGCATCTTTACCCTTCCTACCAGTCTTGACATGGCTTCTCCTTTATATCCTTAGTTACAGGAATTTTGTTCAGCTAGTCTTCAAATGGTTCTCATTGATGACTGTTCTATCATTTAGTTGTAATTTTGATATGATTGTGGAAGGAGGTGAGCACAGAGTTTACTTACTCCTCTATCTTGACTGGATGTCTCCATTGACTCTTAAGTTATAATTCCAGGATGACAGTATTTACAAGCATGATCTTCAATCCTGGATGTGCCAAAGAATAACTTACAGATTTTTTTCTGGTAGGTGCTCAAGATATGTGGGTAGATTTCACCCTCTGTGATAACTCAATAAATACTTACTGAATGAATGATTATGCAGACCAAGAATGGAGTTAGTGAGAATGAAGGGTACTGCCCAGAGACAGTCTCTTTTGGCTGGACCATACGCTGGCAGGGAGAAAATAGATAGAATCTCTCAGCAGTGACAGCCACTGTGCTTCCAGGTAAGTTACAGGTTGGGCAGCTGCAGTAACCATGAAGGACCTGGACTCTAACAGACCATGTGCAGAAGTCGGCAGAGTGAGGGTTTCCCCCAGTGAATATTGAGTTAATTAATATCTGGCTCCAGGGCTCTATTTTCCAAGTTGAATAGGCAGCTCCTATCTCTAATCTAATCTACATCTAGGGTATATATTATCATCCTAGTTCCAGGATTTTCTAAGTTTTTGCTTTCTTTGAAAGCTGATGTGATTATTCCCTGTGGTGTGGCTATGGACCAGAGGAGGGCCACAAGGTGTAGCCCAGGGTGGCCTCTGCCCAGCATGGTACCAGTGCCCTTGGCCTAAAAGGGTAAGTGTTCGTAGTCCAGGCTTACCATCAGAAGTACTTCAGGAGCTTTGCAAAAATTATGGAGCTCAAACCAGGGCTTGTAATTTGTTTTAAAAAGCCTTCCCTAGTAGGTTGATTCAGAGCCAGGATTGAGAAAAACAGCTATGCAGCCAGGCCTCCAGCAAAGACCTGCTCTATAGTCAGAGTCTGCTAACTGCTCTTCCAGCACACAGCTGCCCTGCTCCTATTCATACTGGGTTTACACAATGCCTGATTTTCCAGTACCACTTCCATGGCCTGACATCTTATAAGACTGAAGGCAAACTTGACAGCTCAGCTGCTCATTTATGGTCAGCTGGGCATCCTTTTCTTATTCTTGGCATAATAATATTATTAGCTAGCATTAATTGAATGATTGCCATGTTCTAGCTGTGCTAAGCAGTGTATATGCATGTATTCCAACCAACCTAAGAACTATTATTATCCTTGTTTCACAGATGAGAAAATTGAGGCTTAGAGAGAAGTTTTGGATAGACCACATTGCTTAGAATTGGCAACCATGACCAGAACCCAGTTGTTTGAAACTAAAGCTTCTTTTCAGCCAAACTTCCTCCAGAATAGATATTTCTGTTAGCTGTGATGGACGGCCTCATGGAAGAACCTGATTCAATTAAATATAAGTATAATCTGCCATTGAAACAAAATCTAATGAAGTTGGGAAGCAATAATATTGAAAGTGTAATAATTATTGTGTCATTTCTAGCTCTAGCAAGAAATAGATGGCATCTCCAAGCTGAGTTACTGAGAAGTGTTTCTTAGATTATTTATAAAGTTGTGGATAGAATTTTTCAAAATCAGTAAGAAGTGGTCTAGTATCCTGGAGCTAGTATGTGGTGGGGAAGAGGGAGCATTTACTGGAACTTAGAAGGAGTTAGGGCTACACGGAGAGGCATCATGATGGCTGTAGCCTTTGGTAGAGGGACCCACAAAGAGGCACGTGGGAAATAAATGGTCAGCCCGACTCTTTATCTCGTTCTTCTGCCCTCTGATCCCCAGCCTATAACCAGCTCCCCAACACCTGCCCCCTTGGCCAAAACCCAGCCAGAGGGCAAGAGGGCCCGTTGACTAATCCGGTTAGTCAGCCTCCTCTGGGGACAGATCAGGGTATAGAGGGGAACTTTGAGAGTAAACAGCTGACATCCAGAAGACTAGTATGAACTTCAAATATGTCTGTAGGCATTTGGGTTGAAAAATGAAAAGTATTACACTCCAAAATAATGATCAGCAATCACAGATAAATAAAACTATCCTAGTAAGTACTTATTACAATATGGTTTTTAATTACATAACCTGTATTTAATTTTAAATACATAACCTTTAGAACACACCTTCAAGACATGTCTCATTTACTGAGGCTCTGAAAAATGTAGAAGCTTGTTTAAGATACATGGCAAATACCTGGCCAAACCAGACTCTTTAACTCCAATTTTTTTTTCACTATAAAACACTAAAAATGCACCAAATTGAAAATGATTAAGCAGATAGTTTTATCTAGAAAGACATAGAAGTATGGGAAGAAAAAAATATAGTTAATAACTTTTAGATGAATCATTAATATTTAAGTTTTTATATCATGATCATTCAAATATATAAAACATTGCTGTTGCTCAGTCTTCTCTCGTTTTTCTTTTTAAAAGAAACTATTCAACCTAATTGTGCACTTGAAAAAGTTCATCATTTGTTTATATGGATGAACTATTTTAGATTTTCCTGATTTTTTTGTTGGCATTCACTGGGGTGGATGGAGAAAAGGGGGAACAGAATCTGCATTTACACAGTGGCTGTGATTTAGCGTGAAATCAGGTTGGTTTCTTTAAAGCTGGGATCCCAAAAGGAACAGAATAAGCAGAATATGGTATGACCATGGTGTGACTCAGGCTGCCCCAAAACGACCCTGATACCTTTCTAAAGTCCCAACAGTGGAATCAATCTGGAGCCCCAAATTTCCTAGACACATTACCATTTTAATCCATGAGTCCAAATTAGTTTGTGAATGGGTTGGTGAGTTTTGTCCTCACATAGCGAAAAACCAGACTGCAAGGAAGGGGACGAGTATGGGGAAACATGTAGGAATGGCCCAAACCCAAAAACATTTCAAGAAGAGAGCTCTACTTTTGGCACCCTCAGTTATATAGGGTAATGGGGAAATAAGGAAAAGACTGATGAAACAGAGGAGATTCATGGCTAAATACGCAGTTATATCTGGGACCAGCCACAGGCAAGAGTCATTCTGTGCGATTGCTTGTCTCCAAGGCCGTGCTGAACTCCAGTGCCATGGCCCTCTGGGTTAATTCAACACTCCTATTTCATTTAACATTAGCTGCTTGTATTCTTACTAAACTTTTCATGTGACTGGGCCTTATGGTTTTTACCATACTGTACATGTGTGTTTTATTTTGCATGTAGTCTGATGCTGAGCTAGTGTTAAAAGAATGAATATCCAAATGAATGAGTGAAGTGAAAGGATGATGGTGAAGAGTCTTTGCAGACAAGGGCAGACATGGGAGAGGTGTGGAGAAGGGGCCGAGACAGTGATCATGTTTCAGTTCCCAGCTCCTTCAGGAATGATTGCTCACTCAGATAGCTCCAATTCCTTGTTTTCTTCTTTGGGGTAAAATGCATAGAACTCTCTCTCAGAGACTACTCACTGGAAGCACCTCATCTTCCTCCGTCACTGTCCTTGACTCCCAGGTTGCCGTCTTCCCTAGTTCCTCTGCCATGCCAGTATGCTCCAGGTCTCTGATGCTTCATTTTTCTAGCTCTAGGGAAAACTATTCTTTATGAATAGTAATAAATAGAAACAAATGGGAAATGGGGAATAACTGCTTAGGAAATTTCTCAGTGTGTTTATTATTCCCTCTTGCAATTATTTACCAGGTCAGAAACAAAATAGAACATATACTTTATTTCCAAGCAAAGTGTTTCACACTGAAATCTTCTAAGAATAACAATCTGTGTGGGATTGATGTCTAGAATTGTGACTATTATAGAAAAGAAAGTTAGATTCATGGTTTTCAATATTTCTTTAAGCCATGGAATGCTTCTTTCTGTTCCCCGCCCCACACACACACACACACAAACACTTCTCTTTGGTTGTCCCTAAGAGGACTTAATAAACAACATTTGAAATCTGTTTCTAGATTATTGGAAAAGTAGAACTCCACACACAGTGCCATTTAGTGGGGTAGCTGGCAATCAGGCTGAAGGAGATATTTAGAATGACTGGCTATTAGATTTAAGTAGATTTTATGGTGCACATTGGTGGGGATAATCCACAAACAGTAGCAGTGTTGGTCTGGAGGAAGTTTGCATTCAAATTCCACTGCTCCTAGCTGTGTGACGTTGGGTTACTTACTTAACCTATCAACACCTCAGTTTACTTATCTCTAATATGGAGATAATAATGCCAACCACTTCATAAAGTGACTTTATTAGAATAAAATGACATAATGCATATGAAGCACTTAGCACTGTGTCTGGCATGTGATGAACATTCAGTAAATATTAGCTAATATTTTTATAATTATATCTATAAACAGCTTGAATTAAGTCCCATGCATGCCCAGTACAGGAAGTCTGCTGTCCAGTACAACTTCAAACTATTGTTGACTCCTTTAGTCCAAATCCACCAGGAAGAAACCTATAATCAAAGTTTGGGTTTACTTGCCTGTTGCAAGAAGAGCTAGTGTATCATCAGGAACCATGAGCCATCTTCTCAATAAGAGGGTGTTAGAAAAACTTACGAGCTTTGGGCTTGTGTTAGGTGAGTCTAGGGAGGGTTAAAGGAAGTGAGTCTTTGCTCTGGATTGAACACTGTCAGGAAGCAGAGGCAATTCTGATTTTGCATCATAATAACATTTGTCAAGATAACATTTATCAAGAAGTCAAGAGAAATGAAACTGTAATTAGTAAAGGAGCAGTAGTTATTCATTTTAACCAGGTGTCTCAGTTATCTTTGCTGTGTAACAAATCATCTCAAAATTTAGCAGCTTAAAACAACAATGATTATCTCTCTCACACCGTTTCTGAGGGTCAGGAATCCAGGAAAGGCTCAGGTTGGTGGTTTGGGCTCAGGGTCTCTCTTGAGGTCCCATTCAAGCTGTCAGCTGGGGCTACAGTCCCTGAAGACTTGACTGGAGCCAAAGTTCAACTTTCAATTTCACTCACATGGCTGTTGGCAGGAGGCTTCAGTTCTTCACCACAGCACTGTTCATGACATGGCTTACCTCCGTGTGAGTGATCCCAGAGACAGAGTGTGGAAGGCAGAAGTCCAATGACTTCTGTGTCTCAGAACTACACCTATCACCTCTACCTTATTCTCTTCATTATAATCAAGTCACTAAGTCCCACCCACTCAAGGAGAGGGGATACTCCACCTCATCAAGGGAGAAGTATCCAAAAATTTATAAACATGGTTTTTTTAACTACTAAATTAAGAAAATAGCATATTTGGTCATTTTTGTGATTTGGAACATGCTCTTGGGGTGTGTGTGTGTGTGTGTGTGTGTGTGTGTGTGTGTTGTGTATATGTGTTGTGAGTGTGTGTGCATGCTCAGATGTGATTACAGAGTGGCCATGCTTTGTTGCCCCTATTCTACCTTTACTTTTTTTAAAAAAAAAACTTAGGGTTATTTGGCTGAGACAAAAGTTCATTGCAAATCTGTTATATTGTAAGATTTTTGTAACAGAAACTACCTCATAATCATTTTAGTACCTGACTTTACTACCAATATCCTAGCACCTACACCCTTAGTAGAAACTAATAAAATCTTGTTGAATGAATGGAAGGAAGAGTCATTGAGTAATTAAACAAATGAATGGACATTTACACTGGTGACATTTGTGACTTTTTGGAGATGCAATTGAGCTGAGTTTCTCAGATTCCAATTTGATTGTTATTTCTTTTCTCATATGCCCAGTCAGGCTATCTTGATCACATTGTGACCTTGGATACTGGAAAACTAGTTGAGTAATTGTTCATATCTTTTGGCTTCTTCTAGCTGCCAGAAGAAAGTTTCATTTTCACCGTGACTCAGCTCTTCTCCAATGCTTGGCTGATGTACTATTTATTAAATAGATCTCCTGTTTGAGTTTGGCAAGAAAGGTTTCTCAGGAGGTGCTAAAATGAAGTCTCTGTATAGCATCTCAGGACAATCCCCATCCTGAGGCCTAGGACATCTAAATCAAAAAATCATTCCATAAAAAAAAAAAAAAATGTTTAAGTTGCTTAGTTAACAGGCTACTCCTGAATTAAAATTTGTAAGCATTAGATTTAAAACTGATTGATATAACTTGCTTTAGTACAGTACTTTAACTTTAGGTGTCAGAGTTGTCATTGCAGTATAAGAAGGTAGTCAGCTTTTGGCTATGTACTTAAAAGCATTGGTGAGTTAATGTTGTGTGGGGTGCCCTAGCCCCTGAATCTGTCTGGTGAGTCACCCTTGAAACACTCGAGCAGCCCAGTCTCTGCATACATTGTCCCTTTCAATGTGGATAATGCTTTCTTGCCCATTCATGCCCAGCCACCCACTCCTGATGGTACAGTTGCCCAATGGGCCTTGATAGAACATATACCTGCCCCCCTACCTGAAGGCCCTCTGTTTGTCTAGGTACATATAGGACCCCATACATGTACCTCCTTCACCCTTCCTTGCTGACTGCGTGGAGAAGAGAGATGCTGTAACATTTACTCCCTCTTTTGACTAGAGTTCCCTCATGTATTATTTCCTAGGTCTACCCTAACAAATTACACTAACGTGGTGTCTTAAAACAACAGATGTTTGTTCTCTACTAGTTTCTGGAGGCCAGAAGCTTAAAATCAAAGTACTGGCAGGGTTGGGTCCTTCTGGAGTCTCTGAGGCCAAATCTTTCCCATGCCTCTCACCTGGCTTTTGGTGGTTGCCAGCAATCCCTGGCATTGCTTGTCTTGTGGTTGCATCACTCCAATCTCTGCCTCTGTGGTCAAATGGCATTCTCTGTGGTCAAATGGCATTCTCCTCTGTCTTCACATGGCCTTCTTATAAGGATACTAATCATTAGATTTAGGACTCACCCTAATCCGCATATTAACTACTTACATTACATCTGAAAAGATCCTATTTTCAAATAAGGTCACATTCCAAGGTTGTGTTGGTCATGAATTTTGAGGGGCAATATTCAACCCAATCCTTTCTTCCCAGTTAAATCTTATAAGAGCTTGAGGCAGCATTCAAGCTTGCTTGAGATTTTACCCACGCCTTGAACCTATATCTCTGCTTGAAGTCTTATTTATCTAAAGAGAATCGAACTAGAAAGCTAGCTTTTCATCACTAAATACACATTTGAATGGCAGCTCAGAGAATGTAATGTGCATATAAATCATTCAAAGTTTGCCTGTATCCTAATAAGGGTAGTTACCATGCATTGGGCAGCTACACTGCCCAGACTTATCACTGATCTTCAGTCATGATAATAAAAGCTAACATTGTTGATCAGTCATCATTCATCAGGGAATATGTCAAATGTTTAATATATAGTATCTCATTCAATTCTCATAACAATTCTGTAAAGCAAGTGCTATTAGTGTGACCCTTCTGAAACAGATGAAGAAATTAAGGCTCGCAGACATAGTTATTTATCAAAAGTAAAAGCATTCTCAAATGGATGTCAGAGTCCAGAGATTGAACTCTCAAACCTTGTTCAATGTAGTCCCCCTAGAAGAAAGACATTACCATCTCCATTTGGCAGATGAGAAACATGTGGGTACAAGAAATTAAGTCATCTGCCTGAAGTCTCCTACCCAGTAAATCTGAAATGCAAATCCTAGTCCATTTTCCCTCAATCTAAATTCTTTTTTACAGCACATGACTGCAGTTTGGGCGCTACAGGGACCCAAGTGATGATAGCAATGGGAAAAAGAGCGTGGTTGGCTCTTTGAGGATTCAGCTGATCAAAAAAAAGAGGAGGTAGAATCGTGGCTAATAAGCTGGTGTGTTTACCCAAGAGTTTGTTCAATCCATGCTAATAGTGGTTTGTGTTTATCTTCCCTTTCCTCCTCCTTGAGGCTGATTCTGTGTTTGTGGGGGAGTGGGGGGTGGGGAGGAAGGGATGAAATTAAGACAATTTAAGGGCTCATACTACTTGAATTCAGGGCCTTGGGGACTATTATATACGCTGCTTCATGTTGTGAGTGATGGCTGCACACAGAAGTTTGTTTCAGGACTCAGACCACTTGCTTTGTTTCTAGCTCATTCTCCCTCCCCTTTTTTTTCTCTTCTTCATCTTCTTCCTCTTTGTTCAGCCATTTTACAAACACTTACACAACCCACCCATGGGTCTCCTGTCACTCCAGTGACATGTCATTGTCACTTGGGGATTACCTTTGAGTTTAATTTAAATTGTGCCTTAGTCCCTCGTCTCTAAAGTGGACTTAATGTCATTTACTTTGTAGGGGCTTTATGAACATCAGATTAGATAATGATTGAATGAGCGAATAAACATAGCTACTATTAATTGAAAGAATATTCAGTTATGAAGTGAAAGATTCAGAGCATGATTTGACCAAGGTAATTTCTACCGTCTACCCCAAAATAAGACCGGGTCTTATATTAATTTTTGCTCCAAAAGACACATTAGGGCTTATGTTCAGGGGATGTCGTCCTGAAAAATCATGCTACGGCTTATTTTCCGGTTAGGTCTTATTTTTGGGGAAACACGGTAGCAAATTGAAGTCCGTAATTCCAGATGGAAGAAGGCAATCCAGTCTTCTTCTTTCACAGTAGCATAAATTTGGCCATGTCGCTGATTTTCAAGCATATTCTGATATGCAATATTCTGTTCCAATTTTTCCATAAAGCATTGAAATATTTCAGAAACATTTGAATGTCCAAATTACATATCCAAGATGAGACCTCAAACGTGAAAGGAAATGACTTCAACAATATCAAACCAAACCCTTTATTCAACTACGTGTTGATTTTTAATTAGGAAAATAAATTCACTATATTTTAGGCATAAAATATAGCTTTTTTTTAAATTAGAAGTTTTTTGTTTGGAGATAATCCAGGGCGAGTAACAGACTTGTTTTCAGTTTAGTCATCTCCTACAGGGTTATAGCTCAGACCTCAATTTAGCCACTAGTTTTCCCTCATTATGCCTTCCCAGGTCTTGTCCTCAGTGAGAATTGCCATACAGCTCGATCCTATCACATAACTTCACTCCTAGGACCAGAAAAGAAAAGCAAGTCCACAATTCTGCCTGACCACAGACCTTCAAAATGCCCAGGGCTCTTCCCTCTCAAAGTGTGTTTGGCTGAGGAGCCTCATGTTTACTACAAGTCAGTCACCCACTTCTTCATCTCAAGGTGCAATTGAGCTCTTCCTTTTCCTGTTATCACTTAGAGATAATTTGTGTTTTACACTCACACATTTCCATTCTCCCCAGGTACATTATAGAAAAAGTGAAAGAGTGCTGCAACTATGTCCTCTGAGAAGACCTGGCAAGATAAGTCAAACCCTTGAAGATGCTATACTTGACCCTGATAAAGGATCCAGTGGCAGTCATGGGAGGGCAACAGGTATGTGGCATTTCCCACAAAGTGGGATGAAACAAGGTGATCCCAATACCTGGTGTTGAGCTGTGCTTCCCAAACCATCTGTGAAAAAGAGTCCTTCCTCCCCTCCCCTTCTCCATCATGGTCTGATCCTTTTGTAAAATAGAAATGAATTACTAGAAAAATAAAATAAAGAACAAAATCATACAAAATGCTAAACCATATTTTTTTATGTTAGATACAATAGACATATCTTAACTTGTCAAATTGCTGTAAAAGATTCTTTTTTTTAAATGATATGAATAAGTTTATTTTCATTTTCTTTGACATCTGCTGAAGTGTGGAGCCAGGCTCCCTTGGTAGGGCTGTGTGGTGCCTTGTATCTGTCTGCCTCCTGAAGTTCTATTTATCATCTCCAGAGGGCTCAGCTTCTCAAGACACTGAAAGTATGTTTAGAAGGGTATGTTCCCAGGATGAGAGAGATTTGAAGTCCAGGCTGATGACATCAAATTTATCTCTTGGTCCATTTTGTTCTGGCTTCAGAGAAATAAGACAGGTGCTAGTGAGATTGGTGCCATTTGGTGTAATTTATGTACCTTAAAATCCCTTGTCTCAGAGATTTTGTTCCTGGTCTTATTTCTGTTCTAAGGGCTCATCAAGTTCTCCTTTTTTCTGTACATGGAATCTAGAGCTTCGATTTTGAAACTAAATTTGGACTCTTGACTCTGGAACCCCAATTTCCTTAGCAAGTTGTTCTCTGGAATTAATCCCAGGATAAGGGTTGTTTGTAAATGCTGTGATGAGGGTGTGTAACTGGGAGGAAGTGTAGCTGGTACGACACCGTCTATCTTCTCTACCAAGAATCTTCTCTTCAGGGTGATCTTGGCCTTGGCGTGCTTCTAGGTCCTTCTCAGGTTCTGGTCTTTTCTGGACTCAGTGCCTAGCTCTTCGATTCTGAAACCAAATTTGGATTCTAGACTCTTCAGTGTTGATTTCTAAAGCAACTTTCCTTTGGTAGCATCACCTGGGTAAAGTGTTTGATTGGATGCTTTGATGAGGATATTCAACTGGCCTTCTGTGAATTTGGTGCGGCTTCGTCTATGAGTCCTTGCTGTGGTCTTGTCTGGAGAGTTGTTTTGGGCCATGTTGGAATAGAGTCCTGAAGCTTTCAACCGGGGCTGTAAAAGATTCTAAACACCCTCAGTATTAGTGCTTAATTCATCATGCACCAGTAATTGATGGAGGATTGACACGGGAGTGTGGACTGCACTTTGAGTGGCACCGCTAGACTGGTAGAGTAGTGCTTCCCATAGGCTTCTCACCAGAATCACCTGGGAAGATGTCCCCAAATTGTTTTTAACTGAAGGGGGGAAGCATGGCAGTTGGTCTGGTATTGCATGTTTTAAAAGCTCCTCAGGTCTTCCTAACATGCAACCAAAGTAGAGAAACATTGCTCTGGGATAAAACGCCTCACTTTTATTTCAGCTTCATTCCTGCCAAGCACTGACCAACAGCCCTCTCTACTGTATGCGAAATAACCCTGAAGGTCCAGAGAACTTAGACATTTAAGCCTAGTCTTGCCAAAATAAAATAAATGTCTAGCTCTTGTTTTTTAGTGACAGTCTTGGTATTCATAAGGAAAACTGTAAAAGTTTTAAAAATTATTTTAGGAAACCATGGCATCCTTTGCTTTTATCATGTTAACACTAGCTGACCATCTGATCTAAATTTGTTTCTTATGTGAACTTACCAGAGTGAATTTACCTTTGCAGTATGGTGCACATGGGCCGGTGTGTAAAACCAGACTCTACATTTTACTACCTAAGGGACCAAGAGCAAGTTCTCTGAAGTTTCTAAGGCCTAGTTTCTTAAATGCCTTCCTCAAAGGGTCCTTGTAAGTTTTCAATGAACACAATCTACATAAATTTATCATATGTCAGTTTCTGGCACGTTTTAGGGTTCCTCAAATATTAACCCTTGCCCCCATTTCCAGGGCTGACATCTCCCTAATATGTCCTGAAATAACAAACAAGCTGACATTTATTATAAGAGATCACGTATCCATTCTGATTAATTGGTGCCCATGTCTTTCAAGTGGACCAATATTTTGAATATTACATCTGTCCATCATGTTCCTTGTGCAGGATGTGTTCAAAGTTATAGTGCCGGGTATTTACATTAATAAACTATAAATTAACAAATTGGTATCTAGTTTATCAATGTTTCATGAGTGTGCTTCATGTGAATCAGAATCTATCAAACTTAGACATACTAATAAAATCAAGTCCTTGAACTTGGGAAGCTGAGGTTTCTAGGCCCAAGATAACCTCATCACACCACAGAATCCCATGTAGGTGGGATTGAACATTGTCCTAGATCCACTTTTCAATCATCTTAAAGACAATACAAAATACAAGGAGTGGCAGGGTGGAGTAGCAAATGCAGAAATAGCTGATTCACTATGAGAGCAGCATTTCCTTTGTGCTTTGAAGGCCTGGATGGCACGAAGATTTTGTTGACTGGAAGAAAACAGTTCAGAAGTGGATGAACATTGTGGTTTTTTTTTTTTTTACAATGTGTTTGTTTGTACCTCCTCTTCCTCTCTTTCACTTCCCTCACCCATTCTTACAAACACTCCTATGTTTCAAGGTTAATGTTATGTGATTATTTTAGAAGACTTAGATCCCAAGGACTTTGCAGTTTACCTGCTGAGATGTGTTGCTCCAAGCTGGGCTTCCCATTTCCAGCAGCAGAAACAGCAGCGCACCTGAGCGAAGGAAGAAAGTCACAGTGACCTCTGTGGGCTCGAGCCTTGCTGTGTACTGTCTCGCTGTCCTTGCATTTCCAACGACCAGTCCTTATGCTCCCGTCTGACCTGACACTAGGGCTAGTCTAACCTCCCCAGCAGTGTGGGCGCTTGCTCCGTATGGTTACTTGCAGGTGGTTCTGCCCATTTAATGATGAGCAGCTCACAAACTTCATAAGCAACCATTTAATATTCAAATTCTTTTCTATGTACTGAGACCAAATAGCCTTAAGAGTTTCACTTGTGTTTTTACCTCTATGCTCTTGAAAACACAGGGCATTTCTTTACCCCTCCCACATAGGAAACTCCTCTTCTTTACAAAGTCTTGTGGCTATAAAACAGGTTAAAGCCATTCTAATAGGTGGGAGGTGGTATCCCATGCCATAAGAAAGGATAGAATACAGCCATTTGCAACAACATGGATGGATTTTAAGAGTATCATGTTAAACGAAATAAGTCAGACGGAAAAGGACCAGACCATATGACTTCATTCATATGTGGGATATAAAACAAAAAGCAACAAACAAAACAAACACACTCATGAATACAGACAACAGAATAGTGCTTACCAAACGGGAAAGGGTTTGGGGGAGTTGGAAGAGGGTACAGGGGTCAAATATATGATGACAGAAGGAGAATAGACTGGATGGTCAGCATACAGATGACATATTACAGAATTGTACACTTGAAACTTACATAATGTTATTAGTCAATGTCACCCCAACAAATTTAATTTTAAAAAAAAACAACAGTTTAAAGCAAAACTGTGGGAGTTTAGATGGGGTGGGGGCCAATGAGCCTACTCACAGGCCCACCCTGACTCACCACAACTGCTGCAGCCCAGGGGACATCTGAGAGTTCTGCTGAATATGCAGCGGACCTCTGCAGTGGAGAAGTGGTCTGCAGTGCTTGTGGTGCTCACGTTCTGGAACCCTACTCCATGTTTACAAGACAAGCCCAGACAGGAACTCTGGAGACAGATGCAAAGAGAGAAAAATCCCTGAACTTGATTAATGACATGCAATGCCTCCCAGAGCCAAGTCTGCCTTCTTCCCAAGGCCTCTGCCTTCCGTTTCTTAGCCATGTTTCCTCCACTTCCTATGACAGTTTGTGGTCTGTCTTTCTCTGCAAGAAACATCCCCGAGGCTTCTTCTCTGTAATGAAGAATGGCCAGGCCTTGGTGCTTTGAGTTATTTTCCACTTGTCCTCAGCCAGTCACATAGCAAAAACGATTTCTCTGAGAGTCTTTTTTTTTTATTAAGAGAGATTCTGAGGGGAAAAAAATATTTGGGATTTACATTTTCCCACAATTCCTGATCTCGAATGGAAACTCTCATCAGCCTGCATACCCAGTTGCTAAGCTGAGTGCCATGCAGAGTTCACTTGGAAAAGAGATGAAGCCCTTGCCTTAGGGAAAATCCACTTTGGATTCTTTTTGTGGGCAGGGTATGTGTGCAGAATAAAATTCGCTGAAACTGCCAAGCACAGTATCACACAGCAAGCAGTTGAGAAAGCTGCCACAGTGTTCCTGGAAAGGATTAGCAACATGTTCACCTGTCAGGACAGAGCTGCAGAAACCCCACCCCACCCTGCTTTCCAGCAGGGCCACATCCCCATGGGCCTTGGCAGAAGTCAAGCATCCAAGAATGGGGTTCAGCTTGTATCTGGCTGTCTGACTTACCACCTGAGTTGCAGTGTTGGAGAGAGAAAATTGAAAACTTCACTCACCCTTAAGGTTTGGCGTTGCCTAAGGCAGAACAACAATCTTTAGTGTTCTTGCTGATTCTGGAGGACTAACAGTTGTAGCCGCTCCGTATTAGAATTGTATAACTGCTTCTCCTGTTAAGAATGGTTGAGAAATAAACTGAGGTCCATTTTCCTGTGCACACAAGGCTCTTTCCTTTCTCAACTTTAGGGATATCACTTACGGTAGTTTTTTTTCACTGAGTGTTCGACAGTTTAATAAGCACTTCCACACACATTGTCTCACTTGGGCTTCACGACAAGCCTGGAGGTAGGGACAATTTCCTCTTCTTGTGAAGTTCAGAGCATTTCGTGTGTTGTCACAAGCACGTACCAGTCACTGCTGGAGCTGATATTTCCCCTAGTTCTCCTGAGTCCAGGGACTGCTTTCACTTGCCAGCTGTTATTATGAGACGGGGGCGCTCAGAGTCCTCGTCAGTCCACGACCGCAGGCAGCTGCTGCAGGTGAGGGCTCAGGGCTGTGAGAGATGAGGGCTGACAACCGAAGCTGACACGACCCTGTAGACCACGTACACTGATGGACTCGAGGTGACGCAGACTATGCATAGGGTGACCGACTGGTCCCCATTTCCCCGGGACTCTCCTGGGTGTAGGACTGACATTCGTGCATCCTGGGAACCGCCTCAATCCAGCACAAACCAGGACGGTTGGTCACCCCATGTGGATCGCATTCTACCTCTTCGATTCCACCTGAATTTCTGGCAGCACTTTCAGGCGCAGAAGCTTCTCAGCTCCAAACTCTTAGGAAATTCTGGAGGCTTCTGGGACCCTACGGTTGATTTCTGCAAGACGGTGTTTACTGAGCCTGGACTCCAGCTCATTTTATTCCACATGGTTACATTGAAAATACTTAAAAAATCCAAGGCCTTGGTTATCAATGGGAACAAGTTACTAATACTGATCTTTGCTCCTGATTATTATCCAGGCTGTATGGGAAGTGCTTTATGGTCCTCACCGCTGACCTCAGGACACCCATGCAACGTGCTGCTTATTCCTCCCGTTTTACCACTGTGGTAGCCAAGGTCGTGCATGTTCCAGCACGTCTCCAGGTCCTGAGCCAGGTGTATGTGACTGCAAAGCCTTACTCCTGCAGCACACTTCTCAAAGTCCTTCCAGGTCCCTGTGTCCTGTCCCGAGGAAATTAGAGGGCATGGGTGCTCTGACATTCTCGCATTTCTTTAGAGGCTCCTGTAAACTTTTGGAGTGGCACTGGGCTCACAGCACTAGGAGGTGCAGTACCCTGAGCGATTTGGCCCTGAGCGATTTGGCCCAGAATTTCATAGGTACACTGAGAAAGGCTTTACGAGAGATTCAGCTGACAACTTCTCTGAACCTAAAATTAGTACGGATGTGCTGTATTATCCAGTGTGACTGTGAACTTTTTTGCTCAATAGTTTTTTAGTAGGTTACCTTCCAAGTTGCAGTTTTTAACATTTTATCATCCAATCAATTCTCCTGGAGAACGAATTAAGACCATAAAGATTTATACAGATATGAAACCTCACTCGATAACACTATTTTTTGCCTAAGTTTGTTTTTTAGGTTAATGTGCTCTAAGGTTGTGCCAAGGCCTTAAGAGTTTACCACATGAGTATTTCTGTGTTTGTACTGGCACCACCCACATTTGTACTCTTTTTTCTTTGTTCATAAGCACATAACTTTTTGTTGCTGAGATAAAGTTTGGTTTCTTTGGTTTGAAGGTTGAGGCTCACAAAACCAGTTTTGTCCACACCTGCTTAACTTTTGTCTGATAATACCTGCAAAACATGCCTGGTTTCTTCAGTGTTTGCTGCTGAAACAATGGCACTCCCTCTCAAGCCTGAGCTGGTAGAACTTTTACCTGGTAGATTTAATTTGGCTAGTGGGTTGAGATTAATAATTCTGAATTCTGAAATGAAATCTCTCTTGGACGCTCTCCTATCAATACAGTCAGTAAATTCAGGAGATGGCAGCATCATTGCAGCTTATATAAGAAATAATGGCGTGAAGTGGTGAAACAGCTACTTCAGAAGAGCTGAGCACTTGCTCAAGTCAATGAAGCCCTTGACCTATGAGAGCCAGTGCCAGGCTGCCTTTCAGTCCCCTGTGCCCTGCACTGAGCACCCCTGTGCGATGCACAAACTACACAACCGTAGGAGACAACTCTGCGTGTAACAGTGATTTGGGTCCAGATCATAATCTGTCCCCCTGCAGGAGCAACAGTTTTGGTTTTCTTTCTATTTCCCCAAACTCCGAGAAACCACAGCTGTCGATGATCTATGTACCCCTGACTCCCCTTTCCCACCCTGACCTTCTATTCTGATTTGTTTATGTTTCCTTGGCCCTATTGACACTTACGTGTAATTATATATTTTCCACGAAGTGCATGAAGGCTTTGTGGAATGAAGTAGAGCATAAATACACATGTACACGCACATCCTTACAATCAGCTGCGCCGAGCAGAGCAGCTGAAGAAGCACACAATGTATTTTTAATGAATTGTGTTCAACTCAACTAACCTGCCCTGTTTCTATATTCCCAAACACAAGGAGGATAAGAATGCTTTCAGGCCTTTTCAATAGGATTCCTTATCCTGTCTTTGTTAATATGCTTGTTGATAATAATAATTTGCTGTTTTGCTTCTCCTGACTTGATCTGCATAGGGTGGGGCACATGGACCATTGGAAAGTCTTGAAGGCTGTGACTCATATTTCTGAAGGCAGACTTTTGAGCCAGAGTATTTATCTGACAGTACAAGATGCTGTTATTTACAGCACTGTGAGCTGAACATCACTGAGAAAAACTCTCTGTTTACTGAAATACAGAACGAAGAGAAAGGTGCAATGGGCACTGCTGGAAAAGTAAGCAGAATATTTTTATATCCTCATGACCATTATCTAATAATGTGGGGTTTTAGAGCTTTCAATACATTAAAGTAATTAGGTACTTGGGGATGTTTCTTGTGGAATTAAGTGCCTGGGGAGCAAGCATACACTGGGGAGGGCATTGCAGAGAGTGCCAGTAAAGTGGGGTAAAACAGTGTATGGAAGCATTTTTAGTAAGACATTGGAGGAACATGGAGAAATGTGGTTTATACTGATATTATTAATAGTTTAATTTCAGGATAGCTGGGTATTTGCTCTAGCAAGCAAAATGCTTCCATAAGGAGACTTTCAGTAGTCTCATTTGCACACGTTGCGTTCACCTGTAGTTCAGTGGGAGACCAGGGTCTTATTCTCAACCAACTGGAAAAGATTTATTGCTGTTAATGGAAAAATGCTAATTCTGGAATGCAAAGTAGACAACAAAGTATTATGCTTTTAAGGTTTCTTAAGGATGTAGTTTCCATGAAAATATGTTCTAAAAATCTTAAAAACAAGAATACATTCTAGTGAAATATTTCTATCCTTTAAAAACAGAGTTGGCATTAACTTTAGAAACAACTTTAGCATTTTTTTTCATTTGCAAGTTGGTCAGTATTGTTCCTTTCTTTGAATGGTACACAATTGTTTATACAGTTAGGTGCTTTTGTTTGTTTTATTTGTTTTTGTTTAAACAACTTTGCATTTAGCTTTCTTTAAGGTTTGGAAAAATGAAGACGACATTTAAAGTCTGGGTAATGTGACAAGTGAGGAGGCCCTATAATGTTAGAATGAGAAACATTGCTCCTGGACTTGAATAGAAGTAGAATAAAAGCTTTCTAGTTTGGTCAGGAACCTATCAACACTGGATTAATTGGAAATTACTTTTGTACTATAGAAGCTAGCAACTCTACCTACTGAAGGTAATCAATCTTAGGGTTGGAAGGAATCTTAAAAATGTGCAACCCTATCCAACCAATAGATGCTTGAATTCTAGTATTGCCACCTCTATAATGTGGATATCTAGCCAGTGTTAGAATATTTCCAATGATGGGCTCAGGAGGCTCAAGTCAGCACTTTCCAGTTATAATTAATAATATAGTATATAATTTAACACATAGCATAAAAGCTACGTTATTTTGATAGTGATAGTGATGCAATAGTATGGTTTGCATAAAGCTTATATATATCCCAAGTTGCTCTAGTGTTTCAGTGTAGCTCATGAAAGGAAGGGCTCACTTTACATCGGGGATTACTTTTTTCACTTTTTATAACAAATATTTTCCTTTTCATTAAAAAGGTTTAGTTTGCTCGGGTTGCCTTAGCAAAGACCCACAGGGTGGGTAGCTTAAACAGCAGAAATTTATTTTCTCACTGTTCTGGAAGCTAGAAGTCTGAGATCAAGCTTTCAGCTATGTTTGTTTCTTTTGAGGCCTCTCTCCTTGGCTTCTTTCTGTTTTCACATGGTCTCCTCTCTCCTCTGCTTACACAGACACCAACCATACTGCATTAAGGCCTACCCTAATGACCTCAATTTAACTTAATTACCTCTTAAAAGACTCTCCAAATACAGAAACATTCTGAGGTACTGGGGTTTAGGACTTCAGTGTATGAATTTGGGGGAACACAATCCAGCCCATAACCGTGATCATTTTAGAAAATTTGAATAATCAGAAAATATGAGGGAAAAATATCGTCTTACATCCTAAAGACTACCATTGATTTCATTTTTGTTTGTACTTCCCTCTTCACATTTTTTCACCCATATTTTATGTAAATGTACTCACACTATTTAATAATATTTTATCCTGTTTTTCCTACTTAAATTTATAAATGTTTTAAATGTATAACTAATTTCTAGATTTACAATAATTTTATCATTTCTCTGATTGTTTACATATTTATTTACACATATTGGTTTTATATTTCTCTTTATAAGCAGTGCTGTGATGACCTCTAATATATATTAAGATTTTTCTGAATTTAGCATTGTTAAGGTAGATTTTTAAAATGAAATTATAGGGTGAAAGGGTCAAAATAGTAGTGTACAAAGTTTCGGTAATACAAGATGAATGAATGAGTTCTGGAGATCTCAATGTACGGCGTGGTGATGATAGTTAACAATATTGCGTTCTATACTTGAAATTTGCTAAAAGGATAGGTCTTAAATCTTCTCAACACACACACACACACACACCATAGTAACTCTGTAGAGGTGATCGATAAATTATTTAGCTTGATTGTGGTGATCTTTCACAATGTATACATATAGCATCACATTTTGTTCCTTAAATATATTCAATTTTATGTTAAAAGTATCTCAATAAAGTTGCTAAACAAGTAAAATGGGACCATCTACCAGAAAAAAACAAAAAACATTCTTAAGTTTCCTGATATATACTGAAAATTATTTTCCAAAGGTGATGACATAAATGAATCACCCCTTTGACAATACTGTGTATTCTCATTAACTAAATAGTTATTATGGACTTAAAATAGAATTATAAACAACTTTTTTATAATTGAGGAGGACAAATACTTCATGATATATTTATTAACTTGTTGTATTTTCGTCCTATGTCCTTTGGGTGCACCTCCAGGTGTAAGTACCGTATATGGGAGAGCAGGAGTGGAAGGAGTGGGTGTCTTCATGCTTTCCTTATAAATTTGATCAAGCTTTGTATGTATCGAAAATGTTGACTTTTGTCATTTTTGCCTTCAGCATTTAAGACCCAAAGAGATGCAAAAACTAGTCTAGGTGCAAAAAGGGATACAGAGATGCAAAGTCCCAGGTTGAATCATCCGAACTCAGTCTATATACTTCGTGACCTTTATGGTTCCCTTCATCTTTAAGCATGCTAATTTTCTAATTTCTTCTCCATTGCTACGTGATTGTACAACAATTAAATACTGGCTGACATTCTTGCAGAAAAATAAGCAGCATTTTCTGTTTTATAAATTTGCCCTTGTGGACAAGTGACACTAAGATGACAGTTTTGTTAATTTGAAATTGTAGTACAAGAACCTAGTTTAGTGTAAGGTTATGTGACCACAAGCAAAAAGAGCAAAGGGCTGGGAAAGATGTAGTACCTGAGATCTAGTCCAGTCCTGCTTCTCATGTGTTATGCGACCCTGGGTCAATCATTAGGGCTGCATTTCTCATGTATCAAACACGGGTGCACACAAGATGATCTCAAAGGATTACAATTGTAGTTTTTGATGAAAATCATCACGGGAGAATTAGAATGTTATATGAAATCTTCTGTCCATATTTTTATTATTTGGGGAATCTGTATTTGTAATGACACAATGACGACCCATTATAACTCTCATATAGGTTATTAAATGCAAAGCAGCTGTGTTATGGGAGCCGAAGAAACCTTTTTCCATTGAGGAAATAGAAGTTGCTCCACCAAAAGCCAAAGAAGTTCGTATTAAGGTAACAAGCCTTAGGATACATAAGCCTAAAATGTTATCATACCTGTATTGAGTATATCATTGTTGTGAGGTTGGGTTCTTAAATAAGGAGATGCTTCCCAAATTTTTGATATTAATTCTCTTACTGGTCTTGTTGATTGTTGAGAATCCTGTCATAATGGATATGTAATTAATGACTTAATTATCTATTAAAAACAATGCTACTAATCTATGCTATTAAAACTTTTATTTGTTGAATTTTTTATTGACATGGCTCTGATTTTTTTTTAAATGGCTAGTAATTATGACTATGACTTCTTTTAAAATCTTCTGGGAGTCAGATAGTATTGAAACTACTTCTCACAAAGAATGAGGAACTCATTTGTGCCTGGAGAAATGACAACTTCCTGGAGTGTTTTCCCGCATTCCTTTGGACAGAGCCTAACTGTTGGTTTGGACACCAGGTTGTTGAGTAGGCGTTGCTGCCAATCTGTCTTTGACCTTCTCCTGTTACCTAAGCACTGTAGTAACAGTAAGATTTTGCTCCTCAGTTACCTTCTTGCACGCCATTCCCTTTACTTTCATTACAAGAGCCCTAGGAGGGCCTGGCTGTGAAGAATCTACTTTTGTGCCAGCCACATGGTAACATCTGCATCCTGGTACCCTCCCAAGAGCAACAATTTACTCTAGAAAGGCACTGAGATTCAAAGTAGGGCCAGAGGTAGTAATACTGTAAATCTCATGATGAGAGGGATCTTGTCTCATGGTTAATATTAGACTTGGAATCTTCTATGAGTCAACACTATTAGGCAATCATACTGAATAAACAATTATCTTTTCAATATCTAGTTAAATATCCTTCCACTGTGACCAGTGTGCTGGTTGGTGCAATGTTCTTGTCTTTGAACACAGATTTTGGCCACAGGAATCTGTCGCACAGATGACCATGTGATAAAAGGAACAATGGTGGCTAAGTACCCAGTGATTGTGGGACATGAAGCAACTGGGATTGTGGAAAGCATTGGAGAAGGTGTCACTACAGTGAAACCAGGTATGCAGATGTCAAGTCACTAGTTTGAGATAAGTAGGATTTGACTTTCCTATCAAAGGAAGCAGCACAACTAGCATTTGTTAGAGCCTTAATATAATTTAGGAGGATAAAAGGGTACGAGGAGAATAGATGATACAGAGTGAAGTTTAATTTAGCAGTCTCGACCTTTTTCACAAGCAAACCTTATGATCCTTATAAAATTTAGAATACTTTAAAAAAATTCTTGCATTGGCATGGGCTCAAATCACATTTGTTTATTTTATATTTAAATGTTAATGACCAGCATTTTATATCATGATGTTTTCTCTCTAGGTGACAAAGTCATCCCCCTCTTTCTCCCTCAATGTAGAGAATGCAATGCTTGCCGCAACCCAGATGGAAACTTTTGCATTGAGAGCGAGTAGGTTTCAGTCATTTTTACTCTAATACCATTTAAACTGTTTTTAAATCCAATGCTGATTTTTGAATTGACTTAACTAATATGTGTATTTGATGTATCAAATAGCGTTACTGGTCGTGGAGTACTGGCTGAAGGCACTACCAGGTTTACGTGCAAGGGCAAACCAGTCTATCACTTCATGGGCACCAGTACATTTACTGAGTACACGGTGGTAGATGAATTTGCCCTTGCTAAGATCGATGCTGCAGCTCCTCCTGAGAAAGTCTGCTTAATTGGATGTGGGTTCTCCACTGGATATGGAGCTGCTATTAAAACTGGCAAGGTAAGAAGCAGGACGCGCTAGTTTCTTCCTTTTTTATTTTTCAATGACTTTCTTGGAATCCTAAAGATTTTTGAAAAAAAAAAAAAATTTTGAAAACAAATCTCACATGCTGGCTCTTTCCTCACAATGCCAAATCAACTGGAGGAAAAATGAAAACGTTTTTTCGAAACTTTGTTTCTAAATGAGTGAAAATAAAATGTCTAGATTTAATTTTGTTTCCTCAACATTTCCTTCAGGTTCATTTCTCAATTTTAGGTTCTAAAATTTAGATCTGAAATTCACCATTTCTCTTTCACAAAATAAGTATCAGTGCTGCTGTGGTAGTTGGCTAGGGCTGTCATAGCAAAGTACCACAAACTGGGTGGCTCAAACAGAAATTTATTCTCTCACATTCTGGAGACTAAAAGCCCCAAATCAAGGTGCTGACCAAGTTGGTGCCTTCTTAGGGCTGTGAGCGAGGGATCTGTTCCAGGCATCTCTCCTTGGCTGTCTTCATCCTGTGTCTCTTTGCATTGTCTTTCATCTATGCCAGTCTTTGTGTCCAAAAGTCCCCTTTTTATAAGGACACCCGTCATATTGTATTAGGGCCCACCTTAATGACCTTAGTTTAACTTCATTACTTCTGCCAAGACACTATTTCCAAATAAAGTCACATTCTGAGATACTGGGGTATAAGACTTCAATGTATGAATTTGGAGGGGACACAATTCAACCCATAATAGCTGACATATAATACGAAAACATGAATGAGTTTTTAATAATGGTTATTAAAACTCAATTTATGTTATTCTTAATGAGTCAAAGAAGTAAGTAAAATAGCATACAATTCATAATAGTATAGCCATCCCTACAAGCAACTTACTATGGTGGTCTCATCAACTCCAAAGTTTTTAGAAAAAAGCTATATATTAATTGATTCAAAATTTATAACTCAAACTCTCTTCAAGTTCTTTTATCCAACTCCCTGCCTGATATCTCCATTTGGATGTCTCACAGGTATTTCAAACTAAATATGTATAAAATTAAGTTCATACAATTAATTTTAGTTTATACAATTGAGTTTATAAAATTAATTTTCTTAACCCCTACCCATCAAACATATTTTACCCACTCTAATTTTCTTCATCCTTGATCTTCTCTCTCCAATTCCTTGTATGCAATCCAGCAGCAAGCCCTCTTACCTATACATACAAGGTATATTTTAAATCTTTCAATGTTCTTCAACTTACTACCATCATTATATCTTGACTGGACAGATGCAATGGCCTCCCTTCTGTCATCCTCATTATTTTTCTCGGCCATCTTTAATAATTCTCATTTACAAGCCAAAGTAATTTTGTAAAACATATAAATTGGACTACATTACATTTTCAACCAAAAATCCTTCAGTAGTTTTCATCCTTGGAACAGTCTCCTCTCTCCCACTATGATCCAGCCACACCTGCCTCTTTTAGGATCCTCAGACCTCAAGCTGTTCCTGCATAAAGGCATTTACTCATGCTATTCTGATTATCTAGAAACTCATCTCCTAAGCCCTTGTGTGATTGGTTCCTTAATGTAGCTCTTGGTTTAAAATCACCTGCTTGCTTAGAGAAGTGATTGTTTTTCTGTGTACTCTATCTAAGCAGAAACTTTTCCCCATTATTCAAGGAAACATAATTGCTTCATGGATAGTGGTGTGTGCCCCAAATTTCAAACTCTCATTATATCTTTAGTCTTCCTAATTAGACTATAAGCTCCAGGGAGGTATATTTATCAGAGACATGAATTCAAGACAGGTCTGAGGTTTATGAATGTATAACATTAGCATGTATACACGTCAGTGGCATATCTTAGTTACTACTATCTTCTAGATTTCTTTGGAAAGTCCTCGCAATGGAACATCCCTTGCCAAAGGTCTCTTTGAGATTTAACTTAAGAATTTTCCTCAAGAACTTTCTCAAGAATTTACCAAGATAGAGGTGGAAGAAGGGACATAGGACATAGTTTTACATTAATATTTGTACCTCTTTTTATTCTACTTGATTTGTTAGCATCATATTAGTACTTGGCTAATACACTATTCAGCAAGACATTCTCCACTTTTAGGTATGATTTTTTTCCTGGAAGTTAAATCTTAAGGAAAATTACTTAAAGGAAAATGCATTTTTTCCTTTGCCTATTTTAAAATAAGTCAAACTTATTACATGAGGGTATGTTGGGAGTCTCTAAAACTCCTTTGGTTCAATGATTCACTAGAAAAAGCACAGAAAGTTATTATACTCATGGTTACAGGTTATTATAGCAAAAAGATACAGATTAAAACCAGCAAAAAAAATTTTTTTAAAGCATGTAGTGTGGAGTCCAGGAAAGACCAGGTACAAACTGCCGGTTGTCCTCTCCCGGTGGTGTCCCATGGACAGAGCTTAATTCTCCCAGGAACAATGTGTAACAGCACATGTGTGTCAACCAGGGACATTCACTCAAGTCTTGGTGTCCAGGGTTTCTACTGGGGAACCTACACATACGGAACTCACATGGGTGACCTCAGCTACTCAGACCCCAGCACCACCAGCAGTTAAGCTGACGGCTCAAAGCTCCAGGCATTCAAAAACAGGCATCCACCATAAACCACATTGTTCGCTTAAATGATCTGACACAGCACAAGGTCTCAGGTTCACAAAGATACTCATATCAGGCAGGAAATGCCAAAGATTCCAAAGTTATCTCCCAGGAGCTGATCAAGGGCCAGTGCTGAAGGCCTTTGGAACGGTGAAGCATAGATTTTTACTAAAGAACACTAAGGGGGTCAGAACAATGAAGAAAAACAATAGCAAAAAGTGGAAACTTACTACATTTTAAATTAATAAAATGTTTTTAAATAACCTATATTTGACAGTTTTATTTTAGATTATGGTTTCCTTCCACAACAATGATGTGGATAATTCACTATAGATATTAACCTCCAGTTCCCATTCCCTAGAACATAAAGGTTGGGAAAGGGAGAGAAGTTGTTGGTTTTTTATGGTTGTTGTTGTTGGGTTTTGTTTGTTTGTTTCTTCAGTTAGAGGAAATACCTGAAATTAACAGAGACGGGGACCATGTTCAACTCAAAGATTCGGAGGCAGGATGACTATCACTATACAGATGGGTGACTGAGACCCGCTGAGCAATGTTTAGAGGTGTATTCCTTGGTGGTTAGAAAGACCACACGTCAGGGCCACCAGAGTCTAAGGCTTGCTAGGGATTAAATAAGGAAGGCTGAATGAGGTCCCAGAAGACAGAGCTAGAATCATAAACTTTTGTTCCTAAATATAGAACCTGAAATGGAACCATCAACAAAATGTGCCATCTCACATGTAGACAATGAAGCTGGCAGATAAACTGGAAGAAGAGGCAGAGAATGCCCAGTTTAGTTTCTGGTATAAAACTATAAAATGTTAACCACCAAGGAATCCATCAGTAGTTTATTGAATGGATGAATGAATGACTGAATGATACTTGAGAGAATGACTGCACTGATTTCAAAGCTCCAGATTCAGGAATGGAACTGAGAGATTAGGATGACATGGCTGAAAATAAAACTCATGGAGAGTGGGTACAATTCTCTGTCGATCTCTGATTACAAGTGGGGACGTTTCAAAACACATGCACATGTACACAAGCTATTTTTTCAAGGTAATTCCCGCAAGAGAGAAGAAAGTCAGAGAACCAGGATGTCTGGAAAAAAAAAGAAAGAGAGATAAAGAAAGACAAAAGAGGGAGGGAAGGAAGGAGAAAAGGAAAGGGGGAGAGAGGGATGGGGGCAGTGAGACAGAAAGAGAATGAAAGAAGGAAAGGAGTGCCGTACCCATCCTGTAGGTTTCCCTCAGTTCGGGGGTCCCTGCAACCTGATGGGAAACATGATTAGGATTCTTCCAGCAAGAAAATTACTTTTGGCTAGAACATCCTTTAATATAGAACAGTACAGGGTAAAAGTCCCAAAATTGATTTAACTACACTTATTTCCTGGAGCTACACATGAATCATTTAATTGCAACATGGAAGTTTGACTCTGATTTTTTTAAAAAAATTATTTACAAATGATGCAGAGTTATGGTTACTAAGAAAATGCCAGTCAGGCCAAACCTAAAACAGTACAGCTTTGTGGAGAAGAGATAATACAGATCTGAGTGCTTATTTAATCTTGCTTTGGGGTTGGGTGAGGTTCTGCGTGGTAGCCAAGAAAGCTGCAAAAACTTCCACAACAAAGGCCTGAATGATGTAACTTTTTATAAAGGGTTTTCGTTTATCTGGCAAAGACTGTATTTGTTTGTTTTTTCTGTTCTCAGACTTGCTGCTGTTTTCAGTCCTCTTTGGCACCTTATCATCAGAACAAGTGATCCAATCCTGAGATCACAGTTGTCCTCTGAATTCTGTGTTCCTAATACTGGAGATACATTGCAGGTTTAAATTTTTGATCCTGCCTCTAGATTTTACTGGAACTTCTCTCTCCACAGGTCACCCCTGGTTCCACTTGTGCTGTCTTTGGCCTCGGAGGGGTTGGCCTTTCAGTCATTATGGGCTGTAAATCAGCTGGTGCATCCAGGATCATTGGAATTGACCTCAACAAAAACAAATTTGAGAAGGCCATGGCTGTAGGAGCCACCGAGTGCATCAGCCCCAAGGACTTTACCAAGCCCATCAGTGAGGTGCTGTCAGAAATGACAGGCGACAATGTGGGCTACAGTTTTGAAGTTATTGGGCGTCTTGACACGATGGTAAGAGCCAAGATTAGGGGAGCCACACGATCCCGAACCTATTTGATCGCACAAGGTAAAACTCATTCTCCATAGCTCAATTAACAACCAACTACGGAAATACCCATTAGGCAAAAACGTAACCACAAAGAAATTGTGCCTAAAAAGTCAAAAGCTAATGATCAGGTCTACGTGACCAAAGTGAAGTATCACACGACATCACATCCCTCTCATATGACTGAGTGCAAGGTAGTCAACCATCTAAACAAGTTCCTGGGTTCTCTTCTTTGTGTATGTGGATTTCTTGGCAAAGGTGATTCCATCTCTTATACCTTAGCAAGCCAAACAGCACAAAATGACTCCCTGAGGAGAGATGAGGAGATCCGTGTGGAAAAGGGACTATTCCAAATTTGGCATTCTCTTCCTCCAAATCCATGATATATCCAACTTCTCACTCTTGACACCCGAGCTTTGTTTTCTCTCATCAGAATTTCCTTAGACTAGGCGCCTTCAGCTTTCTCAAACATGCCTCCATTGTGGCAGCCAGCAGCACCAGACCTCCATGGAGATCTGAGAAACAGGTCCCGAGCTCGGGGGTAAGAAAGCCCCACCTGGGCTAGGGTCAGGAGACTTGGAAGTATGGGACACAGTCAACCATGGTCATGTAGAGTAGTAGATTCAATTCACTTTAATAATTTTGGTAATTTATGAAAAATTAGTCTTCAATTTACCGTTGTTGTCATACTCCTTTCCTAGTGCCAGTAAGAATTATTCTACACAAACAAATAGCATTCTATGTTGTATGTTTATACAGTCAGCGTGCAATATTGGATATATTTTTATGGCCTGTTGATTTCCAGAGGATACATTGATGAACCTTGATCTCTGAAAAATGCCAACATTTATTGCTACAATCTAGCAAATATTCAAAAACTATTAATGAAACAATGGATGAGTGAATGACCAGAAAATGGGAGGTCAGTCTCAGAGCTGCAACCAAAAAACACAGATTCTTGTATCTCAAATATTAGTATTTTATTTTTCAAACTAAACTTAAAAAAAAAAAAAACTAGCTTAAATGATTTAGTATAGTTAATTCAATTTAGTTCAAATGACCTTCGTAAGCTTATCTTTTCAGATATTAATTTGAAAGTATCACAGGAATTTCCCCCTGTATTTTGATCCATGGCACACTGAAAATGCCATGAATACTTACTATAGTAATTTCTGTTTTCTACCTAAAGGGCAAAGGTATCAAAGAGTTAAACTCAGACAAGAGTTGTGTTGAGAATTTTTAAATACAAGCAGAAAACAAAAGGACTAATTTAGTGTCATGAATTAGAAATGTCAAATAACTACTGGAACTCTGATAGTATGTAGGGCATTTATAAGCCCAAGAAATATTATGAGACCTAAACGAATAGTCACCTTCATTTTAAACTCAGGTTGATGCCCTCGCATCCTGCCATTTGAACTATGGGACCAGCGTGGTGGTGGGCGCCCCTCCATCCGCCAATATGCTCACCTACGACCCTATGCTGCTCTTCACTGGACGCACGTGGAAGGGATGCATTTTTGGAGGTAAGGAAGGCAAAGCCCAGGGCTGGTGGCTTTAACTCTGTTCCTTTGGCAAGTAAGAGAAGCCTATTGTCTCATATCTCCCTTACGGGTCTTTCTTCCAAGGATGGGTATGAAGAGATCTAACATGAGACTGAGCGCAGTGACACAGAAGATGATTGGCCACTGCTCACCTTGATTTAGGGTCAGTAATTGTGGGCACATGTTTAATATCAGTATTTGCAACTCAAGTTCCTCCAAGGCCTGACTGAGAGGCATCAGCAGTATCTCTGTGGGGATGATTTTATGCTGATTTAATCCATTCTCAATATATGCAAGAACATTTGTAAAAAATAGAATTTATTCAACTCACAATAGCATCAGCAGAAGAGTTCTGGACCCAAAGCCAAAATAAACGAACAAAAAGGGATTGTCGCATTTTATAGGGACAACTGACTCACTCTAGAATAACTGATGCAGACGATGGTCAATTCTCAGTCCTGGTCTTATGTGAAGTATCAGCAGGATTTGACACAGCTGGTGGCTCCCTTTTTGTCAAACTCTGTCTTCACTTGCCTTCTTGATTTTACTATTTTGTTTGTTGTTTTTGTTCTGTTTCTTCTCCTACTACGTCAGCAGTCACTCCTTCCAGGAAGGTGCTGCATCCTCTGCATCCTGAGACCTCCGACTTCGTTATGTCCTCGGGCTCAGTCCGCACACATGCTCTTCATTTACATGCACTTCCCATGTAATCCCCTCCGGTCGCATGGCTTTAAATACACCCTGTTTATAACCCTTAAGTTTATATCTTCAGCTTAGATGTCCACCTCAGCTACAGACTCATATATCCAATTGTCTACCTGACATCTCCACTTGAATATTTATAGACATGCAAACTTAACCTGCCCTAAACCACTCCTGATTGCACCACTTGCACCCTAACCCTCAATCTACTCCTCCCACCATCTTTCCATCTCAGTAATGATGGCTCCATCATTCCTGTTGATCAGGCCCAAACCTTGGATTACCCCCTTTCTCTCACATGATGCATATTGCAGCAAACCCTGTTGGCTCTGTCTTCAAAGTACATCCAGGATCTGACCACTTCTCACCAGCACCATCACTTCTCCAAGCAACCATCATCTCCTTCCTGTAGTATAGTAACTTCTTCAATGGCCTCCCTGCTCTTCACTCTCCCCCATATAGAACATTGGCCACAGAGCAGCCAGAGTGAGACTGTTAAAATAGAAGTCAGGTCAGGTCAAGTCCTTCTCAAAACCCTCTAATGGCTTCCTTTCACATTCGGAAGAAAATCGCAAAACATGCAATGGCAGAAGGTCCCATGTGATCTGGTTCTCTGACCCTAGTTACTGCTCTTCTGTTTCACTCCGCCCCAACCATGCTGGCCTCGCTGGTCTCACTTGCAAACACTCCACCTCAATGCCGTTGCATTTACTCATCCCTCTCCCTGAAATATTCTTTCCCAAGTTTCCCAGCTAGTTCAGTTCCTTTGTTTTTGCCGAAATGTCACCTTCTCTGGCAGGCCTCGCCCTGAGCTTTACAAAATAGTTTCCCTGCCCCTCTCCCCAACTGTCCCCTGGCTCTGCCTATCACCCTGAGTCTGCTTCACTTTTTCTCCCTTGTAATGTCACTGGGTGATGTGCTCTGCATTTGCTTGTTTAGTGTCAGTTTCTCGGCACTAAAATGAGAGTATGCTCATGCTTCCTGAGAGCAGGGAGTTCCTCTGTTTTGCCTCAGCTATATTCCCATCCTCTTACATGGTGCCTGGTACTTGTATATACCCAATTGATATTTGCTGAATAACTGAATTTTATTTCTAATATTCCGAAATAATCCCCTCACATCACATGAGTATATTAAGGGAGGAGGCTCATCTTATATCTCTTATTGTTTGTTCCTCAGTTCAAGTCTTACTTCCTCTAAGGATCCTGCTCTAAAGAACTGTATTTGGATCCAACCTCCTGTTGCTCTTGTGCCCCAGATAATGTTGTGGGAAGAGAACAAGCTTTGGCCTTGCATGGAGCGTTGCCTGTGTCATGGGTGACCTTGACAAGAGCTGTAGCAGCAGAGTGCTGAGTGTGCTCAGGAGAGATTGGCAGGAAAGGAAGTGAAACTGGAAAGAGTAAATTGGAGATGATTTTTTCTGTAAAGAAGTTATTCTGTAAAAGGAACAGAGATACGGGGCAGCTCAATGGAGATGTTGGGGTCAAGAAATGTTTTCGTAGGGTTTTTGTTTTTGTTTTTGCCTTTGCTTCTTAAAGTGGATGAAATATAGCTTATTCGTGTGCTGTTGAGAATAGTCCCATATGGGGCAAAGATAAAAATGCAGGGAGAGAAGGAGCAAATATAATATAAAGATCATTAAGTGAAATCTGAAAAGAAATATATGCTTATTTACAGGTTGGAAAAGCAGAGATGATGTTCCAAAGCTAGTGAATGATTTCCTGGCAAAGAAATTTGACCTGGACCCGTTGATCACCCATGTTTTACCTTTTAGAAATATCCAAGAGGGATTTGAACTGCTCTATTCAGGGCAAAGGTACCTGTTGTTGTTGTTGTTGTTGTTGTTGTTGTTTTATGGTGATGTTGTCTCCTCCCCACAGGTTACTTTTAATATTTAATATTTATAAATGCACCCACATCTTCCACATTTTATTTTCGATTCTTTAACCTAGTAAGATTGAAATAGCTGATTTGTTTTTCATAGATGTAATATATCATTGTCTTACAGTAACCAACTGTTATAAATCCTTTGTGCTTTGGTTCTCTACACAGGATTGATTTCATTTGGCTGTTTTTATGTCATCTTAAAGATGCTAGCTAGCTTCCTCATGAAACACCATAAAGTTTCCTTACTTTACAGTTTTCAAAGTGGTTTTTTTAAAAGTGCTTTCTTCTGATTCTGCATCCTGACTCCGTTGGATTCAGGCCTTCACTGCACTGCTAAAACTCAAGTTGCCGCAAGCGTCAATGCCTTAGCATGGTTTTGAAAGACTTACTATTCATTTATTAATGTATCTAGTCATTCCACAGCAAAGAACTTAGCACCACTCTACTGCAGCCTCCGTGCCAGGCTCTGGGGATAAAGGGAGGGTGCAGGTCTCACCTACTTCTACCATCTCCTAGGCCTCCAGAAGCCTAAGCACCCTGGATTACACTCTCCGTGCACACCTTCCTAGCCTTATTCATGCTTTCCCTTCAGCCAGAAAATTCTTTCCCCCTTGTCAACCTGTTGCAACTGTGCTGAGGCTTCAAGAATCAGCTGTGATACCCCTATCAGAGACCCCAAAGAAAGAAAATGAATTGGTGAGGACCTCAGGTCCAGAAGGATTTCCAACAGCAGAATGTACCTAAATCTCCTGTAACAAATAAGAAGATAATTGCTTAAACTGTTCTTGTTTGGAATGTATGGACAGAAATCAGTAAAACGATCATGTTTACCTTTCAGCATTCGAACTGTCCTGACGTTTTGAGATTCTCAGTGGCAGGAGGTCGTGTTGTGTGACGGTGACGTGGAGCTTCCCTTTCCACACTCACCTCTGCTGAGATCCTGGATCTATTTCATAAGTACAAGCAGAAGTAGAAGATTGGTGACGATATCTAATCTTTATGAAATAAATTCTTAGAGTCATATGAGCACCTGGGAATTAGCAGGGGGCTTGGGTCAAATATATTAAAATTTTAAATTTACATTTCCTAAGGCTATAATTATACATTTTGAAAATATGTACTTGAATTTTTATGTTAAAATGGAGATTTATTTAAAAAGAGTTTTAACCAGCCGCCACCACTTAGAGCAGATTCAGCATTAAAGATGTGGTATATGTATTTCCTAAAGTAATATTAATTTGGTGGAAGGTCTTTAACATATTGTATACATGCTTTTTTAGATTCAAATGTAAGGTTTTTTTTTAATTTGTTATAAATTAAATTCAGTTTTGAAATCAGCTCGTTGCATTGTACAAGTTGATTAGATTAGGAAAGAAATGGGGAAATTTTTTAATGATTAACTTTAAGAATCATCATTATGTAAATAGGTGGACCTGAAAAAGCATACTATCAGGGTGCATGAGATATTGGCCAGTCTATATTAATATTTCAGTAAATAAGCCTTTTATAATAATACTTAAATATCAAAGTGCAGCTAGTATCACATTGTAATACATACCCTATTAGTCAGTTCAGTAAAGTAGGATTACAAATCCCTAAGTACATGTTTACTTAGTAATGACTCAATTTTCCAAAAAATGTTTTGAATTTGGTACAATTGCACTGACACATCTATCTAAATAAAATTTAAATATTTTACAAAATGTTTTTGTGGTAATATATTTTGTTTGAAGAGGGAGTTTCATTTTGTGATTGAATTTTTACTGGCTATGGATAAAATGTTAAAGCACCTAAAAAACACATGAAATACTTTATAAAAACATGAAAAATTGGGGCAGCCGGATGGCTCAGTTGGTTAGAGTGTGAGCTCTGAACAACAGGGTTGCTGGTTTGTTTCACACATGGGCCAGTGAGCTGCGCCCTCCACAACTAGATTGAAGACAATGAGCTGCCACTGAGCTTCTGGAGGGGAGGCCGGATGGCTCAGCTGGTTAGAGCTCAAGCTGTCAACAAGGTTTCTGGTTCAATACCGCATGGGATGGTGGGCTGCGCCCCCTGCAACTAAAGATTGAAAATGGCAACTAGACTTGGAGCTGAGCTGTGCCCTCCACAACTAGATTGAAGGACAACGACTTGGAGCTGATGGGCCCTGGAGAAACACACTGTTCCCCAATATTCCCCAATAAAATATTTTTTTAAAAAAAGAAAGAAAAGAAACACAAGTAAGGTGACCAGAGCCGAAAATGGTGGTTTCAATACAAGAATGTAAAAGAGCTTGGACAGTCCTACTTCGGAAATTGTGAGCTGTCCAGGTATTATAAGTCAATTTTGCACAATGAATATTTCCCAGTGAAAAGTGGCTGGAACCCAAGGGATAAAAGATTTCCCTTTTACCAGTTTGTTGACCTAGGCTTAATGCAAGTTTGTGGGGGGGAAAAAATTCAAATACCTAAAAAGTATATGGAATTCCTTTGTGAAGTACTTTCAAACATCAGCTAAGTTTAGTTACAGCAATCCTTGAAGCACTTTTAAATAGGAACAGTGTGATAGGAAAGTCATAGGCAGTTAGGAACAGGACCCAGACAAACAGTCTCAAAGTGAGATGGAAAAATCGTGGGCAGTCAGGGATGGGTGGCGGTGGGAGGGCCTCAAGGCCAAAGAGAACAGCAGCTGACAGGAAAAAAAGAAAAATGTAAACGAGGGAGCTGGATGGGCAGGGCTACCGCATCAGACTGCGGATTCAGCCAAGATACCAGCCCAGGGGCAGAAAGGGGAGGGGGTGGGGCCAAACGACTCCTGGTAAACAACTTAAAGAATATGGATCCAAAGACATGTAGCCTCCCATTCAGTTTAGCCTGCGGGGTATTCTGTTCAGATCCCTGGTCTCCTCGGAGAGCTGTACTCTTTTGCTTTTCGCTTTTACAATAAAACTGTGTCCTGCTTCAATTTACCTCTCAAGGCCAACGTTCTCATTCTTCTAGTGCGGGAGGCCATGAACCCGACTGGGCACCAGGCGTCAGAATTCTACATCAACAGTTTATAAAAATGTATATTATATATACATATGAATGCATAATATATATATGTGTATACATATATGTATATTTGTGTGTGTATATATATACATATATATATGTATATGTATATATATATATATGTATAATCACCGCCTAAGAATTATTTGGAGACATCTCCATCATCCATTTACAATGCATATAGTTAGAACCCTAGGACCTAATTAATGAAGGAAAAACTCCCCACAAAAGCCTTTTTTAATGTTTATGTTTTTTATCTCAAATTTCAAAAACCATGTTACATAAGGATATCTAAACTCATATACAAATATAGTTGCATCAAAAGAAATAAATCCAAGAAAGAATAAACATGTATTTTCTCAGATCACAGTTTTTGAAATGAACTCCATTTTTTTGTGTAGAGCTTCTTATAAATTCTATTTTTATAAATGTTACACATGTCACAATTTTATATATTTAATATTTATTATGAAACTTCGTGGAATCATGTCTCAGTTCAGAGCTTGTCATAGCCGAATAGTGAGCAGAAGACCTACCATTTTACCAGGAAACCTTTTTCAAATCATCTGAAAACACTGATTCCAAGGACAGATCATAACATTGATAGTTTTTGTGTAGTTTTCATTTCTAGTCAATGAAGCCAGGAAGCAATATCAGCTGAGTTCTTGGATGTTAAATCAAAGGATAAATGAGCAAGAAAGAGCTAGAGGAATATTAAACGAGATACCCAGCTTCTTGTTTAAAAAATAACCTAGAATTTCATCACTTAAATGATGCTTGAAGGGTATTCATTCATTTGGCATTTCCCCCCCCCCCATTTCAACCTTGTACCAAGCACAGGATTAGGTAAACACCTAGCTCACAGGGGTCAATAAAACAGACATGATCTCTGCCCTTATAGAGTATATGGTGTGTGGCAAGAGACCAATTATAAGAAAGTAATAAACCTATAAATATATCACTTAAATTTGCAATGTGTTAAATAGGGCAGGGACCAGGGTGAGCTGGAGCAGGCCTCGAGAACAGAGGGCAAAATCCTCCCAGTTGAAAGAACCAAGTGCCCAGAGGCTAGTATTTTGAAGAAGCTGACCTCCTCTTACTGGGAATTGTAATAAGGGCAGCATAGCTGGCTTTTGCCTCAAAATGTTAATAAAATTGTTCAGGTTCATGAAGCTGAAAATGCTAATTCTTTATGAACATGTATATACATTAATTTATCTTAAGAGTCAGCTTCCTCACACACTTATCCAGGAAAGAACAGGCTTTAGCTGTTACAAGACTGACATGAAATGATTTTTACTTATAGGAAGAAAAGGACGTATAGCACTTTCCCAGGAATGCTCTTGCCCCCATGACATCAGATCCGGGCAGCAAACATTCTTTCTACCAGCATTCCCTTTCTTATTTCTCACTCCTCTTTATAGCAAAGGTTTTTAATATTCTTCTGTAATAATTAGCTAACTGAGGCCTCATAAACTAGCTTCTAGTATTTAGCATCTTCATGCACATATATTTGGCCCTCTTTTTGTTTCTCACTCCCTCACACAGTTCACTTTCCTTTACCTTGTAATTTTTCTCTTAAAAAAAAGACACGTGTAACTCTCTGTATCAATGCCAATAAACGTGTTACTTAATGATTTCAAAAAAAAAGGAGGATTATATATTTCTGGCTGTGTCAGGATTCCGGCACGCAAAACACATCATCATAGTAGCCAACGAATCAAATGAGGCAGCGAGACGTGTTCTTAGCAACTGCTCTTTCAGATTGTCAAACATTTCATTTCAAATTTGTGTTTATTTTTCTCTACTGCGAGTGAAGGACTCTCACTTAAAATTCGAGTAAACATTTTAATTAAAAATAATGTTTACTTGAATTTGCAATTACACATTTGGGAAAAAACTGTTTTAAACTGCGAGCATTTTAGAACTTTCAATGCAAGTTTTGGCAAAGAATCATATGCTTACATAAAATCTGACACACCCCAAATGTAGTACTATTCCTTCAGCAAAGCCATTTGCAAAACAAACATTTCTACAAAATAAAAAACCAAACATAAAATGTAAATATTGTACTCTGATTGTGGATTACAACATCAGTCAAAAGCCTGACATGGTAGCTGGATTCGGCACGCCTGGGGTTAAAACTCTCAGCACCTGTTTCCTGATGTCCCACCTAGCTCTAACTTCCAAAGGCTCAAATTAGAAAGAAGCCTCTTGAGATACTCCTAAACTTGCTTTGTCTTTACTTTGGGAAAGGAGATTGTGGAGTGCCTCCCTAGCAATAAAAGGTGCTAAAACATTTACAATTTATATGTGCACAATAGAGGACCCATGCTAGTGCTTTCATTCTGGCAAATAAAAATCATGGAAATAGACTCTCCCCAGGAAGCCACCAAGGTTCTGGGAAGCACTTGGCGGAATTCATGAGAAACTCTCAAGATAGTCAGCTTGACCAAAGACTAACTCAGAAAAAGAGAGAGAGGACTGACTGGGTTCTAGGACCTTGGCCCTAGAACTATCAGGGGGCCCTATTTCATACCTACCTGCTTCTAGGATGCATGTTATGGCAACATTGAAACATAATTTGGGCTGTTGTCCATCTCAAATGCAAAAAGTGGTCATTATAACATCTGTCATTTTTTAAAAGCCAACTTCCCCATATTCTGAGGTTTACCTTACTTGAAGGATGTGGTCTCATCTCTTTCCTCCAGTTGCTTTATTAAATGACTAAACCATGGGAAATAGCTCATGTTATCCAAATTATTTACTCTAATTGTAGTAAATGCAAATTGAAGAAACTGGGCTACTCCCCTACCCTGGAGGTCATTGCAGAGGCTCAATAACCCCTGGCTTCCACACTAAAGGCTTTCATAGAAAGGGTCAGCCTTGGTCTTTTGATGGCAGTGCATTAGGCAATGTTTGTGGGAATAGTAGGAGTCCCTAAAGGGGAAACACCTAATCATTGCCTGACGTCTCCCCACCTCACTTAGGAGACCTCTAACATGAGGTCTCTCTACCTTTACCCAAGAATATTTTTTCATTTTCAATATGTATACAGTGGAAATCCCCGAGAGTCCATGCCCTACTAGTTTGCCCTAAGAATTGCTTGGCATTTGGACTTTACCCTTATAGATTAACGCCCAACTAGGGAATAACCACCTGGATGTGCCATGGGTAACTCAAGGTAACATGACCAAAATCAAACCCTTCATTTTCTAAAGTTGATTTCCTTCCTCGCCTCTCCACTTTAGTTTGTGGCAGCACCATCCACTCAAACCAGAAAGCTGAGCATCATGCTGGATTCCTCCCTCTGCACCAGTCCCCACATCAAGTAAATCATAAAGAGCTCTTGGTTTTACCACCTAAATACGAATCAATCATTTCCCTCTCCCTCTTGCCTGCTAGCATGTTCTCCCTGGTCTGATCCCTCATCTCCTGTCTAAATTCCAGCAATAACCATGGACCACATGTCTCAGCATAGAAAGGCTTTGGACTGACCTATCCTAACCCTCCAAGCACAGCCACGGGAATGCCCAAATTGAGAACTCTCTGTTTCTGTTCTTGAAATACAAAAATATTTTAAAGAGCCAAGGAGGAAGTGCCACAGACCTTCCTGTACCCCATTCTCTCACTTCAGGCCTGAGAGCAGGATACGATCCCGGGATGGAGAGGATGTGTAGGGTGGAGAGGAATTGAATGCCCTGTGCTCTCTGGACCAGCTCTGCTTGGGCCCCTGCTCATGTGGGAGCGAGAGGATGAGGCCAGCACCTGAAAGGATGGATTAAGTCCAAGCACAGGTGACTCTGGGCCAGGGCTCAGGTCTCACCTAGGCGGTCTCCTCATTCCCATCAGATCAGGAACTCTTTCTTAATGTTGCCTTTCCCTCAAGAAGAAGGGGATTTATCTACTGGCTTACTTCCCCTAAAAACCAAGACAGAGGATTGCGGGTCTAAATACCATGGACTTAAGTCCATTATCTTTCTCTAGAGGCAAGCTCAGTAAGACTTTAGGAATCACAATATTCTTAGAGTTAGCTTTACTGCGTTTGTAAAGTTAAGTTGACTCCAGTACTAACCAAACTCATAGTCTGTGTGACTGACTTAATTTTCCCTATTTTTGGAAAATTGTCAGTATTGAAAGAGAAGTTTTGCTAACCTATTATCTTCCTCCCAGTACTTACAAGAGAATTTTGGGAAATTCCATGTACCTTGCTCTTGTCCGATTCCCCTCAGACTTATTTTCCCCACAGTCCCCATGTGAGGCAACTTGAAGGTAAATCTGACCACGTAACTCCTTTACTAAAAAGTCATTCAAGGGTTGCACTTGAGCTCCACGATATGAACACGAATCAAAGGCCCTTTGTGACCAGCTAGCTGACTTCCCATGGCCCCCTGAACCCCGCATCCCACTCAGGCAAACTAAAATGCTTGAGTACCCCTGTACCCACTATGCTCGGGTTTCTTTTGCTTCCTGGATTTCTCTTGCTATTTGTCTTCCTGGAATATTCTTCCATCATGTCGTCTTGTCCTAGCAAACATCCCCTCATCTTTTCGGTTTCATTTAGCCTTTCCTCCCCCGAATGTCTCCTCTGAGCTCAGTGCCTCTCTGCTGTCTCAGTAACCTGGGTATGATTGTCACTGCGTGCACCACGTTATATTGCAGTGCTCTGCTGATGTGCTTCTTCCTGCAACAGTCTATTCATCTATATCCAACTGCTGGCAGAGAGCCTAACAAGAATAGACGCCCAACAGTGTTTTTGAAATAAATGCATATGTGAAAGGTTCTTGATACCATGAGGGTTGGTTTCCTCTGCAGGACTGAGAAAGGGGCTGCAGGTGGCAGTATCTAGCTAGGCCGAAAGTCAGGAGTGAGTTCATATTTAGACAGGAGGAGAATCAGAAGTAACTGGTTCCTTTCGCATGTGCCTTGGGACATTTTCCAGCTACTTTGTTTATTTCTCCTTTCCAGTATAGTTGAGGAAAACGGAAAACCAGATGAAAAATTTGTGTTTGCACCAATCTGCATTCCCACCAACAGTGCACCAGCGTTCCCTTTTCTCCGCATCCACGCCAGCACTTGTTGTTTGTTGATTTATTGATGATAGCCATCCTGACTGGGGTGAGGTGGTATCTCATTGTGGGTTTTATTTGCATTTCTCTAATGGTTAGTGAGGTTGAACATTTCTTCATATGTCTGTTTGCCATCTGTGTGTCCTTTTTAGAAAAATGTCTCTTCATGTCCTCTGCCCATTTTTTAATTGGGTTGTTTGTTTTTTTGGAGTTGAGTTGAGTGAGTTTTTTATAAATTTGTGATATTAACCCCTTATCAGATATATCATTGGCAAATATCTTTTCCCAATCAGTAGGATCCCTTTTTGTTTTATTGATGGTTTCCTTTGCTGTGAAAAAGCTTTTTAGTTTGATGTAATCCCACATGTTTATTTTTTCTCTTACTTCCCTCTCAAAAATCTGAAAATGGAACTACCTTATGATCCAGCAATCCCACTCCTAGGTATCTATCCGGAGAAATCCAAAACTCCAATTCAAAAATCTTTATGCACTCCTATGTTTATTGCAGCACTATACACAATAGCCAAGACCTGGAAACAACCGAAATGCCCATCAGTAGATGACTGGATTAAGAAACTGTGGTATATTTATACAATGGAGTATTACGCAGCCATAAAGAAGAAAGAAATCTTACCATTTGCAACAACATGGATGGACCTAGAGAACATTATGTTAAGTGAAATAAGTCAGAAAGAGAAAGACAAATACCATATGATCTCACTTATATGCGGAATCTAAAGAAAAGAATAAGTGAATGAAATAATCAGAGACAGTTTTGGAAACATGGAGGAAAAACAGAGGGTTGCTAGAGGGGCGGGGGGGTGGGGATAAGGGGAAGGTGAGAGGTTTTGGGAACGTACAGAGGGATAGTGGATGGGGGAGGGGGGTTCACACAGTGTGAGGGATATAAATGATAAACGTCTAAGTTTTGCTTTGTCTTGTGCACCTGAAACTAATTTAAAAAAATAAATAAATAAATAAAAAAGACCCAAGAAGCTGAAGAACTAATTAAAAGCTTAAGAATAGTTAAATTTCCTTAAAAAAAAAAAAATAAATAAAAATTTGTGTTTGATGAGGACACCAAATCCTGCAATGCTGGACCAGCTGTGCAACTTACAAATACCATATCCTCCCAATTTTGTTGTTCACAGCCCAGAACTGCTTCAGGAACTAGAGATAAGGCATGGGAAATGGTCTGTTACTCACTATGTAAATCATCTTCCAGCTTACAAACAATTTCACAGACTGAGGGATGATTGGATAAAGTGTGTATATCCCCCCGGTGACTCCAAGTCTTCCTTTTATATTTTATTTACATTTAGTCGTTTATAATACAATTGAACTGAGCTCATTCTCCCATGTTAAGTTCTACCATACCCCGCGCAGTTCCTAGCCTATAATTGGTTCTAAATAAATACAAGCAGTTTGAAGTCGTAGTGGTTTAGTTTAGTGATTCCTACGTGTTTGCGTTGGTGATTGCTATAATTTTCATTTTATATTTTTGACTTTGTTCCTTCTGTTGGTGGACTTCTAACCCAGTAAGCCAAAACCTAGAATTCTCATCACAGTTCTGCTCACCATGAATAATCACTGTCTACTGACTTATCTGGTGAACGTCTTGACGGCAGGACCCATACAGAAAGGATCCTAGCAGAAAACAGTCAATCAAATTAGAGTTTAACTGAAGAAAGATGAATAAGGGTTTATTTCAGAGGTGTAGGTAGGATTAGTCACTCCAACAAGGAGTGAGGAAGTATCAAAGGTCTCGCTACAGTGGGAAACTGTAATCGCCCTGTGACCTGAAGGACAGGGCAGAGGAGAATGACCAGAATCGAGCAGGAGCTGGAGCCACAGCAGAGGGCCTTCCGACAGGAGCAATGGCCACAGGCAGAAAATGGCCAGACCAGGGTGGACAATGAGGAAGACAGAGAACAAACACCCCAACCTCTCTCCTGTCCTCCAATCTCCTCCTGGTGACTTCCTTAATCCGCCCAGTCTGAGGAAAACCTAGTGTCCCAGCGGTCGGGATCACCCCTGAGGGCAGAGAATGCATCTGAGGGCAGGCAGAGCGTCACAAGCACAGGACATATGCTCATTCCCAGTTTTTGCTCCAGTACCAACAAAGTGCTGTGACATAGGTCCCAACAATATTAGTAACTACACGACTCCTTTGAAGTATTTAGAGACAAACTAGGCTAATGCAAAAGCGACTGAGAATTGCTGGGGAAATTATTCACCAAACAAAGACTGGTTGACCTGACAATTGACCTTTCTATTGCTAGTGTTTCTTTAATGATTCACAGCCATTCCCCTGTCATTATTATAAACCCTCATGGAATTCAGGTTTTGAGATAATTTGTCTGCCAGCATAATTTTAAAGCAATTATCGTGAATCAATACCACACATTGTCACTCAGTTTTTGATCATCATAAAATATCTAGGGTCACCACACTGACTTTGTACAGCCCAACCAAAAGAAAAGCAATTTGACGTTTTAGTTAACCTCTGCAGCCTTATCAAGAAGAAGACACACGCTATTTAGTATGCCAACTAGCTCTTTTCTCCTGTCACTCCTTTCTCAAAGCCTCAGGACTCTATAATATTGAGAACAAATGGAGTAAGTCTTGAAATTTGATCAACTAATGTTCTGGAGAAGAATTAAAGCCACCATGAAAATTACAGTTCACTTTGTGACCACCATCTTCCCTTTTATAATACGAATGTATTATGTCTTTACATAGGAATTTATTTTTCCAAATGTATAAAATAATGCAGTGTTTAAAATGAGATTTGTGTCTTGAAGAGGGACCATCCTGGGACGTGAAGATCGGCCTTCTCTATAATGCTAACCCGCCAATTTCTGAGACACACTTTGGTCTCTAAACAGGGCATTTAGCTGCACAGCTTCTCACATCAGTTCACCACTGGTTTTGTATGTAGCTGGATCTGTCTTCTCATTTCACACAGTTTCTTTCTCTGAAAATTGGGATAAAAAATCTTGCTCTTTGAAAACCAAGGTTGAAAATTTATGTATATATTATGTCACTACTTTGAGTATCAGCTTCAGGATAACTCTTTAATATAAGATACTTTTCTGATTTTGAGAAGATATAAAAACCACATTCAGTTCTATAGCTATTATAGGTTCAATGTTAGGTAACACATTGCATTTATAGTCATTTTAGATCTAGTATTGACGGTTTTCTCTCCCGAACTTGCATCCACAATTCAATTTTAGGGATAATCAAGAGCATATTTCCATCACTAATCATTCATTTTTAGTGGTCGATCCTGTGTATGATTAGCACAGCTTCAAAGCTCAGAAATGCGGTAGAAATCACCAGGACAAACTCTGTTCAGCTCTAACAAGCATTCCCAAAGTGAGGATTGAAGCCTGCAGTCAGAGGTCCTTCGAAAGTAGGGCCTTGCCTGCAGGCTGGGTCCCTGAGCAAGACGTGGGACTTAAGAAAACCTGTGGTCAGCTGCCTTACAACTAGCAGGACAGAATTCATGGTAAAGTGGAAGGAGTACTCCGGAAGTAGCTACAGTGTTGTTAATTGTCACAGCACTGGTCTCAGGACAGCCAAAGGGGTCCCTTTGCCTTGGTCACAGTGGAAGAACAATATGTGCTCATTGTATGTGGACGTAGGTGCTTCAGATCTTTTTAGGCTTCAGCTACTGACCACATGGCAAAAAGAGACTGGGAAAGAAACCTAAATTGGACTTTTAAAAATATATATGTGAACATGTGTATAATTAAAGAGCTGGCCTCCTTTTCCTGGCAGGAAACATGGGTTTGACTAAGTAAAAAGGAATTCCTTAGGGTGGGGTGTAGGTTGGGGTTGGGGTGGCTTTGCCCTACTATAAACACAGGGACATGTACTTGATGTGCAAAAACAGCTCTCTGTCAGGGTGAAGGACCCTTTCTATTGACCATTGAGCTCTTAGATGCAATGATTTTGATGCCCCTGTGTAGCAATGGGCAGAGAGGGAGACTACTGCCTGGCAGAGGTGGGGGCTGTCTCAGCATCTCTTCACCATCCTGTGAACGGGGTGAGGGTTGATTCATGCAGCTGTGGGAGCCAATACAGGAGAGGGTGGGAGCAGCTGGTGCTCTCAGACCCAGTGAGCTGAGAGTGAGTCTTACCTCCTTTAGTGCACAACGCCTGGTGCAACATGTTGGCCACTCCAGCTTATTTCTCTCCATTCGCTTCCTACCAGATGTCCAGATGCTGCACAGATGGTAACGGGAGGTCAAGTCCTAAATGTCATAAGACTGTCTTGTTTATTTATATGCCTACGATATAGACCATGGAGTATGAAGCCCTAAAAGGGGCCTTTTCAATGAATGAACGTTTCAAAGAGTCCCTACCCTGGTTCACCTGTAACATATTCCTAGTCCCATGCCACTTGTGGGGACAGAGTCCCAGAGAGCATTTTCCAGGTTCTCAGCTTCACGAGAAAGATGCTGGCTCAGGTAGTAGTTGGCTGTCAGCTGTAACTAGTTGGCCATCAGCTGTAACCAGTTAGCCATTAGCCACTGGTATAACTGCCATGGCTGAGCTAGCAAGCGCGAATTGCACTTAGCAAGTGGGGTGGGTTGGTTGGTTGGCAGGCAGGCAGGCAGGCAGGCAGAGAAGCAGTCAGCGGATTGCAGATCATGTGGATCCTACTTCCTGTGTCTCGCCAGGCCGCCAGCGAGATTGGGGTGCAGGAAGACCCCTCGTTGGGGTACTGGCAGATGTTTGCTATTGTGTCTTGGCCAGCAGCCAGCAATCATATAGTGGTATGACTCTCCTATCCATGGCTCTGTTGGTGTTCCTTTTTGGCCTCACATGTCCTGCGTTCTTATGTGGGAAGTGGGGAGAAGGACTAGAGTCCCCGCATGACACATGGTGCAGCGAGCAGGGTATGGTGCCTCCAAAGCTCTCCAAAGGGCAGCGGAGCAGTTTGTGCGTATGAACGCTCAATCTCAGGAAGCTGGTGTGGAGCGGCGATGGGAACAGGAAACCGATCTGCCTGGGAGAAACTGACCCCTCGGTGAATTTGCAGTCCTCTCAAGCCTCCAGATGTCACGTCGCCCTATTGGCCAAAGCAAGCATCGTCTTCCTTTTGGTGGTTTGCTGCTTCCATGGCTCCTAAAGTTGTGGACATCTTACCCTGGGGCCACCACCCACTCGGATGCCTGGTGTGATGAGCAGGATTCCAGCCAGGTAGGAAAGATGTCTGACTCTGGGCAGAGAGACATGTGGCTCCCACACAGTGTGTGGTACCCAGTAGCCACTGTTCTCCAGAGTTGGACCCCCATGGAGGGGTAGGAGGATATGGATGGTTCTCCAACCAGCATAGAAAAAGCTGTGTAGCTGCCAGAGAGCTGGACTCCTGCGGAGGGGTGGAGAGATGTGGACAGTTCTCTAACCGGCATAGGCCAGAGAAAGCAAAGGTGGTTGCGGCTGTGTGGGCTGGGAAGTGCTTACTGGGGCAGTCAGATGCGGGACTTGTAGTCCCAGGAGGAAACACTTGCTGAGTCCTCGGTGGAAGATGCAGGTGAAGTCAAGTTCGTGCCTCATCCCCAGGTTGGGGAGAACTTGGAGCCCTCACCCTGCGGGGAGGCCACACATTCTGAGGCCAATGCATAGCCCTGGCGAATAACTGTGGACTATGGGGAATTGCCTTCCATCCCTGATTTGATGGACCGCTTGACTGTTTGCTTGGGAACGTACCACCATTTAATGAAACTGGCGGATGTTTGCTTACTGTGTCTCACCTGGCTGTCAGTGAGACGGTGGTGCAGGAAACCACTTGTTGGGTTAAAGGCGGATGTTTACTTCTTGTGTCTCAATCACCCGCAGTCAAGAATATGTAAGCACCTTGGTTGTAAGCCGCTATTGTTCTAGCACGGTGCCCGGAGAACCGTGGCTGTGCCGCGGAAGTCTGGCTGTGCCCAGAAAGGCTGATGGTACACTGAGAAACCCTGCCTGTGCCCAGAAAGTGGTGGACATCGAAGGACACCCCCTGGGACATTACTTGACCTAGACTGACACTTTTTCTCGTGAGCTGGGTTCCTGACACATGGCCCCTTGCAGAAGATGCTTGTCACGTAGATTGTGATGAGAGACCCTGTAAGGGTGGAGTGTGGGGACAGAGTCCCAGAGAGCAGTTTCCAGGCTCTCAGCCTCACGTGGAAAGGTGCTGGCTCAGGTAGTAGATGGCCATCAGCTGGAACTAGTTGGCCATCAGCTATAACCAGTTGGCCAATTAGCCACTGATATAACTGCCATGGCTGAGCTAGCAAGCACGGATTGCAGTTAGCAAGTGGGGTTGGTTGGCTGGTTGGTTGGCTGGTTGGTTGGTTGGTTGGTTGGTTGGTTGGTTGGTTGGTTGGTTGGCAGGCAGATCATGTGGATCCTACTTCCTGTGTCTTGCCAGGCCACCAGAGAGATTGGGGTGCAGGAAGATCCATCATTGGGGTACTGGCAGATGTTTCCTTTTGTGTCTAGGCCAGCCGCCTGCGAGAATATAGTGGTATGATTCCCCTATCCATGGCTCTGTTTATGTTCTTTTTTGGCCTCACCATGTCCTGCGTTCTTATGTGGGAACCGGGGAGCAGGAGCTGAGACCCTGCATGATACCACTCATCTTAAAGTACATGGCCTGGAGAATACATACTGAGAGGAAAAGGTTTAGGTATGGTAGGGTGTCACCTCCTAACCCCACACCTCTTCTCCCTAGAATCATGAGGTAGAAGGGCTTAGAAGCTTCCAAATCATAGAAATTCATGCTAGGAGACCTCATAATAACCCTGCTCTAAGCTGCCAGGCCCTGGGGTAACCCTGTACCCTCTCTGTGGAGTCTCGGAGGGTCCCTTATCAAAGGTCTGGGGAGACCAGAGTGGGAAGCTGCCATGGCAACTCAGTGCACCTCCTGTTTCACCTGTTAGTAAGAGCCTGTAGGACTTGCCAGTGGCCTCCTAGGATCCTTGCTTAGGTGACGATCTGGAGTGTGGGTCTCTGCCTGCAATTGTCAAAAGAGTTAACTTCCATGATTAGCAACATTAGCAATTCAGGTGGCTATGCACACAAAATGTATGGGTTGGATAGGAAAAGGCAGTAGATGCACATTCGTGTATACTATTTGGGGGTTCCAAGAAGAAAAGAGGAAACGTTCAGTTTCCTGTCTGTAAAATGGTCAGAACCCCATTCTCCTCCTCTTTGCTGGGGTGATGGTAGGACTCAGTAAAGGTAGGGAGGAGAATCAGGGAACAGTGAACTTTGAACCTTCATGGTTGGCTCCAGACAGCAGTTCCATCAAGAGGCTAAAGAGACCCACAGAGCTGTTGTGAAGAGCTGTGAGGAGGAAGCGTGTAGGATGGAGGGTGCTTCCTTCTTTAGCTCTTCACCTGTGGAGCCCTGCAGACGTCACAACCTCTGCAATAAAATTCTAGCCTCAATTGGGTCACAGTCTTAACTTTAGCTTGAGTCACTTGTGGTGAAATTGTTTTCACACCTTATGAGCTTAATTAAAGCATTGGCAGATGCTGTGCACAGAGAGGGAAAATGGAAATCAGTGATTCTGACATGAACGTTTGTTTTCATGCGTCGGTTCTCACTATTGGTTTACACATGGAAGTCTTTGTGAACTTGATTTACAGTCAAAGAAAATCTGTTTGTCTGTCTTATCCTCTCATCATTATATCCCCTGACACTCCCCAGTCACATGCCACTAGTCCTGAGCTTCCTCTGTGGCATATTTTACTTGCAAAATATGGAACCCTTGAATTTTTATATGACACGGCTGAGGGATTACCCAAATATCTCAATCTGAAAATAAACCAAACCCAGCAAAACTGGAATATGCAGATTTTTATGGGAAGGAAAACTGAACTGATAGTATCTGCCTTTTCTCACCACATAGTATTTAAAACAAACGAACGAAAAACCACGTGATAGAATTATAGGTTGTGAGAGCCAGGAATGACCTTAAAGTTCTTCAAATTTAACCTCCTTATTTTACATGAGAGGAGGGTAGAGAATAAATAGGTACAGCTGCTTGGTTTAAAAATACTAGCAACAGAGAGAGGAATCGTGATCTCCTTAGTGCAGTTTCATCTGCTCCTTTCAGTGGGACATTCTACGTTCCAGTAGCAGGTGTGTCTCTTCATTATTAAGCTTTAGAACAGAAGAAACTGTTCTCTTCTGATTGCTGTGAAAAGGTCAGGGAACAATGTTTGTCCACTCACATCAGAAGGTTCTAATCTCCAATTGGACGAACTGTAGAAGTCATCTCTTGAGACCACCCTCCTTTCCAGTGTTGATATTTCCCCCACTGGGATTTGCTTAAGAATTTTCTACTCTGCTGGAATTATGCAGTGTGCAATCCAAGCCTGACCATAAGTGTGTTTTACTGCTCCACAGGCAGCCTAGGGAAGTTGTCTGTAGGTCAGGCTGGACTGCTGCTCTCTAACTCTTAGCTTTGCCCTTGTCTGCCTCACAGGTCCTAGAAAACGGGTCAAATCTTTTTTCCACATGCGAGCCCTATTCAGATAGTAGTGCTGGCTGTCAACTGTCTTCTCAGCCTGCATCCCAAACCTTTTCCTCTCCCGAGTAAACACCAGTTCCATCAATGTTTTCTTTACTCTGAGCAGGCCAAGCAGGGTGCAAAGATGGCAAAGCATCCTAGCAGTGTCTTTGGGATCCAGCAAAGATATGTCCTGTGAGGACTCCTGCCTTCTCAGATGGAACATACATTGAGAAATGAGCAGAATATTAAGGATTTTCATTTGTAGGATTTATTATAGGTTTAATTTTTTTTTCTTTTCTCTCTTTCTTTTTTTTCCATCAAGAATTGTAATGATTTTCTGCCTATAAGGGAATGGGAAAAGCCCTCATGTTTTCTTTTTTTTCCCAGTAACTATTTAACATTACTCAGTCTGAATTCTCACTTCTATAAAACGGCAGTGATATTAGCTTTGTGGGGATATTAGAGATTATGTCTGCAAAGTGCAGAGAGGAGGGCCTGCCACAGAGTGGCACCTCCTGGGTGGTAGAGATTGTCACAACCTGTCAAAATCGTACTTGTGCTCTCTTCCCCTCTCCTGGCTCCTCACACCTCCTCCCTTTCCTCTTTGTAGAGCTCCCTTTGCCTCACAGCCCCTCAGGCTGCTTCCATCTGAAGATTCCAGTTAACAATTGTTTCTCCTTCCTCTGGGTTTCCACAAACTTGGCATCAGAGTTGTCACAGTCTCCCACTCTCTCAAGTGTTTTACCAGCGTGTTTTCCATTCTCAACCAAAAGGCAGAAAGATCCTGTTAAAATATGTGTCAGATCAGGTCATACCTCTGCTCAGAACCTTCCTGTGGCTTTCTATCTCAATTAGAATAAAAGCTGGAATCTTCTCAAAATGTCCTCAGCACCCCCATCACTTCACCCCCATGACCCCTCTGACTTGCCTTCTTCACTCCCATCTTGCTTGCTGTGCCCCATCTATGCGGGTCCCTCACTGAGCCTCGAGCCTTCCATGGGGACTCTCACGTCTCCTGTGCCCTCTGCCTGGCATGGTTCCCTCAGACAGCTTTGTGTCTGTCTCCCTCCGTTCTGTTAGTCTCGGGGAATGGAATATTCTAAAGGGGGCCGTCCCTAACCACCCTATTTGAAATTGTGCACATCCTCTCCCAGGAAATGCTATGTCCCTTCCCAGCTTTATTTTTCCTCTCAGCCTGTGTCACTAAGTTACTCTGTAACTGGCTTACTTATTTTGTTTCTTCTCTGTAAGCCCTCACTGAATGTAAGTCACCTGGGGACATGGCTTTCTCCCAGAACAGTGCTCATTATCTGTTGTGTACTCTATTTGTCCACCTAATATGAACTTGTTGTGGGAAGTATGGTGGTATGATGGGAAAACTGTGGGTTGAAGTTCAAATCCCATTCTGCCACTTACTGTTTGACCTTTGGAACAGTAACTTAAGGTCTCTCAGCTTGTTTCCTCACGTGTGATAGAAGAGTATATTATTAACTATCTTGTAGCATTTGTAATGGTCTACCAAGTTGGTGAGGTCTTTCCAGTTGCAAGTGAGAGAATCCCACTGTCGGTGTCCATTTACCATATCTCCATCTGTGGCTGTCATTCCCCCCACCGCCAACTACCCATTAAAGGCTTGCTTTCCCTATGCAGGGGGCAATTAGGATACAGACAGCTCAGGACTCTTGTCATCCTCGAAGAAAGAAAACTTCCCTCTCTAAGATTCTTTGCTTAAAAATCCCAATGTAGGCCTCAATCAACTGTGGCTGGGGTCATGTGCCCATAGCAGGGCCAACACTTTGTTCAGAAGGGTGTGATGCTGTGATTGTCAGGTATAGGTCTGGTCCTCACACTCATAGTCAGGGTGTGGCAACGGCAGATCCATTGGACAAACACGAGGTCAGGGAAGGCTAATTCCCACAGGAAGTGGATTTAATTTTAAAAGAAGGAATAAAGGAATGTTCCAGATTAAATAAAACAGCTGTCCACAACAAACTGAGACTCTATTAACTCATGGAATTCAAATAACGATGATCAACCAAACAATGAACAGGCTAGAAGGCACTTTAACCTCAGCAAACGTGGAACCCAGGAAGGGAACTTGGCCTCAGGGCAGACTTCCCCTTTATCTTTTTTTCTGCTTCTTTGTGTAGTTGACTCTCCGGTCTCCACTTCTCCATACATAGCAGTGTTAGGACCATTCCCACCACTGTTCATGCCCTCTTGATAGACTGGTTGATGTACGAGCAGAGGATTTAGGCAGCTCTAAGATGCCAAAGACTTTGATGTGTGTGTCCCACAAGCTCATGCTTCTTTGCTCCATCTCTTGCCTCATAGCCATCCACAGTAGGTGACCATGTAATTTATTATCCAAATCAATATAATTTTAAGAGTGCATGACAGCATTATTAATTATGCTGAGAGAACAGGCACACACTAACCAGATCCAGGAAAACTAGTCACCCTGCCGTTAGCTTTTCACCATTTCACTCACCTTCTCCCTTAAGAGCTGTTTTTAGAAAGGGTTTTATGTCAGTCATTTATGTCTCTGCATGAATCAAATTGCTTTCTCTCCCAGGGAATTGGGGACAGTGGATGTCTTGTAGCTTCTGCCAATGCTGGGAAAGAAAGAGGAAGGGAGGAAAGAGCTACAACTCTCTCCACTGAGACAAAAACTCATGACTGACAATTCCTCCTTCCCCTCTGCCCATTGTTCTAGATATACTGGGCGAGTGGGAGGGATAGTTGTCGTAGGGCTAACCATTACTAATCTTTGGAGGAAGGGACCTCTGGCTCCAATCCTCCAATCATTAATGGAGTCCTTAGGGTGTCTATGTTATGTTTTCAGAACAATAAAAATTGTTGATTAAATATTCTGCTTAAAACTCCTTTATGTAAATATCAGCAGTAGAAATAATTTTAACAAAACTTTCTAAATTATGTTAGATGTTGTTTCTATTCTTATATCATAATCTTTTCTAATTTAAACTAAATTTTCCATTTAAAATATCGGTTAGCAAGTAGTATCCCATTATCTCTTTCTCCTATGCTTTCCCACAAGTCAAAATCTTACCCCAAGTGACAGTCCCATCTCTACTCACATGTCTGTTCACCCTTCACATTGCTCAAAAAGTTCCCCAAACTCACTCTCCTCTCTAAAGCCTGTCCTTACTAACAGAAAGTGATCCCCCTCTAAATGTCTCCCTTGACTACCGAAAAAGTTTACTCTAAATGTGTGAAATTGTACTTGAAAAAAATGAGCACAGATGTAAGTGACTAATAATTATATGAAAAATTCCTTCACATGTGTATTTGTCTTCTATTGCCAAGTAACAAATTACTACAAAATCAGCAACTTGAAAACATCCATTTATTATTATATCTCATGGTTTCTGTAGATGAAAAGTCTGGGCACGGCTAAATTGGTTTCTCTGCTCAATGTCTCTCAAGGTTGAAATCAAGTGTCAGCTGGGCTTCCTTTCTGGAGCTTGGAGTCCCCTTCTAAGTTTACATTATTGTTGGCCAAGTTCAGTTCCCTATGGTTAGAGGCTTCTGTATGCTTGCTGGGAACAATCTCAGTGTGGTTCCTTCCCTTGGCCCTCTCACGCTTCTAATTTCCTGATTTCCAAGCCCCCTCCAGTCTTATATAGTGTAACATAATCATGGGATCGACTAAACCAACACCATTTGTTATATGGCATAACCTAATCAAGGGAGTGACTAACCCATCATAGTCAAAGGTTCATCTACACTCAAATGTAGGGGATCACAAAAGGTATGTACACCAGGGAGTGCGAATCCTAGAATCATCTTAGAATTCTGTCTACCACAACAGGACACTAGAATTCAGAACTAGAAACCCTCAATTTCAAGTACTTCTAAATTATTAAAGAATGTGATTGACAACAATTTCATTGCCAAGTCCCTCTTCAAGCTTTCTAGTATATTGCATAAAGCTACTTTTACTATAGGGCAAATTGATTAAATACTTCAATGAGACCTACCTCATATGTTAATTACAATGACAGAATTCGATGAGACAATGTATGCAAAGTAACTACCAAATTAAACACTTCATGAATATTAGATATGTGTAATTTGTGTTTTCATGAAAAATAAGAAATATTTTTAAATTTTGAGGAGACATCTCTTTATCATTAAAATGCTATTTTGAGTTTTAAGATATTTTTATTTTGTTGCAACCATGGAATTTGTATTACTTTTTATTATTTTAAAGTATTATGAACATGTGTTTCTACATCATCTCAGTAATTATATTTTGCATCTGCCAAACACATCATTAAAATGATTTAAAATAAGTCACCAAAACATTTGTGGAACATTCAGAGTGTTTGTTTTTTAGCTCTCACAGAGAGGACTGAAGTGTATGCCTTCGCAGTTTGGGATTTTGGCTTCTTTTATATTATTTCCCAAGACCCTCAGGAGACACGCAAACAACATTGACTCACAGCGCTCTTCATGGCAAGGTTCCCAGCTCCACAGGCACAGCAACATTAGCAAGCATTTTAACTCCCTCAACATCTCTGGCTTCCGTATTAAAATCAAAATGAAATGCTAATTAAATAGCAATTAATAGTAATTAGTGTGGGTATTTTTCAAAATTGCTCTAGGAATTTAAAATCTTGGTCCAGAGTTCTACTTACTCTTACTAAATTTTCTCCCCGTCTTCATTTTGCACCTCATCCCTCAACATGCTTTAAAGTTTGCAGACTATTTATGAACGTATATGAAGATTACATTTAGTTTTCTTTCTAGATATTTAAAAAATAATATTAACCTCACCAGTTTTCCAAGTAATTTAAGCCCCTGAATGAAGGATTTAGACTGAGGATGATTACTGTCAATTACAATGTTCTCTCTTAGGTTCTTGTCAATTATGAGCAAGAGACAGTTGGGTCTCTTGCAGAGATACTGGTTTTTTCCTCCTAGGCTTTGGAGTCAAATACTGTGCTCATTATTAGCTCCATAACTGTATTAGAGATGCCAGTACTTGCCTTCCTGCTAATCTTCCTAGACAGTTTGCGGTAATTTGTTATAACAGCAGTAGAAAACTAATGCACCCTCTGTTGTAACACGGCCATGTACGGGCTGTGGGGTAGACACATCGCTCTCTCTGACCACAGCCTGGAAAGTTTTTCGTACATTAAGAACCTATGTGATTAGGTTGGGTCCACTTGGACAACCCAAGATAATCTCTTCATCTCAAGATCTTTAATTTAATCACATCTGCACAATCCCTTTTGCCATACAAGGCAACATATTTATATGTTCCAGGGATTATAAGTGGACCTCTTTGGGGGCCATTATTCTGTCTACCATCGTGGAGAGGCCTGGCCTAAGCTCAACTAATCATATCCTCTCCCTGGAGAATCTGTATTTAGAAGGTGGTACTTGGATTGAAATGTCATCTAGCATTAAGCTAGGTTACAGAGAAAATGAAAGAGGCACAGAGAGAGACGTAGAGGGGAGTGATACCCTATGACCCTTTAGAGGTTAATAAGATTACCTTTGGACATTCCCGATGTTGTTCCAGGCCTGTTATGGCCCTCTTGATATTGGAACTGGTGCCCAATCATGTGTCTTCTGCTCTTCCCACTTGCCCACTTAAATTAAAAGACAGGGCAAGGGGTGAGAGCAGAGAACTTGCCAGATGGTATCAAGGAAGATGCCCTGACTCTATGGAGTTTGTCCCAATGCATTCTTGGTAATTCATGGAGTGATGCAAGGTCATGATAGGGTGTAAGGGCTCCAAATTCATTTGTACCTTGAAAACAAACTGGTGATAACTATAATTCCCTCAAACCCAAGGCCTCCATGTATGGAAGATGAGTGAACAGAAAAATGTGTAGAAGAGGGTATAAGAGAAAAGAATTTGTTCCAGGTTCTTTGCACTAAATGATGCTACATGCAGTTGAGAACATTAATGAAATTTAAGAATGCCTCTGACCAGGAATTTCCAGTAGAATTTGAGAGGTTGATCTCTCATTAAATACAGAGAGCAGCAGGAGAAGGAGACCCTGATTCCATAGGAGCAATGCTAGTATTAAAAGGGTGACTGAGATGGAGCTGCCACATCTCCACAGTGGGGACACTATGACCTGGATCTCAAGGTTTGGGTAGGATTTGAATGGGCCAAGAGGACAGAAAGAGGATAAGGAACATGATGGGGAAGGGCTGAATGAGGAATGGATTCCTATTAGGGGCACAATGTAGACACAAGATTTAAAGAACATAGGCTCTTTATTGGAGACTATGGAGGATTAAGGTAGACTAGAAGGTTAGAGTCAGGTTATGAAGGGCCTTGAATGACAGCCACAAGATGTGGTACTTTCTCCTTTCTTTCAGTACTTTGTAAGCTGGAAGCAACTTGAAATTGGAGGACCCCCCTTGCCTCCTATTAGATGAATGTTTCTCAGCCCTCAGTCATTTTTCAATAAGTACATAATTAAAGCTTACTGATACAGCCATGAACTAATCACAAAATCATTCCCTTGGCAATTCTACAGAAACATGACATGTCCTTCATGTTAATTTATCTACATTAACAGGCTACATCTAATTAAATAGCTACCTATATTGTACAATGGATTTTAGGAGGCCTCCAAATGTGGATAAAAGAAAAGTCAAATTCCTATTCTATGGAAACCATATACAAACTAGTTACACTGAACAAAGGACAATAGAAATGACCCAATAAGGATTTTTCTCCATTTTCCAAGACTATTTAAACTCTACCTAAAGTGCCTGCTTCTCTACAAAGCTTCCTTTGACTGCTTCATTTAGAATGGCACCTCCTTTTCTGCTCCCAAAGCACTAACTTATACCTGAGATACAGCTCTTCCAGACAGGCTGACACACACAACACCATGTGTCTGTTCTCCCATAGATTGTGAGCTTGCTTTTATGGATAATTATTGTAGCTAATATTTATTGAGGATTGTTCTTTCTGTCATGCTCTCTAATAAGTCTTTAAAAGAATTATCTCATTTGCTCATCAAACAACTCTTTGATGTGGTACTATTATTCATCCTCATTTTACAGATAAGAAAGGCCATGGACAGTTAAATAATAAGTCCAAGTTCACAAAGCTACCATGTTTCCCCCAAAATAAGACGTAGCCGGACAATCAGCTGTAATGTGTCTTTTGGAGCAAGAATTAATATAAGACCCAGTCTTATTTTACTATAATATAAGACCCGGTATAATATAATATAATTATATGCCTGAATGTAAGGCCATGTCATAACCACTGCCCCATGTTCCCTCTTGGCGTGGGTAGAGACCATCTCTTATCCATCATTGCCACCCCACTGTACCCAGCTGAGTGTCTGGAACAGGGAGTTGCTCAGTCATTGCTGATTGGTATTACATGGAGTAGAAATGCCGGGGTCAGTGAGCACCCTTGCTGTGACTGATTGTCGTCTGACTGCTCTGCTATGAAGAGTAGGAGAGTGCTGGAGCATACGTCAATCTCTCTATGGAAATGTGTTGACTGGTAGTATCTTTACACTAATGAAATAGGGATTGATATGAATGATATCAATTTAACTCAATATGAAGTTCAAGGCTAAAAATTGCTAAGCAAATTTAATCCCTAAAAATGATGATCCTTAAACTGCCCTGGGTAGAGAGTCAAACCCAGTTCAAACCCTACACAGAACAGGAAGAGGAGGAAGAGAAATGGGAAGAAGAAGAAGAAGAAGAAGGAGCAGGAGGAAGAGGAAGAGGAAGAGGAAGAGGAAGAGGAAGAAGAAGAAGAAGAAGAAGAAGAAGAAGAAGAAGAAGAAGAAGAAGAAGAAGAAGAAGAAGAAGAAGAAGAAGAAGAAGAAGAAAAGGTCTACTTTTCGACTATAGTTCTGACTTCCACATCTCTTGACTCAAATCCAACCGAGAAAGCAGTCTCTACACATAAAACAGACGTCAAAAGAGGGCGTGCACATTAAATTCCAAATGAATTATACAAACAAAAATCCCCTTGTTAGTTTTGTGGGAAGAGAGAATAACAAGAATGAAGCAAACATACAGAGAGTGAAGGAGGAACCCTCCCAGTCAGACAGAAGGGAGAAAGAGAAGCAGGGAAACAGGAAGGTGCATGGAACAATAAACACAGATTGGTTTGACTGAAGCAAACAATTGAGTAAGGGGGCGATAGGGATTATATAAACACATACAACATCTTTATATTGACCAAATAGTGGTGATATAGGATTTCATGCACTAACCCACAGCAGTGGTTAGAAAACACTTAGAGGACTGTGTTAGGAAATACAGCCATGTGCCTCATCACGGCGTTTTAGCCCATGACAACCGCATATATAATGATGGGCCCATAAGATTATAATGGAGCTAAAAATTTCCTATTGCCTAGTGACGATGTAGCCGTCCTAATGTTGTAGCTCAACACATTACTCACATGTTTGTGGTGATGATGGTGTAAACAAGCCTATCGCACTGCCAGTCATATGAAAGCATATCACATGCAATTATGTACCCTACATAGTACTTGATAATGATAATAAATCACTATGTTACTGGTTTATGTATTCATCATACTATGTTTTTAATCATTGCTTGAGAGTGTACTCTTTCTACTTATGTGTGGAATCTAAAACAAATGAAAAAAAAACATAGATACAGAGAACAGATCGGTTGTTGCCAGAGGCAGGGGTGGGCAAAATGGGGGAAGGTGGTCAAAAGGTACAAACTCTTGGTTATAAATATGTGCCAGGGGGTGAAATAAACAGCATGATGACTATAGTTAATAATAGCATGTATATTTGAAAGTTGCTAACGGAGTAGATCTTAGAAGTTCTTATCACAAGAAAAAAAATCGTAATTTATGTGTGGTGAGAATGTTAACGAGAATTATTGTGGGGATCATTTTGCATTGTATACATATATCGAATCATTATGTCATACACCTGAAACTGAGATAATGTTGAATGTCAATTATATCTCAAATAAAAATGGTTGGTGGAATTTGGCTTATAGCAACCTCTCATTTGGGATGGAGCCTCTAAGATGATCTAATTCAGCCTGATTTATGCAGAGCAGGGCTCCCCTGCTCACTGTTACAAACACACTTCCATGAGGAGGAAGGTCACACAAGACAAGGTAGCCCTTTCAGAAAAAGGGTCATAATTGCTCATTTCCACATTTAGAAACCTCTCTCCCTCCTAAAGCTGTCAACACTCGCAAGTGCACTTCTTTCAGTATCCCAGAATATACTTTCCAGCATTCACACCTGCCACTTGCTATCTTACCATCCTTTGGCCTATCTTAGGATTCAACTTCTCCTTAACAATGCTGCATCCATCCAGTGTTAATCTACCAGGATTTTCCTTATTAAAAAATGTAAGAAACATGAGAATTGAATAATTCTCTTTCCTTATCTGCTCTTTCTCTTCCTTTATTCTTCTTTGAGACGTAGCATTAAAACCGCCATTTTAGCTTTGAGACCCAGTTCTTTTAGGTCCTGAGACTCTCGTTTACTATCCTTGATTGTAGGGCTCTCCTCTCATTCGTTCTATCTGTGACGAGGCTGGTGTAAGAGTTCTGGTACAGCCAGTGTGCGTCCTGTACTTCCTCACAGACGCTTTTGTGGAATCCACCGTCAGTTTCATACTTCACACATTCCTCCCTTCTTAAACATCTTCTTTTCTTGAGTGCACAAATATGAACTCTGACCTATCTTTTTCCTAAATTAAAAAAAAAAAAATCAGCCCTTTCTAAAGCTTGAATATAAGTCTGTTGTGCTTACACTAACCTTCTTGAGGATAAGGAAGAAATCATTTAAGATGGCATGGTCACTCTTTCCCATCACTGTATCACTAAATAACTTTTCTTTTGGCCAGAGTTAAGTCAAAAGAAATGGTTCTCTTCTTTGCCCTCTGAATTACTTGGAAGATGCAACTATTAGCAAAGTAAAATCAAAAAGGGACTTCCAGTCCTTATGTAGGAGACTTATGTCCAGCCCTGCCATTCATAATGTGAGCCATAAGCATACATATCTCTGCAGGTTTTTTTTTGCCTTTTGATTCTTTATCCATGTGCTTTTGTCTGCACTTGAACCCAATCACTGAAATTTCATGGCAGTCTTTTAGAGGCATAGAACATTAATTTTTCTTGTAAGTGATTTTCTGATGAAAAGACATTATTTTAATTGGGGGAGGGTGGGTTGCCAGAGCTTGCTAAGCAGGAGCAAATCTAAGGGGTGGGCAGTTAGCTCAGTTGTTTAGAACATGGTGTTAATAACACCAAGGTTACAGGTTCGATCCAAAAACAAACAAACAAACAAAGAAAAACACCTATTTAAATGCTGTCTTTATGTGAAATGGTGTCTCTCTCTTCTGCCTCTAACTTCCCTGCCCTAGAATCCTGTAGTAGAGTTATGGGAAATGTGTGATGCTGAGAACAGTTCCTTTTGGAACATGTGTTTCATTTGATCCAGTGCTGCTCTTTTATGGACAAAAATGGGAAGGCTCTGTGTTTGGAGGTAAGGAGATAAGGTGACAGTAATGTTCGGTATAAATGTGTACTTATACCTCATAAAAAGCAGATTGAAGCTCTACCTCCCGTAATGTAAATAGCAAACAAACAAACCAAAGCAGTGCGCAGTGAAACGTGAAGGAGAGATTTTAGTGTCTGAGCTCCACACACCTTCAGCCCGGGCTGACTCAGCTTCATAGAATTCCTCACCAACTCCCATCCCCAGGGCATGTCAGTACAGTGGCTTAAACAACCTTCCAACCGCAACCCCCTAAACATTAAATGAAGGGAACGACCCAATCAGCAGTCCAAGGAGGAACATCAAATCCATTTTGGATGCCTTAAATATAAAGAGAAAAGCAAGAGGGTCATTTTCACATGTAGTTTCCAAATCTTTTCTGGTCAGAGGGATTAGAGTTTATCATCAGTTGTTTTCAGACTTAAAGATTTTAGAATCAATTTTCTATAATCAGGGCACCAAAGGCACATAAAACAGATAGATGCAGCATTTTCCTACTAATGGGAGAAATAAAACAAATAAAGGGTGATGTTCCATACAATCTATAACTTATGAAAAAAAGTTGTAAGAAAAGTCTTCAAAATGTTAAAAATGATTTTTCTAGATATAGGGATGACAGGTAATCTTGAGGGGTTTTTTTCTAGTCTTTATTTTCTAAACTTTTCTCAGTGAATATACGACAGGATTTTTTTTTTAAGTTTATTTTCAGATTGAACAGCATAACCATTTTTGTTTTCCAATTTATAATCTTTTAATTCATTTTTACTTATAAAAATAATGTAAGAATGTATTTTAATTGTAAAAAAATCCAAAAAGTGGATCTTAAGAACATTGAAACTATGGAAGTGTGCTGTCCCTTGTATTAGGTTGGTAACTGCGGTTTTAATTGCGCAGTTAGTAACTGTGGTTTTTGCAATTATTTCTAACCTTTTAACCACAATTACTTTTGCACCAACCTCGGAGTAGCCACTAGCTACATATGGCTATTGAACATGTGAAATATGGCTAGTCCATGTTGAGGTGTGCTGTAAGTGTAATGTAAATGAACGAATTAATACTTTTTTGTCATGATTATGTGTTGAATTACTATTTTTGTATATATCTGGTTTGATCAAACATAATATTGAAATTAATGTCATCTGTTCCTTTTTACTTTTCGTCATACAGCTATAGAGAATTAAAGATTCCATGTGTGGTATACATTTGTGGCACATTCTATTTTTGTGGGACAGTGCTGGAATAGAGAGCCCTCTCCTGGCTACCATCGTACTGTCCTACTCAGACATAATCGCTATTAGTAATATAGTTGTATCCTCCACTTTTCTATGTATTTGAATCTTTTACATATGTAAAAATATGCCTTTACCCATAAATGGGGATCCAATTTTCAATACTGTTATGCAATTCGCTTGCTGTACTTAATATTAGATATGATACACATGTTTCAGTTATTTACTGCTGCTTAACAAACCAACCCAAATTTAGTGGCTTAAAAGAACAAGTTTTTGTTTTTTAGTTTGTTTGTTTTTGTTTTTCATGACTGTGGGTTGACTGGGAGATTCTGCTAGTTTCACCTGGACTCATTCATGCAGCTATTATATTCAGCTAGAGGCTGAGGTGGGCTGGAAGACCAACAGGAGGGTCTTCTGGGGCCTTGGTGGTAGCTGATGAGTGACTGTCTTGGTTCTTGACCACATGACCTCCAGCCACCCAGTAGGCTACAACAGCTCCTTTACATGAGAGTTTAGAAACAATGGTTCAATCAATTACATTGCAAGTAAGCACTTATGATCGTAGCTGCTCATTGAGTACTTAGTTGTAGATTTCTGTAAATGCTATTAACATGTTTATATTGACATCTTGTGTATTCAACTAGATTATACATTTCTTTAAAAATGAGATTTTTGTTTTATAAGAAGCACTTAGCATAGTATCTTGCACATAATCCCTTTTAATTTAATAATTCATTGATGGATTCATCAGTCTTCAAGAGCAGACATTAAAAAGCCTATGGGAGGGGCTGGCCCAGTGGTTCAGGTGGTTAGAGCTCCATGCACCTAACTCCGAAGGCTGTGGGTTCGATTCCAACATGGACCAGTGGGCTCTCAACCACAAGGTTGCCAGTTCAATTCCTCCAGTCCTGCAAGGGATGGTGGGCAGCACCCCCTGCAACTAAGATTGAACACGGCACCTTGAGCTGAGCTGCCTCCCAGGTGGCTCAGTCGGTTGGAGCGCGGGCTCTCAACCACAAGGTTGCCAGTTCGATTCCTTGACTCCCACAAGGGATGGTGGACTGCACCCCCTGTAACTAAAATTGAACACAGCACCTTAAGCTGAGCTCCCGCTGAGCTCCCGGATGGCTCAGTTGGTTAGAGCACATCCTCTCAACCACAAGGTTGCCGGTTAGACTCATGCAGGGGATTGTGGGCTGTGCCCCCTGCTATTAGCAACAGCAACTGTTCCTGGAGCTGAGCTGCGCCCTCCACAACTAAGATTGAAAGGACAACAACTTGACTTGGAAAAAAAAAAAAGTCCTGAAGTACACACTGTTCCCCAATAAAGTCCTGTTCCCCTTCCCCAATAAAATCTTAAAAAAAAAAAAAAAAAAAAGCCTATGGGAGCTGGGTTGCAATGTGTGTGAAGCAAGTGGCATATACAATGAGATTCGGTGATCTGGACTACGGTAAACTGAAGAATGCAAGACTGGTTTTTAGTGGGGAAAATGTTGTAAGTGATACAAAACATATCTGCTGGCTTCGTTTAGCCTAACATGTGACAGGTATTTCAGTGTTTCTCAAAGTGTGGTCCACACAACCTTTACATCAGAATCATGAAGTGAGGGCATGTTTAAAACACAGCTTCTTTTATACAACCACTAGAATGGCTAAAATGAAGCCATCTGGTCTGGGCTTTTCTTTAGGGAGGTTTTGGTTACTGATTCAGTTTGCTTAATCATTTTTGATCTGTTCAGATTTTCTATTTCTTCATAATTCAGTCCTGATGGATTGTATGTTTCTAGGAATTTATCCGCTTCATCTAGATTATCCAATAATTTGTTGGCATATAATTATTCATTGCAGTCTCTTTATGACCCTTTGCATTTCAGTGCTTTCAGTTGTAATATCCCCTTTTTGATTTATAATTTTGAGTCCTCTTTATTTTCTTCACACTCTAGCTAAAGGTTTGTCAATTTTGTTTATCTTTTCAAAAAACCAACTTAGTTTTGTTCATATTTTTTATTGCTTTTCTATTTTCTGCATCACTTTTTTTCTGCTTTGACCTTTTTTATCTCCTTCCTTCTGATAACTTTTTGGGGGCTTAGTGTGTTCTTCTTTTTCTAATTTGCCAAGGTGTCAAGTTAGATTGGTTATCTGGTATCTTTCCTTTTTTAAAATGTAGGCATTGATAGCTATAAACTTCCTTCTTAGCACTGCTTTTGCTCCATCCTATAAGATGTGGTTTATTGTGTTTCCATTTTCATTAGTTTCAAGATATTTTTTAACTTCCCTTTCCACTTTTTTCTTTTTAAATTAAAGTTTATTGGGGTGACAATTGTTAGTAAAGTTACATAGATTTCAGGTATATAATTCTATATTACATCATCTATAAATCACATTGTGTGTTCACCACCCAGAGTCAGTTCTCATTCCATCACCATATATTTGATCCCCTTTATCCTCATCTACCACCTCCCGCTCCCCTTACCATCTGGAAACCACTAAACTATTGTCTGTGTCTATGAGTTTTTGTTTCTCATATGTTTGTCTTGTTCTTTTGTTGTTTTTGGTTTATATACCACACATCAGTGAAATCATATGGTTCACTACTTTTTCTGTCTGACTTATTTCACTTAGAATTATAATCTCAAGATCCATCCATGTTGTCACAAATGGTACTACTTCATATTTTCACTGCCAAATAGTATTCCATCATGTATATATACCACAACTTCTTTATCCGTTCATCTATCGAAGGACGTTTTGGTTTCCATGTCTTGGACACCGTAAATAAAGCTGCAATGAACATTGGAGCACACGTGTCTTTATGAATAAATGTTTTCAGATTTTTTTGGGTAGATACCCATGAGAGGGATTGCTGGGTCATATGGTAATTCTATTCGTAATTTTTTGAGGAACCTCCACACTGCCTTCCATAGCAGCTGCACCAGTCTGCACCAAAAGTGTATGAGGGTTCCTTTTCCTCCACAGCCTCTCCAACACTTGTTACTATTTGTCTTGTTGATAATATCCATTCTAACGGGGGTGAGGTGATATCTCATTGTGGTTTTTATTTGCATTTCTCTGATGATTAGTGATGTTGAGCATTTTTTCATATGTCTATTTTCATTTGTATGTCCTCTTTGGAGAAATGTCTCTTCAGGTCCTCTGCCCATTTTTCAATTGGGTTGTTTGTTTTTTTCTTGTTGAGTTGCATGAGTTCCCTGTATATTTTGGATATTAGCCCCTTATCAGAGGTACTGTTTGCAAAAATCTTCCCCCATTCAGTTGGTTGCCTCTTTATTTTGCTGATGGTTTCTTTTGCTGTGCAGAAGCTTTTAATTTTGATATAGTCCCATTCATTTATTTTAGCTTTTACTTCCCTTGCCTTTGGAGTCAAATTCATAAAATGCTCTTTGAACCCAAGGTCCATAAGTTTAGTACCTATGTTTTCTTCTATGCAGTTTGTTGTCTCAGGTCTTATGCTTAAGTCTTTGATCCATTTTGAGTTACTTTTGGTACATGATGACAGATAGCAGTCCAGTTTCATTCTTTTACACGTGGCTTTCAATTCTGCCAGCACCATTTATTGAAGAGGCTGTCTTTTTCCATTGTATGTTTTTGCTTCTTTGTCAAAAATTATCTGTCCATGTTGATGTGGGTTTATTTCTGGGTTCTCATTGCTATTCCATTGATCTATGTGTCTGTTTTTCTGCCAATACCATGCTGTTTTGATTATTGTTGCTCTGTAGTACAAGCTAAAGTCAGGGAGTGTGATACCTGCATTATTGTTCTTTTTTCTTAGGATTGCTTTGGCTATTGGGGTCTTTTGTGGTTCCATACAAATCTGATGATTTTTTGTTCTATTTCTTTAAAAAATGTCATTGGGATTTGATGGGGATTCATTAAATCTGTATATTGCTTTGGGTGATATGGCCATTTTAACTATGTTGATTCTTCCAATCCATAAGCACGGAATGTCTTTCCATTTCTTTGTGTCTTCTTCAATTTCTTTTAAAAATGTCTTATAGTTTTCTGCATATAGGTCTTTCACATCCTTGGTTAAGTTTATTCCTAGTTATTTCATTATTTTTGCTGCAATTGCAAAACAAATTGGTTTTTTTAATTTCTTTTTCTGAGATTTCATTGTTAGTATATAGGAATGCAATGGACTTTTGTACATTGATTTTGCAGCCAGCAACTTTACTGTATTCGTTGATTATTTCTAATAGCTTTTTGGTGGAGTCTTGAGGGTTTTCTATATATAGCATCATGTCATCTACAAAGAGTGACAATTTAACTACTTCATTCCCAATTTGGATGCCTTTTATTTCTTTCTCTTGCCTCATTGCTCTGGCGAGGACTTCCAACATTATGTTGCAAAGCAGAGGTGATAGGGGACAGCCCTGTCGTGTTCCTGAACGTACAGCAAAGGGCTTCAGTTTTTCACCATTAATTCTGAGATTAGCTGAGGGTTTGTTATATATGGTCTTTATTATGTTAAGGTATTTTCCTTCTATACATATTTTATTAAATGTTTTAATCATAAATGGATGTTGTATCTTGTCAAGTGCTTTTTCTGCATCAATTGATATAATCATATGTTTTTTGTCCTTTATTTTGTTTATGTGATGTAGCACATTGATGGATTTGCATATGTTGAACCATCTTTGTGCCCCTGGGATGAACCCCACTTGGTCGTGATGAATAATCTTTTTAATGCATTGTTGCATTCGATTTGCTAGAATTTTGTTTAGGATTTTTGCATCTGTATTCATCAGAAATATTGGTCTGTAGTCTCCTTTTTGGGTTGTCCTTACCAGGTTTTGGTATCACGGTAATGTTGGTCTCATAAAATGAGTTAGGGAGTACTGTCTCTTCTTCAATTTTTTGGAAGAATTTGAGCAGGATTGGTATTAGATCCTCTTTGAAGGTTTGGTAGAATTTACTAGTGAAGCCATCTGGTCTCGGACTTTTGCTTTTGGGAAGGTTTTGGATGACTGATTCAATTTCGTTACTGGTGAACGTTCTGTTTAGATTTTCCAGGTCTAGCCTAGGAAACCTATAAGTTTCTAAGAACTTGTCCATTTCTTCTAGGTTATTGAATTTTGTGGCATATAGTCCTTCATAGTATTATTGGATGGATCCTTTGTATTTCTGTGGCGTCTGTGATAACTTCCCCTTTTTCATTTCTGATTTTGTTTATTAGTGTCTTCTCTCTTTTTATCTTAGTGAGCCTAGCCAAGGGTTTGTCAATTTTCTTAATCTTTTCAAAGAGCCAGCTCTTTGTCACATTAATTTTTTATATTGTCTTTTTGTTCTCTATTTCATTTAGTTCTGCTCTGATTTTTATTATTTCCTTTGGGAAATAATAAAAATGACTTTGGGTTTCATTTGTTCTTATTTTTCTAGTTCTTTAAGGTGTAACATCAGATTATTTATTTTGGGATTTTTCTTGTTTCTTGAGATAGGCCTGTAATGATATAAATTTCCCTCTTAAAACTGCTTTCGCTGCATCCCAAAATTTTTGGTAGCATGTATTTTCATTCTGATTTGTTTCTACGAATCTTTTGATCTCTCCTCTAATTTCTTCTTTGACCTGGTCATTCTTTAAAAGAATGTTGTTTAATCTCCATGTATTTGTGGTTTTTCCTGCTTTCTTTTTGCAGTTGATATCCAACTTCAAAGCCTTGTGATCAGAGAATATGCTTGGTATGATTTCAGTCTTCTTAAATTTGCTGAGGTTAGTTTTATGTCCCAATATATGGTCTATCCTGGAGAATGTTCCATGTACACTAGAAAAAAATGTGTAGTCTATGTTTTTGGATGAAGTGCTCTATAAATGTCAATTATGTCCATTTCATCTAATGTGTCATTTAGGGCTGCTATTTCTTTCTTTATTTTTGTTTGGATGATCTATCCATTGCTGTCAATGATGTATTTAGTTCTCCTACTATAATTGTGTTTTGGTCAATTTCTCCCTTTAGTTCTGTCAATAGTTGCTTGGTATATTTCAGTGCTCCCTGATTAGGGACATAAATATTGATGACTGTTATGTTTTCTTGTTGTATAGTCCCCTTTATCATTATGAAATGTCCATCTTTGACACTTTTTTTAAAATTTATTGGGGTGACAATTGTTAGTGAAATTACATAGATTTCAGGTGTACAATTTTGTATTACATCATGTATAAATCCCATTGTATGTTCACCACCCAGAGTCAGTTCTCCTTCCATCACCATATATTTGATCCCCCTTACCCTCATCTCCCACCCTCCTCCCCTCTTACCCTCTGGTAACCAGTAAACTATTGTCTATGTCTATGAGTTTTTGTTTCTCATTTGTTTGTCTTGTTCTTTTGTTGTTTTTGATTTATATACCACATATCAGTAAAATCATATGGTTCTCTGCTTTTTCTGTCTGACTTATTTCGCTTAGCATTATACTCTCAAGATCCGTCCATGTTTCACAAATGGTCCTATATCATCTTTTCTACCACCGAATAGTATTCCATTGTGTATATATACCACAACTTCTTTATCCATTCATCTATTGAAGGACGTTTTGGTTGTTTCCATGTCTTGGCCACCGCAAACAAAGCTGCAATGAACATTGGAGCACACGTGTCTTTATGTATAAATGTTTTCAGATTTTTTTGGTAGATACCCATGAGAGGGATTGCTGGGTCATATGGTAATTCTATCCATAATTTTTTGAGGAACCTCCACACTGCCTTCCATAACGGCTGCACCCATCTTTGTCTCTTGTTACTGTTTTTATCCTGAAGTCTGTTTCACCTGATATCAGTATGGCTACACCTGATTTTCTCTGGATACCATTTGCTTGGAGTGTCAATTTCCACCCTTTCATTTTGAGTCTGTGTTTCTCCTTGTAGCTGAGATATGTCTCTTGGAAGCAGTATACGGTTGGGTTTAGTTTTTTGATCCAATCTGCTCCTCTGTGCTTTTTTATTGGTGAGTTCAGTCCATTTACATTTAGGGTGATTATTGATATGTGAGGATTTCCTGTCATTCTAGCTTTAGTTTTCTGGTAAGACTGTGTCTCCATTGTTTTGTTGCCTTTTTGTTGTTGTCTATTATTTCTGTGTGGTGGTATTCTATGATATTTTTCCTCTGTTTCTTCTTTTATTACAGTATATATTTCAGTTCTGGATTCTTTTTGAGTGGTTATCATTAAATTTATGTAAAAGAAATTTGATATTAGGAATATTCCATTTTATTCAAGATGCTTATTTCTTCATTCCCATATTCCAGTTCAGGCCTTTACTCTCCCCCCTTTTATTTTTCAGTTGCCACAAATTGTCCCTATTGATGATGGTCGAATAGGCTCCTTCAGTATTTCATGTAGTGCAGATCGTGTCTTAGAAAATTCCCGCAGCTTCTGTATGTCTGGAAAGGTCTTCATTCCTCCTTCGTATCTAAAGGATATCTTTGCTTGATATATTATTCTTGTCTCACAATTTCTCTCTTTCAATAGTTTGAATATTTGGTTCCACTCCCTTCTGGCTTGTAGAGTTTCTGTTGAAAAATCTGATGACATTTTAATGGAACTTTTCATTGTAGGTTACCGTCTTCTTTTCCCTGGCTACCTTGAGGATTCTTTCTTTGTCATTTATTATAGACAGCTTCAATACAATGTGCCTTGGAAAAGGCCTGGTGGGGTTGAGGTAATTAGGTGTTCTATTTGCTTCTTGGATTCGAGGATCCAGTTCTTTCCACAAGTTTGGGAAGTTCTCGTCGATGATTTGTTTGAATATACTCTCTGTTCCCTTCTCTCTTTCTTCTCCTTCTGGTATGCCCATTATTCTTATATTGCTCTTTCTGATGGAGTAAGAAAGTTCTTGTAGAGTTCTTTCATTTCTTTTAAGTCTCAAGTCTTTTTCTTCTTCCATCTGTGTCATTTCCCAATTTCTGTCTTCGATGTCACTGATTCTTTCCTCCATCTGGTCAACTCTACTACCTAAGCTGGCTATTTCATTCTTCATTTCTTTCATTGAGTTCTTAATCTCCAGAAATTCTATTTGGTTCTTTTTTAAAATTTCAATCTCTTTGGTAAAATGTTCATGTTGTTCTTTGATTGTGTTTCTGAGTTCATTAAACTGCCTGTCCGTGTTTTCTTGCATCTGAGTTTTTTCAAAACTGCAATCTCGAATTCTCTGTCATTTAAGTCACATACTTCCATATCTTTAAGTTCATTTTCTGGAGACTTTTCATTTTCTTTCTGAGCTGTCTTGTTGCCTTGGTTGTTCATGGCAATTAATGATTTATTTCTCTTCCTAGACATCTACAGGAAGTGGGTTCTGCAACAGGTTGATAGAAAGAAGTTTTTATTTTGTTTTCCAGTAGGTGTTGATAGAATGTTTTATTTTCTCTGTGACTACAGCCTTTTATTCTGTCTCACACTGTAGTGTTATGTTTTCTCTGCACTATTCCAGCTTCTCACTCAATGGGGGGGATTCCCTGGAAGGCAGGCTTCTCTGTGAACTATTCACCTGGGTCATATGGCACCGCCTCTGGGGGGGAGGGGGATGTGGAGAGCTTCTGATGTTCCAAAGCTCTTCCTGCACCAGATTCAAAGCCCGTTTGTTTCAGCAGCTCTGTTTACTCCTGCAGGGATCCACCCAGAAAGGTGGGGACAGGGGTAGGGTGAATTGTGAGAGGTGGCCCAGAACAATGGCAGTGACCACAACCACAGCCAGCCTTGCTTCTACAGCTCCCTCCCCTTTGCCGGAACTAGTTGGGCTGTGAGTCCATGTCTGTGGACCACAGTTCTCAGAACTGCAAATATTCTGTTCTTTTGATCTGACAGTGCTACTGTTCTGCTTCTAGCACTGGTCAGGTGGGGGAAGGGTGACCTCTGGGAGGGTAGGTAGGGGGCAGCTGGGCTCAGTGCCTAAGGCTTCTGTGTTCTGCTCAGCAGTGAGGGCTTAAACCACCGTTTTCAGCCTTCTTCCCTCAGTCTTTGCTCTGAAGTCTCTACCCTGAGCTTTGGGTTCAGCCGTGTTATATGCTGTCCCCTCAGCCCTGTGGGCCATAAACGGAGCCCTAGTAGTCGAAGTTCTTCCTTCTCCTGCAGCTGCGGTAGTTCCGGGATGCAGCGAGCTCAGAGCACCAAGCTCGGTCTGTGTTTTACGCCCACAATGCCCCATCTCCACACTGTTCCCTTCCCTCCTCCCCTGCTCACATAATTTGCCCACCTTTAGATTATTTCAGTAGTGAGCTTCTTAGGCTTCCCTGTCCAAGGGAGTCCTTTGTGGAGTTATAGTTGTTCAATTTGTTGTAAATTCCAATGGAGATTTCAAGAGGCTCACCTCACACTGCAATTTTTATGACATCCCCCCTTTTCACTTTTCCTTTGACCCATTGGTTGTTTGGGTGTGTTTTCACATACTTGTTAGTTTCTAGTTTTCTCCTGTTATTGATTTTTAGTTTCATACCATTGCAGTTGGGAAAGATACTTGGTATGATTTCAATATTCTTAAATTGGCTAACACTTGTTTTGTGATCTAAAATATGATCTAACTGAGAAAATGTTCTCTGTGTGTTTGAGAAGAGTGGACTTCTGCTGCTTTTGGATGGAATTTCCGAATGTGTTTGTTAGATGCTCTTGTTTTAAAGTGTTCAAATCTAATGTTTCCGTATTGATTTTCTGTTTGGATGATCTATCTGTTGTTGAATGTGAGGTATTGGAGTCCTCTATGGTTATTGTATTATTGTCTATTTCTCTCTTCAGCTCTGTTAGTATTTGCTTAATCTTTAGGTTCTCCAATGTTGGGTGCATATGTGTTTACAATTGTTATATCCTCTTGATGAATTGACCCATTTATCATCAAATAATGACCTTCTTTGTCTCTTGTTATAGCTTTGGACTTAAAGTCTATTTTGTCTAAGTGTAGTTACCTGTACTCTTTTTTTGTTTCCATTTGCAGGGAATATCTTTGAGGCTAAAAGTCCTGGAAGCTAAAGTGTCTTTTATGGGCAGCATATTGTTGGGTTTTCCTTTTTCAGCCATTCAGCCATTCTAAGCCTTTTGATTGGAGAATTTTCAATTTAGAGTAATTATTGATAGGTGAGGACTCATTATTGCCATCTTGTTAATTGTTTTCTAGCTGTTTTGTAGTTCCTTTGTTCTGTAATGGGTTGGTAGAGTAATTTTTTTAAAACAAAGGATGAAACAGGTTGAGAGAGTTCGAGTAACTTACTGAAGGTTCACAAGTAAGTGGGAGATCACTTGCTCTTAGTCTAAAGTCCTTTCGAGAACATCAAATTGTAGACGTGGAAACAAATGTACTTTTGGAGATAGCTAAAACTCTTTAAAGAATAAGTTTTTCATTACACATTTAAAGATAAAGCTCAAAATGCAAATTTTTACCTAAAGTGGGGAAACATTAACAAATGTACCATAGGCTTTCAATATGTATTTATTCTGTTTTTTTAATTAAAGTTTATTGGGGTGACAATGGTTAGTAAAGTTACATAGGTTTCAAGTGTACAATTATGTAATACATCATCTATTATATATACTATATATCACATTACACAATGTGATATATAGTTCACCACCCAGGGTCAGTTCTCCTTCCATCACTATATATTTGATCCCAAGGGTAAACAGGCTTTCAATATTTAAAAAATTAAACTAATGCCAGGATTATAGATGCTTTAAGACATGGTAGTTAATAGAAAAGTTCTAGATTGAAAATAATTTTTTGCAAAAGTGTACATCTGTATGTGTATATATCTACTTACAAAATATATTGCTTTGGATGTTTGTGCCATTTCTTTTTTTAAATGATATTAAGAAATTACTGTATTTTAGGTGCAATAAATGTGCCATTTCTTAGTTAACACTTTACATGCTTTGTCCACAGCTGCTTCATTTCCATCCCTACACTTCAAGCCACCACATTACTTTTTAATTACCTATGACTCATTTTTAGTTCACTGTAATAATTAAGTAAGATTGTTTAGCCAATAGAGCACTTTCATGAGTAAAAATTTCAGATTTTAGTTCAGGTTTCACATTTCATATCTGAACCTCACATTTATCAGATACCATGAACCTGTTTTTATTTAAAAGAACAATTACATATTCATTGCAAACAGTATAAAAGCAATAAGTATACTTCCCTCCATCATATACAAAATGTGTGTGTGTGTGTGTGTGTGCGTGTGCGTGTGTGTATGTGTGTGTGTGACATTTTGCTATGAAATTCCCTGCACTTAGATGTTCTGGACTTTATTCACTTATGAGTGTAGCATTTCCCAGACTATAGTTTTTACCTTAGGGCTTTGGTACATTTCATAAAAAGGAAAATACAGACAGTAGAATAGAGGCAAAAGTAGAAGACTTCAAGCATAAGAGTCCATCATGTGCATGTTGCCGGAAAGCATAATGAGGCCCTCCTCCTCTGGGCTTCAGTGACTAAAGGTGGCAAAGATACAAACAGTGCAAGGAGTCAAAAGAAATAGTTTTCCTCCATGGGAAAGATGGCATGATTCAAGGTGAATGGAATGATTAAGAAGGAATGTTTATTGGATTCAGTTACTCAGCTAATAATTGATCTACCTTTCACTTGGATTTTAAACATTTGCTTGAAAAATGATTTTACATCAATTTTTGTTTCTTTGGGAAAGCTCCCATGTGTAGTTTACTGATAGCATCTCTGAAGGACAGAATTATTAAAGTTTGGCTGATGTTCCAGATGATGAAGGAGCCAGAAGACTGCTACAAGTGAAGTGTTTGTATGGTCTCAAAATGTCAGGATGGTACGGATACTGAAACAGAAAATAAAAGATATTAATTGTTTTGATGTTTAGGTAATTCAGACTCTTCCATGTGACAGTCTAAGGAGCATTTGATGTGTCTCAGTGAAAAGCTGTCTGTGTTTCCTGCCACTCCATTCCTATCCCTATGCATTCAAGTCAATTCAAACATCAACTCACCTTTTCCTGGTTCACTCTTGTGTTTTCTTTAACCTTACACTCGCACATAACATCCTGAACATGACAGTCATTTAGACTTCATTATATACTAGCATCCTCAAAAACTCATTTTTGAGAGCCTACAAGCCTGGCATAACAATGAATTCAAAACAACAACGGGTACTTTTCTGCATCCACTACCCCCATGATGCCTATGAAAAAGCTTGTGGGGAAGGGAGGCAAAAAAAAGAAGCAGGTTCTAAAGTTTACCCTTGACTGCACCCACTGGTAGAAAATGGAATCCTGGAGGCTGCCAATTTTGAGCAGTTTCTTCCTGAGAGAATCAAAGTGAATGGAAAAGCTGGGAATCTCGGTGCAGGGGGGTTGTGATCATTGAGAGGAGCTAGAGCAAGATCAGTACAACTTCTGAGGTGACTTTTTCTAAAAACTCTGTGAAATAATTCACTAAAATTATTCGCAGAATAATAATCCTCATGATTGGTTGCACGTAGTTGCTAACAGCACAGAGAGTTACAATTGTGTTACTTCCAGATTAACCAAGATGAAGAGGAGGAGGAAGATGAGGATTAAAACTCATTTATCTGGAATATGTTGTATGAGTTCTTGAATAAAACTTGGGAACCAAAACAAAACAAACAACCCCCCCAAAAAAAAAACCAAAACAACAATGGATAATGACATATAATGAGGTTTTGCTATTTCTCCCATGCTCTGTTAGATGCTTCTTGTGCATTTTGTCATTTAAACCTCAACTTAAACAACAACTCTATGAGGCAGGTTCTAGTGTTTCCATTTTAGAGATAAAAACACTAAGGCCTAAAGAGATATGTAACTTGCTCTAGGTCACATATCTAGTGTGGGGTGCTGGGATATAAACCCAAATACAAAATTGCACAAATTACAAGATGACAGGTAACTTGACTGAAAGAACTGATGATGAAATAAAGGTAAGACCATGTTGAAGGTTTAACAGAGCTCTGATAAAGAGATGTTAGGGAGTCTTAGAAGTAGATAGTAAAGTTGATTTGTATTCAGAGAGACTTCATTCTTGGGAAGATAAGAAATGTAACATTTACACTGGAACTCATGTCCTTCTAAAAATCATCTTTTGATGGATACTTTTAGAAAAAGAAGGTCTTCATGCCTTTAAAAAATTGTATATATATACACACACACATATACATATGTATATATACATGTATACATATGTATGTGAGATATATCATATGTATACATATGATATATGTATGTATACATATATATCAACATATATATAACAAGAAAAATATATGTAAATAATTTAGAAACTAAAGGACAGTGTAAATAAAGTAAAAATAATCTGTAATTCCACAATTTACAGTTAATCAGTGTTAATATTTCTTGAATTTTGATCCTTTTTCTAGACTGAATTTTGATCAACTTTTTTCTAGACATACGTAAATTTTTTATTGTGCTTGTGGAAAACTTGGGATCATATTGTACATATGTCTGTATTCTCTATTCTGTAACTTAAAATTATATCATGAGAATTTCTCAATTTAATGAAATCATCCCTTTTTAATGGCTTCATTAATTTCTACTGTGTGGTTGGAATTTCTTTAACTATCCCCCTACTGTTGGGCTTTTAGGATGTTTCTAGTTTTTGATATTATAGACAATAGAAGAACATGATTAAATAGATGGGTTTGCATATCTGATTATTTCTGTAGAATAGATTCCCAGAAATGGAATTGCTGGGACAAAGAATCTAAGTGGGTTTTTTTAATGTTTCTGTTACAAATTACTAAATTGCTTTCTAGAAAGAATGTAATCTGGTGCACTGTGATGCTAGTTTCTTTCCTTCTTCAATAACGTTTATTAAACTAAGTATCTCCTATAATGTTGCACGTGTGGGTGCTTAAGAAATACTTAAAGTGCTTATAGTGCGTTAGAAAGCCTCGTAATAAGGGTGAGGTAGCAGAAAAAGCATGGGCTATGGAACTGGAAGTTAGAAGTTAGATATGCGTACAAATGCCTATTTCTAGTTGTGCCTCATATATAAATGCAGGTGACAAAATTTTTCTTTTTAGGTTGTTGTAAAAGCTAAATGTTAGAGGTAGGAAATGAAATTGGCTTAGTTTCCTAAGCTTTGAAGAAAATGTATGACTTAAACATTTAAAACAGCATTCCCCTTTACAATAATTTTTTACTTGTGAAAAATTCTTTGTAAAGTAAAAAGTAACGATAATAGTGTTTTGTATGAAAAAATAGTGATATTTACATAGAAAACAATCCCAATGTAGCTCCACCTACTCCCATAATGAGTAGGTCCTGAATATAATTTAAATTTACAGCTATTGATGGCCAACGTTTTTAGGTGGCCAGGCAGAGCCTGCAGTGACTCCAGTTATAATTATGACTGTGTTACTAAATCTTTTTCCTTGCAAGGGTGAGTGTTTTCTTGTAAATAAAGATGAGTGACTTTGATCATTTAGATTCACTGTAATCAACATACGTAATTTGGTTTCAGCAGAACAGGAAATGTAAAGCAACTGTTCTTAGCTTCTCACAATATGATCTTAAATATTCTAGTTGCAAAGACTGAACTAATAACAGAAAACCAAGGCACTCCAATGTTTTTCTCATACTTCCACTTTTTGTCTCTGTTAACCAACTCCCCACCAATAAAAAAGAAACTTAAAATCTACCTCCTTCCAGATCGAAGCAGGTCGAATCCTTCATTTATTTTTTCAAAAGGTAAAACATGGGTTATTAATGCATCTAATGGAAACTTCTTAGCCATAAAATCATCCACAAGTTTGGGGACAGACTCTTTACTCTTAAAGCCTGAAAAGAAAACAACTTCATTGTTAAATGCAGCCGGTAAGTGGAGAATTGGAGAGGAGGCTTTCCAAACAGAATTAAAATTAAAGTTCTGCTACTATTTACCACTACTCAGACGACTATTACTGAGGTTAACAAGAGATAAAGTGCTTCAATGTCCTGATATCCTTTTGCAGTGGTTAGACTTTTTTTTTTTTAGTCTGCCTACAGAAACCAGTGTCCTTAGTTATTAGCTCTTTCACAGAGAAATTATAGTGTGGATGGTTATTCCCAAAGCCAAGGAGCGAATTGAGCAATTGTCTAAATTTGGGCAATGAGAGCAGACATGAATTATTGCTTAGGAATTTCCTGGGTCCTACTCAGTATTTCAGTGCCTCATGCAGTCACATGTATAAAAAGAAGTGGTGTTGAAAGATCCTAGTTTATGGGGACACCGAAAAAGTCTGTCTTGAGAACTTGTGTAATAGTTCCATATCTAGTTGATTTGGAGCCTATAGAAACAAAGGCTTTTCATTTATTTTTTAACACTGCTGATGTTCAAAACCTGGCCTTGTCACTTGTAAAAGGGAAGAAATCCTGAGGTTAATAAGAATTCAGCCCTCAAGCCTAAATACGTACCACCAAAAATCGCTCCTTTCCAGGTACGTCCACTCAATAGCAACATGGGGTTCATGGAGAGGTTTTGGGAATCAGGAGGTACTCCTACAATGACACTTATGCCATATGCCTCTTGACAGCACAACAAGGCAGCCATCTGGAATAAAATTAATAGTTGGCATCATTAAGATGGATTATCTGCTAGTATCATGTTAGTGCTGATTGGGCTGGATTGTGAGCATGTGGAGAGAAGAGGTTAGGTCTCTGGCGTCTTCATTCCCCATTATGCCTACGATAGGGCTGTGGCTTCAGGAAAGGCCCAGAAAATAAGTTTTGAATCAGACAGTGGATGAATGAATTTGTGTATGCTTAATTCTTCCTTATAAAGTAATGAAGAGGGAAATATCATTACAAGCATATCTATATAAAGTCTGACTCAAATAAAAGTAAACGTTTTGTCATCACATGACTCTCAGGCAATCTAGGAGTTGATTAACTCATTATCTATTTATTTATTGAATAGATATTTTGAACTCAGTACTTTGAAACAGGGATTCTGATGGTGAACAAGATATAAGGTCGATAATTAACATCATCACAATTTGTCTCTTGTCCACTTGATGGTCTCCCTTTTTAATGGTTCAATATACTACTGTTCATTTCTGAAGTGAACCTTTTTTCTGATTTATTTTTTCAAAGATTTTTATTAAAACATAGCTAATATACGGTATTATATTTTCAGGTGTACACCACAGTTATTCAACATTTATATACCCAAAGAAGTGATAATGATAGTAAGTCCGGCAACTATCTGACACCGTACCATGCTATCACAATATTATTGACAATATTCCCTATGCTGTACATTACATCTCAGTACTTATTTATTTTATAACTGTAGATTTGAACCTCTTATTCCACTTCAATTTCCCCCACTTTTAAAAATTTTTCAACTACAGTTGATATTCAATATTGTTTTATATTAGTTTCAGGTGTACAGCATAGTGGTTAGACTTTATATAATTTACAAAGTGATCCCCCTGACTAGTCTGGCACGATACATAGTTATTACATTATTATTAACTATATTTCCTATGCTGTACTTTACATCCCCATGACAATTTCGTAACTACCAATTTGTACTTCTTAATCCCTTCAACTTTTTCACCCAGCCCCCCAAATCCCTTCCTATCTGGCAGCCATCAGCTTGTTCTCGGCATCTATGAATCTGTTTCTATTTTGTTTGTTCGTTTATTTTGTTCTTTAGATTCCACATATAAGTGAGATCATCTGGTATTTGTCTTCTCTGTATGACTTATTTCACTTAACATAATGCCTTCCAGGTCCATCCATGTTGTAGCAAATGGTAAGATTTCATTGTTTTTATAGGTGAGTAGTATTCTATTTTATATATGTACCATCTCTTCTTTATCCAGTCATATATTGACGGGCACTTAGGTTGCTTCCATACCTTGGCTATTGTAAATAGTGTTGCAGTAAACATAGGGGTGCATATGTCTTTTTGAATTAGTGCTTTGGATTTCTTTGGATAAAATCACAGAGTGGAATTTCTGGGTCATAAGGTAGTTCCATTTTTAATTTTTTGAGGAACCTCCGTACTGTTTCCCATAGTAGCTGTACAATTTGAAATCCCACCAGTGCACAAGGGTTCCCTTATCTCCACATCCTCGCCAACTCTTGTTTGTTCACTTAATTATGAAAGCTATTCTGACAGGTGTGAGGTGATATATCATTGTGGTTTCTATTTCCATTTCTCTGATTTTGAGCATCTTTCATACATCTATTTGCCATCTGTATGTCCTCTTTGGAGAAATGTCTATTCAGGTCCTCTGACTATTTTTAATTAGATTGTTAGTTTTTTTTTGGTGTTGACTTGTATGATATCTTATAAATTTTGGATATTAACCCCTTATCAGATGTATCATTGGTGAATTCAGTGGGTTGTCTTTTTGTTTTATTGATGATTTCCTTTACTGTGCAAAAACTTTTTAGTTTGATATTGTCCCATTTGTTTATTTTTTGTTTTGTTTCCCTTGTTGGGGATATAGATCAGAAAACATATTACTAAGAGCAATGTCAGAGAGTTTACTGTCTATGCTTTCTTCTAGAAGTTTTATGGTTTCAGATCTTACATTTGATTTTTTAATCTATTTTGAGTTTATTCTTGTATATGGTGTAAGAAGATGGCCTAGTTTCAGTTTTTGTTTTGCATGTATCTGTCCAGTCTTCCCAACGTCATTTATTGAACAGTCTTTATGCCATTGTATATCCTTACCTCCTTTACATAGATTAATTGACTATGTAGGTGTGGGTTTATTTCTGGGCTCTCTAGTCTGTTCCATTAACTTATGGGTCTGTTTTTATGCCAGTACCATACTATTTTGATTACTATAGTCTTATAGTATAATTTGATATCAGGTATTGTGATATTTCCAACTTTGTTCTTCTTTCTCAATATTGCTGTGGCTACTCAAGGTCTTTTATGGTTCCATATAAATTTTAGGATTATTTGTTCTAGTTCTGTGAAAAATGCCATTCGCATTTTGATAGAGATCACATTGAATTTGTAGGTTGTTTTGGGTAGTATGGACATTTTAACAATGTTAATTCTGCCAATCCATGAGCACAGTATATGGTTCCATTTATTTGTATCTTCTTCGATTTCTTTCTTCAATGTCTTATAATTTTCTGACTAAAAGTCTTTCACCTCTTTGGTTAAATTTATTCCTAGGTATTATGGAACTGTTATTATGGAAACCTGTTATTATGGAACTTCAGAAGAGAGCCTTCCCCCTCCAGTCAGGTTTTTATACATGTCTATAGTATGAACATTGTAAAGGATTCCCCAGCAATATATAATAATTAACACTTTGATTTTAGAGTATGACATTTGGAAAACCAGATACCCTCAGAACATGTGGCTATTGGACATTTGTTGTCTTCAAATAAAGTAACAATCTAATTCCACGTGAGAAACTGAACGGTATGTAACTGGAGATGTCTTCTCCATGGTAAATAATGATGTCTGCAATTATTTGAAAGTAATATCATGTATATTCCAGCAAGACTGGAAACAGTATTTCCTATCAGTAACACCAGCTGACATTTATAAAGAGCTCATCAATTGACAGGTGGCACTGGGCTAAATATTTTACATGCATTATCTCACGTAATCCATAACAATGCTGTGAGATATGTATCTCTTAAATTTTTTGGTGGAAAAATATGTTCACTTTTAAAAGTATGTTTACTTTTAAAAGTAACTCATAGATTTGGGTGCTTACTATATGTGCCAGGCACTGTGCTGTCTGCTGTGGTAAAATGGCACATATTTTATGGTAATAAAATGATACTTGGCCTTAAATTGCTCGTGATTCCTTTTGACCAAATTATGATATATGAAAAATATCAAAATCCACAAAATCATATAAAAATTGTTAAAGTATTTTGTTAAAAAATGTGAGGTAAAAAATAAAAATGAAACTTGCCAATTTGAGAATAGAACTTGTATTATTTATATTTACTTGAGTTTGTCTTTTTAAACTAAAAATTAGCAAAGTAAATTTATAATGGCTCAGTAAAATAACCCTCTGCCTCTCTGAAGGGGAAATATTACTTGAGATATTTGGCCTAGCTGAAGGAATGAAACATTTCTTATAATAATAAATTAAACAATGGAGATGGAAAGTCATCATTCAAAGTCTTAAAAATATTCTGTACATCTGATATTTATAGTCTGCTGTCTAAAAGCATAACCCAGAATGCAGAAACAGGTATTTCAAGGCATTTCGTGGTACATACCATGGTGTCAAGCCGACCAATGACTTCAAATGAAAAATCCACACCTCCACCGCTCATTTCCTTCAGCACCTCGTCGATGGGTTTCCTGAAGTCCTGTGGGTTGATGCACTCAGTGGCACCCACTTCCTTTGCCTTCTCAAATTTATCTTTGTTGATGTCCACCCCAATGATCCTGGCTGCTCCTGCCGCTTTACAGCCCATAATAACAGACAGGCCAACTCCTCCAAGGCCAAACACCACACAAGTGGAGCCCTGGGTGACCTGTGTTTCAGAAAATTCAAAAATGGATTAAGTAATAATTGTTGGAAAATTCCTAAGGTGTATAAAGTGTCATCTGTTATGAGATGCTACTCAGACTCTTATGTCCAACCTGCTGTCAAAACCTCTTTTGGCTTCAGTTGCTTCATATTTAAATTGAGGGAATTGAACTAGATCCATGGTTCTCAAACTTTGCCAGACATTAGACTCACCTGGGGAGATTTAAAACCATTCAGTGCCCAGTTCATAGTCCATAACCAATTATATCAGAACCTCTGCAGGTCAGACCCAGTTCATTCCCAAGTGACTCCAGTGGTGAGCCCAGGCTGGAAGCCAGTGGACGGGATAATCTTTGAGCTCTAAATGCAATGACTCTCATCATGAAGAGAATCTAGTGGCTCAAATCCATTGACAGCCAGTTTCAGTACATTGTACATACACAAAAGCAAATTTGGGGAAATGAAATTTGTGGAAAAGGTTATTCGAGGAGACTGAAAAAATAATCCTATCAAACCCTCAATGATTACTCCTTGGTTCATTAACTTTTGGTAGTCATTACCAGTAAGAGAGCAGAAATTAGCTGTGAAGCATAGAAGAGTTATTCTCAGCTTATAGCCAAACCTAACAACAGGGTAAACTTAACAGGAAACTTTAAGGTAATACAGCTTGAGATTATGTGATCTTAATGAGTCTTTGTTCTTGCTTTTAAAAATACACTAATGAACAATAACACAATAAAAAGTTGGTCTACATTTTAATAATGGATGAAATTCACTATCAGGAGAGCCCATGGCTTCTGCTCTGTATATAAGCTCCTTAGAACAACAGCTCTTGCACAAGTGACTTAGTAGTAGAGTCACAGAAATTTGAAAAACACATGCTCTCAATTGTTGAAATTGGCTAGGGACTGTTTAATAAACATAGACTGCTATAGGAGTCAGCCTTCAGTATGGGTAAACTATTCCTTCTGTCCCAAGTAATTATTCTCTGGGGTACACCACCACTTTGTACTTTACTTAGAAAAACATGAGGCTTGTGATTGTGATTTTAAAATGCAGGTAATTATGTATTATGGTTTAAGATTCATCAGGAGGTTTGATAAAGACATGCTGGTCACAGCTCTAATACGAACCAGCCATAAGATTTTTGGGCAAATAGCTTGTCTCTGGACCTATTCAATTTCCAAACATTTGGGAAGAAGAGCCTTTAAAGAATTTCTCCTTAAAATCTACCACCTCTGAAGGGGTGTGTGTGTGTGTGTGTGTGTGTGTGTGTGTGTGTTCATGGCAGGGGAAGAGACACGACAGTGAAATCCCCAATGAGTGGGATACATACATATGGCACCATTGAAGCTTCACTGCTTTCTTCATAGAGATCCACAGAGCAGGTGTGTTGGTGATCCTTGGTCTAGAGGTGTATCAGGTAAGGATTTAAAATCTACTATTGATCCTAATTCTGAGAGTAGAGGACCTGGAACTAGATGTTCCTCAAAGGCAACTCCTTTATGTCGATAGTTTTGCTGCCTCAGAACCTAGCAGAACCTAGTGTGCTTGGCGTGTGTTGGTGCTGACTAACTGTAGAATGAAGGACCATATGAGGCCCCAGCTCTAAAATTTATTAATCCCCAAAAGAACAAATATAGGAAAATAATAATTGAAAATGGCACCTTTATTTTTTCTTCATTAATTATCAACAGCTTTTTCACTTGTTATAAACAGATAAATTTTCTAGGATATGCTCTTAATTTTTTCTGAAGGCATTTTTCTACTAATAATTGACACCCTAAATTCTATGGAGTATATCAACATCATTGTGGTAGCAATGGGGAAAGCTATGAGTAAATCTATGAAGAATTATCTCTGATTCCTGTGAGACATCACTTTCCTTTTGGTTTCTCACGGTCCGAGTGCAACTGGTTTTATCATCCGTTGTAATTCCTACCTTGGCAACTTTGACTGCAGACCCATAACCAGTAGTGAATCCACAGCCAATGAGACAGACTTTCTCTAGTGGTGAGGCTGCATCTATCTTGGCCACTGAGATCTCGTCCACCACTGTGTACTGGGAGAAGGTGCTGATGCCAAGGAAGTGGCTGATGGGCTTCCCTCTGCAGGTGAACCTCCTGGTACCATCCTGCATAGTCCCCCGAGGTTTGCTCAAACTGGCCAGTGCAACACACAGACACACAAAGGCATGAGACAGGAGCATAGCTTATGTGCAAATCCATTGCCTGTGTAAGGAGAGTATCAGAAACTCACTCGTTTTTCAAGCAGAAGTTGCCTTCTGGGTGTTTACAAACACTGCATTTTCCACACTGGGGTGTAAAGAGTGGGATGACTTTATCACCTAGAGGGGAATAGAGCAAATTCTTATTAAATTTCTACCTAGGAACTAATAGAGCAAGAACCTAAAGTTTATGCGTATGGATTAGAGGCGTTGGTCTTTGAATCGTCTCTAAGAAATAGGATCCAGTCACCACGATGTCATTGGCTACTGCCTGGTAGCATTGTTATTGGTTTGGGTTTATATGTGCCTGAAGATTGCCAAAGAGGAAATACAAATATGGGAAACAACATGGATTTAATAGTTGTCTTTCATGGTGTGCCCTTTCTCTTGGTGGTTTTATACATATCATCTCATTTAATCCTTAGTAATTAAATCTTAAATAGTCCCACTGTATGTATAATTATAAATTTGAGTTGTGAGCAGGCTGCCACAGTTCCACTAGATGTTGAGGATAGCCACTGTTTTGAAATAGTTTGGGATGCAGTAAAAACAAGAATTTTTACAACCTTACCTTGGCTTTTCAAAGTGACTATGCTGATCTTTATGAGGAAATGAGTGCTCATTTTTAAAATTTTAGTTCTTTTTTAAGGAAAAGTAACAAAAATGAGACAAAGAAGAATTCAAGAAATTCCTTTGAAAACCTCAACCCTCAACAATGAGTTAGGCATATTCTTTTAGGATAAGAACTGACTTTCAAATGTTTTTAGCTAATAATTTAATTTGTTAACTATCTATTCTTTTCTGCTATGGTGGAGGGAGCCAGGGTGAAAAGTAAGGGTATCGTTTTTTATTAATTTATTTTTAACTAAAGGAAATACTTAGAGCTGAAACTCAAACCAGACCGTTTTTTTTTAATATTTTCAGTTCACAGGTCAATTATGTATTTGGTAAGGGGGGTATCTAATCTACTGGCTGGAGTGATGTTTTAGAATTAAATAATTTTTATTTTTAATCATCTATGCTACCTATCCACAAAACCCATAGAAATGGTTGGGCCATAACATTTAATATATAAAATTGATATGGAGGTGATAGCATGAAAATTTTCTATTTATTCACTCCTTACCTCTAATATATTAATGCAAATAAAATTAAGATAAAATAAATACTAAAGATAAAATAGTACTTCGTAACCAGTTACATATAACCATAGTTAAAGGTAATAAAACAGATACTGTTTATGGCAGAGTGCCTCCTGCTCGGTCTCTTTCCTTTCCGTCCAACTAGTCTGTTTCATTCATTCCATGTTCAAGAAAGAAGGCCATATTGGAAGAGGAAACCAGGGAATTGGCTGCACTTCCTCCCTAAGAAGAGATCATGTTTATTTAGTCAGAGCCTCACGGTCCCTATCCTGTGAAGTCAGCACAGAACCGTTTCCATACACTGATCTAGAGGCTCAGTGCATATACTTTTGTTTTTTAACTTGTCCCAGTTGTATTTTTTTTTTGGACCTGAAAGAAGAGAATGCTCAGCAACACTAAAATGAAAGTTATTTGATTATGAACACGTCTGTGGCAGGCAGTGGGTCTCTTTTGATCCTCATGTCTCCCCGGGATCTAACGGGGTGCCTGACATCTAGTAGGTACTCAACAACTACTTGCTGAAAGAGAGAAGATGCAAGTGCATGCAAGCACGCATGCCTGAGTCAGGCAGGGAGGCAAGAAAGGAGGAGACCTCTGCTCAAGTCCCAGCTCTGCCTCAACCTTCGGCCAGCTCTTTCATCTCTCATTGCTTCAGCTTGATCATTCAGGCTGGACGACCTTGGGGTCCCGAACTGAGGCCCATTCCCCAGGGGTGAATTCTGTACCTGGTCTTACTGTAGTCACTCCTTCTCCAATGCTCTCCACAATCCCAGCTGCCTCATGGCCAGCGATCACAGGAAGAGGTATGAGAAAGTGTCCACTAACTACGTGGTCATCTGACCGACAGACTCCTGTGGCCACCATCTACAGGATAAAGGGAGACTAATTAGATTCCGAAAAGATTATGGCCCTTGGATGGACTTCGTATGCCCAGTTTCCTGAAGTTGGGATTTTATAGTTTTCAAGGGTTTTGCTAATAATCCCTACTCTTCCCAAATACAAATTTGTTTATACCCAAGATTATTCAGTCTAAATCGCTCCTCTACTCACCTTTCTTGCCTTAAACAATTTGGAACAATCTGTGAAGCAATTGTTTCTGAAATATTTAAGTCTTGTATAATACACAAAAATGCATTCTTTTTTATAGAAGTAGAAATTGCAGATTAGCACCAAGAAAATTAAGTCAATTAAGTTCTAATGCTAATTGATTTTGAAATCTTGATATATATCCCTCTGTACTTTTTTTTCTGTAAAACACATCGATTCTTTTTTATTTTATTAGTGTGAAAGAATTTCAATCTAAAATGGAACCAGATGATATAAAACGGAAAAATCTCACATAAATGTAATCAGGAAAAGAAAACAGAAGGACTGAGAGACTGATTTCCTATAAATGCTTGCTTTATAAAAAAAAACTGGTAATATTGGAATTTTCTTAAATGATAAAGAGTTGGTCAGGGGTTGCATCTTATCAACCTTTGGAAATTCTGCTTGTCGTTTCCAGAGATGTAAGCAAAAATGGTTCAGGTCGGGGTAACCTCACAAAATAAACTGAATTGAGCTTTGTTTGTATGACTGGACTGCATTTGTCTCCTCAGGGAATTTTCAAAGCTTGTATCTATTTGTTTTTGTTTTAAAAATGAAAAAACATTTTTAATGAAATAAAAAAAAATACATGATTGCAATATTATCATCAGATTAAGCAAAATTTAAGGCGCAAACTGATCAAACAAGACAAAAAGGTAATAATAAAAGAATCACAAATAATATATACATTTTAATAGACTGTACCTGAACCCTCCTCTCTTTAAATTTTCTGTCAATAAGTACAGACTGCCCCAAACCCTCAAGGGACTCTCTAGCTTTCTACAGGTTGCATGTTCCAAATTGCAATTCCTCGGCTTTCCTGAATAATCGTTTTGTCCATTTTGAGCCGGAGTCAGTTTACCACTTTATTTGGGTCGACATTAGGATTATACTGTATATACTCTTTGTTCTCTTTTTAAAAATTTAACAGTTTGTATTTATCTTTCCTTGACAAGAAATGTAATTCCACTGTTTGGATTACCATATAAAAGGTGTCTCTTAATTAATTTTTGGTTCTTTGCATTTTTACTATTTTCTGAATTTTTTAAACCTAAAATTAAACAGAAGTGAAAAAGATGTTTCACCTTTATTCGAACTTCATGAGCTTTAGGGGGTGCGACCTCCACCTCCTCGATGGCAAAGGGTTTGTTTAACTCCCATAGCACAGCCGCCTTGCATTTAATTACCTGGAAATTGAACAGAAAGATGATACCAGTTTTTCCCCACTCTTGAAGTCAGGGAATGTGACTTTCATCTTTTTTTGTGCAACATCTAGCCCCATGTCTGCGGCCTGACAAATTTTACCTAGAAATGGACAAACTCTGATTTGCAAAGAGAATAAAAATACCTGTTTTAAAAAATGTGTAAACAGTAACATAAGGAAGAGAAACAGAATTAATTATAATGAGACATTGAGATAAAATGGAATATGTTCTTTTAAGCCATCCTTATGCTGTTTTTGCTCCGAAGACTGTTTATTCCTGATATTTCCTAATATTGTCTTGAAATTGGTTGTTTACCTACAACTGTTGGCTTGTAAATGAAGTTATTTATATATATATATATATATATATATATATATATATATATATATATAATTTTATTAGTTTCAGGTGCACAAGACAAAGCAATACTTAGACGTTTATCATTTATATCCCTCACACTGTGTAAAAAAATATGGAACGCTTCACGAATTTGCATGTCATCCTTGCGCAGGGGTCATGCTAATCTTCTCTGTATCGGTCCAATTTTAGTATATGTGCTGCCGAAGCGAGCACTACATGAAGTTTTAAGTCACAATTATTTCACTGACAGATTCACTGTCTGTTCACATAAAATCTACTGCCCCCTTGTTCAAATCTCCATTTAAACCAAAAAGATCTGACTTATGATTCCAGCTGCATACTTGCCTCCCTGCTTAAGATGACTTTTCTTTCTCTATTTGCCTGTTTTCCTCCTTTGATTTTTCTCTCCCCACTATTTCTGTGTGCTACTTGTTTGCACCACTCATTTGAAAGTGAGCTTTGACAGCTCTGTTTTCATATTTAATTTATGTGTAGCAATTCTTTCCAGGTTAGATGTGAGCCAAAAATTGCTGCAGTTACAGCTACACACACACACACACACACACACACATACACACACACACACAGATGCACCCACTCACCCACATAACACACACATATATTTAAAAATGAGATAACTGTGCATTTGACTTTTTAGGTAGCGTGGCTTACCCATAGATGTTCTTTAAAATAAAATTTGAACACATAATTTTAGCTCTTGAGTATGTAATATAAAACCTGTCTTCATTGTTGCAAAGCTTATACAGTTAAGAGAGCTTTTTTCTAGACAGAATTGGCATGCTTATAAATATATTTAAAAATTCAATTGAAATTTATCCTTTTGACAATTCATTTTCATTTTTTCCATGTCAAGTTCTTCCACTTTGCAGTGTTTGCCATGGTCAATGTCACAATAAATATCAGAGTACTTGGAAATAATATACTAGAAATCCTATAGAACAACATCTCTCCATACAAAGGTCAACATGATTTTATAAAAAAATTAATACTGATATAGTTTGAATCACTTATTAGCACCAGGAACAAGGATATTTTGTTCTAAGTCTGCCTTAGATTTTTTTCTTTGCTCAGTGTGCTTATAGGCACAGAGGCATGTACTTTCATTCATAGGTCATTCAATATGATCAATTCATGTTGTTTAACTGCTTAATTCCAAAAACCTGTGCAGCCATGTCCGGTACATTTGTTGTGTTTGGACATGTAGGTCGTGCTTATCAGGTGATTATCACATTGTGTCCTGTGTGAAAGAGCCATGTGCTTGATTTTTAAACCTCACAGGGCAGTGTTATGAATTATTGGTCTATTTTACAGATAAAAAAATAAGGTTCATTTGACTCAGTAGTGGAGAAATTTTAGTAGTCACAAAGTTGGCTGTCCAGAGAATTAAGATCAATCCAATTTATCCTTTCACCATCACATGGCAGTGAAAGATTAACAAAAGATTAAACAATAACAAGAACGATAGCAGTGACTAACATTTATTGAATTATTCCTATGTACCAGGCACTATCCTAAGTGTTTTGTAGTATTAATTTACTAAGTTCCCATAATCACCTTATGAAGCAGGTATTATTAAGATTGCTATTTGGCATTTGAGGGAAATATAATGCAGGAAGTGTAAATATAAATGAAGCGTTACCACAAAGCTGAAAGCTATTGATTGATGGCGTACATGAAGGGGAGGATTGATTTCCTATCATTTATTGTTTTCATGAATACTTTTGGTTTGCCTTTTTGCTCTCTGGACTCATTATTTCTTTCAGCCTCAGTTTCAACAAATTTAATTTTTGTTTTTTCTAACTATTCCTCATTTGAATTGTAATGTGCCATTGTAAATGCTAATCAGTGATGAATGAAAATAAAGAGGTTTGAAGTGATAAAACTGACAATTGGCTACCCATGAGATTTCCAATCAATCTTTTTAAAAAATTGTTTCATTTTCCAATTACAGATGACATACAACATTACATTAGTTTCAGGTGTAAAGCATAATGGTTAGACATTTATATAACTTACAAAGTGATTCCCCCAATAAGTCTAGAACCCACCTGGCACCATACATAGTTACTACAGTATTATTGACTATATTCCCTATGCTGTACTTTATATCCCAGTAACTGTTTTGTAACTGCCAATTTGTACTTCTTAATCCCTTCACCTTTTTCACCCAGTTCCCCAACCCCCTCCCATCTTGCAAACATCAGTTTGATATAGGCCTGTGTATCAAAACTTCAGAATCTTTTAATTGAGTTATCATAGCAAGATATTAAAATGTGTGCTCCACTAGTAACACAACAAATGTACCAGACATGGCTGCACAGGCTTTTGGAATTAAGCAGTTAAACAACATGAATTGATTATATTGAATGACCACATACATTTCTCTGTGCCTATAAGCACACTGAACAAAGAAAAAAATCTAAGGAAGACTTAGAACCAAATATCCTTGTTCCTGGTGCTAATAAATGATTCAAACTACATCAGTATTATTATTTTATAAAATCATGTTGACTTTTGTATGGAGAAGATATTGTTCTATAGGATTTCTATAGAAATTTCCCAGACTGAGCCAAAAAGAACCCTGTTAAATCAGAATTTGCATGTTGATGTTGGCTTGCTTAGCGTTGATGATTCTAATGCCTTGAGATCAATAAAACTTTCATCAGACTTAACTTTCTTCTTGTCTTCATAAAAAAATAAATAAATAAATAAACTACAACGAGTAACATTTAAATTATGGTTTCTTGATATAAAGATAACTTCATGATTAAAACTATTTCTAACTTTAGATTTCCAAATTACTTATGATTGGCTATAACTCCTGTACATTTATTTAATATAGGAAATAAAGACTTAAATAGGTACGGATGCCACACATTCTTGTTAAAGATATTTAGGAATAGGCTATTTCAGTGTAGTTCTATACACATTGCATATTGAAGCATATATTCTATGTTGTATTTCAGTATATGTACTGTTTTTAATTCAGATATAAATTTTAAATTATTCATTAAATACATCTCTTTGTGTATTATATGAGAATATATTTCCAAATCTAAAAAAAACAAAAAACAAACAGACAAAAAACTGTTTTGCTTACTTTTCCTGCTGTGCTCATGTTTCTGTTTTTTCTGCAGGCCAGGAGACTGCTGAATTCTTACAGACTGTTTCCTACTCGACTACATAAAATAAATATGTTGCACAGATATTTTGTTTGCTTGAGTAATGCCCAATTCCACACATGATTTGCTGTCTTTAAGCCCCACCCAGCAGTTTATTATCAAACCCTATTAAATCAGAAAGAAAAGGGCACTGAACCAGCACTAAAACCTTGACTTGTTTTGCAATATGCTAATTACATATAACATCTTGATTTCTTTAGGTTAAATATTACCCTACGCATAAATTTTAATCTCTGTTTTTCCTGGATTCCAAAGGTTTTCCTTCTCAATCATGTTTTCCCTCTGTGCACTAAACTCTAACTTCTAATCCACATACTTTAGTTAGAAAGGAGGAAGAGAAAGGAAGCAGCACAAATGATGTGAGACAGAGCTAGGAGCCAAAGGAGTATATTTGCTCCAGCACTCTCCTCCTCTTCATAGCAGAGAAGTCAGACACCAATCAGTCACAGCAAAAGTGCTCATGATCCTGGCATTTCTGTTCCACTCAATACTGGTCAACACTGACTGAACGCCTCCCTGTTGCAGACACTCAGCTGGATATAATGAGGTGGCTATGATGGATAAGAGACAACCTCTACCCATGCCAAGAAGGAATATGAGGCAATGGTCATAACATAGCCTTGGATTCAAGGCAGACCCTACCCTTACTAGCTGTGTGAACTTCGCCTTAGTTTCCTTATTTGTAAATTAATAGAAATAATAGTACCACCTCAAAGGGTTGTTTTATGAACAAGTAATACAAGCCCTTTAAAGTACTTATCAGGGAGACTGGCAGATAGGACAACCTTCAATACATATTAGCTACAATGATTAACCAGAAAAGAAACCTCATAGTCTATGGGGGAAAAGACCCAGGCAACCAAGTCAGACCATCTGGATGTGCTACATCAAAGGGAGGGCATTCTGATGGAATGCCTCAGAGGAGGCTTTTGAGTTAGAAACTAAATAATAATCTTTTTAGCAAAGAATCAAAAAATACTCGTGCATTTCTATTATCCTTTGGTCAGTGCATGAATAAAAGAGAATGTAAGTTTGATTTTTAATAAATCTTAAGTCTTATACCAACACTTGGGGGACACAGTGCATCCAACTACTTAATTAGATATAGTCTATCAACAAGTTTATGTTAATGTAAAGGGTATATTTCTCTAGCCTTGTCAAGGGAATGTCACTGTTGTCTGTTTCCAACTTTACTTATGAAGGTGTAGAGAGCGATACTGGGGATACATCCACATGGCAGAGAAGATGCTACTTGTAGAGAATGGCCACCACTCTGTTTTCCCTGCCCACACACCTTTACTTGTGGAAAGCAGTGCAAAGAAAGGGAGTCCGACCATTTTTCAGAGATTCTGTGTGGTAACAAGGAGCTCATATGTCCCAATCAATTTGAAGGACTCATTGGATTTGAGTGAGTTTAAAGAGTGATGGAGGGATAGGGTATTAGGAATAATTTGAATTCTTAATAAGTTGGTGGTTTATTTATGAGGCATAAATTTACAGAAAAACAATGGCCTCAGTTTATTGAGCACCTACTATGTTTCCAGAACTCTACTGGGAGTTTTTCATACATTGTCACATATAATCTTCAGAGAAAGTACATACAAAGAAGGTACTAATCTTATTCCCATTTTACAGATGAGGTAAGAGAAACTCAGAAATTATAGATCCCTATCCTCAACAAAATATTAGCAAACCAAATTCAGCAATGCATTAAAAAGATCATACACCGTGATCAAATGGGATTCATTCCTGGTATACAAGATTGTTTCAATATCCACAAATCAATTAATGTGATACATCACATAAACAAAATGAAAAATAAAAATCATATGATCATATCAATAGATGCATAAAAAGCACTTGACAAAATCCAGTATCCATTTATGACAAGAATTCTCAGCAAAATGGGGATAGATGGGGACATATCTCAACATAATTAAGGCCATATATGAGAAACCCACAGATAATATCATACGTAATGGGGAAAAGCCAAAGCATTCCCCTTAAGACCAGAAACAAGACAAGGATGCCCACTTTCACCATTTTTATTCAACATAGTACTGGAAGTTCTAGCCACAGCAATCAGACAAGAAAAAGAAATAAAAGGCATCCAAATGAGAAAGGGAGAAGTGAAATTGTCATTATTTGCAGATGACATGACACTATATAGAGAGACCCCCAAAGATCCCACCAAAACAACTATTAGAACTGATAAATGAATTTAGTAAGATAGCAAGATACAAAATTAATATTGAGAGATTTGTTGCATTTTCATACACCAATAATGAACTATCAGAAAGAGCACTTAAGAAAATATTCCCATTTACAATTATATCAAAAATATATTTAAGAATAAATGTAACCAAAGACCTGTACTCAGAAAATTATAAGACATTGAAGAGAAATTAATGAAGATACAAATAAATGGAAACATATACCATGTTCATGGATAGGAAGAATTAATGTAGTTAAAATGTCCATACTATCCAAAGCAATATGTATATTCAGAGCAATCCCTACCAAATTACTAATGGCAGTTTTCACAGAACTAGAACAAATAACTCTAAAATTTATATGGAACCATAAAATACCCCCAAATAGCCATGGCAATACTTAGAAATAAGAACAATGCTGGAGTTACCATGCTACTTGATATCAAATTATACTACAAGGCTATCGTAATCAAAACAGCCTGGTTTTGGCATAAAAACAGACACATAGATCAATGAAAAAAAATAGAAAGCCCAGAAATAAATCCATGCCTATATGGTCATTTAATCAATGACAAAAGAAGCAAGAATTTGCATTGGGGTAAATGCAGTCTACTTAACAAATGGTGCTGGGAAAACTGGACAGATACATGCAAAAAAAATAAAACTAGACAATCTTCTTATGTCATATACAAGAAAAAAATCAAAATGGATTAAAGACTTAAATGTAAAACCTGAAACCATAAAACTCCTAGAAGAAAATATAGGAAATAAACTCTCAGAAATTACCCTTAATAATATTTGTACTGCTACATCTCTGGCAAGGGAAACAAAAGCAAAAAGCAAACAAATGGGACTACATCAAACTAAACAGTTTTTTCACAGCAAAGGAAACCATACATAAAACAAAAAGATATCCTACTGAATGGAAGAAGATATTTGCCAATGATACATATAACAAGGGGTTAATATCCAAAATTTATTTTTAAAAAACACAAATAATCCAATTAAAAAATGAGTAGAGGACATGAATAGACATTTCTCCAAAGAGGACATACAAATGGCCAATAGACATATGAAAAGATGCTCAACCTCACTAATTATTAGAGAAATGCAAATGAAAACCACAATGAGATACTACCTCACTCCTGTTAGAATGGCTATCATCAATAAATCAACAAACAAGTGTTGGTGAGGATGTGGAGAAAAGGGAACCCGCATGCACTGTTGGTGTTGGTGCAGCCACTACAGAAAACAATATGGAGGTTCAACAAATTAAAAATAGAACTACCTTATGACCCAGCAATTCCACTCCAATATTTATCCAAAGATATCCAAAAGACTAATTTGAAAAAGTATATGCAGCTCTATGTTCACTGAAGCACTATTCACAATAGCCAAGATATGAAAACAACCGAAAGGCCCATCAATAGACGATTGGATAAGTAAATTGTGGTATATTTATACAATGGAGTATTACTCTGCCATAAAAAGAATGAAATCTTACCATTTGCAACAACATGGATAGACAAACAGAATATTATGCTAAGTGAAATAAGTCAGACTGAGAAAGACAAATACCATATGATCTCACTTATACTTGTATGCGGAATCTAAAGAACAGAATAAGTGAGCAAACAAAACAGAAATAGACTCATAGATACAGAAAAAAACTGACGGTTGCTTGATGGGAGGTTGTTGGGGAATGGGGGAGAATGTGAAGTGATTACGAAGTACTAATTGGTAGTCACAAAATAGTCATGGGGATGTGAAATGCAGTATGGGGAATATAATCAATAATGTTGTAAAGACTACTCGTATGTAGTATGTCAGATCGGTACTAGATTTATTGGGAGATCACTTCACAGATTATATAAATGTCTAACCACTGTGCTGTACAGCTGAAAGTAATATAAAATAATAGTGAATTTCAAATACATATATATGGCACAGGGAATATAGTCAATGGTATTGTAATAGCTATATATGATGCCAGAGGGGTAGTGAGGGGTGCAAATGTCTAATCATTATGTTGTTTTGTACATCTGAAACTGAAAAAATTTATGGATCCCTAAATGTCTTTTCTAAGTCAGAATGCTGACTTCAAGACTAGCAAGGTAATCAGGCTGGTGATTAAGAGTTTTATGGTATAAATATAATAGGCAATCACTTAAGCATCAAAGGATAAGAAGTGGATGGAATGCCTTGAAAAACTGGAATATCAGAGGCTAATGACTATCTTATCTCTCTCTTTCTCTCTCTCTCTCTCTTGACGTTCTTGGAAGTTTTTCCTGGGTGCTAAATTCAAGTAATCTGAATGTTTAAGTGAAATATTATGGATCAGCATGATGAAGTGCTATAAAAATGATCATTTTTGAGATAACGCAGAAATAAAAATATTGTATAACGATTTTAAAGTAATGCAAAATGGCATGAATTCCACAATTTCAGTAATATAAAAATATGTACCAGGGAAGGGTGTGTGCATGAAAAAGTAATTTTATGGAAAGTAACCGCACAAGTGGTCTGATCATTACTTCCTAACTGGGCAGATCACGGTGAGTAGTCATGCCCACTCACAACTTCTTTAGTAAAAGGCTTAGCTTGGCCCTAAGCAAGCCCTGTCCATTGTTTCAGTGCGCTTAGGTTAACACCTAAATGCCTCTTTAAAATGCTTCTTTTCAGGCCCCTTCTTCTAAAGCATGACCACCCTTGAGAGAGCACATAATCTTGTTAACTATCCTGTAACCCAATTCCTGCTTTGCTTTCTCCCAGCTTCATGTAATCTTACTTATGGTCTCTCCTTGATTCCAAAAGCATAAAGGAAGCTGCAAATGGTCATTTCTTCGACACATTTTTCTCAGCCTGTTGAGATTGTGCCTCCAGGAGTATCCTCTGTTTGGCTGATATATTATTATAAAAATTCTCTACAGCTTTGGGCATTCATACACTGACACATTTTAGGTAACCTTGAAATATTCTGAGTGGGTGGAGACGGGAAACCCACTGGTCCAACAGACACATGTGGTAGTTAAGAATCGGGGTGGGGGGGAGGTATATCACGGCTGTGGAGGTCCCCATTGGGGAACAAGATGTACCATCTCCACACTGGGCTCCCCAGCCTGGAGAAGCAGTGCTGGAAGAGGAGTCCCCACAACAAGTGTCTGTGAAAATCAGCAGGGACTCAGTCTGAGTGAGATGGAGAGCTGCTGGAGACCCAGGTGTCCTCTTAACGGGCACAAGCACAGACTCACTTGCTCACAAACACTCACTCTAAGCTCCAGAGAAGGCACAGCAATTCAAAAAGCACCAGAGCCATATGGGGATGGACTAAATTATCTGGCTTCAGCATAAGTGCTAGAGGGGCAGCTCTGTCAAGGACCAACATGCTGGCAGGTGCCATTGTCCCTTTGTTGAACCCTTCCCCTACACAGCCTTCAGGTGCAGGTGGGTGCCAAATTTGAGTCTCCATCAACTTGGCTAAACCGCTCTCATCCCATCCTTGTGATTCTCTGGGGACCCCCACCCCATCCAATTCACATGCCTGGCCAACCCTCTTTCAGAGGCTAATCCACACAAGTGGCTGGACTCAGTACATATTGCAGACTTTTCTAAAATCTTTCATGAGTCCACAAACCCCAAACAAGTAGTGGCTGGCCTCAGAGTGCTCTGTACCTGTTGCTCAGTGTTCCCAAGCCTGACACTAGTGGCAACCAGACTCAATTCACAGCATAACCACTCCCAGGTATTTTCAAGATCAGCACAGGCAGCTCCCAAGTGCAGATTACTTTCTAGTTCCTACTAGGTGGCCCCAGGCTACGCACAAGCAGCAGCTGACCTGGGCCGGCACTGTAGCCCCTCCCAAAAGGCCCCAGAACCAGCATACATGGTGGCCAGCTTCATACCACATCAGAGCACCACCCAATTAGCTCCACAAATGACACATCCAAAAGGTGGACTTGGCAGGCATGAGAGCCCCACTAAAGTGAATCCGTCTCCATGGGGCCAGCCCCTGCATAACAGCTTCTTTGCTAGAGTCATGGCCAGTCCTTACAGCCAGTCTCTGGTGTGGCCTGAAGTTAGCCACCAAGTGTGCTGGTTCTGGGGCCTCTTGGGTGGGGCTACAATGCAGGCCTAGGTTAGCTGCTGCCTGTGTCCAGTGTGAGGGTCAATTATACCCACTGACTTGCCAACAGCAATCCAGGCTCAACTACAACAGAACACACACAACCCACACAAGGGACATCCCGAAGCACCTGGCTCAGGTAAACAGAGAGACTGCACCACTGGGTTCCACAGGACACCAACTATATAAAGCCACTCTGCCAAGACTGGAGATGCAGCAGATCTACCTAATACATAGAAATAAACATAGGGAGGCAGCCAAAATGAGAAGACAAAGAAACATGTCCCAAATGAAAGTGCAGGACAAAATATTCCATAAAAAAGAACTAAATAAAATGGAGATAAACAGTCTACCAGAAACAGAGTTCCAAACACTTGTTATAAGTATATGCTCGATGATCTCAGTAAGAACTTCAACAAAGAGATAATAAGCATTAAAAAAAAAAAAAAAAAAAAAAAAAAAAAAAAAAAACCAGAGAAAACATAAAAAAGAACCAGCCAGAAATGAAGAATACAAAACTGAAATGAAGAATACGTGAGAGGGAATCATCTGTAGATTAGATGAAGCAGAGGATCGAATCAGGAATTTAGAAGGTAAGGTAGCAGAAAACACCTAATCAGAACAGCAAAAAAAAAAACAAAAAAAAAACCCACAAAAATCAAGATTGTTTAAGGGACCTCTGGGACAACTTGAAGAGTAACAACATTCACACCATAGGGTTACCGGAAGGAGAAGAGAGAGAGCAAGGAATTGAAAACCTATTTAAAGAAATGACAGAAAACTTCCCCAACCTGGCAAAGGAAACAAACATACAAGTCAAGGAAGAATAGAGAGTTCCAAATAAGATGAACCCAAAGAGGCCCACACCAAGACACATCATAATTAAAATGCCAAAGGTTAAAGACAGACATACTTAAAAGCAGCAAGAGAAAGGCAGCTAATTACCTACAAGGGAGCTCCCATAAGACTGTCAGCTGATTTCTCAACAGAAACTTTGCAGGCCAGAAAGGACTGGCACAAAATAGTCAAACTGATGAAAAGCAAGGGCCTACAACCACGATTACTCTACCCAGCAAAGCTATCATTTAGAATTGAAGCAGTGATAAAGATGTCCCCAGAAAAGAAATAGATGAAGGAGCTCATCACCACCAAACCAGTATTACAAGAAATATGAGGTCTGACAATTAAGTTCGCAAACTCATCCTGGAAAAAGCGCTACATACCTCATTGTTGAATATCACTATGGTCACCTTTGAAGTACTCCCCTTGGGAAGCTATGCACCAATAACAGTGCCAAGTTGACTCTTTAAAGCAATTTTGGAACTCTTTTTCTGGAATGGCCATCAGAACCTGTCATCATATTATCCTTGATGTCCTGAATGTCATCAAAATGTCTTCTTTTCACCATTTCCTTTATCTTCAGGTAAAGAAAGAAGTCATTGGGGGCCAGACCAGGTGAGTGGGGGGGAGGGTGTTCCAATACAGTTATTTGTTTACTGACTAAAACCCCCACAGACAGTGCCATGTGAGCTGGTGCATTGTCATGATGCAAGAGCCATGAATTGTTGGTGAAAAGTTCAGTTCATTTTTATCTAACTTTTTCATGCAGCCTTTTCAGCACTTCCAAATAGTAAACTTCTTTAACTGTTTGTCCAGTTGGTACAAATTCATAATGAATAATCCCTCTGATATCAAAAAAGGTCAGCAACATTGTTGCAACAAGTTCGTGAACTTAATTGTCTGATCTTGTATTAAAGGGACTTCTTTAAGAAGAAGAAAATATATATACGAATAAGAAAATATCTCAAAGAAGAACAATTCTGACTGACAAAGACAAACACATAATAAAAGCAGAGGATCAACCAACACTAAAGCTAGTACAAAGATTAAAGGGCAAAAGTAGAAAGATCATGCATAATTACGACAGTAAATTAAGGGATACATACAAACACAAACACACAGAAGAAATAAAAAATAATGACAAAAACATAAAGGTAAATGGGTGAGTAAAAATGATAGTGATTTTAGAATCTATTTGAACTTAAGTGACTATCAATTTAAAATAGATTGCTATGCACATAGCTTGGTATATATGAAGCACACGATAACCACAAACCAAAAATCTATAAGAGATATACAAGAAATAAAGAGAAAAGGATTCCAATACAACACTACAGAAAGCCATCAACGTAGATGAGAGAAGAGCAAGAGAATAAGTAACAGAACTACAAAAACAATCAGAAAACAATTAATAAACTGGCAAGAACTATATATCAGTAATTACTTGAAACATAAGTGGATGAAATGCTCCAATCAAAAGACAAATGGATAAATAAGAGGTGGTACATACATACAATGGAATATTTCTCAGCCATAAAAAAGAATGAAATCTAACCATTTGCAACAACATGAATGGACCTAAAAGTATTATGCTAAGTGAAATAAGTCATACAAAGAAAGACAATTACCATATAATTTCACTTATATGTGGATTCTAAAAAACAAAATAAACAAACAAAACAGAAAGAAACTCAGATACAAAGAACAAACTGATGGTTGCCAAATTGTAGGACGGTTGGGGGACTGGGTGAAAAATGTGAAAGGATCAAGAAGTTCAAATTGGCAGTTACAAAATAATCACAGGAATGTAAACTACTGCTTAAGGAATATAATCAGCAAAACTGTGTATTGTGTCAGGGGGATGCAAGACTTATCAGGGGGATCACTTTGTAAGTTATATAAATGTCTAATCACCACTATGCTATACACTGAAATTAATATAATATTGAATGTCAACCATAATCGAGTAATAAAAAAATTAAATACAAGAAAAGATTATCTGGAAAGGCATAAGTGAAGGTAAAATAAAAATAGAAAAATATATTTGATTACATATACATACATATGTAATATATGCTTACGTATAGTGTAATGAATGACAGCAATGATACAAGGAACAGGAGAGAGAAATTAAAAATAATTTTCTTATTATGAGGTACTCACAATATCTGTGAAATTGTATAGTATTTGAAAGGGGACTTGGATTAGTTGTAAATGTGTATTGCAAATTGTACGACCACCACTAAAAAATGTTTTTAAAAAGTATAATATCCTAAGAAAGGAGAAAAATGGAATCATATAAAATGCTCAGTGAAAACCACAAAAGGCAGAAAAAGAGTAGAAGACAAAAATAGTAACAAAGAACAAGGACAAAAATAGAGAATAGTAGCAAATATGGTAGATATTAACCCAACTATATCAATAATTACTTCGAAGGTCATTGCTTTAAATGAACCTGTTAAAAGACCGATATTGTCAGAATGAAGAAATAAGACTCAGTTATATGTTGTGTATAAGAAACCCACTTTCAATATAAAAATATACCAATTAAAGTAAATGGATAAAGAAAAACATATCATGTTATCATCAGAAGAGAGCTGGAGTAGGTGTATTTCAGAGGGAGCAGACTTTAGAGCAAGGAAGTTATCAGAGATAAAGGGCATTACATAATAATAAAGGGGTCAATTGTCCAAGAAGACATAATAATTCTAAACACATAATGTGCCTAACAACAGATCATTACACTGTTTGAGGCAAAAATTGATAGAACTACAAGGCGAAATTGATGAATCCATTATTATATTTGGAGATCTCAACACCTCTGTTAGAAAAGGACAGATCCAGCAGCAGAAAATCAGTGAAGAGCGTTTAGTTGAACTAAACATCACCATCAATTGACTGGATATATGACATTTATAGACAACTTCATTCAACAGCAGCAGAACATACATTCTTTTCAAGCTGACATGGTTAGACAGGTTAGTTAGCATGTTGTTAGGTAGACAGGAAGGTCCCTGGTAGAATAAACAAAGACAGCCATATCCTGAAACGCCAGATTCTGAGATAGCTCATTCACTGCAGGACAAAATGCAACAGGCCTTGAGGTTAACTCCCTTTGGGCTGGACAAATGGAGCAGATCTGATAGATAGAAGTGGGTTACTTCATTAATCCCTTCAGGATGGACAAACAGAGCAAACCTGATAGACAAATTCCATTAGAAGGCGCCAGCTCCCTTCTCCAAACAGGCAAGGGAAGATATAAAAATAAGAGCCTTTGCCTCGGTCACTGGGCACCCAGTCAGGAGTCCCTCTCGTTCAAGAGCTGCTACTCTTTACTTTTACTATCCTCTTTTGCAACTCCTCACCGCTCCTTGGTCCATGCTTCCATTCTTCGGTTTTGTGAGACACGATCCCTGCACTCACAGAAATATCCCACATCAGTGGGACTTTCACCAAGCTAGATCACATTCTGGGCCATAAAACACAGTTTCATAAATATAAAAGAATAGAAAACATACAACGTCTCATCTCAGATCACAATGGAGTTAAACTATACATCATAACAGAAAGATAACTGGAAAATCTCAAAATACGTGAATATTAAGCAACACACATCTAAATAACACATGGGTCAAAGAAGAAATCTCAAGAGACATTTAAAAATATTTTCAGTGAAATAAAAATGAAAACATAACTTAGGAAATTTGTGGAATACACAAAAGCAGTGCATAGAAGGAAGTACTGTGTTTCCCCAAAAATAAGACCTAGCCGGACCATCAGCTCTAATGCGTCTTTTGGAGCAAAAATTAATATATTATGTTGCTATATTAATATGTTATTTTACTATAAGACCCAGTCTAATAATATAATATAATACCGGGTCTTATATTAATTTTTGCTCCAAAAGAAGCATTAGAGCTGATGGTCCAGCTAGGTCTTATTTTCAGTGAAACACGGTATATATTCATCCCATTAGTGTCACTCTGTGTCGCACAATTGGTTCTGTCCTCCAGCAGCTTTCCACCTCCCTGGCATCAGCCTTGCCTCACCCCTCACACGGAGCAGCAGCAGCTGGCCCAGCTTTCTTGGCAGTGTAAGTACAAACTTTCCTTCTGAGCAGCCATGAGGCTGCACCCTGTCCCCAGATGTCTAAGCCCCAACCCCATTGACCCTTTTGCTGAGGTTTCAGTTCTGGCAACCACCTTCTTTTTGTTCTCTCAGCCCTCTGGGGGCTTAATATTCTTAATGTTCTGGGTGACCGCAACATGCTCTTTGTAAACTTTCAAACTTCAAACAAGTCTATAACCAATTTTCTGTGTTCAGGCCACTTTCAGAGTTTTCACTGATATAGTTCTTGGCACCAGGAGTGGTTCCGGAAGCAGACCCTCAGGTACACAAAAGTGTTTACACAGATTGAGTTGATGTGGTTTTAGTGGTCACAATTTTCTGAAATCAAAAGCCCTGGAATGAGTATGTTTAAGGGACTTGAGAAGAAGGGAAAAGATCCAGGATCATCAACAAAGAAGGCGCCAATAGAGAAACTCATGGAGCCCAGCTGCTCTTTTCCATCAGAGATTTAATACAGGCCTGACTTGCAAGGTTTTGCACACCCTCCCTGCACCTTCAAGTACACGTTTTCTGGAGCACCAATGGTTTCAATGGTTTGAAACATAGTACCTTTCCACTCCTTATATGATACAGTCACTGAGAATGTTATGCTCAGCCACATATACTTATTTGCATAATGTTAAAATTTTGTTTTAAAAATTTCATTCATTTTGCATTTTATGAATCCTAGAATGTAACCCAGCTCTTTTATTCTCTTCATCATTTTTTTGCAGTTTTTGATTTTTCATGTTTCCCCAGCTTATACATGCATGTGCACATGCATATGTTTTTCTACAAAGTCTCAAGAAAACCAACAGTATTTGCTTTCCCATTTTTTAAAAAATATTTACTCCTCCCTAGTAGACACTGCTTTCAACTTTTTGTTTTTTATTGTGAAACTTATCTTGTTTTTTATCTCCACTTCTCTAAGTAAGATGCATATATTCCTAAATTGACTTTTCTTTGGACATTTCTATTAACTTCCCTTTTGGGAAGATGAGCATTTAGGGCAGTCACGACCAAAAAAGACCCTACTTGTCCCTTCTTTCCCAATAGAGTAATAGAATAATTTACATACAATTATGTAAATGCTACTTACAGATGAGCCACGTAGTTTGCAATGTTTTTATTTTTCTTTATCTGAACAATTTTGTTGTTCCCTAGGATTAAATACTGGCTTTTAAAAAAACTGGTTTTGTTTTGTTTTTATACTTATAGCAAATTCAATGCCCGAAACATTGCCCGTTGTCTAATTCGCCACTCGAGACACACAGGTACATTGTGTCCCATCAATTTTGTCTTGCAGAGAAATCTCTCCTGGAGTCTTTGACTTGCTCCAAATGGCCGGGGTGTGTTCTATGTCTGGGGCTACCCACTGTGTTGGTTTCCTGTGGCTGCTGTAACAAATTACCAAACCCTGGGTGGCTTAAACCAGAGGTTTATTTTCTCCCTCTGGTGCTGGAGGCCAAAAGTCTGCCATCAGTATCACTGGGCTGAAACCAAGGTGTTGGCAGGATGGATCTCCCACCAGAGGCTCTAGCAGAGAATCTGTTCTTGCCTTCTCCAGCTTCTGGTACTGTCACCTTCCCTGGCTGGTCGGGGAATCTCCTCCTTCTTCCCTGCTTTTCTTCCTCTTCCTTCTTCATACTGTGTTTGGAAGCTTGTAGGATGTTCTGTTTATCCCTAGTAGTCTGAAATTTTATAAGGATTTGTTCTGAGTGGGTCTATCTTTATCTTGCTGGCATTCAGTGGCTTTTTAAAAAAATATGAAGATTGGCTTGTTTAAGTTCTAGAAAATTTACTTAAATTGTTTGAATAATGTTCTTCCCTCCCCAACCCTCATACCCTGCTTCATTTGTTCTTTTATTCTGGAACTCTTTCTACTCAGATATTGAGTGTCTTGATTTGGTACTCGCAATTTCTCTCCCCCTGCCCCTTTCTCCTTTCTTTCCACCATTGTGTGTTCACCCCCTCTAGCTTCAAATCCCCTCTTAAAATGAAGGTGAGGTGGCATAGTTAGGGTTTGCAGATCATGGCAAAATCCTCCTAGGATCTGAGGGGACCTCTAAACCCAGCACTAGCGCTTCATTTTTAGTGCAGTGGTGAGGAAGGAGGTGGGTTGGAATGAAAGTCTGTAGTCAGGTCATGCAGTAGTGTACCAGCTCAGAGCGCCCTGCTAATTCCCAGCAATAAAAAATTGATTTCTAAGATCAAGAACTACTTTTGTTAGTCTCCCCAAAAATTGTCACCCTGTGAGTGTACATATCTTGCATTCTTGGAAACCAGGCCCTGATTTTTTGTTTAGCAGGCTAGTTAGTCCTCTGAGAAATTATGAGTAATAGTCATATGATGATTTTGTTAACTACATGGTCTACTTAAGGCCTGTGCTACAGCTTGAACAGATATAGCTACATAAAAAAAAACCACACATCTCGGTTTGCCAGAGACAATTACTGTTGTCCCAAAGGAATTATTAATAGCTCACCTTTTACTTTGAAAAGGGTTCTAGTTCAGATGATTAATTATACCTGCATGTGAACTAGCACTGCGCATGTGGTCCCCCTGGATGAAACCTAGATTTAGTTGGCTACAAAGGCCCCCTTGGAATAAAGAAAACTTCAAACTTTCAATGATTAGAACTTCATGTTAATTGTTTGACTCTCATGGTGGTGACTTATTTTAGCAATATTGTCACAATTGGAATATACAAAATTCTGTATTAATTAATACAGAATAACACGACTAACCTTTACCACTTTATAAAGCTAGTCTAGTATTAGAAAGATCAAAGTCTAATGTACCTTTACAATTTTGATAGATTCAAGAAAAATACTCTCAGAAGCTAAGCTAGAATGAATCAAAGTCTATATTCAATAACTACATCATATTTAAATATTTAATTTTGTTAGGAGTTGACTATTACCAAATCTCAATTAAGTGTTCACTGAAAGACTTGAAAGTGGTGATTGTACTGAAATATGTCGAGTTTTATTTCTACAATATTTACAATAACCTGGAAATGGGCTATTGCATAAAACAAATAAAAATATTGGCCTGAGTGAAAAATACAATAGTTATATTAATACTATGGCTTTAATCAAATTGGTGTTTGAAGGGATTACTGTGTTTCCCTGAAAATAAGACCTAGCTGGACCATCAGCTTTAATGCATCTTTTGGAGCAAAACTTAATATAAAACCTGGTTTTATTTTACTATAACATAAGACCAGGTCTTTAATATAACATAATGTAATATAACACAATATAAAATACCAGATCTCATATAATATAAGACCAGGTCTTATATTAATTTTTGCTCCAAAAGACACATTCGAGCTGATGGTCCAGCTAGGTCTTATTTTTGGGGAAACACTGTAACGGTTATATACGTGGACTTGGGTTTTTTTTATTTATGATCCAGAAGACATTCTGTGTGCTGCTAGCACAAACATCAAACAAACCAGAACTTGTTTATTCGTCTGAATTTCACGCTAAGTGGAAGTTTTTAAAATCCTGCTTTGCACAGCTGTGTGAAGGATTGTCCAGGATTGCTGTTTAAGATAGTTACCATGCCAAAAAAGGTTAAGAAATTTTCTTTTCAATGAAAGCAAACCAGGGGGAAAAAGCAAAATCATTCTTAAGTAAGCATTATGTTTCTGCTCGACTACTCACTTGGAAATTCAGGGATTGCAGTAACCTTGGCTGTATCCAGTTGCCTAAGCTGAATCACTGTAGTCTCAAAACAAATTGTTTATTCTAATGTCAAAATTAAATATCCTCCTGTGTGCCTTGACTGGGATATGAGTTGCAGGGAGGGAAAGCAAAGGATACTAAAAATGACTTCAGGAATGAAGTATATTTTTTCAATCTATAAAACAGAATTGAAAAGCATTCTCCCCTCTGCCTCCCCCAATGCTCCGATAAAAATAAATAGCAGAAAAGGTTTAGGGGAGTCATGAGATATTTATCTGACACACAGTAACTTCCTGTCTTACAGGGACATTCCAAGGCATACAATGACATTCAAGCACTGGATGGTTTCCAAGTCTAAGGAGCTCTGGAGCTTTTTGAGCAGTTGTTATTTATTTTTAAATTAACTTTATCAACGTCAACTTTATATACAAAGATACATCCATTTTAAGTGTACACATGGATGAGTCTTGACTAATTAATATACCTTTGAATCTAGCACCACAAACAAGATATGGACCATTTCCGTTACCCCCCAGAAGTTCCCTTGTGTCCTTTGGTTTCCTATAGGCAAAGATATAACACAAGGGTGGATTTTGTCTCCCTATTTGTTTAATTTGTACATATCATACAGAAAACTGGGCTAGACTCAGAGGAAGGAGTGAAAATTGATGGAAGAATTATCAATAACTTAAGATATGCAGATAACACCATCTTACTGGTAGAAAGTAGCCTAAGGGTAGGCCTGTTACCTGGCTCTCAAGTCACATGATTGCTCAGTTCCCTCTCCCCAGGCCCCTGCTCTATCCTACAAAAAGGAATAAAGAAACATTTTGTTTCCATCTCTGGATTATAGTAACAAAAAACTGCCTTGAAAAGCAAAACTTCAAAGGTCATCTATGTCTTAAAAACACTCCTATTGCACTGAGATTTTGTTATAAACATTCTACCTATTGAATGGGATCACTTAGTCTAAATTACTTTCACATGATAAAATCAAATGTCCTCTGAGATTATGCAATTTATTCAGTTCACACAGAGTTGGTGAAATGTCTGGAATGGAAACTCCAAGTATTTCCTAGTATACTTCACTAATATGAGGGCGTGATCACTAGTTTCTTTGTTTCCCGGGTTAAAAATAAGACATGATGATAACTATTATTTCAATTAACTTTTATTGAACATCTGTTATGTTTTAGGCATATACTGGGCAAATTCAAACAAAAAGAAATCAACATGATTTCATGAACATCATACAGAGTAAACTCAAGACAAAGAGGATCATTTTGCATCAAATAAAGGAAAGCTTCATTGTCAAGAAATAATCCTAGCATTAAATAACGTAATATTTTTAAAGTTAGAATTATAGAGAAAATGAGAGAAGCAAACACTTAATGGGAACTTGGAAGTGCTGATCTAATCTAAGGAAGAAAAATGCAAACAGGTTGGGTCACTTTATCCAAGAGGATGTCTGGGCTCCAAGTTACAAACTCCTATTTAAAAAACGGCTTAAGCCCTTGCTCCTGAATGTGAGGTCCACAGACTGGCAGTCTGGGCATTACCAGGGAGCTTGTTAGTGATGCAGAATCTCAGGGCCCACCCCACACTTCCTGAACCACAAACTACATTCTAAGACCCCCCAGGTGATTCAAATGCACATCACTCATTTATATGCACACATACTTGACATGGAAAGATGGTGAATAATGAAAATAAGGTAAAATTATACATGCTATGTATTCTATATACAGAAACTATCCCCCTTTTTGAAGATTTATGGACAATTTACAAAGTGCATCAGAAGGCTTTAGACAAAACTTCTGTAAGCTCTGAAGAGTACAAACTGTACAATTGATACAGTCTGAAAACTAGATTAAAATTTAATTGCACAGATTTAAACAAAAATCAACCAACCAAACAATAAACAAACTAAAACTTGAGTTAGCTATTGTTTCAAAGATGAAATTAAAAATAAAATTGTGGACTCTTTGGAAAGCTACATAGCAAAGTTTATAAGATGCTCACATCTGTATTCACAGGTAAAAGCTTTACTTATTTAACAGAAAAACTACGGATATTTATGTTGATGAAGTAGAAAAACTATTAACAACTTTGTGGAAATGACAGGCCAAAATACACATGCCTGGCAGCAAAACTCACTCAATCGAGTTTTTACCATGTTTCCCCAAAAATAAGACCCAGACAGACCATCAGCTCTAATGCAGCTTTTGGAGCAAAAATTAATATAAGATCTGGTCTTATCTTACTATAATATATATAATATATAATAAAATATATATATAATATGTATAATAAAATAAGACCGGGGATTATATTATATTATATTATATTATATTATATTATATTATATAATACCGTGTCTTATATTAATTTTTGCTCCAAAGGATGCATTAGAGCTGATGGTCTGGCTAGATCTTATTTTCGGGGAAAGATGGTATTATATAGTTTGTAGATCAGATTCTCCTACCATCCATAGCATTGTCATTGTTGCTGACACTGGTGTGGAAGTACATTACTACTATTCAGGTCGTGCTACCCTGTTCCCAGCCCTCTCCCTGAAAATGGGATTTTCAATTGCCTGGAAAACTGAGACCCAGTCTGAGACCCAGCACTAGAATTGCTCACTCATTAATTAGAAGACCACGGAAGGATATTACTTGCAGGTTACAGCTGAGCCCCATTGGGAAAACCTGGTGACTTTCAGATTGTCACTTTATTAGGACAAATAATGTGAGACTATAGGAACATTTAATCACAAGATTTTTTCTGCTCTGATTCAGGATACAAAGGACAAGCTTCTTGTTAACTTTTGTGGATAAATCAAAAAGGCAAATATATGTGATTTTCTAAACAAAGAGAGCATTTTAAAGAGATATGAACATTACGTTTACCTCTCTTACTGCAGACATTTACTATCTGTGAGAAAAGTGCCCAGCCCTTGGCATACTTGGCTTAAGAACAATAGAAAATAAAAACTATTAATCACATCTATTCCCATAAGGAAAAAGAAATTATATAGTTGTGAGAGGAAGTCTTAGACTCCATTTAGGGGGCTTTCCTAAGCAATTCTAAGAACAACATTTAAGGAATTAAAGAGATTTCTTCCGTAAGAGTGATTGAGAAGCTTTGGATTCTTTTCAGTGGGGAAGAGAGGCTTATGATCATTCTGGCATTTAGAATGATCACCGTATCTGTCTGTGTGGTGAAGAATGGATCAGACAGGATGAAGTTGGAGACCAAATGAGCAGGGAGCACAGAGGAGACAGCATGGCAGTATGGATGAGGCGGTAGGCTAAATAAATAGGGTGTAAGGATATCAAGAGATGTTTAGGAGATGAAATTGGGATTCTGAAGTGCCTCATGCACACCCAAATGGAAGTGCAAATACACCTAATGTCTGGAGCTCCATAGAGAAGTCTGGGCTGGAGATGTAGATTTGAGAGGCATTAGCACATCACATTTGAAACCAGAGAGTGAATAAAATCACCAACAGGGAGGGCTAATGACAAGAGGATATTTATGAACAATATTAAAATAATATTTTTAAATTGAAACAATGGGAGAGAGTCAGGTTGTAGGACAAATCTAAGATTGACATCTAAAGTGTAGCAAAAATTTCCTGAAGAGCTATAAAGCAGCAGGGTGTCAACTCTAGAGGCAATAGTGAAGTGTTTGTGGGGCAGAATTGGAGGTTTCCTCCTGTAAGTCCAAAAAATTGAGTAGTCTCCAAGAACAGTGCAGGAGGCACTGATGTGATAGAATTTGTGGGTTATTGAATCTTAGTGACTCTTGTTGGAGCTGAGATTCAAAGCTCTACCAGTCAACACTGAGACTGCTGTCTCTTCATCTGCTGTCCTCCGTACCTCACCTGGCCTCTTTGCGATTTCCTTAAAACCTTGTTGGTTAAAGCTCATGTGGTTGTCCAGTGACATTTCCTTTTACTTTCAGTTTGTCACTAATCAACCCACCCCATCTTCCTTCTGGGTTTATGGGGGTGAGACTGGAGGGTAGGAGGTGAGGGAAATGGTTAAGCAGAGCTGGTAAGTAGGAGAGCCAGGTCCTGTCGGGTCAGCAGAGGGCGTGTCTGGGGGGGCATGTCTGGGGGGGCGTGTCTGTGTGGGCGTGTCTTGTGGGGGCATGTCTGTGTGTGGGCGTGTCTGTGTGGGGGCGTGTCTGTGTGGGGGCGTGTCTGTGTGGGGGCGTGTCTGTGTGGGGGCGTGTCTGTGTGGGGGCGTGTCTGTGTGGGGGCATGCAGTGATCTATGTAGGACAGGTAGGTTGGAAACTGTGGTTCTGTTTTTCAGTAAAACTTGTAAAAAAAATCCTGAATGGTTGGAAATGGATAAAACATAGAGGAAAGTGTTTTCTTTAATAAATTCAGTTCAGCCAACACGTTACTCAGTGGGAGACATAAACAAAAATACCAAGATGAACTAGATACTCTTTCTGCTTTTAAGGAACTTAAACTCCAGAAGATCATAGAGGGAAAAGTTAGACAAATCTTTTATGAGAAGTGTGAACATGAGTCATCAGATAGGTCAAACCTGTGTGATTCTTGTTGAGAATTTACCACGTGCCAATCACACATAACAAATAACCATCTCACTGAGTCCTCACAATGTCACTTTAAAGTAGTTACGATTTTTCTCTTCTGCAGATAAATTGGAGCTCAGGTAGATTATATTAATATAACTTTCCTGAAGTCACACAACTAGAAAAGAAGCAACGCTGAGAGTTGAACCTACATCTGCCTCACTGAAAGTTTATTACTATAATGCTAAAAATAATGAAGTTCTCTCCAAAAGAGAGATTTTTTTTTTTTTTTTTTTTTTTTTTTTTGAGCAACAGGTCTAGGAGATGGCCAAAAAGAACAGGGAGACGCAAGTATAATTAATTCCAGGTTTACAATTGTTTCCTGTGGGTGTTAGTTTATAGTCATGTCAACTTTCTCCTCAATAATCAAATACAGTGTTAGCTTTCTCATCACGGGTAGTATTTATTAAATAGAGTTTTGTAGTACACTGTTTCTTGTGAAGGAGCTGTTGAACCAGCCAGATGTTTATCTAAGCAAATACTGCAATGCTTATCTTAGCTCGGGCTACCAAAAATATAATATATTTAATATATTTTCTGCAATGATTTCTTTTATACATAACAATAAGGAAAAGGCAAAAACCTCAAAGAAAAATAGGCAAAGACAATGAATTAACAATCCATAGGAAAAAAAAAACCAAATGGTCAATAAATACAAAAAAATTAAGCCTCAGTAATTAAAGAAATGAAAACAAAAGCAATCAAATAAAAAACAAGATTTTAAAGACTGAAAATACCCAATTTTGGCTTGAATGTGGGAAACAAAGATATCACTTATAAGTTACATATAGCCGTATAATAAAGTACTCTTCAGCAATTTAAAATATCATAAATGAACATTTGCTGACAAGAAAATATTTTCACAACTGTTGTGACATAAATTTCAAAAGTACTGAAGAGTATAAATCATATAAAATTATGTGTACAACAAATTCTGGAAGGAAATACATCTAGATGTTATTCATATTTATCTCTGGGTAGATGGATTTTATTCCTTTTATTATCAGTATTTCATAATATTTCTACAATAAACAAGTATTATTTTTCAAAACATTTAATGTCATATTGATAAAGGAAACTAAGTTGTGTTCAAAATTTCTACTAAAGATAAACATTTCTGAGGAAATTATCTGCTTCAAATATTCCCCTTAGCAACAATAATTCATTGACATTGGCAGAAAATACTGTCACTGATACTGATTTCACTGGAAATCATGTATAGTGTACACATTTACTTTGGATGTTTGGTTTTACTGGAATTCCTTCTGATGAGACAACTCCCATAAACAAACGATAAACTATCTCCTTTTCCTTAGGTATATTTTCCCTTAAGCAATGGCTGCTTTGCTTGCACTGCTGAGTAATCAACTTAATCAATGAATACTTTTTTGAATTAGTAGGTAGTGCTATAGACTGAATTGTCCCCACCACTGGCCCCTCATTTATGTTGAATCCCTATCCCCCAATGTGACTGTAATTGAGGTTAAATGAGATTATCAGATGGTCCCTGACAAATAGAATTAGTGTCCTTAGCAAAGGAAACACCTGAGTTCTCTCTCTCTCTCTCTCTCTCTCTCTCTCTCTCTCTCTCTCTCTCTCTCTCTCCACCCCCCCAACCACTCCCACCCCCCCACCCTGGACATATGAGGATATAGTGAGAAGATGGCCAACTACAAGCCAGATAAAGGACTTCCAACAGGCATTGAATCAGTCAGCAGATTGATCTTGGATTTCCTAGTCTCCAGAACTGTGAGAAATAATTGTCTATTGTTTAAGCACCTGATCTGGTACTTATTTAGATCTATGGAATGAGGTAAAAATATGACCAAGTATCGCCTTATAAATTATTGAAATATCTGTCCTTTTTGCATTGATTAAAATGTTTGGGTCTATTTATGGACTTCCTAAATTTGTTCTGCTGGGTAGCCTTTCTATAACTATGAAGGCAGTTTTATTTTGATTTCATTTTCTGTTTGACACTGGTATACAGAAATGTAATTTTATATTGAGTATGCATCAGTAATCATTTTAAATCCACTTAGTAGTTTTAATAATTTCAAAATTCTTTTAGATTTTCAACATCTGCAACATCTTGGAATAATGAAAGCTTTATTTCTTCCTTTCCAACTCATAAATATTTTATTTCTTCATTTTGCCTGCTTGAACTGGCCAGGGCTTCCGGTAAATGTTGAATAGATGTGTGTATATGAGTATTCTTGCCTCATTGTCAATCTCAGTAATTGATTATTAAGTATGACGTTCATTGTAGTTTGATATATAGACATTCTTTGTCAGAGTAAGGAAGTTCCTTTTAATTTATATTTTGCTAAGAGTTTTTATCATAATTGAATTTGAACTTTATCATATGCTTTTTTTCTTTATCGATCAAGATCATCATATAACTTTTTTCTGTTTTTGTTAATGTAATGAAATACATTAATTTTCAAATGCTAAACCAATTTTGCATTCTTGAATAAATTTACTTAGTCATGATGCATTATCCTTTTTATATTATTCTTAATTATTAAATTAAGATATTGGCATCTATTTTTGTAAGCAATATTGGTTTGTATATTTTTTCTGTCATGTTCTGATAAGACTTTGGTATTATTATGCTATACTGGCTTCATGCCATGAGTTAGGAAATGTTCCCTAACATTTGTTCTGTTCTTTTATTTGGGACATTTTTTTTCTTTCCCTGGGGGAGACATGACTCAAGAAAAATACAAATCAAAACCACATTGAAATATCAATTCACATCAATTAGGGCAGCTACTATTTTAAAAAAATTGTTAGTGGGGATGTGGAGACATTGTGTGCCTTGTGCACTGTTAGTGGGACTGTAAAATGACACAATGGCTATGAAAAACAATGTGCCAATTGTTTTTAGTTTTTTTATTTATATTTTATTTGCTTTTCCAGTTACAGTTGACATTCAATATTATTTTATATTAGTTTCGGGTGTACAGCATAGTGGTTAGACATTTATATAATTTACAAAGTGATCTCCTGATTAGTCTAGTATCTACCTGGTACTTTACATAGCTGATGTAACATTACTGGCTATATGCTCTATGCTGTACTTTACATTACAGTGACTCATAACTACCAATTTGCATTTCTTAATTCCTTCACCTTTTTCACCCAGGTCCATAAACCCCCTTTCCTGACAATCATCAGTTTGTTCTCTGTATCTATGAGTTTGTTTCTGTTTCGTTTGTTTCGTTTGTTTCTTTTGTTCTTTAGATTCCACATATAAGCTAAATTACATTGCATCTGTCTTTTTCTATCTGACATACTCCACTCAGCGCAATACCATCCAGGTCCATCCATGCCTCTGCAGACGGCAAGAACACGTTCCCTTTCATGGATGAGCAAATTTCCATTGTATATATGTACCACCTCCTCTTTATTCATTCATCCATTGACATAACCAGGCTGCCTCCACATCTTGGCCATTGGAAACAATGCTGCAATGAATATATGGATGTACACATACCCTTGAAATAGCATTTTGGGTTTCTTCAGATAAATGCCCAGAAGTGGGATTACTCGGTCCAGCTTTATCTCTTGTTATAGCCTTTGTTTTAAAATCTATTTTCTCTGGTATAAGTGTTGCTATCCCAGCTGTTCGTTTGTTTCCATTTTCATAAAATGTCATTTCCCATCCCTTTACTTTCAGTCTGTGTGTTTTTTTATCTGAAGTGAGTCTATTGTATTGTAGGCAGCATATGTACTGGTCTTGTTATTCATTCAGCCACCCTGTCTTTTGACTGAAGCATTTAGTCCATTTACATTTAAAGCACTTGTTCATAGATATGTAGTTATTGCTATTTTATAATTCATATTTTTTATCTTTTTTTCTTTTCATCTTAAAAAAGGCCCTTTAATATTTCTTGTAATACTGGTTTGGTGGTGATGAACTCCTTCAGCTTTTTCTTGTCTGGGAAGATCTTTATCTGTCCTTCAATTTTAAATAAATACTTTGCTGGGTAGAGTAATCTTGGTTGTAGGTCCTTGCTTTCCATCACCTTGAATATTGCATGCCAGTCCCTTCCAGCCTGCAAGATTTCTGTTAAAAAAAATCAGCTGACAGTCTTATGGGAGGTCCCTTGAAAGTAACTAACTGCTTTTCTCTTGCTGCTTTTAAGATTCTGTGTCTTTAACCTTTGACATTTTAATTATGATGTGTCTTGGTTTGGGCCTCTTTGGGTTCATCTTGTTTGGGACTCTGTTCTTCCTTGGATTGTGTGTTTGTTTCCTTTGACAGGTTGGGAAAGTTTTCTATCATTATTTCTTCAAATAGGTTTTCATTTCCTTGCTCTTTCTTTTCACCTTCTGGCACCCCTATGATGTGAATGTTGTTACTCTTGATATTGTCCCAGAGGTCCCTTAAACTATCCTCATTTTTGTGTATTCTTTTTCTTTTTGCTGTTCTGATTAGGTATTTTCTGTTACCTTACCTTCTAAATCACTGATTCAATCTTCTGCTTCATCTAATATACAGTTGATTCCCTCTAGTATATTCTTCATTTCAATTATTGCATTATTTATTTCTAACAGTTTTTCTTTTATATTTTCTATCTCCTTTTTAATGTTTCCTATCTCTTTGTTGAAGTCCTCCTTGAGATCATTGAGCACCATTATAATCAGTGTTTTGAACTCTGCATCTGGTAGATTGCTTGTCTCCATTTTGTTTAGTTCTTTTTCTAGAGCTTTGTTCTGTTCTTTTATTTGAAACATATTTCTCCGTCTCCCCAATTTTACTTCCTCCCTATGTTTGTTTCCATGTATTAGATAGGGTTGATATGCCTCCTGGTATTAGGAGAGTGGTCTTACATAGTAGGTGTCCTATCGGACCCAGTGGCATAATCTCTCTGGTCATCTGAGCAGGGTGTTCCAGGTGTGTCCTTTGTGTATGTTGTGTGTGCTTTCCTGTTATAGTTGAGCTTTGGTTGCCGTTTGAACACCACTGGGAGGGATTTACCCTCAGATTGATTTGTTCTAAGGACTGACTGTGACTATATTGGAGGAACTGTTGTGTAGGGGCTGATGCTAAAAAGCAGGATTCACTTTAGTAAGGCTATGGTGCCTGCCCAGTCTTCCCTTTGGGAGTGTCATCCTTGTAGGCAGCTGGGTAATGCTCTAGGTCCGTTCCAAGCTGGCTAGCATGTGTGTCAACCCTAGGGCCTCCTGGGTGGCAGGGACCCACTATAGGCCAAGTTCAGCTGCAGCCTGTGCCATGCCTTGGGCCACCTCATATAAGCCACAAAGTGATCCATAGATGGGCTTGGAGGTGCGCTGGGCTTGAAGGTTACTTGAGAGGTCAAGCTGTGAACCTAGGCCAGCTGTCTTTAGTGCTGGGCTAGCGGCTGCTCAGCCAGAGTTATGGAACACAGTGAAGCCATATGCTTGTTGTTTGGGTTTTGTGAACCTTTGAGGGATTTTAGGAAAGTCCACCACATGAGCCAAGACAGGTTGTTTATACAGAAAAGCCACTAGAAGGGGCTTGGGTGAGTCCAAAAGTTGGGGGGTGGGGGGGTGCGGGTCTCAAGGACTCACCAGAGTGGTGTCAATGAACAGTGTTAGCCAGGTTTACAGAGACTCAGATATGGTGACTGCCTGCGTTTGCACTATGGGAGTGGGGACAGCTCAACAAAGAAACAAGGGATTCTGCCACTACTTCTGTCTGGGAGAAAGCTGCCCCTCCAGCCCTCACCCTAACGTCAGATAATTCAGTTCCCCACTGTGTGTCCCTGCTGTCTTTTGAACTGCTGCCCCAGCACTAGAGCTCAGAGCTAGTAAGTCGACAGTGAGTAATTCTGTGTGCAAGTCCTTTAAGAGGAATGCTGGGGACTGCAGACAGCCTCGTCTCACTCAGCCACAATCTCCACTGTTTTTCACAGCCAGAAGTTATGGGACTTCTCTCCTGGCACTGGAACCCTGGGCTTGGGAGCCTAGTGTGAGACTGGGACCACTTCTTCCATGGGAGGGTGGGGGTGGGGACCTCCCCAAATAAGATTTCCCTCCCAGTTTTTAATGGTCACACATGGGAATAGTACAAGCCCAGTCAGCATCACTTCTTCTCCTACCAGTCTCAAGGTGGCTTCTTCTGTATGTCCTAAGTTGTAGGGCTTTGGTTCAGTTAGACATGAAGTGATTTTCATGATGATTGCTCGGTAGTTTAGTTGTAATTTTGATGTGGTCATGAGATGAGGCAATCACAGTGTTTACCTACTCCACCATCTTGACCAGAAAGTCTGTGGCAATTTTTTTTAAAAATTAAAAACTATATGATCCAGCAATCTCATTTCTGGGTATATATCCAGAAGATCTGAAAACAGTGTCTTTAAAAAGTATTTGCACAGCAATGTTCATAACAGCACTATTTACAATAGCCAAAACGTGGGAAACAACCCAAATGTAAATTGACAGATGAATGGAAAAACAAAATATGGTATATTCATGCAGTGGAATACTATGCCACCTTGAAAAGAAAGGAAACTACCATATACAACAACTTAATGAATCTTAAGGACGTTATGCTAAGTGAAATAAGCCAGTCAAAAAAGGACAAATACTGTTCAATTCTACTTATATGAGGTTTCTAAAATAGTCAAAATCATAGAAATAGAAAGTAGAATAGTGGTTACCAGGGAGGAAAAAGAAGCTATTCTTTCATGGGTATAGAATTTCAGGTTAGATAAATGAATTTAATAAAGTAGTAGGATACAAAATTAATATTCAGAAATCAGTTTCATTTGTATATACAATAATAAAATATCAGAAGGAAAAATTAAGAAACAATCCCATTTACAATTGCTTCAAAGACTATAAAATACCTGGAAAGAAATTTAACCAAAGAAGTAAAAGATCGGTACTCGGAAAATTATAAGACACTGAACAGAGAAATTAAAGAAGATACAAATAAGGACATACAGATGGCAAATAGACATATGAAAAAATGTTCAACCTCACTAATCATTAGAGAAATGCAAATAAAAACCGCAATGAGATACCACCTCACCCCAAAATGCTATGATCAATAAATCAACAAACAACAAGTGCTGGCAAGGATGTGGAGAAAAGGGAACCCTGATGCACTGTTGGTGGGATTGCAAATTGGTGCAGCCACTATGGAAAACAGTATGGAGGTATCTCAAAAATCTGGAAATGGAACTACCTTATGACCCAGCAATTCCACTCCTAGGAATCTATCTGGAGAAATCCAAAACTCTAATTTGAAAAAATTTATGCACCTCTCTGTTTATTGCAGCACTATACACAATAGCCAAGTCATGGAAACAACTGAAATGCCCGTCGGTAGATGACTGCATTAAGAAACTGTGGTACATTTATACAATGGAGTATTACACATCCATAAAGAAGAATGAAATCTTACCATTTGCAATAATATGGATGGACCTAGAGAACATTATGCTAAGTGAAATAAGTCAGAGAAAGACAAATACCATATGATCTCACTTATATGTGGAATCTAAAGAAAAGAATAAATGAGTAACCTAATCAAAAACAGTCTCAGAGACATAGAGGAAAAACTGAGGGTTGCTAGATGGGAGTGGGGTGTTGGGATAAGGAAGAAAGTAAGGGGGCTAGAAAGCACAATCAGTAACCATAAGATTGCCAACAGGGATACGAAAGTCAATTTGAGGAATGTAATCAATAATGTTGTAAAGGTTTTGTAGGGTATCCGATGGACACTTGTCTCATTAAGGAGACCACCTCAGGGATGGTGTGGATGCCTGATCACTGCACTGTACACCTGTATGTGTGTGTGTGTGTGTATATATATATATATATATATATATATATATATATATATATATATATATATATATGTAGTTACAAGAAGTGGAGTACAGCATTATGAATAGAAACAGTGGAAATGTAATAGCTGTATGCGATGTCAGAGGGGTAGTAGACGGAGGTAGGGGGGTTATCACTGTGTGAGGGATATAAATGATAAATGTCTAACCATTACATTGTTTTGTACACCTGAAACTAATTTTTCTAAAAAGTGAAAAAAATAATAATAATTTCAGGTTAGCATGATGAAAAAGATCTGGGGATCTGATTAAAACAATTTAAATATACTTAACACTGTTGAACTATACATTTAAAAATGTTTAAGATGGTAAATTTTAAATGTGTTTTTTACCACATTAAAAATATATACAAATCAAACTTTTAAATGTCTGTGATGAAAAATACACTGGATCGGGTTAACAGCAGATTAGATGTTTCAGAAGAAAAGAGTAATGAATTTGAAAAAAAGTAGAAACTATCCATAATTAAATACAGAAGAAAGCATTACTAAGAGACGAGATAACTAAAAGAGACCTAATATGTGTGTAATTATAGTCCTAGGAGAAACAAAAGGTTGGGGGGAGATATGATATTTAAAGATATTATAAGATAATTTTCCAAATTTTATAAAAACTATAACCTACAGACTCAAGAGGTTCAATAAAACCTAAGTACAAGAAATATGAAGAAATCTACACTAAGGAAAATCAGTCACACTGCCCAAAACCAATGATAAAGAGATATTAAAAACAGCCAGAGAATAGAGGTTGGTCATGTTCAGGAGAATATGACAGCAGATTTCTTGTTGGAAATATGAGGGAAAAGGGTGGAAAAATATCTTTAAAACTTAAATGGAAAAAACCAAACAAACCTTTCGATCTAAAATTCCATATCCACTGAGAATATATTTCCAAAATGAAGGTGAAGTAAGACTATTTTCAGCATATAAAGGCTGAAAGAATTCAATACCATCCTACCCACAGTGCAAGAAATATTAAAGGAAATACTTCGGGCAGGAGGAAAAGCTATCGTAACAAAAACAAAATCCCTGGTTGTATTGGGACGGGGGAGATTGGGGGAGGGTGGAAAGAAGGCATTATTAAAGGACATAAGGTCATTAAGGATTCCAGGTATTTATTACCTTGATTGCGAATGTGGAAAATGGACACTGACAGTGGGATTCTCTCACTTGCAACTGGAAAGATCTCACAATCTTGGTAGATCATCACCAAATCCTACAAAATAGTTAATAATACACTCGGCTTTCACACATGAGGAAACAAGCTGACAAAGATACTGTTCCAAAGGTCAAAGAGTTAGTGGGAGGATGGGAATTTGATAGACAAATCCACAGTTTTCCCATCATACCACCATACTTCCCACAAGTTCATATTAGGTGGACAAATAGAGTACACAACAGATAATGAATACTGTTCTGGGAGAAAGCCATGTCCCCATGTGACTTACATTCAGTGAGGGCTTACAGAGAAGAAACAAAATAAGTAAGCCAGTTACAGAGTAACTTAGTGATACAGGCTGAGAGGAAAAATAAAGCTGGGAAGGGACATAGCATTTCCTGGGAGAGGATGTGCACAATTTCAAATAGGGTGGTTAGGGATGGCCCCCTTTAGAATATTCATTCCCCGAGACTAACAGAACGGAGGGAGACAGACACAAAGCTGTCTGAGGGAACCATGCCAGGCAGAGGGCACAGGAGACGTGAGAGTCCCCATGGAAGGCTCGAGGCTCAGTGAGGGACCCGCATAGATGGGGCACAGCGAGCAAGACGGGAGTGAAGAAGGCAAGTCAGAGGGGTCACGGGGGTGAAGTGCTGGGGGTGCTGAGGACATTTTGAGAAGATTCCAGCTTTTATTCTAATTGAGATAGAAAGCCACAGGAAGGTTCTGAGCAGAGGTATGACCTGATCTGACACATATTTTAACAGGATCTTTCTGCCATTTGGTTGAGAATGGAGAACACGCTGGTAAAACACTTGAGAGAGTGGGAGACTGTGACAACTCTGATGCCAAGTTTGTGGAAACCCAGAGGAAGGAGAAACAATTGTTAACTGGAATCTTCAGATGGAAGCAGCCTGAGGGGCTGTGAGGCAAAGGGAGCTCTGCAAAGAGGAAAGGGAGGAGGTGTGAGGAGCCCGGAGAGGGGAAGAGAGCACAAGTACGATTTTGACAGGTTGTGACAATCTCTACCACCCAGGAGGTGCCACTCTGTGGCAGGCCCTCCTCTCTGCACTTTGCAGACATAATCTCTAATATCCCCACAAAGCTAATATCACTGCCGTTTTATAGAAGTGAGAATTCAGACAGAGTAATGTTAAATAGTTACTGGGGGGGAAAAAAGAAAACATGAGGGCTTTTCCCATTCCCTTATAGGCAGAAAATCATTACAATTCTTGATGGAAAAAAAAGAGAGAGAAAGAGAGAAAAGAAAAAAAAAATTAAACCTATAATAAATCCTACAAATGAAAATCCTTAATATTCTGCTCATTTCTCAATGTATGTTCCATCTGAGAAGGCAGGAGTCCTCACAGGACATATCTTTGCTGGATCCCAAAGACACTGCTAGGATGCTTTGCCATCTTTGCACCCTGCTCGGCCTGCTCAGAGTAAAGAAATCATTGATGGAACTGGTGTTTACTCGGGAGAGGAAAAGGTTTGGGATGAAGGCTGGGAAGACAGTTGACAGCCAGCACTACTATCTGAATAGGGCTGGCATGTGGAAAAAAGATTTGACCCGTTTTCTAGGGCCTGTGAGGCAGACAAGGGCAAAGCTAAGAGTTAGAGAGCAGCAGTCCAGCCTGACCTACGGACAACTTCCCTAGGCTGCCTGTGGAGCAGTAAAACACACTTATGGTCAGGCTTGGATTGCACACCGCATAATTCCAGCAGAGTGGAATATTCTTAAGCAAATCCCAGTGGGGAGAATATCAACACTGGAAAGGAGGGTGGTCTCAAGAGATGACTTCTACAGCTCGTCCAATTGGCAATTACAACCTTCTGACTGTGAGTGGACAAACATTGTTCCCTGACCTTTTCACAGCAATCAGAACAGTTTCTTCTGTTCTAAAGCTTAATAATGAAGAGACACATCTGCTGCTGGAACGTAGGCTGTCCCACTGAAAGGAGCAGATGAAACTGCACTAAGGAGATCACGATTCCTCTCTCTGTTGCTAGTATTTTTAAACCAAGCAGCTGTACCTCTTTATTCTCTACCCTCCTCTCATGTAAAATAAGGAGGTTAAATTTGAAGAACTTTAAGGTCATTCCTGGCTCTCACAACGTATAATTCTATCATGTGGTTTTTCGTTCATTTGTTTTAAATACTATGTGGTGAGAAAAGGCAGATACTATCAGTTCAGTTTTCCTTCCCATAAAAATCTGCGTATTCCAGTTTTCCTGGGTTTGGTTTATTTTCAGATTGAGATATTTGGATAATCCCTCAGCCTTTTCATATAAAATTCAAGGGTTCCATATTTTGCAAGTAAAATATGCCACAGAGGAGGCTCAGGACTAGTGGCATGTGACTGGGGAGTGTCAGGGGATATAATGATGAGAGGATAAGACAGACAAACAGATTTTCTTTGACTGTAAATCAAGTTCACAAAGACTTCCATGTGTAAACCAATAGTGAGAACCGACGCATGAAAACAAACGTTCATGTCAGAATCATTGATTTCCATTTTCCCTCTCTGTGCACAGCATCTGCCAATGCTTTAATTAAGCTCATAAGGTGTGGAAACAATTTCACCACTAGTGACTCAAGCTGAAGTTAAGGCTGTGATCCGATTGAGGCTAGAATTTTATTGCAGAGGTTGTGACGTCTGCAGGGCTCCACAGGTGAAGAGCTAAAAAGGAAGCACCCTCCATCCTACACGCTTCCTCCTCACAGCTCTTCACAACAGCTCTGTGGGTCCCTTTAGCCTCTCGATGGAACTGCTGTCTGGAGCCGACCATGAAGGTTCAGAGTTCACTGTTCCCTGATTTTCCTCCCTACCTTTACTGAGTCCTACCAACACCCCAGCAAAGAGGAGGGGAATGGGGTTCTGACCATTTTACAGACAGTAAACTGAACGTTTCCTCTTTTCTTCTTGGAACCTCCAAATAGTATACACGAATGTGCATCTACTGCCTTTTCCTACCCAACCCATACATTTTGTGTGCATAGCCACCTGAATTGCTAATGTTGCTAATCATGGAAGTTAACTCTTTTGACAATTGCAGGCAGAGACCCACATTCCCTACCATCACCTAAGCAAGGATCCTAAGAGGCCACTGGCAAGTCCTACGGGCTCTTACTAACAGGTGAAACAGGAGGTGCACTGAGCTGCCATGGCAGCTTCCCACTCTGGTCTCCCCACGCCTTTGATCAGGGACCCTCCGAGACTCCACAGAGAGGGTACAGGGTTACCCCATGGGCCTGGCAGCTGAGGGCAGGGTTATTATGAGGTTTCCTAGCCTGAATTTCTATGATTTGGAAGCTTCTAAGCCCTTCTACCTCATGATTCTAGGGAGAAGAGGTGTGGGGTTAGGAGGTGACGCCCTACCATACCTAAACCTTTTCCTCTCAGTATGTATTCTCCAGGCCATGTACTTTAAGATGAGTGGTATCATGCAGGGTCTCAGCTCCTGCTCCCCGGTTCCCACATAAGAACGCAGGATATGTTGAGGCCAAAAAGGAACATAAACAGAGCCATGGATAGGGGAGTCATACCACTATATTCTCGCAGGCGGCTGGCCTAGACACAAAAGGAAACATCTGCCAGTACCCCAGTGATGGGTCTTCCTGCACCCCAATCTCTCTGGCGGCCTGGCAAGACACAGGAAGTAGGATCCACATGATATGCCATCCACTGACCATTTATCTGCCAACCAACCAACCAACAAACTAACCAACCAACCAACTAACCCCACTTGCTAACTGCAATCCATGCTTCCTAGCTCAGCCATGGCAGTTATATCAGTGGCTAATTGGCCAACTGGTTATAGATGATGGCCAACTAGTTCCAGCTGATGGCCATCTACTACCTGAGCCAGCACCTTTCCACATGAGGCTGAGAGCCTGGAAACTCCTCTCTGGGACTGTGTCCCCACACTCCACCCCTACAGGGTCTCTCCTCACAATCTACGTGACAAACGTCTTCCGCGAGGGGCCCTGTGTCAGGAACCCAGCTCATGAGAAAAAGTGTCAGTCTAGGTCAAGTAGTGTCCCAGGGGGTGTCGTTCAATGTCAACCCACTTTCTGGGCACAGGCAGGGTTTCTCAGTGTACCATCAGCCTTTCTGGGCAAAGCCAGACTTCCTTGGCACAGCCACGGTTCTCAGGGCACCGTGCTAGAAGAATAGTGGCTCACAACCAAGGTGCTTACATATTCTCGACTGCGGCTGATTGAGACACAAGAAGTAAACATCCGCCTGTACCCCAACAAGTGGTTTCCTGCAGCACCGTCTCACTGGCAGCCAGGTGAGACACAGTAAGCAAACATCCGCCAGTTCCATTACATGGTGGTATGTTCCCAAGCAAACAGTCAAGTGGTCCATCAAATCAGGGGTGGAAGGCAATTCCCCATAGTCCACAGTTATTCACCAGTGCTATGCATTGGCCTCAAAATGTGTGCCCTCCCCAAAGGGTGAGAGCTCCAAGTGCTCCCCAACCTGGGGATGAGGCACGACCTTGACCTCACCCGCATCTTCCACCAAGGACTCAGCAAGCATTTCCTCCTGGGACTACAAGTCCCGCATCTGACTGCCCCAGTAAGCACTTCCCAGCCCACACAGCCGCAACCACCTTTGCTTTCTCTGGTCTATGCCGGTTAGAGAACCATCCACATCTCTCCACCCCTCCACAGGAGTCCAGCTCTCTGGCAGCTACACAGCTTTTTCTATGCTGGTTGGAGAACCATCCATATCCTCCTACCCCTCCATGGGGGTCCAACTCTGGAGAACAGTGGCTACTGGGTACCACACACTGTGTGGGAGCCACATGTCTCTCTGCCCAGAGTCAGACATCTTTCCTACCTGGCTGGAATCCTGCTCATCACACCAGGCATCCGAGTGAGTGGTGGCCCCAGGGTAAGATGTCCACAACTTTAGGAGCCATGGAAGCAGCAAACCACCAAAAGGAAGACGATGCTTGCTTTGGCCAATAGGGCGACGTGACATCTGGAGGCTTGAGAGGACTGCAAATTCACCGAGGGGTCAGTTTCTCCCAGGCAGATCGGTTTCCTGTTCCCATCGCCGCTCCACACCAGCTTCCTGAGATTGAGCGTTCATACGCACAAACTGCTCCGCCGCCCTTTGGAGAGCTTTGGAGGCACCATACCCTGCTCGCTGCACCATGTGTCATGCGGGGACTCTAGTCCTTCTCCCCACTTCCCACATAAGAACGCAGGACATGTGAGGCCAAAAAGGAACACCAACAGAGCCATGGATAGGAGAGTCATACCACTATATGATTGCTGGCTGCTGGCCAAGACACAATAGCAAACATCTGCCAACACCCCAACGAGGGGTCTTCCTATACCCCAATCTCGCTGGCGGCCTGGCGAGACACAGGAAGTAGGATCCACATGATCTGCAATCCGCCGACTGCTTCTCTGCCTGCCTGCCTGCCTGCCTGCCAACCAACCAACCCACCCCACTTGCTAACTGCAATTCGCGCTTGCTAGCTCAGCCATGGCAGTTATACCAGTGGCTAATGGCTAACTGGTTACAGCTGATGGCCAACTAGTTACAGCTGACAGCCAACTACTACCTGAGCCAGCACCTTTCTCGTGAAGCTGAGAGCCTGGAAAATGCTCTCTGGGACTCTGTCCCCACAAGTGGCATGGGACTAGGAATATGTTACAGGTGAACCAGGGTAGGGACTCTTTGAAATGTTCATTCATTGAAAAGTCCCCTTTTAGGGCTTCATACTCCATGGTCTATATCGTAGGCATATAAATAAACAAGACAGTCTTATGACATTTAGGACTTGACCTCCCGTTACCGTCTGTGCAGCATCTGGACATCTGGTAGGAAGTGAATGGAGAGAAATAAGCTGGAGTGGCCAACATGTTGCACCAGGCGTCGTGCACTAAAGGAGGTAAGACTCACTCTCACTTAGCTCACTGGGTCTGAGAGCACAAGCTGCTCCCACCCTCTCCTGTATTGGCTCCCACAGCTGCATGAATCAACCCTCACCCCGTTCACAGGATGGTGAAGAGAGGCTGAGACAGCCCCCACCTCCGCCAGGCAGTAGTCTCCCTCTCTGCCCATTGCTACACAGGGACATCAAAATCATTGCATCTAAGAGCTCAATGTTCAATAGAAAGGGTCCTTCACCCTGACAGAGAGCTGTTTTTGCACATCAAGTACATGTCCCTGTGTTTATAGTAGGGCAAAGCCACCCCAACCCCAACCTACACCCCACCCTAAGAAGTTCCTTTTTACTTAGTCAAACCCATGTTTCCTGCCAGGAAAAGGAGGCCAGCTCTTTAATTATACACATGTTCACATATATATTTTTTAAAGTCCAATTTAGGTTTCTTTCCCAGTCTCTTTTTGCCATGTGGTCAGTAGCTGAAGCCTAAAAAGATCTGAAGCACCTATGTCCACATACAATGAGCACATATTGTTCTTCCACTGTGACCAAGGCAAAGGGACCCCTTTGGCTGTCCTGAGACCAGTGCTGTGACAATTAACAACACTGTAGCTACTTCCGGAGTACTCCTTCCACTTTACCATGAATTCTGTCCTGCTAGTTGTAAGGCAGCTGACCACAGGTTTTCTTAAGTCCCACGTCTTGCTCAGGGACCCAGCCTGCAGGCAAGGCCCTACTTTCGAAGGACCTCTGACTGCAGGCTTCAATCCTCACTTTGGGAATGCTTGTTAGAGCTGAACAAAGTTTGTCCTGGTGATTTCTACCGCATTTCTGAACTTTGAAGCTGTGCTAATCATACACAGGATCGACCACTAAAAATGAATGATTAGTGGTGGAAATATGCTCTTGATTATCCCTAAAATTGAATTGTGGATGCAAGTTCGGGAGAGAAACCGTCAATACTAGATCTAAAATGACTATAAATGCAATGTGTTACCTAACATTGAACCTATAATAGCTATAGAACTGTGAGAACTGAATGTGGTTTTTATATCTTCTCAAAATCAGAAAAGTATCTTATATTAAAGAGTTATCCTGAAGCTGATACTCAAAGTAGTGACATAATATATACATAAATTTTCAACCTTGGTTTTCAAAGAGCAAGATTTTTTATGCCCATTTTTCAGAGAAAGAAACTGTGTGAAATGAGAAGACAGATCCAGCTACATACAAAACCAGTGGTGAGCTGATGTGAGAAGCTGTGTAGCTAAATGCCCTGTTTAGAGACCAAAGTGTGTCTCAGAAATTGGCGGGTTAGCATTATAGAGAAGGCCGATCTTCACGTCCCAGGATGGTCCCTCTTCAAGACACAAATCTCATTTTAAACACTGCATTCTTTTATACATTTGGAAAAATAAATTCCTATGTAAAGACATAATACATTCGTATTATAAAAGGGAAGATGGTGGTCACAAAGTGAACTGTAATTTTCATGGTGGCTTTAATTCTTCTCCAGAACATTAGTTGATCAAATTTCAAGACTTACTCCATTTGTTCTCAATATTATAGAGTCCTGAGGCTTTGAGAAAGGAGTGACAGGAGAAAAGAGCTAGTTGGCAAACTAAATAGCATGTGTCTTCTTCTTGATAAGGCTGCAGAGGTTAACTAAAACGTCAAATTGCTTTTCTTTTTGTTGGGCTGTACAAAGTCAGTGTGGTGACCCTAGATATTTTATGATGATCAAAAACTGAGTGACAATGTGTGGTATTGATTCACGATAATTGCTTTAAAATTATGCTGGCAGACAAATTATCTCAAAACCTGAATTCCATGAGGGGTTATAATAATGACAGGGGAATGGCTGTGAATCATTAAAGAAACACTAGCAATAGAAAGGCCAGTGGTCAGGTCAACCAGTCTTTGTTTGGTGAATAATTTCCCCGGCAATTCTCAGTCGCTTTTGCATTAGCCTAGTTTGTCTCTAAATACTTCAAAGGAGTCGTGTAGTTACTAATATTGTTGGGACCTATGTCACAGCACTTTGTTGGTACTGGAGCAAAAACTGGGAATGAGCATATGTCCTGTGCTTGTGACGCTCTGCCTGCCCTCAGATGCATTCTCTGCCCTCAGGGGTGATCCCGACCGCTGGGACACTACGTTTTCCTCAGACTGGGTGGATTAAGGAAGTCACCAGGAGGAGGTTGGAGGACAGGAGAGAGGTTGGGGTGTTTGTTCCCTGTCTTCCTCATTGTCCACCCTGGTCTGGCCATTTTCTGCCTGTGGCCATTGCTCCTGTCGGGCAGCCCCTCTGCTGTGGCTCCAGCTCCTGCTCGATTCTGGTCATTCTCCTCTGCCCTGTCCTTCAGGTCACAGGGCGATTACGGTTTCCCACTGTAGCGAGACCTTTGATACTTCCTCACTCCTTGTTGGAGTGACTAACCCTACCTACACCTCTGAAATAAACCCTTATTCATCTTTCTTCAGTTAAACTCTAATTTGATTGACTGTTTTCTGCTAGGATCCTTTCTGTATGGGTCCTGCCGTCAAGACGTTCACCAGATAAGTCAGTAGACAGGGACTATTCACGGTGAGCAGAACTGTGATGAGAATTCTAGGTTTTGGCTTACTGGGTTAGAAGTCCACCAACAGAAGGAACAAAGTCAAAAATATAAAATGAAAAGTACAGCAATGACCAACGCAAACACATAGGAATCACTAAACTAAACCACTGCAACTTCAAACTGCTTGTATTTATTTAGAACCAATTATAGGTTAGGAACTGCACGGGGTATGGTAGAACTTAACATGGGAGAATGAGCTCAGTTCAATTGTATTATAAACGACTAAATGTAAATAAAGTATAAAAGGAAGACTTGGAGTCACCGGGGGGATATACACACTCTATCCAATAATCCCTCAGTCTGTGAAATTGTTTGTAAGCTGGAAGATGATTTACATAGTGAGTAACAGACCATTTCCCATGACTTATCTCTAGTTCCTGAAGCAGTTCTGGGCTGTGAACAAAAAAATTGGGAGGATATGGTATTTGTAAGTTGTACAGCTGGTCCAGCATTGCAGGATTTGATGTCTCCATCGAACAGAAATTTTTCATCTGGTTTTCCATTTTCCTCAACTATACTGGAAAAGAGAAATAAACAAAGTAGCTGGAAAATGTCCCAAGGCACATGCGAAAGGAACCAGTTACTTCTGATTCTCCTCCTGTCTAAACTATGAACTCACTCCTGACTTTCGGGCTAGCTAGATACTGCCACCTGCAGCCTCTTACTCAGTCCTGCAGAGGAAATCAACCCTCATGGTATCAAGAACCTTTCGGACCAGACCGGTGGCTTAGGCGGTTGGAGCTCCGTGCTCCTATCTCCGAAGGCTGCTGATTCGATTCCCACATAGGCCAGTGGGCTACCAACCACAAGGTTGCCAGTTCAATTCCTCGAGTCCCACAAGGGATGGTGGGCTGTGCCCCCTGCAACTAGCAATGGCAGCTGGACCTGGAGCTGAGCTGCGCCCTCCACAACTAAGATTGAAAGGACAACAACCTGACTTGGAAAAAAGTCCTGGAAGTACACACTGTTCCCCAAAAAAGTCCTGTTTCCTTTACCCAATAAAATATTTAAAAAAAAAAAAAAAAAAAAGGAACCTTTCACATATGCATTTATTTCAGAAGCACTGTTGGGCGTCTATTCTTGTTAGGCTCTCTGCCAGCAGTTGGATATAGATGAATAGACTGTTGCAGGAAGAAGCACATCAGCAGAGCACTGCAATATAACGTGGTGCACGCAGTGACAATCATACCCAGGTTACTGAGACAGCAGAGAGGCACTGAGCTCAAAGGAGACATTCGGGGGAGTAAAGGCTAAACTGAAACTGAAAGGATGAGGGGATGTTTGCCAGGACAAGAGGACATGATGGAAGAATATTCTAGGAAGACGAATAGCAAGAGAAACCCAGGAAGCAAAAGAAACCCGAGCATAGTGGGAACAGGGGTACTCAAGCATTTAAGTTTGCCTGAGTGGGATGCGGGGTTCAGGGGGCAATGGGAAGTCAGCTCGCTGGTCACAAAGGGCCTATGATTCGTGTTCATATCCTGGAGGCCAAGTGCAGCCCTTGAAGTCTCTTGTAAGTACTGGGAGGAAGATAATAGGGTAGGAAAACTTCTCTTTTAGTACTGATAATCTTCCAAAACATGGAAAATTAAGTCAGTCACACAGACTATGAGTTTGGTTAGTACTGAAGTCAACTTAACTTTACAAACGCCGTAAATCTAACTCTAAGAATATTGTGATTCCCAAAGTCTTACTGAGCTTGCCTCTAGAGAAAGATAATGGACTTAAGTCCATGATATTTAGACTCGCAATCTTCTGTCTTGGTTTTTAGGGGGAGTAAGCCAGTAGATAAATCCCCTTCTTCTTGAGGGAAAGGCAACATTAAGAAAGAGTTCCTGATCTGATGGGAATGAGGAGACCGCCTCGGTGAGACCTGAGCCCTGGCCCAGAGTCACCTGTGCTTGGACTTAATCCATCCTTTCAGGTGCTGGCCTCATCCTCTCGCTCCCACATGAGCAGGAGCCCAAGCAGAGCTGGTCCAGAGAGCACAGGGCATTCAATCCCTCTCCACCCTACACATCCTCTCCATCCCGGGATCGTATCCTGCTCTCAGGCCTGAAGTGAGAGAATGGGGTACAGGAAGGTCTGTGGCATTTCCTCCTTGGCTCTTTAAAATATTTTTGTATTTCAAGAACAGAAACAGAGAGTTCTCAATTTGGGCATTCCCGTGGCTGTGCTTGGAGGGTTAGGATAGGTCAGTCCAAAGCCTTTCTATGCTGAGACATGTGGTCCATGGTTATTGCTGGAATTTAGACAGGAGATGAGGGAACAGACCAAGGAGAACATGCTAGCAGGCAAGAGGGAGAGGGAAATGATTGATTCATATTTAGGTGGTAAAACCAAGAGCTCTTTATGGTTTTCTTGATGTGTGGACTGGTGCAGAGGGAGGAATCCATTATGATGCTCTGCTTTCTGGTTTGAGTGGATGGTGCTGCCACAAACTAAAGTGGAGAGGCGAGGAAGGAAATCAACTTTAGAAAATGAAGGGTTTGATTTTGGTCATGTTACCTTGAGTTACCCATGGCACATCCAGGTGGTTATTCCCTAGTTGGGCGTTAATCTATAAGGGTAAGGTCCAAATGCCAAGCAATTCTTAGGGCAAACTAGTAGGGCATGGACTCTCGGGGATTTCCACTGTGTACATATTGAAAATGAAAAAATATTCTTGGGTAAAGGTAGAGAGACCTCATGTTAGAGGTCTCCTAAGTGAGGTGGGGAGACGTCAGGCAATGATTAGGTGTTTCCCCTTTAGGGACTCTTACTATTCCCACAAACATTGCCTAATGCACTGCCATCAAAAGACCAAGGCTGACCCTTTCTATGAAAGCCTTTAGTGTGGAAGCCAGGGGTTATTGAGCCTCTGCAATGACCTCCAGGGTAGGGGAGTAGCCCAGTTTCTTCAATTTGCATTTACTACAATTAGAGTAAATAATTTGGATAACATGAGCTATTTCCCATGGTTTAGTCATTTAATAAAGCAACTGGAGGAAAGAGATGAGACCACATCCTTCAAGTAAGGTAAACCTCAGAATATGGGGAAGTTGGCTTTTAAAAAATGACAGATGTTATAATGACCATTTTTTGCATTTGAGATGGACAACAGCCCAAATTATGTTTCAATGTTGCCATAACATGCATCCTAGAAGCAGGAGGTATGAAATAGGGCCCCCTGATAGTGCTAGGGCCAAGGTCCTAGAACCCAGTCAGTCCTCTCTCTCTTTTTCTGAGTTAGTCTTTGGTCAAGCTGACTATCTTGAGAGTTTCTCATGAATTCCGCCAAGTGCTTCCAAGAACCTTGGTGGCTTCCTGGGGAGAGTCTATTTCCATGATTTTTATTTGCCAGAATGAAAGCACTAGCATGGGTCCTCTATTGTGCACAAATAAATTGTAAATGTTTTAGCACCTTTTATTGCTAGGGAGGCACTCCACAATCTCCTTTCCCAAAGTAAAGACAAAGCAAGTTTAGGAGTATCTCAAGAGGCTTCTTTCTAATTTGAGCCTTTGGAAGTTAGAGCTAGGTGGGACATCAGGAAACAGGTGCTGAGAGTTTTAACCCCAGGCGTGCCGAATCCAGCTACCACGTCAGGCTTTTGACTGATGTTGTAATCCACAATCAGAGTACAATATTTACATTTTATGTTTGGTTTGTTTATTTTGTAGAAATGTTTGTTTTGCAAATGGCTTTGCTGAATGAATAGTACTACATTTGGGGTGTGTCAGATTTTATGTAAGCATATGATTCTTTGCCAAAACTTGGATTGAAAGTTCTAAAATGCTAGCAGAGTTAAAACAGCTTTTTTTCCAAATGTGCAATTGCAAATTCAAGTAAACATTATTTTTAATTAAAATGTTTACTCGAATTTTAAGTGAGAGTCCTTCACTCACAGTAGAGAAAAATAAACACAAATTTGAAATGAAATGTTTGACAATCTGAAAGAGCAGTTGCTAAGAACATGTCTCGCTGCCTTATTTAATTTGTTGGCTACTATGATGATGTATTTTGCGTGCCGGATACCTAACACAGCCAGAAATATATAATCCTCCTTTTTTTTAATCATTAAGTAACATGTTCATTAAGTTGATAGAGAGAGTTACACGTGTGTTGTTGTTTTTTAAGGGAATAATTACAAGGTATTTAAGTTCTAATTTTTAGATAATCTTTCTACATGGAGACATCAGGTTGTAAAATGTTAGTGTTACCCCACAACACATTTGCTTTTAAAGTTTATAAATTACCAGCTTTTCAGGGTATGAGTGTCCTGGGTGTCTGAGTATAATCCTCTAATTCAATCACGAAATCAGCCGAGAGTGTTTACACAATGTCCACTGGGCACACGATGTCCTACCTGGTACTGTTTTAAGAAAGAACTTGGAGCACAGACCCAATCTTCTGCAACTCTAAAGGTAGAATGGCTTCAACTCTCGGGGAAGGCGTCAGTCACTTCTCTGCAGCCCGTGGGCAACTGGTAATGTCAGAGAGTGTTGGGAAGAACTCCTGGGACCTGCTTTGGGTACCAGGGAGTTTCACTTTCCTTCGTGAAGGTAATTGAACTGTGTGAGGGAGTGAGAAACAAAAAGAGGGACAAATATATGTGCATGAAGATGCTAAATACTAGAAGCTAGTTTATGAGGCCTCAGTTAGCTAATTATTACAGAAGAATATTAAAAACCTTTGCTATAAAGAGGAGTGAGAAACGAGAAAGGGAATGCTGGTAGAAAGAATGTTTGCTGCCTGGATCTGATGTCATGAGGGCAAGAGCATTCCTGGGAAAGTGCTATACGTCCTTTTTCTTCCTCTAAGTAAAAATCATTTCATGTCAATCTTGTAACAGCTAAAGCCTGTTCTTTCCTGGATAAGTGTGTGAGGAAGCTGACTCTTGAGATAAATTAATGTATATACATGTTCATAAAGAATTATCATTTTCAGCTTCATGAACCTGAACAATTTTATTAACATTTTGAGGCAAAAAGCCAGCTATGCTCCCTTTATTACAATTCCCTGTAAGAGGAGGTCAGCTTCTTCAAAATAATAGCCTCTGGGCATTTTGTTCCTTCAACCGGGAGGATTTTGCCCTCTGTTCTCGAGGCCTGCTCCAGCTCACCCTGGTCCCTGCCCTATTTAACACATTGCAAATTTAAGTGATATATTTATAGGTTTATTACTTATAATTGGCCTCTTGCCACACATCATATGCTATATAAGGGCAGAGACCATGTTTGTTTTATTGACCACTGTGAGTTAGATGTTTACGTGATTCAGTGCTTGGTACAAGGTTGAAATGGGGGGGAAATGCCAAATGAAAGAATCAAGCATCATTTAAGTGATGAAATTCTAGGTTATTTTTTAAACAAGAAGCTGGGTATCTCGTTTTATATTCCTCTAGCTCTTTCTTGCTCATTTATCCTTTGATTTAACATCCAAGAACTTAGTCTGACATTGCTTCCTGGCTTCATTGACTAGAAATGAAAACTAAACAAAAACTATCAATGTTCTGATCTCTCCTTGGAATCAACATTTTCAGATGATTCGAAAAACTGTTCATAGGCAGTTTTCCTGGTAAAACGGCAGAAGGTCTTCTGCTCACTATTTGGCCGTGACAAGCTCTGAATTGAGAAATGATTCCACGAAGCTTCATAATAAATATTAAGTATGTAAAATTGTGGCATGTGTAACATTTATAAAAATAGAATTTATAGGAAACTCTGTGCAAAAAGTGGAGTTCATTTCAAAAACTGTGATCTGAGAATATACATGTTTATTCCTTAGATTTATTTCTTTTGATGGATCCATATTTGTATATAACTTTAGATATGCTTATTTAATATGTTTTGTAAAATATGAGATAAAAAACATAAACATTAATTTGTCTTATATATCTTTCTGGTTAAAAAATGCTTCTGTGCAGCTATTTTTTTTTTCATTAATTAGGTCCTAGGGATCTAAGTATAGACATTGTGAATGGATGAGGAAAATGTCTCCAAATAATTCTTAGGTGGTGATTGTACATATACATTATGTATTTATATGTACATATAATATTATACATTTTTATAAACTGTGACTATTTATAAGTGCTTTGAGGATTGCCATAACTAAACTTAGCTGATATTTGAAAGTACTTCACAAAGGAATTCCATATACTTTTCAGGAATTTCACCTTTTTTTCCCACAAACCTAGATTAAACCTAGATCAAGAAACTGGTAAAAGGAAAATCTTTTATCCCTTGGGTTCCAGCTACTTTTTATTGGGAAATATTCATTGTGCAAAAGTGTCTCATAATTACCTGGCTATTTTGCAATCTACCGAGCCAGGGCTGTCCAAGCTGCATTATATTCTTATATTGAAACCCTCATTTTCTGCTGTGCTTACCTGTTTTTCTTATGTTTTTATAAAGTATTTCATGTGTTTTTTAGGGGCTTTAATATTTTATCTATAGCCAATAAATGCTCAATAACCAAATGGATCTCCCTCTTCAAATAAAATATATCACTATGAAAACCTACTGTAAAATATTTAAACTTTATTAAGAATGTTTAGTATATTATTCATAGATAGATGTAAAGATAGTAATGCCCATGGAATTGTACCAAATTAACAACATTTTTTTTGCTAAATGGAGTGATTACTAAGTAAACAGGGACTTAGGGTCTAACAATTCTACTTTTCTGAAGTGAACATGAGGTTATATATTGTAATGTCATTCTAGCTGTCCTTTCATACTGAAGTAGTATTAGAAAAGGTACATTTACTGAAATATTAATATAGGCTGGCAAATAGTCTCATGCACCCTGATAGTATACTCTGGTTAACCTAGTTACATAACGATGATTTTAAAGTTAATCATTGAAATGTGCCCTTGAATTTCCTCATTTCTTTTCTAGTCTAATCAATGTGTACATGAAAATTTCAAAACCTAATTTCAAAACCTATTAACTAGCGATTTAAAAAAAATATTTGCAATTGAATCCAAAAAAGAATATTTACAACATGTTCAAGACCATCCTCAATTCAATTTACTGAAGTTATAATATTCAGTAAAATGAATATTACTTTAGGAAATACATATATCATATCTTTACATTCTAAACCCGCTCTGAGTGGCGGCAGCTGGTTAAAACTCAGATTTTTTAAAACTCTATTGTAACATAAAATTCCAAGTACACATTTTTTATGTAATGATAAAATATATCAGTACAACCTTAGAAAATATATATTTAAAATTATAATATTGTTGACCCAAGCCCCCTGCTAATTCCCAGGTGCTCATATGACACTAAGAATTTATTTCATAAAGATTAGATATCGTCACCATATCTTCTACTTCTCCTTGTATTTATGAAATAGATCCAGGATCTCAGCAGAGGTGAGTGTGGAAAGGGAAGCTCCACGTCACCATCGCACAACACGACCTCCTGCCACTGAGAATCTCAAAACATCAGGACAGTTCGAATGCTGAAAGGTAAACATGATCGTTTTACTGATTTCTGTCCGTACATTCCAAACAAGAACAGTTTAAGCAATTATCTTCTTATTTGTTACAGGAGACTTAGGTACATTCTGCTGTTGGAAATCCTTCTGGACCTGAGGTCCTCACCAATTCATTTTCTTTCTTTGGGGTCTCTGATAGGGGTATCACAGCTGATTCTTGAAGCCTCAGCACAGTTGCAACAGGTTGACAAGGGGGAAGGAATTTTCTGGCTGAAGGGAAAGCATGAATAAGGCTAGGAAGGTGTGCACGGAGAGTGTAATCCAGGGTGCTTAGGCTTCTGGAGGCCTAGGAGATGGTAGAAGTAGGTGAGACCTGCACCCTCCTTTTATCCTCAGAGCCTGGCACGGAGGCTGCAGTAGAGTGGGTGCTAAGTTCTTTGCTGTGGAATGACTAGATACATTAATAAATGAATAGTAAGTCTTTCAAAACCATGCTAAGGCATTGACGCTTGCAGCAACTTGAGTTTTAGCTGTGCAGTGAAGGCCTGACTCCTATGGAGTCAGGATGCAGAAGGCGGGAGGCCTGTTCCCACACTACTGTGATAACGTGTCCAGGGGACACGATCGGACTGAACTAGGTGATGCTCATGGGCAATACGGTGGAGGCAAACTGGTGGAGACACTGGAGGCTGCGTCATCGGGACTCAGCATCAGCTTGCATGTGGTGGGCAAGAGTGAAGTCAAACGTGACGCTCTGGTTTCTAGTCTATAAAAGCAGAATCTATGCATTATTTGCTGAGATAAGATGTACTGATAGAAGAATTATTTGGGGCAAATCACGCAAATGGACCTATGCAGGAAGTTGATGGAAATTGAAGAGCTTAGGGTTATTATTTGGAAGAAAATTCCTGAGAGCAGAATTTATGTTTCTTTGGACAATAATTAGTAACTATGTTTCAAACTGACCATATTAAATTATTAGTTCTGCTTAATGAAGTGAAGGTGTACGGGAGGTTCTGACAGTTTAACCCATTGTTTTCTCGTTTAAAAAGAGTTTGAATGTATGGTCCTAATACAATGACCCAGTGGTCTAGACCAGGTGTAGAGACAAGAGACAACATTGAAATAGCACTCAGAGGAAAACTTTGTGGGAATTTGGATGTCAGGTTAATACACAGTTAGGTCCTTTTGCTAATGAAACCCAAATCCTTGACACATAGTGAGTGAAACCTCATTTTGTCTTCTACCAGGCTCTCTGATGCTGTTCCAGACGTCCGTGGGCAGATGTTGAAGCTGACATTGGTGTGCAGTCTTCATACTCTACCTCTACCTCTCCCAACCCTCAGCAAGAACTGTGACAAGAACGCCCATGTTTGCCTGGAGCCTGCAGCTCCGTCAGAGGAGTTCGGGGCGTGGGGAGAAGAGCTCAGGCTTTGCACTGAATTCACATCCCTGTGCTGCCCCTACAGAGCCTGGCAAGTTATTTATTTGTGTCTCACAATCTTAGTTTGTTCAACTTGAAATGGTAAAAATAATAATACCTGACCTGCAAGAATCAGAAGAAAGCACATGTGAAAAAGCACTTATAAGACTGTAAAATGAGGAACTTTTGTGGTATTACTGAAAGAAGTTATGATGAAATAAAGAATAACCAAGATGAAATCAATCCAGTGTCGAAAACCAAAGCCCAGAGGATTTTTAAAAACTGGTTAATACAGGAGAATGATATACTAAGTCTATGAAGAAGAAGTAATCAGCCATATCAGTCTTGCTAGTCATGTGCTGTATAATGAAGTTTCGGTCAATGAGGGACCACATATATGACAGTGGTTCCCTAAGATTCTAATGAAGCTGAATTTCCTGTGAGAAAAGAAAAGATATGTGGTTCAGGAGGATTTTTTTTTTCTCCGACAGGATCAATATATGTGAGGCTTACCAATAGATTCCCTCTCACCCCCAGCATCTCAGTTTTCAGTGCACAGATTACACCCCCGTCAGCCACTAGCCTGTTTCAGCACAGAGGAGCCTGTCCCCCCAGTACCACATATTCAGAGGGCGCTACAGCCCTCCCACATGGTCTTCAGAGCACACGGCTGTACATGCTTTGTCGAGGACCTAAGATCCTGCACAAGGGCACAGGACCACAGGACGTACCTTACGAAGTACTAAGTGGCACTGTCATTTTAGTAAAAGCTTCCTGTGGTAGTGTGGAGCCAGCCTGTCCCTGTACTTTGGAAATATTTTCAGGTTGCAATAATGTAAACCATAGGTAAGTTTTTTTTCTTCCATCAATTTAATGCCAAGAGAGCCCTTTGTGCCAGACAGGGTCAATGGAACCAAAAACAAATTTCCAAAGTCAAAATACTGAGTCCTCAGTTTTATACCCTCTCCCTGTCAAATACCACAGAGTTCCTTAATCAGACCACTGCACCAACATGCAAAAGCCAAAAGCACATTGCCACGACAATCCCGTGTTCCTTTCCCTCTCCATCTTGATTTCTTATTCCTACTGATTCTCAGGCCACCTTTCAGTCCTTCTTGACAGTTACTGTTATAGTGATCAACACCTTATACAGCTTCTCCTCAATATTTCCAATCAATGCAGCCCACACCCTTGTTCATAAAGCAGCACTGACAGCTTCGATGTTCTACCTTGTCAAGGAAGCAGGCAGAGGGCCTGTGGGACAGTGTTTATAAGTCTACAGCAGTGGACAGTTATGTCCTCGGCCTTCATATTTACTCACCGCTCACTCACTGACTCCCTGAGCAACTTCCAGTCCTGTCAGCTCCATTCATGGGAAGTGCCCTATACTGGTGTACCATTTTTTAGCTTTTATACTATATTTTTACTGCAGCTTTCCTATGTTTAGATACACAAATACTTACCATTGTGTAATAATTGCCTACAGTATCCAGTGCAGTAACATGCTGTAGAGGTTTGCAGCCTAGGAGCAATAGGCTAGACCATACATCCTGGGTGCGAACTAGGTTATACTATCTAGGTTTGCATAAACACACTCTATGATGCTCGCACAACAAAATCGCCCAATGATGCATTTCTCAGAATATATCCCCATTGTTAAGCAATACATGACTATAATAACAAATAAAATATGAAACAGATGGCTGTATTTATAAATATTAACTTTTACAAATAACCTATGGGGAAGAGATATGATCAACATAAAAAACATACCTTTGCCCTGAATACAGCAGTTCAAATCCTTCATTGATTTTTTTTTTTTTAAGATAAAACAGGTGTTATCATTTTTTTTTTTTTTTTTTTTTAAGATACAATGAGTGTTATCAACTGCTCCAGGTCAAATTTTCTTGCCAGATAATTCATCACTATTTTTGGAACATCATTTCTGCTCTTCCAACATGTAATAAGTACATATTTTCTCTTTTGACTTTACTAAGTACATTTTATATTTTACTGTATTTGTTCCTTCTGTCTCCTGTATTTTTACCTGTTCCCCATATGGGACTATTCTCAATAGCACACAAATAAACTATTCTCCCATCTTAAGAACAAAAGCAAAAAATCAAACCCACAAAAACATTTCTTGACCCCACATCTCCTTTGAGCTGCCCCGTATCTCTGTTCCTTTTACAGAATAACTTCTTTACAGAAAAAAATCATCTCCAATTTACTCTTTCCAGTTTCACTTCCTTTCCTGCCAATCTCTCCTGAGTGCACTGAACACTCTGCTGCTACAGCTCTTGTCAAGGTCACCCATGACACAGGCAACGCTCCATGCAAGGCCAAAGCTTGTTCTCTTCCCACAACATTATTTGGGGCACAAAGGCAAGAGGCGGGATGGATCCAAATACAGTTCTTTAGAGCAGGATCCTCAGAGGAAGTAAGACTTGAACTGAGGAACAAACAATAAGAGATATAAGCTGAGCCTCCTCCCTTAGAATACTCATGTGATGTGAGGGGATTATTTCAAAATATTAGAAATAAAATTTAACTGCTCAGTAAATATCTATTGGGTATATACCAGTACCAGGCACCATGTAAGAGGCTGGGAATATAGCTGAGGCAAAACAGAGGAACTCCCTGCTCTCAGGAAGCATGAGCATCCTCTCATTTTAGTGCCGAGAAACTGACACTAAACAAGCAAATGCAGAGCACATCACCCAGTGACATTACAAGGGAGAAAAAGTAAAGCAGACTCAGGGCTATAGGCAGAACCAGGGGACAGTTGGGGAGAGGGGCAGGGAAACTATTTTGTAAAGCTCAGGGCGAGGCCTGCCAGAGAAGGTGACATTTCGGCAAAAACAAAGGAACTGAACTAGCTGGGAAACTTGGGAAAGAATATTTCAGGGAGAGGGATGAGTAAATGCAATGGCATTGAGGTGGAGTCTTTGCAAGTGAGACCAGCGAGGCCAGTGTGGCTGGGGCGGAGTGAAACAGAAGAGCAGTAACTAGGGTCAGAGGGCCAGATCACATGGGACCTTCTGCCATGGCACGTTTTGCGATTTTCTTCCAAATGCGAGAGGGTTTCGAGAAGGACTTGACCTGACCTGACTTCCATTTTAACAGTCTCACTCTGGCTGCTCTGTGGGCAATATTCTATATGGGGGAAGGTGAAGAGCAGGGAGGCCATTTAAGAAGTTACTATACTACAGGAAGGAGATGATGGCTGCTTGGAGAAGTGATGGTGCTGGTGAGAAGTGGTCAGATCCTGGATGTACTTTGAAGACAGAGCCAACAGGGTTTGCTGCAATATGCATCATGTGAGAGAAAGGGGGTAATCCAAGGTTTGGGGCCTGATTGACAGGAATGATGGAGCCATCATTACTGAGATGGAAAGATGGTGGGAGGAGTAGATTGAGGGTTAGGGTGCAAGTGGTGCAATCAGGAGTGGTTTAGGGCAGGTTAAGTTTGCATGTCTATAAATATTCAAGTGGAGATGTCAGGTAGACAATTGGATATATGAGTCTGTAGCTGAGGTGGACGTCTAAGCTGAAGATATAAACTTAAGGGTTATAAACAGGGTGTACTTAAAGCCATGCGACCAGAGGGGATTACATGGGAAGTGCATGTAAATGAAGAGCCGTCTGAGGACTGAGCCTGAGGACATAACAAAGTCGGAGGTCTCAGGATGCAGAGGATGCAGCACATTCCTGGAAGGAGTGACCGCTGACGTAGTAGGAGAAGAAACAGAACAAAAACAACAAACAAAAAAGTAAAATCAAGAAGGCAAGTGAAGACGGTGTTTGACAAAAAGGGAGCCACCAGCTGTGTCAAATCCTGCTGATACTTCACATAAGACCAGGACTGAGAATTGACCATCGTCTGCATCAGTTATTCTAGAGTGAGTCTCAGTTGTCCCTATAAAATGCAACAATCCCTTTTTTCATTTATTTTGGCTTTGGGTCCAGAACTCTTCTGCTGATGCTACTGTGAGTTGAATAAATTCTATTTTTTATACATGTTCTTGCATATATCGAGAATGGATTAAATCAGCATAAAATCATCCCCAGAGAGATACTGCTGATGCCTCTCAGTCAGGCCTTGGAGGAACTTGAGTTACAAATACTGATATTAAACATGTGCCCACAATTACTGACCCTAAATCAAGGTGAGGAGTGGCCAATCATCTTTTGTGTCACTGCGCTCAGTCTCATGTTAGATCTCTTCATACCCATCCTTGGAAGAAAGACCCGTAAGGAAGATATGAGACAATAGGCTTCTCTTACTTGTCAAAGGAATAGAGTTAAAGCCACCAGCCCTGGGCTTTGCCTTCCTTACCTCCAAAAATTCATCCCTTCCACGTGCATCCAGTGAAGAGCAGCATAGGGTTTTGGTGAGCATATTGGCGGACAGTGGAGCGCCCACCACCACGCTGGTCCCATAGTTCAAATGGCAGGATGCGAGGGCATCAACCTGAGTTTAAAATGAAGGTGACTATTCGTTTAGGTCTCATAATATTCCTTGTGCTTATAAATGCCCTACATACTATCAGAGTTCCAGTAGTTATTTGACATTTCTAATTCATGACACTAAATTAGTCCTTTTGTTTTCTGCTTGTATTTAAAAATTCTCAACACAACTCTTGTCTGAGTTTAGCTCTTTGATACATTTGCCCTTTAGGCAGAAAACAGAAATTACTATAGTAAGTGTTCATGGCATTTTCAGTGTGCCATGGATCAAAATACAGGGGGAAATTCCTGTGATACTTTCAAATTAATATCTGAAAAGATAAGCTTATGAAGGTCATTTGAACTAAATTGAATTAACTATACTAAACCATTTAAGCTAGTTTTTTTTTTTAAGTTTAGTTTGAAAATTAAATAAAATACTCATATTTGAGATACAAGAATCTGTGTTTTTTTGGTTGCATCTCTGAGACTGACCTCCCATTTTCTGGTCATTCACCCATCCATTGTTTCATTAATAGTTTTTGAATATTTGCTAGATTGTAGCAATAAATGCTGGCATTTTTCAGAGATCAAGGTTCATCAATGTATCCTCTGGAAATAAACAGGCCATAAAAATATATCCAATATTGCACGCTGACTGTATAAACATACAACATAGAATGCTATTTGTGTAGAATAATTCTTACTGGCACTAGGAAAGGAGTATGACAACAACGGTAATTTGAAGACTAATTTTTCATAAATTACCAAACTATTAAAGTGAATTGAATCTACTGCTCTACATGACCATGGTTGACTGTGTCCCATACTTCCAAGTCTCCTGACCCAAGCCCAGGTGGGGCTTTCTTACCCCCGAGCTCGGGACCTGTTTCTCAGATCTCCATGGAGGTCTGGTGCTGCTGGCTGCCACAATGGAGGCATGTTTGAGAAAGCTGAAGGCACCTAGTCTAAGGAAATTCTGATGAGAGAAAACAAAGCTCGGGTGTCAAGAGTGAGAAGTTGGATATATCATGGATTTGGAGGAAGAGACTGCCAAATGTGGAATAGTCCCTTTTCCACACGGATCTCATCTCTCCTCAGGGAGTCATTTTGTGCTGTTTGGCTTGCTAAGGTATAAGAGATGGAATCACCTTTGCCAAGAAATCCACATACACAAAGAAGAGAACCCAGGAACTTGTTTAGATGGTTGACTACCTTGCACTCAGCAATATGAGAGGGGTGTGATGTCGTGTGATACTTCACTTTGGTCACGCAGACCTGATCATTAGCTTTTGATTTTTTAGGCACAATTTCTTTGTGGTTACCAGTTTTTGCCTAATGGGTATTTCCATAGTTGGTTTAATTAAGCTATGGAGAATGAGTTTTACGTTGTGCGATCAAATAGGTTCGGGATCGTGTGGCTCCCCTAATCTTGGCTCTTACCATCGTGTCAAGATGCCCAATAACTTCAAAACTGTAGCCCACATTGTCGCCTGTCATTTCTGACAGCACCTCACTGATGGGCTTGGTAAAGTCCTTGGGGCTGATGCACTCGGTGGCTCCTACAGCCATGGCCTTCTCAAATTTGTTTTTGTCGAGGTCAATTCCAATGATCCTGGATGCACCAGCTGATTTACAGCCCATAATGACTGAAAGGCCGACTCCTCCGAGGCCAAAGACAGCACAAGTGGAACCAGGGGTGACCTGTAGAAAGTCGTCTTTTATCCAACTCCCTATCTGACATTTCCATTTGGATGTCTCAAAGGTAGCTCAAGCTGAATATGCATAAAACTGAATTCTTAGTTTTCATACCCCCAGCCCCTCAGATATATTTATGGCCACTCCAATTTTCTTCATCCTTGATCTTCCCTCTCCATCACCTTATATGCAATCTAGCAGTAAGTCCTGTTAACTTCACCTACAAGGCACAGTTTAAATTTCTCCAGGAGCAAACTGCCGGTTGTCCTCTCCCAGTGGTGTCCCATGGACAGAGCTTAATTCTCCCAGGAACAATGTGTAACAGCACATGTGTGTCAACCAGGGAAGTTCACTCAATTCTTGGTGTCCAGGGTTTCCACTGGGGAACCTACACATACGGAACTCACATGGGTGACCTCAGCTACTCAGACCCCAGCACCACCAGCAGTTAAGCTGACGGCTCAAAGCTCCAGGCATTCAAAAACAGGCACCCACCATAAACCACATTGTTCACATAAATGATCTGACACAGCACAAGGTCTCAGGTTCACAAAGACACTCATATCAGGCAGGAAATGCCAAAGATTCCAAAGTTATCTCCCAGGAGCTGATCAAGGGCCAGTGCTGAAGGCCTTTGGAACGGTGAAGCATAGATTTTTACTAAAGAACACTAAGGGGGTCAGAACAATGAAGAAAAACAATAGCGAAAAGTAAAACTTTATGATATTTTAAATTAATAAAATGTTTTTAAAAGACCTGTATTTAACACTTTTCTTCCACAATAATGATATGGGTAATTTACTATAGATATTAATTCCCAGCTCCCATTTCCTAGAACAGGAAGGTTGGGAAAGGGAGAGAAATGGTTGGTTTGTTGTTATTGTTGTTATTTTTGGTTTTTGGTTTTTGGGTTTTTTTTCCTGCTAGAGGAAAAATCTGAAGTTAGCAGAGACTAGGGCCATGATGCACCTAAAGACTCAAAGGCAAGGTGACAGGAGGGTGGAGAAACTATCACTTTACAGATGGGTGAGTAGGAACTAGGGTGAATTGTTTAGTTGTACAGTTCCTTAATGGTTAAAAATATCACACTTCCTGGCCACCACAGTCTAAGGCTTACTAGAGGTTAAATAAGGGAGCTTGATAGTGTATAAAGGAGACTTGTTCCATACCTTATTGGAGCTTCTAGTCTAATAAGACTAAAGATATAATGAAACTTTGAAATTGGAGGCATATACTATTAATGAAGCAATCATGTTCCCTTGAATAATGGGGAAAAGTTTCTGCTTAGATAGAGTAGACAGAAAAACAATCATTTCTCTAAGCAAGCAGATGATTTTAAACTAAGAGCTACGTTAAGGAATCAATCACACAAGGGCTTAGGAGATGAGTTTCTAGATAATCAGAATAGCATGTGTAAATGCCTTTATGCAGGAACAGCTTGAGGTCTGAGGATCCTAAAAGAGGCAGGTGTGGCTGGATCATAGTGGGAGAGAGAGGTCTGTTCCAAGTATGAAAACTACTGAAGGATTTTGGGCTGAAAAAAAAAAAAAAGTAATGTAGTGCACTTTATGTTTTATAAAATTACTTTGGCTTGTAAATGGAGAATTACTAGAGATGGTCAAGAAGAGTAATGAGGTCAACAGAAGGGAGGCCATTGCATCTGTCCTGTCAAGATGAAATGTGTCCCCACCCCCAAATTCATATGTGGAATCTTAAATCCCATTACCTCAGACTATGATCTTATTTGGAGATAGTGTCGTTGTAGAGATAATCAAGTTAAAATAAGGTCATTAGGATGGGTCCTAAGCTAATATCACTGGTGTCCTTATAAAAAAGGGGAATTTGGACACAAAAACTGGAATAGATGTAACATGATCTGAAGAGACACAGGGAGAGACAGCCAAGGAGAGATGCCTGGAACAGATCCCTCACTCAAGGCCCTAAGAAGGAACCCACTTGGCCAGCACCTTAACCTGAGGCTTCTATTCTCCAGAATGTGAGAAAATTAAATTCCCATTAAGCCACCCAGTCTATGGTACTTTGCTATGACAGCCACAGCAAACTAACACACCAGCATTGATATTTATTTTGTGAGAGAAAAAAAGATGAGTTTTAGACCAAAATTCTAGAACCTGAAATTTAGAAATGAACCTGAAGGAAATGTAGAGGAAACAAAATTAAATCTAGACATTTTATTTTCATTTATTTAGAAATAAAGTTTCCAATTTGAATTTTCATTTTTCTTCCAGTTGATTTGGCATTGTGAGGAAAGAGCCTGCATGTGAAATTTATTTTCAATTTTTTTTTTTTAATCTTGAGGATTCTAAGAAAATCATTAAATTTATTTCCCTCTTCTTCCGCCTCTTCCTGCTGCACTCCAGTTCAAGCCTTTGTTTCTCAGTCTAGTTGTGTAGCACACAGCTCCCTGGCCCATGCTGGTATTATGAGCCTTGCACTGTGATTTGAGTCCATGTCAATGCAAGAATTTCTTTAAAATATTCCGAATTTTATGACCATAGATTTGCTTGCTTAAAAGGTGAAGAATGCAAAATTAAACTTCACTCTGCTTCATCCCTTCTCTTTGTACCCTTTTATCCTCTTAAATTGTGTTAAGACTCTCTCAAATAATTCCTAGTTATGCTGTTTCCTTTGATAGGATAATCAAACTCTACATATCTCAAACTTGGGACTTGACATCTGCATACCTGGTTTCACCATATGCAATGCTCTCCAAAACCTGAGCTGCTTCATGTCTCAATAACTGGAAACTTAGGCACCATTGTTCCTTTTTATCACATGGTCATCTGAGCAAAAGATTCCTGTGGCCAAAATCTGTGTTCAAAGGCAAGAATATTGCATCAACAAACACACTGGTCATGTTAGAGTTGGAAGGATATTTAACTCGCTATTGGAAAGATAATTGTTTATTCAGTATGATTGCCTAATAGTGTTGACTCATAGAAGATTCCAAGTCTAATATTAACCATGAGACAAGATCCCTCTCATCATGAGATTTATAGTATTATTACCTCTGGCCCTACTTTGAATCTCAGTGCCTTTCTAGAGTAAATTGTTGCTCTTGGGAGGGTATCAGAATGCAGATGTTACCATGTGGCTGGCACAAAAGTAGATTTTTCACAGCCAGGCCCTCCTAGGACTCTTGTAATGAAAGTAAAGGGAATGGCGTGTAAGAAGGTAACTGAGGAGCAAAATCTTACTGTTACTACAGTGCTCAGGTAACAGGAGAAGGTCAAAGACAGATTGGCAGCAACGCCTACTCAACAACCTGGTGTCCAAACCAACAGTTAGGCTCTGTCCAAAGGAATGCGGGAAAACGCTCCAGGAAGTTGTCATTTCTCCATGCACAAATGAGTTCCTTATTCTTTGTGGAAAGTAGTCACAATACTATCTGACTCCCAGAAGATTTTAAAAGAAGTCATTAGTCTTAATGACTAGCCTTTTTTTTAAAATCAGAACCATAAAAAATACAGCAAATAAAAGTTTTAATAGCTAGATTCGTAGTGTTGTTTTTAATGAATAATTAAGTCATTAACTACATATCCAATATAACAAGATCTTTAACAATAAACAAGAACCAGTATTTAGGAATCCGAAATTTAGAAGCCATCTCCTTAGTAAGAATCCAATCTTACAGCAATGATATACGAAGTCTGACAACTATGTTCGCGAACTTGTTGCAATGCTATTGCTAACCTTTTTTTGATATCAGAGGGATTATTCATTATGAATTTCTACCAACTGGACAAACAGTTAACCAAGTTTACTATTTGGAAGTGCTGAAAAGGCTGCAAGAAAAAGTTAGACGATCTAAACTTTTCTCCAACAATTCATGGCTCTTGCATCACAACAATGCGCCAGCTCACACAGCCCTGTCTGTGAGGGAGTTTTTAGCCAGTAAACCAGTAAACAAATAATTATATTGAAACAGCCTCCCTACTCACCTAAACTGGCCCCCAATGACTTCTTTCTGTACCTGAAGATAAAGGAAATATTGAAAGGAAGACATTTTGATGACATTCAGGACATCAAAGGTAATAGGATGACAGCTCTGATAGCCATTCCAGAAAAAGAGTTCCAAAATTGCTTTGAAGGGTGGACTAGGTGCTGGCATCGGTGCATAGCTTCCCAAGGGGAGTACTTCTAAGGTGACTGTAATGATATTCAGCAATGAGGTAGGTAGCACCTTTTCTAGGATGAGTTAAAAAACTTAATTGTCAGATCTCATACTTAATATAAGTGTGATAACATTTTAGGCATATTCATTCTAAGGCTGTTTACTGTAATATGAATTTCTTTGCTCAGGCAATTTCTATTTCTTAAATGGAAAAGGATTTCTTCCATTCCCATAACACAGCTGCTTTACATTTAATAGCCTAAAAACTGTTGAGGGTTATAATGGGTCCTAATTATATCTTCATAAATACAGACTCCCCAAATAATAAAAATATGGACAAAAGATTTCATATAATATTCCAATTTTTCTATGATGATTTTTATCGAAAGCTAAAATTGTAATCTTTAGAGACCATCTTGTGTGCACCAATGTTTGATATATGAGAAATGCAGCCCGAATGATTGCTCCATGGTCATATAAGTACCATATAATGGCCCATCACAGTTGATGGCCATTTACTACCTGAGCCAGCACCTGTCTATGTGAGGCCGCGAGCCTGGAAACTACTTTCTGAGGCTCTGCCCCCACAACCTCCTAAGTGCTGTGAGCCCAGTACCACTCCAAAAGTTTACAGGAGCCTCTAAAGAAATGCGAGAATGTCAGAGCACCCATGCCCTCTAATTTGCTCGGGACAGGACACAGGGACCTGGAAGGACTTTGAGAAGTGTGCTGCAGGAGTAAGGCTTTGCAGTCACATACACCTGGCTCAGGACCTGGAGACTTGCTGGAACATGCACGACCTCGGCTACCACAGTGGTAAAACGGGAGGAATAATCAGCATGTTGCATGGGTGTCCTGAGGTCAGTGGTGAGGACCATAACGCACTTCCCTTACAGCCTGGATCATAATCAGGAGCAAAGATCAGTATTAGTAACTTGGTTCCCATCGATAACCAAGGCTTTGGATTTTTTAAGTATTTTCAGTGTAACCATGTGGAATAAAATGAGCTGGAGTCCAGGCTCAGTAAACACCATCTTGCAGAAATCAACCGTAGGGTCCCAGAAGCCTCCAGAATTTCCTAAGAGTTTGGAGCTAAGAAGCCTCTGCGCCTGGAAGTGCTGCCAGAAATTCAGGTGGAATCTAAGAGGTAGAATGTGATCCACACGGGGTGACCCGCCGTCCTGGTTTGTGCTGGATTGAGGCGGTTTCCAGGACGCATGAATGTCAGTTCTACACCCAGGAGAGTCCTGGGGAAATGGGGACCAGTCGGTCACCCTATGCATAGTCTGCATCACCTCGAGTCCATCAGTGTACGTGGTCTACAGGGTCGTGTCAGCTTCGGTTGTCAGCCCTCGTCTCTCACAGCCCTGAGCCCTCACCTGCAGCAGCTGCCTTGGGTCGTGGACTGACGAGGACTCTGAGCGCCCCCGTCTCATAATAACAGCTAGCAAGTGAAAGCAGTCCCTGGACTCGGGAGAACTAGGGGAAATATCAGCTCCAGCAGTGACTGGTATGTGCTTGTGACAACACACGAAATGCTCTGAACTTCACAAGAAGAGGAAATTGTCCCTACCTCAAGGCTTGTCATGAAGCCCAAGTGAGATTATGTGTGTGGAAGTGCTTATTAAACTGTCGAACACTCAGTAAATAAAACTACCATAAGTGATATCCCTAAAGTTGAGAAAGGAAAGAGCCTCTGTGTGCACAGGAAAATGGACCTCAGTTTATTTCTGAACCATTCTTAACAGGAGTAGTTATACAATTCTAATACGGAGCGGCTACAACTGTTAGTCCTCCAGAATCAGCAAGAACACTAAAGACTGTTGTTCTGCCTTAGGCAACGCCAAACCTTAAGGGTGAGTGAAGTTTTCAATTTTCTTTCTCCAACACTGCAACTCGGGTGGTAAGTCAGACAGCCAGATGCAAGCTGAACCCCATTCTTGGATGCTTGAGTTCTGCCAAGGCCCATGGGGATGTGGCCCTGCTGGAAAGCAGGGTGGGGTGGGGTTTCTGCAGCTCTGTCCTGACAGGTGAACATGTTGCCAATCCTTTCCATGCACACGGTGCCAGCTTTCTCAACTGCTTGCTGTGTGATACTGTGCTTGGCAGTTATAGAAATTTTTCTTGTGCACCCACACCCTGCCTACAAAAAGAATCCAAAGCAGAGTTTTCCTGAGGCAAGGGCTTCACCTCTTTTCCAAGTGAACTCTGCATGGCACTCAGCTCAGCAACTGGGTATGCAGGCTGATAAGAGTCTCCATTCGAGGATATCAGGAATTGTGGGAAAATACAAATCCCAGATGTTTTGTTCCCCTGAGGATCTCTCTTTTGAAAAAAAAAAAAAAAAAAAAAAGACTCTCAGGAAATCATTTTTGCTATGTGTCTGGCTGAGGACAAGTGGAAAATAACTCAAGGCACCAAGGCCTGGCCATTCATTACAGAGAGGAGCCTCGGGGCTGTTTCTTGCAGAGAAAGACAGTCCACAAATTGTCACAGCAAGTGGAGGAAATATGGCTAAGAATCGGAAGGCAGAGGCCTGGAAAGAAGGCAGACTTGGCTCTAGGTGGCATTCCATGTCATGAGTCAAGTTCAGTGATTTTTCTTTCTTGGCATCTATCTCCAGAGTTCCCCTCTGGGCTTGTCTAAACATGGAGTAGGGTTCCAGAACGTGAGCACCACAAGCGCTGCAGACCACTTCTCCACTGCAGAGGTCAGCTTCATATTCAGCGGAACTCTCAGATGTCCCCTGGGCTGCAGCAGTTGTGGGTCAGGGTGGGCCTGTGAGTAGGCTCATTGGCCCCCACCCCATCTAAACTCCCACAGTTTTGCTTTAAACTGTTTCTTTTTTTTTAATTAAATTTGTTGGGGTGACATTGGTTAATAACATTATATAATCTTCAAGTGTACAATTCTGTAATACGTCATCTGTATGCTGACCATCCAGTCTATTCTCCTTCAGTCATCATATATTTGACCCCCTTTACCCTCTTCCAACTCCCCCAAACCCTTTCCCCTTTGGTAACCACCATTCTGTTGTCTGTGTCATTTGTTTGTTTTGTTTGTTGCTTTTTGTTTTATATCCCACATATGAATGAAGTCATATGGTCTGGTCCTTTTCCGTCTGACTTATTTCGTTCAACATGATACTCTCAAAATCCATCCATGTTGTTGCAAATGGCAGTATTCTATCCTTTCTTATGGCATGGGATACCACCTCCCACCTATTAGAAAGGCTTTAACCTGTTTTATAGCCACAAGACTTTGTAAAGAAGAGGAGTTTCCTATGTGGGACAGGTAAAGAAATGCCCTGTGTTTTCAAGAGCATAGAGGTAAAAACACAAGTGAAACTCTTAAGGCTATTTGGTCTCAGTACATAGAAAAGAATTTGAATATTAAATGGGTTGCTTATGAAGTTTGTGAGCTGCTCATCATTAAATGGGCAGAACCACCTGCAAGTAACCATACGGAGCAAGCCCCTACACTGCTGGGGAGGTTAGACTAGCCCTAGTGTCAGCTCAGACGGGAGCATAAGGACTGGTCGTTGGAAATGCAAGGACAGCGAGACAGTACACAGCGAGGCTCGAGCCCACAGAGGTCAGTCTGACTTTCTTCCTTCGCTCAGGTGCACTGCTGTTTCTGCTGCTGGAAATGGGAAGCCCAGCTTGGAGCAACACATCTCAGCAGGTAAACTGCAAAGTCCTTGCTTGGGGTCTAAGTCTTCTAAAATAATCACATAACATTAACCTTGAAATATAGGAGTGTTTGCAAGAATGGGTGAGGGAGGTGAAAGAGAGGAAGAGGAGGTACAAACAAACACATTGTGAAAAAAAAAAAAAAAAACCACAACATTCATCCACTTTTGAACTGTTTTCTTCCAGTCAGCAAAATCTTTGCGTCATCCAGGCCTTCAAAGCACAAAGGAAATGCTCCTCTCATAGTGAATCAGCTATTTCTGCATTTGCTACTCCACCCTGCCACTCCTTGTATTTTGTATTATCCTTAAGATGATTAAAAAGTGGATCCAGGACAATGTTCAATCCCACCTACATGGGATTCTGTGGTATGATGAGGTTACCTTGGGCCTAGAAACCTCAGCTTTCCAAAATCAAGGACTTGATTTTATTAGTATGTCTAAGTTTGATTAAATTCTGAAGGCTGATTCACATGAATCATACTTATGAAAACTGATAAACTAGATACCAATTTATTAATTTGTATTTGTTAATGTATGATGCCTTTGAACAGTTTTTGCACCAGGAACATGATGGACAGATGTAATATTCAAAATATTTATCAACCTGAAAGGCATGGGCACCAGTTAATCAGAATGGATCCACAATCCTTTATAATAAGTGCTAGCTGATTTGCTATTTCAAGACATATTAGAGAGATGTCAGCCCTGGAAATGGGGGCAACAGTTAATATTTGAGGAACCTTACAACCTGCCAGACATTAGCATATATTCTAATAGTGATTGTAGTGATAGTTGCACATGTCTGTGAATATACAAAAAAAAATTGAATGGTACCCTTTCAATGGATGAATTGTATAGTAGGTGAATTATATATCAGTAAAATTGTTTTTAAAAGACAGAGATTCGCAGAGTGGATGTAAAAACATGACTCTTGTATATTGTCTGTAAGAAACTCACTTTGTATATAGGCAGTTTGAAAGAAAAGAGATGAAAAATATATCGTACAAACATTAATCAAAAGAAAGCAGGAGTGGCTATATTATCAGATAGAATGGACTGCAGAGAAAATAAATGTATTAAAGTCAAAGAGGAACATTATTAATGATAAAAGGGCAATCTACCAATAAGAGACTGCAATTCTAAATGTGTAAGCACCAGGGCTGCAAATCTGTGAAACAACAGCTAATAGAAATGAAAGGGAAAATAGACAAATCCACAGTTTTAGTTAAAGACTAACATCCCTTCCTGAATAATCAATAGAAAAATTAGATAGGAAGGTCAAGGTATAGAAGAAATCACAACACCATCAACTAATGGTGATGTAGGAAACTTCTGTGAGTGCCGGGATTGTGGTCTCGCAAAACTGAAGAATGGAAGCACAGACCTGAGAGGCAAGGAGTTGCAAAAGAGGATCATTTATTAAAGCAACCAATCGCAGTTCTCAAGCTAGGGGAGGTCCCAACTGGGGTACCCAGTGGGTAAGGAAAAAGGCTCTTATCCTTATATCTTCTCTTGCCTGCTTGGAGAAGGGAGCTGGCGCCTTCTAATGGAATTTGTCTATCATATTTGCTATTTGTCCATCCTGAAGGGATTAATGAAATAACCCATGTCTGTCTGTCAGATCTGTTCTGTGTGTCTGGCCCAAAGGGATTATGGAATAACTTATTCACCTCAGGGCACCATTACATTTTTGTCCTGGGATAAATGAATTATTTCAGAACCTGGAGTTTCAGGATATGGCTGCTTTTTGTTTATTCCACCATGGACCTTCCTATCTACCTAACAACATGCTAACTAACCTGTGTTAATGGGACCTAAGTGACACTTCTTGAACACTCCATCCAAAGGCAGCAGAATACACATTCATTTCAAGTGCCCACAAACATATCCAAGATAGATTATATCAACAAATGTAAAGGAATTTAAATCATACAGACAGAGTATGTTTGTTATGTAACCACAATGGAATCAAACTAGAAATCAATTAGAAACACTTGGAAACTAAGCAACACACTTTTAAATAATCTGTAGGTCCAAGAAGAAGACTCAAGGGAAATCTTTAAAAAAACACATTGAACTGAATGAAAATTAAAAAAAAAAAAACATATTGAAATTTGTGTGACACAGCTAAAGCTGCACTGAATCCGACATTTGCAACACTAAAAAAAATGTTTACATCAGAAAAGGGGAAATGTTGCAAATTAATAACCCATGCTCACACTGCATGATCCCAGAAATAAAAGAGCAAAGTAAAGTTAAAACAAGCAGAAGAAAGAAAATAAGATAATAGCAGAAATCAATAAAACTGAAAAGAGAAAAATCAACGAAACAAAGCTGGTTCTTTGAAAAGGTCGATAAAATTAACAAACCTCTAGCAATACTGACAAAGAAAAACAAAAAGAAAACAGAAATTACCAACATCAAGAATAAAACAGGGAGTATCCCTACAGACCGCAAACATCACAAAAGATAATAAGGGAATACTAGCAACAACGCTACACACATAAATTTCACAACTTAGATGAAATGGACTAATTCCACAAACTACAACGACTCACTGAATATGAAATCTATCATTTGCAAAACCCTACAAATATTAAGGTAATTGAATTCATAATTTAAAACATCCCCCAAAAAAGAAATCTGTAGATCCAGACCGTTTTACTGGAGAATTCTACCAAACATTTAAAGAATTAACGCCAATTCTACGCAATCTCTCCCACAAAAATAGAAGACGAGGGATCAAGGTTATGAAATGAGTATTAGGGTGACACCAAAATCAAAGGGAGTGCAGGCTGCTGGGTGCTGCATGAGCCATGGGAGCCGGTTTGGCTTGCGAGCTCCGCTGAGGAGCCGGAGCTCGGGCTGCAGTTACAACCACAACCTCTCCTGGTCCCCGGCGGTCAGCAGCGTGGCGTGTGGGGTGACGCTGAAGCGGCCCCTGGAGATGGAGGTGGCGCTGCTGAGCCTGGGTTCGCTGAAGCGGCGGTGCTGCGCGCGGCCGTGCGGCCCCACTCGGGACCTCAGGCGCCCCCTACCCCTGCTGCTGCGGCTCCAGATGCAGACCCCACCGCCGGCACTGCCGCAGCCTGCCCGGCCCGGCTGCGAGCGGCGCCTTCCAACTCCGGAGCAAATGTTTCAGAACATAAACCGAGAATATAGTCGTTACCAGAGGTGGAGACATTTAGAAGTTGTTCTTAATCAGAATGAAGCTTGTACTTCGGAAAGTCAGTCTCATTCCTGAGCAGTCCCAGCACCTAGTTCTCCAGGCCCCTCCTGGATAAAGAAGGACCAACCCACCTTTACGCTCCGACAAGTTGGAATAATATGTGACTGTCTCTTAAAAGATTATGAAAATAAAATTCAGGAGGAATAGGAGCAAATCCTCAATACCAAACTAGGGGAACGACACGAATCTTTTGTGAAATTCAGACACGATCAGATTATGCGCCAATATGGAACAAGGCCCACAAGCTATGTGTCCTGAAGCTTTCTTGCATATGTACCGGTAGGTACCAGGGTTAACCTCAAGAGATGGCAGCTGTACACGTTTTGCATCTGGTTTGAAACCACATTTCAGCTCCACCTTTGCATCCTGAGAACACTCAAATGTTTCTGCAGGTCCGTTTTCTACAATATACGTGAAAGACCTTGAAACTTTCTGGTTGCCACAAGGATGTCTTTCTTTTCTGCTCATCCGATAAACGGCTGTGCCCTACTGTGCCAGATTTTCTAAACAAAACACCTGGAGCAGCAGTTTAACAAAATATGCCATCAGTGGCATGCAACAAACAGAGTTTTCCCAAGCAATTCTGTAAGAAGTGTGTGTGAGAGTGTGTGTGTATATGTGTATGTGTATTTTAAATTATTATTTGTATTGTGCAAATTTCTTTTGATCTTGGGGACCCTGACTGTAAATTTGATGCATGACAATTACGGTTAAAAACATTTGCTTGGTCTACAGAAGATCATTAATGTTTTGGGACTGAGTAAGTTGCAAGAGTGGGTTGTTTTATATGTAGGTATTACTGTTAAATACAAGTACTGTTTCCAGCCACAGAATAGGAATCATAAATTAGGATGGACATTAGATGTGATTATAATGTCATAGCAAAGGTCTGTGGTCTTAAGTCTACCAATGCATGGTGAGGAATTAGAACAAACCTGAGATGAGCTATTTGACTTATGAACTCTGCCTAGCTAGGTTACAAAAATACTTTTTGAATACAGAATAGTTTTTATAATTAGGGCTTACTTTGAAACATTCTGTGTTTAATTCAAATGTATGCCAATACCTTCTAAATTAAAGTAAGGTAATATTCAGAGACAGTTCTGGTCAGATGGCTTAGAGAAATTTCTGGAATATTAGCGCTGGAAGATTCCTTATTAATAAATATCTTTGACTTCACTCTAACCAAAAATGGCAACATCATTCTTTGTACTTTTTCATTATATAGTGTCAACAAGCTTAGCTGCAAACAAATAAAATACTTAAGTTATTTGTTTACCTTGCTTTCTTAAAAAAAAAATGTGCAAAGAAAGAAAACTAACATTACTGAAAGAAAACTAACTGACTCTCATGAATATAGACACAGAAGTATCTATCAAAACATTAGTTAAATGAATCCATCAATATATGAAAGGAATTATACACCAAGTGGGATTTGTTCCAGGTATGTAGGCTGGTTCAACATTTGGAAATTAATCAATATGCTCCACCATATCAACATGCTAAAGAAGAAAAATCATATGATCATAGCAGTTGACCCAGAAGAGCATTTACTCTTCTCTTCCCTTCTAACAACCTGCGCACTGGTGTTGCCTTTCACTGGAAATGTATTTCCTCGTTCCCATTGTTCACCAGGGTCCTGGGTCTTGGTCCAGACTCTCTTACTCCACACAGAAAGATTGTCTCAAATCCAAATCCTGATTGTCAGGCTCCATATGCAAACTGCCTTCACTTGTTCTGAGTAACCAGCTCAGCATACCAAGAGGTAAGGAGCTTATGCTAAACTACTAGATAAAACCATCTAGTAATATCCTGATTGCCTCAACAGTGGGACACAGGTTTGGAAAATAAAAAGGATTATTCAACTTTAGAGGCACAAATTATTATATCTGCATTTGAAAAACTACATAAAAGAAATAATTTTATACACTCTAATAGAAACTTTAAATTTGGACATTTAAAAGACCAAATTTAAAACTCAGCAGAGTAGATATTAACATTAATTATTATTAGAAGGTATAGTCCAGTTCTTCTGCACTCAAGCCATAAATAAATAAATAAATAAATAAATAAATAAATAAATAAATAAAATTATTGCTTAAACATACGCTGCATGTACCGTCTCACACCCCAATACAATTTTTCTTGTTATTTATCAGTCTTTGTATTCAAATTAGTTTTGCAATACTAATTATATTTTATATGACTGAGAGAAGAAAAACCATTTGCACAATTTCACTTTTTGTGCACTTTCACTGAACTAAATCTATTTCGGATTATATTAGGAACCTCCCTCAAGAAACAGGATATTTGGTTTCCAGGCATTTGTTGTGTTTCCAAATGCCTGAGCTTCCAGGCGTTTGGTGTGCTAATTACGATTGTACAAAAAGTTCAGGACCCAGCCTCTTGATCCACCAGTGACCTGTGTACTCTTGGACTTTCCATGGTGAAAGTTGTAAACAGCATCTACTTTTCTCAATATATTCATCTGTGGCAAGAAGAAAGTCAGCATGAGTACTACAGGAAAAGTAAGTACAGTCTTTTCCTTTATGTCATCTCACAATTGTGTCAATTTGTGTGCTTTATTTACCAACATCTCATCACCCAGCTAGTCTCTATACTCCTAAAGGTGAGAGACTGTCTTAATCTTACTACCTCTCCTCCTTTCCCTTTTCTTTTATTCCCTTTATGTATTTTGCCTTTCTTCAGGTTTATTTCAGTCCTTCAGTAAGCAATATATCAAGCCCTGTATCAAACTTTCCGGAGTTGAAGACATATCCCCTCCTTCAAGGATCTCACAAAGAGACAGAGTGATTATAAAATAATAGTTATAATAGAGGGTGCCAGGTAGTAAAAGAGAAAGAGAGGACGTGCTCCTCACCTGGCTCAGCTTCCCAGAGGTGACACCTAACATGAGGAGAAACACAGAAGGAAGAAAAGTATCCCGTATGAGAATCTCTAAAATGTTTTTTGTGCCTGGAAGGTAAATTCAGAGGCAGGAAGTAACCAGAAATAAGGCTGGAGAAACTGATAGGGAAAAGATCATGGAGAGTCTTGTAGACCATGTCAACAGATGTTGATAATCAATTGGTAGCAGTATCATTTTTAGGTAGGGAATTAGCATGATCAGGATTATAGTTCAGATGGAAGTCAGATATGTAGAGGAAGCTTTGAAGGTGATAAACCCAAGCCAGGTGGAAGACAAGGCAAGGACCTGGACTACACAGCAGTAGCAGGAATAGAAAACAGGGGAGAGATTCCAGAAAGTTTTAGATTGTGGAGATCGAGAAAGAGATAAACACTAAGGTTACTTCTCAGGTTTTTTTCTTGAGTGAGTGAATAAGTTACATGGTCACTCATGGAAATAGAGAATGCAGCGGGAGAAGCAGATTATGTGCTGTGCCTCCCACTGGCAGGACACGGTGGGAGCAGGAGAAAGAAATAATGATGTGTTCATGTTTTAACATACTCAGTTTAAGGTACCTACAGAACATTCAAATAGCAGAAAAATGAGTGAATCTAAAGCTTAAGGACCAGTCTGTTTATAGATACAGATTGTCAAAGTCATCTACATAAAGGTAGTGGTTAAATCTATAAAATAGGTGCGACCATATAGGAAGAGAATATGTAGTAAGAACAGTGGTGAGCTGAAATCCTAACCCCTAAGAACTACCTTGCGACCAACAACCTCAACCTGCCAATGACCACCACCATCTGATGAATTGTCACAACTAGATGGTCTCCATTCCCTATTCCATTACTTACTTCTCCACCCCAAAACTGATTCGTGGTAAGATCAAAAGTATGACATCTATCTTCTTGGTTGTGTAGCATTATGTAACTATAATTAGTATTGTAAACCTAATTTGAATAAAGAAACTGATAGTACGAGAGAAGTTGGATTGGGGTTCAAGAAGCTACATATAGCATATATTTAAGCAATGATTTTTTTCTTTTTTGGCTTGAGTGTAGAACTGCACTAAACTTTCTAATAATCATTAGATTATTAACCCTAAGAGTTTCCCTTTCTGCCCCATATCCTATTTTCTAGGTTATCAAGTGCAGAGCAGCCATAATCTGGGAGCATGGCACACCATTTTCCATTGAGGAGGTAGAAGTGGCCCCACCAAAGGCAAAGGAAGTTCGCATAAAGGTAAAAAAAAAAAATATCTACAGCTGTTCCACACCAAAAATCAGATTTGTTTACTGAATCTTATATAGTCTTTTCACAATGTTAAATTCAGAAAGAAAACTACATAACGATTCTGTTTCTTTTTCCTTAAACATTTATATCCATCTTTAAATCCAGCCAGAGGAAAGGTTAAGGAGGTATGACAGGCTAACTGCTAAAGCATACTTATTCACAATTGTAGTACTAAATACTAATTAAAAGAGGTTTCCACCCACGAACCATGTTTTAATGTGTACTTTTAAATTTATTTATGACATTCTTCATGATATTTACCTTGAAATATGTATGAAAATTTTGTTTGCTTATGGATAAATCAAGTCTGAATCCTAGAAAGTCTGGTTAGGCATACTTGTTATTTTACAGATCAGAAGATTAAAATCCATGAAGGTGTAGTGACTAGTCACACAGTAGAGTAAGAACACAGACTTCAACCGTTTTTCTCAACCTTGGTTACATATTTGGAATTACCTGGGAGCTCTGAAAAATGCTAGTAACTGGGTCCCACCCCTCAGACATTCTAAATTTGTGATTTAATTGACCTGGGGTGCAGTCTGGTCATGAGAGTTTTCAAATTTTCCCCAGGTGATTCTAACAGGGGACCACCAGACCAGAACATGGTTGACCTGACTTCTAGTTCAGAGTCCTTTCACTATTCTTATTTAATTTTATAATGATGAGTAAGTACTGTTAGTTAATGGATTACAAAGAGACAGTCATTTTCTAAGTTAACTAACCTGTGCAATCCATGCCTTCTTCTCAAGAGTCTTCTCTCGCCTACACCCCCTGCAGAGTGCACAGTGGGTTATTAGGCTATTGCCATCCACTCCTACCCACAGGGTCACAACTCATGCAACCAGATTTGAACCCTGACCCAAAGGCATCCAACCATTATCTGACAAGCTACAAATCTGAATCTCTTGCCCATGAATTTGAACAAGATGTAGAGGCTAAACAAAAGCAGGGCATGATGGGCACTGGAGAGGGTGCATGCACTCAGGCCTGACAGCCATTTTTAACCATGTGATCATGATAAAGAACAGAAAGCCATTCTGCAGAGAACAAAAGAAAATGCGGTTATGCACATGTTGAATCAAAGTAGAGAGATGAAGACAAAGGCTGCTTGATGGATTTCTAGATCCATGAGATCTGACTGTACTTCCCACAGTTGAGTTGTTATCAATTTTATGGTATTCTTCCAATAATCCTCTCAATAGATTTCAATTCTTGATGTCTGTTTGTGTGTGTGTGTGTGTGTGTATACACACCAACCACATACCCATGTTAGAGATGCATAAACTGAGGCTCATGAAGGATAATTTACCCCCTAGGACACACAGCTAAGAAGGGCAGAACCAGGATTTCAGTCTTGAACTTTTAACCACTGCCCTAGAGTGCCTTCATTTTAAATTCTCTGGCTGATTTACAACAAAAAGTGCAATTATGACTTGTGCCAATAACACAACTATAAAGCCCTTGTGTGGAATAAATTAAGGCTTCAATTATAATAGGAGATATTATCCCTTTCCTTTCTATGTTCCAATTCCTTCATTTCTATAATTGGTCTTTCTCCTCTACACTCCTACCCATAAGTTTCAATGAAGGACGAGGTAAGAACTTTGATTTCACCTAGTGGTTTTACAATTGTCTCTTCTGAACCCATTGTGCCCTCCCCTCTATGTTTTAAAATCATCATTTTAATTCTGAAATTAGCTAATGAAAAACATTGCATTGCTTTAAACAAATTGTTATTGACACGTATCTCGGAATAAAACTTATAAATGAATGCATTAATATTAATGCAGCATATCAAATTAGCAAAAAGACTTAAAACATAAGCAATTCTAAAATGCCTTTATCTAAGACAGAAAATTGTATTACTCTTTGCCTTCCCTACAGATTGTGGCCACAGGGCTCTGTGGTACAGAGATGAAAGTGTTGGAGGATAAAGCCCTCTATCCCATCATTATGGGCCACGAAGGGGCTGGAATAGTCGAGAGCGTGGGAGAAGGAGTGAGCACAGTAAAACCAGGTATGAGTTGGCACCCGGAGTCAGGAAATAGCAGAAACGTGGAACCCACATCAGGAAAATAAAAAGCTCCCTTAACTATGTGAAGATCAAGCGAAATAAAAGGTGAAATGCTGCCCATTTCTTAGAAAAGGAAGGATAATTATGTTACACAAAAACACTAAGTGTATCATATTCTTTGCATTTATATTTTGATATTAATAAGAACAAAAAATAGAATACGCTGAAAAAGAACCTGAAAGAAAGTGTAAATGAGACAAAAATTCACAAAAGGAGGGAAATTGCTGAACAACTATTTAAATGAAGCATATGATAAATGGTTGAACATATTACTGGAACCAAATAGAGGAAACCAGAACTGGATCAAATACATATAGGAATTTAATGCAGGATTAGGTTTGCCTTTCAAATGTAAGAAGAAAAACATGTATTATTTACTAAATAATGTTGGAACAACTGGATAGTCATCTGGGGGGAAAAAGTAAGTTTGGTTGCTATTGCATTCTTTATACAAAAATAATAATAATAATGCTAGATGAATCCAATAATTAAATGTTCATGTGATTATACTGGATCCACCTACATAATCCAGGGTAATCTCCCTATCATTTTATAACACATAAAAGTGCTATAAAAACCTAAGAGAACATTGTATTACCTCCGAGAAGGGAAGGAAATTTTATCAATACAAAAAAATCTAGAAGACATAAATAATGCATTGATAAATTTGACAACATAAATTTTTTTTTAAATTCTGTTTATAAAAAACATATCCCCCCCCCCCACAGAAAAACAAATATGACAATGGGCAAATTGTCTTAATATATAAAGAAGTTTTTAAAAGCAATTTTTGAAAAAACAGCTCAGAAGAAAAATGGGCAAAGGAAATAAGTATCTAGTTTGAAGAGAAAGAAAAAAAATACATACACATACACACACACAAGAACACATATGCTTTTATGTGAAAGGATGTCCAACTTCAAACATATTAAATAAATAAAAATTTTAAATGCAATGGAAAAACTGTTTACCTAACAGATTAGAAAAGATAAGCTTGATAATATATAAGGTTGTTAAGAGTATAGGCAAAAAAACTTCCTTATACTTCATTATTTGGAAAGTAAATTTGCACAACTTCAAATCTGGCTATGTGTAACATCATTTAAATGCATCCATTTTGGACCCAATACTTCCAATTCTAGAAAGTTTTTTCATAGATACACATCCATGTATTAGCTTTCCACTCCTGATGTTAAAAAAAAAAAAAAAATCACTGCAAAATTAACAGCTTAAAACAAAACAAATTTATTATCTCACAGTTTCTATTAAGTCAGAAGTCTGGGTGAGTTTAACTAGGTTCTGTGCTTAGGGTCTCACATGGTCAAAATCAAGGTGTTGGGCAGCTGGGTTCTTATCTGGAGACTTTGGAGAAGAATCCACATCCAAGCTCATTCAAGTTGTTGCCAGAATCCAATTCCTTGAGGTTAGAGGTCTGAAGTCTTCAGCCGCAGCTGACCTTTTGTCAGTTGGTGCTGCCCTCAACTCCTTGAAGCTGCTCGCGTTCCTTCTCATGTGGCCCCTTCACCCTCTCCCAGCCTCAAAGCACCAATGTCACGTCAAATCCTTCCCATGCTTTGAATCACTTTGTCTTCCTCTTCTGCTTTCCTTTTATCTTCTTTCAAGGGTTCATGTGATTACACTGGGTCCACCTACATAATCCAGGGTAATCTCCCTATCATTTACTAATTGCTGAAGTTATCACCTTAATTACATTTGCAAAGCCCCTCTTTCCATGTAACGTGTATCCTGGATTATGTAGGTGGACCCATGTAAGCACGATAATTCAACATATTCAGTTTCCGGGGATTGGATGGGACATCTTTGGGGGGCCATTTTAGAATATCTGCCTACCACAACCCACAGGTGCACAAAATATTCATTGCATTATTATTTTTCATGTCAGGGGTAAAAAATCCAAACAAACAAAATTCAAAAAGCAGGCAACAAGGTAAATGTCTATCAATGTCCAGGATACTGGTTAAATAAATTATGATAATCTATACAACCGAATATTATGTAACTATTGAACAAAGTGATAGAATGCTATATGTACTAAAATGAGAACTCTCCAAGATGTATTGTTAAGTAAAAAACAAGGCGTACCACAAAGTAAATAGTATGCTAGCTTTTGTAATTTTAAAGGGGTTATATCTCTAAACGATACCATCGATATTGATAAGAGTAATTGTTTCTAGGGAGGGGAAAAAGGGACTGGAGCTATGGTGCCAATTTTCACATTGGTGCATTTTAAGTTCTTACCATTTGTATGTGTTACTTTTCTAAAACCAAAAATAAATAAAGCAAAAGAACCTAAATCCTACAAAAGATTTTAACTAAAAATATGAAATAAATTGCTCTATTTTATAGTGGTAGACAACAGGGCAGTCAGTAAGTCCATCACAGGAAGGTTATTGTAATCTCGTTATACTTTGAACTTTACTAGAGAAATCTCCCAACCTTTGGTCTCCATGGCCAAGGGGAAAGAACTGACACAAAATATACAGGACAGAATATAGACAATCCTTTCTCCCATATCTAGAAGTTTATTCTGTGACTGTGTAGCATCCATACTACTTTAAATCCAATTCCTGACAGCAGAAGTTATTGTAGGAAATGTAAGGTAATATTTGGCTCAATGGTGACAGGACAAAATCATTTGAAGCTTCAAAAGGAATTTACTTATAAAGGTGGCAAACCTGGGGCCAGATCCTTGGGATTCAGCCACTGAGCCCAGGGATAGGCACATGTGCCACAGACACCCCTCTTTTTTTAAGTATTTGATATTCTCCACAGTATCAACCACAGTTAAATGTGGAAATAATTCTCAGTAAGCATATTTTCTTGGGTGCCTTGTTGTTGAAATCCTGAGAGTTATCTCTTTATTTTAAAAGATAACATCGTAATAAATGATTTTGTTCTCTTAGGCGATAAAGTTATCACGCTCTTTCTACCACAGTGTGGAGAATGTGCCTCTTGCCTTAACTCTGAGGACAATTTTTGTATACAATTCAAGTAAGTTTTTACTAACATTTGCTTCCAAAAAAAATTAATTCAATTTCCTTAGATTCCTTGGGAGGAATCTAAGATTTCTAATTCAAAATAAAATTCTTTTTGTTTGTTTGTTTGTTTGCCTCTAAAAGACAGTCACAAACCAGCCTGATGTCTGATGGTACCAGTAGGTTTACCTGCAAGGGAAAACCAGTATATCACTTTGCAAATACAAGCACCTTCTCTGAATACACAGTGTTAAGTGAAATCTCAGTTGCCAAGATTGACGCAGTTGCACCTCTGGAGAAAGTATGCCTAATTAGCTGTGGTTTTTCCACTGGATATGGTGCTGCAATCAACACTGCCAAGGTGAGGAGCGTTTGTACCCATTATGGATGGAATCGGTATCGGGAGTTGAAAGGCCTCATGCATCTGGGCCATATCTGATCATACAACCTGAGGAAGAATCACAAACCAGCCTCTAAACATCCTTTAGTTCTTTAGTCTCTGTCTAGTCATCCCTTACCCCCTTAACATCTTTCCCATTCCGTCTTAGTCGACAGTAAATGAAAACGTAAGTCTGGATGCCATTCACAAGCAGAGACATCAGGAATTTCTGAGAGTTAAACATAACACAGTCACAAAATGACTATGTCCTTCCACATTCCAGTTCATTCCTTTTTCCTTTCAACAAACTTTTATGGAGTCATTCACTGTTCCAGGTATGGGGATTCAACAGCTAACAAATCTCATCAAGCTTCTATTCTGCTATATAATGCATTAGGTGGTGAACTGTGATCATAAAAAGAAAGGAGAGTAGAAAGACCAAGTGATGGAGGGGATGTTTCTACTGTGTTTCCCCCAAAAGAAGACCTAGTCAGACAATCAGCTCTAATGCGTCTTTTGGAGCAAAAATTAATATAAGACTCGGTATTATATTATATTATATTATATTATATTATATTATATTATATTATATTATATTATATATTATAAAGACCGAGTCTTATAGTAAAATAAGACTGCGTCTTATATTAATTTTTGCTCCAAAAATTAAAAAGACACATTAGAGCTGATTGTCTGGCTGGGTCTTATTTTCAGGGAAACACAGTGTGTAAGACAGATTGGTCAGGTGATATCACTCTGACTGAGGGGATTACTGTTAAACTACTGCTAAACACTGTTTCTGGAACATCAACCAATCTTGCCCAGGTCCCTTCTTTAAATGGCTGTTGAATATTAGTTCTTTATTTTTCCCAATTTCTTTTAGTCCCAATATTATACAGAGAGGTAGGATGGAAGGGATTTGATTTAAATTAGTCTCATTTTGGACCCCATATAAAAATAAGTCTTTGACTTTCTAAGGCATTGACATTGTAAGTAACGTAAAGTTTACAAATATCCATAAGAAAAGAGAAAGGAAGGGTTGCAGGAAGATGGAGATGGTTTTAAAGAACTCAAAAATATCTGGAATTAAATACTGTGCCAAATAAGTCTTAAGACTCAATGAAAGTTCATTAAACTGCTTCTACTCATACTAATTCCTGGGGGTTGAAACGCTCCATTTGCTCCCATATTTAGAAATACCTTGAGAAACTAAAACTCTAGTTGCAATATGTTTTTTTTGAAAATATCCTTTGCTATGTCTCAGAACAAGTATCTACAGACATAGTCTTTCCAACCGAATCCAGGGACACGTTCTCTTTGCTTTTGTTTTCTGCCTTTACGTGCTCAGGTGACCCCAGGATCCACCTGCGCTGTGTTTGGCCTTGGAGGAGTCGGCCTGTCTGTTATTATGGGCTGTAAAGCGGCAGGAGCAGCCAGGATCATTGGGGTGGACATCAACAAAGATAAATTTAAGAAGGCAATGGAAGCGGGTGCCACTGAGTGCATCAACCCACAGGACTTCAAGAAACCCATCCAAGAAGTTTTAGTTGATATGACCGGTGCTGGTGTGGAATTTTGCTTTGAGGTCATCGGAAATCCAGAAATGGTGGTATGTGTGATCATCTGGGGTAAAAATTACCAATATTTCTACCAGTCATCCTGGTAGATTTGAATTGAATGAAAATTGTAACATTTCCTCCACATTCCTCTATATAATGTTCCTGGTACCCCCATGGCTTCCCGTCTGGTACCCTCTGTCTACTCCTACAAATCTACTCAGTCTCAGACACCGCAATCGCATTCTGAGTTTTCTTCTCCCTCTGCTCCATCATGCCAGTCTTTCAAATAAGCAACCCCCAATGAACAGGGCAGAATAGTTTCGTAAAGAAATCTCACTGAATTATTTCATGACAAGCAGCAGCCTGGCAACATAATTTGCAAGCCAGGAGACTTAAGCAAGATAAGGATAATATTGGAGTAATGATCCTATAAAGCCCTGAGCTTTGTACTTTCATCAAAGTATGTCATGTTGGATCTGAGATAAGCTTTTAAAGAAAATATTTACCGATCTTGATTAAATGGATTTATTTCAAAAATGAAGAAAAAAGCTGTTTTTCTAGCTGAGCATTGTTTATATAATAGGATATAAATGGAGAGGAAGTTATTTCACAATTTGAGACTTGCTTTCTTTAGGGATTTGTAGAAATAACATATAATTGGGTTGCATGGTTCCATTTTCTAGTAGCTGTATGGAAACCCAAGAACTGTCTCTTCCAATCTAAGCTTAAAAAATGTTTTCATACTTCTCACTACACAGAAATTTCCTCATCTGTAAAAAGATAGAACAAAATCTTTCTCACAGTCTTCCCACAGATAGTCTTGCTCTGAGAAATAGCCTTTGAAAATAACTAATGGAAACATATCTGTTTAATCACTTTACTAATATATGATGCTATACAAATATCCAACTGTACTCTTTGATACCTAAAGAAAATATCAATTCTAACAATCATTATCAATAATAGTTTTTATAAAAATTACTACTACTACTACTACTACTACTACTACTACTACTGCTATTACAACCAGGGGTCCCTTTAGCATTTTCACTTTTTAATTTCCATCTATGGAGTCTAAAATGCCAAGTACTGTATTAGGAAGCACACAATGTCTTACTTATGTTTCAGCACATCCTTATAAGATAAAGGTTATTTCAAAGGGGAAAGGGAAAACCAGAAAAGAAGGTAACAGACTATTCAGCAGTGAAACTGAAATACAGACTTATTTCCCCATCTCTCAAGTATATTTTTTAACCCCTGCATTTTCTTGCATTGCTTTACAACAGGCAGCTGCCTTTGCCTCCTGCCATGAGAGCCATGGAGTCTGCGTGATTGTTGGGCTCTTGAAATTTGGTGTCCAACTCAACATCAGTGGCTGGTTGTTTTTCTCAGGACGTACTTTGAAGGGATCTGTTTTTGGAGGTATGGATGAAACAGGGAAGAGTGGAAATTTGTGGGATTTTGGATGTGGAATAATAGAGAACTGTGTCATAAATGCTTGAGAAGGAACATAAAATGAGAGCTTTGATTACAATTTTTGTTTCAACGCGTAAATATCCAAGGTAAGGGGATGGATATTGGATGTATACAGTTGCTCCTTGGTAAACTTTTTCTCATGCAAAGGGAGGCAACAGATCTTTAAAAATTGATTGGTGGAGAAACCAGTATCCAAAGTTTAATGCAAATCCTAAACTGAATAGGAAAGGCAATCTTGAGATCGACTACTAAACTTCAGTTGAGTTATTTACCTGCCAACTGGGGTTCTTGAAGGATGTACTGAAGTTATTAGTAGTCATTGGTCATCATTCAACTAATGTAAATCTTATCTGAAACAACTGAGTTGTCACTTTACCAACTCAAAGATATTCAACATAATGGAGTCATGATTGAAAAAAAATACTGACAAAAAACAAATGAGAATTATTTTTTCCAATAGAAAAAAAAATTCATAGAATCCTTTGATTTTCCATTTTTTAAACATGTCTTAGAAATTGTAATTTTTTAATAGACTTTAGAAGAATCTTTTATTGAAAAAGTAGGGGGAAAGAGCTAAATTAAATAAATCTATTTAAGATTCTGGGATCATAAGTAAATAATCTGATATTTAAGAAATATATTTAGCCAGAGATTTGGGGCAATCTGATTTCTTGGGCAAAAAAAAAAAAATGAGAATTAGGAGCTATCTGAATTATCTGGGCTAGTAAGCTATCTGTGGTCTCCAAATTAGCTATGGTGGTGTATTGTTACAGATATAAGGAGTCTTAGCCAATTTATTTAAAAAAGAGATAAATGGCAGGGCTAGAAAAAAAAGTAAGACTCCAGTTTAAACTATAACTTTCAGTTCCTCCATTTGGGATCATCGCTATGTACCCATTGCTATTTCCTCTATTGTACTTATAGACAATAACTTATTATTTCAAATACATATAATTAGTTAACTCATAAATTAAGATCACCAATATTTTAAATAATCTTTATAAAGAAACTATTTCACTGGCCCCTTTAACATTCATACGATGATCATTAATTTAATTCCTTCCTCTACTTCAATAGCTTTCAATTAAGGATAGCACTTAATGGGTGCTGACAGGCCTGCTAAACTTCCTACAATGTATGCAATGAAGATTTCCCCACCCAAAATGGCCTTTAGTGCCCCTATCGAGAAACACTGCTTAGCCTAGTCTGTGGTCCTGAAGCCTTCCTTTTCAGATTATTTGGTTGAAATAAAAAGCAAAAAACAAATGAAAGCATTCCTTATATAGGTATGAAAATGCTTTATTAGATCACCATTCAGAAAATAGAAACAAAGAGAGTAGACCTTAAAAGTTGTCATCACAAGAAAAAAAATGTAACGATGTGTGGTGATAAATATTAGCTAAACTTAGTTTAATTGTAACTATCTCATACTGTATACATACATCAAGTCATTATATTGTACACCTAAAACTAATACAATGTTATATGCCAATATCTCAATTTTTTTAAAAGATAAAAACAAATAGAAAAATACTAGCCCCTCATGTCATGACATACAACACTAGTTAGAATTCTTCACTACATATAACAGAAACCAATTTAAATGAAAAACATATCTATTGGAAGATTTTTTGGTAGTTTTGAGAATAAGTGGGAAGACTGGAGAACCTGGCCCAGGCTGGAACCAAGAAAATCAAGTAACTGCCAAGATCCTGTCACAGAATAAGCTGCTTAGGATACTGTTGTCTCCTTGCACAATTATACCACACTCCTCTTTTCCAGAAAGAAGCAGGCCACCAAACTGTGTGGTAACTCACTGGGCATGTTGCTTAGCACAGTGCCAAATATAAGGATAATACTTCTTGAAAATCACGAGAACAGAGGAAATACAATGCTAAGCTTCTGTTACCTTGGCTGACCCCACCTTTCCCTGTGTAATTCTTACTTCCAGAAGGCATATTTTATTCTTATCTTGCTTTGTGCACATTGTTTTTTCCAAAAGCTGTCACTAAGATCACTGCCATGCTGAAAATTCTTCTCCTCCCTTAAGATATTTGGCTCTTTCATTAAATTGCAGATCAAAACACACACACACACACACACACACACACACGCGCGCGCACACACACACACACACACACACACACAGAGTCCTATTTCTAACATGTGAATTGCTTCCTTTCATGGCTCCCAACTTTGGCCTTTGTCATATATTAGCTATGGATTTACAGCTCCCCAGACAGTCTAATCTGACACCAAGAGCATCTAAGACGATGTCCACTTGCTTTAAGGAAATTCTCCTGTGTAGTACCCAAGGTCTCGAGACCTTCAGGAGCACAGCCTTCTATACAAGGTACATGGCTGGGACAGGCATTCTCGTGATGACTGAGACAAGTTAGTGGGACATCCTTAGATTTCCTCAGTGAAAGCCAACACCTCCAGCTGTTACCCTGTATGGCTCTTCTTGTGGAGTGAGTCTCCTGAATAAAATCTGTTATTAATCTGTTTTACTTCCAGGCTGGAAAAGCAGAGAGAATGTCTCTAAACTGGTTTCTGCTTATATGGCAAAGAAGTTTAACCTAGATCCACTAATTACCCATACGCTGAGTCTTGATAAAATCAATCAAGCAGTCGAATTAATGAAAACTGGAAAATGGCAAGTTCCTTACGTAATGTTTATGTCTGAATGTTTGGGCTGAGAGAAAGGCTGTTTGGGGGTCAGGGGGAGGCAGGGGAAGGGAAGTCATGGCTGGAGATGCCACAAGCAGACAATTGAAGAAGCTTTATGGAATTTGTAAAGCATCCCTTCCCCCTCAGATTTTATTCCCAGTTTATAAAACACGTAATCCTGAAATACTTAAGTGCTCACCTACCCTTACTATTAGCATTTTGTTTCCATTTGGCATTTTTTAGGTGACACATTAACTGATAAGGTTAGCTCATAAAATTTTAGCCAGCGTTTAAGTTTATAGTTTATAAAGAGGCCATTGCTGTTGTTCTATTTCAAAAGGTAAATTATCCCTAGAATTCCAAATTCTGACACCTATCTTTGGCCCACAGAACAGACACTAGGCATAACTGGGCACTAGCATTCCCCACAAGGGTATGTGCCTGCATTAAATATTCCTTAGCCTTGGAGTTTCGTGTCATTTTGAAATTTTTCACAACTGGTTTAATCTACCCATTTTTCATGTAACATGAAGGAAAAGAAATCTAACTTACTGGTCTACAAAGTGAAAATTTGAAATCCAAAACACAAATGTAGCTTTGGAAATGTTTCAACTTATTTTTCTTCTCTTTCTTCTTTTTTTAGTATCCGCTGTGTCCTGTTACTTTAAAAACAATGTAATGAATGCAAGAGCTATAGCATATTTCCTCAATGAAATTGTATTCTGCATGATTTTCATGATTAAGAAGAATTATCTACGCTAAACTGTTTCCATTTTCTTGCCTCTGATTCATTTAGCAGTGGGCTCATATCTGTCTCATGCCCTCACCACTTCATCAAAATTGCTCTTATACAACCCACGGTCACCCAGAAACAACCTCTCTGATGGAAGGGGAGGGGCATGGTCTTCATTACATCAACTTAAATAAATCCCAGCTGAACATTAAGTATGTCATTCCTTTTTTTTTAATTAAAAAGAAAAATTTACTAAATGTGGGATCAAATTTAAATAAAATTTGAGGATACAGGAATGGAATAAAGATACTCCCTGCATGAGAAGAGCACTGTCCAGTGGGGCACTGGGGCTGTAAACACACCACCACCAGCACTGTCGTGGGATGAGCCTTGGGATGGAAGAAACAGGGGGTTTCACCGGACAGGAGTCGGTCACATAGCCCGGGGTTGGGGGGCACGGGGTGTTGATTCCCCGAAGTAGTAACCGTGAAGGCAAGGCCAGGGGAGAGGCAGGTACAGGCCCCAGGAGAATGTGATGATGCTGGATGGTGTCTTAGGGACCGTGTGAGGTCTGCAGGATCCGAGGACCAGGGAGAGGACGTGGCTTCCAGCGCTGCCCACAGAGTGGACACCTGCAAGGGAGGCGGGAGTCAAAAGGTGAGAATTCAAGTACCGAATGAGGGCTTTACATGGAGTAGGGGTGGGTGAGGAGGGTCAGTGAAGGGTTTTAAGCAGGAAAACGAGGAGGGTGATGTCCACATCGCTGGAAGGCAGAGAGTGTGCAGAGATCAGCCTCGGAGCAATTGTAATACATAATCGCGATTCCAGGACTCGGAAGGTCTGGTGACACCGAGACTCACCATGGGAGAGACGGGCATGTTTTAACATCCATAGTGATCCCCGAACCCAAGCTGTGGAGGTCTGCGGACCCGGAAGTCGCCAAGCGCAGCTTTGAACCAGAAAGGCAGAATCTCCCTCAAATAAATTTGACCTCTGCTTCTCTGATCAGCGACTGGGTCTAAGTATTTCATTCTTAATATAACTCACCCCGGAGAAACTTGAAATCGCAGGCTTCAAGAAGTGGTCCACCCTACCTTGTCACAGGACAGCAGCCTCTCCTCACTGGAGACCACAAGGGGCCTTACTAAGGTGAATGCCTCCTAAGGTGATACCTACCCTCCTTAAGATACACCTCTACTTCCCCTCATGATCTCTAAGACAGTAAGTAAGTTCAAGTCTCAGCTTGGTTAGGGAAATAATTCACCAAAAGAACTAAAGGACCTGGCTCACATGTGCCAGCAAGAACTAGAAAAACATTGGAAATCAATCATGAACATACTGAACCAGGGGAGCAGAATATAAGGGAGAGATTTTTGGAATGGAGCAATCTCCTGGAATTCAGGATGTAATGCCCTGAGAAGTTCACCTGTTACTGGGATAGCTCCTCAAAGCTGGAGGGGGGGGGGGGGGGATTTACTAAATGTGGATTTACTAAATTTACTAAATGCCTATGACAAACAGGGTGGGGATACCAAAACTGCTTTGGCAGAGTACCAAGGAAGTCAAGAGGCTCAGAGAGGTGGGCATGTTAGAATGGATCGTCATATAAAACCTGAAAATCCACCAGATGACCATGGTTTGTCAGGAAAATTCGGAGGGGACACTGCTTTCACTAAAGCAATAAAAAAAAGGGGGGGGGGGCAGTGGTGCAGGGGCTGGGGTGCAGGCACTGGCCTCACTAAGAAGCTCAGTAGTGTCTGTGCTTTGCATGCCAGGTATAACAGCAAGGATGTACCCTAGTATCAGTGGGGATGATAGGAATCTAAAATAGCAGAAGCCAGTAGGCAGCACGTAACCATCAGAAGCAAGAGAGATGTAATTATCCAAATAGGCTGAATGGCAACCAGGGGACTCTGACCTACAGGGATCTGTGTTGATGGCTAATAGGTCACGATGTACCTGGAGCTGAGAGGGCTAAGAGTACTGCCTGATTTGTCCATCCAGAAAAGATTAATAATGGGTGGGCCAAAGGCCTACGTCTACTGCCACATTGGAAAACCATGATCGTTCCATCCAATTTTCCAACTTGAGCCAGTTCTCAAATCCAGAACCCTCAACTGAAGATGAGGCTAGATCTTCTTCAGAAAGGACCCACCATACAGTAAATACATATGTTATCAATTCCCCCAGTCCTTCCCCATGCAGACAAACTAGCATAAATATACACGGGGAAAGCAGGAATATCCATATCTTTCAAAAACTATCAGACACACAGCGTCTGAACTGCCCTAATACTAGGGTAACCAAAATGGCAGCATTTCCTCGTAGACTTCTATGAAAGATGAGGCATTCCAGTTGCTTAAAGAATTTTTTGTGAGGAAAGGAGTCAATGAGTGAAAGGTCTGAAATATTTTGTTTGAAAACTTTTTATTTGACCCCATGTATTGTTGGTTACTTTCCCAACATTGAAAACTAAAGACAACATGAATTCAGGAATCGAGCCCCTTGGTTAAACTTGTAAACTCAATTATGAAAACTAAATTGTCCTCACTTGTAAACTTTCATACAAAGAAAATGTTTCTTATTTGCCTCCATATACAAAGAAATAAATACTCTCATTTCTCTGGGCCGGCCCGGTGGCTCAGACGGTTAGTGCTCCATGCTCCTAACTCTGAAGGCTGCCGGTTCGATTCCCACATGGGCCAGTGGGTTCTCAACCACAAGGTTGCCAGTTTGACTCCCACAAGGGATGGTGGGCTGCGCCCCCTGCAACTAGCAACAGCAACTGGACCTGGAGCTGAGCTGTGCCCTCCACAACTAAGATTGAAAGGACAACAACTTGACTTGGAAAAAAGTCCTGGAAGTACACACTGTTCCCCAATAAAGTCCTGTACCCTTTCCCCAATAAAAAAAATCTTAAAAAAAAAAAATACTCTCATTTCTCTGATTATTTTGCAATCAACAAGTAGTCATTTATACCAGTCTTGCAGAATACATGAAAACTTACACTGTCGCATTGTCTTTGGCAGAATGACTACTTCATCTCCTGTATCTTTACCATATCTTGCATTCTACTTTTGCCATAACACCTACCACACAGACAAAGCAGTTAGGTACTGCTTTATGTAATGGTCTGTATTTGTTATCTACTGAATCATAACCAATTGCCTCAAAACATAGTATCCCAAAACAGCCACACTTACCATCTTAGTTTCTGTGGGTCAGCAATACAGCAGCAGCTTAGCTGGGTGCCAGCTCAGGGTCTATCTTCACTGAGATTGCAGTGAAGCTGTTGAGTGGGACCGTAGTTACTTGAAGGCTTGCCTGGGGCAGGAGTGACTGCTCTCCAAGGTGGCTCACTCATGTGGTTGGCAAATTGGCACTGGCTGTCTGTGAGGGTCTCTAGTTCCAACACTTGGACCACTGCACAGAGCTGCTTAGGCTTCCTCCTGATGTGGAAGCTGACCTCTCCCAAAGCCAGAGAACCGGAGTGAGTGAGACAGAATTTACAGCATCATCTATGACCCAGGCTTGGCAGTTACACACCATCAGCTCCACAATAGTCTATTAATTACATGTCAGCCCTAGTCAATGTGGGAGGTGATCACATGAATAGAACAAAAGGACAATGTTGAAATTATTAAAACTTAGAAGCTTGAGAGAGGGGTCAGCAGAATGAAACTCGGAGTCCGAGGAAGGGGCTCTAGCTAGCTGGTGTCTCTGAGGGTGCATGATGGGCTACTTTTGCAAGGATTAGAAAAATTAACCGGATGTAGCTACTGCTGTGGGAAGATAATGCTGCTGCCAGGTTGAAAAAATGATGCTGAGGGGATATTCACAGGCACTACAAGTGTTTAAGAACAAAGCAGGAAACTCACAGGGCACAAACAGGAAAAAGCAAGCCCTTCATCCTTCATCCTCCCAGTCTCCTTCCCACTCTTAATGCACCTATTGGCAGATAATAACGTGGAGCCGTCTGGCAAAGCAGGACCGTGGTTTGCAGAGTCCCAGGATCACAAAGCAGAGTGTAGAAGGGTGTTTGAAGTTGAGAGACAATAGTTTACTAACTGGCACACGGGGGGAACAATATTGAACAAGACAGACCCCACCAATGCTGTCCACATGTGTTATGCACATGTAATCCTTGTGCGGATTATACTTCCAGGGATATTTGAGTCACATCCCTTTGGGTTTAAAAACAGAAGGCTCTGTTCTGACAGAGAATGTTGTGTCCAGGCATGAGCAACTAGAGGTCCAGCATGGGATAGGCCCTCAGCGTTCCCAAAGATCCTTGCGGAAACAGTGCCATGGAAAATGTTGCTAGACGTTCCACTTAAATGGAAGTAATGAGTTTCAAAAGAGGTAAGGAAGAGAGAACATCCCCACCACCTCACGCATACTCGTATACAGATGCATACAGTAGGAACAGAGGTAAGGTCTCCAAATACAAAACACTTCTCAAAGATTGGTGGCAAGGGACTCACACCAAGAGTCTAAATAAGATACTCAAAGTGTGGATGGTGAACCAATGTGGGTCCAGAAACTTTTTGTTGTCAGTTCTTGACGGAGTAAGGACTAAAATTGAGAAACACTTCTTCAATGGCAATCATATTACAGAACATAAGTGTGTCAAAGTAACACTCTGTATACTTTAAATTTATAAATTGTAACATCAAATTCATCAAAATAAAAAATTTTAATAAAAATTTAAAAAATAATTGAGGGCGGCCAGGTGGCTCAGTTGGTTAGAGCATGAGCTCTTAACAACAAGGTTGCCAGTTCAATTCTCACATGGGATGGTGGGCTGTGCCCCCTGCAACTAAGATTGTAAACGGCAACAGGACTTGGAGCTGAGCTGCGCCCTCCGCAACTAGATTGAAGGACAATGACTTGGAGCTGATGGGCCCTGGAGAAACACACTGTTCCCCAATATTCCCCAATTAAAAAAAAAAATTCGTTAAAAAAATAATAATCATTGAGAGTAAGCATTTAGAAACTTCTGTAACACACTGGCAGAGTACTTCTATGTCTTGAATCTAACAATAAAAATTGAGGCTTGTATTTTGTATGTTTTTGGTTTTATTTCCCATTTCATTTTTCTAGCAATAAATTTTGATTATATTCTACAAAAAAAGTATCAGTCCATGATAAATTGGAAATAAAACAAAAGCTGTCCTTCACTATGGATAACTTGAGAAACACTGCCCTAAACCAGGGCCGTGCTGCAAATGGAACGGAAGATACATGAACTGGCATGATTTGACCCCTGAGGAAGGGCAGCTAGGGCTCTATTTGCATGTGGCTCAGGGAGCATCCTGGGAGAGATAATAACTAGACAAGTTGAGGCCAGTGGACTGATTCCAGGACCACGACACAATGGCATCTGTCCAGGCAGTTTGCCAAAAGAAGATGTTGGACTTCAGGAGTGAAAGTCAACGTGTTCATGACTGCTGGCAGAACATGGCACCAGATCACGCGTCATTGGAAAAGCTTCCAAGCAGCTACCTGACATGTTCAAGTGTTCAGCCATTGCTTGCATGAACACACTGAAGACCTCAAAGACTAGGGACGTGTGCCCTTTCCAGGACCCTAGATTTTTTCCATAGTATTCTGAGAGCTTGAGCGCTGGTTATAGACCAAGAGATAACACACAAACCAGGAAGAGGAATCTTGAAGAATGCCTACTGGCCATTTTCAAAAGATAAATCATACACAGTAATTTACCTGGTGTAAGATGGATGGAAACCACCCCAACTTACATCTACAACAAACTTGTGGTATTTGTGTAATTTTTAAAAGCAAATAATTAAAAATGTATTTCTTTAATACTCTATAACATGCTCTTATTAACTACTATCTACAAGTCTTGATGTATCTCATTAGTGTTTTCCAGACAGGGTTCAAACCCCATGGTCCTGAGGCATCTATCAAATATGATCTGTTTCAACAGCAATTGTCTTCAGCAATCCACAGATATTCTCTGCAATTTCCTCTCTTAATTCACGGACCCAGACTTTGGAAGTTTCTGGCAGTCTCACAAATTACAGTTAAGCCTAGTGAACTCTACTAAACATTCAAAGGGGATCAAATATCTGTCCACCTCAAACTCTTTCAAAAAAATTGGAGACGAGACAATACTCCCTAACTCATTCTATGAAGCCAACATTACCCTGATACCAAAACCTGGTAAGGATAACACAAAAAAAAGAAAATCACAAAAAAAAAAAAGAAAGAAAGAAAATCACAGACCAGTAACTCTGATGAATACAGATGCAAAAATCCTAAACAAAATTCTAGCAAATCGAATATAACAATGCATTGAAAAGATTATACATCACAATCAAGTAGAGTTCATCCCAGGGGCACATGGATGGTTCAACATATGCAAATTGATCAATGTGACACACCACATAAACAAAACAAAGGACAAAAATCATATGGTTATATCCATAGATGTAGAAAAAGCATTGGACAAGATACAAAATCCATTTACAATTGAAATGTTTAATAAAATGTGTATAGAAGGAAAATATCTTAACATAACACAGTCCATATATGACAAACTCTCAGCCAATATCATAATTAATGATGAAAAACTGAAGCCCTTTTGTCTGCATTCAGGAACAAGACAGGGTTGTCCCCTATCACCGCTGCTATTCATAGCCAGAGAAATCAGGCAAGAGAAAGAAACAAAAAGCATCCAAATTGGGAATGAAGAAATTAAAAGTCACTTTTTGCAGATGACATGATGCTATATATAGAAAACCCTAACGACTCCACCAAAAAGCTATTAGAAACAAATGGATACAGTAAAGTTGCTGGCTACAAAATCAATGTACAAAAATCCATTGCATTCCTATATACTAACAATGAAATCTCAGAAAAAGAAGTTTTTAAAAATTCCTTTTGCAATTGCAACAAAAATAATAAAATATTTAGGAATAAACTTAACCATTGTATAGGAATCTATACACTGAAAACTATTAGACATTTGTAAAAGAAATTGAAGAAGACACAAAGAAATAGAAAGACATTTCATGTTCATGGATTGGAAGAATCAACATAGCTAAAATGGCCATATTGCCCAAAGCATTATACAGATTTAACGCAATCCCCACCAAAAATCCCAATGGCAATTTTTAAAGAAATAGAACAAAAAATCATCAGATTTGTATGGAACCACCAAAGACCCCGAATAGCCAAAGCAATCCTAAGATAAAAGAATAATGCTGGAGGTATCACTCTCCCTGACTTCAGCTTGTACTACAGGGCAATAATAATCAAAATAGCTTGGAACAGGCAGAAAAACAGACACACTGACCAATGGAATAGAACTGAAAACCCAGAAATAAACCCAAATAAATATGGACAGACAATTTTCAACAAAGGAGCCAAAAACATACAATGGAAGAAAGACAGCCTCTTCAATAAATGGTGCTGGGAGAATTGGAAAGTCATGCGCAAAAGAATGAAACTAGACTGCTATCTGTCACCATGTACCAAAATTAATTCAAAACGGATCAAAGACCTAAACAAAAGACCTGAAACAATAAATTGCATAGAAGTAAACATAGGTAGTAAACTTATGGACCTTGAGTTCAAAGAGCATTTTATGAATTTGACCTGAAAGACAAGGGAAATAAAAGCTAAAATAAATGAGTGGGACCATATCAAACAAAAGCTTCTGTAGAGCAAAAGAAACCATTGACAAAATAAAGAGGCAACCAACCAAATGGGAGATTTTTGAAAACAACACCTCCGATAAGGGGCTAATATCCAAAATATATAAGGAACTCATCAACTCAACAAAAAAAAAAAAAAAAAAAAAAAAAACAACCCAAATGAAAAAAAGGGCAGAGGACCTGAAGAGACATTTCTCCAAAGAGGACATACAGATGGCCAACAGACATATGAAAAGGTGCTCAACATCACTAATCATCAGAGAAATGCAAATAAAAACCACAATGAGATATCACCTCACCCCAGTCAGAATGGCTATCATCAACAAGGCAAATAGTAACAAGTGTTGGAGAGGCTGTGGAGAAAAAGGAACCCTCATACACTGTTGGTGGGAATGCAGACTGGTGCAGCCGCTATGGAAGGCAGTGTGGAGGTTCCTCAAAAAATTAAGAATAGAATTGCCATATGACCCAGCAATCCCTCTCCTGGGTATCTACCCAAAAAATCTGAAAACATTTATCCATAAAGATATATGTGCTCCGATGTTCATTGCAGCTTTATTTACGATGGCAAAGACATGGAAACAACCAATGTGCCCTCCGATAGATTACTGGATAAAGAAGTTGTGGTATATATACACAATGGAATACTATTCAGCGGTAAGAAAAGATGATATAATGCCATTTGCGACAACATGGATGGATCTTGAGATTATTATGTTAAGCGAAATAAGTCAGACAGAAAAAGTTGAGAACAACATGTATTCACTAATATGTGGGATATAAAACTGAAAGCAACATAGAAAAAAGACAAACAAATAAAGAAACAAAAACTCATAGACACAGACAATAGTTTAGTGGTTACCAAAGGGTAAGAGGGGAGAGAGAACACTAGAAGGGGTCAAATATATGGTGATGGAAGGAGAACTGACTCTGGGTGGTGAATACACAATGCAATACATAGATGATGTATTACAGAATTGTACACTTGAAACCTATGTAATTTTACTAACCATTGTCACCCTAATAAACTTTAATTAAAAAAAAAAATTATAGTTAGCCCTGAATTGGCCGTGGACCTGCAAAAATGCATAATGACTACATACAGATCTAAGATTAAAGGTTATTAACAGGAAAGAACTTTTAACAAAAAAAAAATTTTAATGACATTAACACTCATGCCACAGAGGCCATACTTGACCCTTATTTAAAGATGGCTGAGCATACAGATGTTACTGAACCTCATCATCCAATATTAAGTAGACAAATCGTCTGTATAACAACTGTCTGCCAAGCATGGTTAGAAGCCACCGTGTGTGTGGTTTGAACTATACAGATGTGGTCCTTACCCTCACAGAACTTACAGTCTCATAAGGAAGACAGAGATTAAACATGTAAACACACAAACGGATAATTACAAATTGTGATAAATATGAAAACAAGAATTATATTAGCTGCTATGAGCTAGGATGAAAAGGTAGACCTATTTTAGATTGGAAGGCAGGTTTTAAATACTTAGGTGAGCTGTAAATACTAATATTTCAATGTGCGTGTATAATAGGCCTAGATATAAGGTTTGTATTTGTGCTGAGTCTTTTAGAAAACATGGCATTTATGGTCTTTTTGAGTGTGTGCTCTGATTTTGAGGCTTTTATTATTTGGTTTGGCAACCATGGTTTGGCAACCATGCTTCTGCTAACCTTCACATTAGCAGAATGTGAAGGTGTTTGAGCCATAATTGTTCATTTTGTATTTTATTAATATTCGATTAAACTTATGTAATGTTTAACAACTTAGTATTTTTGTCTCTTCAGGCTTCTTACCTTTGTTATCTCTTGAGGTAAAACACTTTACGTTGACCCTGCTTCAGAGCAACTCAGGTTCCTTCTGTGAACGCTCTCTGCATAAACTGTGATGCACCCAGAGCTTGCATTGTGAGCTATGTTAAAGATTTGCTATTAGGTTGATGCAAAATTGCGGTTTTTGCAATTCTTTTTAACACTTTAAATGGCAATCACTTTTGCACCAACCTAATATAAGCCTATTTAAATCCTGCACACTATATTCACGTTAGAGAAATCACTAGAAGAAAAAGACATCCAACTGAGCAATACCAAATTTGAAAGGGAAAGTTAAAAGTCCTATGAAGGAAAAAGATAGAGTGCTTTGAGAGTGTAACATGAGGGCCCTAACCCCTTCTAAGAGATTTGGGGAGGGCTATCTTGAATCAGTGCTGTTTACGCTAAAATCTGAAAAATAAGGGTTATATTTGCCTGGTATCTCAATGCTAGAATAATTATGCATTATTATAAATTGTTATGTTACAGACACTCATATACAGATGAAAAATGCACTTTTGTTCTAAGACGTAGTGTAGTAATTCCATGTAGTATTTATTAACTTAAAAGCAGTAAAAGTAAAATGAATAATATCCCAGAGGTCAAAATTCAGTTTACAGGTAATGGCAAAAGAAGGGAAGCTACAGAGTCCAAATTTTATCAAACAACCTAAAACTTTCCAGAGCAGCAGCTGAGCTGGACAAAACATGAACTTTATAACCAAACAAACTTCCAATCAAATCCCTGCTCCCCTAACTAATAACTGAATGATACCAAATAAAGTACTTTATTTGTTAATAGCAAACATAATATTTACCTCACAGGACTGCCGTGAGGATTAAATCAGTACAAAGTCCATGATGTTCACGAGGCACTCAATATGAGTTAGCTTCTCCCCACTAAATAAAACCAAACAACAATTTTATCTTCCTTAATAATAAATAGCAAACAAAAATCAAAACAGGAACAAATTCCTATAATAAAAACCAATCACTGAGAAGCCTTCTCCTTTTCCTTCCCCAGTGGAAATTACAAGAACAGTCGTTCTTTGGCTAGAAATTTAATTGAGTCCTTACTTGCATGGGCACTTCAAAGTCTCTTTTCTGGAAATCTGAGAATTGTCACTGAAGAATCAAGTGGCTTTGTCTGGCCCAAAGGAGAACTTCACTCAGCCTAAACAAAATGACCTGTAGATTTGGGAAGGCGTGGTGGTGGCCTCATGCTAATTGAGGCAATTAATGTGCCCTTTCTTTCTCTCCGCCATATAATTTCAGACCACAAATTCTCCAAGAATTAATATTTATCCTTGGGATCTAGGTGTATGTATGTGGTATAAAATCAATCTAAAAGTTTAAAAAAAAAAAACAGTAAGAAGATGAGATTACTGTTCAAACTAACAGAAATACCACCCAAGAGAACCAACATGGAAGATCCATACTCACCCTAGATGTGGGACCCCAAAACTACAACCCTACAAAAGGTCCTGTGACTGCCCCACACATTAAATAGAAGTTGATATTAGACTCTACTGCCTTAGTCTTGAAACTCCGGTGCTGTTTCAGCTGGAGCTTTGGGGATTTCTCCAGAATCCCAAACTATGTAACATAAATTTAGTGGGATGATTTATAAAGGGAAAGTAGATCGAGGAGTGAGACCTCTGGGATGATGTTTCTTGGGGTGCTTTTGTATTGCCACAGTACATATTTGAGGAGGGCACAAGGGGAGACAGATGCAGACCTGAGGTTTCAGGAAATGAGCACAGGAGCTGGAGGGGCTCTGAAAAGAAACCTTTACGACCTCTGGGTGGTGAACACACAATGTGATATATAGATGGTGTATTACAGAGCTGTACACTCGAAACCTATGTAATTTTACTAATCATTGTCACCCCAGTAAATTTTAAATAAATAAATTACCCTAAAAAAAAAAGAAAAAAACCTTTATGAAGAGCTTTCCCATGAGCTCTTTAGAGATATTTTCCATTTCTTCATATTTTTTAACCCTGCTGCAAAAATTTTGATAAGAAATACAATTATATTAACCAAACTAAAAGAGAATGCTAGTGAAAAACAGAATCCATGGAGTACTGCCTTCATTTACATTGCTTCAAATCATGACAAGATTTAACCAAAAATAAAAGCACAAGACTTCTTTGCTAGGGAAAAAAAAACAAAAACCCTAATTTTATCAGTGTAAGGCAGATATTTGCTGTGCATGTGTGTCTCCATCTTTCATTCACTATTCCCCCCTCTGAAAAAATGGCTGAGGTCCCCATGACAATTGCTGGAGCACGTCTTCCTCCAACCTTTCTGAGTAGCTGAAGGTTTTGCATTCATGTAGTCTGAATCGCTGCTCTTGCTGCTGTTTTGTTAATCATTCCAATGGTCAGCTGTCCGGGAGCTACTGTCATCTGGGCCACTTCAACATATGCAGTACTTTCCCTCTCCTTGTAGTCCCCAAAACACCACTAACACACGGCCCTAGTGGAAGCAGACCTTGCTGATAGTTTAGGAAAAAGAGAGATTGTAGTTCAGTGCAACATGAAAGGACAACATTCAATTTATGTTTGTTGCCCTCCTGTTGACTGGCCATCCCCACTCATGGAATTTCCCAAGAGTTGTCTCTCTTCTCACTCATACCTCATTCAAGTCTGTTCTTGCCCTTCTCTATATTCTTCCCCAAGTTCTGGTACTTCTGTTGCACCCGCCCACAAGCAAAAGACCAAAGATTCCTGCTATTTTATCACTGACTTACACGAACATAATTCATATTTGTCAACAGCTCTCCCATCTAAGCTCTGACCAAAAGCTTTACCCTACATTACCACCCATGACTACCACTAAGGCATTTTCCTACATCAAGGTGAACTTTTCATTTTTCTTTGGCCGACTGTCACAAAATTTAGCCAGGTTCTAAACTAACACTTTTCCTTCCTGTTACATAAGTACATATTTGCTGAAATGGATGCATACCAATGCGCCTAAGGAAGCTGCATCTGGAATAAAAAGTTAGGATTCCTTACCAAGATGTAATAAAGACTTCCTCCTGACCAAACTTGAGTCAGGCTCCTCGGAGCCCTCTTGCCAAGTAGGCCCTGACCTTGGGGGTCTGTTAGCCTCCTTAGTCCAGTTTTAGCAAGAATATCCTGCTGGGTCAGTTTAGCAGAAATCCCCCACCCTTGATATCAGATCAAACTGTTCATCCCCCACCCTCGATATCTTATCATCCTAGCATGACTTCAGCAAGACTCCTGGTGAGTTCCTGAGTCATTCTAGCAAGAATCCCCAGTCTTGATGTTTTCTCTTACCATAGTAATTTTCCTTCCACAGACTCCCACCCTGCTCCTTGGCTCTAAATCTCCACTTATCCCTGCTGCATTCAGAGGTAAGCTCATAGTCTCTCCCCTATTGCAAAGCCCCTATTGGAGTAGACCCTTTTGAATAAAGTCTTCTTTACCAACTTTAACAAGTTGTCATGAATAATTTTTTCTTTAATAGGCGTGAACTGCAACTGAGGGTTGTTAGAAAGTGAAGGCATTCCAAGAAAATGACTTGTGTATTTTCCTTAAATCTTCAAAATATTCTTAGTTCTAAAAAACAGGAATGATCCAAAAGTTTGTTGGACTTAAATTCATAATTTAAGAAAAAATTATGACAATTAGTGATATACAATTCTTCAAAAATGTCAATGTCGTGAAAGGCAAAGAAAGGAAGCCTAAGAAACTGTTCATAATTAAAGGAGATAAATGAGATATGACAACAAACTGCAGTGCAGGATCCTGGATGGATCTTGCAGTACTCATAGGAGAAAACAGGCTACAAAGGATATTATTAGAAAATGGTCAACACTAAAATATGACCTGTAGTTTATTTTCTTTATACTTTAAAGTTTTAAAAATATTTTGAAACAATCCTCCCAACTGATAGAAGTAGCAGATATAAAACATAGAGTTTATCTTCCTGAACTATTCAATAATAAGTTGACAATGTAATATCCCATCACCCCCAACTACTTTAATGCATATTTTGTACAAAAACATCTCCCAGTAAAAATACCAAAATCAGGAAATTAAGATTGATACTTTACTATCATCTAATCCTCAAACCCTAGTCAAGTTTTATTAACTGTCCCAATAATGACTGTAGAGCAAAAGGATCCAAATCAGAATTCCAAGTTGCATTTAATTATCATGTCTCCTTAGTCTTTTCCACCTAGAATAACGCCTCATTCTTTCTTTGACTTTTGTTTTAAATTTATTTATTTTTTAATTTTTCAATTACAATTGACATTCAACATTTTTTATCTTAATCTCAAGTGTACAGCATAGTGGTTAGACGTTTATATAATTTAAGAAATAATTGCCATGTCTAGTCTAGTACCCACCTGGCACTATACATAGTTATGACCATATTATTGACTATATTTCCTATGCTTTACTTTACACCCCCAAGACTATTTTGTAACTACCAACTTGTACTTTTTAATCCCTTCACTTTTGTCACCCTGCCCCCCAAAACCCTTTCCCCTTCCATCTGGTAACCATCAAAATATTCTCTGTATCATTGTTTCTGTTTCTGTTGTTTCTGTTTTGTTAATTTTGTTCATTTTAATGATTTCACATATAAGTGAAATCATATTGCATCTGTCTTTCTCTGTCTGACCATTCAGCACAATACCCTCCAGGTCCAACCGTGCCACTGCAGATGGCAAGAACCTACTCCCTTCCATCACCAACCAATATTCCATTGTATATATATATATATATATATATATATATATATGTACCACCTCCTCTTTATCCATTTTTCCATCGATGGACACCCAGGCTGCCTGCACATCTTGGCCATTGTAAACAATGCTTCAATGAACATATGGATGCACACGTCCCCTTGAAGTAACGTTTTGGTTTCTTCAGATAATCACCCAGAAGTGGAATTACTGGGTCCTTTGTCACATGCTATAGCCTTTGTTTTAAGGTCTATTTTGTCTAGAATAAGTATTGCTACCCCAGCTTTTTTGTTTGTTTGTTTCCATTTTCATGAAAATGTTTCCATTTTTCCATCTGTTTACTTTCAGTCTGTGTGTGTATTTGAATCTAAAGTGAGTGTTTTATAAGCAGCATAAGTAAGGGTCTTGTTTTCTTATACATTCAGCTACCCTATGGAGCATTTAATCCATTTACATTTAAAGTAATTGTTGATAGATATGTAGTTATTGTCATTTTATATTCATATTTTTTATCTCTTTTTTTTCCCATCTTGAAGATGTTCCTCTAATATTCCTTGTAATATAGGTTTGTTGGTGATGAACTCCTTTACCTTTTTCTTGTCTGGGAAGTTTTTTTATCTGCCATTCAAGTCTAAGTGATAGTTTTGCTGGGTAGAGTAATCCTGGTTGTAGGTCCTTACTTTCCATCACTTTCTAGCTTGTAAAAATTCTGTTGAGAAATCAGCTGACAGTCTTATGGAGGCTTCCTCTTGCTGCTTTTAAGATTCTCTCTTTATCTTTAACTTATAACATTTCAGTTATGCTGTTTCTTGGTATGGGCCTGTTTGGGTTCAATTTGTTTGGGACTCTGCATTTCCTGGGCTTGTATATTTCCTTTGCCAGGTTAGGGAAGTTTTCTGTCATTATTTCTTCAAATAGGTTTTCAATTCCTTCCTCTCTCTTTTCTTCTTCTGGTACCCCTATGGTGCTAATGTTGGTACATTTGATGTTGCCCCAGAGTCCCTTAATTGAACTATCCTCCTTTTTAAAATTCTTTTCTTTTTTTGCTATTTTTTTGGGTGTATTCTGATACCTTATGTTTTAAATCATTGATTCATTCTGCTGCTTCATCTAATCTATTGTTGATTCCATCTAATGTATTCTTCATTTCAGTTATTTTATTCTTTATTTCTGAATGGTTCTTTTTTATGTTTTATTTCTCCATTTTTATATTTCCTATCTCTTTGTTGAAGTTCTCCCTGAGATCATTGAACAAGATTATAACCAGTGTTTTGAACTCTGTGTCTGATAGATTGCTTGTCTCCATTTTGCTTAGTTCTTTTTCTGGAGCTTGTCTGTTCTTTCATTTGGGATACGTTTCTTTGTCTCTCCATTTAAGCTGCCTCTTGTGTCTATGTATTAGGTAGATGTATTATGAAAAGGGCTCCCCAGGGCTGCAGCAGAATTCAAAGGGATATTAGAAGTTTGGGGCTGTGGCTTTTTACCAACTAAAACAAAATTATTTTAATATTTTAACAGTCAGCATTACTTTAATAATGTGTACTGGCTGCATATTTGTCCTGAATTTTCCCTAAGGAAATTTTTTATGCAACCATTGATTCATGATAATAAAGAAAAAAAATGAATGATAATGAAAATTAACAACTACATGCAATTTGGATGAATCTCACAAAAATCGAATTGAAAGAAAAAAAGACATGAAAGAATACATACACTAAGATTTCATTCATATAAAATGTTTAATAAGTAAAACTAAACTACTTATAGAGGAGCATAAGTCATAAAGAAATGCAAGAAAATTATTATTAGGATTGTGAAGACAGATGGGTATAGGAAGGATTCTGGAGCAGTGGAAGTGACCCTTATAATTATGTGTTATCTCATGTGTATACAGGATAGGACAATTAAGCTTGCGAACTCATCCTAGAAAAAGTGTTACATACCTCATTGCTGAATATCACTATAGTCACCTTTGAAGTATTCCCCTTAGGAAGCTATGCACCAATGTCAGCACCTAGTCCATCCTCCAAAGCAATTTTGGAACTCTTTTTCTGGAATGGCCATCAGAGCTGTCATTGTATTACCCTTGATGTCCTGAATGTCATCAAAATGTCTTCCTTTCAATATTTCCTTTATCTTTGGATAAAGAAAGAAGCCATTGGGGGCCAGATCAGGTGAGTAGGGTGGGTGTTTCAATACAGTTATTTGTTTACTGGCTGTTATTTGTTTACTCCCTCACAGACAGTGCTATGTGAGCCAGTGCATTGCCATGATGCAAGAGCCATGAACTGTTGGTGAAAAGTTCAGGTCATCTAACTTTTTCATGCAGTCTTTTCAGCCCTTCCAAGTAGTAAACTTGGTTAACTGTCCCATTGATACAAATTCATAATAAATAATCCCTCTGATATCAAAAAAAGTTAGCAACATCATTGCAACAAGCTCACAAACTTAATTGCCAGACCTCGTATGTTTAATAAACTTTATTATCTTATATTATGCAATAAAAGGAAAAGAATAAACAAAAATCAGCTCCAAATAATGGCTGGGAGCATTGGATGTTTGCTGCTGAAATATAATAGCACAAATGACGTGTGAGGTTTGGGCAGAGAGCTGTGGATCACAGCAACCAAAGGAAAGTGATTGGACAATAAAAGAGCAGGGCAGGTATTTATTCACTGACAGTTCATTACAGAAGACAGAGCACCCTGGATAGAAGTGGAAGAACTTATTTAGTCAGAGAGAAATTTCCAAGGAGAATTTCCCCAAGAAAAATGAGCACCAAGGGCAAAGTAAGCAAATGCACTATTTCTTTGTTCAATTCTTCTTTTTTTTTTTGGTCTCAATGCATTTACTAAAAGAAGCTTCCTTCAGGTATTACTTCCAGAAGGCATTGATTTAAAGTTGATTGAAAGGATTCCCCATGATAGGAATTATGAATAATAGAAAAATATGGAAAATATTCATAGTACATTAATAAAAAAAGTAGATTACAAAATATCATACACAATATGATCCCATTTGGGGATACTCAAAGGATTTACCTCATGAAATTACAGGTGATGAAATTACAAGTGTGGATTTTATTTCTGTTGCTTTTATTTGTACTTTCAAACTTCCCATAATTAATACATATCGAGTTTATAAATAATACCAATGATGTTTTAAAACATGATTCACAATTGCATAACAACTATCAAAAATATATATTCTTTCTTTCTCTCTCTCTCTCTCCCTCTCTCTCTCTCTCTCTCTCCCTTTCTTCCTCTCTCCCTCTCTCTCTCCTAGGTTATTAAATGCAAAGCAGCCATCGCCTGGGAAGTAGGCAAGCCCCTTTGCATAGAAGAGGTTGAGGTAGCTCCTCCCAAGGCTCATGAAGTTCGAATTCAGGTGAGTGGGGACTTTCCCTGGACAGGACAGGCAAGGCAGTAAGTGCTGACGTGGCTTCTGTCAAGTCAAGCACATGCCATATGACTGAGGGGCCCTGGAGTTTTCTGTATGGGGAAATCATATTTTAAGCTTCAGATAAAAACAGACCTTAGCCCCAGGAGGCGTAAATTATTAATTATTTATCAGTAGTTATTGATAATGGTCTTAAAATGTAATTAAATTATCTTACTATTAATCATTAATACTTTGGATTAGAATTAGTTATGTTTTCTTTTTGTTTACCATTTGCCAGTTTTTGGAAAGTGTTATTAAAAGGAAGTTAGTAAATTTGGTTCAAAACAAAGGAGAGGAAAAACTAAAGTGCTACCCTGGACAGTATAGGGTCTTGGGTGCCCAGATGAAGAGACAGAGGTGGGTTAGCAGGGAGAAGACACACTGCTAACCCACTCCTCACAGAGAGATCATAGATGGCAAGTTTGGAGAATTTCTCCATTTTCCCCACAGCTGCCAGGCTTATGTTTTTCTTCCAGACTACCACAGTAAGAGTTTATATGTGAAAATAAATGGGATAGCCTCATGAGCAGAATCTTCAATAACAATAATAATACAGGAATTAATTTAGATAATCCTTTATCTGATATCTTACTGTTAACTATAAAATTTTTATTACCTCTATTTCATGTAATTTCAACAAAATTTGAACAAGACCTAGAAACCTGTTCCCTCCATTCCTTCTGCCTGTTAAACTTGTTTAACTTTTCCCTATTACCTTTGATCTCTCCTCTCCTGGAGACAGTAACTGCCAATTATATCTCTTTTTATGATTTTCCAATGACAGCAAGAGGTAGAAAACAAAGGTATAAGAGGAAAAGAATATATCCTAACATATTTTTATTTTTTCCTTTTTTTTTCAAAATATAATTCTTTTATTGAGCTCAAAGAATGTTGTTTCAAGGTGACATTGGGCCTAAAATTATCCACCTAAGGACCCAATCATATAATTACAGAAACACAACTCAAGTATGTGGTTACTTTGTAGATAATTGCCACTGCCCTGTGTCATACTGACGCCCATGTTATCCATCCTAAATTTACGGAGCCTATTTTCCCGGTGGTCCTTGGCCATGAGGCTGCAGGAATTGTGGAAAGTGTTGGACCAGGAGTGACCAGTGTCAAACCAGGTATTTTATTTTCTGATTCCAATTAAATGGAAATGTCAGGATATTTCTGACATAATTCCTGGCACAGTCCTGGCTTTGCATGCTATAATTTACCCCTGTTTACATAGGGGCACCATCTTTTCCAAAGCAAAACTGAGACACACAATCTATCACAGTCTAACAATGAGACAGAATATTTGAAATCAGAATTATCTAAATAAAATCTAGGGAATATGGTCACTTTATTTACAAATAGCACTGAGAAACTGTCCCATGAAGCAAAACTACAGTTAGTTTAAACTGAAGCTTCCATGGAGGTACAAATGACAACTTATATCAACCTCTAAATAAAACAGAAAACTAATTTAATATTATAAGAATTTAAAGAATGAGATCTATCAGTAATTTAAGTGAGAAATATATATATGTCAGTGTTAGTTTGATTGTCTTTTTGGAAGTTTGAAAGATAATATGTTAATGCAACATGCCAATGGCTGAAATTATTTACCTCATATTTCATAACAGATCCACCAAATACTGGAATAGGGGTTATGTAATCCTCACTTGTCAGGCAGAATAAATCATTTCATTCTTTTTCCTTTAATGTTCCAAACGTGGAGGTGTATTGGTATCTTTCCATTCCAAACAAGAGCATAAAAACCAGTTGTTCCCCAAAGTTTTGCATCCATGAAGGAGTCGGGCCAATGTCCCAGCTCTGCCATTTACTGACTGTGTGACCTTAGCCAGTTAAGTCACTTTTCTGTGACTCAGATTTCTGTTTTCTAAAGTGGGGACAATAATAGTACCCATTTCAAAGGGTTATTCTCAGAATTAAATGAGACAATACAAGGAAGCAGTTAGAATGGTACCAGGTACATACTAAATGTTGCACAAATGCTAATTATTATTGGGCCTTGGTAAATTTAATACAAAGTAGAATCCTGGAATTTGAGAGTGAAACAAATGGCGAAACATGGAGATGATATAACATTTGCTCTCCATATCTAGCCTATGACTGTCCGCCACCTCTCCTATTATGTAAGGATGTTGTATTCCATACAGGTGTTTAGAAATGTAGTAAATAATAGCCACGATGCAGAGAGTCGCAATGGCTCTGCATCAGCAGTGTCTCAGACAGGACTCATCATTTGATGGTATCAATACAGATTTGTTGTTTGACTGCCCAGCAGAGAAACAAAGACAAAGAACAAAGACAGTGTATGCAAGACTTGGGGGAATCAGCCATTTTATAGAGTAACAAAATGTTGTAGCCACCTATACTTTCTGCTGAAAATAAAATGTCTACCACAAAAAATGGTGTTTTCCACCAATACATCTGGTAGAAACTATTTATAAGTAACATCTTAGGCACCATCCAACGTGTGGCCTTTCTTTCTAGGTGACAAAGTAATTCCACTCTATACACCTCAATGTAGAAAATGCAAGTTCTGTCTGAGCCCGCGCACAAATTTTTGCGCAAAACTCAGGTAAGCTCTATACACTGCTAGTAAGAGTATAAACTGGTACAAATATCTGGGGCAGTACATTGGCAATACAAGAGGGGCTGAAGAGGTGCATACTTTCTACCCACCAATTCCACTCTTAGAAACTGTTGTGAAACCACCGAAGGATACACGTACTAGAATGTTCATTGCAACATTGTTTCTATTAATAACAAACAATTGAAAAGAGCACAATTGTCCATCAATCAGAGACTAGATTAACAAATTATTATGTAACAACACAATGGAGTACTATATAATACTGAAAATGGCTAAACTTGATCTACATGTATTGACATAAAATACAGTAATCCCTCTGATCCATGGTTTCACTTTCACTCTACCCATGGTCTGAAGATATTAAATGGAAAATTCTAGAAATAAACAATTCATAATTTTAAATTGTACACCATTCTGAGCAGTGGGATGAAATCCCACCACACCCTGCCCAGAACGTGAATCATCAATTTGTCCAGTGAATCCACACTGTATAAACTCCCCAGCCATTAGTCACTTAGTAGCCGTCTCAGTTATTAGATCACTGTCATGGCCTCTCAGTGCTTGTGTTCAAGTAGCCCTTATTTTACTTAATAATAATCCCAAAGTGCCAGAGTAGTGATGCTGGCAATTCAGATATGGAAAAGAGAAGCCATAAGTGCTTCCTTTAAGTGAAAAGGTATGTATGTATGTAGGTATGTATGTATGTACAGGAAAAAGAACATAGTATATATAGGGTTTGGTACCATCCAAGGTTTCATGTATCCACTGAGAGTCTTGGAACATATCCCATGGGGATAAGGGGGACCCACTGTGATCTCACACAAATAATGTTAGGGAAAGAAGCAAGTTGTTAACAGATATATTTAGTAAGGTGTTGTATACAAAAATAATACCATATATTGTTTACGGTCACATGTGTAAAGATGTAAATATATCACTGGAATGATAAATGCCAAATTCAGAATAGTAGCTATTTCTACAGAAGATGAGAGGAGAATTCAATCATGCACAGTAAAGTAGTTTATTCCAAAGCCACATTGATATAAGTCTTGGAGCTTAATTTTGAATCTATGCAATATGGCTTCAGAGTCCAAAATCTTAATCACCTTATTCTTTACTGAGACTATAGAAAGATTTGTCCTTAATGCTAATTGAAACTAGTTTTTGTACTTTTGTTACATCTATTGCTGTGTCTCATCTCAGTTTCCTCATCTATAAAATAGGGATGATAATAATAATGTCTACTTCACAGGTTTGTTGTAGGTAATCAAAGAATTAATACATCCTTTTGCAAGCCTTTAATGAAATAACAGACTTTGGCATGGGCCATCAATTCTTTCTAACAAAAAGAGAGACAAGGTATTATACGCCTCCAGATGAAAATAATGCAACACAACCTGTGAAATACTCTTACAAAAATAAAAAAACCTAAATCAGATCAAGCATTTAGATCAAGAACACTGGTTTAGAGGAAATACAGGGATGGAGAAACATAGTAAACCAGATTATAATAACACAATCAGAAAAATCCAGAATGAGGAAAACTCTACAGGACAAATGACTGTTTCTTCAATAAATAAATAGCAAGGAAAAAACAAAGGGGAAAGTGAGAACCTATAAATTAAAAATGACTTAAGAGACATATCAACCAAGTGTACTGTGTGGACCCACAAGAATCTTTCTCTTTTAGAGATACATACTGAAATATTTATCATGAAATAGTGATGTCTGGTATTTACTTCAAAATAGTGCAAAATGTGGGGAGGATAAGTGGTGGTGTGGGGGTTGGGGTGGGCAATAGATGAAACTAGATCAGCCATGAGCTAATAATTGCTGAAGCTGGGAGATGGTTACACTGAGATTCATTATGGTATTCTTTCTATTTTTATATATATTTGAGTTGTTCACAATAAAATTTTTTTTAATTAATACATGTAAAACCCTTAAAAGAGTTCTCAGCACATAAAAATTATTCAGTAAAAAGTTTGTTATTATCATCATTATTATCTTTAGACTATTTCTATTTGTTATATCATGTATTACATTATATATTATTTATATTATATTTATATATTATTTATATTATATACTTATATTATATATGTATTATATAATGTTAATATGTCATTTATATAACAAATAAATATATAATGTATTATATTGTATATTATATTTGTTTATGTGTAACTATTTAGGCAAAATTCTTAAGTCATTTACTCAGATCAGATCATAAAATTTTTATAACAAATATTTAATGCCTAATATTTTTTTCAAGAAGGTAGTCAGTGGTCCATTTATGGTCTCTTTTTTTGTATCTTTTTAAAAAATTTTCTAGTCGAGTCAAAAATCTTATTGCTGATCAAGAACTAATGGAAGACAAAACCAGCAGGTTTACCTGCAAAGGAAAACCAGTTTTCCATTTCTTGGGGACGAGTACCTTCTCTCAGTACACTGTAGTATCAGATACCAACCTTGCCAAAATAGATGATGATGCAAATTTAGAAAAAGTTTGTTTGCTTGGATGTGGGTTTTCAACTGGCTATGGAGCTGCAATCAATATTGCCAAGGTAAAATGGTTACCACCAAGTTATATAAAATAGAAGTTACTAGGGTGGCAGTGTGATAAAGCAGCTAGAATTAGCTTCAAACCCTGGCTCGGTCATGTATTACCTCTGTGATTTTAGCCAAGTTCTTTAACCTCTCTACTGCTATCTCTCTATCAAAATATCTACTACAGATTGGTGTGATAATTAAATCATATCATATATGTAAGACATCTGGCCCAGCCTCTGGCTCCCAGTTCATGTTAACATTCCTATCTTAGTATGTTATATTATAGACCATCCCTAGTTTAAATACAGCCTGCTTAAATATGTCCCCTAAATATAAATCTTCATCCTGGGACAGCAGACCCAGTCAAGAGACAATAAAAACTACAGAGACCCCCACGCATCTCCATCTCCATCTCCCTCCTACTTTCTCCCTGATGCTACAAATTCCTCTCCCTAAACTGTAGTAAGTCATCCCTGCTTCTCATCCTACTCCCTTTGTGGCTCCGAGAGAGGTTCTCAGGTGAGGAAAGGCAAAGTACAACTGTTTGACGTGGCTGTAGTACTGGAAATATCATGGAGATCAAGTTGGAAGGTAACCTGTCAGATAATAAAAATCCTTCAATGCCATGAAAGGAAATTTGGACCTCATTCCATTGAAATGAATTGATAATTTGAGATGATTGAGTAAGTTAATTCATGTTGAGAGAAACATTAGTGGTCATTCAAAACCAACTGTAATATTAACACAACCAAATAAGGGACATTAGAAATATAGACATCAAATTATTTGTGACCTATTAAAAAAGAAAAACAATAAACCCTTTAAAATGTGTGAGTCTTAGAGTTTTATTCTGATAACACTAAAGGAAAAAGCAAATAAGGAAATGATTTTCACGAGGGCTTGTTCCTTATGAACTGATCGTCCTAATGGCCCTCAAATGATTCCCCAAATTTAGTCAGTGATTCATCCACGTTGACATTGGCAGATTTCTCCAAGTGGCTATATCATTTCATCTTACGACAGGCAGTCCTTTATTTTTATGTTCCTGCCCCCACCTCACTCTGTCCCTTAAAAAAAAAAAAAAAAAAAAAAAGTGGAACCAGCTTCTTTTCAAGCTATTTTATGATTTTCTTGCCTGCAGGTCACCCCTGGTTCTACTTGTGCTGTTTTTGGCCTGGGAGGTGTCGGTCTTTCTGCTGTAATAGGTTGCAAAGCAGCAGGAGCTTCCAGAATCATAGCTGTTGACATCAACAGTGAGAAGTTTACAAAAGCCAAAGCCCTTGGAGCCACTGACTGCCTCAATCCTAGAGACCTCCATAAACCTGTCCAGGAGGTTATCATTGAAATGACGGACGGAGGTGTGGATTTTGCCCTTGACTGTGCAGGTGGAGCTGAAGCCATGGTATGTATGTTTTTTATAACAGAATATAACAAATAATACTTGTTAACATGAATAAACATTGACCGTATATATTAATATATGTATTCATTTCATATTTAATATTATTTGTATACATATATAAATTATATCTTTATATAATAATTAATGTTTATTAATAATATATTAGATATTATGTGGTATATGGTGATTGATATTTAATAAATACTACTGATTACTATAAATATTAATGTTATTAATATTTGTTTATTCTTCCACATGAGACTCAGCAACAAATTAAGAGAAAACTTAGAAATGGAAATTTTAAAAGAATTGTGCATATGAGAAGTGGGCAAAAAAGTAAGAAAAGAAAAGGTAGATATAAAGGAGTCAGTAAGAGAAGGTGACTGGTGACACCCTAGCAGCCAGAGGTACCCACTCCCATCTAAAAGCAGAATGGGGAGAGGTCAGCAACCTACAATTGATCCAGTTCTGTCTGTTCAGATCTCAATCAATGGGCTACAAAATTAGGTACATATTATATATTTGAAATTTTCAATATATTAAACACACTCTCACACACACTGCAAAATTAAAAAGTAAATCTTTTTTTCCTAAACACTCCAATTTTCTATCATTGAGATTTCTTCTCCTCTCAGGATGGGCTACACACTTTGTAGGGCCCTTCTGAGAAGTCCCTGAGGGACTGCACTGCCTGCAGGCCCCTGAAGCCAGCCCTGTCTATTTTATTCCAGAAAGAGGGGTAAAGAGTCAACTGCGCAGATAAAAAGTGGAAAAGTGAACGTGCCAGAGTGCCCAGCCTTACTCTCCAGAGAATAGTTACCTAGTGTATATTAGCTCAAAGACACTGAGTAGAGGGTTTTTTGTTGTTGTTGTTTTGTTTGCTTGTTTGTTTGTTTTTATTAGATAACCAAAGACTTCACCAACTAAATTATCTGCCTATGGATCCTTCTCATTTCATTAGTGAGAGCTGTGAAGTAGTTGTGTGTTATTTGCTTTTATTTACACCTTCATTCAGCCTGGCTCCTAAAATTCTCCACTAGGGAAGGTATAAAAATAAAATCTATACTTCAACAGGAGCAGGCTTTGCTGGTGCCTCCCCTTGGTTGTTACCTGACTGATGCATTCCCCAGAAGAGAGTGGAGACCAGGCAGAGCTGCTGAGAGCAACAGCCTGGCATTCCTGGGTCTTTCCTCTCGGAATGGTTTCATTATAATAATGTACCTATTTAAAAGAGGCTCCAGAAGGGAACAAGCACTCAGTAGATGTTAGCTATTACTGGAAATCCATGCATTCAGGGCTCCTTGTCCTGCCCTGCTCCCCGATGTTCAAAGCTTCAGGCCCTGCTTTTTAAATTGTCCTTGGCACCTGCAGTTTGCAATGAACCACTTCCCGCAGTTCAATATTTTTTTTGCAAACATTGAAATTCAGCCTATTCACCTTATTCTTCTAGTACAGATAGTCTCAACACTGGCTATAATTAAGAAGTGCCTGGGGAGTTGTTGTTTCTTAGTACCACTGTATGGACCATACCCAAGGATAGTCTCACGAGTTGGGGGCCCAGGTGCCAATATGTTTTTTAAGTTTCTAAAATTGAAGACCACTGATGTAAAACTTGGCAGGTTCTATTATTAACTTATTTATTACACCAGGAAACATATTTTAAATTATGGAAAAGAATTACACTAGAGATTCCAAATAAAAAGAGATGGATTTATTTAATCACACACACACAAAAATTATCTAGCTACCCTTCTACTAAAAGTTTCCATATTTAGGGAAAGCTACACTTTTGGATTATAGAGGAGATTCCATTAGTGCATATGAACTTGATTTCAATGACCTTTAATGCTCTAAATCAGCCTAAAGAACCCAACAGAACAATTTGAAAGTAAAAGGGGTCAAATATAATATATGGTGATGGAAGCAGAACGGACTCTGGGTGGTGAACACACAATGTGATACATAGATGATGTATTACAGAATTGTATACTTGAAACCTATGTAACTTTACTAATCATTGTCACCCCCAATAAACTTTAATTTTAAAAAAAAGAAAGTCACAATAATTGACAATTTTATAAGATTTTTGAGAATTAAAAATAATTCTCACCAAAAGTTATCAGAGGCTACTACATACGATCCTGTATTTCATACAAACTCCCATTTAACTAAGTCATCATTGTGGAGGTTAATTCTTTGCTTGGAGTAAAGTCACAAATGTAGAAAAAGCAATACGAAAAACATTTTTCAAAAACAGGAGTCAATGTAAGCAGCTACCTACCTCAGGTGACAGGTAGTGTCTCTGGTCTTTTCCTTCTTCACAGATCTCTCTATACAGTATATGTAAGCAAAACTGTTTCTGCCATACAAAAATAAGTGCAAAAAGTAGAGAGTTGCTATTTAGAAATGTGGGCGGCCAGATGGCTCAGCTGGTTAGAGCGTGATCTCTCAACAACAAGGTCACCGGTTCAATTCCCACATGGGATAGTGGGCTGCACCCCCTGCAACTAAAGATTGAAAATGGCAATTGGACTTGGAGCTGAGCTGCACCCTCCACAAGTAGATTGAAGGAAAATGACTTGGAGCTGATGGGCCCTGGAGAAAAACACTGTTCCCCAATATTCCCCAATAAAAATTATTTAAAAAAAAAAAAAAAAGAAGAAGAAGAAAGAAAGAAAAGAAATGTTAGGAATTCTCAAAACAATAAATACATAATAAAATAAAAATTTCAAAACATATTCTTAAAGTTCTAGGTCATTGCATTTTCCATCATTAGTAAGACAGAGAAAGAGAGAAAAGGGAGGGAATTTACTGTGCTTCAAACTCATTCTTTCATATAGTGATCAGTGATGAAAAAAAATTGAATTTCCTATTGGGACTTCTGTAAAAGTAAAACTTGCCCCAATAGGTTAGAATCAAGTACACTGCTGACTATGGCAAGGGATATAGGACAAAGTTTATATTTTTCTTCTATAATGTTAGTCTCAAAACATTCTAAACATTCATCTATTTATTTACCTACCATAGGGCTTCTATATGGAATGGCCATCACAAGTTTATATCTTTGTTAAACTTATTTACATTTTCAATCTCTGGCATTTTTATATTAATCCCAAAATTACAGTAGGCTAAGATAATGAATGCTTTCTCTTTCTCTCATGCAAGAATCAACGCAACTGCCTTGAGCTACTGTCCTTCATGTTGTGCCTCATCTATCAAAGAGGTTCAAATTTATGGCTTCACAATCTCAACATGAGGTCCTCTTGGTTGTTACAGCAGAAGAAGGGACAACTGGAAGGTTGCACATTGCCTTCTCTTGTTTGGGCTAGGAAATTACACACATCACTTCTGCTCATAGCTGATTGGCCAGAACTAGTCACATCACTCTAACTAACTGTAGGAGAGCTAAAAAGTGTAGGGCGGCCGATGAAATGCCTTCTCATGAGCAGCAGCCAATGTCATTTTGTTTAACTATTTTGCCCTCTGTTTTCAATAGCATTTCTTTTCATCTATCCTACATTGAGATCTACTAAGTTTATAGTATATGCCTCATCCTAGGCTCTAGTGAATTCTCAATCACCTTCTCTTCATGACTTTAAAGATTTTGATCATATGCCCCTGGAATTGCAAACACTTTACTATATACCCATGGTAAATAGTCAAAAGCTTGCTGATTAGAGTTTATGATATCATCTATAGATCTTTTCTAACTTCAAGTATGTGCATTTTTCTTGATATACATTCTAGGTTCAGCATAACTATGGTATTAAAGAGAGGGAAATAATATGTTGTCTCTTTTAAATATCTTTTTTGATGAAGTTCATAATTTTATTGAACGTTTTATCTAAAACATAAGCCTTAAAGCTTGATCCACGAGTATAACACTATGACCTCATTAGCTTGATGCCCATTATCTCATATGCAAAGTATAAATTTTCCCTGAAACACAGTACACATCCACTGAAGTCATGTTCTACTTTTACTCAGCTAGCCTTTTGTGTTTGACCTTCCAGAAAGCAGCTCTGGAGTGTACAACGGTAGGCTGGGGATCGTGTACTCTCGTTGGAGCTGCCATTGATGACAAAGGATTGACTATTTCTCTAACGGACCTACTAACTGGCCGTACTATCAATGGAACATTATTTGGTGGTCAGTATTTTTTTTCTTTTAATTTTCTCCATAGTAGTACTGAAAGTCTTACAATGAAGATTATTGAAAGGAAAGGAAAATAATTTGTTGTTTAAATAGTGGGTGCCTAGAATACATCTAAAGACTACATAAAAACTATTCTATTAATTAATTACTTGAAAGTAAAGTTTGTATAGAAGAATAACTACCACTTGCAAACTGAAGTTCAATTTGCATTAAAATGAACTAACATTGAGGAACAAAAGGCAAACTTTGACCAAACTGAGATAATTTCTATCGAGAAATAGAAAATAATCTTGAATTTTTCTTATGAAGAAAATTTGTTAAAGTAGATAAAAGTATAGAAAGTTAAAGATGGGCGGGAGGTTCATCTATTTGGAGTAAGCCAAATCTGACGAAATAATTTCATTTATTCAACAAATACTGATTAAACTACCTCTTTATGTCAAGCAGCATGTCTTTATTTGCAATTTTGGCCAAATTACAGGTTGGAAAGGTATAGATTCTATCCCGAAGTTGTTTACTGACTACAAGAATAAGAAATTCAATCTGGATGCATTGGTGACCCATACCCTGCCTTTTGACAAAATCAATGAGGCTTTTGACCTAATGTACCAAGGAAAAAGGTAAATTACCAAACAGTTGGGTAGGTGGTTTGAAAAACCTTTATGATGATTCTATTTTTATTTGATGTTAAAAACTAGTCAGTGTGTCTTTTCTGACACTTTCCCCATCATCAGATGCACTATATGTGATGTGCTTAAGAGATTAAATAGTGGCCATTTAGGTTGGGGGGGAAGCTTCCTACTCTGTTTCCATAAGGTACCCTGCCATGCACTGTTCCAGTATTGAGTGGTGGTATAAACTGACACATATTTTCCCTTGCACAATTGTTAACTCCGTTGTGGATGCTCCCTAGAAAGAGACGTTTCTATGGAATAATGTGATGCCCCTTTAGTACAATATAGCCCTGGCTCTGGAATCATTATGTTAGGCAACTTGACAACGAGTGCACACTGCACACCTTTCTGTCCCAGAATCAGGTGAAAGGAAAACCATAGAGATGTGAGCAGTAAGTGGCAAGTATCAGATACTTAAAGGATGCCCCAACTCTCTTTCTCTTGCTTTGTCATAGATCTCCTATAAGATACATCTGAGCCACAATTTCAGCTCTGTTATGCCCCCTTGGCATGGGCCCTGAGAACTGATTTATAAAAAGTTCCCCACTGGGGGATCCCTACCAGTTAGGGCATGGGTAAGACTAGGTTCTCCAAGCACAGCCTTCATCAATAGAAGCAAAGGCTAAAACACCAGGAACAATGTTGCATGGAGGAGATGTAGGACAAAAAAAAACAAAAAAAGAAAAGAGAAGACATTATAAAAGAGAGGGGAGAAAAGGCCTAATGTTAAATGACAGAAGTTTGATGCAGAGAAGGAATGTTACAAAAGAAGAAAATAAGTCCATGACACAATGGCTGGAAAGGTATAGGACCCAGGTTATTTCATGGGACAGAAACCTAAGAAAATGTCTTTACTGACATTTTTTCCTAATTTGGAAACATATTAGCTACAACATATCAAGAAGAAGTTCAATAACAAGAAAAGAAATAAACACTATTTTTTAAGCTATGCTAAGTAACTTAATGTACAAGCCCCTCAATATCTTGCAAGACCTCAAAATCCCCATAAGGAGCATTCCTCAAGTTAGGAACTGGTTGGGGTTGGGGCTTTAGACCCTGGAGCTTATAGCCTCTCCACCACTACCCCTTTTCCCTAGAGTTTCATTCATGGAATATACCCAACAAGGAAAGCTAAGGGGCAGCCAAATGGAAAAGATTGCATTATTTATTAATAATTAGGCAAGTCTCCCATACTCTTAAGGTAGGCCTGATAGTGGTAAAATGGAGGTGTAGGGCAAACTGCTGAATGAAGCCGCACACTACCCCTCTGGCTCACTGACTTCCCACACAGATGGAGAAGGCAGAGGACCGGCCTTCCCAGGTGTACTTACTATGTAGATACAGGAAACACAATTGAGGACAGGCTCTCCTGCCACACCAACTACACAGAAGCATGGAAGTGGAGGAGAGGGGAGAGGATATAGTGATCAATTGGCCTGTTAAGGTACAGTGACCCTTATTCATGGTGAGGAAAGGACACAGAGGTTGTCCCTCCACAGAGAGGTGTAGCTTCCAGTCCCTGAGTGAAGAAAACATTTATGCACAGCAACCTACTGATGCCAGAGACTCCACAGCTCCAGCTGTAAGGTCTGAGATAAGGAATTCTCTGTCCTTGAGGCATAGCCCTCCCTTTGCTTCTACATGTGGAAGAAGTTATCCAGGAATATTTGGGTTCTAAGAAAGTAGCATCCCAGCACACCAACCACCCCCTTTTGATGCCCAATTTGCCCAAGGCTACAGAAGAGCCAAGAGCAGTGACTACTCCAAGATGAAAACTTCACTACAATCTTGGCACGCTCTACTTCTCTACAGCACCACTGGGCAAAAAGGACCCAGGGGCAAGTGAGGGTCCTCAATTTCCAGCCAGCTTATTGGCGTTGTATAAAAAATATTATTAATACCCTGAATGGAAGAGGGTGGTGACAAGACAAATGAAATGAGGCTTAGCAAATTGTGTGCCTATAAAGAAAGATTAACTCAAATCCTGAAATGCAAAAACAAAAATTATTTGTGGGTTTTGGTTAAATTTATCATGAAAATTACACTGATTATTGTTTTATAATTATTAACAGCATTCGAACAGTCTTGCTCTTTTGAAGATGCCAGGCACAATTTGGAATACTATCTGAGTGAATCCGAACCTGTACAGTTAATTTATAACCTGATATGATGAACCAAGGATCACCATGAATTTAAACAAATATTCATAGTTAACATCTCAACATCAAATAGCTATAAAAATAACAACATTTGTATCCATAAAATATATTAATATTTCCTATGTTAAATAACTATGATAACTGATGTGTTTATGAATAGAATCATATGATCTTTAGAAATTGTTTAAAACTAGTTCTAGAGAAGTGGAAGTGATGATGAAAGGGTAATAAAAAAACTAGATTGGCTATACGTTCACAAAATTTTAGGTTGGGTGATAAATATATGGGATCTCAGTATACTATCTGTTTTTGTATATGTTTAAAATTTTCCATAATAAAAAAATTTTACTAGAAAAAATCACTATTATATATGCATACATAAGATACCTATATTATCTTTAAAATATGTATACATTATATATAATGCTGTTTTGTAATTTCTGAGTTCCAATAAGGTACAAGTTATTCTTTAATAAACTGCTAAATAATTTCATTTTTAACAAGTATTCATTTCTTTTTTCTTAGCCCCACTTTACCGCTATAAACTATAATCACAAGTAGTCGGATACCAGAAGCTATATATACTCTTATATGAATATGTATATGAAGATTTTTAAAAAGAAAAACATCTATACCCTCAAATTTCCATCTTTATTAAATACTTGCCCTTTTTATCTTTGATAATTATTGTAACATATAATATTTAGAGCTTTACAGAGTTTAATGATTGTAATTTGCAGTAAGTCTATTTTCTAGTCAACTAAAATTGAGAAAAAGCAATGTACTTATAACAAAGTAATATCAGCAATCTGTAGTTACAAGATTTAACAGACAATCAGATTTATATGAAAAGCAAAACGAGAGTTTTCAAAGTATTAGACTCATAGATGCTACATGAACAGTTTAAGAATAAGGCAGATAATAATCTGGATCAGAGTAGCAAAGACTAGCCCTTAGCTTAGCATGATTTCTGAAACCCACCAGTTTTTTTTGTTTATTTCTTAAATGTTTACCACATGTTGACCTCTGAAAGAAGATAAACTTTTCTGAAGCTTTGGCTGAAGAGGGTACTAATATCTCAAAGTAGAAATTTATATTCCTGCTCATTTAAGATCCTCTTTCATTAGAAGTAGAAGCCAATTAACCATTTTGTAATTGCTTCCTTTATTGGCATTGTGGAGAATGGGACCCATTCCACAGGTGGTTGGCGTTTCTCATGCTTTTCCCTATATCAGTTATGTTCTTCCTCTTCACCCCTTCCCCTCCTCGGTTTCCTCAGTCCTCCTCAGATCCAGTTGGAGACCCACCTCCTTTTCAGATCTTGGCAGTCACAAAGCTTTTTTCCTTCCCCGAGCTCCTTTGGCTCTGAGTGTCTTTGTGGAAATCTTAACACATGCTGTGTCCACCAAACTGGAATGGAATTTGACCCCTCCAAAGGGGGGAGGGGGGGAGGCGGCATTATTTTAAAGGTTTGGATTCTCTAACATAATAAGATATATAGGTATATTTTTCTAATGACTTTTTTTGGTCTGAAATCATTACACATATTTAAGAATGCCAGTTAATAGGGTGAACAATATTTGACTTTAGAAGACAATACAATCACAGTATATTCTTCAGAGAAGAAAACAATACATTTTTAAAATACAGTCATGGTCCAACATGGATGGACCTAGAGAGTGTTATGCTAAGTCAGACTGAGAAAGACAAATACCATATGATTTCACTTATATGTGGAATCTAAAGAGCAAAATAAATGGAACAAACAAAACAGAACAGACTCATACATACAGAGAACAAACTTACGATTGCCAGAGGAAAGGGCGTTGGGGGAGCTGGGTGAAAAAGGTGAAGGGATTAAAAAATAGAAATTGGTAGTTACAAAATATTCACCGGGATGCAAAGTACAGCATACAAAATAAAGCTAACAATGTTGCAACAACTGTGTATAGTACTAGGTAGATGTAGACCAATCAGGGGAATCACTGCAAAAAATATATAAATGTCTAACCACTACACCTGAAACTAATATAAAATAATATTGAATGTAACTGTAACTGAAAAAAGTAAATAAATACTTTTTTAAAAAGACATAGTCACTGTGTCTTCAATCATCTTAGTGTCATTTTCTAAATGCTACTATAGTGCCCTCTGGTGTTTGTTATTTAACATTTTTCCATCTCCTAGATCCCATTTGAGAAAAAGAATTCAAGGAGAGAATAACAACTTTCATTTACATCATAGTTGACATTTTTAAAAGTACTTCCATGTGTAATATTTTGTCTGATTCTCCAAAATTTTCACATAACCTTTACTTCTTGACTTTTCATATTCTTTGAAAGCCTTGCAGATAGCAGGCCTTCCAGCAATGCAACCTGTGAGGTAGGCAGGGCAGCGTTTATTAACCTCAGTGACTGAATCCTGTGTTACAGGGAAAACAGACAGTATTTTTCTGACTTGCTTATGAGAAAATCTTGAAGGTTATCTTAAAGATTGATGGTAACAGTAATGTCCTTGTTCTTAGGAGATACTTGCTGAAGAAGTTAAGGATGAATTTCATGAAATTTGCAACTTCCTTTCATATGGCTAATCAAAATGTGTGTGTGTGTGTGTGTGTGTGTGTGTGTGTGTGTGTGTGTGTGAGAGAGAGAGAGAGAGAGAGAGAGAGAGAGAGAGAGAGAGAGAGAGAGAGAGAATGTGACCAAAAAAAAATTTAATTGTTACATCTAGATGAAGGACATAGAATTGAGGTATTCATTGCCCTGATCTTCAAATTTTGAAAATGTGCAACTTTTAAAATAAAAGGTTGGGTCCCTAAAAATGGATGGTTTCCAATCCCAAACACAATAAGTAAATCATTTTTACAGGTATGACAGGTGGTCAGTCAACTTCGCAGGCCAATTTTTCCCTTATGGTTAAAAACAAGGTCTGCCTCCCTAGTCAGCTCTCTGGAGCATCACAGAATAAGTTCAGTCCCTGTGATAATTGAGGACAGCTGGCATGCCCCCTTCTCCCCTACCACCATGTCGTCTTTATTCCTAATTAAATATCTCTAAGTATACTTAAACTCAATATTCCTTATGCAATCTAAACAATATAGTTATTCTGAATAATATACCAGTAAAATCAGGCTGTATTTATATATTCTTTAGTCAGCCATCTCCATTGTTGACAAATACTGAGTTGTATAAAACCCCTAAATATTTCCTCTTTGGTATGCTATTAAACCCGAATGCTCTTATTCTATCACTTTAACACAAAGATGGACTATTTTTCTTCTCTGAAGTTTCAAGGTCTTTTGAGGTAGAAATTATAAGTAAATAAGGCATAAAATCATATAGAAAGATGTGGCAGTTGAGACTCAGGAGGGATATCTCAGCCCTGGAGGTTCCCCCCAGAGGGGTGGGGGACTCTAGCCCCCTGTCATGCGGGAGACCTGGCGGGGTCTCTGGTCCCGCTCCCCACACAAGAACGCAGGATATGGTGAGGCCAAAAAGGAACACTCATGGAGCCATAGGTAGGGGAGTCATACCACTATATTCTCTCTGGCGGCACTATACTCTCACTGGAGGCTGGATCCACACTGTCCACAAACCGCCATCCACACTTGCCAGCCCAGCCGCCATCTTCTTGCCAGCCCCTATTCTTTCTCTTCTCTCTGCTAGCGTAGCCACAGCAGTTATATTAGTGGCCAGTGGCTCACTGGTTACAGCTGACGGCCAACTAGCCACAGCTGATGGCCATGCAATCACAGTTGATGGCCATTTACTACCTGAGCCAGCACCTGTCTATGTGAGGCCGAGAGCCTGTAAACTACTTTCTGGGGCTCTGCCCCCACACTCCACCCCTACAGGCTCCGCCTCACAATCTACGCGACAAGCGTCTTCCGTGAGGGGCCCTGTGCGAGGAGCCTGGAGATGAATGCAATATCCTGGACATAGCCAGGCTCTCTGGGCACAGCCAGGGTTTCTCAGGGCACCACCAGTGCTTCTGGGCACGGCCAGACTTCCTGGACTTCTTAGGGTACCACTAGTTTCCCCGGGCACAGCCAGGGCTCTCAGGGCACTGCCACTCTCTGTGGGCACAGCCACACTTCCTGGGCTCGGCCAGGGCTCTCAGGGCACTGCCACTCTCTGTGGGCCTCTCAGGGTACCCTGCTGGAACAACAGCGACTCACAATCAAGGTACTTACATATTCTTAATGGCGGCCAGTCAAGACACAAAAGCAAATATCCCCCAGTTCCACTACATGGTGGTAAGTTCCCAAACAGTCAAGCTGTCCATTAAATTAGGGATGGAAGGCAAATTCCCCATAGTCCATAGTCATTCGCCAGGGCTGTCCTGGGGGTGAGGGACGACTTTGACCTCACCCTCATCTTCCATGGAGGACTCAGCAAGCCTTTCCTCCTGGGACAAGTCCCGCATCCAGGCTGCCTCAGCAGGAACTTCCCGGCCCACAGGGCCACAACGACCTTTGCTTTCTCCAGCCTATGCTGGTTGGGGAACCGTCCACATCTTTCCACCTCTCCACGGGGCTCCATTTCTCCAGCAGCTGCATGGCTTTTCCTGTGCTGGTGGGAGAACCGTCCACGTCCTCCCACCCCTCCACGGGGGTCCAGCTCTCAGTCAGCTGCTCCTCCTGGTCTTCCAGAGACTGAGTGTTCATACACACAAACTGCTCCACTGTCCTTTGGAGAGCTTTGGCTGGCACCATACCCTGCTCGCTGCGCCATTTGTAATGCAGGGAGTCATGCAGGGTCTCTGGTCCCGCTCCCCACATGAGAACGCAGGACATGGTGAGGCCAAAAAGGAACACCCACGGAGCCATAGGTAGGGGAGTCATACCACTATATTCTCTCTGGCGGCACTATACTCTCACTGGAGGCTGGATCCACACTGTCCGCAAACCACCATCCACGCTTGCCAGCCCAGCCGCCATCTTCTTGCCAGCCCCTATTCTTTCTCTTCTCTCTGCTAGCGTAGCCACAGCAGTTATATTAGTGGCCAATGGCTCACTGGTTACAGCTGACGACCAACTAGCCACAGCTGTTGGCCATGCAATCACAGTTGATGGCCATTTACTACCTGAGCCAGCACCTGTCTATGTGACACCGAGAGCCTGGAAACTGCTTTCTGGGGCTCTGCCCCCACCCCCCCCACCCCACAACAGGCTCCTCAGCCCAGTGTACTGATGCCAGAAGAGGAGCCTCCACAACATCTGGCTGTGAAAAACAGTGGGGATTCCAATTGTTCAGGTGGGTCGGAATGCTACAGGAAAACCAGACATCCTCTTAAACGGACCACGCACAGACTCACTCGCTTGGAGGCACACACGTTGGATTCTGCCAGAGGGATGGTGAACTGGGGGCCTTGGAGACATACAAGGGGGGGGGCACACTGAGATGTGTGACTTCAGAGGGAGGACTGGAGGATAGTGAGCATTTTCCCAGTGAGGGGTCCACCTTCTGTGCAGCTGGCAGGTGGGCGCCCTCTTGCCTTTGTTGAGTCTGCCCCCCACAGGCCAAATCTGAATCTGATTGGCAGAGCTCTGTTGCTCTGCCTGGCTGACTCAGCTGGGACCCCTACCCCACCCAACTAAATCTGCAGTGGAGAAGGAGTGAGAGGTTTACTTCTTCTCCTTTCCATGCTCCATCTCTCCTGCCAGTTGCTAGCTACTGCTTCAAGCCCCCTCCATTGTCCAGCCTAGAAAGGAAGCGAAATTTGGAGAAAAAATTACACTTTACATGACCAGTACTGTTGCAATAAGATATTGATGCCCTTCGGGTGTAGCATCTTTTATATACTGGATTCCTACTTGATTGGTTGATTTCTGTGGTTTTCACAAAGAACCTCTGCCCTAGTAGGGATCTTCTACCTGCAATTCCTTTATAGGAACAATTCTTTCCACAACTGGTCAATTAAGACTTTGGCTTCAGCCCTTGGCTTCCACCAGTCACCTTCTGTCTCAAGGTGGATCTCTTTAGTAAAGTTCCTCTTAAGATGATCTACAACTGTACCCCTTTGCAGGGTCCACATTTAGTCCATGGGAGATGCACTTGTGTCCTTGTCCCCACTAAAGCCTGTGCTACTTCATTCTGCAACCAGACATGTTGTTTCACCTGCTTCTGGCTTTAAATTTGTTTTCTCTATTTCAGATACAAGACTTTGAGTTTTTCAAGTTCCAGATAAAATGTCTGAAGCTTTTTGAGGGGTTTTCTTCTGTTGGCTTCAGATGGGGATGGGGGGGGGGTGCTTCCTTCACCCTCACCAAGAAGTAGGAAAGGCACATACAGCACACTGACAACTTTCTCCACAGAAATCCTCCCTCCCTCCCAACCATTTCTGCCCTTCCCCATGAATTCTTTGCTCTTCCTTATTAGCTTACAGATAAGAGAAGAGCTAATGCAGGCAAAAGAAATTTTCTGTGTCTTAGCATGTCCTACATAAGGTAGTCTAGTACCTTGCCTTAGACTACCGGGTAATTGTGGCACCTATATTGCTTGGCATTGGAGTTCTTAGCCCAAACTGTAACAATATCAAAAGCCCCATTATAATTTCCTGTTACATTTAACCATGGAATTGTACTTCTCTTGCCTCTCAGGTTTTCCAGAGGCTCTAGAGTTCCTGTCAGGAAAAATATGCTCAGGTTACTGACAATAATACATAACTTACAATATATTATTACCTACCAAAAAATACAAGGAAAACTTACTTCTTTGGAATAATAGAGCCATCCTGAGGAGTCTCTGACTCCCAATTTCATGATATGTGTAGTTTTTGAGAAGTAACAGGAAAAACTGCACAACACAATTCATAGCTGCAGCTGCAAACTATACAAGTCCACCTTCTCTGTATGCCAAGTGTATGTGTGCTTTCCCAAGAGAAAGGGTTTGATGGGTAGTTTTGAAACCTTGGTATTGAATAGAATTAGTACCAACCATTTCTGGCTCCCTCATGTTCAACCCACCTGGGGCTTCCTTCAGTTAGACAGTTAGACAGTTTCCTGTTCCAATTCATGGGGGTTGTTGCAGCAAGGGCTGTCTTTACCTGTCTAATGAAGTATGTACCCAAGCAATGTGAACGAGAGCTGGGATGTGGGGGAGGGCGCAGAAAACTGTGCACCTCAACATGTAGCAGACATTTATAGCTTCGTGAACTCCTTCAATTCATTCAGTACTTATTTTTCTCTCTTGTGAGCTTTGAGAAAATATGCTTCAATTTGTTTAAATCTGTTTGACTATCTGTAGTGTACACTGACTTGCCTGTACAAAGTCTAAAATGACTGGTCATTTTCACCTAATGAGTCCTTCAATTCAAAATAAATGACTCTTAAGAGTCAGAACTAGGTACAAGTCAGCGTGTCACTCATTGTTTCCTCCCTTCTGCTAGATGAAATGGAGAGCAAGGTAAGTAAAGGATTTAACAAAGGGTCTGCTTCAAAATGATGCCAGAAGGTTGAGGTTCCCCAGTACTTCTATATTTTGCTGCTATGTTCATTTTGTGATTTGTATTTGGAAAATATAATCTGTATCTCCTAACTGGTCAGGTTATTTTTAATATATACATTTTCTTTGATGAAGAATTTGGTGGATCATTTGCCCATTTTTTAATTGTGTTGTTAGTTTCCTTATTGTTGAGGGTTTTTTTTTTTTATTGTTAAGTTTTAAGAGTTCTTCACATACTTTGGAAAACAGACCTTTTATCAAATATACCTTGCAAATATTTTCTCCCAGTCTATAGTTTGTCCTATTCTCTTGACAGTGTCTTTCCCAGAGCAGTTTTTTTTTTTTATTTTAATAAACCCAGTTTATCAATTATTAATTTTATGGATAATATCTTTGGTATTGTACTTAAAAAGTCATTGCCATACCGAAGGTCATCCAGATTTTTCTCCTATATTATCTTCTAGAAATTTTATAGTTTCATAATTTACATTCAGGCCTCTGATCCATTATGAGGTAATTTTTGTGAATGGTTTAATTTTGTGTCTAGATTCACTTTTTTTGCATATGGATGTCCAGTTGTTCCAGCACCATTTTTAAAAAGATTATCTTTTCTCTATCGTATTTTCTTTGCTATGTTGTCAAAGATCATTGACTATTTATGTGGGTCTATTTCTGGGCTCTTTATTCTGTTCCATTGATTATTTGTCTTCTTTTGCCAATACCACATTGCCTTTATTATATCTTTATAGTGTAAGTCTTGAAGTTGGATACTGTCAGTCCTCCAACTTTGCTCTTCTCCTTCAGTATTGAGTTGAGTACGCTGGATCTTTTGCCTCTTTATATAAACTTTAGAGTCAGTTTGTCAATATCCACAAAATAACTTGCTGGGATTTTGATTGGGATTGTATTGAATCTATAGCTTAAGTAGGGAAGAACTGACATCTTGACAATATTGACTCTTCCTATCCATGAATATGGAATATCCCTCCATTTATTTAGTTCTTGTTTTATTTCTTTCATCACAGTTTTGCAGTTTTCCTCATACACATTTGCATATATTTTGTTGGATTTATACCTAGGTATTTCATTTTTTCATATGCTAATGTAAATGGTATTGTATTTTTAATTTCAAATTCCAATTGTCATTGCTTGTATATAGGAAAGCAATTAACTTTTGAATACGACCTTGTTTCCTGCATCCTTGCTAAAATTACTTATTCGTTCCAGGAGGTTTTTGTGGATTCTTTCAGATTTTCTATATAGACAATTATGTCTATATAGAAGAAAGATGAATAGAGACAATTTTATTTCTTTCTTGCCAATCAGAATACCTTTTATTTTATTTTCTTGTTTTATTGCAATAGCTAAGACTTCCAGTATCATTTTGAAAAGAAGTAGTGAGAGGGGACATTCTTGCCTTGTGCCTGATCTTAGTGGGATAGCTTCTAATTTCTCATCATTAAGTATATTGTTAGTTGTAGATTTTTTAATAGATGTTCTTTATCAAGTTGAGGAAGTTCCCTTTATTCCTAGTTTCCTGAGAGTTTTCACCATGAATGGGTGTTGGATTTTTGTCAAATGCTTTTTTTGCATCTATTGATATGATCATGTGATTTTTATTTTTTAGGTTGATGTGATGGATTACAGTAATTGATTTTTCAAATGTTGAACCAGCCTTGCATACCTGGGATTAATCCCACTTGGTCGTGCCATATAACTCTTTTTATAAATTGGATTCAATTTGATGATATTTTGGAGGATTTTTGCATGTAGATTAATGAGAGCTATTGGTCTGTAGTTTTCTTGTAATGGCTTTGTCTGGTTTTGGTATTAGGGTAATGCTGGCCTCATAGAATGAATTAGTAAGTGTCTATCTTCCTGTGCTTCTATATTCTGGAAGACTGTAGAGAACTGGTACAATTTTTTCCTTGAATAGTTGGTAGAATTCACCAGTGAACCCATCCGAATCTGGTACTTTCTGTTTTAGAAGGTTAGTAATTTCTGATTCAATTTAATAAATATAGGCCTATTCAAATGGTCTATTTCTTGTGTGAATTTTGGACATTGTGTCTTCCATCCATTTGCTCAGATTATCAAATTTGTGGGCACAGAGTTATTCATAATATTATTACTTTAATATCCTTTGGATGTCCATGGGATCTGTAGTGATGTGCCTTTTTAATTTCTGATATTAGTAATGTGTATTCCTCTTTTTTTCTTAATTAGCCTAGATAAAGTCTTATCTATTTTATTGATCTTTACAAAAAAGTTTTGTGTTTTGTTGATTTTCTCGACTGATTTCCTGTTTTCAATTTCATTGATTTCTACTCTAAATGTTATTATTTCTTTCATTCTGCTTATTTTGGATTTAATGTGCTCTTCTTTTTCTACTTTCCTAAGGTAGAAGGGTAGATGTTGATTTTAGATCTTTCGTCTTTTCCAATATATGCATTCAATGCTATACATTCCTCTATAAGAACTACTTTCACTACATCCCACACATTTTGTTGTGTTTTCATTTTCATTAGGTTCAAATACATATTTTTAAATATCACTTGAGATTTCTTCTTTGACTCATGTGTTATTTAGAAGTGTGTGGTTTAATCTCATGTATTTTCTGATTTTCCTGCCATCTTTCGGCTATTTGTATCTAGTTTAATTCCATTATGGTCAAGGAGCATACATACATTGTATGATTTTTATTCTTCTAATTTTGTTAAGGAGTCTTTTATAACCCAGAAGGTAGTCTATCTTGATGGACGTTCCAAGTGAGCTTGAGAAAAAACAAAAAAATTCTGCTATTTTTGGATGAAATAGTCCATAGATGGCAGTTATATCCAGGTGATTGATAGTGCTGTTGAGTTCAACTATGTCCTTATTGATTTTCTGCATGCAGGATCTGTCCATTTTTGATAGAGAATTAAGTCTCCAAATGTTATAATGCATTTATCTATTTCTCCTTGTAGTTCTATCCCTTTTTGCCTCATATATTTTGAAGCTCTGTTACTAAGCATATACACATTAAGGATTGTTATCTCTTCTTGGAGAATTGACCTCTTTATCATTATGTAATGCCTTTCTTTATACCTCAGACTATTTCTTGCTTTGAAGTCTGTTCTGTCTGAAATATAGCACTCTAGCTTTCTTTTGACTAGTATTAACATGTTCTATCTTTCTCCATCCCTTTACTTTTTAGTTTCTTTTTCAGTTACAGTTGACATTCAATACTATTTTATATTATTTAAGGTGTGCATCATAGTGGTTAGACATTTATTTAATTTATGCAGTAATTCCCCTAATTAGTCTAGTACCCACCTGGTACTATACATAGTCACTGCAATATTATTGACTATATTTTCTATGCTGTACTTTATATCCCCATGACAATTTTGAAATTACCAATTTGTATTTGTTAATCCCTTCACATTTTTAACCAGCCCCTCAACCCCTCTCCCCTCTGGCAATCATTAGTTTGTTCTCTGTATGTATGAGTCTGTTTCTGTTTTGTTTGTTCATTTATTTTGTTCTTCAGATTCCACATATAATTGGGATCATATGGTATTTGACTTATTACTATGTGTGACTTATTTCACTTAACATAATACCCTCTAGGTCCATCCATGTTGTCACAAATGGTGAGATTTCATTCTTCTTATGGACAAATCATATTCCATTGTATATATATATATACCACATGTTCTTTATCCAAGTATCTATTTATGGGCACTTAGGTTGTTTCCATATCTTGGCTATTGTAAATAGTGCTGCAGTGAATATAGGGGTGCACATGTCGTTTTTAATTAGTGTTTTGAATTTCTTCAAATAAATATCCAGACGTCCATCCCTTTACTTTTTATCTATGTATGTCTTCATATTTAAAATAAATTTTGTGTTGATAACATATATTTGGGTCCTGTTTTTTTATTCAAACTTACAATATCTATCTTTTAATTGGTGCATTGACTATTAACATTTAACATAATTATTGATATAGTTGGATTACTACTTATCATATTTGTTATTGTTTTCTATCTGTTGTCCTTTTTACTTGTTACTATTTTTGTCTTCCCCTCTTTTTCTGCTTCTCTGATGTTATGATTCCATTTTCTCTTCTTTCTTAGCACATCAATCATACTTTTTAAAAAAAAAAAAAATTAGTGTTTTCCCTAAAGTTTGCAATACATATTTACAACCAATCCAAGTTCACTTTCAAATAGCACTATACCACTTCACTGGTAGGTTTAGTACCTTACAATAACAAAATAATCCTAATTTCTCTCTCTCATACCTTGTAGCATTGCTCTCATTCATCACATTTATATATAACTATAAATCATCAAATATATTGTTGGTATTATTATTTTGAACAAACTGTTATCTGTTAGATCACTTAAGAATAAGAAAAAAAATTTTTACCTTCACTTATCCATTCTCCAATGCTCTTCTTTTCTTTATATAGATCTGAGTTCCTGACCTATATAATTTGCCATCTCTCTAAAGAACTTCTTTTAACATTTCTTACAAGGCAGGTATACTGGCAACAAATTTCCTCAATTTTTATCTGTCTGGGAAAGTCTTTATTTCTTCTCCACTTTTGAAGGATAAAGTCAAATACAAAATTCTAAATTGGAGGGCTATTTTTCCCCTCAACACTTTAAATATTTCACTTCACTTTCTTTTTTTGGGTTATTTCTCAGGAGAAATTGGATGTGACTCTTATCTTTACTCCTTTTTAGGAAAGGTGTTTTGACTTCTGGCTTCTTTCAAGTTTTTTTATCTTTGATTTTCTGTTATTTAAATATGTTATGCCTAGGTAGGTATAGTTTTTTTTTGTTTGTTTGTTTGGCAATTAGCCTCCTTAATGTTCTGGGCTTTTTGGATCTGTGGTTTGGTGTCTGACATTAATTTGAGGAAATTCTCAGTCATTATTGTTCCAAATATTGCTTCTGTTCCTTTCCCTTTAGTCTTCATATTCCCATTATGTGTATGTTACACTTTTTATAGTTATCCCACAGTTCTTAGGCATTCTTTTTCTATTTATTTCAGTCTTTTTTCTCTTTGCTTTCCAGTTTGAGAAGTTTCTATTGACATATCCCTAGCTCATAGATCCTTTCTTCAACTATGTAGAGTCTACTAATGAGCCCATAAAAGGCATTCTTTATTTCCATTACACTGGTTTTGATCTCTAGCATTACTTTTTGTTTCTGTCTTAGAATTTCCATATCTCTGCTTACATTTTTCCATCTGTTCTTCCGCGTTGCCTATTTATTGTCTTTTTTTCCCCCGTTAGAGCCTTTAGCATATTAATCATAGTTTTTTAAAATTATTGATAATGCCAACATCCCTGCCATATCAGTTTGATTCTGATGCTTGCTCTTTCTCTTCAACCTGGTTTTTTTTGGGGTTTTTTTTTGCCTTTTAGTATGCCTCTTATTAAGCCTTGTAGTTTTTTGTTGAAAGGCAGACATGATATAGTTCCTGGGTAAAAAGGTGGCTAATACGCCTCTAGTAATGTAGTGGCACGGTGTGGGAGAAGGGGAAGCTTTCTATAGTCCTATGACTAGCTCTCAGACTTTTTAGTGATCCAGTGCCCCCTGGATTATGAACTTGACAATTTCTTCTCCCTTCCCCCCCCCCCCACTCCCTCAGATGGTATAGGATTTCTAGAGGGGGCTGGAATATTTCCCTTCCCCAATGTCAGTTAAACTCTAAAACACTTCAGTAGGTTAAGCATTCATAAAATACTTTCTCTTGAGGGCAAGTCTTGTTAAGAACGGAATGCTGTGGTATATTTCAAAATGGTTTCTTTTTCCTTTCCCCTGCCGGATGCATAAGGGGATTCTTCTCCAATTTTCACTCTAAGAACCTGGTAGAACTCCTAGGGGTAAAAGTAACAAAAGTGTGAGGGCTCCCCATCCCCATGACTGGATCCCTCTGGAGTTTTTAACTCTCAGAATTATTTGCACTAAGTTCCTAACTGGAGTTTTTAACTCTCAGAATTATTCACACTAAGCTTCCAGCAGCTCAAAAATTACTTTTCACATTTTCCAACCCCAATACTGGTTCTCCTGGAGATGGCTTTCTGCTACAGTAAATTGTGATTCTTTGTATCCAGCTGTCTCTCCAATTCTGAGGCCAGCAGTTTGCCCTATGAGCTCACTTCTCTGATGGATTTAAAAAGAGTTTCTGATTTCTCAGTTTGCTCAGCATTTTACTAATTAGGATGGAGTGAAAACTTCCAAATTCCTTACACGCAAGACTGGAAATTATAAATCATCTATTATTGTGGTAAGCAGGGTACCACAAAAATGCAAGTGTTTCATCGCAGAAGATAGACAATATATCTGCAATAAGGAAAAGAAAATTAACTCTTTGCTTAAAAAAAAAAAAAAAAAAAATTTCCATCAGAAAAATGCTTGCTACAGTCCAGGCAGTTCTATTATGTACAAAACACTGGAATCACAGAAGAAAACAGTCCTCTGAGATCTGCTCTTACTGAAGTGGATCAGTAATGAAAATATTCAAATCTGAGCATCAGAAGACCTTCTAATATACCTGCTTCATTATCTCTCTAGTTCTGAGTAGCAAAAGTATAAAGTAACTTAAAACAATAAGGGCTAATATCTGGATGTGTGTATTTATAAATGTGATAGTGAATAACTAGGGACTTGCTAATGGATGAATGAGATGGGGGGGGTAATATGTGTGTATAAAGGCTAATTAGTTCTGAGCATTGATGAAAAGGTTTTACTATTGACCTCTGTATCTATGAAGGTTTCTACACTTGATGTGAGCTAGGATAAGAAAAATATTTTTTTAAAAAGAAAGAAAAGGGGCAGTCCTTTTAAGTAACTGCAAATGTTCCGTAAGGTTGAAGCACACCATATGGATGGAGAGATAAGCAGGAACCACATGATGCAGGGTCTGGCTGGCTCAGCTACAGGATTTGGATTTTATTCCTCTCAGCCCTTGAAGATTTTTAAATAGAAGAATGACATTTATCAACTTATAAACCACAGCATTCAAAAATTATTAAAGGTGAAAGGAAATGGCATGGATTGATGTATGTTTTGGAAAGATCACGAAGGGGACATTGGAAGTGCATTAGATTCAGGGGTCTGGCAACAGAGAAATCAGATGGAAGGCTTTTTCAGACACTCTGTAAGAAATGATGAGAGCCTGAACTAAGGCAAGAGCAGTGTGGAGAGAAAGGAAATACAAGATGTGAGAGGTATTTAGGGCTTGGTGACAAATTGAATGCAGGGGCTGAGGGAGAGGGAAAAATTGTTATTCCCATGTTTCTGTTCAGGGGAAGTAGGTACCACAAAAAGACAGAAGAAAGAGTACCTTTAAGGAGAAAGATGACAAGATGAGTTTTGAACAAGTTGAATGTGAGATAACTGAGATATCCTAATTGAGACAGATGTCCAATAGGCATCTGTACACCCAAGCCTGGAGTTTACTGGGAGCCATCCTGATTCATACTCTAGAAACTGTTCTTACATAAATAGAAGATTAAAGCCATAGTGTGGATAAAAGGGGAAAGTGAAGGGCAGGACTTTGAACAGAATTTTTGAGATTGCCAACCCTTAAGGTATGTACTAAGAAAAAGGAGCCAAGAAAAAGACTAAGAAGCAGAGAAGAGAGTTGTCTGTTTGGTAAAGCTATTTTAATAAAATTCAGCAGCCACAACAACCAGAATTTAAGAACAAACTGGCAAATACTCCATCCTCCTGCTCTCTGAACTCTAACCCACTCTTAAAACACATCAAATGCATCAACATTACGGAGACATTTGGCTTCCCCATTCCCCTCCTTACAAAGTCCTCTCCTTGTGTCCTATCAACACCAAAACTTCTCCTCACCCTTCAGGAGCAGCTAGAACAGGAGTTTAGGAAGTTTCCCAAATAGGTCCCCCTTTCTCATTCTCTCAGTTTCCCCTCTCGATGGAGAGTCCCTTGAAGGGGGCTTACTCTTATCTTGCATCCTCAAGTCGTAGCGTACACATACTGTATAAAGGTGCACCAAGACCACAGTCCTCTCACTGTTTCTCACGCGCTTCCGGTAAAATTCATAGCCCCTCGTCTTCCACATCGATCCTTTGTAAGCTTTCTGTGCACTGCCTCGCCTAAGGTTACACGGGGAAACCCTTTCCTCACAGAAGTTTTGGAACCAGCTGTCAGGACAGTCACGAAGCCCCCTCAACCGGCCTCGCGACACGCCTGCAGCCTCCAGGACGACACCACCAGCTCCAGCGGGAGCGCAGGTCTCGCGGCACCTCAGGCCCCGCCCTTCCGGCCCAAAGCTCTTGTAAACCCCGCCTCCACGCCCTGCCCCCCGGCGCAGGCGGAAGCAGGACGCGCCGGGTGCACGTTCCACCCACCCCGCACCGGCGCCACGCCCCCTGCGTAGGACACACGCCGGGAGCTGACACGAACCAGCGGACATGGCGAGCAAGGTAGCGGAGGCAGAGTCGCTGCCTGCGTCCGAGAATGTCAGGGAGGGAGAAAAAAACCCAGGGTGGAACCTAGCCGCTGGCTACCGGAGCCGAAACGGGGCTTCCGACGAGCGGGTCGGCGGGAAGGAAGCTTTGTTTCGGCTCCTTACTTGGGAGGGTTTTGCTGCTTCTGGGCAGCCGGATGGGGAGGGGAGAACCGGAGACTGGGGGGCGGGAGTGGTCTGTGCGTATCCTGGTGAAAGTGGCTGAGGAGGTACCACGCTTTGCTTAGGCAAAAATAAGTGCAGCAGGTCCTCGAATAATAACATCTTTTTGTTCAGCGGCATTTCATTGTACAGTTGATGAGATGCCAGTAGGAACTTATCTCTTGTTTACATCAATTAAAACTGGCTTCCTTGTACCTCGTTTTGCTTCACGTCGCAGAACAAGTACAAGATTTATTGTGACTTACCCCGGGTCATACTTGCAGGTGGCACAGCTGTGGCCAGTCAGTGCACCTAACCTATAGGCTGCTTGTGTTTCATGATAGTAACTCCTAATTGAGCCATTATTATGCCACCAAAGAATGTATTTTAGGAAGACTCCTAGATCCCTTTCAGTAACCCTTTTTAATGTTTAGGCACCGGAGCTTTATATCCTTTAATCCTCATGTAAAACCTCTGTGAGGTAATGTTCCCGTTTTACAGTCCAAAAACTGAGGCTTAGAGGTTGGTAGTGCTTAGAGGTTGGTCACACTGAGGATAGTGAGCTGGGATTCTGCTCAGGTCTGTCCTTGTGTGATAGACTATACCAGGTCTCTGAAATACACATTAGACAATACAGAAAGGTAGAAATGTACAAATACTACGAGTAATCAGTCTAAAGTTGCTTTGCAAACTTCAGAAATTTTCTATAAGTTTTGGAGTTGAACAGAAATGGTAAACTCCAAAGATCTTTCAGAATTAACAAATTGGAAGTTGTTTTTCCTTATTACCAAGTATCTTTATTCAGACAAGGTGAAAAATTATTCCTTTTATTGTTAAAATGTTAAAGTGGGGCAACTGCCAGTGATTTAGAGTGTTTTGTTTAGATTTGTCATTGAAAGGAAAAGTTTAAACTCCTTTCAAGCATTCGTTAAAAGGGGGGGAAGCATAAAACTTAGATTAGGGATGAAATATTTATTCTGGTTGCTTAAGAGCTCTAACATACATGACTTCATTGTTAGTAATCTGAATTTGACCTTTGAGATTTATGTACATTGAGGTGAGTAAAGGTTCCAATGCAGTGTCTGAATTCTTTGTACTATCAGATTTACTATTTTATCTGCATTTTAATTTTAAAAGCAATAATTTCTGGCCTCACCATTTTACACAAGGCACTCATCTCTTTATATAGTTCAACTCTCCTTTTTCTCCACACTTTGTTCTGCTGCTAATAACTACTAACTTATTTTTGCAAAGCTGCACTCACTCTGCCAAGGACTATGTTAGGGGTTTCATATTCATTCTCATCACTCTTCACTGTCACCCTGTAAGTCCGTGTTTTATCACCACTTGTAACTAACTATTCCTCCTCCTTCGGTATCCCAGTTAAAAGTGAAGTTTTGCAAACTCAGCGACCAAAGTTACACTCTTTCTCCACCTTTTGCATTCTGTAGCACTTTGTACTTCTCCCTTTAAATCATACTTTTTGTAATTATTGACTTTCCAGTCTGTCTCCTATAAACCCAGTGGTTTTCAACCTTTATTCTGTCAACACGTTCCATAACCATTATGTAAACTGATCAAAACCTTTCTCATTACTCTTGATTCTCTGGTAACGGAGGAGTATACTGACTGGAAGCTCTAAGGCAGCCCTATACTGTAGAAATAATGTGTCACATATGTAATTTTAACTTTTCTGTTAGCTATATTAAAATGGCATTAAAATTGGATTAAAATTTAATCCAGTATATTCAAAACACTGTCAACAGGTAATCAGTATTTTAAAAATATTAAAATACTCTTACTCTTTTTATTTTGTACTAAGTCTTCAAAATCTGAGTATATTTTACACTTACAGCTTAACTGAGTTCAGACTGGCCATTTTTCAAGTGCTCAATAGCCACAGGTGGCAAATGGATACTGTATTGGATAACACAGTTAAAAGGATAGATGTACTTTTTAAAGTTCTCCAGTTCTGATACTCCTTACACTTCTTCCCACTTGCATGTTTGTACTACACTGGTGTTACGACACCAGCCTGAGCAAAAGAATTTCATGGGGCACATGTTAAGCATTCCGATTCCTTGGACCACATGCCAGACTTACTGAATCAAATTCTCTTGGAACCATTATTCTTAACCCTCTCCCCCTTGGGCACTGTAGAGAGCCATTAAATATGTCATGAATAAAACTTCTTAACCAAAAGAGGCTTTCATATCTGCCCATGTGGTCATCTCAATTAAATATTTTTAATGCATATTATTTATATGAAATCTAAAAACATGCAAAACAATTCTTCATATCACTTACAGGTATATGTTTCTTTGTGAATCTGATATATTTTCTAAGATTAGCATTCATTAGTATCTAAATTAACTAATAAGCAGTTTATTATTAGTTCAGAATAATAAACAACTTGCTCTCTTTTTTTCCCATTTCAGGTTATCAAGTGCAAGGCTGCTGTTGCCTGGGAGGCTGGAAAGCCTCTCTCCATAGAGGAGGTAGAGGTGGCACCCCCAAAGGCTCATGAAGTTCGAATTAAGGTAATGATACATTTAAAGCACTGGAAAAGAAGACTTACAATTAGGTCTCTGGATAGATGAATCCTCTGAGGTCTGCAGAGGATAAATCCCAAAGGACAATGTCAAGAAGAAGGTATTGAAAGTCATCCAACTGTAGAATTACAAAATCCTCCTCTTATTTTATCCCTCTCACCTTTCTAGCACTCCTCTCCATCTTTTAGTTTTGATGTTGGGCTGAGCAACCTTCCCTGGGAGTCACTAGATTACTGCAATTTATTTCTGTAGCCTGGGTTTAAGGTGACTTTGTAGGATGTTCACGTTTCTGCTCCTCCTAAAACTTAAAGTGTATGGTGACATACCGTGTTTCCCTGAAAAGAAGGCCTAGCCAGACCATCAGCTGTAATGCATCTTTTGGAGCAAAAATTAATATAAGACCAGGTATAACATAACATAAAAAAAAACAATATAACATAACACAACACAACATATCAGGTCTTATATTTTTGCTCAAAAGATGCGTTAGAGCTGATGGTCTGGCTCTAATTTTGGGGGAAACACAGTACTAGAAACAACAGAAGAATAAATGGTCTTCAGTTTTTACAAGAGACTTTAAATAAGATTAGGGAAGAGGTTTCAGATTGACTGGAGCAAAACCAAGTGAAGTCAGTTTGCTTAGAGAGCTTTAAAATGTACTGAACCCTGCAGACAGGGCCAGGGTTCAGGGGATTCATTATTCCAGTGCTTCTCAACCTTTGCTGTAGGAGAGAAATGGAGTTACCCTTGGAGAGAGGCATTAGTGCACAAGGCAACCCAGCTGGATGTTTTTAGCATTCTACTCTGTATTTGTTTTGATATAAAATTAATTCTCTAAAGTATGACCACTGATTAAAACTGACATTCTAGAAAAATCACCTCTTTATTGCTGTAAATTGAAATATATGTCCCCTCATCCCACCTCGCAACACACACCACATGTATAAGGTGTGATCAAAACATGTGAATGCTGCTGCCCAGTGCCATTCAACAGAAAGGCAGGGATCTTCGATACAGGAAGGGGTACATCCAACCGTAGTAACATGTGACAAGTTTCAACTTGTTTGGTGTAGTCAGTCGGGTGTGAGCTACGGTTGAGAGAAGGTGTGTTTTAAAGTGTGCCATAAGTCATCCTCCATCATGACAATGCTTCATGTCACACATCGCTTCTGGTATATGGCAGTTTCTGTCAAAAACATACGGTTGTGTCCTCAGCCACCGTATTCACCAGATCTGGCACCATGCGACTTCTGGCTCTTCCCCAAAATCAAAATGACCATGAAAAGTAAATGTTTTGAATCAATTCAGAATATCAAGGCAGCCATGATGGCGCAACTAAAGACACTCACAAAAGAGGACTTCCAGAACTGCTTCAGAAAGTGGCAAGAATGATGGGATAAGTGTGTTCGAAGTGAGAGGGAGTATTTTGAGGGGGATTAATGGCAATGTGTCTTTTACTGTAATCTTTTTTTTTTTTTAATCATTCACTGTGTGTTTTGATCACACTTCATACGTGTACTGTCTCATGCTCTCAGAGATCACACATGCCAGGTCAGGAAGTCCAGAACCAAATACCTTTTTCAGGTCCTTTTCAACCCAGGGCCAGGAATCTGAAATCTTATACTAGCCTGTATGTTTTCCCTTAAAGTCAGAAATTAACCTGATTTTGGTTTTGCCACTGAAAAAGAAACTGCCCTGAACGAACTACCGTTTTCCCCCGAAAATAAGACCTAGCCGGACCATCAGCTCTAATGCGTCTTTTGGAGCAAAAATTGTAAGGCCCAGTATTATATTACATGACACGACATGACATGACATGACATGACACCTGGTCTTATATTAAAATAAGACCCGGTCTTATATAAGCGCCGGTCTTATATTAAAATAAGACCAGATCTTATACTAATTTTTGCTCCAAAAGACGGGTTAGAGCTTATTGTCTGGCTAGGGCTTGTTTTCAGGGAAACAGGGTAAGATGAACTGTATGGGGCACACTGAGTTCAGCTGTCCCTGGGAAGCTGCTAACAAAAATAGCAAAGAATGTTACATTGTAAGTGTGTATATAGGTGAGAAGCAGAGAGGCATAAATATAAACTCTCTAAAACTTCCTTCCAGTGCTTTAGTGGTGTGGAAAGATAAATACTTCAAAGCCAGAGAGACAAGAGTAAGGAAGGGGCTTATTTCAGTAGAATTTGGTGTGGCTGCTGAAAGGGAGTTGGTTCCACTAAAAGCTCTGAGATTTGGTACAGACCAGCATGCTGGCATATTTCAGAAATAGTACCTTTTAAGAAATCACATTTCCCAGCAGCCACAAGGAGGCCAGCGGTGAATGGGCTCCGCCTGGCTTTGCACACAGTCCTCTTCACACCTGTAGGCACAAGTGCCCATACAGTCACCTTGTTTACTTGTCTTGTGAATATGTACTGGAAAGGAGAATCGATATACTATGTTTTACCGCATATAAATGCAGTTACTTTTATGTACCACTAAAAAATGCTGCCAGTTCTAGTTGTTAAGATGCCAGAGATTTGAAAGCACATCCTGGTATTAGAGGGGTAAAACTATAAAAGAGATGTATCTTCGAATCACTGAAATATGGCATTAAAGTACAAGTGGCTTTCCTGTGACCTATGCTTCAGTTCGAATTTCATGCATACACACTTCAACGCTCTTTATTTTAATATCCTGATAGATTATTGCCACTGCGGTTTGCCACACTGATGCCTATACCCTGAGTGGGGCTGACCCTGAAGGGAGTTTTCCAGTGATCTTGGGACACGAAGGTGCTGGAATCGTGGAAAGTGTTGGTGAAGGAGTTACTAAAGTGAAAGCAGGTAAGACGGTATTTGAACCACTTATTTTATAACTTTGGCTTATTTCTATGGGGAAATTACATTTCTTAAATTATGCATCGTTTGTGAACAAGTTATCGCCTAAGTAAGTTGTCAAGATTGATTTTATTCTTCACGTGGGAAGCACAAATATTTGGTGTTTTTTTTTCTCTTTGATTTTGTAGACTGCTGTTCATCTGAAACTGCTTAAGTATATTTCCAATGCCAATTTTGTCCAATTAGCAAGAATTTTTAAAGATGCGTCAGCGAGTCAATATTTTGAAGCACATTAGTCCTTGTTCTGTAGTTATTGTTTTAAGAGTTTCCTTTAGTAAAAATTTTGAAACTTTATTTTTTGCACAGTCAGGCAGCATCTGAATGATGTTGTGTAGGTCAAGTTCTAAGTCTTGAAGTTAATTTTGCAGAGCTGCATGAGTTGACAGGAATAGGAGTTTGCAGGGACTGATGTAGTCATTCATTTAGAAACAGATGCTACCTATTCAGGATAATGCCTTTGCATTTGTTTTCCAGGTGATACTGTCATCCCACTTTACATCCCTCAGTGTGGAGAATGCAAATTTTGTCTAAATCCTAAAACGAACCTTTGCCAGAAGATAAGGTTAGTACCTTTTTATTTCATTCTTAAAACAAGAGGTCATATTATAATGATGATAATAAGTAACTCTGTGGCAATTTATACAGAGCATTCTACATGAATTATTTCATTCCATCTTTATAGTTATCTCACTATGATCATTAGTATCCCAGTTTTCATAGATTAGAAAGTTAAGACTCAGAAATTAAGTGCTTTGCTCAGTATCATCAGCTATGAAGAGAGAAAACTGAATTTTCTGAACTCATTCTCTTTCCATAACATTAGGTTAAATTTGCCAAAATATGTAATAAAGAGGGACATGCTGATAAAGTTAAATGAAATCATTTTTAGGTCCATTTTATTGCCTGTGAAATCGAAGTAATAAAATTTACCTCATAAGGTTACTGGGAAGAAAGACTACAAGAGATAACCCCTTAACATGGAAAAGGTATTATAGTTACTTTATTGTAGTAAGGTAACATCACTTAAAGAACTTCTTTGAGGCAGATTATGCTCTCTTTGTATTTGTTCTCTTCTGTTTTCTTTTTTATTGAGGTAGAAAAGATATATAATAAAGTATGTAAAATACACAAATCTTAAGTGTACAGCTCAATGAGTTTTTATGTATATATACACCTAATGGTTATAACCATCAACCAGATCAAGATAGAGAACCCTGCCTGTACCCCTCAAAGTCCTTCATATCCCTTCTAAGTCAACACCTGCCTCCCTCAAAGGTAATCACTATTCTGATTTCTTACACTGTGAACTTCATGTAAATAGAATTATGCTTAATGTACTCTTTTGTCTGGTTTGTTTCACTGACAGTGTCTGCGAAGTGTCTCCAAGTTGTTCTGTTGTTGCTCTGTCATATTCCACTCTAAGTACCACTGTTTATCCTTTCTGCTGATGGACATTTAAATTGCTACCAGTTTGGGGCTGTGATGAATGCTACTGTGAACATGATTAAACGTGTCTCTTGGTGGATATATGCACTACTTTCTCTTTGGTATTTTCCTGGGATTGGAATTGCTGAGTCATCGGATACACTCCCAGGAGTATATGGGAAATCTAATGCCGCTGACAAAATTAGTTTGTATTTTTGGAAAACAAGATTCCATTTATTTTATAACATAAATCCAGTTACTTTAGGCAAAGCTAGAACAAAAAAAAAGAAAAAAAGAAAAACAAAACAAAAGCCTAGTTGTTTTTAAAGGGAACTTAAAACAGCCTAGAAAATTTTGTGATACTCAAGTATAATAATGGTAATAGACTTTTGTGGCTCTTTGTAAACCTTTTAGAAGGATATAAGCTTTCAGAGCTTAAAATGTATCCTGTTACCTTTTGTTCATGAAACTCCTCTGGGAAGAAGTGATTTCTCACATTAAGTAGGGTTAAACGAGTTGCTCTCGTAAAGATACAACATTTATGGTAGAGCTGTGTCACCTATTTGTTCTATTTCTGGTCATATTTTTGTTTTTCTTTCAAAGGACATGTATTTACTCAAGTCCAGAGACAGTCCATTTTCTCTTCATCTGTGTATTTGTTTATTCATATATATTCCTAAGGATTTGTCTAAAAGTGCACATCAAAGTTTTAAAAATATTTTAGTAATTTTATTAAAAATAACAAATATTTAGTAAGCACTATACCAGACACAATGCTAATGCTTTCATAACATCTCCTTTGATTTTTTTAGCAATCTATGAGAAAAATATAATTGTTTTTCTGCGTTTTCTAGTGAGGAAACTAAGGCACAAAGTTAATTAACTTGCCAAAGATCACACAGGATTTGAACCCAAGTGTGTCTGACTTTAGGGCCCATAATGCTAAACCAGACATCACCTATCTATTTAGAATATCAAAAATAATTTTTGTTACCACATACCATATTGGTTGCCTTTGTGAGTTTGTCCTCTGCCTCCCCCTCCCCTTATTACTGTAACCAACTACACAGGCAAAAAGCTAAGTGAAGAGGACAGATAACTTAAATCCTTGAGGACTATTAGACTTTTGAAAAAGGCCTCCTGAAAGGTCTAAATTAGCCAGTTTGGCCATCTATTTTCATCAGCTAATCTGAATAATTGCTTGTGATCGCTGCTTGTGTAGATGCTGGATTTGCTTTATGACGTCACATTTGCTCACAGGGTTTTATGATGGAATTTTAAAATAATTTCACCTGATCCGTAAGTTGTAGCTGTTAAAATTATTTCAATACTCTGACAGTAAGATCCAGAAGAATATTGAATGTTGGAAAAGATGGTAAGGTTGTAAATGTCTTGTAAGTTTTCTTAGTAGGGCATTGCTGAAAGAGGCTAAATTAGTAATAAAAACATTAGAAATTAGACTTTTGGTCTTAGCACACATTTCTAACTATTGGTCATTATTTTGAAAACTAATTCCTTTTCCTATGTGTTTTAGAAAACCTGATTCTACCCTGCCTTTTTTCCTTTTTTTTATTTTCTTTAGAGCCACTCAAGGGAAAGGATTAATGCCAGATGGCACAAGCAGATTCACTTGCAAAGGAAAGGCAATTTTACATTACATGGGAACCAGCACGTTCTCTGAATACACAGTTGTGGCTGATATCTCTGTTGCTAAAATTGATCCTTTAGCACCTTTGGATAAAGTCTGCCTCCTAGGTTGTGGCATTTCAACTGGTTATGGTGCTGCTGTGAACACTGCCAAGGTAAGTGTTGACCTTGCTTCTGCTTTCTAATTTGATACAACCGAACTTTGGTGGAATAATCAAACTGGCCTGATCTGTAAGAAACCTAGTGATTTCCTTGACTGCGGTGGAAGGAGTACCTCACAGACTATCTTGACTGTTAGGTGGAGTCTGGCTCTACATGTGCTGTCTTTGGTCTTGGAGGAGTTGGATTGGCGGTTGTCATGGGCTGTAAGGTGGCCGGTGCGTCCCGGATCATTGGTGTGGACATCAATAAAGAGAAATTCGCACGGGCGAAGGAGTTTGGAGCCTCCGAATGTATCAACCCCCAGGACTTCAGTAAACCCATCCAGGAAGTGCTCATTGAGATGACTGATGGGGGAGTGGACTATTCCTTTGAGTGTATTGGTAACGTGAAGGTCATGGTAAGTATACTTGGCGTCCTCTCTCTCTCTCTCTCTCTCTCTCTCTCTAACTACTTTTTTTAAATGCAATTTTCTTTATGATTTAAAATTGTTTTGTTTTTGGAAAGGAAAAGTCTGTTGATAAGAATTCTCATACAAAAATGGGAAAATTACTGCTTGAACTACAAATGGGAAATGATACTAGGATGGCCCAGGAAAGTGAAGAAAAATGTTTCTTTACCTTTCATTGCATGCCAAATCTTAGAGTATGTCTCCTCAAATAAAAAGTCAGTGATGCAGTTGTGGAGAGCTTTGAAATTAAATATACATCCGCGTACTAAATCAGTGACCTTGATCAATGACTTCACTTCTCTAACCCTCAGTTTCATCATGTGTAAAATGCAGGTAGTAAGGGCACTTACTTGACACAAAGTAGACACTCAACAATAGTATTACTGTTATTTCTCTGCCTGCTTCTTTTATTAAAGTCTTTAGAATTTTGAGCTAGCACTTACTTTTAAAATTAGCAAGTAAAAGCTTTAAATTTTTTCAATTTATGTTACTTTTTAGCCAGGTTAGTAATTTTTTATATATATAAATTTTATTGGGGAATATTGGAGAGCAGTGTGTTTCTCCAGGGCCCATCAGCTCCAAATCATTGTCCTTCAGTCTAGTTGTGGAGGGCTCAGCTCAACTCCAAGTCCAGTTGCCATTTTCAATCTTTAGTTGCAGGAGGGCACAGCCCACCATCCCATGGGGGATATTGAGCTGGCAACCTTGTTGTTGAGAGCTCCCGCTCTAACCAGCTGAGCCATCTGGCAACCTAGTAATTTTTTTTTTTAAGCTGTTAAAATAAAATTTTATTGAATATTCAGTTTGATCATTTTGTTGCCATTTTTTGTACAAAGCTTTGTGACACCACCCTCTCCCTGAGGAGGTTTGGGGGAGGGGGTAGTTATTCTTAGCAGAATGCACTGCCTCTGTGACTTGGTTGTATCTGCCTACAGAGAGCAGCGCTGGAAGCCTGCCACAAAGGCTGGGGCGTTAGCGTGGTGGTTGGAGTAGCTGCTTCAGGTGAAGAAATTGCCACTCGTCCATTCCAGCTGGTAACAGGCCGCACGTGGAAAGGCACTGCCTTTGGAGGTAATTTGATGGATGAGATGAGTACTTTTTCTCTTATTTCCATTGGCAAGAGTTTTAATTCTAGGCTAACTTTGTTGTTTTAACAAGAATTTTCATAGGCTACTTTCTCATCATGAGTTGTTTCATATAAAGTTATTTTAATAGAAGGGTATCACACTCAATCAGTATTTTCCCCCTACGGCTGGGCAGGTGCTCAGCTTCTCCTGAAGCACAAGGCCACTTTTTACACAGTTGAAAAAAACACAAACGAAAAAAAACAACCTCTGTTAATGAGGATGTAGTTGGGGGTAGGGCAGGAGTGAGAAGTTGATTGCGAGGTAAGCAAGCACCAGTCTCAGCCACACTGTGTCATGTTGTGGCCTCTTTACTAATCTTTTTCAGAGAGTACAGTGATCACTGTATGTGATCACACCTCTGTCTGAATAGCACTGATTTCAGCAGTAACCAATACTAAGTCTTAAACCAAAAATACTAAATTAGACAAAACGTTACGACAAAATTGAAAACGTGCCAGACCGATCACTTTTCCCTTGTGTGAGCCTGAAAAGTACATGTCTGCTTAGGGTTGCCTAAATACCAGTAGAATGCTGAGAAACAGTTTCCATCTTTTTCATGGTCGCTCAGCTAGAGAAGCGAAGACATCAAAACATGTTTGTATACCTAACTGTTATGAATGAATGAAATCTAAAAGCCTGTAGAATGAATGAAATCTACAGGCTTTTTAAAAATATATATTCTTACGTAACATCCTTTTAGGGAAAAAAATCAAATAGCATGACTTTTTAATTACCTGTGTTTAACAAGGTTATCTGTTAATATCCCCTACCTTGTATTACACCAACTTTTTGAAAGTCAAAAGAAAAAAATTAGTAAAGTTGCTAAAATGAGGGGTTTGGCCAAAGTTTTTTGTCTTTGTACTATAGAGTTTGCTGTAGAAAATGTCCTGCTGCCTAAACCCTCCTTTCCAAAGCCCTAGATGTATGCCACATTTGAGTATCTTAGAACAGACTTTCAAAGCCACACATGCAACTCAGAGGCATCATTTCAGGGTCCATAGTTGGTTTGAAAGGTTATTCTAAGCCTGGTGATTGAACCAGAGGCTTGGTAGGAACCTCTTAACTAAAGCCTCATCCTAACATGCTGGTTGAAAATTAAACTGGAACATTGGGGCCCCATGGGTGTTGCTAAAATATGACCCACAGGTGTAAATAGAAGTTTTGGCCTAGAGTTGTAGTTGTCTTAGTTAACAAGAGTTTTAAAGGAGAAAGAAAAAGCTCACAATTTGTAGGGAAAAAATGAAGGGACTATAAGGAGTGAGGTTTGGAAAAACCTCAAAAGGTTTGAAATATCGTCTAAAGCATCCCTCATTTTAGAGGTAAGAAGGTTCCTTTGTTCATTTATTCCTTTCAATACAGTTGAAAATTGAAGCATCTAATTTTGCTTAAAATCTTACAGTAGCAAGATTTCCTACTTTGCTGTCAATTTCACCTGTTTCATTATTGCATTTAAAACCAAAGAGATAAAGTCACATATATCACATCAATATTTTTCTTCCTTGAATTTCACGATTATACAAATCTTTGCTGTTGTGGACATAAACAAGTTTGTTCTAAGACTTGGAGAGTTCTGTCCTGCGTAGTCTACAAGTCTCAATTGAAACTTAATGAGACTTTGGTAAATAGAGAAAAAGGAAAATACTAAACAGGCATTTACTTTTTTCTTAACTAATGATGTGCATTAAATTCTTTCTCATCTCTATGCTAATTTTGAAGTTTTCAGTTCCTATTTAATGAAAAATGTATTCTCTTAAATGTTTTTGTCATCCACAAAGTAATAAGCATATTGTAGAAATTTGTTGCAGAAAATTAATCAATAGATGTGTGATTTCTTTTAGGATGGAAGAGTGTAGAGAGCATCCCAAAGCTGGTGTCCGAATATATGTCCAAAAAGATAAAAGTTGATGAATTTGTAACTCACAATCTGTCTTTTGACCAAATTAACAAAGCCTTTGAACTGTTGCATGCAGGAAAGAGGTAAGTTTCCTATTTAGTTGTGTATATAGAATGTAGTAATGATTTGAGGTTTATAAAGGAAGAACGGTTTAAAAAATACAATTTTCGTGGTCTTAAAAGAAAAGATAATCATTCAAAACCTATGTTTATTGTTTCCTTCTCTTACAGCATCCGAACTGTTGTAAAGTTTTAAATTCAAAAGAGAAAAACATGTCCATCCTTATACCTGAGCCATGTGGTCTGATTGAAGCAGCCAGACAAGCAGGGAGAAGCTCTTCCAAGTTCACAGCCTCTTAGACCTTCATTAACCTACTCTAGGGAGTAATGTTTTGTGTATAATTCATAAATCTCTAATCAAGGATAAGACTAATACAATCATAGATCTGTTTTCTGGACTCTCCACATGAATAATTGCTATCTCATTAAGGGATTTTTAACATAATAAAAGTAATTTCTGCATATGTGTGGAAGTTATTTCTGTTTTATGCTGAATTTATTCTCACAGTTCTCTCCCCATTATCTTCACTCTTTGAAAGAAAGATAGAGGAAGCAGGCCATAGTGAGTATCTGCTGCTGTCCTCACTAACTTTGGCTTAACTTTTAAGAGTCTTAGGCCCATTTACTAAAGAACAGATTTCCTTAGCCATCAGTGGCAAAGTTAATCAGAACCCAAGTTGGCTTCTTTGAGATTATCTTCTGGAGGGCAGATACCATGCCTTGTTCAGACTTACACCCCCAGTTTCCGTCATGGTATGTGGCCCGCAGTGAGCACTAAAATTCATCGCTGGAACTACTTCTGTGCTTAAGCAGGTTGTGTGTTGGTAGCTCTGTGAACTGTTGCAAATATATGAAAAATGTAGTTATTTATATACTGAATATCCAAGTTCCCAGCACTTTTCTTTTGTCAAATCCTAACATTTTCACTTGCAGACCACATTGCCTATCCAGAGGTAGTCACCATCCAGATGGTGGTGTTTATCGCTCTCATGCATGTTGTATGGTTTTACTGTACAGGCACACAGTAAGTCCTCAGCGTCATCGACAGGTTCTTTGAAATGGCTACCCCAGTTATACCACAGGCTAATTGATGTAAATAAGAGTTAAGTTCTATGGCATATTTCTGGTCACAAAAACATCACCAAACTTCTAGGTGAAGATTCAAAACACTTTTAATACTAAATACAAATAAATGTGAGCTATACATACATTTAAGAAAGATTAATAAAAACAAGTCAGATAATGACTTTCCAACCCCCTTATTCCAGCCCTGGGTCATGGGTGGCAGGAGCATCTCCTGGCAGCTCAGAGGGGGCACAAGGCCGTACCCCACCCTGGACAGTACACCTTCCCGTCACAGGGCCACTCACACCCACACTCCAATCAAATTCACCTCGTACATCTTGGGGATGTGGGAGGAAACAAAAGCACCTGGAGAAAACCCACGTAGACATGGGGAGAACATGCAAACACTGCACAGACAGTGGCCCCAGCTGGGAATCTTTCTTACCAAAGTTACAATGAAATGAAGGAAACCATGTTTTTCAAGGACCTGCTATACCTCGTTTTATTGCACTTCATTTTACTGTGCTTCTCAGATAGGCTTTTTTTTTTTTTAAATAAAGGTTTGTGGCAACCTTGTGTCAAGCAAAGTTGGTCAGCGCCATTTTTCCAACAGCATTCACTCTGTGTCACATTTTGGTAATTCTCACAGTATTTCATATAGTGATTTCCTCTGATGGGCTTGGGCAAAGTAAATTGGAAGGAGTCACCATTCTAGATGCCATTAATTACATTCGTGGGAGCCAACTGTTCTTTTATAAACCAGAAAGTTTTTCTCAAGGCTAAAAGCTCTCTGCGTCTGTTGTCGTGAGTCTATATATGTGTGTTGCAAATGTGAGACAATTTTCTACCTCCAGATGGTATTGTTGAAATTAATTTAAAGGCAAGCACTTGTAAGGATTGGGTATTCTAAAATTCTTAGAAATATAGAAACTAACTCATGCCTTTCAAGTTCACGTGATCTAAGATTAATCCATAATAAAGAAAAGCTAGCTTAAGAAAAGAAAAACATTCATGATTCATGGGAAGAGGTCAAAATAAAATCAACAGGAGTTTCGAAGAAGTTACCTCCAGCCTTCATGGATGACTGAGGGTTTCAAGCCTTCAGTGGAGGCAGTAACTGCAGATGTGGAAATTCAAGAAAATCAGAAGTGGAGCCTGAAGTTTTGAATTTTTGCAATCTCTGATAAAACTTGATGAATTTCTTCTTATGGGTGAGCAAATAAAGTGGTCTAGAAATGAAATCTGGTGAAGATGCTATGAAGATTGTTGACAACAAAGATTTAGAATATTATATAAACTTGGTTGATACAGCATCTGGGTTTGAGGACTGACTCCAATTTTGAAAGAAATTCTGTGCGTAAAATGCTGTCAAATATATCACATGCTACAGAGAAATTGTTTGTGAAAGGAAGAGTCAATTGATGTGGCAAATGTCATTGCTGTCTTATTTTAAGGAATTGCCACAGCTGCCCCAACCTTCAGCAGCCACCAACCACCCTGATCAGTCAACAGCCATCAACATCGAGGCAAGACCCTCCACCAACAAAATGATTACAACTTGCTGAATAATGGTTAGCATATTTTAGCAATAAAGTATTTTTAGTTAAGGTATGCTCATTGTTTTTTTCAGACATAATGCTATTGCACACTTAATAGATTACAGTATAAGCAACTATTATATGCACAGGGAAACCCCAAAATTCGTGTGACTCTATTGCAATATTTGCTTTACTGCAGTAATCTGGCACTGAATCTGCAATATCTGCAAGATATACCTGGACATATCCATAAACCCTCTAGTCTTCAGTATTGTGCTTGTTTTAACCCAGATACTGTCTCATTCTGCAACTTTCATTTTCCACTTACTGTATGCTTAACTGTGTTGTGTGCTTAATCCATGTTGTATGTGAAGCTGTCATTCATTAATTTTAATACCGTGCTGTAATATTCAATTATATGAGCTATCATAATCTATTTTTTCCAGGTGATGATGGCATAAAGTTATTTCCAAAGCTGTTTCTATGTTAACAACAGTGGTGGAACATTCTTGCACATTGTGCTCAATGTATTAGTTGCTTAGGATAAGCACATTTTAACTTGACTAGAAATTGCCAAATTGCTCTTCAAAGTCGTTCGAAATTTTTGCGAATCAGATGAGTGTGAAATGGTATTTCATCGTGACTTTAGTTTACATTTCTCTGTTACCAAAGTCTCATTCTGTTGGCCATTTGTCTTCCCTTGTCTGTGAAGTATCTCTTCACATCCTTTGACCCTTTTTCTATTGGATTATTTCTTTTTCTGAGTAATTTTTAGGAGATCTTTATTCTAGATGCTATTTTTTTCTCAGTTTTTAATTTTATTTTAATATATATTTATTTTATATATATTTATTTTTATTTTAACATAGTTAAATCTATCTGTCTTTTCCTGGTGGTGTTAAGTTTTTGTTGTTGTTTTTATCCTGAGCAGTATAAAGACTGCTCAGGATAAAAGCAAACAAACACGATCCGTAGTCTTACCATCCAGGTAATCCAATGACATAAAAATAAACACATGAAAGCAATATATCCAAGAGTTAGGAAATTCAAATATAATAGTAGAGGAAATTATATAAGAAAAGCTACACTTTCCTCCCCCCAAACCAGGTGACCACTGTTAAGTCCTGGGTGAACTGGAAGAAAGGGAAAATTAAAACTAGCTTCTACTCCAGCTGTAGGAAATGTGCTTGTAATCTGATTTGGTTTAGCTGAGCCTTCCAGGAACAAAATAATGTTATTGCCTTGGGCAATTGCAAGAACAAAATGGGCATGCCGGGTAATAATGGAGGAGAGCTAATAATTATTTTTAAAGTTGTTTCCATTTCCTTTTTCTTCTCATCCATAAGTTCTACATGAATGAGAATGGCAAATATTTTCATGTTCACCAATAAGATAAAGTAAAGCAGTTTGAAAGACATTAAAATAATGTAACTCCAATTCTTGTAGCTGACCAATTAGGGAGTGTAGTTCTCATTTCTGTCCCAGTATGTACATACTCTTGAGCCAGCTAATTCAGTTTAACAAATATGAGCATTTCCTGGCAGAAAGCACATTGTCTGAAAGAACGAGCATAGAGAATCAATTTTACAAGATCCTTACTAGAAGGATTCTTGCATCATGGGACTATATGTACAAAGTCTTCCTTGTTAAGTTTCTTTTAATACATTCTCTTCAATGGCATCAGGATGTTATGTATATAGCTGAACCAAATAGTTTTTGGAGGAAAGGACAGGCACAACACAGGGCTGAAAACAATTCACTAAGCGGTGTCAGCAAATCCATCCTGGCTGTCCACAATTAGGATTCTATCACCTTAGAAGCATTGCTGGCAATTTTTTGAAAATATCTTTAAACTGCTATCTTGCACAAAAGGTATAATTTTAATACATATGACTATTAACTTCCACTGAATATTTCATAAACAATAGTAAAATGTATTTTTTAAGGATCTAAAATTTTATATTAAGAACTAACCTTAAGCAGCTTTTTTTTATTGAAAAATTTTCACATACCTAACATTTTTCAAATCTTACTTGTATTTCCATTTTCATACTTACCTACTGATGTTCTCTGGAGAAAGAAAGGTAGTCCATATACAGACATGTCTGACTTGGAACAAGTTCTTTATTACATTAACACGGGGAGCTAACAACATATAAAGTAGAATGTGTAAAATCACAGGGTTTTAGGGGGATGGAAATAAGGGGGGGAAAAACGGCATTATGTTCAAAACTGTCACATGGAGCCAGTTAAAGTGTTTACAACTTACACCAAACAAAAACGGCTCCAAAAATATACACATAATGCTATTTCCATTTATCCCATTTGAATGCAAAATTATATGTAGCTTGTAATTCTCAAAATGTCTTGTTGATTTGAGGAAGGAGGAACATAATTTACATGCACAGAATGCTCCAGAACACTTTCTGCTTGGCTACCAATCTTCCAAGTAGGCTTCCAGAGTCCAAAAGAAACTGACAGTTCTTTGGGCTTAGAGAAGCTTTGCTGACCCAGGAAAAAGACCAACTTTGGATTCTAACAATATTGTTTCAATAAATATGCAAGGTCAAATTCTTTGTTAGCAAATACCCTTTAGAAAAAGTATACCACAAACACATTTGGAAAACATTTTAAGTATATTTATTTAGGGTGGGGAAGATGTAGCAGCCTCTTCTCCAAGCTACTCCTTTGCCTCGGGACTTCTCTGGGAGCCAGCAGCCGCAGGACCTGGGCCTGGGCCGCGCGCGGGCTTAGCCACCACCAGGGGCTCTGCGTCAAACCAGCCCTTGCGAGTGGCTGCGCAAGGCGCCGGAGGCGGCGCGGGAAGACGCGTTCCGGGCGGCAGGGGAGCCGCAGCTGCTGCGCGGTGCCGGCATCTGCAAGTGCTTCCACGTGCTCGCGGGTTTCGGCTTCCCGTCCAGAACCGCCCGCGCTGGGATCGCGCTCGCCCCCCAGTGGATGGTTTTGTGCACCAGAGTAAGCTGCGCATGGACGGCTTCTGGAGCCTGGAGGAGGGTAACAAGTCCGCCAAGGGCCTCAAATGTATTGCAGTCACCCGCCCAGATGGGCTGTTCTGTATTGGGAGTGCGAAGCAGCCAAAAGGAAAGAACGTGAAAGGGAAACAAGGTGCTACAACTGTGGAGGTCTAGACCATCATGCCAAGGAATACAAGCTGCCACCCCTGCCCAAGACGTGCCACTTCTGCCAGAACACCAGCCATATAGTGGCCTCCCGCTCACAGGGAAAGCCAGCCTACTTTCCGGAGGAAGAAGAGATCCATAGCCCCACCCTGCTCCCAGAGGCCCAGAATTAGCCACAGTGGGTGGCAGGGGCGCTATCCTTTTAAGATCAGTCAATTTCAAGGAGCAGACATCAATGGGCAGAATGGAGAACGTGGGGATAGGGTGGGAACAGGGCAGTTGGCACTGCGTGTATCTCAGGCCGGGGTCCACAGCATCACCCCCTCTTCCCTCTTCACAGGAGGGGAAGGGGTAAGGTACAAAAACTCCAATCGTGCTCTATCCAAATGTATGTGAGGACTTTGGGGGAAAGCCTTCCCTGAATGCTGTCTGAGTCTCCACCCCACCCCCAGAATCTCCAGCTTTTGAAAATGAGCGGGATAGAGAAGTTGTTTTCCTTTTAAAGAAGGTTATGTCATATTTCCCATGCCACAGTGAAAAGATTAAGCTGAGATCAGATTGATGCACCCGACCCACAAATGACTACATTCTGTGGGAGGTCACATCTCAGGGGTAAGGCAGGATTTCCACATCCTGTCTCATAACCCTCTTGGAATAGGGTGCTGAGAACTGTCCCAAGGAAGGGTTGTGATGACAGGCAAATGGGGTGGTTGGGGAAACGGCTTGCAGACCTGCTGCTCCTAAGCTCATCCCACCCTATTCGGGGCCCATACAACTTTATTTCGTCCCTTAGGCAACTGCACCTCAGGTCCCACTTTCTCCAGGATGCTAAATGCACTGTGTGCAAATGACATTATCTGGTGCATGTCAACTTTTTTCATAACATAAATATTCTGGTTTAGTATTTTTTGTGTATTTTAATCTAAAGCCCTCATTCCTGCACTGTTCTCATACACGAACAATCTCAGGGATAAGTGGGCAGCAGCTCCGGGTCTGCACAGCAGGAATACTTTTTGTTGTTTTATCACCAGGGAGAACTATTTGGAGTGTATATCCTATTGAACTACTTCATTTTTGCCAATGAGAGCTGGCTTTTCTGCCATAGTGTCCTCTTGAAACGCCCCCTCAACGTGGAAGACCAGGTTTTAATTGGGTGGCCCCATGACTGGATCTCCTACTGGAAGATTGGAAATTGGTCTGAACAGGAATAGGCAGTGAGAGGTTAGGAGAGGCTGGGCCAGGTGAAAGGTGCAGAGGGGAAGCCATGATTAGGTGAGGGGTCTATATGTATAATAAAGTATTCCTGCTCCAGACCTCTAATCCTGGGGTTTGGGACTCACTTTACATACCAGCTCCATCCCTCACAGGACTGGGTTAGGCCTACCATGCACAGGGTGTATGTGCATGTTTGTAAAAAACATGAGTTGATAAGATAGGTTTTAAGAACCATAGCTTTGTACCCATCTTGAGCTGCCCAGGGATGGATATATGAAGCAAGGACTAAATTCCTTAACCTTAAAAAAGTCTGGGCTTTTCCTCCTTGGCTTCTAGAGACCATAGCGATGGCTTCTTGGTGGTGCCCAGGGCCAGTGTCCTGCCAGGCTGCAGGAGTGGTTAGTGTCATGGTAGCTAAAGCAGAAAAGGGGGTTCCATTTACATGCTGTGAGGATCACCAAAAACCTACCTCTGTGTTGAAATGGGAAAATGCAATAGAACGCGTTGGGTGAGGTGTGTCTGATCTTGGGTTCTTGTCTTCCCCCAATTACTGCCCCCCTGTAGTTACTGTATTTGTCTGGGCTTTGTAGGACTTCTCGAGTAGCTCATGTGGTGATTGCTAGGTGACCTAGTTTATGTAAATATAATGTGTTAGTCTTTCTCCCTATTCTTTTGTGGTTTTATTGTTTACAAACTTTTTTGTATTGAGGAAAATAGCCAAAGCATCTTTGACAAAAGGTTGTGTACCAGTCAAAAATGATCTGAAACGTAAACTTGAGGATCCCTCTTCTTGAAGTGGGGGTCTTGAACCAACCTTCCTTTTGTTTCCCTTTCCTCTATTTTGGACCAGATCTTCTGTCCTAACAACTTGACTACTATACCCTACCTCCTATCCACCGCCCCCACCAAAGCCCACACATATACATTAATTTGTGGGGTGCTTCCCCAACTCAAATGATTTGTGCAGAAACCCTGAAGAAGCTAATACTCCATCCCTTGTTCCCATTCTCCCAAGTCAAGACCATTCCTTGGTATGTTACTCATACCGAACACTTAGATTGCTGCATTTGGGTAGATCAAGACTACTTTAATCTCTAATCCTAGGGTAAAGAGAAGCAACGAGAGGGGCTTCCATTTTGAAAGTAGGTCAGGAGACCAACTAAGGGAAGATGAATGTATATCCAAATCACTCAGGAAGTTTTACGCAGGTGCAAGAAATTTATGTCAAAGTAGCCACAAGATTGGACGAACAAATGGAACTCCATGTTTGCTGCTAGAAACCAAAGCTTTGTGTGAAAGCTTGAATTTGGCGGGGGGGGAGAGCGGGGAGGAAGGATAGGAAAGTATGTACCTGTCTGTTCTTTCCCTGATCCCTTCCCCTCATTTCAGAACTGCGGGAACTGAGCCCCACTTCTGATGGTTGATTTTGCTGTGCCGGGTACTTCCACTTGCTAACATTGTGTAACACACATGCTGACCCTCTCCCTTCCCATCTTTTCCCTGGGAAAATAAAAGACTTAACTTGTACTGGGGGAAAAAAGTTATATAGATAATACATGCATAGAACTATAATAAGGAAATCGTGTCTTTAGAGGAACAACTATGAAGTGAACAGAGACATACAAAATCCTCCATTATGCCAATCTCTTTTGGTGGAACTTTTCTTTATAGGAACAAAGCAAATGGGATGGGCTTTTAAGCAGATTGATTTTTATCAAACTGGATACCACAACATAATTCCTTGAAATGAGGTAAACATGCACGTTCCTATCAAGAAAGGAGTGCTAACCCACCACAGAACTACCTCTAGTTTAGACATGAAATACCAGAAACATCAAGCTATGTTAAAACAGTAGAAATTTGCTTAAAAAAATGCTGATCTCTTTCTCGAGTCTACATTTTAATACTGAAAGTTCTTATCCTTGGCTATTTTTAACCTCATAATTACCCAGGGCTCGTATTACTAATAAAGTTTTACAAGTTCTAGCCTGAATTTTGTTGACCTCTCACTCAACTACTGAAATAAAGCAAACTGGCTTTGCAGTCACACTGTATACAGAGAGTGCCAAAAAAATGTACACACATCTTAAGAAAGGAAAAAACTGTATTAAAATTGTAATACTCAATATATACCAGTAACAAAAGATGAATACATGTCACGTGTACACATTTTTTTGGCACCCCTGGGATAGAATAAAACAGTTGCGAAGTCCTGGTATCATCCCACAGACAGGAGAGCTCTACAGAGAAGTTTGGTGACTCATCCTCCTGGCTATGCACCCAGTGAACAAACTGGAGAAATAAGAGCTGAGTGTTGGTCCTGCACGCTTCTCATGACACCGTGGTACAAATGTGCCCACACGTTTTGGAAAGTAAGTCCCGTATTGGCATGTGTTTGTTGTTGGGAGTGGGATGAGGAGGCTGGAGTGACAATAAAGAGCTAATCACCCAAGAGATGGGAGCAATTACTCTAAAAGCTTTATCATAGTAAAAAGCTGGAAAAATTATTAAAACACGTTGAACTATATAACAAGTGTCACAGTGGTTAAGTGAAAATCTTTCCAGGAAGCTCTTCTTGAGTGTTCCACATAGTGACTTTTGGGCATTTACTAACGTGTACCAGTGTTGACACCTTTTTAATATAACCACGGAACTGCCATAGAGACAGTTCTACTGTTGCTCACCCAGTGCCCAAAAGGAGCAGCAGCAGACAACAGGTATCCAATGCCATCTTATCTCTGCTCTCTTTAGCAAAATAACCAAATGCAAATCACTGTTTTTCATTTCCATACTTAGCACCAAAAAGAAGAAGTAAAGGAGGCTGCCGCCTAAAGCTGCTTGCCCCTTGGAGTTCAAACAGTGGGGCCAGAGAATTTCCACACATAGAGTGTGTGCTGCTAGGCCGACCTTAGATGCTCATTTTTAAAATGAAACAAAACACATGAGTAATTTTTAGAATACTAGCAGACTGCAGCCTACACTGATTATGAAACAATTTGTTCCTAAAACATGAATGTCCAGGTGTTTTTCCTACTATACTGGAAAATGAGTCATGTATCATTGTAGCTAGAGCTTAGAGGTCAAACACCATCAAGTGTAAATCGAATCTTATCCCATTATCTCAGACAGTTCCAACATTTCGAACTCCCAGATCACTAAAATACCCAACCCCCTCCTACTATATGTTCTGCCCCTCAAGATTCACTGCATTCATTGTTAAAAAGTAGCTCATGGTTTATGAAATTTAGAATACAGTAGGATCAAATTTAATTACTTCAAATGATTTTTAAGCCAATACTCTGTACCCTCTTAGTGAGATGTTTCAAAAATAAAAATCGTAAATTTTGCACTTACTAAATTGATTGATAAATGTAGAATCAAACAAGTAGGTAAATATTGATTTGTTCAAAACCAAAGTTCTCCCCATGGGAAAAGGAAGATACAAATATGGAACAGCGGAGGGTGAGGAAGATGAATGTTAGATTTGAAAGGAAAGTATCAGAAGGAACTCATGATATGTAGAAAATGCATTTCCTGGCTCTGTTCCCTGAAAGAGCCTAGAAATAAAGACACCTTAGTTGCACCCATATCTTGATTTCAAAGTACCATTCCCAAGAAAAGAAAGTAGGCTCCTCCCCTGGAGAAACAGCCAATTCCCAGTCTGCAACAGGCAAAGTGTATGATACCCTAGAACACCTCATACAGCAAAAAGCAAGAAAGTGCTCACATTGACAGGCACAGGTCAAGATGACCCACCAAGAAGCTTACAGGTCTTGCTGACCAAATGTGGGACCATTACAGTAACTTAAATGGAATGTTTAAAAAGAATCGATGAGCCCACATTGATATTCATAAAAAGCGGGTAGAGGGAGGAAAAAAAAGTGTTTCTTTGCAAGAGTGCCAGCTAATAATGTAGATGGAAAACTAGATTGCGAAAGTCTCAATTTGCAGCCACCAGTGTAATACAATGGATTCCGACGAGGATTATCAATGAATGCTAAAGCCATCAAGTGAACAGGACATCCAAATGGTAATGGGCTCCAAGTATCTCCTCCCAGATTACTTGCTTATGAAAAAGATATTCTTAAAATGAAAAGATCTGCCAGAAACCAAATGATCACACTTGTATTGACAACACTGCGACAATAATTTTATGTGCTTCCCGATGTAATGCAATGAACGAGATACCACAGCCTACATAAGGAGTCTTCTGCCAAAATGTTTATCCTGAACCGACTCATGAGAAACAGAGAAATACAGCCAGCCTTCCACAAGCGAACTCGCCTGCTTTTCAAGGTCAATTTCATTTTTTTCCAAAACGGTGGGAGATTTGTTCCAGAGTAAAGACGACTACAGACATGACAACCAAGTGTTATGGGTTTGGATCCTGGGTTTTAAAAAAAGAATAAGATTAGCTTTAAAGGATATTTGGGGGGAAATTGAGAATCAAGTTTGAATATGTACTATACATTAGACAATTCTGTATCAGTGTCAATAAATTCCTTTGGTGTGATAATTATATTGTGATCACGTAGGAAATGTCCTTATGTTTTAAGAGAGACATGCGGTAATAGTAATGGGTGAAGTCATGGGTGACACAATTCTTTCAAAGGAAAAGTACCTGGAGAAATATGGCAAAGTAACAATTGTTGAATACAGGAAAAGGATATATGATTTCATTGTACTGTACTTTCACTTTTTCTGTAAACTTGGAAATTTTCAAAATAAAAAAATTGGAATTTAAAAAAAAGAAACAGCTTACGGATACCAGGACAGTGCATTTGGGGGCTTTAGCAAAGTGGGGCATCCTGACCTCAATTTTAACCAAACCCAGTGAAAAACCAGAAGTGGTTGTAGAACTGAAGAATCAAGATGAGATGACAAACTCCTAAACCTCCACTTCCTATTAACTTCGAAATGTGGATGGCAAGCGGTATGAAGGTGTTGGTAAATGAGTTCTAACGTACCTTAATCTATTTTATCAGCAAAAGACATAATATGATGATAAAAGGCTAACATGTTTCCCTTCCTCTAAATATAATTCCATTGTGGGGATGGTGGGGCTGGCAGAGGAAGATTACTTTAAAAGTGAATACAAAAAATAGTTACTACACTGACTTATTTTGAAAAGTTAGCAAAATGATGAAACTGGATATTTTCTCATCTAAATCTAATACACATTTATAATTAGATATATACAATTAGACTAGAGCCCTGATTGTTTTAAAGTCTCCTAAACCGAGAAAAACATCATCGCCAGTGTAGTGTTTTATCTTTAAACAAAAAATCTTTCCCACCTGGATTTTTTTCCTTGAGCTTATTTTCTAATGATAGACATTGAATCAGCCCACATTGTTGATTCCATGGTCAGTACATAAAATGCTCCACTAAATATTCAGCATTCTCTGGCTTCATAGCGCTCAAAAATATGGTTGCATCTCAAATGCTGCTGGTAGACTCTGCAGAACTAAACACAGTACTGGAATTTTTTATACAGCCATTAAACTTGAAAAAGTATTTTTATTCAAATGGTTGTCAGTTTATTTTAGATTGTGAAATCCACTGCCCCGTTTCCACCACTTTCCTCTGAAATCACAAACAAATGCAGTGAAGCTAATGACTACATGGCGGGATAATCACTCAGATTTTTTTAATCTCCCTTTAGACATTATATTAACATTCATATTGCAAGGCATTCCATTCACAAATATTACAATTTGATAAAAAACTTCACACACATACCCCCAAAAGTCTGTACCAGATTCGGTCACTTTACTAAATCATTAAAATAATAAAAGTAATGAAAACATTATCATAATTCTTTTAAAGCAATAAAGGTCTGAGGCACTCTGGGAAAGATGTTCTCGTATAGCATGTCAGTGGTATCAAATTATCTTACAAGAAACTCACCAGATACCCAGTAATCAAGTATACGCTAATGACAATGACCTTGATCTGTCTTCACTGGATCCACTCCCATGTGGACTGAACTAAAGGAACACAGATATTGGGCAGCTGAGGTCATTTTTAATGAGGTTCGATGTAAAGGTGAAGTGTGTTTTCAGCACACCAAGGAGAGCTGCATCCCTACTGCAAGGGAACAGTCTAGTCTTCAAAGAAGTTCCTTTCTTATCACAACAAGGTTTACTAAATGTTGGGATCTAACAGCCCACCTAATAATGTACTCTGCTCACTGCTGGAGAGATTTCAGAACCATTTTCCTCATCAGCTTCTACAGTGCAACAAATGCTGCTGGTAGACTCTGCAGAACTAAACACAGTACTGGAATTTTTGACTACACCCCTCTCTGAGTATCTCCAAGGTATGCCCTTGAAATAGAGTGGAAGAAAGGGATCTTTTCTCTCCCATTTCGACCAAATAGAGGTCTGAAATGACAATGTATTACAAAATTCTCATGCTTTGTAACAGCCAGCTACTACTTGGAGCATGGCTATTTTTGCCATTAACTAGATTTAAAACAACCTAATGACGTTTTTCCAAAGTGAATTTTGCCACATCCATTCACTGACACAGAGTCTATCTACACTGAAAAGTCTCACTGACTGAGTGCTTCCTTACACACAACTACAAGCGTAAATAATTAGCATGGGGGAGAAGGGAGGCCAATTCCCAACTGGGAATTAAATCACTGCAAACTATGGGTCCATTTATGACAGCATATAATCCTGTCTGAGCAGAATCAACACAAACCCCAGGTCACATAGTGTTCAGTAATTATATATATGGAATTTAAAATGTATACATATATATTTCCATACATACATAATAAAAAGTCTGAAGCAACATATGTTGTTAAAGTTTCAAGGATTCTCACCTTCAACATTCATCTGGAAAGCAGCTGGCTCTTGATGGCCCAGGTGTGGCAGTGATAAAAGCAACTAGAAGCAGGTTTAAGTAAAAGTGCTCAAAGGGCAAATGAGAAAATGGGTGCAGACATTTTTGCGGGGGACAGGGGAGCACTGAAAGGAGTTCAGAAATGTTTCCTTTAATCTTCTTGGCTTTTTCAAACCCAAGACAAGTTCTTGAGGACACATGTCAAATGCTGTCGTCCTTCCTTATCTCTAGTCAAAAACAAAACAAGTAATAAAAAACTTCCTCTTCCATTCTGTACTCTCAATAAAATGTGTAAGTACAGCCAGAAGGTATTACTGAGATGTGCCATCTCCAGAGAAATTAAAATTGGGACATGAAGTGAGGCCGCGCGCTGTCCAGTCGCCGGGTTAGGATTTCACAACCAGTGTCCGTGACCAGCAGCGTGTGCTCGAACTGAGCTGACCGCTTCCCGTCTCTCGTCACCGCAGTCCAACCATCTGGCCAGGTTTCATCCTGCCATCCGCCTTCAACAAAAACAATTTCTTAAATCCATCACTCAGTTTTCTAAATCAGTGCTAGGTAAGTGTATTTGCTTGTACTCCTATATCCTTAGATATCACAGAAAACCAATTAGAAAATTCCCTATTAAGATTCTTATTTATACTTCAACTGTTTCCACTAAAGCCTTTCCAACTTCATTTTGGTCTTTAGTTCAATGAAGTAATGATATGATATTTAAATTTACGTCAGGTGTGTTATAACTTCACATTTTTTGTACTTCCCAAATATCAAATAAAGATGCTATCTCCAAAATAAGGGCACTGGATTTCATTTTAGAAAATATATTGAAGCTACTCATCACAAAACTACAAGTAAAAAAAAACTGAATGAATGAATGTAGTTCTTTCCTGGTATAACTCTGGCATCTGACCAGATAAAACGATAACCAATTTATATTGCTAAGGAAATAATATAACTTTTTAGGCTTTTATTACAGCATTTAATTCCTGATATAACTGTAAAATGGCAGGCACACAGATGGTGAGAACAGATTATACTGTGAAATTTTTGTACACCACATGCCTGTCACCAAAACAGGACAAAGAGAAAGAAACAGGGATTGGCTAGAGAATAAAGAAATCATGAGACAGAATGGGACAGAGAGGGATTGAAACTAGAGAAAGGAAATGAAGGGACAGTGAAACAAGCTGGGGAACAATGAAAAAACAATGCCACACTAGAGAAAGAGAGAAGGAGGGTAGGGGAGGCAAAGGGGAAATAAGAACCTTATGCAATTCTGGATACTACTACTATAAAAGTACGTGTTTACAGACTTCGTCTCCAAATTACATGTCAAAAACTCAATACATTCTTCATTTTAGTAATCTTTATCGAAGATTGGATCTCACTGTCTCAGACAAATTCCAGAACATAAACTCTGCACTAAAGTAACCTACTTTTGCAAAATTAAATCCCAGTTTAAAAAGAAAATATGAAGTAGCTTAAAGAAAGTTAACTCATGCTTTGTCAAACACCTAAAGATGAGTAAATGGTTATTTTTCAATGCAGTGAATGACCTTTTCACAAATGGATTTCAGACATAATACTTTGATTTTATTGTGATCTACTAAAACAGGTTATTAATATCAAGACAAATATATTTGGCTGCTATTCTGAGGAAATTCAAATTCCTCTTTGGATGTGAGACTTTGTAACTGGGATTTAGCCTACCTGAATTACACTGAAATATATCAGTGTTACAATTTGCTGATTATATGAACAGGATCTATAGAAAATTATTTGCTTACCACTGTAAATATCACATTATGTCTTACCACCCAGGTGCCAGTTGATGAAAATAGGTATGTAAACAAAAAAACACTTTCTTCTCACTGTCTTGCCTTTCTCTACTAATATTGTTTACTGCCCTTGCAATTGGTTGCACATGATAAGAACTTTATTCTATGAGGACAACAAAAACAATATCTTACAAGACACTGTATGTTAATATAAATCATCTCACTTAATTCTTTTTTTTTTGGCCTCCCCTTTCTTGTGCCTCTCCTCCTCCTCCAGTTCAAGCCGTTGTTTCTCAGTCTAGTCGTGTAGGACACAGCTCCCTGGCCCATGCTAGTATTAGGAGCCTTGTGCTCCCCCTGGCTGAGGCAGTCGGTTGCTGGTGGCTCACAGCAGCTCACGGTAGCCCACGGCAGCACTCAGCAGCCCATAGCAGCTCACACCGATCTCTGGCTGCTCACAGCAGCCCAGCTCCAGGGAGAACCATTGTTCACAATCTTAGCTATAGAGGGTGCAGCTCACCAACCCATGTGGGAATCAAATCGGCAACCCTGGCGTTAGGAGCACAGTACTCCAACCACCTGAACCACCGGGCCAGCCCATCTCACTTAATTCTTAGAGCAGCCCCAGGGAGTGGGCAGGATAAAGATTTTACAAAAGATCAGGTTAAGAAGGCTGCGCACTGTCCAGTCGCCAGGTTAGGATTTCACAGCCAGGGTCCAAGACCAGCAGAGTGAGCTTCAACTGAGCAGACCGCTCAGTTCAGATTAGTAGTCGGCAGCCTCTAAAACAACCTTCAATGCTCCCCTCCTCCCCCTGAGTGTGGACTGGACTCACTTCTAAGGAACAGAATCTGGTAGAAGTGACCAACTGTCACTCTCAAGATTAGGTTATAAAAATGACTGGAAAGATCCAGAGAGTTATCCATTAACACGGCGCCCAGGACACAGTACCTACTAATACTGCCTTACTCTGCAGCCCCTAATCTCAACAAAGAACTAACAGAAAAGGAAGGGAAGGCTTCATGAAGCAGGCTCCAGTTGTCACTCTGACATCTCAGTGAAGGGCTCTAATCGTGACACAGAGTCTATCATCATTGCCACTTGCCTGTCACAAAGAGTGAGAACTGTGCTGTGCTTTCTCCACAACAGTTGCATGATGTCACCTGACAACATGAGTGCAGACCCTGAAGAGGCAGAACAGCTCAGGATGTTAGAGTCCAACGAACTGTCCCATGTAACTAGCTCAGTGACTATAGGCAAGTTACTTAACCTCTTCAAGGATCAGTCTGCTCTTCGGTATAATGGGGCAGCACCTACCTCATAAGTTGGGGAGAATTAAATCATGAAACTGTGCCTCAAATTGAGTGGCTCTACTTTTTCCCTCCTCCCCACCCTCCCAACCTACCCCCCAAGCAAGAATTTCTACACATGCTTGATGGAGGCTCCTAATTATTACAATGCTCCCTTTGACACAATCTACATGGAAAGGGACCAGGATTCAAGTACTTCGGCATCTACTGACAGCAGGAGAATTACCATGTAGAAAGTACTGCATTCTTGCCAACCCTCACAATTTTCAGTTCTCTACATGATACTGAATCAAGTTTGAGATGGGACAGGCAGAGGAAATAAAGCAAAAAGAAATTAAGTGATGCAGACTACCAATCTGATCATGAGTAACAACAAGTAAATAAAAATTCAATTAAAGAATATTACAGCATCCTAGTTTCTCACCTTCACAAATCATTGGCTCAATTGTAAATACATGGCCCGCCTTCATCACTCCAACTGCTTTATTTTCTGAAATTAAAGGAAAAAAAATCTCAAAACATAGGAAAAAAAACCCAACAGTGGATTGTTGAACAGCTCAATGGAAAGAGTACACAACTTATATTCCCATCAGTGATTCTTATATTAATTACTTTATCCTCTCCTGATTCTATTTACTTAAATAATTCAACAGACAGGTATTCTACTGATAACCACCTACTTTCGGGCAAATACTGTCCTAGGCATATTTCATCCTGCCTATGTTTTCTTTAGGAAAATACAGGAATATCCGTAGGCTAGATTTCGTGGTTATCACTTCTACAAAAGAAAAAGTGCCACCATTTATGTTACAATAGGATTAGAATTGCAATCATGGAACCAAGCAAAGTACCATTACTCATCCAGGTATAACAGTTTAAAGGAGAACAACAGGTGTTTCAAATTATGCCAGAAGTCTCCAACCTCTTGGGTGGTTGGGGGTGGGGTGTGTGTGGATGTGGGGTGAGGGAAGGGACACGGCCCACAGAAACAATTGCCGATTTTCATTAAGTTTTATATATTGTCTTCTTTTTCTTATCTCCAAAGGGGAACTACTTATTAACCTCTTAAATGCTGACAAAACTATTCCTTTTTATTTGAAAACAGCAATTCCATTTCTCCCTCCAAATACTTTTTTAGCTTTTGTCCAAGTTCACTTATGAGAGAATTTTTCAGAACCATCATGAGAAATATAACCATGAATTAAAGTGTCCAGGCCTGCCATTCCACCCCCAAAAAAGGCCAAAATTTTAAAATAGGGGTAGGTCTCTTTAGATAAACTTAGACAAAAATGGAGAGCCAGTTTAAATTTCAAATTAGAAAAACAAGAACTGTTAAGAACCCCAGTAAAAGAATGCCTGCATTTACTCGGCCTGACCAGCAGAGGGCAAAAGCACTATCTTTCAGGGTTTCTTGGTCAGATTGCCAGTTTTCATGATGGCGACATCGGTAATGAATGACACGTGTCCACTGAGGCTGAATCTTCTAAACGCCATGCTTGCTAGGTATAGTCTAATCTCACACACATGTTTATACATCCTTCCTTGTGAATACCTATCATGCTGCATTCCACCTCCTTAGGTATTGCTAAAATACACTTATTGCAAATTCCAAATTTGGAGTTTCTAACTTGTTATAAAATCTGAAATTATTTCTAATTTCATGAATTTTCTCTCCAAGTGACAAGAATTTACTATATATACACCATCAGCCCAGTTCTCTGTGGATATCAACAACAACAAAAAAATGTCAAGAGTGTCAGTGTGGTGTCATGCAAAGAAAAAAGGAGAGAGAAACCTAGAGCTGTGCCGTCTAATAAAGCAGCACTGGATGCAGGTGGCTACTCAGCACTTGAAAAGTGGCTGGTCATATAAAAATATGCCGATTTCAAAGACAAAAAAACATGTGATATAGTTCAATAACTTTTACATTCACTAATGTAGAAATTGTCAGTTTGAATTTAACAGATTAAATAAAATACACTATTAAAATCAATTTCAGCTATTGCTGTTTACTTTCACTAGAAATTTTTAAATTATGTATGTGTCTCATATGTTCTGTTGGGCAGCATTGACACAGAGAATCAAAGTGCCACTCCTGTTTCTGCCACTGATTCATTATTCAAGAAAAGTTACAACTCCCACACATCGACTCATGGTTTCAGTTTCTCAACAGATTTCAACCAACACACATTATCTGAGTAGTCACTACACTATTGCAGACACTATGCTAAGTACTTTAAAACAATTTAAAATTTAAAAAATTTTACGTGTTCTATCATCTACCTCACAAAATTATTGTAATATGCATTCTAAATGTGGGGTATTATCATCAGTACTTCCCAACCATTAATAACTTAAATAAGGAAGCAAATGAACTCTCATTTAAGAAGGACTTACTTCTCTTGCATACAAAGGGGTGGGGGGAAGTTACACAACAATTTCCTGGTTCCACCCTCCCCTCCATTGGTTAGGAATATGGAGTTACAAGCCAAAGAAGAGATCATTTACATTTCAAAAGGCCTCTGCTCCACAAAGACTCAGCTTCCTTTAACACTTCTCCAAAGTGATCACAACATATCCTGGTTTATACAAACGCAGTATACACTTGACTGTTCATAAATATATCAAATGTGTGAAATGAAGTACACCTACTGGTCCTTGCTTCTTTTTTCAGAATTGTTTTTTTATTTCTAGTTAAATAGTTTAAAAAGAAATTCAAGTGGCATCTCTCGTACTCGTACATCAGTGACACCATATTCAGCTGACACCATCATCATTGATGCATATCCCCTTCTCCCTCACATTCTACCTTCTTCAAACAGTCTCTCTTCATGTAATCCATACCTAAACCTGAGTTTGTCACCTCTGAAAGGTCACATTTTTCATTCCCTCACTGTACACACTCTTTTTACTTACACACACGCACGCACGCACCATGCATGCACACCACTGTAATCAGAATAGCTACTTCCATTCTGTTAAAGGAAATGCACATCAGGTGATCACAGAGATTACCAGCAAGGAATGAAGTCAACTACTAATTTTCTGTTGCTAGTGAGACAGGTTAGTTAGTATGACTGCTAGGTGACAGGGGGGCCCATGATGGAATAAACAAAAAAGCAGCCATATCCTGAAACTCCAGGTTCTGGAAAGTCTCCTTCACTCCAGGACAGAGACATGAGAATACACCTTGAGGTTAATAAATTATCTCAAATCCCTGTTGGCTGGACAAAGGAGCAGATCTGATAGATAGGAATGGGTTGGTTCATTAATCCCTTCAGGACAAACCTAACAGACAAATTCCATTAGAAGGCTCCAGCCCCCTTCCCCAAACAGGCAGGGGAAGGTATAAAAGTAAGAGCTTTTGTCTCAGTCACTGGGCTTCCCAGTTTCGGGTAACCCTCCTGCTTGGGAGCTGCAACCTCTTCTCCTGCCTCTAATAAACTATCTTTCTTTACAACTCTGCCTCTCCTGGGTCCGTGTGTCCATTCTTTGGCTTCACGAGACATGATCTGGGCCCACACCCAGAAACTCGACAGATCCAACATCATTTACATCATTTGGGGACTGGGAGAAAAATATTCCTCCTTCACTAGCTTTTATTTTAGGCACAACTCACAGCTTAAATAAAAAGAATTATGTGGTCTGCTAATAAATGCTTATTGATCTATGTCAGATACTGTGACTTCTCCAGCTCCTAATGGAGAGGTTTTTCATTTCCCTTTTCCTTCACAACTATTGACATGTAGGGTTTTACTACCTCATACCTGGACCACTGCAGCAGTGCATTGGCTGACCAGCCACACCAGCTCGCACCTCTAATATACTGCAGACCCCCTGCTAAATTTCTTCCCAAAACAGCAACTTCACCTTGCCATTCCTCTGCCCAAGAATGTTTCTGCAAATCCCACAAATTAAGTCAAATATTCCAGGTCTGGCACTGCCCATTACTAGTTCTTCACACATAACACTCAGCCAAGCTTCTATTGTGTGTCTGTTCAATCTCAACCAGAAGTTTCCCCTCCACGTGGAATGCTCTTCCTCATCTTCTCCACCAAACCAAATCTCAATCATTCTTTATTTCTCTCACAGGACGGAGCGCCAAATTGTTTCGGTCCTTACTAGACAGCAATATGTACAGGAGACAAATATATGGTGATGGAAGGAGAACTGATTCTGGGTGGTGAACACAAAACGGGATTTATGGATGATGTAATACAGAATTGTACTCCTGAAATCTATGTAACTTTACTAATAATTGTCACTCCAATAAACTTTAATTTAAAAAAAAGTACAGGAGAAAAGACTGACTATGGAAAGCCAGACAGAACCCAGGTACCAATCCTCACCTTGGCATTTATTTACTAGTCTGCGTGAACTTGAATAAATAAATAACTTCTCTAAACACAGAAACTGCTTTTAAAAACAGGGCTAAGAAATTATTCATAGAGTTGTGATGATCAAATGAGATGATGTATATCATCGTTGTCCCTCCAAAAGTAAGTTAACATTAAGTGCTTTCCATGTATTAACTCAATCCTAAGAACAGTTCTAGGGTAGGTGCCATTCCCTACTACTGGACAGAGAACATTAAGCACAGATACATGACAGCGTCCATTTAGCAGTGGCTCATATATATTTGTGAAATTCCTTCTTAGGTCACTTATTGTGGACAGCTTTCATTTCTAGCAGTGAGTAACAAGACTTATTCCTGCATGTTTTATCTCTCCAAGAGAAAAGGTTTCCGGAAGACACTGATTGTCGGAAGACACTGATTGTCGTACACTTCCTTTGTTATTCTATCCAACAGCACTCAACTTGAGGAAAGGTACTTTGCCTATTCCCCACAAATAGTACAGTATCTGACATACGCTAAGTTCTCAAATGAAATGAAGCTGAACCAATTTCATTTAAGGAATCAGAATAGTGACGGCTAGACATGTGGTACAGGTTGTTGGTTCACAAAAATCAGTTTACTTTTTTCCCAGAGTACTCAGCTAGATGACATTTCCCAAACTCCCTTGCAGTTAGTATAGCCATGTGACTGAATTCCTGCCAGTGAAAAGGAAAGGTAGTGATTATGCTGATTCCAGGCTGGCCCATTAAAACCTCCCAAGCATACCCATGCTTCTCTCCTTCCTCCCCAATATCTACAGATTAGAAGGGCAACTCCCAAAGTGACCTTGAAAGCTATAGGTTGAATATGACAAAGCCTGGAATACAGAATAACTGCCCCATGATCCCACAAAGACCAAACATACGTGCTTTGTGGACTGTTATGTAAGCAAGATGAACATATGAACATGTATTATGTTAGAGCAAATATACACTTGCGGGGGTCTATTTATAACAGCCAATATATTACTGTAATAAATATAAAATAGTATGTCCTATTAAATGTCTGAATAAATATTTGTTAAATAAATGGTTGGCAAATACCAAATCTTGGGACAGTACTTACTGGCATAGTGGGGTACATTGGGGGCTGTATGAAAAAGCTTGTGAATTCCATGCCCACAGTAGCTTCGAACAACTGAAAAGCCATTTGCTTGGGCATGCTTCTGAATAATGTTTCCCAGTTCTCTGTAACGAACGCCAGGTTTCACTGAAAGGAAAGGAGAAGACTTGTGACAAAAAGTAGTAACAACATTTACTAAGCAATTGCTACCTATGTGCCAGGAAGTTTTCTGAATGCTTATATGCCCACCTGCTGAAACTTCCAGGTGAGAAACTGAAGCCCAGAAAGGCAACACTACCAGTAAATGGCAAAGCTGACACTCTAACTCGTAGAACCTGTGCTTCCTTTGACGTGGAAAAGGAGGACACATGCGCAGTGCTAAGGGGCTGGGGGAGGCACCTCTGGCTTCCTACATAAACGAGAATGGAAAGCACACTCCTCTTCCTTTCTTTCCCTAAGGTCAAGTGTGCTACATTCCATTAAAGGGAACAGAAGAGGTAAGAGGAAAAAACACCAGGAGAGAAAGGAATGTCCAAAAAGTAACCTAACTTGTTCTGAGTTTCAGTCTGGTCAACTTCTCAAACAATTACTTCCCCTGGGCTTCTTTATCCCCGTAAAAGTGGTTCTCAAGTTATTCATAGCTGCCTCTGCAGAAGCTCCTGGTCCTGGGGGTAGGGTACAGAAAGGTACCTCTCACTATATTTTTGATACCCTTTAATTTTTATGACATTTACTTCTGTTTCAATAAAAACCAAAACAGAAGAAGTGGTTTTCATCGCTGTTCTGGCTCTCCTAGCACTGGGACCCCAGGAGCAGGGCCCTGCCAGACCCGGGGAAATACAGCCATGGTTCTCAGCGGCCTCCGACTGCCACCAGTCTCCTACTCTGCCTGATTTCCAACCTTAGGTTTGGGTACAACATATCTTCTCCAGCCAATCCATTTCTGGACAAACAGCTCAAAGAATCACTTTAATTAACATTTTCTTGCTCTTAACCAGATATTCCAGCTTGACTTTTTTTTTTTTTTGGGGGGGGGAGGTTAATGGTTTTGAGGAGCCACGTTGACATTCACAACGATTTTCTTGCATCCCCACCCAAACCTTCCTATCAGCTCCAGTCAGTGGAGAGAAAAGCAAAATCTGAAGCCATGTTGCACCGTATACAATAAAGAAAATCCCTCTTCAGTAATGAGGAAGGATGAGAGGGGAGAGTTCCTCCCCAATTCTCAAACCAGCGGCAATTCTGGTCCCAAGGGTGCACTCTAACACCTGGAGCTAGTTTTGGCTGCCACAGCTAGGAGTGGTGGTACAGTTGGCATCTAGTGGGGAGAGAGCGGGAACGCTGCTGAGCGTCCCACAGTGCATAGAAAGAAAGGCCCCTACAATGAAGAACGAGCTGATTCAAAGTGCCATGAACGTGTAAGCCGAGAAGCCCTATTCTAGAAGGCTAATTTCAACAACTGGTCAAGCTCTGCGTGTTCTGCACCATGTCAGGCAGCCAAAGTAGTGGGAAGTGGGGGGCAGGAATGAAACTACAAAGCTGTTAATAACACTTTCCAGAGATTAAGCAGCTTTTGTTCTTTCCTTGCTAACTGTAATGAAGACGTTGGTTTCTGATCGTTTCTTGGCAAGTTTTATTCCTGTTTCTTTGTAAAACAACATTCCAGCTGTCTGGTTATTTCAATCAACTCAGAAAGAAGCAAAAAGGATATAAACATTGAACACATCATCTGGCAGAAACCCTAAAAATTATTTAAAACTAAGGCTTCCACAAATGAGAAACGAAACCCTGACATTCTCATCACACAATACCAACCACTGGGAATATTAAAGTTTGCAAACAATCAACTCAGTGAAAAATAAGTAAAAAGAAACCTCACATATTGATACATGAAAACATCGCATGCTTTCATTTTCATTCCTCCAACTTCATTAAATTAGTAAAAATTTCCATCATCTCTCATGCAAGTTAAATGAACTAAAAACAATAAAAGTAATGGCTCTAACTTATTAGCAATAACTGTATGTTTGTTGAAGAATCCTGTCCTGTCCAATATTTTATTGATGATAGGTGGACTCTTTTTTTTGGCAATCATTTGGCCCATCCTCCGGAAGGGATTCCAAATCATCCTTAAACCATTACTGTTAAAACCCAAACCTAACTCAGGTCGGGGAGAGCAAAGCCGGCCGGGACAAAGAGCACATGTGCATGACGAGTCCTCAGAGGCCCATCAACACACAGCAGCTGAGGCTCACCTGCATCGATGGCTTGCATCAGGCACTCATACGTGGTCTGAACCAGTTTCCGTGCTCCCTCATCCACATCTCCAACAAAAAACGTCTCATTCAGGTCCCCATGATAACCATTGCGATAAAGAGTAATGTCCACTGCAAAAAAATGTGCAAATATAAAGACCAAGTTTGTTTGTATTTCAAAATTTAAGTCCCGTATCTCCAACATGACAGCATCAAACAGTTTAACAAGAAAGATAACTTCCACATTCTCAAATTAAGACACCAATGGATACACAGTTATTTCCAGACACGCCTATCTACAATGTAACTAAACTCACTGTGGAGGACAGGGACATGGTCATGCAGTATAAGCCAGACAGTGGGCTTTTATACTCTTATAGTAGTAATTAGATCACTTGTGGCAGAAGTAAAACGCGTCCGGGATACATTCATGCAAGATCAATAACCTACGTTAATAACATTACATGGAGGACTTTGCTACATCTGACATACTGCTTTAACTTACTATCTTCAACGAGTTTTTCCTCCTCCTAGTGAATCAATAAATAGAAAAACTCCCACTATTCTACACTTATTTTTTAAAAACTCATTTGTCTTTCACTTATTTGTGAATATTCATCCTTTTTTTGCCCCCATGCTGAAGAATACACCATTATAATACACTAAATGGATATTAAAGAGTACATGAAATGAGTATTTTTAAACCATGAATTTTCAATCAAACTACAATATCGCAGTACAGGTGTCTTGGCTTTAGCACAACACATTACATTCCTGAAAAACCTCATGCATTATGCATGTAATAAAATAAAACAGGGTTTATATAAAAAACAAGGTTGGGAAGACCCCTCCAAATCTATGGCACTTTATGCAGCTAGATACCCTACCTAAAACAGTAACAATCCAAATAAAAACAGTGTCTCCACTACCATTCACAGCCAGCATCAAGGTCAGTACACTCCCTGCAGCCTTGAACACTTGGGCTCACGCTTCTTTGTTGGATATGTAGGTCCTGATTACTAAAGAGACCAAGTTCAGCAATATGAAAACTACCATCTAGGGGAGCCACCTTCATCAGTTTTTTTTAATCACAGAGGAAAATGTCTGGACAGCATCTTCCTCTGCACTTGCAGCTTCCCAAGATAGCTTAACATAGTGGTCCTTAAAGCGGTTTTATGAACTCCCTACATAAAGAAAGGCACTTCTGCTGAATTTTCACCTTTCTTAAGGTCTTCATATATTACTAAGGATTTCTCTTTATCTATCAAAAAGCCTGCCCTGATATCTTCAAAACCATTAACAAATACTGTAAATAACGCTGCAATGAACAGAAGGGTGCCTATACCTTTTCGAATTAGTATTCTCGTTTTCTTGAATAAATACCCAGAAGTGGAATTGCTGCATTATTTACAATAGCCAAGATACAGAAGCAACCTAAGTGTCCATAGATAGATGATGAATGGATAAAGAACATGTGGTGTGTGTGTGTGTGTGTGTGTGTGCACGCGCACGCACACAATGGATTATGCAATAAAAAAAATAAAATCTTGCCATTTGCGACAATGTGGATGGACCTAGAGGGTATCATGCTAAGTGAAGTAGGTCAGGCAGAGAAAGAAATAACCGTATGGTTTCACCTGTTTACACATGACAGATTACTAGCATACTGGGCTGATCACATTGTAAGGTATGTAAATGTCGAATCCGTATATTGTACAATCGAAACTACTATAACCAGTATAAGACTGTATGTCAACCATATTTAAATAAAATAATTAATTAAAAAGAAAGAAACTGAAAAAAAAAAAAAAACCACTGAAATAAAAAACTCATTAATGGACTAAAAGAAAAAGGAAAAATATACCATTTGCATCAACATTACTTCCACATTTCACTGACATCTTTCCCCTATTCCCCAATCACATACACACCAAACACATCATACTAGAAGTATTTTTAAAGCAGTATCTTAAAACCATAAAAAAGGTTTCCACAGATTTGTTTAAAATTTTAAATATGAAAAAGGGTAAGTTAAAGACAAGAAGCAACTGAAGAAAACACAAGTCTCTATCAGACTCCCAAAACCTTGCTGTTTCTTTGCTCATGGTGACAAAAGTCACTTACATATTTCTTACCGTTAACAATATCACCTTCTTGCAAGGGCCGTCTGTCTGGAATTCCATGGCAGATCACTTCATTCACTGAAGTACAACAAGACTTTGGGAAATTATAATAATTCAAGGGAGAAGGATAGCAATTTCTGGTGATGCATGCCTACAATAAATTAAAATACAGAGAAAATAATTTGGAACATGTAAAAGAAAAAAATTAATCTGTTTGCAATCAACTGGATTTTAAAATTTGAAAAATGATAAACCATTTGTCATACAGATGCTCCTAATGAAGAATTTGTTTAATATTTTATGTTAGAAATAGCAGTAAATATGATCTGAAACAGTATACAACAGCATTTGTGCCAGTGAAATAGACTGTAGGCAAACCAATATATTGATAATTGCAAAAGAAAAGCAAATTCACATATTACAAATATTTACAAATATATACAAATTGAAGACTCTAGTTTAGAATGAACTACTTCTTATGAAAAATATATTAAAGTAAAATACTATTTAAAGTAAATGTTAGCATGCACTTTTACTGTAATTATAATTTCTTATATAGAAACAAGCCTATATCGCTATATCCCTATGACCAAAAAATGAATACAAGTATAATTAAGAAATGGTAAAGTACTTCCAGGGATATTTTAATCACTACAGTCATGCGGAATAAACAACAAAAGGAACTTCTAAGAAAATGGTCCGGTTTTCCATAACAAGTCTTATTTTACTTAGATGTTTTTATACAGCGGTAGTCATACCATATATAATTTTTCTCTCCACACTGCCACATAGTCTTCAGACTAGTAATTTTTAAATAGTTGCACATAGTACAATTTGTGGAATACGCTATAATTTTATTGACAATTCCACTATTCTTGGAAATTTAAATTGTTTCCTCAATTACAAAACACATTCCTCCTTGCCAATAACTACATGCCTATCACTGTTGCCCTGCTTACAAGATACTTCTGTATTTCTCACAGCAGACTGTCTTGACTGAATGTCAACTCCATCACAAACTAGGTAATCTTGGGCAACTTAACCTCTCCCTGGCCTCAGTTTCCTGATCTATAAAACAGAGATGCTAGTAGCATCTACCCCGTGGAGTAGTTGGGGAGATTAAACGAGTTAGTAAAAGAAGCACACAAAAGCGCACATGGACCATAGGAAGCAGTCAAAATGCAAGTACTGCATACTACGTATTTTATAAAATATGGAATAATCATCAAAAACCACAATTTATAAAACTGTGAATGTAAAGTCTTTATGAACATTACTATGCTCAAGACACACTGTCAAATTGCCTTTCAAAAGAGTTGCCCCAATTTACAATACAGTACCAGCTTCAGCATCCCCACAAAGGCAGTGGATATAAACATCGTTAACATACTTAATAATTTAGTAAATCTTTATGATTTTCATGCGTATGATGACAGAGTGCGTTTGGTTTTCCATGTGACTTATTTTCTAGTTAATAACTATTGGTCTTTTTTTGTGAACAAGCTAATCATATAATGTATGCACTCATCTCTTACAGGGTTTCAAGGTCTCTCCTTGATGGACAGACAATCTTTATAGAAAAGATACCCCTGTATCATATTTACTACAAATATTTATCTGGTTTGTTTACTGCCTTATTATTGTGGATGTGAAAGGGAACATTTTTTCCACTAATCTAGTTTCAGAAGTTGTATTCTTTTTTATTTCCGAATTTGATGTATGTGGTGACATAATTTATTTAAAGCACTAAAAAAATTGTTTATTTTATAAAAGCTAAATTGTTATGAAATGTGAGGTTTCAGAAACAAGATATTTCAAGCTCACCTCAGACCTCAATATTACAGATACTGAAAGATTTGGGAATAATGATTGTTGAATATTTTCTGTATTTGAAACAAAGTAAAATTAGCTTTCAAATAAGCTTAGCCAAGTTGCTTTAGATATTCAGAACTTAGCTTACTTAGAAGTCTAAAACATCTAATAATGTGAAAAAAATTTCAAAGCACAAAGTCCTTACTAAGTGTACGGCGTGATCTATTTCTTCAGTAGTTACACCCGGTTTAATCATCCCTGCAGCAATGTCCAGTACTTCTCTAGCCAGCTGTAAAAAAAAACGAAACAAAAAACTTAAAACATTCTAGAAGAAATGAAATTTTTACCTCTTTGTACTATCGTGGATTTTTGTGAGATTTGTAAAACGCATCACATCTTGAATATTATAATTCTGGATTTTCACTTTAAAACCATTTGTATTTCTAACGCCCATCAATAAATGTGTGTATGCGTCTGTACACATATAAATAAAATTGGGCTAACTAGCAAATACCTTAATAAGTAAGTCTGAATGATTTGTATGTGAAAATGTACATCCTATGTGATCTAAACAATAATCAAGTGGTGGAGGCTGAGTCTTGTCATATTTCTGTATCAGGGAAGGGAAAGGAGGGAAATAAAAGAGATGAATGATTTTCCTCAAAGAATCATAGCACGTGACAGAAATATAAATGTCTCCAGATTATCAAAGAAAATTAGCATCAAATCAGTTTTAAGCACTGAATAAAAACTTTAAGGCTGATTTCTAAATGAAAACTATCAATTCTTCAGTTTTTTTCCTTAGAAAAATGTGACCATGTGATTTGACTTAGTAAGTACCAGCCACTACTACCACACTGCATGGGGATTTCACAAAAGGAGTTTTAGCTTAATTTTATACAAGCCTTAATTCTGCTCTACGCTATGATGACTCATGAAAATAAAATGAGAAAATATCACAAAAACCTGGTTTAAAAAAAAAATACATGGGGTAAAACAGACTCTCAATTCAATAGAGATTACCTGCCATTTTAATTTTCAAACAGGCTATTTAAGTAGAAAACAACTGTTACACAGAATTATATACTAAAAAAAGTTTAACGAAAACAGTAAGTATGGCTAGCCTTACAACGTAACATTTTCTTCCCTTTGTCAATCAGCAAATCATTGACTTCATGTCTAATAACTGCTTAAACGTGTCCTACCCAATGAGGGAAAAATTCTTACCCTACATACAAGTCGCATTCCTTCTATATCTTCAGATGAGAGTAATTTAATTTGAGAAGTACCTTTAAGAGCCTGTTCAGATTCGGACATTCCTGGAAAGGAAAATCAGTAAGTAAAACCAAAACGAAAGGAAAGATGTAGTATTAAGTATAATTATCTCCCTGATAATATAATAATAATCAAGTTCACTATTTCATACCACGGCATTTTATAATTTGGGAGGGTCTAGGTCAGATTTTTAAAAAATATATTTTCGACATGAAAAGGAAATTTGCTAAATAAAACTAAAGAATTCTAGAGAACAAATTTCCAGATCTATTAGAAATCAGTCAATACAGAGTACTTATTCTACGACAGGCAGAGTGCTAATAAAATAAAGTCAGTAAGTGATTCACAGTTGAATAGTACCACACAACTGACAAACTGCTTTCATGATCATCATCTCATGATGCAACTATAAACCAACAACTGATAAGTCAATTATACTCATTTTTTATTTTTAACAGGACCCTCAGTCAGTGTTTTCCAAATTGCTATTTGTGACCCGTTAGTGGCCTATGACTAACAATTTTTAAGTAAATAAAAGGAACAGAAAATGTTAGATTACATCATACAGGGCATGGGTAAGTGCTATTATTTATTAATTTACACACACACACACACACACACACACCAATTCATGTTTTAAAATACATTTCTCACTCTAAGTCATAGTCAGTAAAGTTTAAAAAATATTGCCCTAAGAAGCATCACTAATCAAAAAAATTAGCTTAACTCAAATTATTCATGTTTAAAAATATTAAAACTAGTATAATGATTATTTCAAAATCTGACAAAAAGAATATAACAAACTATAAACTAGTATTTTTTAATAAATGGTGATATAAATATCCCAACTAAAATATTAAAACATGATCTAAAATACATGTAATACACCATGACTTGAGACATATTGGAAAGGCAAGGATAATTCAGTATTAACAAATATTGTTGCTATTTGTTACATTTATAACAAATATTGTCATTCAAGAAGGAAAAATAAATGATCATCTAGAAAGATGATTCTGATAACATGGCCAGCTACCACCCCAACATGATAAATATGATTCTCAAGCCAAGAACCCAAATCATGGACAGTCCAGTAAAGCACCATTTAACACTGTTCTAACAGGTTCTAGCAGGTATATTAAACAAAAGAAAGAAAGAAAATATAAAATTAGAAAGAAAAGGACAAAATTCTTATCCATTTCAGATGATTATATATCCCTACAATAAGGGAATACCTAGTAAATGATCAGAAATAAGAATTCAGCAAGTTGGCAGATTATAAGATAAATGTATTAAAATCAATAACTTTCCCCTATATAAACGAACTAGAAAACATCGATGATACTATGTACAAGAATAACTAAAACAGATAAAGTATCCAGGAGTAAACTTAATAAAAGACCTAATGAAGAAAATTTTAAAATACCACGGTAAGACATAAAAGGAGACTTAAATAGAAAAACATACCCTGTTCTTGGATAGGAAGACTCAATATTGTAAAGGTGTCAATTCTTCCAAAATTAGTCTATAAATTTAATACTATCCCAATAAAAAATGGCAACAGGATATTTTTGGGAACCAGACAAACTGATTCCAAATTTCACATGGAAAAACAAACATGCAAGAATAGCCAGGAAAATTCTGAAAAAGAGGAAAGGTGGGGGCAACAAGGCCTACCAAATATTAAAACAACATATAGCTATAATAATTAAGAGTATGGCAATGGCACATGACTAGACAAATCGGTTAAGGAAACAAAACAGAATCCAAAAACAGACTCCAAGACATGTGAAAATTTCATATAATGATATGGGTTGCATTTTAAATCAGTAAAAAAAGGACTGATATTTTAAATAACTAGTGATGTGACAACCAGATATTCTTTGGAGAATAAAATTAAGTTGCATCCATATTTAATTCCTAATACTAAATGAGTTTCAAAGGATCAAAAATTTTATCATACAAAAAAAGAGTGAAACCATAAAAATAGTGGAAGAAAACATGGGCAAACATTTTTATAATCTGTGAACCAGAAAGGTCTTTCTAAATCATTAAACCATAGACACCTGACAGGAAAACACTGAGAAATTTTATTACAGAAGAATGTTGAAAGTCTGTCAAAAATGTAATGCTATAAACAAAGATAAAACGTAAAGTTAAATTGGGAAAAAATGTTTATAGCACATACATCAAAGATTATTTTGATGTATAGAAAGAGCACTTATAAATAAATCAGTATGGAAAAAACTAGTAACCTAATAACTGGGGAAAAAGGCTAAGAATGAACAGACAGTTCAAAAGGAAAGAAAATACAAATGACTTAACATATAAAGATTCTCAACCTTATTCATAATTTAAAAATACAAATTAAAATAATAGCAAAATACTATTTTTCATCTTTCAGATTAGCACAGATCATCAAGTTTGATAGCACTATGACGGCGCAGATATGAAAAAAAAAAAGAGAGACCCAATGTTTTTAATGGAAGTAACAATCGACAAAATCTCTAAAACTTGTTATATCTCTCAAAATAAAAAATACATGAATTCTTTGATCCAGCTATTTCATTTTAGACAATCAACCTACAGAAGCATTCTCACATGTGCACAAACATATAATTGTAAAAATAGTTACTACAGTCAAATTGATAGAAGTGAAAACCTGTAAATAATCTAAACATACATTAGTAGGACCCTAGTTTAATAAATTATGGTACATCTACACAACGAAATACTTCAGACGTTAAAAAGACAGAAGTAGTTTTATACGAGCTTATACGGAATATTTATAAGATATATTAAGGGACTATAACAAGGTAAGTTGTATATAGTTTGTTCCTATTGTATATAATTAGCCGGGGGCAGGAGGTGGGAGAGGGGATGATACGTGTGCACATATAAAATATCTCCAGAAAGTTCTACAAGAAACTGTTAACAGTGGTTCCCTCTGGGGAGTAGGACTTACTTTTCACTGTGTAACATTTTATCCTATTAGAATTTACTTTGTCTATATATATTTTAAAACTACATTCAAGAATATTAAATACAGAGTAATGAAATTACACATCCTCAAGAGCTATCATTCAAAATATCTTTTCCTTCAATGTATTTGAAATAGTGAAGTTTAACTAAATTTTTAAATTATATTTATAAAAATGTAATATGGTTCCCACTTCTTAGAGAACAAAGCAAAGGTACCTTAGTTTAGCAGATTAAACCACATGAAAACACTGACTTTCAACTATTTTTGACATGCAAAATCAATAACTTCCCATAACCCAACTTAATTTAAGTTATGTGTACAGGCCCTACGGTCAGAGACTGCTCCATTACCCTGTGCTGCAAATTACCTATCTTCTCTGTGTGTCTCACTATCATTATCTATAAAATGGAAAAGACAACAGAACCCACCCCAGTAGTAACACATGTAGTAAGAACTTAGCATAGTGCCTGACACGGTTACAAAAAAACAAATATCAAGTACAGAATATCATGATCGTCATTACTATTATCATCATCACTACTATTTCTGTAACTGCTATAGCCCTTTAGAGTCTTTAGTTAGGTATTCATTCATGAGGCCTCCACAAACTGTTTTTATCTATTAATAAATATATATTATTTGATAAAGTGGAGGACATTGTTAAAATCAAAACTATGTTTTAAATCTAGAATTTGATTCAACAATATAAACTACCATACTATGTTGAATGTAGCCTCTGACAACTACATAAACAATGTTTTCAAAAGTGGGTAGATTTCTAATGCAAGGAAACAATCTTTAATTCCCTCAAATGTTCTGTGTTAAAAAAAGAAAAAGTGTATTTATTAGAAATCCAGAACTGAAAAACTTCTACAAAAAAAAAGCACGCCTTTCCTTTGCAGTAGTCATCAGGCTCACAAATTGAAAACTGAAATATCAGTTTAGCAGAACTTACCTAAAGGGTGATCAGCATAATCTGGTCTTTGAATATAACTTGGCACTGGCCTTGTTGGCATCTAAAAACATCAAAGATGTTAGTTAAAACTGAGTCAAATATGAAAGCAGCTTTCATTACTGAAATTTACTAACAAAGGAAATAAAAGTGGGGAAAAAACACTAAAAAGTTCATTCATTTCAATTAAATAAGAAAGTTTTAAACAACATCTTAAATATCGTATCTATTTCACAAAGATTAAGTTGCACTTCCCTAGTGTTAACGCCACCCTCTTTCTTAGGATATATAAGGAAGGGGGAGAGGGGCCAAGGCCATTAGGGATTTAAAGAGTACACGCAGACAACTGGGTGCCCAAGCTGTTCCAAACCAACTGGCAAACCAACAACAATAAAATAATGTCTCTAAGTAAATATACACCAATATGTTCCTGATCATTATCTCTGGGAGGTAGGATTAAAAAGACTTTCTAATATTTGTGCTATTTTTCCACATTTCTAAAATTAAAGATTTAATCCTTTTATAAAAACATCAGTAAAGAGAATTTAAGTATTTAAGGATGACAAATAGATTTCAACTTAAGTGGATTTCTACATTAAGACTCTGAAGCCCATCTGACAGGAACATAGGGGTAGGAGTGGCAGGAAAGCCATATCAAAATTAACCTAGAAACATATCACGTTAAAGAAATTTTTAGAAAATTAGTCATATACACCACCATCGTGCCAGATAAAAAATATCAATTCTACACTTTCTCTTTCAAGACTAAGGAAGTTTTAATCCTGTGATCTTAAATTCTTTCTACTTCATCCATAATTGTCAATTGTCCCTACTAACTTTCAAATAATGTACAATAAAGAGCTAGAATACAAATTTAATCCTGATTATATGATTCATAATTGGAATACAAATTGTAAGTATCATTTTTAGGAAATGGCAACTTCTAAAAATTGGTGTATAAGAATGTTAAATTTTTATTACCTTATTTACTCACCAGTGGATAATGTGGTCTGAGTTTACCAGTATATCGATAACCTGCCCATGGGTCAGTGTTAATATCACCTTCAAGAGTCCAGGAAGACACTTCTCGCTTTGCCTTTTCATCTTCTGTGTGATGGATGGATGGGAGTAAAGAAGAGAGAATGAAATGCTTCATTGGTCAAGCTAATGAGCAGCAGCACATCTGAACTATCACTTGTTTGAACACCACACCGAAGAGCTCAGGCACAAAAATCCAGCAAACTCTCACCCTAAACTAAATCGTAAAGCTACTGCTTTCCTGCTATGTTCACAACCCTATGACTTTTCAAAGATCTAAGTGTCTTGGGAGAAAAAAGCCCAAGATAACCATATTGCATGTTTCTACACAATGTCGACTAGGAACAGCTCACAGAACTCCTTTTCCGAGGTAAATGCTAAATGGAGTCACTATCCAATATCAATTTATAGGAAGCCTGTTTTGAAATGTAAAATCTGAACCTAGGAAAAACTTCCTAAATAAGAGCAGGTATTACAACTAAATTCTGCCCTCTTAGGAAAAGAAGATTCTAAAGAAACCCAAAGCAAATTTAAAGTAAAAAACATTTCCCACTTTAGCTGATGGCTTTCAATTCAATATTTTAAACTGCTTTAATAATGTTGTAAGTATCATTTGCCTTTTTTCAGGAAGAGGGTAAGGGAAGTAGGTAGGAAAAGGCAAAGATAGGGGAGGTAACAATCAGTAGAAAGCTAATGAAAACGCAGTAGAAAATTTAAGAATCACACAAACACATACACATAGCCCTTACCGGATTAGTTATTAATACATAATGTTGTTATATTGAATGCACCTAAGGACCCTTTTCACACAGAAAAGACCTTCTATGGTATCTGATACCAGCAAACTGACTGCATCTCTTAGTTACAGTGTAAAACAAAACCAACCTAAGACCTTAAAGAGCAGGATTTCAAATCCCTCCTAGACCAACGACTATCAACCTATATACCTCCCAATGCACACCCATCTTTTCTGATTACTGTCATGCACGCTATCACAGGTTTCAAAAGTCAGGCTTCAAATAATTTTAGAAGTGTATGAGAAAATAAAACTCATCCTTTAAAAAAATCTATTTAAAACATGAAGTGGGGGAGAAGAGATGGAATCATACCATATTAAGCTAGTGAGGAATGGTGAAATGGGTGAAGGTGGTCAAAAGGTACAAAATTTCAGTTACAGGACAAATAAGTTCTGAGGGATGTAACGTACAGCATGGAGACTAAAGGCAACAACAAAAAGACAACCCAGTAGAATTTCCTCATTTTACAGATGAGGAAACTGAAGCAAGGCAAGTAAAGGAATAGACAAGAGTAAGAATAGAAAATAATAAGAACAGAAAAAGAAAAGCTCTACAGTGCTACTGAATTTTAAATACCTTCCTCCCCTCTGGAGTTCAAGAAAGCCGCTGTGAATGTTAATGTCAATAAGAAAACTGTTTCTCATCCAAGGATAAAAATAGACTCCATTCATTGCCAGTAGGGCCAGACATTATATAAAACAGTTAGAAACGCAGGCCCACTGACGCCTGCTTCAGCTATGAACTGCATCAAATGCTTTTGTCTGAAATACGAACCTCAAGAATAATTTTCACCTGAAACCCAGGGCAGAATAACAATCAAGATGAAGGCTTTTTGCTTTAACACACTCCTGGGGCGGGAGCAAGAAGGAAAAAGGTAAAATCTTTCAAAGCTTCCTGCTGATCTGCATTCTAAGCCTTCCACGATCTATTTTCCAAAGAGAATTGAAAGCAACTTGAACAAATAATATAAGCAAAAAGCTATCTAGATTGAAATATGGCAAGTTCTCTTCTAATGATTTACTTAGGGAAATTCACACTTCAAAAGTCAGTTCATTTACATTTTAGGAGCAATTTGATCTGAGCCCTAAGTGCTAGACACACACTGGACACCTAATAAATCTGAACTGGACTTGTAGGGGGCGGAGGATCGGTAACAAAATTGCATATTACTGGTCTTTCTCAAAAGGCTGTGAAAGCACAGGACATTGTACACAAACACTTGTAAGCTGTCTCTCGAACATCAAGATGCCACAGGGCCAGGTAAGCTGCAGGTAGTGTCAAAGAATACTGGGTATGGTCAAGGTCTGGCCCAAAGCCCATCACATTCAGGCTTTAGCCTTTAAAAGGTTCTGGGCGGGCTGCCCCCTCCAGCTGGCTGACATAAAATAACTACACATGTCTAAGCTTTGCCTAGGACAGGATTTTCTAATCACAATTCTGACTCGGTTCTTCCAGAGAGGACTATTAAATAGCTGTGGAACACTTATATATTATGTACTGTACACATGCAACGACTTCACATGGATTTGTTAATTTAATCCTCACAACAAACTTACAATTTCAGTATTTTGAGGTAAGGTTCAAAGTGAACCATGCTCAAAACACTTTGTGGAACCCGTTCTGAAACACTACATAACACCTTCACTCTGCAAGCCCAAACTCAAGCACACTAGTTTGGAGGGTAGAGGAGTGGCATAAAAGAATTATTTAGAGTTTTGGGTGTGTGTGTGTGTGTGTGTGTGTGTGTGTGTGTGTGTGTTTAATGGAGTTTTTATAGCATATTTTTGGCTACTTACTCAAAAGATGCCCATCAAATGCTTCCACCTCTTATTTTAGGAAATGGGAGACAAAGAAACACGATGACTATCTCAATGATACATAACAAGGATAGACTAATATTGAGATGTGAAGTGCTACAACTTTTACAGATCACACTAAAAGCAAACACTACTACGTACGTACACTCTGGCAGGGACACTATATAGGAAATGTGTGCCCTCCCATCAGCATTATGTGCCTTTAAGGTCTTTCTAATCTATCTGATCTTCTTTACTATGACACACAAAAAATAAATCCTGCCCTTGAGTCATTTATTTAACTCACACTTGAAATTTTCCTCAAGCTTGATCAACTGCTGCAATCAAGAAAACTCCAGGTCCAGATAGTTTCACCAGTGAATTCTACCAAACATTTAAGGGAGAAATAATACCAATTCTATATAATCTCTTCCAGAAAACAGAAGAGGGGGAAACACTTCCCATTTTATTTTATGAGCCCAGGATTACTCTAATGGCAAGACCAGTCAACAATGTTAAAAGCAAATTACAGACCAAAAGCCCACATGAGCAAAGCTATAAATCAGGCATCCTTCAAGATTCACACACAATACATGTTAAAAAGAAAAAAAAAAAAAAGCCTGAGTGTATCACCTTCATGACATAAACTGCTTGATGTATGTTCTCATTATTGTTTCTTAGAATAAGGTGCTGTCTCTTATGATGCCCTGTTCCGTCCTAACCCAACCTTCTTTCTCCCAGCCCCTTCCCCAATACTCTGCTTGCTCTGGAGATCACCCTTCCCCAAACGTTCCCTCCTCTAGGGCTGTCATCCACAGTGGTGCAGTCAGGGTCAATTTATTAGTGTGGGAAAGAAACAGGGCTGGCCGGCTGAGGGCTGTCTCTACCTGACACAGCCTAAAGGGATGAAGAGTATTAGGCTCACCCACTGAAGAAAATCATCCCGAAAGATCCAAGAGGGCACCATACTAAACACTTAGAGGTATAAGTAAAACCAAAATAACCTCCATTCAATGCAGTAATAATAACGTTCTTTTTATTAGGGTACATTACCTATTTAACTCTCTTGTAGGCCATACTGAAATAACTCTACCCACAGAAATCCAGTATTAAAGAAACAGGCAATAAGTTAGCAAATGGTTGGGGTAGAGACCCATTCTAAGCTCACTGACTTACATACGGTTTCATGTTTCACTTCAACACTCTGCTTTCCTATGTTTTACCTTCCTGATTATAAAATGTTAATTGACTCAAAGAGCTCTAAAAATACATAACGCATTAGAAATATAATATTTAATGTACGAGTGGATAAAGTTAAATGGAATTACTTAAAGCAATCTCTATGCCCTGATTTGAGGTAACAAATTCTGTCATTTACTCTGATAAACTCATTTATTCACAATCATTTTTCCTCATCACTGACTACATTTCCTCCAACAGCCTAGCATTTCCAGTAAATGTAGACTTCACTTTACACAACAGAAAATATCTTCTTGAAGTTTTATTTCCGTTTCCTTCAAATGGTAGTTAAACTGACCTCAATGTGATTTTAAGATATATATATATATATATATATATATATATATATATATATATACATATATATAAAACAATCTACCAAACTTCATTAAATCAGCAAATTTCTAAAAAATATGCAAGTAGAGGAAGATAAACTACCAAGACCAGTAAGTTGAAACAGCCCTTAAACTAAGGACCACGTGCTGTGCTGTCTGCCAAGGCTTCATCCATCAGGACGGCAACCCCATGGGAACAGAAAGCCCTTGTAAATTTTCAGGTAACAGTGATGGGTCATCTTAAGCCAGCCACACTTGTGACATGAATATACAGATGAACAGCCAAGCAGGAAAGGCTATTAGAATCAGAGATACATCCCCGTGGCTGACAGAATAGCTAAGAAGCAACCACCAGTTTCTCACAAAGTAACTTCAAAAGAGCAAATTAAACATTAGACTATAAGTAATAATGTTAAAATACCAAAAAACAAAATAATATAATTTTGAGTAGAAAAAGCAATCAAAATTCAAACTAAACAAATACAAAAGACATCAGGCTAAATAAAGCCAGATAGCTCATGTGCCCTTGCCTTCAAAGTGCACCATTTCTAGCAAAGGAAAGAGTCTGCCGAAAGATTAGACATTCTCAGGTATTGCTCAAGTAAGATCCATCTATCCTAGCAACCATTTCATGTTTTCATGTTACCTGTGTCATATAACATCAACAAAGATATTACTCAGCCACATTTTAGTTACATGATTACAAACCACAAAGAACAAAAAATATGTCCAAGTTCTAGCTTTTGGAATTACACTTTCAGAACATTCAGATACATACTTTTAGATCATTCAAACATACACCTCCAGAAGTGGAAGAATACTTGTCTTCTGCACAAAAGCCACTTAAGACAAATGGTAGAGAGATGTGTGATTTTACTTACTTGCTTTCTTATGCAGTAACTTGTGAGTAGCCCAACTTCCTTTAAAACATTCCTAAAAGAGCAAACATGGAAATTAGTGTCAGTCCTTCCTTCATTAGAAATATTATTTTCATGGATGTTGTACATAAAAACAGTTAGGGGAAACTTCATTTGCAAAAATCAAATCTGTGACTTCACTAAGCTGAATATTTAGAAAAGCTTAAGAAATGATGGCAGACTATTTAAAAATTCATTTCAAAAAGCAACCTAAACTTTAGATTACTTCAAGTAAGCAAGAAACATTATCCTATATTGTAAATAGCAGTTGTAGTTTTATTTCAATTTTATGTCACCAGATTATTTTGAAGTATTTAGAAAGAACCATGAGCCAATTATCAATCAAAGACGAGGACGAAAGACAAGGAAAGATCCTGCAGATTCTTCCATTATATATTTATAGTAGTTTGACTCCCAGTCGGTCATAACCCACTTTGCTTACTACGCGCTGACAGCTCTATAGACTGTGAGCTCTATGAGGGCAGGGACCATGGCAGGTTTACCTATAGTCTCCAGAGCCAAGCAGAGCGCCTAGCACACATTAGAGTTTCAGTGAGGACTTGCTGATGGATCATAATGGATGAGATTAGAAAGACTAAACTTTCACTTAGGAAAATATGTTCACGTAATGTATTTCGAAACCAGGAGGAACTACTAAACTGGGAAAAATGAGTTCAAGTAATAAACTGAATTAAAGTAATGAACTCAAGTAATAAATTAGAAAAATGATTCAACCAGGTGTAGATCTTATTTATACCTTGATTTTTAGAGTCTCTCCTTCAAAGAATTTAAAATTATTCAAATACAGTAGTTCTCCCCCTTATCACAGTTTTACTTTATGTGGTTTCAGTTACCTGCAATCCAATTGTCGCCCAAAATATTAAATGAAAAATTCCCGAAATAAAGATTTTATAAGTTTTAAATTGCACTGTGTTCTGAGGAGTGTGATGAAATCTCTCCCAGTCCTGCCTGGGACATGAATCACGCCTTTGTCCAGCATATCTACTGCATACACTGCCCACCGTGAATGACTTAGTAGCCAGGCGTGTGCTCCAGAACCCTTATTTTACTTAACAATGACCCCAAGGCACAAGAGTGATGCTGGCAATCCCGATATGCCAAACAGAAGCCAGAAACTTTATCACAGGTATGTATGTATAGGAAGATACATAGTAGTTATACGGTTTGGTTGGTCCTAGCCAAGGTTTTGGGCGTCCCCTAGAGGCCTTAGAACATATCCCCCGTGAGTAAAGGGGGACTTTTGTAAATCATTACAAATACTAAGAAAATTTACAAATTCCTACAAATGTTTTGACTTTGCAAACATAAAAGAGTAAGTCATGGATAAGAGAAAAGCTAAGAAAAAAAACAGAAAATAAAACGTCCCTAGGACGGTGTGGTAATGAAACCCATAGCTAAGACCAGAGGCCTCTGAGACGGCAGTTTCCCCCCCAGAGCCAGGAACTTCACTATTTCCTCTCTACTCCTTGTATCCTCATGGCTGGCAACAATTAAGTCAAGAAAACCCAAGTTATACTTATTTCCTCCTACTACAACCTACAACGTCAACAGACTTCACATGTATGCACACGTACCCACAACATTAAGAACTGTTTCATTACTTGAAGCTAAAACTGAGGACGGTTTGCTGGGGAGGATGAGCAATGTGGTGAGCAGAATGATGGCACCCCAAAGATGTCCACGTCCTAATTCTCACGACCTGAGAACATGTTAGGTTACAACTAAGGTAACAGGGAATTAAAGTTGCTAATCAGCTGACCTTGAGCTGGGGAGATTAATCTATTTTATCCAAATGGGCTCAATGTAATCACAAGTGTCCTTAAAAGGTAGAAGCGGGAGGTAGGAGTCAGAGGAAGATGTAACAATGGAAGCAGGATCACAGAGATATTCCATTATTGGCTTTGAAGGTGGGGGACTGGGACTGGGAGCCACGGCGTATAGACTGTCTCTAGAAACTGGGAAGGCAAGTAACAGATTCTCCCCAGGGCCTCCAGAAAGGATTGCCGACCTGCCAACACCTGACTTTAGCCCCGAGTCCTGTATCAGACTTCTGACCTATAGAACTGGGAGATACTAAATCTGTGTTGCTTAAAGCCACCAAATTTGTGGTAATTTGCTATGGCAGCTACAGAAAACCTAATACAGGAGGGAAAATAGAGTTATCCCTATCTGTTGTCAAACTGCAAAAACCACGTATAACTGGCAAAAAGACTGGTTCCTCCCCACCCAGAGTTATAGGGAATTGGTAGAAAAACAAGTATTTATCTACTCTGTCACAAGAAAGGGATATTATGTTTAATTGAAAAATCCCAAGAACTAAAACAGGAATAACTGCTGTCTTCAGTATTACCACCCCTACGGTACTACAGAGTAAGAAAAGTCAATGTGGATCCACAATACGAAGACAACATTAGGAGTAACTGTAAGTTACCATGTACTGAATATGTACACTGTATGTCTATATTTCATTTAATCCTCGCAAAAACCCTGCAAGGCAGCTGTTATTATCCCCATTTTACAAATGACAAGCCTAAAGCACCAACAAGTGTGACAATTTGTCTATCACATAAAAGAACCATACCTGGCAGAACTAAGACTCTAACCCAGCATTCCCTGACTACAGGTCACCCGGTCACTGCTTTATAGTGTTTGGATAGGTGGGTGTGGGGAATGTGTATACTCTATTCAAAGTGTCAATGTAGCACCAAACTTGGAACCAGAAAACATAGGTGTGATGAAGCTCTATCATGTATTAGCTGTACCACTATAAGCTCTAAAATTTTATGTTTAAATCTAGAAAATGATATTACTAACCATTTTCATGGATCCTCAGTTGTCTCACCTATAAAGTGGGGATGACATCTCCAGAAGATGACATGGCAGATTACAGGAGACGATGCATGTAAATAACCTACATGGAGTGGTACCCAAGTGTCTAGCACACAGCAAGTATCACATGTGGGAGCCTGTGACATCCAGGGCTTAGCACTATGCCTGGCACTGAACGGGTTTTACCAATATATGTTGGACAATCAACGAAGATTAATGTTATATATACAAAAGCTTCTTCTAGTTCTAGATGGGAATGTAAATTGTTTTCATTACCTTCTAGGACAGACTGCAAGCTGCGTACTCCACAGCCTGCTCCCCTTTCCTTCACACCAACAGAATCCTGCTACAGTGGACTTGTACTGTGCCCTGCTAAAAACATTCCCAGCCTCCTAATGACACGGGTGGTCATGGGATCTAGTCTGGCCAATAGAATGTGAGCCCGGTTGTTAGGGAGAGCTTCTGGAAAGCTTCTCAGAAAGCAGGCACCTATTTCCTACCCTTTGCCCTTTCCTGGCTTCAAACTGGGCGATGCTGCCTGAGGTGAAGCAGGTGTCTTGTGATCACCAAGCAACAAGCACACCTCCAAAGGCCTGGTCCCAGTGACTGGGCAGACACTGAAGGGATGCAGTGGACCCTCTGGAGGGAGCACTGCCCTGATGTGACCTTGATTTCGGCTCCAGGAAACTGATTTTGGACTCACTCACTTTGTGGTGAACTGTTATAGCAGCCTCAGGAAACCAATACAGTAACTGACAGGATATCAAGGCACACCAGAATCTTGTATTTACTACAACTAAACAGGGAGAAGCACTAATTACAGTCTTTTTGAAGCTTTTTCTACTTGCATGTACTTGTTTATGGAGTCAACTCGCAATTACTTGTGATAATTTTAATGGGTGAACAAAGGCATGACCCATTGTAAGAAACTTCACTTCACTCAGTAACTTCAACTTCTTCTCATCCTCCCCTCCGAGCTATTCCTCATCACAGGCACAATCAGCAAACATGGACTGGAGTTTCAGTAGTTTTTCCTTCATCCAGTCTAGCCTATGGCAGAGATTTTAAGGCAGTAAGACTGTCCCCAAGGAAATGATTCAGGATGGGGAAGGAAAGGCGTGAAGGGAAAAGTTCAGGGTAGGTCCTAGAACCCCCGTTTAAGAGTCTGCCAGGCCAGAGGCAAAATCCCACCACGGCAGCATGGCAGGCACACCACTGGCTTGTCTTCACTTCAAGGCCTTAACTCTACTGTTTCCTTGGCACCAGACAAACCATCTGCATCCCAACTACACTTGGTACAATTTTCAATGCGTTTCATTATGCCAGCTTAGAATAAATCCACGGACTGTCTGCCTGCCCGATGAGAACTATGTACAGATGAAGAACTATGCACACATCTCCTAGGTACTGATACAGCCAACACTGCAGCACCACTATGAAGAGTCTTCCCTGAAAAAATTAAGGACAGATTCTTGGTCTGGCACATAAATCCCCTCCTCCAAAATCCTAAACTACTCCAACTGTTAGGCAAGCACCAGCACAGTTTGTACCCTCAGCCTGGCTATCCCTTTTCCTGCCATCACTGAAATTAGAATATAAAGACGACCGTGAAAAATGGAGAAGGAAAAAAAAAAAGTCAAAAACAACATAGAAGCAACTTCTGGAGTTACAGAACAGGGTTAACACAGATGACCTTTTAGCTACTCTTCAGCTCTACAAGCCTATCATTCCATTCCATTTCATAATTATGAAAGAGATTACAAGTTCGAAGAAATTTTAACATGACAGTAGAATTAAATTTCTCAAAATAAAGGAAAAGTGAAGAAAATCTCCCCCAAAGTTGAGCAAAATAATAAAACGCTGAAAATAAAGAGATGGCATTTTCGAAACACCAAAACTACCAAAACTAACTACCGTTGTTTCTCCGAAAAGAAGCCCCAGTTAAGATCATCAGCCAGACAGACACATTTAGTACGTTATGACGATGTTCCAGAAGATGACATGACTGTGTTTTAATAAGTGTAGATTGTTGTACACGAAAAAGTAAGACATCCCCTGAGAATACAACCTAATGTATCTTTTGGAGCAAGAATTAATATAAAACTCGGTCTTACTTTCAGGGAAATATGATATTAGACCCAGTCTTATTTTCAGGGAAACACGGTAGTCTAACTACTAAATAATTAAAGTTTCATAAAGTAAACGGGCAGGAGACATCAAAGAATTAAAGTTTTTCATAACTGAAAGACAGGAGTTTCCAAACAAAAAAAGGCCCCCTCAAGATGAAAATCAACTAGCCCAAGGCATAATTTGAAATTTCAGAATGCCAGGAATAAGAGAAGATCCAATAAGCTTATGGAGAAGTGAGGGGGGAGGGGGACATAATACGCAAAAGATTATAAATCCCAGTCGCATCAGACTTTCAACAGCACTGGCAGCTAAAAGAAAATGGAGCCATAACATAAAAATTCTGAGAAAACGACTTCCAAACTAGAATTCTATACCCATCAAAACTGAAAATCAAATGTCAGGGTACAGTACGAAATTTTCAGATATGCAAAATCTCAAAAATTTACCTCCCACACAATCTTTCTCAGGAAGCTACTGGAGGAGATACTACAGGAGATGTAAAAAATGAGAATAAATCAAGAAAGAGGAAGATGTGATACAGGCAAGACAGAGAGAAGTAAAGGGAATCTCCAGGATGATGCTTGAAGAGAGATATAAGGATGATTGCTATGAAGTAAGCCCAGAGTCGGAAATTCTGGCTGTAGGAGGTCCGAAAATCCCAAGAGAGACACACCAAGATAAAATTGATTAAATGACAAATGTATTTAAAAGTACTGAGAGGAGTTCTATATAATTGTGAAAGAGGTGGGATGAATCAGCAAGTGACCAAAGGAAACTTTTAAAAAATGGGAAATAGGAAAGGAGGGAGGGGATTATAAGTTAGAAGCATTTGACTTGGTATGTGAAATAATTTGAATAACCAACTAAAAAGTTACAAAACACTTTCAATTATGGACATTTTACCTCTATGATGTTGAGGCAGTAAACATAAAATCAATAGAGAAACATTTAAATTTCCATATTGTGAGTTAAGATTCAATACGACATAAAACATTTTTAAAGCATATATATGCCCACTGCTAAAAAAATCCCTTTAAAGAAGTTTATAATATGAAGGAATTAGCATCTAAAAAAACTCAACAAGTAATTTTAGAAGGAAAACACAGAACTTTAAAACTGAAAGAAACGTACACTTTTACATTAGATGAAATTTGCAAAGTAGCCAATTTCCCACTCAATAACTGTCATTCTGCTGTCATATCTGATGTAATAATCGACAGATTTTTTAAAATGCTATTATGTTAATATAACCTATCACAAATAACGGTTTTAAAAACGAATTTTTGTTTTGCAGACAATGTAGTAATTTAAAAAGCTTGCTCATGGTCATGTATAATTAATACCTTATATGTCCAGATATTCAAATGCAGTTTTAGGCTGCATTTAACATTAAACATCTTTAATATTTAATGATGCCCTCTAGGTTGAGTATCCATTTCACTGTATCAATTCCTGTAGTGTGATACTTAACTTTTTTAGACCGTTGAATCCTTTGAGGATCTTGGGAAAGCAATCATTCCTCTCCAAAGAAAACACATCCATGCACAAATAAACATGTGCATGCAATTCCATTTACTCATTCATTCATACAAATATGGAATTCATGTTATGACCACAGGACTGTGCTAGGTACTGGGCATTCAGCAGTGAACACAATATAGGCACATTCTAGACAAATATTACATAGCTAATGACACAATTAACTCCACAGTTTAAGTCATAAGGACTACACAGTGCTATGCGACGAGGTGGAAGACAAGAGCTAAAGATACAGGCAGCGGCCAGATCATGTTAAGGATTCTGGTCTAATAACAACAGAAAGCCACTGAAGGGTTTTAAACCAAAGAACAAATGGATAAAGATCTGACTTCGTGGTATCCCTGATCTCCATCCATAAACCAAAAATTAAAATCCTTTTTCTAAATAATACACAGAATGGTCTTGAAGAATTCCATAAATTGGTTTTTAATACAGGCAATCCTTGCTTTGTGTAATAGTGTAGAACTATGAAAATGACCATGCAAGCTGTAACCATAAAAAAAATCTTCATAATCAATATAAAAAATTATAATTGGTCAATGAGAATTTCTTTGTCAAAACACTAAAAACTCCCTTAGTGTCATTTATAAGTATTATATACAGGGAACTGAAGGGAAAAAGAAACTAATATTTGTTTAGTATACTGTAATTTAAAACATTAGAAATATTGAGAATTTGAGTGCTTTGTTTAAAAATGTATCAAGACTAGTTTGAACAATGTTTGCCTTCTTCCCGCGTATAACCTATGAAACGCAGTGAGCACGCTTGGCCAACTTTCTTACTCCTCTCTAGGTTTGGAACAGCTTCCAAATTTAATCCTTTGTACTTTCAATACCTGTGAGCGTTCCTTTAATGTAACGTGTTTTGTTTGGTGTCACTTCCCCTTAGATATTGTCATTCTTGTCATCACCAGTTTCCTCATTTATGTCATTTGCCTCACAGAGTTTCTCTGGTGGACAATGTCAGCATTCCCACGGTCAGGTAATACTTCTACAACTCCACTAATGTATGATTTAGAATTCATTTCCAGCATTGTTACTTACCATTTACTTGCTGCACTTTTATCTTTGTTGGCCAATTCCTTCATTTGATTATCCATTTTTGTAAAATGTTAAGTTTATCACTGAGAAACAAGAAAGCAACACAACTACAGGCTCTGCTGACTGCCCAAGAACTGAGTGACAGATGCATAGTGACCAATCACTGACAGGCTTTGGAAGTGGAATGACTGGTCACTGATCAAGACACACATTTGTGATTTACCCAGTGGTCTAAGGACTGAAAAGCTAGCAGAGAAGTTTGTACTTTATGTAATCACTCTGTGTTGTTGGGAAACTGGTTTTGTTTAACTGAACTGTGGTAACTAAATTCATACAAATCAAAACTGCAAAGCAAGATCTGCCTTTATACAGTCAGCAACGTGATACCATCCATTTATGAAACTTTTCTAAATAGGTTATGTGAACAAAATACTTTAGCATCATCCAGCATCTTTTTCATCCTCACAAAAGCTGACACATATTCCCTTAGACAAAATAACACCGCTATCCCAACTGGTTCATTTAGAAGAACACCGAAATTTACATACCAATTTACACCATGGAAGGAACCATCAGAGAGGAGAGGTAAAAGCAGCATTTAAAATGTTACAAACAATGAGAATTTTTGCCTAATTTTTTAATACGACAAAAAACACATTGCCTATGTATTACTAAGGATAATTCATAATTCATCAAGAGTTTTAAGTAGGGACAACTCAAAACCAACATGGTTTTCTAAAACATTCAATTTCAAAACTAAATTTAGGGCAGTGGCTAAAATCATGGACTTTGAACTCAGACTTGTGTCTTAGCTTGGTCACTTGTTAGCTGTAAGACACTGAAGGAAAAAAATCTTAATATTTCCAAGTTCCTCTTTCCTCAAGTATAATGTAGAGGAAACAACTGTGTAAAATATGTGGTCCATAGTAAGTGCTCAATTCTAATTATCATCAATTTTATTATTTTTAAAAGCAATTTAAAACTTAAATTTGAGAAGACGATGCACCTAAATATTTGCCTTTAACATGTGTGTGTCAGCCCTGGCCCACATTCTTGGCTTATGACAACTTAGGACATTAAGCAGCCAGTGATTACTGCGGACACTGTACTGTCCTAGCATCACTGCCCACAAAAGCTGCGAAATGGGGAAGGGGACGCAAGAGCCCAGCAGAACCTGACGTTCAAATGCATTCCCCAGCCAACACACAGACCATCACAGAGAACAAAAGAGGCTCAAGGTTTTTGAGCATCTTTGAACCAATCTTTAACAGAATACTCAGCTATACAGACACAATGGCAACCCTTAGGAAGCCAAGCTTTATATATATATATATATATATATATATATATATATATATATATATATATATATATATATATATATATGAATGAATGAGTACAGATATTTAGCAGCCACACTGCAAAGAAGACAAAACTCACAGATTCACAGATTTTGTCTATAAAAACTATAAAACCTGAACAGAATGCAGGGAGCAGCTATTTGAAGACTGTGAACACAGAATAGTAGCAGGCAGATTAGAGAAGCCCAGAATTTGAAGTACCACTGAACTAGTAATGAGCTTACCGTCCCCACCCACCACCACGCAATCACTAGGGTCAGCACGGAAGTGACCAGCAGGGCACAAACACAAGAGTGCTCCAGGAGAAACCCAAAATTCTGGCTCATGGAACAGGAAATGGAACTCCTAGTGCTCAAATAGTACAGATACCCATCCACCTTCTTTTCGCTTTTCTCTCCTCTCACACCCCAGGCCCCAAGTGACCCATGAGAGTGTAGGACACAAGAGTTCTTAGAATGAGGCATTTTCCTCTCTTCTCAGTGAAACCGTGGTCCAGAGAGGGTGGGGCCAAACCCCATGCTTTTTTCTCTGTGTCCTCCTGGCATTTGGCCCGACACAGGCACAGTCCTGGAAGTGTGCAGCAGACAAATAACTGAACCCCAGCTTTCTGCCCACAGGTCCAAAAAAGAGGACTCCTAACGAACAGAAAGTACTGAGGAGGAACTCCAGAAAGTGACCCATAAAGTTGCTTATAATACAAAATCAGGTGCTTGTGAGAACAGAACTAACAGATTAGCCAGGTCTCAGACCAAGCACGAGGACAGATCTGAATAGCACCGCAAAGCCTTTAAAAAGTGGAACGACATTGGGACCACAGCCCAAAGGCAGGTTAGAACTTGCAGCCTAAATCCAACCAGAGTAGTAGCCTGCTAAAATAAAAATATCAACATTCCGCACAGGACTTAAACAAGACTCAAGATCTCATTATAATTCAAAATCTCCAGGATACAGTCTAAAATTAATCAGCATATAAAGACCCAAGAAAACTTCAACTCACAAGGGAAGTGAGTCAACAGACACACCAATGCTGGCATTAATAATGTTGGCATTAACTGACAAAGACTTTAAAGCAGCTGTTATCAAAATGCTCCAATAAGTAATCAAGAATAGTCTTAAAACAATGGGAAAAAAATCTTTGCAAAAATAGATATAAAAAAATTTTTAAATTGAAAACTACAATAGCTAAAATTAAAAACTATATAGACTCAATAGCATGATGGAGATGACAAAGATTCAATGAACTAAAATATCAAGTTATACTATTCAAACACAGAAAAGATTTTTAAAAAATGAACAGAGCGTCAGGGACCTATGTGATAACAACGAACATTGCTAAGAGTAAAGAGAAAAATTACATAATGCTAGAAAAAGGCCAATTAACTAAGATGACAGTCTAACAGTCTGAACTGTACATATCAACAGCAGAGCTTCAAAACGCATGAAGCAAAAAGTGACAGAAGTGAAAGCAGAAAGAGAAAAATCCACAATATAGTTGGAAACAAAAATCAACACCCATTTGCGATAAAAGCTTTCAGTAAGCTAAAAGAGAATTTCCTTAACTTGATAAAGACCATCTACAAAAAGTCTCCAGATTGTATCATATTTAATGTGCAAAAACAGAATGCTTTCTCCACAAGCTAAGGAATGAGACAAGGATGCCCACCCAACATTCCTGTTTTCACATCACACTGCAAGTCTTATAATTTAACTAGGCAAGAAAACATAAAATGTATGAAGGCTGGAAAGGAATGAAACTCACATAATTATTTATATAAAAATAACAAGGGAAAAAAAAACTCCCAGGTCTAAAATATTGGTTTAGCAAGGTCACAAACACAGTATCAACACACAGAAATCTACTGTATTTCTATAAACTGTGAAAAATTACACAAAACAATGGCATTTATAATCACCTCTCCCAAAATTAAATAATACAAATTTAACAGAACATGTACAGGAGCGGTATTCTGAAAAACTGAAAAACAATGACAAAAGAAGTCAAATAAGATCTAAATAAATAGAGATCCTGTGTTTGTGGACTGGAAGATTAAACAGAGGAAAAATGTCAATTCTCCCCCAAAATCATGTATGTCTTCAGCAATTCCAATGAAAATCCCAAAAGTTATTTATTTTAGCTACAGAAAAAATGATTCTAAAATTTATATGAAAAGACAAATGAACTAGAATAGCTAAAACAATTTTGAAAAAGAATAAAATTGGAGGCATCTTATACTTTTTGTTATATTAAGAAATATTGTTTTTCTGTTTCTACTCCTAAAATAATACTAGGGACTAGTGTTGAATCTTACAAATACAGTTTACTCATCTACAGAAGCAATTGTATTTTTTTTGTATTTGATATAATGAGTTGATGTATTATAGTAATAGCTTTTTCTGTTACTTAATTATTTCTACTTCCCTGAAATAAACTAGCTGACTATGGTGCATTATTATTTCATATACTGCATAATGTAACTTGGTAATATTTGTTTTACAAAGTTGTGGTCATTTTATGTCTCTCGATATGTATTGCTGGCTATTTTAATTCAGTTTTCTTGCTGATTTCTTCCCTTTCCTGTCTACCTGCTAGTATTTCACTATTACTACCAACTATTATTATTAATACTACCAACCTTTATTATCTAACCCTCCCCATACATAATAGGGAGGAAGCCATTACTTCTGCTTCAGAGTCTTGTCTCAAAAATAAAAATAGCCCTGTCATGTTCTTAATGAGTAAAAAGGACCAGGTGGTGAGTATCTATAGAGGAAGGTTTCCATCAGGCTGGGTTAGCAGCATATCATCTTCCATTACAGATAACAGCTTGTCACGCCTCCATTCAACATTTGCTAGTGGGAACTACCATTTGTTCAGAGCCTTTTTGAATATCAGACACCTTACATGTGTACTGTCCCATTCAAACTTCACACTAATCATAGGAACTGGATATTAATATTATTATTTTATAGACAGGGAAACCGTAAGCAGGGGAGGGTTACATAATCTAATAACTCAAATGGCTGTTAGGTGGCAGAGCTGGAATTTAAACATAGGGCTCTCTGGCTCCAAAGTCCACTTTCTTTCCATACAGCTGAAGGCTCACAGGGCAGTGCTCTGAAGAAGCAACAGCTCAGTAAAGGGGTAAGATACAGGTCTGCACTGCCCCTACCCCAGTACCTTGCCCTACGCCATCTCTTCCATTAGGCTGTCTCTGAGTTGTATCCTTTATAATAAACCAGTAAACACAAAGAAAAACAAAACAATCTAGCACCATATGGGGGAGAGGGGAGGACACAGATGAGATCAAGATATAAGAAAACATTTATGAGAAATGGCTAAATAAAAATTTTAACTTAAAATTTTAATAACATAAATATGAAAAATATGTAAAGATGTCTCAGTATATAATAAGAATTGTCAAAATGATAAAGTCAAAGGGAGAAACATAGGACTGGTCTCAAGCATAATCATATTTACCACTTAATAAACATTCTACAAAAGATTAAACGTTTTTATTCACAGAGCTTATATTATTGTATGGTAATTCTCTTATCAGCAGTAATAATTTCTTTATTAGACACTATAGCAACCCATGTTGTCAAGCATAGACAAGAAAATAGAATTTTTTTTATTTAATTCTGTTGAATAATAAGTAGATTAAGAGATGTACTATGTACCTTGAAAACTCCTGGGGATACATAGCAAACTGTTAACAATCCTGGGAAATTAAGAGATAAACTGGGGGTAGGGGAGAGGCAGATGCCCCTCACTTTAAGTTCTCTGCAACTAACATGTATTACCTTTTTTAACTTCCCCATCAAATACTATAATAAAACAAATACTCAGCATCAAAACTATACTAAATAGAATTTAACCATCCTGATTCACAAGCAGCTCCCAGAAAGGACTTACATAAACAGAATGAACTCATGAACTTATAAATTGTACTACTGAAAAGTTTTAAGTGCTAAGCATGTCACTCCACTAGATTACCAATCTTTTATGTTTTAAAAATGCAACCTCTAAATAATAACAATGGGCAAACATTGCCAGAATGTTATACAGCACGGTTTTTTAATCCCTCCTGGTGGGTTACAAGCAAACCCTTTCTTCCGCATTTTCGAATAAAAAGAACAAAATAAAACAAAAAACTACCTACCTATCTTAGACCTACTAGACACAAGGAAGAGGAAGGAATAGGGTGACATTTAAGTTCAGGAAAATGCCCTTTTAAGAGGATACAGGTCTGGGGGATTTGCGGTCAAGATGGAAGAGTAGGTAAATGTTATGCTTACCTCCACTCACCACATCAAAATTACAACTAAACTACAGAACAACTACCATTGAAAATCGCTGAAGTCTAGCTGAACATAAGTCCTGCAACTAAGGCCATACAGAAGAAGCCACCTTGAAACTGGAAGGAGTGACAGAGACACTGAAGGGTCTGGTCCCACATCCACATGTGGCAATTAAACATCTGGAGAGATTATCTCAGCTGCAGAGGTCCCCTTGGAAGGAGTGAAGGGTCCCAGCCCCACACCAGGCTCCCCAGCCCAGGGTTCCAGCGCCAGAAAGAAAAGTCCCCACAACTTCTGGCTGTGAAAACCAGCGGAGATTGTGGTTGAATGAGACAAAGAACTACTGGAGTCCCAGGGTTGCCCTTAAAGGGCCAGCACATGGACTTACTTGCTGACTCACTCTGAGCTCCAGCAGCTTGAAAGGCAGCAGGGACATACGGGGAAGAACTGAATTGTCTGGCTCCAGGCTGAGGGCTAGCTGGGCAGCTTTGTTGGAGGGGCAGCTTTCTCCCAGACAGAAGTGCTGGCGGAAGGCATTATATCTTTGTTGAGCCTTCCCCTCCTCCTGGCCTGCGGACACAGGTGATTGCCTTCATCAACCTTGCTAACACTGTTTGCCCTGCCTTGATGACTCCTTGATATAGAGTCTCACCCAATTTGCGGGCCCAACCAAGCTGCTTCCAATAGCTTTTCCATACAAACAGCTTGTCTTGACTCACGCTGAGGACTTTCCTAAAAATCTCTTAAAGGTTCAAAAATCCCAAACAAGCAGCATCTGGCCTCATCGTGCCCCATACCTCTTGCTGAGCAGCCCCAAGCCTGGCATCAGTGGCAGCTGGCCTTGGCCCATGGCTTGGCCTCTCCCAGGTACCTCCAAGCCCAGTATAGTTGGCGACCATTTGTGAATTGCTTTGGAGCTCATGCCAGGTGGCACTGGGCAAGGCACAGTCTGCTCCTGAACTTGACCTGTGGCACGGCCCCTCCCCAGGAGGTCCGAGGGCCAGCACTCTTTGTAGGCTCAGACCCTGCATAACAATTCCTCCACTGTAGTCATGGCCACTCCTCACAACCCATCAGCCCGAGGGTGAATCTCTCCCATTGACTTGCAAACAGCAACCAAGGCTCAACTACAGCAGGAGGGCACACACAATACACACAAGGAACACACCTGGAGTACGAAGCTCAGATGATCAGGAACACTGCACCAATGGGCCCCACAGGACACCTACTACATAAGGCCACTCTACTACTACCAGGAGACACAGCAGCCCTACCTAACACACAGAAACAAACACAGGGAGGCTGCCAAAATGGGGAGACAAAGAAAAATGTCCCAAATAAAAGAACAGAACAAAGCTTAAAAAAAAAAAAACGTAGAAAAGCAATCTACCAGATGCAGAATTCAAAACACTGATTATAATCATGCTCAATAATCTCAGAGAGAACTTCAACAAAAAGACAGAAAACATAAAAATGGAGATAGAAAACATAAAAAGGAACCAGTCAGAAATGAAGACTACAACAACTGAAGCGAAGACTATATTAGAATCAACAGAATAGATGAAGCAAAGAATTGAATCAGCAATTCACAATATAAAGTAGCAGAAAACACCCAATCAGAACAGCAAAAAGAATTTTAAAAAAATGAAGACAGTTTAAGGGGCCTTGGAAGAACATCAAGTGTACCAATATTTGCATCATAGGGCTACCACAAGGAAAAGAGACAGAGCAAGGAATTGAAAACCTATTTGAAAAAATAATGAAGAAAAACTGCCCCAACCTGGCAAAGGAAATATGACATGTGATCGAAAACTATGGTGAATGTTTAAGTTTAAAAAAAAATTGTTACTGTAAAAAATGCATTGCCATTAATCTCCTCTCTTTGAACACACTTATCCCATCATTCTCGCCACTTTCTGAAGCAGTTCTGGAAGTCCTCTTTCATGAGTGTCCAGTTAGCTCAGTTGGTTGGGGCAGCAGTGCTCTTAACAAGGTTGCCGGTTCGATCCCCATATGGGCCACTGTGAGCTGCACCCTCCAAAACTAGACTGAAACAACTACTTGACCTGGAGCTGATGGGTCCTGGAAAAACACACGTAAAATAAACAAGTTTATAAAATAAAATTATGTGTGTGTATATATATATATATATATATATATATATATATATATATATATATATACACACACACACACATAATACATACATATATATGATATATACATATATATGTATATATACATATATTATATATAATATATGTATATATACATATGTATATAAATGGTGAATGTTGCTGCCAAATGCCATCAAAGGGAAAGGCAGGGATTTTCAATACAAGAAGCGGCGCATTGAACCTAGTCACAGTGTGTGACAAGTGTCAACTTAGTTGGTACAGTCAGTCGGGTGTGAGCTACTGTTGAGAGAAGGTGTGTTTTAAAGTGTGTCGTAAATCATCCTCCAGCATGACAACACTCCAAGTCACACATCGCTTCTGGTATATGGCAATTTCTGTCAAATAAAAATATTATGTTATGTATTCACCTTATTCACTAGATCTGGCACCGTATGACTTCTGGCTCTTTCCCAAAGTCAAAATGACCATGAAAGGTAAACGTTTTGAATCAATTTAGTACATCGAGGCAGCCATGACAGAGCAACTGAAGACACTCAAGAGACAGGACTTCTAGAACTGCTTCAGAAAGTGGCAAGAACAGTGGGATAAGTGTGCTTGAAGCAAGGGGGAGTATTTTGAGGGGGATTAATGGCAATGTGTCTTTTACTGTAATACATTTTTTATTTAAACATTCACCATATTGTTTGATCACACCTCGTAGACATACAAGCCCAGGAAGTGCAGAGAGTCCCAAACAAGATGAACACAAAGAGATCAAAACCAAGACACTTATTAAAATGCCAAAGGTTAAAGACAAAAAAAGAATTTTAAAGGCAGCAAGGGAAAAACAGTTAGTAACCTACAAGGAAGCTTCCATAAGAATGTCAGCTGATTTCTCAACAGAAACTTTGCAGGCCAGAAATGATGGGCAGGAAATATTCAGTGATGAAAAGCAAGAACCTACAACCAAGATTACTCTACCCAGCAAAGCTATCATTTAGAATCGAAGGACAGATAAAGAGCTTCCGAGACAAAAAGCTAAAGGAGTTCATCGCCACCAAACCAGTATTATAAGAAATGTTAAAGGGACTTCTTCAAAACGAAAAAAAAGAAACCATCAAAAATATGAATAAAATGGCAATAACTACATATCTATCAACAATTACTTTCAATGTAAATGTATTAAATGCCTCAATCAAAAAATAGGTGGGTTGAATGGATAAGAAAACAAGGCCCTTATCTATTCTGCCTACAAGAGACTCAATTCTGATTGTAAGACAGACACACAGACAGAAAGTAAAGGGATGGGAAAAGATATTTCATGAAAATGTAAACAGGAACAACAATAGGGGTAGCAATACTTATACTAGACAAAATAGACTTTAAAACAAGGCTATGACAAGAGACAAAGGACCTAATAATCCTACTTCTGGGTATTTATCCGAAGAAACCCAAAACACTACTTTGAAGGCACATATGCATCCATATGTTCACTTCAGCATTATTTACAATAGCCAAGATATGGAGGCAGCCTGGGAGTCAATCAGTGGATGCACGGATAAATTAGAGGTGATATACATATACAATGGAATATTACTCAGCTATAAGAAAAATGAAATCTTGACATCTGCAACATGGATAGACCTAGAGGGTATTGTGCTAAGTTGACTAAGTCAGACAAAGAAAGACAAATACCACATGATTTTACTTATATGTGGAATTTAAAGAACAAAATAAAAGAACAAACAAAACAGAAACAAATTCAGACACAGAGAACATTTTGATGGTTGCTATTAACAGATGGAAGGGGGGTTGGGGGATATGGGGGATAGGTAAAAAAGGGAAAGGGATTAAGAAGTACAAATCAATAGTTACAAAATAGTCATGGGGATATAAACTATAGCATAAGGAATAAAGTCAATAATATTGTAATAACTATGTATGTTGTCAGGTGGGTACTAGATCTATGGGGTCATCACTTCCTAAGTTATATAAATGCCTAATCACCATGTTGTACACCTGAAACTAATATAATATCGTACGTCATCTATAAGTGAAAAATTTAAAAAATTAAAAATAAAGAGGATATAGGTCTATTTTGTAAGTTCTAGAAATACTGCAACTAATAATTACTGTGATTTCACAACTGTAAGACTTGGTTGTTTCTATTTTAAAGCTTTCAACAAACAGAAAACTTAACAGTTCCCAAAAGCAATCAATTAGTATTAATTTAGCGCTCAATATATAAAAAGCATTCCTGTATGACAGTTTACTGCATTTGAAAGTACCTGTTTTAGGTACAAACTAAGGTATTCCATATAAAATTACTATTTAATAGCTTTCCCCATTATTGATACATATACATATACATACATACCGAGTGTGCCAAAAATGTACATTTTGGTCAACGTTGCTCAAGCAGTTGTTTGCCCTATCAGAAGTGTCTGGACGCTGATGGTAACCACTTTGAGCACTTCTTGTAATTGCAGAAATCAAACATGACTTGTATTCATTTTCTGTTATCAGTATATATTGAGTATTACAATTTTAATAGTCTTTTCCTTTCGTAAAATGTGTATACATTTTTTGGGGCACCATATATATATATATATATATACACACTCAGCTTCCCAAGGGGAGTACTTCAAAGGTGACCGTAGTGATATTAAGCAATGAGGTATGTAGCACTTTTTCTAGGATCAGTTTGCGAACTTAATTGTCATACCTTATGTTATCTCTTAATACTATGAGGTAGGTACTATTTATATACCTATTTTACAGATGAGAAAACTGAGATGAACAGATGTTAAATGACTTGCCCAAGGTCATGCAGCTATTACTGACAAGTAAGTAGACTACATGACTCTTTTGTCAAAACCATTTATAGGTCAGAAGACAGGCATACGGCAGGCAAGAGTGAAATAACTAAATCCTCTTCTTCTATTCCAGGAAGCCTAGAGAGAAGCCCTCAAACCAAATTATCAAGACGTAACAATAAAATCATGTTATTTAAAGACATGGAATTAAATGCCAAAATAATGTTTAAAATGTTGAAGGAAAGATAAATTCTAGGGATGCATGTAGATTATACAACATGACGATTATAGTTAATATACTGTGTCTTATAATTTGAAAGTTGCTAAGAGAGTAAATCTTAAAGTTCTCATCACAAGGAAAAATATTTGTAACTATGTGGGGTTATGGATATTAACTAATCTTACTGCGATATCATTTCACAATATGTACATATATCAAGTCATTGTTGTATACCTTAAACTTACACAATATTATATGTCAATTATTTCTCAATAATTGAAAAAAACGTTGGAAGAGATTACCTGGTATGGGGTGTGAGGATTATAGAATATTTGACTCAAGCCATTTGTATATCTTTACAAGAATCAAAACCACATTTTAAAAGTGACAGTATAATCTCCAAAATGTACAGTGCATGTATATTAAGGTTTACTTCCTACAGCCAGTGTTTTAAGTTGAATGCCATTTTCCAACTGAAAATCCATCTAAGAGACAAATTAGATGAAACTCCGTCTAAGAAACAAATTATTTTTGTATTCTGAGTTAAGGCATCTTGTCACCTGAAGCTGACCTTATACCAATTAACAACATTAAGGCAACATGTTTATACTTTCTGGCTCACAGTGTGACTGGACAAGTTACTCTCTGCCCCACAACTGAGTATCCCCCTAGTGGCCAAAAAGCACAGCCCACCTCTTTCAGGCTCTTCCCTGGGGGACATGAGCCTTGTGGTGAACTAGGCTTGACAGACTGGCCTCCAGGGGAACAATCAGATTGTTTGATTGAAACTCCTTTGTTTCACATCAATCCAATTTCCTTCCCAACACTGCTGTCTTCAGTGACCCACCCCTTACAGTGGGTATGTCTACACAGTCACCATTATTTGACTGTTCCTAGTTTCTCCACTCAAAAGACAATGTCATTTTATGACATAACACCCAGAACCCAATCATCAAATCTTCCTGAATTTTAAGTAAACAAAGACTTTTCTACTCTAATTGCAATTGCTTGCCATCTGGGGTGTATCAGAGCAGGTTCAAAAACATTTTTCTTTTTACCCATCTTCATCACAGAAATCTTGTAAAAAGAAATCTGGAGTAATCTTCGCTACTTAAAACAGAAAAAAAATAGCTGCTCTGACTGAGACAGGAGCAAGGAGCTGGGGCAGTTCTCACGTGTACCCAGCAACTGTGTTTAAATAATCAGGTATCTTCCTTTCCTCCAGTCAAACCTTACCTTCTTTCAAAAGTACAGAGATGATAATAACTGATTTGAAATACCATCTTCTCTATAAAACTCCTCCTGTCCCCTAGTGGGAAATGATATTTCTTCTAAACCCTGTAGCAATCACTTCCTCCACAATTCAGTGAATAACCTATTCCATTGTTATCTCTACTATTGATTTGATTCTCAGGTAAACTTTGAACAAACTAAAAGCAGTATACATTTTTTTAAAGGAACTATAATCAAAAGCCTTCTCCTCCAACCTCACTTTATGGTGGACAGAGTAAAAAGCCCAGAAAAATATATAAAGACCAACATTTAGGACACACCTTAAATATTTATGGAAAATTATTTTCTTTTCATTTCAATTTTGAAAATTCACAAGATATAGAAGAATATAATTTGAGAGACTACTTTGAAAAGTATGGTGAGATTGAAACCACAGAAGTTATGGAAGACAGGCAGAGTGGGAAAAAAAGAGGATTTGCTTTTGTAACTTTTGATGATCATGATACAAGTGATAAAATTGTTGTTCAGAAATACCACACTGTTAATGGGCATAACTGTGAAGAGAAAAAGGTTATTTTTAAACAAGAAATGCAGTCCACTGGATCGCAGAGGTTGTGGAGTTGGATCTGGCAACTTTGTGGGTCCTGGAGGGAACTTCGGAGATGGTGGGGGTAACTCTGGCTGTGGTGGAAACTTTGCTGGAAGAGGAGGCTATGGTGGTGGAGGCGGCAGCAGAGGTAGTTATAGAGGAAGTGATGGTGAATAGAATGGATTTGGAGGTGATGGTGTCAATTATGGCGGTGGTCCTACCGTGTTTCCCCGAAAGTAAGACCTGGCCGGACAATCAGCTCTAATGTGTCTTTCGAAGCAAAAATTAATATAAGACCCGGTCTTATTTCACTATTATGTAAGACTGGGTATAATATAATATAATATAACATAATATAATGTACCGGGTCTTACATTAATTTTTGCTCCTAAAGACACATTAGAGCTGATTGTCCGGCCAGGTCTTCCTCTCGGGGAAACAGGGCAGCTGTAGCAGCAGAGGAGGTTATGGGGGTAGTGGAGGGCCAGGATATGGAAACCAAGGAGGTGTACATGGCGGTGGTGGTGGAGGACATGATGGTTACAATGAAGGGGGGCATTTCGGCGGTAACTATGGTGGTGGTGGGAACTATAAAGATTTTGGAAATTATAGTGGAGGACAACAATCAAATTATGGACCCATAAAGGGGGGTAGTTTTGGTGGAAGAAGCTCAGGCAGTCCCCATGGTGGTCCCTATGGATGTGGTGGTGGAAGTGGTGGATATGGTAGCGGAAGGTTCTGCAAACTCAACAGAAAAGGGCTACAGTTCTTAGCAGGAGAGAGAGCGAGGAGTTGTCAGTAAAGCAGCAGGTTACTTTGAGACAGTCACCCCAAATGCATTAGAGGAACTGTAAAAATCTGCCACAGAAGGAACGATGATCCATAGTCAGAAAAGTTACTGCAGTTTAAACAGATAACCCTTCTTGTTCAGGACTGTCATAGCTACAGCCTGCAAAAAGTGCAGCTATTGGGTAATGCAATGTAGTGTCAAATAGATGTACATCCTGAGGTCTTTTATCTGCTGTAGCTTTGTCTTTTTCTTTTCATTACATCAGGTATATTGCCCTATAAATTATGGTAGTGGTACAGAAGTAAAAAACTAAGGAATTTTTAACTTTAAAAAGAAAAAGGAAAACTGGAAAATCCACAAATATGTAGAAATTAAACAATGCACTGGTAAACAACCAGTGGGTCAAAGAGGAGGACACAAGGGAAATTACAAAATACCTGAGACAAATGAAAACAAAATACCAAACATACCAAAATACACAACATACTAAAACTTACGGGATGCAGTAAAAGCAATGTTTGAGGGAAGTTTATAGCTACAAATGCATATATTAAAAAAGAAAATCTTAAATTAGCAAGCTAACTTTACACCTCAAGGAACTAGAAAACACAAATGGAATCTAAAACTAGCAGGAGGGAAATAATAAAGATTACAGCAGATTAATAAAATAGAAATATACAAAATATCAAACTAAGAGTTGTTTTTTTTTAAAGATCAACAAAACTCACAAACCCTTGAACTAACCAAGGAAAAAAATGAAAAGAAAAAGATTCAATTAATGAGGAGCGTAAACTTCCAGTGCATTCATTCTATGAAGCCAGCATTACCCTGATACCAAAGCCAAAATACACCACAGGAAAGCTACAAACCAATAGCCTTTGTAAATATTGATGCAAAAATCCTCAACAAAATACTAGCAAACAAAATTTAAGAGCACATTGAAAGGATTATATACCATGACCATGGAATTTATTCCTGTAATGCAATGGTTCAACATACAAAAATTAACTAACGTAATATACCACATTAACAGAATGATGGACAAAAACCACCTGATGCAGGAAAGCATTTGACAAGATTCAACACTCATGATAAAAACATTCAACAAACTAGAAACAGAAGAAACTGACTCAACATAATAAAAGCCATATATGAAAGGCCTACAGCTAACATCAGAGTCAATGGTGAAAAAGTGAATGTCTTTCCTTTTAAAACCAAGACCAAAAGGATGCCCACTCTGAACATTTCTATTCAACAAAGTATTGGAAGTCTTAGCCAGAGCAATTAGGCAAGAAAAAGAAATAAAAGGCATCCAACTAGAAAGGAAAAGTAAAATTATTTTGGTTCACAGATGACATGATCTTGTATGTAGAAAATTTCTAAAGATTCTAAAGTAAAAAAAACTGTTAGAACTAATAAACAAAATGAGTAAAGTTGCAGGGCACAAAATCAACATGCAAAAATGAATTGTGGGGCAGCCGGATGGCTCAGCTTGTTAGAGTGTGAGCTCGTAACAGGGTTGCTGGTTCAATTACCACATGGGATGGTGGGCTGAGCCCCCGTCACCCCCCCCCCCCCCGCAACTAGATTGAAAACGACGACTGGACTTGGAGCTGAGCTGCGCCCTCCACAACTAGACTGAAGGACACGACTTGACTTGGAGTGAGGGGTCCTGGAAAAACACATTGTCCCCCAATATTCCCCAATTAAAAAAAATTTTTAAAAATGAATTGTGTTTCTGTATAGTAACAATGAACAACTGGAAAAGGAAATTAAGAAAACAATTTCACTTACAATAGTATCAAAAAGAATAAAATACTTAGAAATTAATCTAACAAAGCAGTTCAGAAACTTGTACACCGAAAATTACAAAACATTCCTAAAAGAAATTAAAGACACAAATAAATGGAAAGATGTCTCATGTTTATGGATTGGAAGACAATATTGTTAAGATGTCAATACTACTCAAAACAATCTACAGATTCAAACAATTCCTATCAAAATCCCAAAGATGTTTTTTGCAGAAATTGAAAAAAAAAATCATCCTAAAATTTATATGGAATCTCAAGGGACCCCAAATAGCCAAAACAATTTCGAAAAAGATGAAGAAAGTTGGAAGACTCACACTTCTTGATTTCAAAACATATTACAAAGTTACAGTAATCAAAATAGTATGGTACTGTCACAAAGTTCTATAGACTAATGGAATAGAATGGAGTCCAAAAATAAGACTATTCAATATGGAAAGAACAGTCTCTTAAATGGTGTTGAGAAAACTGATATCCACATGCAAAGGAATGATGCTGTACCTTCTTATACCACATTCAAAATTTAATTCAAAATGGATTAAAGACCTAAATGTAAGGCCCCAAACTATAAAATTCCTAGAAGAAAACCGGAAAAGCTTCATGACATTGGATATGGTAACGATTTCTTCAATATGACACCAAAAGAACAGGCAACAAAAGTAAAAGTAAGTAAGTGGGGCTGCGTCAAACTTTTATGACTTTTGTTCATCAAGACACAATCAACAGGGAAGAGGCAACCTACAGAGTGGAAAAAAAGATCTGCAAATCATATATCTGATAAGGGGTTAATATGCAAAGTACACAAACACTCCTACAACTCAATGAGGAAAAAAAATCAAATAACCTGATTAAAATATGGGCAAAGGACTTAAATAGACATTTCTCCAAAAATGATATTCAATTGGCCAACAAACCTATGAAAGGTACTCAACATCACAATCATCAGAGAAATACAAATCAAAACCCCATGAGACAGCCTCACACATTCACTAAGATGGCTACTATTTAAAAACAAAACAAAACAAAAATAACAAAAAAAACCCAAAACCTGAAAATAACAAGTGCTAGTGGGGATTTGGAGAAGCTGTAACCCTTGTGCACTGTTGGTGGGATTGTAAACCACTTTGTAAACCATACTGGCATGGTGCAATGCTATGGAAAACAGATGGTGGTTCCCCCAAAAATTAAAAACAAAACTATTTAACGATCCAGCAATTCCACTTCTGGATATACATCCAAAAGAATAGAAAGCAGGGTCAAAGAGATATTTGCACAGCAATGTTCATAGCAGCACTATGCACAATAGACAAGAGGTGGAAGCAACCCAAATGTCCATCAAAGAAAGAATAAACAAAATGTGGTATGCACAATGAATTCTCTGCAGCCTTAAAAAGGAAGGAAATGCTGTCACATGCTACAGCATGGATGAACATCGAGGACATTATGTTAAGTGAAATAAGGCAGCCACAAAATGACAAAGACTGTATGATTCCACTTGTATGAGGCATCTAACACAGCCAAATTCACAGATAGAGAAAGAATGGTGACTATTAAGGTTGGGAGGAAGGAGCAAAGGATAGTTGCTATTTAATCTATACAGAGTATCAGTTCTGCAAGATGAAAATATCCTGGAGATCTGTTCCACAACAATGTAAATATACTTAACACTGTTGAAGTGTACACTTAAAAATAGTTATGATGGTAAAGTTTGTATGTGCTTTTTACAACAAGAAAAAAGACACATTAAAAAAAAGTAAGTTATAAAACTATATACCTGTATAAAATATAAAACAATACCACTTTTGTTTTGAACAAGTAAAAATAACAGCTCTTGAATCTAATATAATACTGTATGAAAAAATAAAAATAAAAAAAGCTAACATTTGAGTGTGTACTACCAAATGTGTACTACGATCACGCCTATCACATGATTTAGGCACTTACTATGTATTAACCCTGTTATTCTTCACAACCACTTTAAGAGGTAGGTACTATGATTATTATCCCATTTTACAGATGAGAAAGCTGAGATCCACAGATTAATTAACATGTCCCCCAAACACATACATAATTAATGGCAAAGCCAGGTTTTAAATACAGGCCTTCTTGAGACACTATCCATACTCTTAAACCCTCTATGTAATATATACATAAAAGTCTGGGAAGATAATAAACCAAACTGTTAACATTCTCTTAGGAAATGATCATGGTGGAGTTTCCACTTTATACACTTGTTTTAAATTTACGCAAAGATCATGTACTGCTTTTTATAATGAAAAACAAGAAGGGATATTGACAATTTAAAAAAATATACTTGGGGCCGGCCCGGTGGCTCAGGCGGTTAGAGCTCCATGCTCCTAACTCCGAAGGCTGCCGGTTCCATTCCCACATGGGCCAGTGGGCTCTCAAGCACAAGGTTGGCGGTTCAACTCCTCGAGTCCCGCAAGGGATGGTGGGCAGCGCCCCCTGCAACTAAGATTGAACATAGCACCTTGAACTGAGCTGCCACTGAGCTCCCGGATGGCTCAGTTGGTTGGAGCACGTCCTCTCAACCACAAGGTTGCCGGTTCAACTCCCACAAGGGATGGTGGGCTGTGCCCCCTGCAACTAGCAACGGCAACTGGACCTGGAGCTGAGCTGCGCCCTCCACAACTAAGACTGAAAGGACAACAACTTGAAGCTGAACGGCACCCTCCACAACTAAGATTGAAAGGACAACAACTTGACTTGGAAAAAAGTCCTGGAAGTACACACTGTTCCCCAATAAAGTCCTGTTCCCCTTCCCCAATAAAATGTTAATATATATATATATATATATACACATACATACATACATACATATACATATACATATACATACATATATATATATATATATATATATATATATATATATATATATACACACACACACTCAATGTGACAGCAAGGTCTCTATCCCTACAATCATTTTATTTCCTTATATTTCTGTACTTGGACTTTTCACTACAGTAAAACTAATCCATCTGGTGTAACACACATGCCTCAGCTTGTTTCCGTTTCCATAAACAAACCTTTCCCCGGAGAGAATGTCCTTTCCTTCGCCCTATACACACCTTTTTATCTCTTAGTTTTTATTTATTTTTTAATTTATCAAAATCCAGTTCTTAACTCGCCTACTTCAGGAGGCCTTCTAGGAACTGTCCTTACCTATAATATTTTTCAACTATTCAGTATGCTGTTTTGTCAAACTGCCCTTTCGTGGTTTTATGTGTGTCCTCCACAGAGCCATCAGCAAAGTTCCTTAAAGATGTCACTACCCGGTCTCCTGGAGGCAGGGGCCTTCCCATAGCATGGAGCCTACTTAGCACCCAGATCTGGACTTCTACAGACATTCCTCCCAGAAACCAGGGTTCTTTGGAGACAGAAATGATTCCAGATCTGAGATAGGGAAATTACAAAGTAAATCTGATTTGTCTTGTGCCAGAAAGCCAGGAAGCAATCAGAGACTAATGGAGGAGGGTCAAAAGGGTATAGAAACCACTTTGAAGATGGTACCACTGACCAACATCAAAAATAATAGGACTGTAATTGATTTTAATATTTAAGGAAGGAAAAAAGTCCAAAGCTCCCTAAACTGAAATATGAGAAAACAACAAGCATATGTGACAAGCAGAAGTGGCCACTATATTACCGTTATATCTTTCTAGGAGGAATAGTATACTACCATTTTCAGGTGGAACATTCACCAGTTGATGAGGGAAAACTTTTCCTCGTAGGTAAAAGTAATCAGCTATTAAATAACAATGGGGACTAGGTGGGATGGGAATTACCTTTTGCAATCCACACTGATAATTATCAGGTAAGGCTCATGGAGAAACCACTAGGAGAAAGACTGTTGAGGGAATGCATATTCGCATACTGCCAAAGCATCATCCCACATATTACATGGTAATCGCAAAGTGAAAAATGTATGTTTACAATGGTGATATGGTAGCAACCTCCTTAATCACGTGATCAAATTTAGTACCACTGGAGTGGGACAACCAGGCATTCTGTGCCTCCTGATGTGATACAATATGAAACACACAGCATCACCTACGAGTCTTCTTGTCAAGTGAATCTTGACAGAATATAGGCCTTTGGACCTAATTTCTGGCTTACAAAAAATACAAGGGATGATAGAACAACTTAAAGACACTATGAGGAAATAGTCAGATAATTGAGAATGTGTGACATTCTACAAGACAACTGACAAAGTATCTTTAAAAAATCAGTATCATGAAAATAAAGATGAGAGGACTGTTCTAAATTACGAGACTGAGACATAACAACCAAATGCTATTTGTGAGCTTTAATAGGGTCTTGATTCCAAAAAAAACACACCAAAAACCCATAATACAACTATTAAATATGCTTGGAGGATAACTGAAAAAGTTGAATAGGACTATTAGATGAATGTTCTTAAATATAATCATGATACTGCAGTTAAGAATGTCTTTTTCGTTAGAAAGTGCACGCTGAATATCTAATGGGTGTGGGTATCACATTGTCTGTGACTTATTCTATAATGTTTCAACAAATACATACACAAATGCAATATACACACAAGCACACATAAAGAAAGCAAACAGCATAATGTTAATTTAGATGATGGGTATATTGCAATTAGGTGTAATAGTCTTTTAAAAACTTGCCTGTTTGAAAATTTTCATAATAAAAACCTAGGGAAACTCAATAAAGTTGTAAAATAATCAAGAGAAAAATAACCCCTTGTCTGTAATTTTCACTTAGCACCTTATCATTTATCCTTTTAGAGTACGTCTTGTCAGCACAAGTAACCATAAGCCCCTAGAGGACAGTCAAATTTTTGCAAGTTTACAGATATGACAATAGCCCAATGAATGTTGTTATTCAAAAGTAACACAAAAGACCAGATTTGCAAAAATCAAAATGTCTGTTAATAACAAGTCCTAGCAAGGATATGGAATAATGTAAAGGTTTTGATGATGGGAGTATAAGTACAATCACACTGAAGAATAATTTGGCATGACCAAAATAAAGCTGAACTACATATAGAATTTTTCTTCTAGGTGGATACCCAAGAGAAATTCTTGCACACAGGCACCAGGAGTTAGGCATAAGAACGTTTAGAGCAGCACTGTTTATTAATCCAAAAACCTGAAACAACCCAAATTTCCATTAATGAAGGAATGAATAAATGATATATTAACTCCTTGCAATACCACACAGCAATGAAAATGAATGGACTAGAGCTACGTACGACAGGGATGAATCTTAAGAACATAATGTTAAACAAAGAAAGGAAGTTGGGAAAAAATACACTGATTTTATTAACAAAAATGTCAAAGCCATCAAAAGTAAACAATGCATTATCTAGGGAATCAAACCTATGGAAAAGCAAATTGTGATCTTGAAACACAAAATTCAAGAAAAGGGAGTACCGCCCGGTGAGGGAGACAAAGGAGACTTCTGGTTTTGTTTACCTAGTAATATTCTTTTTAGTAACACAGGCATTTGCTGTATCAGGTTTCTTTAGAGCCTATGGATGATTTACTGTTAGTTTTTTATTCTACTCAATATCTAATAAAAACAACTTGGAAAAAAATAATAATGCATATAAATTCTGACTTTAAGGTACTTAAAAACCTCAATTCAAAAGCAATACTAAATATTCACGTAATAACTGCATTTCTATTTTTCTCTACATTTGTTTAGTAGTGAACAATACAACGTTATCAGTATTCAAATAGTCAAACCTATCACTAATACCAATTAACAAAATAATCAGGAATAAAATAAATCCCCATTAAAAAAAAAAAAAAGCCATGCCAAAAAAAGACTATGCCATGTCTAAAACCTTACATTTACCTATTTTACTGAATGACTGAAACTCATAATTTGATGGATAAGACAGGGTAATCTTCAAAATCTGATGCACAGGGCTGACCTTTTGTACCTTTATCAAGGCAGGATTTTTAAATACAGGTTCACATTACGGAAAAGTCTCTGTTGCCTCCCACTTTATGATGGTAAGGGAACTGCTAAAGTCGTAATTTCACTTGTCATTTATATCCTACACTCTTTAGACACAGGAGCTTATGACCCAGATAAATGCCACACTAGCACACCCCAGCTGACAGGGTTTTGAGGAATGCTTTCCAACAGACATGGCACAGCTTTGGTATTATCAGGAAGAAGTCCCCACTGAACTTTGAAATAAAACAGTAAGTTCCTGGGGACAAAACCAGGAGACAACTTTTTTTTTTTAATAACAACACTTTAACATGAGATCTACCCTCTTAACAAATTTAAGTGTCAATACAATTTTCAGTGTTGTTGGTACAATGCTGAATAACAGACATCTAGAGGTTACTCATCTTGCTAGACTGAAACTTCATGCTGTTGATTAGTAATTCCCCATTTCTCCTCCCTCCAGCCCCTGGCGACCACTATTCCCCTCTTTGATTCTACAAATTTTGACTATTTTAGATACCGCGTAAGTGGGATCATGCAGTATTTGTCCTTCTGTGACCAGCTTATTTCACTCAGCATAATGTCCTCAAGGAACATCCATGTTGCGGCATATTGCAGAATTTCCTGCTTTTTAAGGCTGAATAGTATTCCACTGTGTGTTTATACTACATGTTGTTTATCCATTCACCTATCCATGGACACTTATTGTCTCCACAACTTATTGTCTCCGCAGCTCTTGTGAACAGTGCTGCATGGAGAGAACTTACTTGTAATGTGTAATTTGGAGGAAGTTTCCCAAGGTCCCTCTTCCAGGTTCAACTACAGCTCACAAACGCGTATGCTGAGGAAGGCAGGCCAAGCTTGCAGAGTATGTTGACCTGTTCTTTATTCAGAGCCAGAAACAAGGCTGACACCAATCAAAGAAATCAAAACAAAGACTCATAATTGTTGAGCTGGCAGCACTACCTGCCCAGACATGAATAAGAAAATGCTTCATGTTCAAACTGAGAGGTCAGGGAAAGGGTAATAAATATATTTATATTCTATTACATTAAAATTAATATGGAGAGAATACCAATGGTTGCTGTGTGAAGCATCCCTGCCTATATGCGTCTACTACTTTTGCTATTAATACCAGACAATTCCTCATTGATGCTACAACTTCTCCCTCCTAACATCTATAGCAGGATATGTGCTTAACTATGTGTTTATGTGTCTGTCATCCCCACCACATTTACTAAGACCTAAACAAAACCAACTAAACAAACTACAACTAAAAACTTCTATCCACAGACTGTATGAACTGTATAAAACCACACCTCCTCCCAACAGTCCATTGATCTCTAAAAAAGTAATTCAGTTAAAAACTTGCTCAACTTTTGAATACTTGCCAATGAAATGATGCTTGCTTTTTATTATATTACGAGTTCTAGTGGAATAGAATTCATTCCAAAACCTCAATATCAGTATTCATAAGATAAACATGTCAATAAAAGGAGATATCCACTGACCACCAGAAGGTTCTCAAACCAACAAAGATGCACAGACTCCACTATGAGAACTACCAATAGCTTGGGTGGTTTAATCCCAGGTTCATGTACCAGTCCTACCATTATTCTGTATCCCTGCGTAAATAAAAATGATTTAAATTTTACAGGAACATTTGTTGAAGAGTAGTTAAACAGCAGCTAAACAATTGAAAGAAACTAAATTCAACCATAGGTGAGTAAACAAAGGATAGTACATCTATAACATAGTATACTATTCAGTCATTACAAAGGAAAATATAAAAGTATCTATCACAGACACTCCCAATATATTAGTTAACACGTAACGGTGGCCAAATTCCCTAGGATTATGTATATTATGGTGCCATTTTTGTAAAAACATATACAAGCATATGTACATTAATACATATAAAATATATAAATGTTTGTAAAAATACACATCAAAAGTTTCACAGAAATTATCACGGAGTAACTTTTCATCTGTATTTTCTAATTTTTATACAGTAAGTATATTATTAAAGTTATTTTTGTTTAACAAATACAATCTATCTACATCTTCATTCTACTTTTTGTTTATAAGAAGCTACCCAATCATTTGTACCCAATCATTTAACTTACAGCAATATCTAGGGGTAGTGAGTTATGTGAGGAATTTAAAGAAAATCCCTATAAATAAAAAAAGTATCATACAGTAATATCTCCATCGTTGATGAAGATGAGTTCCATAAACATTGCACTGCCAGGAACTGTTATCAAAGATGTTAACATCTCTGGTAACAAAGACAGATTCAGAGGACAGGGTTGCATTTCAGTGTCACATGTTGGAAGGACAATTCCTTCCTACAAGATGCCCAGCCACTCACTTTCCTTCCTGGACACCCAGTTAGTTAATTACCTTACCTTGCCATTGCTTCTTTAAAAGAACATATTGCAAGAATTTGTTTAAAACGTTCATAAACAAATAATACTTCTCCTTAGACACTTTTAATAACTGACTGTAATAGTACTAGACATGAGGCTACATGTATAATAAAACCACTTACTGCACACTGTGCCAGGCATGTTGCACGCACTCTCTTATTTACCTTCCCCTCAACTCCATGGAGGGTGCACCATTAGACTTCTCATACAAAACTAGGAGATGACTTACCCAAGGACAAGATTTAAACCCAGGTCAGGTCAGACTCCAAACCCAGTCTCCTTCCCCTTACATTACACTACCTTTTCAGTTCTTAGGCCTTGTACTATCAGTTGCGAACCACTCAGGTCCTCAGCTGATTCTTCAAAGACCAGACAGTGTCTGTCTTGGGTTGTTTAACGGAAGGTCTGAATGTATCCCTGCTTTCCTTCTCAGGCCCATCAACCTCTATTCTTTCATTTAATGAACTGAAGGCATACTGTGTGCAAGGCACATAGAAAAATACAAAAATGAGTAAAGCACAGTCTCCATTCTCAAAAATAATCTTATGAACTCCTAGGGACTAGGAGGAAACTACTGAATTACTTTTAAAACTAGTAAACTACTACTAAATAAGAATGAACACTTCTATAAAGAAATATCATCAAACATCAGGAACTCCTGAAAAGCTGAATTTTCAAGTAAAAGTTTTACTCAAAGGACTAAAACCTTTCTTAGAATTAAGCATCTTAGATAAAAAATATTTCTACGTTCTTAAGCATAAAACACAGTATAACAATAAAAAAACTAATACTGATTAAATCTACTAATGTGCTAAGTGTTTTACATACACTTAGTATTTAGTCTTCACCACAACTTTGAGATAAGTAGTATTAATGGTCCCATTTTAAAAGGAGGAAACAGAAAACAGAGAGGTTAACTCATTAGCCCAAAATCACACAGCTAGTAAATGATGGAGTCTTGATTCAAATGCAGCACTCTCTCTATTCTGCCTTTTGATACATTTATTCATTGATTCAAACATTTGACCACCTACTGCATGCAAAGCACTGTGTTGAATAATGAGGATAGGGCAGTGAACAAGATAGTTTATTCATGAAGCTCACCTGAATCAGAGATTGAAAGACAGATAAATAAGAAAACAAATAAGATAATGAGATAGTATAAAGTATTATAGAGGAAATAAACAAAGTGATATGACAGAGTGACTGGGCAAGGCTTACTTCTATCATGGTGTCCTGCAATTCTGTTCTCGGTTTGTTCCCAAAGACAAGCTGGCCAGACAGCCACTCTGAGGACCAGAGGAGCAAAGAGTAGAAAGAAGACAGACTACTCCTAGTGAAGGTGATCAGAGAAGTGGCAAGGAGAAGCCCTAGTTTCACCACAGATGTGGAAATTGGTTTAGAAAAAGATAATGATATGATCAGTCTCAAGCTGGGGCTGAAAGAACAGCTGTGACTTCAGAAGACAGGTGACATTTGGGTGAAGGAAAGAGTGTAAGTATAGCCTCTGGTTAGAGCAAGAGAATAAAGCTGGTTCCCTGATTATGGGGCTACAATCCTGCAAGCAATGGTAACTCTATGTATTATGGGTAGGGGGTAAGTATAATTAAACTGCTATGCGAGGGGAAAATAACTTCTGTACCAAAGGTTTCGTTTGGATGGTTTTTGTGGGTGTTTGCACAGTGAGGAACTACAGCAGGAAAATGAATTAAGACACCATTACAACTGACTTGGTGAGAAATTTAAAAAACTGACCAGAGGGAAGTGGTAATAGGAATGAAGACAGACAGCTGTGAGAGCAACTCAGGGTTTGACTTACAGGCATAGCAATGGTATGGGAAATACACCTAGGAACGCAACATAAAATAAAATAAAATAAATCCAATCCTACAGTACTGAATAAACCCTGCATGTTTTCTGCCTGTTTTCAAAAATGTGTTGGAAAATTTCCACAAACCCCAAGGAGCCAATGTTCTTTCTACTAAATACCATGCCTAAGAAAATATCACCTATGCTTGATGAATATGGTTTCATAGAATCTTTTAAAAATCTCAACAGATAAATGTCCGTACATATTCATTCATTTAGTATTACAAAATGCCACCTAATCTTAAATGCAGAGTACACCACATTATTCTTCTCAGATGATACACAATTTCCAAAAGCAAACTTTTTTTGTGTTAAGTCCAGGTCCCACATAGGCCTCAACAAACAAGAATTTGAAAATTATTTTGAAGAAACAAAAGGACTCCTACCAGGTTTAGCAAGCTGAGTAGACTCACTGCTATTTTTAGAATGAGCAACATTTCTCCATGTGCAACTTTGTCCAAATGATACAACAAGGTCAAGGCTCATATCCTATCTGAAAACAAGACCTATACAACATAGCTAAGATCTCTTCTTACAATGGATTGTCTACAAGTGTTGTGGCTTAAGGAGTTTATCTATATGTTTACTTTGCATACAGCTTTATGCTTACGTGTTCTATGTTTTAAATATATTATTTGTATTTATTGTTCTTATATGTTTTCATTCTATTCATTCATATTTTTACATATGGCAGTGTCCACATAGCACTGGCAGCCTTAAAAAAAAATGCCTTACGTTTTACCAGCATTTCACATTCATTGGATATTTTGGGCCTCGGAATAACTTTGTGAAATAGTAAGTAACTATATTATCTTCCCCTGTGTACAGTGGTGGGACTGGAGTTCAGAAAGGTTAGGTAGCTTGACTAGTTCAAGATTGCTCAGTAACTGGCAAGGGCAGAACCCTGACCAGGCCTTCGCTCTTCCTTCATGCCCTTCTCCCCCCAGGACACTGCCAATTTAATACTTGAATATTCACGTGTCTCTATTCAACAGTCCTGGACTGTAACTAAGAGCCATCACTGCTGCCCTGCCAAAAAACCTTGAGTGCCGAAATGCAGCTGGAACACTAATACTTTTCAGTAAACATAAACACGAGTACACGTTTCAGTCCGGACCCCATTCAATGCTTGGTTTGGCTCTTCTGCACAAAACTTATTAAAACATACTACAGCCTTAAATTAAAGCATACTCTTAATGGAACTGTCGTCTCCACTCGCTTGGAAATTCAGTAAATGCAAAAGGTGACTCATACCGTTAACTTATGGCTTTCTAAATTAATAATGTTGGATGCCAAAGGAAAAGAATGAATTCCACAGACCCTTCTCCATCCCCACCCCCAAAGTTGCTTAAGTGTCAAAGCGCGGTAGTAAAACACAAGGACAGAAGTTGGGGCTGGAGCCAGCATTCCTCCTCTCAGCGATTCCCACAGTCCCCGGGCAACCCATTCCTCAAAGCCCAGCAGGTCTCTTCCGACCCCCAATCCCGCCGTGACCAGAGTGACTACCGGTCCCGGAGACCCCCGCACAGTCCTGCCCGGAGCTGCGACAGCGAACTCGCAGGGCTGAGGCCGCCCCCTTCCCCCGGCGTCCCCACCGGTCCTGCGTAGCCCGCACACCTGGCAGTCCCTGCCCCGGCAGATACCTGCGCGGCGGGCACGGTCCCTAAACGCGGCGCCCCCGGGCAGCGGGTCCACCCTGGACAAGTCCGCTTCCGCTTCCAGCCCACATGGCCCGGACAGACCGCGCCCCGCCCCCGGTGCGCCCCGCGAGGCCGCGTCCCGAAGGGCCCAGGACTGCTGGGGGCGGGAGCCGGCGCCGGCGCTGCGGATGCGGGGAGGAAGCGCAGCCCGCGCGCCGGCCGGGGGAAGAGGAGGAGCGGGTCGCGACCTGCCGCGAGGGCTGGCGAAGAGGGAAGAGGAGGGGGTCCGGCGGCGGCGGCACCGCCGCGGGGTAGCGGGCGTCTACCTGCGAGCAGAAGTACGAGCCCTGGATGCCCAGCTTGATGCAGGTGGGACACTGGAGCTTGGCCTCGCTGCTGCAGCCGTCCGTCTCGCATACTCGTGTCTCCACGGCCGCCATGCTGCCCGGCTGCTGGAGGAGCGCCTCACCGAGGAAGAGTAGGAGGAGGGAGGGAGGAATCGCTGGGTGGAGGGAGGGTTGGGGAGGGGAGAGAGGCCGAGCCGGGGGAGGAGCTCGGCCCAAGGGCCTGGGCGCGGAAGGAAGAGGAGAGCCAGACCAGCCCAGACCGCGCTGCGCGCCCCGCCCCCAGTCCGCGCGCGCAGCTGGCGCCCCGCCCCCCGCCTTCGCCCCGCCCCCCAAGGCCTCTGCACCCCCAAGGCCGGCGAGCACGTGGGGGCAGTGAGGGAGCTGGCGATCTCCAGCTGCGCGGCACCCACCCGCTGAGTCTGCGCGTGGGGAGTGGGGCCTCCCAGCGCCGGGCGGAGAAGGCCAGGTGAGGCCCGCGAGAAGAGGCTCTCATGCCTCGAGCTCTCTGTGCCTAGAGAGGCAGAGACCCACTCGTCCCTTACTGAATTGAATCCCAGTGTTCTGAATGTCCCCCACGCTCGCAGGCGATTGGAAAGGGCGCTCCACTCCTCTGCGTTAGTCCACCCGGCAGCTCCTCGGAAAAGGAAAGTAATTCCCTTTTTTTAAGTTCTGTTTCTTACTGTCAGCTCTGAGGCTTAATGACTACCGCTCATTCATAAAAAGAGGAGCCAGAGAGTGTCTTTGAGGAGGTGGGCTGGGATTTGCGTCGTCCCTCCCTCGTGCCCGATATTTTTTTCACACCACCCCCATCCGTTCACAATCTACAGTGCTAGTAATAGTAACACAACAGCTACTAGATATTCAGTACAAACTTTAGTTATATTTCATATATATATTTTTGTATTATCCCAGATGATTGTTTAAGAGGTAAACGGGAGAATTGTATTAATCATGAAATGTCAGAGTTGAAGGGAGCGTTATAGGTCATCTGATGTAAACCTGTTGCCTAAATCTCTTCAACTGCATCCCAGCTCTGTCCTTTCCTGACATATACTTGAACACTCCTGTCACTAGGGAATAGAGAGGGACTAGTATTTATTGATCATCAACTAAGTACTGTGAACTTTGTGTTATCTAATCCAATTTTTTTAATTTCCATATTGAGTAAAAGACAAGAAAAGCTCATATTACTTTTATTTTAAATAACTTTGTTTTGCAATGTAAGCAATACAAATAATGTAACAAAATCAAGTAATAACTTTAAAATGTAATACATAGGGGTGGCTGGTTAGCTTAGTTGGTTAGAGCGTGGTGCCGATACCAAGTCTGCCGGTTTGATCCCTGCATGGGTCACCGTGAGCTGCGCCTTCAAAAAAAGAAAAATGTTATATAGACATAAGCAAAAAGATATCAACCACCAAATATAATCATATATGTATATACATTACAAAAACAGAACCATACCACAAAGAATGAGTAGGTAACTGATTTCTTCAATTATTATGTTGTGAATTTCTTTATTGTCATTAAATACACTTTTACCACATGGTTTTGATGTCTGCATAATATTCTATTGTATGGGTAATTTACTGAACCAAACTCATTAATAGACATTTAGGTTATTTTTAATTGTTATATATTATAAACAAGGCTTCAGCGAATATATTATTTTAGCTAGAGCTTTGCATACATCATTATTAGGATATGTTCTTCAAAGTAGAATTACTGCATGAGAGCGTTGTCACTGTTTATTGTTCTTTATACAGTTTGTCTAAATTTTCTTTAGAAAATGTGTACAAATTGGTTCAGAACTGTCCTAGAGACCTTATTTCCTTACTAGTGCTGGTTACTATCTATTTTTAATGCTTGTCATTTCGATAAAGGAAAATAAGCTATAATAAGACTGAACATTTTTCTCTGATTATCAGCATTTCTTTTATGTGTTTGCATTTGTTAAAATTTCTTTTCTGCAGAAAAGTACTAAAAAAATTTTTTTTTTAAAGCCAAGGCGCAAGTTGGCCACAATACCGTCAACTAAACATATCAGTGTTTCATTTGTCCTTGTTACCTTCAGTCCATGTCCACGGGCATATTCAATGTTTACATATTCGCAGTTCTTGGTCAAATTTTGTATTCTACATAGTCAAATACCAGTATGCCATGGATTACTCTTAGATTTAGAAAAAACAATAAATCCTATTTTCTATCTGATAGCTCTTTATGTATTTGAGACGAACCATCGTGTCTTATGGTTTGCTGGTTTTTACTTGTATAATGTAGCACGTTTAGATCCTTTGCAATCTTTGTCCATCTACTCTGAAGACATTCCAGTTTGTTGACATGTGATGGATTGTGTTCAGGATTGAACTAATAAAATAGAGGAACAAGAATTTCTGAAAATTCTAGTCCAAAAAGCCCTAAGGGTTCTTCTTGGGCACAGGGAGACTGGAGACTCTCCTGCCCTTGCTGGCCATCAGTTCTGCTTCCTTGCATCTTCAGGGAAGCAGTGCTGTGGGGCAGGTAAGAGCACAGATGTTACATTAAAATAAGCAGACTTGAGTTGAACTCTCTGCCTTCAACCTCCCTCCCTTAGTCGTGGTTCCATGGGCAAATTCTTTAACCTCATTTTCCATATCTGAAAAATACAGGTTAAAGTACCTACCTCATAGATTTTTGTTATAATTAAGTTGAATAGAATTTGTGAAGTGCTTAGCAGCCCAATAAGTGATACTTACTATCATTATTTGTTAGCCTTGCTGTCAGCTCCTCCTTCCTTGGTCCTCTTCACCCACACAAGACAAGCTGTTGAGTGAGATAAACTTCCTAAGACCACCTTTCTGGCTGTTAAGATAATCACCCAGATATTTTTTGTCTAAGCATAAAAAAGTGACAAAATGTAGATATTTACAAAATTATGTTATAGTCTCTGTTTTATTCTTCTGTCTGAGATTTTAACTCAAAGTCCCCATTGGCTATCCGGTTACTGTTTTCATTCCTGTGTACAAACTTCAGCCAACTCATTTCCAGGAGGAAGAATGGGCTTCAGCGTCTCAGATGACAATCTGGCATTTCTAAAGTCCTTTGGCACTGAAGGCACTTGTTTCCTTGGCTGTCTGCACAGGGAAACGCACTTTTGAGATAGAATCTAAGCACATGCCCAAAGCCATCTATCGAATTAGCTTCCAGTGTCAACTAATAAATGTGGAAGGAATGATGGAGTTAGAAAATCACCATTTGACAACCATTATTGTAATAATTTATTCAGGAAAGAATCATCAATGGATACTAAAACAATTGGGTGAAAGTTTGTTAAAAAAAACACAGCTATTTACATAGTCTCAGTATAACTCCCTGTAAAATATTTATCATTTAAAAAGAAAAAATAATAACTTCACAGTGGAGAAACCTTGCAGATACTCTCTTTATGTTATCGAAGTTAAAAATCACCAGTAATGGGACAAACTGACTTTGTGCGCCATCTGATATGAAACACTGGGAACACCATATCTTTTGTGGTGTTCCTGCCAAAAATACAAAATTGATTCTAATCATGAGGAAGCATCAGGCAAACCCAAACTGAAGGCAATCTATAATATAATTGCCCTGTCCTCTTCAAAATTCCAGTGTCCCAAAAGACTGGGAAAGATTTGAGGAACTGTCCCCAATCAAAAGAGATTAAAGATATATGACAACCAAAGCAACACTTGATCCTGGGTTGGATTTTGACCAAAAGAAAAAGTGTTGTTGCTCTAAAGGAAATTAGGTTTTATTGTATCCTCATGCATTCCCTGATGTTGACAGTTGTACTATAGTTATATCGTTGGTTCAGAATATACAGAGAGAAAATGAATGGTAAGACAAGTGTAGTGCAGTGTTTACAGTTGGGGAATCTGGGTATACCAGAGTTCTTTTTACAATTCATGCAATGTTTCTGTAAGCTGGAATTTTTTTCAAACTGAAAGAAAATTTTTAAAAACTTGCCTAGAGTGGCCGGCCCGGTGGCTCAGGCGGTTGGAGCTCCATGCTCCTAACTCCCAAGGCTGCTGATTCGATTCCCACATGGGCCAGTGGGCTCTCAAGCACAAGGTTGCCGGTTCAACTCCTCGAGTCCGTCAAGGGATGGTGGGCTCCGCCCCCTGCAACTAAGATTGAACACGGCACCTTGAGCTGAGCTGCTGCTGGGCTCCCGGATGGCTCAGTTGGTTGGAGCACGTCCTCTCAACCACAAGGTTGCCAGTTCGACTCCCGCAAGGGATGGTGGACAGCACCCCCTACAACTAGCAACGGGAACTAGACCTGGAGCTGAGCTGCGCCCTCCACAACTAAGACTGAAAGGACAACAACTTGAAGCTGAACGGCACCCTCCACAACTAAGATTGAAAGGACAACTACTTGACTTGGAAAAAAGTCCTGGAAGTACACACTGTTCCCCAATAAAATCCTGTTCCCCTTCCCCAATAAAATCTTAAAAAAAAAAAAAAAACTTGCCTAGATGCTCATCACCTTCAGGTTCAAGTCCAAACAGGCTCTCTGTCTATACCTCTGCTTAACTCGTTAGCCTCTCTCACTACTCATGCATTGGCCTTGATCCTCCAGCAATAGTGAACTGTTCACGGTTCCCTGAACACAAAATACTATTTCATTCTTGCATGTTCTCCTACATGCTGTTCCCTCTGCCTGACCTGCCTATCTCTGATTGCTTGGTGAAATTACTATTTCTTCAAAATCCAGCTCAGGCATCACTTCACCCATTAAACTTTTGCTGACCTCCTCAGCTCTAACTAACTTATGCCTCCTCTGTGCTACCTCTAAACCAGGTACAAAATGCAATTGCTAATATATAAGTACGTACAGATGCAAATGAGTTTAGTTTTAATCTTCACAAGGACTCTGCGGAAGGTTCTAGTACCAACCCCAGTTTTATCTCTGTAGACCAAAGTCACATAACCAGTAGGTAGCTGTGCCTGGACTTGAGCTCAAGTCTGTCTGACTACAAAGCCCATGCTCTTAACTACACTACTCATTGCCTTTAATTTTTCATCTGTCTCTCCTACTAGACTGTAACTTCTTTGTGACGGGAGGATTTATGTCTTATTGTTTCTCTATATTCCCAACCTTAACCTAAGTGAAGTTGATACTTTCACTCCAGTTTGTTTATATTCTCGACCTATCACAATGCTTGACATATAATAAATGATCGTTAAAACTTTTTCCTTCTTAAGTTTTTTATAAATATGAATTACTATCTCAAAGACACAAAAAAAGTGTGTGTGTGTGTGGAAAGAGAGAAAGAGAGAACATACTCTATCAGTCAGAACCCAGCAAAAAGCAGATGACACACTCAAGCTGGGTAATTTGAGAAGAATGAAGAGTTTAATAAAAAGATTATTATATAAATACTAAAGCATGGGCAGTGTCTTGGCAGTCCGAAAGGAGTAGTGCAATAAGTGAGAATTAACAATGGGGCAACATTTCCATTCCTAGGCCTGAAGGAGTAAGGGGACTGGGAAAATACCAAAACCCAAAGTGAACTGGGTGGAGAGGGCCTAACAGAAGTTGCAACCTTTGCTTAAACCTAGCCAGTCCAAGGCCATCCTAAAAATCAGGAATCTGGGACCTCATTATCCTCCCTCCTTCCAATAAGGCACACATTGATCTACAGTAGACCATAAAAATCAGCCTCCCAGAGCAGAGGGCCGGATTGAGAAGGGTGGAAAATAGATCTGGAGGGGCAAATGGAAGGTAATCCAGAATAATGTACCTACCACTCATCTTAAGAAATAGAATATGGCCAGTACAGTTGAAGTCCTTGGTGTACCCTTCCCTGATCACATCCGCCTTCTTCCTCTCCTGCAGGAGAGTCATTATCCTAACTTTGTTGTTTACTGTTCCCATGAATATCTTCAAACTTTAATGGTGTTGCACTGTGTATAGTCTTCAATGTACCCTCATCATTCTTCATTATGACTGTGAGATTCATCCTTGTTGATACTTTCACTCCAGTTTGTTTATATTCTCGACTGCACAGTAGTCTATTCTCTGAATATACCACACTATACATATATTCTCCTGCTCATGGGGGCAGCTCAGCATGGAAAGTCAGAGCCTGATGGGGGTAAGGTGGGATACCCCCCGGAGGGACAGACCAATATGGGGAGTCAGAGCCTGAACACCGTGAGTCCATGGGGAAGGGGGCAGGTCCCGGGTGTCAGAGCCTGAGCTGAGTGAGGAAGTCATCCAGATGGAAAGGGGGATTCCAAAGGGGGTGTGGGAGCCCACATGTGATAAGAAGAAAATGTGCACAGGGAAGGGCAGCTGCAGCAGTGGAGATGAGTTGCGTATGGTCCACCAAATAAATTAATAAGTTAAGGAAAATTGAAGCCAGTCTTCTCTCTGTCAGAGAAGAGAATTAAAATATGGAAAGGTAGAAAACTCAAACAAATCCTGTGATGTTGAATTGGAATTGGAGGACTTGGTGTCAGCTACGGTTTTCAGCATATAGTATGTAGACAGATATAGACATCAATACAGATGTGGATGTAAGTATACGTGGGTATATAAATGCATCCATCCTCTAGCTCTATCCACTGAACGAGCCTGAGACCTGCAGCATCCCAACAGCAAGAATCATACCTAGGGCCCAGATCTTGGCTTCGAAATATCAATCTGTGCTAAAAGGAATGCAAACAATGACGATGATGGTAATAGATTATAACCCGTTGAATAAAGTAGGAAACAATGAATCGTACTGCTATAAAATGATAAATGAATAAATTGACAGTTTGATAAGGAATAGAATACTTACATGGTTTCAAAGTGCTTCCCCACAAAATGCTTATCAATTATAAAGGATGAAAATTCACTTCAGAGTTGACAAGTATAGCGGACACCATCTTAATCAAGTACTCAAAGTAAATACCATCAACAAAGGGACACATTGAAATCGTGCTCCACGTGACAGGATCCAGTGACAAGAATTTATGTCCCTTCCAAAGATGCATAAACTGAATCTAATCATGAGGAAACATCAGACAAACTAAAATCGAGCAACATTACACAAACAACTGCCTTGGAATGCAAAAGAGTCAAGGTCACGAAAATAAAGGAAAGACTAAGGAACACTTTTGGACTGAAGGATGCTAAAGAGACATGACAATTAGAAACAATTCATGATGTGCTGAAATGGATCCTTTTGCTCTAAAGGACATTATTTGAACAGTTGGCAAAACTTGAACAGGTCTGAGGATTAGATGGTAGTAATGTATCAATGTTAATTTCCTGATTTTCATGGTAGCGTGTGGTATCTCTCATTATGTAGGCGAATGTCCTGGTTGCAGGAAATATACTCTAAAGTATTAGGGAATGATAGGTCATCAAGTAGGAAATTTATTCTCAAGTGCTTTAAGAAAATATAATTTTTATACTTATGACTTTTCTCTAAGTTTGGGATTGTTTCAAGAAATATAGCCTCATCCTGTGCAAGGTATTTACAAAGTAATATTTTATGTAAGCTAGTTAATTTTTCTAATGTAGAATACAATAAACTTAAAAAAATTTTAATTATAGGCAGAGCTAGTGCTTGACCTACAGGTATTGTGAAAATTGCCTGACCTGCTCTGAGGTGATACCTTGACCTTGACTTAAATGCCTTCATTTTAGCAGATACATGTTTTAATTCTACTAGAGAGTGGTTTTACAGTTAATATTAACAATGTAATATTTGTGTATGTTTTTATGTGTGTACACATATGCACACAAAGTAACAAAATAAAATGATGGGACCACACAAATGTACATTTCGGCGGCGATGCCACATAAAACATATCTCTGTGCTAATATACAATATCCATGTGTTCATTGAACAGTGGATATGGCAAATTGTATCTCCAATAATGGTTTTTACTCAAGAAAAGCAATAGAATTAGCATGTTTTGCTAAAACCTGTCTAGAAGTCATATTTCCTTTACTGTGTTGCCATAGAGAGAATTTTCTGCAATTTACTTTTTAAATTAAAAAAAAAAACCCACCAGACTATAACAGGCTGTTTACAATTCTGAGCAATGATGTCTTGTTCTTATTAAATTATAAAGCACTAAATGAATTTTAATAGATGATTTGATTAAATTATGAGTATGAATAACAAAATTTCTGTTGGTCTTGATTTACCAACATGGATGTAGAATCATCATTGGGGGAAAATTATCCCACACTCACCTTACACATAAATGAATAAGCTCTTAAAATATTCAAAATATGATATTTGCATTTAAAGCCATATTAAAATAGACATAATAAATTTTAGTTGATAAGTATTTGTTAGTGCTTTTAAGAGGATGATTTTCACACTTTATAAATGACATCTACTCAATATAGCAAATTAGAAAATATAACAAAAGTCTTCTTTTACAATACCAATTTAAAAAATACCAAGTAGCTTGTTGAGAAATGTGTTAATATCAAGAGGAAGAAATTTAGACAACCTTATTGAGAGACTTAAATAAATGGAAAGACACACATATTTATACATAGAAATACAGATTTTTTTAAAAATGTGTTTTTCCCAAGTGAATATACGTTAGTATAATTACAATTAAAATACCAGTGAGATATGTTGTTGTTTTAATAGGTGATTATTATTCTTATTGTTATTGTTCTGTTGTTATTGAAATGATTTTGAATTTTATTTTTTAAAAACAGGCAAGGGTAGCTACAAAATTATAGAAGAGCAATAAATTAAAAAAGAAGACTAATTCTACCACACATAAACAATATATATTAGCAGTATAATAATACAATCCCATGGGACAAAATAGTGTAGCAGAGTCGTGAAGTGGGGAAAATAGGAACGTCTGAATTCAAGTTCTAATTCAACCCGTACCCTTCTATATAAGAGAATTTTCTCACATATGCTGTATGATGAAAGTATACAAATCAATATAAAAGGGAAGAATGATTGAATAAATAATCTTAAGAAAATTAGGTAGCAGTTTGGAAAAAATAAATTTAAAAATGATGAATTAAAGAGCAAAGTAAAAAAACTGAAGATTATAAAATTAGCCAAAGAATAGGTGACAGAAATAAAATTAGATATTTAGAAAAACCTCTGATTTTCTAATTCCACTTAGAAATTATCAAGAACAGAAGAATAAGTCTAAATGCAACTGTATCTTGTATCATTGAGCATCTACCATATCCTAAGCACTATTCTAGATCCTCAGGATAGATCAGTGAACAACAGACAACATATAGTTTGTATTCTTGAAGGTTCCAACAAGAATCAAATAAATACATATTAGGGGTACATAAGTGCTTTCAAGAAACTAAAGAACTGTGTGATACTAGCTTATAAACAGAAATATAAATCAATGGAGTAGAACTGCAAGTCCAGAAATAACCCCATACATTTATTTTAATAAAATGGAACCACCCATTAATTAATTGATGAATACATTTTTAAAATGTGTTATATTTATATAATAGAATATTATTCAGCCATAAAAAAGAATGAAGTACCAATACATGCTGCAACATGGGTGAACCTCAAAAGCATTATGCTAAGTGAAAGAAGCCTCACACAGAAGGCCACCTATTATATGATTCTATTTATATGAAATGTCCAGAATAGGCAAATCCATAAAGACAGAAATTAAACTAGTGATTTTCAAGGTTTCTGTTTAAAAGCCAGTTGTCAGTCTTTTTGTTGTTCCTTTGAAAGTGATTCTGCACCCTTCACCCCCAAATGCCTTTAAGATTTCCTTCTTTGTCTTTGGTTTTTAGTAATTCTTCTGTGATGTGCCTAGACATGATTTTTCTTTATATTTATCTTGTTTGAAATCTAGAGCTTATTGACTCTATAGCTTGATATCTTCTATAGGATTTTGAAAATTCTTAATCAGTATCTCTCATTACGTATGGGTTAAAAGTAAACTCCAATTGAGCATATATTCAATTTCTCCTCTATGTCCCATATGATTCTCACGCTCTTTAAAAATATTTTCTATCCTTTCTCTTTTTCACATTTCTGTTTGAATATTTCAGACAACACACTCTCATGTTAGGAACCCAAAATGTTATTATTTGGTGATCTTTTTTCCTGATCTTAAGTTCTGTTATTTTCTTAAGCAATAAAATAATCTCCAGCCAAGAAGTTGTATATATCTGACTGCCTCAACCCTCAGCAAAGAGTCTGCATATTTTCACTTTATTCTCCTGATCAGCTCCTAGAGTCACAGCTTCCTCTGGTCCAAATCTCATATTTTCATTCTCATTTCTTTCGATATTGTGAGTTTGAAAATATATCTATATTCTTCTACTGTCTCTTTAACAAAACTGAGTAGAAGAGAAAAGAAGTGTATATGGTCAATGTGCCCTGTTTAACAGGAAGTCATATATAATATTATTCAATGCTGGCAAGAGTGCCATGAAAATAAAGCACTCTCATAGAGTTCTAATGGTATTGGATGGTAGTGTCCTTTTTTTAAAGGTCTTTAAATATGAGTTCCCTTCTGAGAAGAAAATCTAAATAAATCATCTAAAATTCAAAATTGAGAGTATTTTCTATGCACAAAAATATTCAAATAGTATACTTTATGAAAGTTAAAACTTAGATCACCGAAATATTTAATAATCTGAGACTAGGTAAATAAACTGTGGAGCCCACATTTAATACAAAATTGTATGACCCTTTAAAATTGTTTGTAAAGATATGTATTAACATAGATAAATGCTGTTACTTACTGTTAACCGTAAAGGGCAGATTAAAGCAATTTTTTACAAAAACAAACAGAAACTCAAAACAGAAACATAACAAAAAAGTATAGAGGAAACATATCCAAATAAGGATAATACCTATCTTTGGATGGTGAGACAATGACAAATACATTTTTTTCTATATACTTTTCTATATGTTCCAGTATCCCTAATGAAGGTGTGCTTCCTTAAAATGGAAAGCTATTTTAAAATGAAGAAGCATTATTTCTTTAACTTACATACTATGCTACTTATAATAATATGAAACCCATGTTATTTGTCCAAAATGTCCTATTTCTCTTGAATTCATTACAAGTTCTGGATTTTAGTTCAATGATAAAGATAAAAGAGATTTTTCAACATGCATTTCTAAAACATAGTATCTAAGAGTTTTGGACTCACAAACCTAACTAATTCATGGGACCATCCATCTTCTTTACTTTTCATAGAAATGCATGGTTCATTTACAATTCAGCCTCTGAATTAATTGACTCAAATTTTGTGCTAATACAACTCTAAAATGCAATGCCTCAGATAAATATCAACCAAGCACTGCAAAGTTAAATTTGAAATGTGTTCCACGTTACAGTCTGGTTTCCCTCACTACTGTCTAATAAATTAAAATGGCAAGTGGCATCATCTGTTAATGCTTTAAGGCAGCAAGAGATATTGAAGAGTTGCTTGAATTTACTTCTGCTGTAATGTATTACAAGACTGTTTGAAGACTGATTGCGTATCCAAGTTGAACTAAAAGTGATTTTCTTAAAAAGTGGGCTTGAACACATGGTATAAAGTAAGCACTATCCTGGTTTTCTGTCCTGAGTGCTTGCGATAAATTTAAAAGAAGTGAAATCTTTGAGTAAGCAGAGTTAGACAAATTTCTATAAATTGTGGGATAATCAACATATACATTAACACCAAAGCCACATTGCAGATTCTGAACTTTATTTTTCATTTGAACAGTAAAAGTAATGCATCATCTACAGGCTAACAGGATCAAAACGATGGAGACTTGATTAACCAGGAACACAACTTTTATATGCAAGGAAATAGCCTCTTATTTTCTGCTATGTTCACAGCAACCCTTTTGGCAAAGAGATAGACCCAGGAAAGAAGGGGAAGTGCAATTCTTTTATATCTTTCAGTTTTATATCTTTCAGCTCAGATTACACAGAATGGTTTGTCATGCCTTCCAAGTAGATGGCAGGAAAGACATCTACACTACACCAAACCAGTCTGGAAATGAAAAACAAGCATCTGTTTGATTTATAAATGTATCAGCTTCTTTTCTGATAGCTTCTTACGAGGCCCTCCACAGCCGCTCTTTCGCTCTGCTTGGTGGTACACTCATATGATTTCTGTTGTTTCCTTTCTTAGCAAAATGGCCTTTTTCTATCAGTGCTTTCTTGTTACTCTATTTGCATAGCTTTATTTCTCTCAAAGGAACACACACCACATAGCATCTAAATTAGGAATTTTATAGTCTCCATTCATGAACGTTGATTTATGGCAGGACTTCACTTCAGCTCTATTCTGGGCATGTCTGAAAAAGTGCAAGAGATGAGATCTACAGCGGCTAGCAGAGAAGGCTCAAAGGAAAGGTCAGATGCTATCAAGGTTGGAATGTCTTTGTGCGGATGCAACTTCACCCAGCTGTTTTGAGAATGAGCATGACTGTGTGATGCTACTTAATTGTCTCTTGATACCGTGTTTCCCCAAAAATAAAACCTAGCCGGACAATCAGCTCTAATGTGTCTTTTGGAGCAAAAATTAATATAAGCTTAATATTATTATAAAATATTTATATATTACAATATACTACACTATAATATATAATGCTTATATATTATACTATACTATATTATACTATTATATTAACACCCGGTCTTATATAAGACTGGATCTTATATAATATAGTATAGTAATAATATAATATAATATAATATAATATAATATAATATAATATAATATAATATAATATAATATAATACAGGGTCTTATATAAGACGGGGTCTTATATTAATTTTTGCTCCAAAAGATGCATTAGAGCTGATTGTCCAGCTAGGTCTTATTTTTGGGGAAACAGGGTAATTCGAAAAGCATCAATGTGCAACCTGAGATTGCAGAAGTGATCTGCTTTATTCCAGTCTCATCAGTATCAAAATTAATAATGCAACTGAGTAATATAATTCAGTCTCTTTCCTTATCTTACATTTAAATCATATTTCTTCTCAAACACAGTGCATTTAGGCAAGTTTCTTTCAATAATAGTTTTTACAACAAGAATATTAGTAATGCATCTCTAAGGATTCTCAAGTAATTTTATATTCATTACTGTTTTCTCCATGTATTCTAGTATTTTTTACAAAGATTGACAGGTAGGCTTCCAATTCCTTGTTATTTCATATTATTTAAAGCATTGGTATTATCTATAAGTACTTTATAATTTACAAAAACTGAGTAAGACATTACCATAAAATATTTTTGGAGAGCTCTCTAAAATGTCTGATATTAGTGAATTGCTCTTCTAAGGCTTCCATCCTCTCTTAAAATAAACCAAAATAGAGGTCTCCAACAAAACCATGTTATGCTCCCAATAGTCCCAACATTTCCTTGAATATTAAAGGAAAATATTTACGATAAAATCTTTCTTTTATGTTTCACTTAGGAAGAAAGCATTTGATGAATGTGTGAGGTTATCAAAAGAATCTCTCTAACTAACACTGTTAGTGATATTCCAAGATTGAAATGCAATCAGCAGCTTTGTGGGATATTCCTGACTTACTTGAAGAACTGGATTCTCTCTCTCAACCCAGAAAATAAAGGAACAGTTTATAACATACAGGGATTTTATAGGATGCGTGCAGAGAGCTCTTGCCTGTGGAATCAGTTAAACAAAAAAAATATTTGTGTTCGTAATATTTAGCGACTGGCTTATCTATAAAGAATCTTGCCCACACTGTGTAAGATTACATTTGTGATGACAGGAGATTTGAAGGGCAGAATGCTTATTCTGGGGGACAAAGAGCTTGATTCTGGGGGACAAACTAATCTATTAGTTTACTAGGGCTGCCATTACAAAACACTACAGAGTGGGTGGCTTAAACAACGGAAGTTTATTTTCTCACATTCTAGAGGCTAGAAGCCCATGATCAGGTGTCGGAAGGTTTGGTTTCTTCTGAGGCCCCTTTGCTTGGCTTGCAGGTGGCTGCCTTCTTGCTATGCCCAGGTATGATCATCCCTTAGTCTGTGTTGTCTGTGTTCTAAACTCTTATAAGGACAGTCGTCATATTGGATTAGGACCCATCTCCATGACCTCCTTTTATATAAATTACATCTTTAAAGTCCTTATCTTCAAATACAGTCACATTCTGTGGTGCTGGGGGTTAGGACTTCAACATATGGATGGGGTGGGGAGGGTGCACAGTTCAGCCCATAACATTGGGAAATATGCTATTCTAGATCTATCAGAATCTAGATCCAGGAAATCTGGAAGCAGTTCACAGTATTTCCCAATTGATGGCCTTGATTATTTACATGGTAATTCTAGGAGGTCCAGGGAAAGATGCCCCAGCATACAAAATATTTGCATATATGGCCACATAGGAAGAATAAAAGTCAACTATTGCTGTAATGTATCAATCTTTAGTAAAGATCAGTAAAGATTTATAGAATTTTCTTCCCAGGGCCTTTGGCAAAGTTTTTTTTTCAGGTCACCTCACTTAATACCAGGGTCCAAAGCATTTACATGGTTTGAACATCTCAACTACATATTTACAAACAAATTTATAAGTTTTATACAAGAAATAAATGGATGCTTACATGGCATATTTGTCTTAATAGGCTAACTGCCGTAACAAACAAACCCCCACAATAAATTGTGTTTCTCCCTCATGCAAAGTCTAGTAGATGTTCTTCCTAGGCAGTTCTTCTCCAAATGGTCACTCAGGGAGCTAGCCACTTCCCTTCTAGGCACTGCTACCTTAAATATGTGAATTCCAAGGTTTCCATGCAAGGGGACTAGAGCATGAGGAAGGCACACCTGACACTCACCTCCTTGATCTGAATGTGAGGCACATCACTTCAGCTCACATTGGCTGGAACCAGTCATATGCTCCTACCGTGTTTCCCCAAAAATAAGACCTAGCCAGACAATCAGCTCTAATGCGTCTTTTGGAGGAAAAATTAATATAAGACCCGGTCTTATTTTACTATAAGACCCGGTCTTATTATAACATAACATAACATAACATAATATAATACAATATAATACCGGGTCTTATTAATTTTTGCTCCAAACGAGAGCTGATTGTCAGGTTAGATATTATTTTCAGGGAAACACGGCACTTACATTCAAAGGGACTGGAAAACATAGTCAGTGGCTGACCAGCTGCTTCCCAATAACAGCTAACAACTCTCCACTTTGAACACTGAACTGGAATCTTTGGGGGTCAGCTAGCCACCTCTGCTATGCACAGCAACTCCAATTCAGTTTCTTTAAATTCAGTTGAATTGGAAAGGCAGTGGTTAAAGGCCAGACTGCCCAGCTAGAATTCTGGCTCTGCTGCTTACTGGCTGTGTGACCTTGGAAATATTGCTCAACCCTAACCATCTTAGCTTCCTCATCTGTGAAATGGGAATTTTATTCAGAGCACACTAACAATAAAGCATTTGGAATAATGTCTGATCCACAGTTAGCACTATGTTATTATTTTTAATATTCTCACAGAGTCTGTTGCTACCACAACTTGTTTTGAAGTAGGCTCAGAAATGATCAGAAACCCATAGCCCTGGCTGCAGCAGAGATGACCCAGGTGTAAGAGCTCTGCCCAGCAAAGGTGGCCATGACTGAATGAATGGCCCAACATTCTCTCTTGCAAAGGCTGAGTATATAACACGCAGAGTAAGTCAGCAGTTTATTGTAGGGGTAGAATTCAAGAAAATGAAAAGAACAAAACCAACCAAACACCCAGAGGAAAGGCAATGATCAGAAGCCATGAGACAATAAAAGCTAAGAGAAGTCAGAAATCATAAATGGCAAGAGCTAAGAAAGACAATGGAGGGAAGGGAATAGCAGCGACAAAGATTAGCCAAGTCCCCCGGATGGTGTAGAATTTCAATAGGGATCCATGGTAACATGGGAATACAATGGCATGAACTTCTAGGATGCTCAATGACCTTCTAGATTCATTCCAATGGGGGAAGAGGGTCTGACTGTACGATATTGGTCTTCCTCACCTTAAAGCCCCATTACTTAAGATTTCCTAGCATGTCATTTTGGCTTGTGATTTGAGAGAAGCTAGCATGAGAGCCACTGTGATTAATTTGAAACTTAGAAGCGATCTTGATACTTTTTTCTGGTAATATGAATATCAGTTCACAGACACACATGTACAAAAAATGTACGTAAGAAACTTCCTGATTCTGAGCTCTATCACCACCATTCCACCAGGCACGCACGTGGAAATTTAACGTGGATCATTCTTGGAGCATGACCCCCACCTACCCAGAGTTGTTCATGGTTCTAGAATCTTATGCAGTGCCAACACGTACGCAGGTAGGGAAAAAGACCCACTGGTCATTGGTTATCTCTTCACAGCTCTGACCATGCTGGTCTGCATCATCCCTCCGAGTCCAGCAGCTCTCAGCTGCTTCAGCCCTAGGTTTGCAGCATGGATATTTTTACCAAGGCTTACAATGCCATGCCTCGGGTCTCGTGTACCTTGCAGCAATTCCTTTCTGGAGTCGATCTTGCTTCCTCCCTAGTAATACTACCTGAAAGTATCATTCGGGTTCCCATGTTCAAAACCCAAATCCTTTGGCCCCCATGAAGCCTGCAGAATTTTTTCCCCCCTAAACTGTGGGAAGTCCTTTTATTTCAACTTTCTTCAAGTCATTTTGTCTCTACCTGCAATTTCTCTCCTCTACTAAGGATTAGCCTTTTGAAATAAAAGCCAGAAAGTTTTCCAGGCAATTTCAATATCCATCTTTACTACACACTTCATTTTGATGAAGAAAGCACAGACTTGGCTACGTACTTATCTGAGAGGAAGGGAAAGGGAAAACTAAAGGGAGGTAAATATTTCAAATATTTTTGTTCTCATTCTTTTTCTTTTTGCCTTAGATACCTGGAAGCTCAGCTTCAAATTTTTATTTTCAGTACACAGTAATTATAGATCCTTGGAGTTAGAATATTAACTAGCTTACCTTTCTTAAATTCTGATTTCCAATTGTCATTCTCATGTTATTAACTTCATTAGGTACGCCTTGTAAACAAATACATTTTCCTACCTGTTCAAATCAGTATAGATTTTTTTAAACGGATAAGTTTTATTGCAGCAGTGTGGGGGTAGCTAGGATCCAGCAGGTTACAGGAATAAAAACATACTCAAGCTATTAGGACTCAGGGAGCCAGAACGTGGCTGGGGAACTGGAAAGCCTGTCATGGTGTCCAGCGAGCACTTCCAGTGACTGTATAAGCTTCCAATGACCCCCATTGTATGTCCCATAGCATTAAGTGCTCCATAACAGACTCAGCTACTCCCTTATCTGATTGTCCTGCTCTGTGTCAGAGGCCACCAATAAAGTGACTCTCTTCGTTTTCTCACCTGGAGGAGAAGCTTATCTTTGCTCCTCTTAGCCTCTCCTTGTTCTTCCTTCTGCTTATAGGCTTCTACTAATCACCTTCCCTCCATCTTCCTCTTTCAGTTTTAGCCTTTGCTACCATTTGAACACCTTGCAAAGAAAGACGACATTCATCAGACCAATTAGATACGATTTTCTCCACTTGACAGAGTTTTCATGATAGATTAACTCACAAGTGTTTGACGAAATAGGTTATTGGCTTTCCTTGGATCAGATAACTGCCCTTGTTCACATTCATTATGCCTTAGGTGACAAGGTCATTTTACAAAAGAAGACAATTCTATGCAGAAGTGAAACTATAGGGAAGAAACTCAGAAGGAGCTATGTGCAGACAGGTGTACTAAGGTTTAACGTGTTCAGTATCGCTGTTAAAGGTAGGGTAAATAAGGTAAATATTGCTTTCGGAATATAAATGTATCCTTCCCCTTTGGGCATAAAACCCCACACTGATTCATGCAGACAGGGTTTTTGGCTCCATAATCTCTATGAGGCAATGACCAGCGTCCAGATTGGTACATTTCCCAAAGTCTGGGTTATTTTTAGTCTTATTTAAGACCTTATATGTGGTAGCCTACAAAATGAGATTACTTTCTATTTGTCTTCTAAATTATTATGACACTAGTTCCCAAGTGTCCCCCTTCAAATATTCCCAACAGGTCTGATGATGATTTCTGGTCTCTAGATTATTTTATATATCCATTTGCCCAACTTCCGCTAGCTTGTAGATACAAATAAGGTCACATTAAAAGGAACAACCCAGTAATCAGCTTATGGCCCCCCTTTGAAATATCACTTTCTTGAGGTGTTTAGGTATTTTCAGGAATGTCTCTGATGTGTTCACAAACACCCTGCTTCAGCAACCACCAATCATATATCACCTTCACTCACTGGGGCCTGGAGCTCTCCCACTAGCACCGAGTTCCCCTAGCAGGATCTGGCCCTGCTCTGCTAGCCTGGTGACTCCCACTGGCTTCTGCTGATGGTCAAGGAGGCCTCTGGGTCACTTGACAGGCCCTGCAGGCTCACCAAGCTCCCTGCAGACTTCGCTGGTGTTCTGCAAGGAGGCTCAGCCTCTGCTCTGCTTCCACAGGCACGGCAGTTTTTACTGGCCTCAGCCACTGCTCTGCCTGCCAGTCTCACCAAGCACTGCCACACAGGCACTGAAGGAAGATGCTTCTTTTCCTCTTGGCTTCATGTCTGACAGAGCATGTTGGTGTCAGCCTTCAGTGAAACAACACTTTGCCTTTTTACATACAGTCCTCTCTCTCAGGGGAATGAGCTAAAAGACAGTCACCAAGCTACCCACAGAACACTTCTCCTACTAGGGCTCTCTTACAAACTCAGATCCATTGTTTCCGATTTGGTCTTTCTTCAAGGCCCAGCCTACCTGTTTTCCAGACATCCCTCCTCAGGCCTGAAACTTACCTAATTTCAGATCGAGACTCCCTGCTGTGCTTCAGTACTATTGGGTACGGACGTTGTTCTCTCTCAGTCCTATCTGCCAGACTAAAAGGAGATCTTCAAGCAGTGTTCCACAAATACATACGCTGTTTCCACTATTAACATAGAACCAAGGCGTCCTTATAGACATTGGCAAGTGATAACATAGTGACAGAAAATACTGTAGAGATGAGAAAAACAAAACCTACCTCATGTCAGAGCCAACTGCTTACTCTAATATGTGTAATTAATTATAGACTTGCCAGATTTCAGCAACTTTGCAGAAATTGTTGCACAAATAATAAATCATTGAAATCCAGAATCTTAGAATAATTTAGAAAGCTGTCAGTAACTCACAGTACTGAAGAACAAAGAAAATAAAGACCAAACGTATCATGATCACTCATAGAAAGTGACTTGATTTAGTCACACAAAATTTGCTTAAAGCAAAATTTTTTATCCAAACTAAAAAGAATAGAGAAAATAAAATGAAGTTTTAAGCTAGTTTTGTTGAGAAATGCCAAAAACATTTATTAGGGATTCAAGAAGAATTTACCATGAACTAGATAAAAGTTAACTGTAAATCTTATTATAATAAATCACTAATTGATTAAAGTGTTTTATTTCATACTGAGTTTACATATCTCTTAGGTTTCTGTAGCCTTGGTTATTTCTTTGTTTGCTTTTTGTCTGTTCCATTTCCAGAAGAGCTTTTTTTTTGTTTGTTTTAATAGTAAGCAATCCAAATAGCCTGATAATGAAGGAGCAAATGAATGACTGGCATGTGTAAAAGGAAGAATGTTTCCCTTAAATGTTTTGGCCACTGTTCTTGCAGCAGCATGGCAAAGTGGATAGGAGTGCATTCTAGAGCCAAGCAGTCTGGGTTCAAATTCTGACTATGTATCTCTTAGCAATGTAAACCTGTACAATGCACTCGTTTCCTCATCCGAAAATGGGATAATAGTGCCTATCTCATAGGGTTCTGGTGAGGATGAGATTTCACATACAATGTTGCCTGACACATGGTAAAGCAAAAATGATTTCTATTATTATTCCTTCAACTTATGTATGAATATTCCATTTTAAGAAAAAACAAACTTTAAATCATTTTGGACTTTCAAAATTATATGTAATTAATTCGTTTTACATAAGCTGAAGACTAATCTTCAAGAAATTTTCAGGATAGAAAATGTCATGCTTGCTGAAGAGAACAAACTTATCCAGGAAATCTCACCACGAAGAGAATTCTGAGGTTTGGGGAAAATCCTGGTGACAGAAGCTAGTACTGATGGGCAAGGCAAAAAGCAGAGCTGAGAGATCCCAAATCACAAAGGGACTAAAGAACCCCGAAACAAATATTACCAATGGACATACCACAGGTCTGGTCACCATATGAATGTGATCTTAAAATATTTCAACGCAATCTTTTGGGCAACTTTTCCCCTATGGAACGATTTCTTGCATTTCCTAAGTAGACAGTATAAACAGACACATCCCTGAGGCTACCTCTGATGTGTACCACCACTGATGTGGTTCACAATTACATGCAAGTTCAGACAGAGACTAACAGAGTCTCATGTCAAGCTCACTTGTGTGAGTTTTTCTGCTGTTTCTGCGTTATGCTTGGAGATGCTTGCCCGGCCAGCTAGCACAAACACAGTTGCTACCATGATATAGAGCTTCCCCACATGAATGCGATTGTCAGTTGACATTTATCATTATACTTATGTTGCAGTGGTTCCTATAGTACAGTTCAGAGGGAAATAAAACCTTTCTTAAACCCATGTGTTACATGTTTCTTGAAAAAGGAAGATAGCATTCTTCTTTCTTGTGGCAAAGAATATTTTATCATACCCTGGCTGCTTCACACATTCATGCAACCTACCTTCCATGTAGGTATTTTGTCCAGGCCTATGCTCAGAAACTTTGCTTACATCGAACCGTATAGAAAGTCATAACAACTATTATCTGGGTACCGATTTTTTAAAGAGTAAAAATGTCCAGGACTGACTTCAAACGAATGCCTATAGTATTTCATTGTTAAGAATGAAATTGGCAAAAATAGAAAAAAGGAAGAAAAACTTATAAAAACCAGAAAAAAAAAATAAACTAAAAACAAATGACATTGGCTATTTGTTTCAGATAAGTAATTATTGTGATAATCAGAGAGGAGACTGTGATTCTAGTATGAATCTGAGGTGGACACTGAATTTTTATTAAACATATTTTCAATATTTATCTTGATGAGTTTGCTAAGTTTTTGCTTTAACTGTTTGATGTCCTCATTTTTATATATAACACATACATACAGGTGATAGGCTATTAATAAATGCATTATTTTGCATCACTGAAATAAATCTTACTTTGCTATGATTCATTTTAAGATACAATTGGTATACATTATTTTGGAATTCTTTTTCCTCTTTTTTAAAAAAATTTAGGTACAATTGACATAAAACATTAGTTTAGCTTCAGCACAATGATTTGATATTTGTATATATTGCAAAATGATCATCACAATAAGTCTAGTTAGCATCTATCACCATACATAGTTACAATTTTTTTCCTTGAGATGAGAACTTTTCAGATCTACTCTCTTAGCAACTTTCAAATATACATAAAGTATCACAAACTATAGTCAACATGCTGTATATTATATCCCCTTGACTTACCTATTTTATCACTGGAAGTTTGTACTTTTGATCCCTTCACCCATTTCTCCCACCTCCCCACCTCCTTTTATCCTATATTTTTAAGTGACTGTTTTTATAGATTTAATTTTAATTTTTGTTCGTTGTTTGGCTTTGATGTCAGAATCATGTTAGCCTCTTAAAATGAATGGAGAGGCTTTTTGTCTTTTTATGTTTGCTCCAAAATATCTAAATATAATACATAGTGTCTACTCTCTGAAATCTAATATAATTTATCAGTTAAACCATTTGGGCTTTTTGTTTGGGGGAGAGTTAACTCTTAGACCATTTTCTCCATTTCTTCTGCTGTTACTGGTGTATTTAATCATGACTCTTCTTGGCTAAATTCTTTTTAAAAATTTTTTGCAATAAAGTTGTATATCACATGTTCATGTACATTTTAAAAATCTCTTCCAGATTTTTGATTACATTCCTTTCTCATTTCTAACAGGATGTATTTGGTTTTTCTCTCTTTTTTGTTGTAATGTAATGCCATCAGTCTGAGAACACCTGAGATAACCCATCTGCACAATAGGCGTGGTCTTGTCAATAAAACCTCTCCACTGGCCACGACTCGCCCTCTCCTGGACAGTGCCTGTATGGGTGCGTGCTGCCTACATTTGTTTCTCTGACTCTTCTCATTCAGAGCTTCAATAGTAGACCAGTCCGCTGCTCTCTGACATAGTCCCACATTCTTTAGATATTAATGCTTTCTATTTTACAGCCCAGTCAGGTGTGTCTAGAAGCCATTCCATTTAGGATGACTTTATCCATTATTGGATTTTGCTTTTCACATGCAAATAAGATTTTCTGATTTTTAAAATCAATACAATCTGGTTATGAGACATTTAAATATTCCAAAACAGCATAAAGAATGTAAAATTGACCAGAGACCCACAAACCAGTTCAAACCACCATTAACATTTTGGTAAATATCCTTCCAGATCACCCTTAACTTAAAAAAAAAAGTATCATATTATACATGCCTTTTTTATAACCTATGTTTTTGCTGAACAATATTCTATAGACGTTTCCATGTCAATAACTACAAATCTGTCATCACTTTAACATGTATGTATTATTACACTGTATAATATTTCATCATTTATTTGTGTTTCATTTTAAAGTTAAGTATCAGAGGAAAACCTTATTCCCTTATTCTAAATTCTTGAATGTTATCTCACCATAATCCCCCTTGGGCAAATACCCAATTTTGTTTAAGTTTATCATGTGCCAGGTCCTTTGCTAAGAAACTCTATATGCATTAGCTTATTTCGTTCTTCTTATAAGGGCAGTGAGACCGGACTAAAAATCTAAATCACAGACCATATTCCAGGTGACAAAGCACCATAGATTTTCCAGAAGAAGGTAACTTGTTTTCAAAGCACTCTTGAACATATCCATTGACTTTTGGGGCTGAATCTTCACTTTCAGTTCAACTAGGATTTATTGGGCTCCTACCAACACTGATTTGAGACCTAGTTTCCTCACCTAAAAACGAGATAATTGGATTAAATGATTCTAGACTTTTTCCAGCTCTGAAATATTTAATTCTGGGTAGAAGACACTGTGACAGGTGGGTTTGTGTATTTTCAGGGAAGGGGGAGACAAAATGATTGTAAAATGTCCCCTATAGTCAAAGAGCTTATAATAGATCAGAGAAGTCAAATACGTAGACAGCTGTTAATAAAGTACAAATTTTACATATATATACTTGATTATATATACCATGTTTCCCCGAAAATAAGACCTAGCCAGACAATCAGCTCTAATGCGTCTTTTGGAGCAAAAATTAATATGACTGGGTATTATAGTATATTGTATTATATTATATTATACTATACTATACTATACTATACTATACTATACTATATTATATTATATTATATTATATTATATTATATTATATAACACCCGGTCTTATAATAAAATAAGACCGGGTCTTATATTAATTTTTGCTCCAAAAGACACATTATAGGTGATTGTCCTGCTAGGTCTTATTTTCGGGGAAACGGTATATATTATACCATATACATAAACTTGATTATATATAATATATATATACAGATATACACATGCAGTAGTCCAAGGATAAAATTGCTGTAGGTACACACAGAGAAATCATCAGCTCAATGCTTAAGTATGCAAGTTTCTTGCATTTCTTTACATTTGTACATTTCTCCCTCCATATTGGCTTCATCCTAGAGCTTGTTCCCTCCTGGTCATGAGACGGCTGCAGCAGTTTAAGTATTTACGTGCAGACACAACTTCTAGTAAGAAAAAGACTCTCTTTTTGGGTTCACTTTCCTAAGAATGAAGAGATCTTTCTACCGGTAGACGCCCTCTAGTGGACAACTCCATAATGCCGCATCGACCAGGCTGGGAGTGTGGGAGGGCTGCCCGGTCCTAAACCTAACACTGGAAAAGAAATAGCTTAGACCAGTGGTTCTCAATCTGGGGTGATTTTGTCCTCCAGGGGCATTTGGCAATATCTGGAGAAATTTTGTTCACAAGTTGGGGGAAGGGTACTGCTGGCATCTAATAAGTAGAAGCCAGGGATATAGCTAAACATCTTAGAACACACTGAACAGCCCCCCACAAGCAAGAATTACCTGACTCCAACCCTTGTGCACTGTTGATGGGAATGTAAATTGGTACAGTCACTGTGGAAAACAGTATGGAGGTTCCTCAAAAAACTAAAACTAGAACTACCGTATCATAGCAATTGCACTTCTGAGTATATATATGTCGGAAGGAAACAAAATCACTGTCAAAGGGATACCTACATCACCACACTCACTGCAGCATTATTTACAATAGCCAAGATGTGAAAGCAACCTAAGTAACCTAAGTGTCCATCGACAGATGAATGGATAAAGATGTCACACACACACACACACACACACACACACACACACACAATTCAGCCACCCAAAAAAAAACCCACGAAATCTTGCCATTTATGACAACATTTATGGACCTTGAGGGCATTATGTTAAGTGAAATAAAAGTCAGGGAAAGATAAATACTGTGGAATCCAAAAACAAAAACAAAAACAAAACTCATAGAAAAAGAGATCAGATTTGTGGTTATGAGAGGCAGTGGGTAGGGGTGTGGAGGGGAATTGGATAAAGGTGGTTAAAAGGTACAAACTTTCAGTTATAAGACAAATAAGTACTGGGGATGTAATGTAGAACATGATGACCATAGTTAACACTGCTGTATGGTATATTTGAAAGTTGCTAAAAGAGTACATCCTAAAAGTTCTCATCACAAGGAAAAAATATTCTTTTTGTAACTATATGAGGTGATGGATGTTAACTAAACTTATCTGGTAATCATTTCACAACATGCATTTGTTATTATTATGCCCAAAACCTTAAACTTACACAAAACTGTATGTCAATTATATCAATAAAACTGGGGGGGATGGGAATCATCTGACCCCAAATGTCAATAGTATGGTGACTTAACTGACTTAGACTAATCACTTGGGAGGGACCAGTGCGGGAGACTCATCTACCACAATCTCTACAATAACCTTGACTGAAAAATTTCTAAGCGCATCCTTTCAGTTATGCCTCCCCTTCCAAGTTCCTACCCTGTGTTATGTGCCTCCACTTGTGGCTGGAATAAGGGGACATATGAGAGAGACTCAGTAGGCCCACAAGGTTAGCATGGAAAAAAGTAGGTCACCAAAAGAAGAGAACTGCTGTTACCAGAAGGAGAAAATTGAGCAATAGATCTAAAGATGCCTTCTACAATAAAATTGTGAGAATAAAGATGAGAGGGGATATTTGAGACTATTCAAGAATTGTTAACACCTGATAATTTACTAGACTTTGGAGGATGAGAGACAGTCATTACAGGGATGATAAGGTTTGTAGAAAAAGAGTGACAGGAAGATTATTTTTCATTAATCAGGATAAAGAATTGAGGAAAAGCAACATGTTTGGTGAGGTAGAAAGGACATTAATACTGTTTTGGACTTCATTTACCTTCATCAGCTTTCATCTGGAAACCATTTTCAGGATTAATTTTATTTGGCTGTCTTTGAATTTTATAACCTATTCAATAATGACAAGTGTCACCAACTTTGTTAGTCTGAGATAGGGAGATTCCTCGCCCGCAGGTCAGCTACCACATTTGTGTTCCAGGGCCCTGAATTTGCAGGCAATACACAGCCAAATTTATCTTTCTGAACTTTCCTTTTAAATACAACATGGGGACCAACCACATCAACCCCATTTCGCTTGTTAAGGAACAGTTGTTGTTCAGGCAGAATATAGTGCAACCACTTAGTTTTAAGTTTCTTGGTTAAAATCACAATCCAATTGTGCTTCTCTAAATTTACACCTACCGTGTTTCCCCGAAAATAAGACCTAGCCAGACAATCAGCTGTAATGCGTCTTTTGAAGCAAAAATTAATATAAAACCCGGTCTTATTTTAATATAAGACCAGGTATAATATAATATAATGCCGGGTCTTATTTTACTATAAGACCCGGTCTTATACAATATAAGACCGGGTCTTATATTAATTTTTGCTCCAGAAGACGCATTAGAGCTGATTGTCTGGCTAGGTCTTATTTTCGAGGAAACAAGGTAGGTCATTTTTATTGAATTTTATAATTTCTACTCATTATTCTCCCGTTTGGGCATTTCCCCCTGAATTATTATAAAGTCTAGAAAGTTACTCGGTCCAAGGATGCCTGCTCTAATTCCAAACTACTTAGCTGCTGAAGACAGAATGAGAGAAGTGGACCAGTTCACTAACAGCCCTAGTTGGGGGTTATGCTTTTGTCTCTTAATATAACAACGATAGCCTTACTGATCCAAATGGGGCACAAATCACTCTAGGTTTGGGCCCCCAAAGCTATAGCATTTTATCTTACATTTAGGGACACGCTCTCCAAGACAAGTAAGACAAGTACGACATGAAATGGGGAGGAGAAAAGCTCCCTTGTGAGCCACATGCTGTGCTCAGAGGGCTTGGTCCCTATCCTCAAAAGTCCCCTTTTTTCACATTGAATTCCTAATGGCTTTGGTGTCCTTTACTGCCAGAAGGCATTAGTTGGGACCATCTCAATCTATTAAATAGATTCTAATAAATTGGAATATCAAAAGAGGAGAGGTCAAGGTCTTGGTTCCTTTCTACCCAGGAGGCTCCTTGTTTCTATGAAAATTTGAATATCAAGAGGCAATAGGAAGGGCAGCCTTTGTCAAGCTACAAAATAAATGGTAAGGGGTGCCTAGGTTCTTTCATTTACATAACTAAAAGCAGCCACTCCAATGATTCTTCTCAGAAAAAAAAAAAAAAGCATCTGCTCTAAAGTCAAATTGTGTCTCCACTTAGAGTAGCAGCTGGCAATTTTTAAATTTGTTGAAACAAATGCCAAGTTCTACCTCAACCAGAAACATTACACTTCCTCATTCTATTCTCACTGGGGAAGCGTACACATCATTTTGTATCACGCCTTGCTTTTATCTCCTGGAATCACTTCAATTTACCCCCACCTCACTTTTGTCATTATTTTTAAAATTATTGGTTACAAGCCTGTCTCAACAATCTAGGTCTTAGGCATATTTGAACTATCCCTAGCCAACTTTCTCTTGCCTCAGATTCCTTGAATCACTTATTTTTCTTTCTTATCTACCTAGACTCCGCCAATGCACTCTGTGACCTTACATTAGTACCTTACCAATTTCATCAGCGTTGGTATTATTTCTCTTGCAGATACAGTAGGTCCTCGAATAACAGTGTTTTGTTCAAAGTTGTTTCATTATAACATTTATGAGAAAAAAATAATCAATTCCCAGCCAGGGCCATGGTCTATGTGGAATTGGCATGTTCTCCCCATGTCTGCGTGGGTTTTCTCCAGGGACTCTGTTTTCCTCCCACATGATGTGAATGGCATGTCTAGATTGTCCCTGAATGTAAGTTATGTCTCCCTGGAGTTCCACCCAAATCTCTGAATTTTGGGTGTTTACTATCTTGTGGGTTATTTCTAAAGACTATTAGTCTTGTCCTATATGTTTTAATTTTTTCCCAATTTCAATTTTAAAAGATAAATTAAGTTCATTTTGGGAAGTACCTTACTATTGGCCCAACATACTACTGACATGAATTTTTCACATACTCTTTGTAGAGTATTTCTTTCTTGTTATTTCAGACAACAATCTTTCTTAGGCAGTCAGTCTGATTACAATCTAGTCGATATTATGTAGTGTTAAGAGCCCTGAAGACAGAACTGTTCTTGGGAAAGTTATTTAACCTCAGTTTCCTTATCAATCTCAGAATGCATTTTGAAGATAAACTGAGGTACTATCAATGCATGTGAATGGATTAACATGGTGCTTGGTATGTTCTCCTATTACTTACATTAGGTATAGTTCTCCTATTACTTACATTAGGAGTCCTGAGGCTAGCCTTTGGTGCAGTTTTAAAAATTAGATTTGGGTTTTCCCTAAATATTTGTTAGCAATTTACCTACAAATAATCAAGAAGCTAATACTTACTAGTGGAGACAACCAACAATTAATGAAATAATGTTTAATATAATACAGGGTTTAGAGCTAGGGTTATTATGAAGGGTTCTGAAGAAATATAAAGCAGGATAATTGGGTAAAGAGTAAGGGGTATGCCTATTTAGAAAGGGAGCTCAAAGAAGGTTTCCCTCAAGAGATGGCATTGGAACAGAGATCTGAAGGAAATGAGGGAAGGAACTGAACTATGCGACTGTCTTACTCATCAGGTGAACGAGTGCTTGTTAGCTGCAGCCTTTTGGTTCTTAGTCACACGTCTTTGTATGCATACTGAACTATTTATATTTCTATAATTTAGGATGCCAAGCAGATTTTACAGTCTAGGAAGGAAGTGACTGGGCTTTCCATGTCCTTTAGATAGCCTTCAGCAATTACACATTAGTAGTTCTTGAATGGTTTGTCAGTTCTGTAAATGAACTTAGTATTAGAAGTCCTTTGAAGAGAAAGGCATTTGGAAGAACCTATCAGAGGAAAGCAGCTATGATATGGAGGAAAGAATCTTAGAATCAAGAGAATTCGGTTTGAATTCCAGCTTACCACTGGCTATGTGGACTTGCATGTATATCCCCTAACTTTACTGAATCTGTTTCTTTATCTATACAATGGGGATGATAATGTTTAATTCAACATAATTGTTATCCAGGTCAAATGAAGTAATTGATATGAAAAATACTTGGTGCGTTATAGGAAATCAATAAATGTTCATTTACTTTGAAAGTTTGGAATATCCTTAAAGATACGGGGCTGGTTGGTTCTCTGCATAAAAGAATTCTTAAGCATATTATACTATACTAAAAATAAGAAATAAGAAATGTATGTGATAATATTACATCACGGGAATTATAGTTAGCATTGAGTGCTTAGTACATTCCAAGAACTATTCTAAGCATGTTATATAGATTAACTCATCTATTTCTCATACCAACCATACAATATAAGTATGTTATTAAGCTCATGTAATTCATGACAAAAATGAAACATAAAGAGACTGCTTACGGTCACACAGTAAGTGATAGAGTTGGGATTATAAACCAAGATAGTTTGACATCAGAACTCATGTTCTTAATGACTAAACTATACAATTTATTCTGTTAGAAGCCATCATCTTAGGTCTTTCCTCAGGAAATATCACTGTAGAAAGTGAAAATAACAAAAATAGAGCATAAAGTATAACTAAGTTTAAAAAGACAGTAAAGAAGTTTGAAAAAGTAACAACGTTAGTGTTAACTAGAGGTTGGTTTACATTATATCTAAATACCCAACATTGCAGTATTAAGGATTATTTGTTTTGTAATTTCATATTCTCTGTCTCCTACTACCCATTTTAAGAAAAATAATTGCTTAGTATTGATCAAAGACTAAGAAAAGCATCTAATCCAAACAGAATGTCTAAAATTCTGAGGCCTGTTTTTTTCATTTTATTATAAATTGTAGACAGTGCAGCAGTAATATTTTTGAGGGATTGATCATAGCCAATATGATCAATTTGAACCACAGTTGAACAATGGCCAGCAAAACAATAACTAGAAAATATAAATAAAATTCCAATGGCAAAGAGGTAAGTACATGATTAAAAACAACTTGTGTTCTATCAAATTATTTAGTCTTTTACTATGAGTTAAATCTATAAAGATTAATAATATAACAGATTGAATATATTATGTAGAAAAAAGTTCATGACTATTTACAGATGCTAAATGATAACCAATTATTCCAGGCTTATAAATAATGGTTTCTATGATAATGTACTGAGCCATAAGTAGTTATGTACTAAACTAGATAACTTGATCAAGTAGAATAGTATTACAATACCATATCTCATTTCATATATTTTTTAATTACTGTTTATTTTCTTTAAGTATAAACACAAATATGGTAGTAAGGTAACAAATGTAATTTTTTGTGGAACAGAGAAACAAATTATAAAATTTCTGCTCTGTATATCTGATTGGCAAAAATCAAACAACCACATACACACATAGATAAAATCCTAATCCCCAAATCTTTGACATGGTAGAATCTAATGGTGATACTAGTCAAAGACACATGAATGTGCCATAAAACATGTATACGAAATGGAGAGAAATGAAGTTATAAAGAAAAAGCAGTATAAAGTGTTATAAAAGTACTAGGTAGGATGATTGACAAAAGTGGGGAGTTTTTTGATCAAGAGAAATGTTAATAAAATAAAAGGTATCATTAAAAATAAGTTTTAAGAAAAATCACTGGGTTTCAATTCCATATAGGGACTGAAATTGCCTTAATTCTTTGCTCTGGTATCTAGCAGCATCATGAAAATGGGACATCTATGCTAGTATCTCCTCAAAGAAGATAAGCAGAGACTACTTTTAACCAACAGAAAATACCTCTGAGATCAATTGTAATTATTTTGGATAGTTTAAGTAACTATAATAGTTACAAATTACAGATAATCTCTGTTAAGTAGAAATCCATTTATTGGTTAATTTTTTTAGAATTCTAGCTACTTTAAACCTACTAGAGCTAAGCTGACTGGATAAAAGCTTTCATCAGTCACCTCTGATAACCAAAACATATGAACAGGCATTGGTTTTGAGTTCTAACCTAGCCTCAATTATGTGTTAGTCAACTCAAGCAACCATTATGTACTCAATAATAGGGATGACACAGCTCTGGACATCAGCAACAGCATAAACAGGCAGGCACAGGCTTATACTGATTTTTCTGGTGTTTACATTCCTAAGAAGCATGAAAACTAGTACTAATATAGTGTCTTTCTCATTAGAATGATATAGTAGCGCTCTACTAGATTTCTTTCTTTGTTGGTTGTAGTAATAACCAGACTGGGCGGAATAACACTGTCTTGAGAGATGATAACACAGTATCTCAGAGGGAATGGAAATGCAGGATGCCAGCATGGGGATGCATTTCTAATTGACAGTGATTGTTGTGAATATAACAATATTTTCCGGAACATAAAAACCTCTACTGAGGGGTTATACAATTATAAAGGGGAAAAAAAGTCTTTAAACTTTAAAATTGCATTGGTGTACACGAGCATGTAACAAAAACTTGAAAACATTGTTAAAAAAAACAGCAAGGGAAGCAGCTGATCCTTAGGAAGGCAGGAGGTTGCTTATTATGAAGCATTTATAGAGTCTGATGCATTTTCAAAGCAGGTTGCAATCATTACCACAGCACACCCTTGTGAGGTAAGTGCATTATCACCTGTGGTTCATAAATGAAAAAGCTGAGGCACTGAATGATTCAGTCACTCGCCTAAGGAGAATGAGTCAACGTCGAGTCATAGTTGACCCGGCCTAACGACTCATGACCCGTCAGTCCAGGGCTTAGTCAGCGGGGCCCGGCGTGGCTTCACTGGCTGGCACCTGGACTTAGGCGATTTCGGTTCACGTTAAAGCAGAATAGTGGAACCAAGAGGACAAAACTTCCAAATAATTTTTACCTCCACGCAAGATTTAGCCCTGAGGTCTTAATCTCAGGATTTCGGACAAGAACAGCTGTCGGGTGCTCTCTCCCCTTCCCTAACCTGTGGCAAGTGTGTACTGTGGGCGGTTCCGCCACCCCTTTTCGCAGTGATGGCAAGTGCCCACCAGCGTTAGCGGAGTCGGGAGACCGGGGAGGGTTGATTGCTTCAACAACGACTCTCCATCGCCGCCGCCTCTTTTGGAAACAGAGAAAATGGTGGGAAGTCAAAAGAAAATTAAATAAACACACAGGCAACTTGTCCTAGGACCTCAACTAAACAAATGAAGCCTTATTGTGCGTGCTGAGTCTCCAGTTCCCCACCTTTCGGGAAAGATGGGAGGACAGGGCAACAAAGGGCACAGCAGGCATGCCTGGCAATAAATGCGACAGTAGCTACCCAGGCGGTAGAACAGAGGACTGAAAACCACTCTCCAGCACGCGAGTGTCTGCGGCGCCGAGAACCACACAACTTACCCATCGACCACGTGACAAGTCTTTTTTTTTAATTTCTTTGCACTAAAAAAAAAAAAGAAGAGAGAGACTCCACTTCCCAGAAGCCTCTCGTTACCCACGCAGCCGCAGTCTTGCGCAGGCGCCGCCAAAGCCAAACGGACACGTCCGTCACGTGGACAGTAACCGGCCAATCCGGTTTGAATCTCATTTTTTTCCTCTCACCCCCCCTTCAGGAGCGGTTGTGTGATCAGATCGATCTAAGATGGCGACTGTGGAACCGGTGAGTATTGCCTTTGGCCCCCACCCCCACTGGTCCCCGCGCTCCGTCTCCCTTCGGACTGGGGGACCCCGCGGGATGGCGTTCCCGGCGCGCACGCTACCCCCTTGTCGCCCCCTCCCCCTCTTCTTGGGCCTGACTTTCCCGTGGGCAACTGGGGACGCCCCGGAGACTGGCCAGGGCGGCGTGTAGCGCACACGTTCTGGTGGGGGCCTGAGAGCTGGGGGAGAAGGGTGGGGGAGGGGCGGCGTGGCGCCTCCTGCGGAGCCGCGAGGTGGCCCACTGGGTGGAGGGTGATCCGGCCCCAGGGATAGGTGTGTGCGGCTGGTCTTCGGGATGGGAGGGCGCCGGGCTGGCTGCGAGCGGGCGCCGGGAGCCGCAGGGAGGATGGGCGGCGTGCCTGCCTGGAAAGAGATGGAGGAGGGAGCCTCGGGGTGGCCTTTCCCCTCCCTCCCTCCCTTCCTCCAAGCCAGGCGCTCGGGCGCGGGGCGCGCGCGGGTCTTCATTAGACCGGTGGGCCGGGGAGCCGGTGGGCGCGTGTTACCGGAGGGAGGGTTGGGCGGGAGTGGTGCCGCGGCACGCGCGGAGAGGCTTCGACCTCGCCGAGCGGAGCCGAGAGGGGCGAGCGCATGTTACTCCAGCGCGACCGAGAGTTGCGGGGGTTGGCGGCGGGGAAGACGAGAAAGGTTTGGGTTGGGGAGGAGAACCTCGTGTCAGGCTGTAAAGCTCTCAGAGTCGGATGAAGGGTGGTGGTGGTGAGAAGGGGGATCACATTGTCCTGGCCCCTCCATGCTTGAGACTGGGCTGTCATGGAGGAGGGAAGGGGGAGGAGCGAAACCTACTGATCGCTGCTGCGGGTCTGGTTGCCGGCTGGACCCGCTGCATTTCACACGCGCCTGTCTTCCATTCATTCATCCTTTTCGCGCTGTGCGCACGCCTCAGAGAATGCGAATGGATCTAGAGCCATTCTTCCGAGTCTTTATCGTCTGAAACATTTCTGAGACAGTTTATTGGAAATAGGAACTTTTAAAACAAATTTTCCATTGGATTATTTTTCTCTTTATCCGTCCTACGGGCTTCTCTCTCAAATTGGGCACCATTTTAAACTTAGTTGAAGCAAGCTGATCCCAGAGCAGAAAGTTAGCAGTTACTGCTCAAAGGAGAAGGTATCTTTTTCATAGTTTGAGTTTCCCGGTACTGACTCACTGAAACTTCTAGGCCTATGTTGCCTGTTTAGGAATGTCATATCTAAGTGACATTGTTTTGGAGGCATAATAGAGTTTATTAACAACCAGAAAACCTATTTTTGTATATCTTTAATGGTAGTTTGTAATTTTGATAATGGTTTACCAGTTTGCTTTGACTTTTTAAGGACTTTTATAACTATTTCCAGAACTTGTCATGGAAAGGCCTGTAGAAAAGGCTTATTTTTCATTACATTGATGTAAACTACTCTTACTGTTATCAGAATTTAAGGCAGCTCTTCTGCTTGATTACTTGTTCTTTTATGGGTACTAGTTTTCATTTATGTTCCTGGAAATTAGGTTGACAGCAAAACTGCTCCGTAAGTTGCTGATAGAATTATGTAATTAACTGACTTTAGAACATTAATCTTACATAGGTAAAGATGTAGAATAAGAATGTAAAAATTGAACTTAAACCCCTGTTAATGGGTTCTAATGTTCACCTTTGACTGCATCTGCGCTCCTACCTACTGTACCAGTGTCATTAAAAAGCATTAGAACTGGTAATTTAGGGGCAAGGCTAAAACCTCTAAACAATATTCTGTGAAGTTTCAATAACATTAAGGTCCTTTGGATTTTGCAAAGCTATGCAATTTTGTTTCAGAAGCACAGAACAGAACTACAAAGTGTTGAAGGACTATTTTGAGTCAGTAAATATTTATAGACCCTGATATGTTTAAGACATTGTACCAACTGTTCTTTAGTATACAGAGTTATACAAGATGTGATTCTATACCTTGTTCAGTGTAAACGCTTTAGTGAGCTTAATTCCCAGTGATGAGGTCAATGATGCAGCCTGGAATTTGTTCTAGTGCCGACCCTGTGGAAATTTGGATACTGCATTTAAATTTGGGGAGCAGGGAACCTAAAAACCTAAAGTGTGTGAAAATGGAAAGCCAGATTGAAACTAGTAGTTTGAGGATGTATGTAAAATAGAATTGAAGTGTTCATTTTTAGTGAAAATGCAGACTTTTACTATTGATGTGCCCTTGTCCAGAGGTTATTTAGAATTCTGAGAACTTGGAATAGCGTGATTTTTTTTTTTTTTAAAGCAGCTGATTAGTATTGGTTGCAATTGAGGTATCCATGCTGAAGCTTACAAAAAACATATTTGTTCATTGACATTTTAGCTAGCTGGTGAGTTTCCTTATTCCTTTTCTGCTGGACATAATCATAAGCACTTAAACAGCCTTGGATTTTTCCTGCTTGTCCTACCTTTCGTAGGTATTTAGGGCTTTTTATCTATGAATGACAACAAATATCAGTTATTTAAATTTGATACATTGTGTTATTGTTCTCAAGTGTGTGTGTATGAGTTAACATTCAAATATTTGTTGAGAAACTAAATGGGGCAAATTAAAGGAAGCGTTTTCCCTCTTTACAGGTAATATGGCAAAATTCTGAACATTGGGATAAACAGTACTTTCCTGTTGTTCTTTTGGCATTTGAATTGTGGCTAGGTCAGAATTAGACTTAGTTGGTGAAGATGGCAAGGCATTTTCCCCAGGCCATCTTCTCCAGTGGGTCATGTTTTTTTGTAGCTGTATCTTCATTCTGCATTCTTGCGCTGTTTTTATAATTTGTAGTTCTTTTCAAGGTAAGAAATTAAAAAATTTTTTAACTGCAGGTATATAATTTTACTTGTTTATACATTGTGTCTTGATTTTTTTAGACTGTACATTAATTTCATAAGTGGAATCAACTTGCATAGTCAGCTGATATGTTTCCTTTTTTATATCCTTTAGAGACTTGCTTTGTATTGCAGAGTTTATTAAAAGTAAGTTATAAATATATATTGACAAATATGTTTATATAATTCAGTGGTCTTTTAGTTAACCAAAGACTGTTGATTGACAAGCAGGCTTTGCAAATTAATATATGTGTTCTTGCTTTAATGAAAGAATCCAGTATATCATAATTCATTCAAAAACCAACTAAATTTGGTTCTGGTATTTATATTCTAAGTTTCATTTTATATTTCAAATTAATAGTATGCATAATTGTTTGACTTACAGAAATTCAGTTTAGAAATAGATGCAGTTTACTCACTGAAGTTGCAGAGAATGGAATGTAAAATCAGTTATGTACTTAATCCAATTTGGACAAAATTCTAGGCAAAATTTTTTTATAAAATATTCTGTATGTATATGATTAAGAATATGGAAGTATCAACAGTCCTGGAAGTATGGAAGTATGTAATATGGAAGTATAACAAGGAACCTGTGAAATAGTTGTTCTTGCAATGATATTTTCTATTTTTCCTTCCCTACTGTTACTGGAAACTTTCTGGCTCTTTTTGTATCTTTGACTTGCTCCATCTTTGTTATAGAAACTTTTGAGAAGTGGAAACAAACATGGTTTATAGTCTAATGTGTGTGACCTTGAAGACTAAAAATTTTAAGTGTAGCTGAAAAATGGGAATAAGATATCTTACAGTGATTTTGATGTTCTAATGCAGTATTCTGAAATGACAGTTGGTCAGTTATAAAGGACTAGATAAAGTTCATTCTCCGTGAATGTGTTGCATGCAGGTGTATCCATGCTACTTACATACACTATTTCCTCTCTTTAGTAGGAAATTTACGTAGCTGCCTTTTGATTGTCAATCCTTGGCCATTAGCAAGAAATACGAAGCTTATGATCCATAACCTTCAGATCCTCGTCCCACTTCTGTCTCTACCATAAAAACCACTAGTGTTTCATCAAAAGTTCCTGTATATGTCTGAAAAAAAAAGAAAGGGTCACTTTTCTCTCTCAGTCATTTCTAATCACTTCTAGAACCTGAGAATGTGGTCAGAAAAATAAGTTACTGTGTTTCCCCGAAAATAAGACCTAGCCTGGACAATCAGCTCTAATACAACTTTTGGAGCTGATTGTCCGGCTAGGTCTTATTTTGGGGAAACACGATAGTTATACTGGTCATATTTTAATAACTGGTTCAGAAATTCGTGGGTAGAGTTTTAAAGAAAATGGTCAGTTTATTTACTTTTTCCCCTTATCATTTGATTTCTGGACCTTGTCAATTCAGATCCTTTGCCAGTTAAAATATTTTGCGGGGCCGGCCCGGTGGCTCAGGCGGTTAGAGATCCATGCTTCTAACTCCGAAGGCTGCAGGTTCGATTCCCACATGGGCCAGTGGGCTCTCAACCACAAGTTTGCCAGTTCATATTCCTCGTGTCCCGCAAGGGATGGTGGGCTCTGCCCCCTGCAACTAAGATTGAACACGGCACCTTGAGCTGAGCTGCCGCTGAGCTCCCAGATGGCTCAGTTGGTTGGAGCGCGTCCTCTCAACCACAAGGTTGCCGGATCAACTCCCGCAGGGGATGGTGGGCAGCACCCCCTGCAACTAGCAAGGCAACTGGACCTGGAGCTGAGCTGCGCCCTCCACAACTAAGATTGAAAGGACAACAACTTGACTTGGAAAAAAAAAAGTCCTGAAGTACACACTGTTCCCCAATAAAGTCCTGTTCCCCTTCCCCAATAAAATCTTTAAAAAAAAAAAAAAAATATTTTGCTGGTGAAAACAGGATAGTAAAATTTTACAAAATGTGAATATTGAATTTATTCTCAACTACCTTTGTTCTTTTAGCAATTTTGGTGAGAAATTTGGCAAAGAGTTAAACAGTTATTTTGAAAAGTTTTGTTATAATATGTTCCTTGTCTTAAAAGCTAAATTGTTTTGGGACGGTAGTAATAAGACCGTAAGATTTCTCTGAAAGTCATGGCTTTACAATAATCTTTAAAGACAAAATGTACATATGTATATTTTTAGTTGTATATTTTAAACTTATTATAAAGTGCTATGCAGAAATTAGTTATTTAGGTATTAAGGCAAGAAAATTTGGTGTCTTAATTGGAAAGATAAAACTTACATCTTTTTCTTGTAGTTTCTTTTCTAATCCTTTCAATGTTATGGGATAAGTACTTTTTATAGATTAGAAGTTCATACTTAAAGTGATTTTTTTTTTTTTTTTTTTTTTTTTTAATTTTTGTCAAGTCAACATAGTTCCCAAGTGAAAGAGCTGGAAATCAAACCTAAGTTTGGGCCTCAAGCTTTATTACTATTCTGTTCAAAAAAGAAACAAATTCAACCAAAACTAAATAGTCCAACTCTTTATCTTCAGTAAAACTCCTACCTTAAGGATAAAATCAATGCATAGGTCATCATTATACACAAATAAATATAAAATCATATCTCTGAGAGGATGTATTAGATGATTTGTGGGCAGTGGCATAGTGGATTACAAGTGATACATTTTTTTCTTTTCATTTGAACTTGTACACTTTAATTTTTTAGTAATGCTTAGGATTGTAAAATCTCTTGGATTTTGGGTTTTTAATGGTATTTAACTTTTATTTTATTTTTTTGTAACTTTGTTCTTGAATTAGTAATACATGCTCATGGCCCAAAATTTAAATGGATCTCTAGCAATCTGGTGATGACCGCATTCTCAGAATAATGTTTTTAAATGCGTTAAATAAAACACTTAGGATTACAAAGGAATTTAGTTCTATTTAAGTGTACAGTTAACATGAGACATTGAGGGCGCTCCTGGCACAGGCTGAGTCTTACTAGTGTGAATCCCCTGTTTCCTACTGTCTGCAGCCGTCCTGTCCTCTCTCCAAAGCGTCCTCTGTTAACCAGGTTTTTGAGGATTCTTCTGAAAAGGTCTGTCCAAGAGAACTTTCTGTGATGATGGAAATATTCTATATATGTGCTGTCCAACATGGCAACCACTAGCCACACATGGCTATTGAGCACTTGAAATGTGACTAGTCCAACCAAGGAAAAAAATTTTTAATTTTACTTAATTAACTTAAATGTAACTTTAATTACTTCAAATTTAAATCCATATGTAGCTAGTGGCTACTGAATTGGACAATATAGTTCTAGAGTCCTGACATATACAAACATATGCATATTGTATTTGGCCTAATTTTGTAAAGTACAACTGAATATGACCAATTAGGTTGGATAAGTTATTGTTTAATTTTGTCCTCGGAAAACTTCTTTTTTTTTAAATATGGGACTCTTCACGAATTTGCCTGTCATCCTTGCGCAGGGGCCATGCTAATCTTCTCTGTATCGTTCCAATTTTAGTGTATGTGCTGCCGACGCGAGCACAACTTCTCTCTATATTTTAAAGTTTCAAAGATAATTATTTGGTCTTGTATGGAATTGAAATTGTCCTATGGCCTTTTTTTGCTATTTAAAAAATGTGTGTGAATAGACAGTACTTTACATTGTTCAAAACTCAAATTTTGTACAAAACAGTATGAATATACAGTGGGGCCTCCTCAAGCTGATCCCATCCAGGTCGATCACCTCTGGAGGCAATTAGCATTGTCATGTTGTATCTTTCCATAAAGGTTTTTATGTATACAAGCAAATATGATACATATATTTTTTCTTTTTAATTTTATTGGGGAATATTGGGGAACAGTGTGTTTCTCCAGGGCCCATCAGCTCTAAGTCCAGTTGCCATGTTCAGTCTTTTAGTTGCTGGGTGCACAGCCTACCATCCCAGGCAGGAATTGAACCAGCAACCTTGTTGTTGAGAGCTCGCACTTTAACCAACTGAACTAACCAGCTGCCCCATTGGAAGCTCAGCAGCAGCTTGTTGTCTTCAGTCTGGTTGTGGAGGGCGCAGCGCACTGGCCCATGTGGGAACTGAACTGGCAGCCCTGTTGTTCAGAGAGCCATCCGGCTGCCCCCATGTATATTATTTTTTTAAAAATGATTGGTAGTCAACTATATACACTATTCTGACACATTGTTTTTCACTTCAGTGTTCTGTAGTGCATTGCATATCAACACATAAAGCTTTCACTTTTTTCTGATGGTATGTGTTACATGGTTTGGTGTTATACATAATTACTTCTATATTGATTGACATTTAGGTTATTTCTAACCATTTGCTCTTTCGGTGCTCTGATGAATGACTTACCTATATCATTCCATACCTGAGGTAGATAGTATATAAGGTAAATATATAAAGTAAATGTTTGGGCAACAAATTTAAAATTTAAAAACTACTGATCAAATACAACACTTCTGCAAGTATAGTTGACTATTAGACTACTTTTTTCAGAGCTCCTCTTTCAAATTGTGAAATGTTTATATAAAGACAATATAAAGTACGTATGTGTATAAGTTTTAGAGCAGTAAACTGACGAGCCATGGTACCCATCACTGAGACATCATCAGTAGGCCAACTTTATATTTCATGATCACATTCATAATTTTTTACCCCCATCCTGGCTTGTGTTATATTCCGTTGATTCTTTTGATAGTATAATTATCTTTAGAGTTTACTGTCCAGTGTATGTATCTCTTAGCTATGTGTTTCAGTTTGAAAAACTTAGATGATACGTAAGGATAGTATTGCTACTGTTAGTTGAAGATTCCCAAGAGAAGGTAACACAGTTTCTGGGTTATAGTTTGGCTTCATCTTCCTGAAATTTCTAGTAGAGCCCCCCCTTGGGGAAACCAGTGGGCAAGATCATGAATATTTTCTGGGAAACATAGGGCTCTGGTGGAGCCACACAGAAAACCTTCAGCTTGGAGGGTGGTTTGGGGGAATGAGCCTCTCGTTTTAAGAGTAGGTCAAAGCTGAACTCTTCTAGTGTGAAATTCTTAGCTGTTCCAGGGAACAGCGCACAAAGGAGAGAAAAGGAGCTCAGTTAGCACATGGTTAAGCTAAGCTAAGTAGAGATAAAAGTTAGGGCCAGACACACCATGGCAATCGGCGTTTTTCTTTTCTTTCTTTTCTTTTTTTTAAAGGGGGTAGAATAATAGGCATCTTGCCATGAATGTAGCTTGAATCACATTGCTCCGATCTGGACTGTTGCTCTGTGTATCTAGTTCACACCTGTCTTTCTTGGATCTCCGTTTATGCGCTCCTGATGCTCCCTCATCTGACTTCTGTGTTGCACCTCTCAATTTTCTGTGTCCCTTTTCTTCCTCTTACTTGTTTTTTTTTGTTCGCTTTGGTGGATCACATCTCCAGTAGTTTTTTGAGAAGAATTATTTCATAAAAGTTGAAGATTTTTGAGACCTTACATTTTAAAGAATATCATATGTTTGTTGTTTGGCTGGGTGTAGAAATCTTTAGAATTTTAAAATCATTGTTGCACGGCCGTCTCCTATTATATGTGTTGATAAGTCAGAAATTATTCTGATGGCTGTTTTTGTTCTTTAATGTGACCAGTTCCCTTCCCCCTCCCCAGAAATCTGTAGACTGCTTCCTTGTCCCCATTTCACAATGACATTCTTTAGTATGACTATTTTCATTCATTGTTCTGGGTGCTCATTGGAATTTTTTAATATGGCAACAACTCATATCTATCACTTCTGACATAGTTGTTATTTTCCCCTCTCTCCCTTTTTTTTTTCCTTTTTGAAACAGTTATTCAGGTAGTGGGTCTCCTGGACTGATTTTCTGACTTACAAAAAAAAATTAAAATTAAATCTTGCTCTAATTTTCTGTCTCTTTTTGCTTTATTTTATGGGAAATTTCATTTATTTTCCAACCTTTTCTGCCTGATAATTTTAATTTCCAGATGTTCTCTCTCTCACTCTCTTTTTTCTGAATATTCACTTTTATAGCTTCCAGTAATTCTGTGCGTACGAAATCTTAACTTACCATTTTGAGGATATATATAGGTACATATTTTAAAAGTTGTTTTTTTTTTGCTGCCTGTTTCCTCCAAGTTGCTTATTTTCTTTTCAGTTTTGAACCCATATGGCAGCAATCCTAGTGACTTGGAGTAGGGAGAGGGACATGAGGTTTCTAGTTATATCCCAAACAGCTCTCACAGAATTTAATTTACCCTCTTCCTTCCTTCACTCCCAGTTCTGAAGGTGTTGCCAGCTCCTGAGACTTTAAGGATCTGACTTGGTACCAGATCCTGCTTGCCCAGTAATTGACCAGTTACTGCTTGCCCTCCATCTACTTTCCAGCTCTTTTTTTCCTGCTCTCCCCATAGTTGTGTGCTTTAAAAAAAAAAAAAAAAAAAAAAATCACTTTACTATAGCTTTAGTAGAATTTTGAGAGGGGACAAAATTGGAATTATTTATTCAAACATTTGAGTGCCTAACCCAACTCTCTCTGGACTTAAAGCAACTGAGTTATTGAATAGAAAAGAAATAAAGAAGTAAGTAACACTTACCCTGATATTTTAGAAGTAACTTATTGATGCATTCTGAGTATAGAATACAGTGTTACGGTTTTTCTAGGCAAAAAGTACCAGGAATAATAAACCTACCAGGCAGTTTACAGCATTCATGTACTCAAGTGCCAGTACCTTCAAATGCCCGGGAATTACAAATCTAACAAGTAATTTGCAGGATTCATAAATAAAAGCTATACAACTCCACTGAGGAATACAGTGAATGACTTTAATAAATGAAGGATCACGGTTTATTTTCGAAAAATTTAATACTGGAAAGAAGTTAATTTTTCTCAAATACTTAAATTCAGTACAAACATTTTGAATCAAAATGCCAAAATCTTTACAGGATTTTGCAAATTTTGCAAGTGGGAACTACACTTTATGCTGGGGTCCCCTAACTGGCCTTGGGGCTACTTTTGTATAGCCTGCTAGGTAAGAATGGTTTTTATATTTCAAAGGATTGTAAACCAAAACAAAGAATAAAAAGGATCACAAGCCTAGAATAATTATTCTCTGGCCCTTTATAGAAAAAGTTTGCAAGCTCGTCCTTTATAAAATGATCGTGAAGGTTAATTGAAAGAATAAACAAATGAGAATTGGCAGTAACTTTCTGGAAAGAAGGAGATAAGGGAGTGGGGAACTTGCTCTACAACAAGAAAAAAATTAGGGCCGGCCCGGTGGCTCAGGCCGTTAGAGCTCCATGCTCCTAACTCCGAAGGCTGCCGGTTCAATTCCCACATAGGCCATTGGGCTCTCAACCACAAGGTTGCCAGTTCAATTCCTCGAGTCCCACAAGGGATGGTGGGCTGCGCCCCCTGTAACTAGCAAGGCAACTGGACCTGGAGCTGAGCTGCACCCTCCACAACTAAGACTGAAAGGACAACAACTTGAAGCTGAACGGCACCCTCCACAACTAAGATTGAAAGGACAACAACTTGACGTGGAGAAAAGTCCTGGAAGTACACACTGTTCCCCAATCAAGTCCTGTTCCCCTTCCCCAATAAAAATCTTTAAAAAATTACTGGACAAAGGTAACTTTCAAAAATGTGATACTGGTGCAAGTGGGGACTGACAGATCAGTGGAACAGACGAGCAGTCCAGAAGTACGAAGTGTGATCAAACAGTACAGTGAATGTTTAAAAAAAATTATTACAGTAAAAGTCACACTGCCATTAATCCCCCTCAAAATACTCCCCCTTGCTTCGAACACACTTATCCTATCGTTCTTGCCACTTGCTGAAGCAGTTCTGGAAGTCCTCTTTTGTGAGTGTCTTTAATTGTGCTGTCATGGCTGCCTGGATGTCCTTAATCGATTCAAAACCTTTCATGATCATTTTGACTTTGGAGAGGAGCCAGAAATCACATGGTGCCAGATCTGGTGAATAAGGTACATGAGGACATATTGGAATGTTTTTATTTGACAGAAATTTCCATACCAGCAGTGATGTGTAACACGGAGCCTTTCCATTGTGATCAAAAAGATACGGTGAATGCTGCAGCTAATGCCATCCCATGGAAAGGTGGGATCTTCAGTACACAAAGCGGCTTGTCGAACCTTCGTCACAGTGTGTGACAAGTTTCAACTTGTTTGGTGCAGTCAGTTGGGGGTGAGTTACGGTTGAGAGAAGGTGAGTTTTAAAGTGTGCCATAAGTCATCCTCCATCATGATAATGCTCCGTCTCACACGTGGCTTCTGGTATATGGCAATTTCTGTCACATAAAAATATTGGGGTGTGTCCTCATCCACCTTATTCACCAGATCTGGCACCCTGCGACTTCTGGTTCTTCCCCAAAGTCAAAATGATTCAGGACATCAAGGCAGCCATGATAGTGCAACTAAAAACATGAAAGAAGGCTTCCAGAACTGTTTCAGAAAAGTGGCAAGAATGATGGAATAAGTGTGCGAAGCGAGGGGAAGTATTTTGAGAGATTAATGGCAATGTGTCTTTCACTGTAATAATTTTTTAAATTTAAATTTTCACCATTTTGTTTGTGCCTTGTAGACTTAAGTATATATTTGAGCTTCAGTATAATTTGGTTATAACAAATTTGAAACATTTAAGTTGGTATGAGGAAAATAAAAATCAGTAATTCCAACAACTAGGTGTTTAGTATTTTGGCTTACTTGTTTGTGCATTCTTTTTTCTCACCATATCCCTCTCTGTGCCTTTTTTCTTTTCCTTTTAAATAGACCTTGTTTTTTAAAGTAGTTTTAGGTTCACTACAGATTTGAGCAGCAGGTGCAGAGGGTTTCAGTATACCTCACGCCTCCCATGTGCACAGCTTCTCCACTGTCAGTATCCCACACTGGAGAGGTGCATGTGTTACATTGGGGGAACCTACATTGACACTTCATTATCACCCCAAGTCCATAGGTTACATTAGGATTAACTCTTGTACATTCTATGGGTTTGGACAAGTGTATATGGCATATATTTACCACTGTAGTATCATATACAGAGTAGTTTCGCTGCCTGAAAATCCTGTTCTCTGCCTAGTCATCCCTCTTAACCTCTGGCAACCTCTCATCTCTTTACTGTCACCATAAGTGTGTCATTTCCAAGATGTCATACAGTTGGAATCATATAGTTTGTAGCCTTTTCAGATAGGCCTCTTTCACTTAGTAATACGTGTTTAAGGTTCCCCGTGTCTTCACAGCTTGATAGCGCATTTCTTTTTAGTGCGGGATATTCCATTGGCTGGACTACAGTTTATTTAGGACTTCTTACATTAAAAATAAAGGATCTCTCTCCCCAGAAAAGTAAAGTGCTCACTGCTTATAATTTATGTAACCTGCTTTCCCCCACATTTACATTAGCATTTTAAAATAACTTTCCAAACATCACTTTTAGTGCCATCATGAACACCATGGTTTATGTTACCATTTGGTTGTGTCTTTTGATACAGATATTGTCTCTACTTTCATTTACTACTATACAATATATGAAACACTGTCCTGACAGTTTCTTTGAAGAAATCCCTGAGAAGTGTAATTACTGGCCCAAAGAATGTAGATCTTTTTATACTTGGAAGCTTGATCATTACTTAAGCTCAGTCAGTGGAAGGATCTAATCTACTCTAAACCTGGGGACATTGGAAACTGACTATATCCTGTTTTTCTAACTTTTTAAAGAAATAATAGGTTGATTTCGTTTGAAAGATGATTTAAATACTTGTCGTATAAAAGGACAAATTCAATTTTTCTTATTCAAACTGTAGTTTACATTGAAATTTTAACCGTTAACTTTTAACATTGTAGGACTTTTAAAAAACTAATAGAATTTAGAATGATTTAACTGATTATTTAACTGACATGTAAAGATTTATTTTTTAAAACTAACATTAATATCATTACATTTCACTTAGGCTTTTCAAAATTTTGAAAGGAATAAACTTAGAAGCAGTAGTTAAATTTGTTAAAATGTTTGCCTTTCAGATCGTAATTATAAACCTTATTAAAGAATAACTGAAATAGAAATTACCACGTTACTGGAACCGGTATAATTTTGTGCACTGTAAATGCTTGTCCTGGCGTCATTTTAGTATATTTTGAAGTACTTTTAACTTTTGTATAATGTTGAACTTACATAAGCCTTTCTTTTTTCCCCCAAAAATTTATTTATTTTTTATAAGCCTTTCCATAGTTATTTTTAAATGTGAGTCTTCTGGTAGCCTTTGGTTTAAGTAGCATTGACATTTAAGTTTTTTTAATTAGCCTTGTTATTCTAGATCACATGTTTATTTATGTCTCTATTACCACACTTTACTTTCTAGATTTGTAATTTTGTCCTAAGCTACGTAAGATGTGCAGAGTAATTTGGTTGACAGATATTAGTGCTACCTTAAGAATTAGTTTATTTTAAATGTAGCAAGATGCTTATAAGTCTTTCTAGTATTTAAGAGTTAAGGATATGTGCATCCAAGTTTTAAAATTCTGTACTAGAAGGTCAGAAGTTCAAGTGTGGTCTGTAGGGATTTTTTTATATTGTTAAAATGTAGTTAAGGATAACTTGCTGTCTCTTCAGAAATGTAAATTTTTAGCTGTGGTGCAACAAACTTAATCAACTCTGTTCACTTAAGAATCTGGTGCTACTCATTAATTTTAGTCAGTTAATTGGGTTATTGTTATTTAAGTAGATTGAACAGCTATTAAAAAGTACTGCCTTTTGAATCAGAATTGATATATGGGGGTCTCACAGTCCTTTGCATGAAAACATTCTCCATCTGAGCAGTACATTAAATTTAAAGTCTTTATATTTTGCTAAATCTCCATTACGTTGTTTTTCTACTTCAACTTTTTAGTTTAGATCACCATCTTAATCTTTGTTACAGACAAGGAAGAAGACGTGCAGAATCCACAGCCACACTTTCTTGATGAGTGATGTCAGATTAGTTGGTATTCCTTTACTATAGATACATATTTGAAAACTAAAAACCAAGACACTTGATTTAATTATTTGTGCTAATTTTCAGTGTTCACACTAAATTTTTCATTCCTTACAAGGCACGTGGTGAGAATCTACTTGTTCTTGTGTACTACTTAATTCATTATACTCATTTACATATAGGAGGCCGCTGGGGGAAATTCATCTTTTGCTGAAAAGAGACCTGGGAACTGAATGTTTGGAAACTAAAAGGAAGAGTAAAATATGAAGTCTGTTTATGTATCTTGTATTAAATAATTATCTCCTCAGAATTGGTTATTTGTATCCATAAGAGAGAGGCTTTCATTTTACACTTACTTGTGTTTCTGAGACATTTGACCACATAGGCATTTAGTATGCGTCTTGCATACTACTCACTGTAATTAATCTTGGCATTCACTTGCTGTTATCTTAGTGGGATTGTGTGTGTGTGTGTGTTGGGGGAGGTGGAGGGGTACCCTTCACACCTTTTTTCCAGTCGATATTGGCAGTGGTGTGTACTGTAAGATGGCGAAGGTGCTGAGCCTGAGGCTGGGGTGCAGTTGAGTAGTACGTGCTGTGGGGTTATGCTGGCGGGAAAGAGGACCTGGAGAACAGCATACAAGCATCCAAGTCTGGGTACTTTTGAGAGTGAAGAGGGTGCTAGTAATAATAATGCTGAAGCAACAAACAAGTAAAACTAGGACATAAGGTAGCCCTAGCCACAAACACTGACGGTCTTGGATTTGAATCTCCAAGGGCTTAGATTTGAAGAGTGGAGAGAATAGTAGTTTCACAGTATTGTGAAGATTGAATGTATTGAGATAATATGTTGAAATAATGTATATAAAAATATATAGCACCTTGCTTGATAGTTTGTAAATGTTGCCTATCGAGTACAAATTCAGTTTGGGGGGATGTGTGAGCGCTAGTGTTACCACTTTAAAAAATCGTAAAGCCATCATCCTTTTCTTACTTTGCTTATCCTTATTATTTTATATCTTTATTTAATGTATGTGGTGCTTTCCGTAACTGAAATGTTGGATTAGTAACCTGTAGAGATAATTGCATCTGTCTTTTTGCAGCATTTACATTTCTATTTAGACCACAAATGGTCTTTCCAATTCAGTTGAAACAGTAGTGAAGCAAGGAAGGAGGAGTAAAAGGAAGTGCTGTTGGAGGCGGATTACCAATAGTATTGTTATCCATTATTTAGTGCTGTGACTTTGAACTTGCCCAAAATTATGCAACTATGAATGGCAGAGCTGGGATTCCAGCCTGGCTAGCATGGCTCCAGAGTATGTGATCTAAACCACTGCTTTTTATACTCTGGTAAAAAACTAGTTTGTTTTTAAGCAATTTCCAATATAGTGTTTTTGTAAAATGTTAAAAATAGGATAAAGATGAAAATTGCGTACAAAATATAAACTTGAATTTGGTGTTTGTTTTGATAGACATAAAAGTACTGTCAAATTGCTGGAAAGTTTTCCAAATGTTTACTTTCTGTTTCTATACTTAACCTGACTGTAGGCTATAACGTGTAGAATTCTGTGGACCACACTTTGAGTCACTGCTTCAAACCATTGTTAGTGTCAGGAAAACAATTGATTTTTGCATACTTCAAATTAAGGCTTAAGTGATGTCCTCACTTGGGGAAAAAGTCCTGGGAATTTTTCGAAGTAAATCTTTTTTTAGTGAAGTAATGGAGGACAAAAGTTGGGTGTCATGAAGGAAAGACTCATTATTATTTATAAAAGAGATAGTTTGTGTTTTTGGGTTGAGAAATACTGAATATTAATAACCATGGAAAAGCACACCATGGTTTTGGAATTTAAGCTGTGTAAATTTGACATAGTGAGAAGCAAGAATCTAAACTTTAGTCAGATTAGGAAAAAACCCACCGAAATGTTGCTAGATTTGGGAAATATCTAGCTTTATAATATTAGGATTGTCTCACAACCTTAATATTATGCCTGATACATGTGTTGATTTTTGCAATGTATACAAAGTTGAGATTCTTTACAACTAGTTGTTTAGACTCGTCCCACCCTTGCTCAGCTTTTTTTCTTCCTCAGCTTTCTGTTGTTAACAGCTACTGAATCCCGAGACCACTAACATGTAATGTTGCACATTTTTTATTTGAATCTCATAAACTCAGCAAATCCAAAACCAGGTTTAATATTTTGCATTTAAACTAGTTGTTTTTTGTTTCCTTATTTGTCATCTGTATTTAATCACTTTGACCTGTCAGTTAATGGCCTCCATTGCTCACAAGCTGAAAAGTACTTTTAGCCCGACCTTTGAGGCCTTTCACAATCTCACCCCAGCCTGCCATCCTAGCTCTGTCTGATTTCAGGTACCCTTTCAGTCTCACTGGTGCCTTACCACCTTCTAGATAAACACGCCACCATCTCAAGGCTTTACATCTTCTAGTCTACCCACCTGAAATGTGTTCTGCAGTGGTTTTTCAAGTGCATTAAAAATGTGTTTAATTAATTTGACAATAGCCATATCTGTCAAATTAGCATTTCCTGCTTTGGGTAATTTTTTAACCTAGAAATACTGGTAAAACGTGGATATTTCAGATGCAATTTTCAATGAAATTTCGTGGATATTTCAGATGTAATTTCCAGTGAAATTTTCTTATGGGGGAGATCACCAAGCTGAGAGAAGAGAGGGATGTTGTGTGACTTGGCTGTAAGAATTTTGTTTTAAACTGAATGTAAATTTAAAACTATTTTTACTGTGTGCTCTATAGGAAGTAACTATAAAAATAACAATTTTGTAAAATATAATTTTTAGTTCCCATACAGATTATATCATTATTTCCTTTACATTTTTTTGACAGTCTTACATAATTGAAAAATGTGTGATTAAGTCAGGTTTTGTTTTAACATATTCCATAAAAACACCAGGGAAAATTTTGTGGAGTTGGTGATATAAGTATCACATAGTCCTCCTTTTAATGGTGATCCTGTTGATCCTGTCTCATATACCTCATTAGTTAATAACCTTACAAAGACTTTTAAGAGGAGATACAATTTCAAAATAATTTTATGTGAAGTTCAATTTATATTTAAATACTTAGTGAATTAAAGACATAATGAAAAAAATTGAAGATTTGTTATAGTTAATTGAGGTTTATGCTTAACTGAGGACTAACCTGAAAGCATTTTTGTTATGGTTCTTTTAAAAATAAAGTATTTTTATTTTTATATATATTTGGCCCATAATTATAAATCACGTTTTGATTGAAGAACTTACTACAACATGACCATCATTCTGCACATCATTTCTCATTGTATGTTACCATAGATTCAAAAGGTGTAGGAACTGGACTTTTCCCCATAGAATGGACCACCCCCATAGAATTAGCCTGGAAGTTTTAAATAACATTCTAAATGGATATTGTTGGGTGTTTGTTTGTTTTTTCCATCTAAGTTGAAAATAACAAAAAGCATCCTGATTATTTAAATTGAAGTTAGGAGGTTTTCTAACAACAAAATAATAAGTTGAAAGAAATGAATAGAAAATGACTTGGTAATGAGGCATGCCTCCACAGTCTCAAACAATTTTTTTTCCTTTGCAGTAATTTACAACTTAATTACAAAATCCAGAAACGTACAGGGTGAATGGTGTTTGGTTTAAATTTTTGCTGATTAAGAATGAATTGTTGAAATAAATCTGGTCATAGCAAAATGAGACCTAAATGAGAAATTTGTACTGAGAAAATACACCCTCATTATATGCTTTTTAATATTAATGTGTTCATAAGCAATTTCCATCTGGAATTGATTTCTAAATCTTATTTGATTTGGTCTCCGTGCCATGTAAATGAGTATTTTCATAGAGTATATGAGTATTTTGTATCCTCGTAAACAGTTGGCTAATAAAACAGTTTTGCTTTAGGAGGAGAGTTTGAGAAATTTGTGTAAGTTAAAAAATTTGAACACAAGACCATTAAACTGTAGATAGTAACTTAAAAGGCTAAAAGAAACATCAACACTATGCTTATTTAAAAGATTTGAAAAGATTTCAAATACTGAAAAAATAATTGTAGTTAATAAACATTTTTTTCAGTGTTTTAGAACATTGTCTTAAAATGTAAAATGTTTATTTAAAATATTAAAAGTAAAGACTGAAAGATTTTAAATCAGTATACTTATCAATTGATACATCCACATGTATTTACTTAAAGATGAGCAGCTATTTTTATTTGAGTTACAGGAAAAACTCAAAATTATATATTATCAAAACGTCAATTAAATTAGGATTTTTTTTTTAAAAGTAAAATTTAATTCTAGGAACTTATTATATAATTTCCCCCCTGAGATTATTACCTGCTTTTTTAGTTCCTTTGTGTCCAGAGACCTTTTTGATACCATCTAAGTCTTCCGTCATTCTTCCAATGGTGAAAAGTCGAGTAACAGAAAAGACAGGAAAATACTAAGAGTTAGAGGGTAACATTTTGGACCCCGTGAAACTTGTAATTACTTAGGCTGTATGTAGTTCATTGTTGTTGTTTTTTTAATATACTGCTGAGGTAATAGGAATAAGTAAATGTGAAGTTTTGGCTTGTAATGAGGATTTTGAACTTACGAATAAATTTTTTTTGCCTTTTTATTTTTTCCTTAGATAAGAGAATTTACAGTACTTAACTTTGGGAGGAAGAATGTGTTTTAATCACACACCCAACCTCACAAAATCATATATGCCCAACCCTTTGGTAGGATCATTGTTATTATATTAAAAAACTCCATAGTCATCATTATTGCTCCTTTAAACTATTAATAGCCGTTTATCTATTTACCCAATACTTACCCAGTGTTTTTCATTCTTTTTTGTACTTCCATGCTCCCTTCTGGGATTCCCCCCCGCCCCAGCCTAAAGACTTTCCTTTGGTGTTCCTCTTTTTTTGGACTTCCTGGTAGGTGGTGGTGGGACGTGTTGGGGGGGGGGGGGGGAGCAGCAGTGTCTGTGTGAATCTCTTTATTTCTCCATTTCTGAAGGATTTTTTTTTTTTTTCCTAAGCACCAAATTCTAGGTTGACAGTTTTTTCTTTCAGCACCAAGATGTCATTTTGTTGTCTTATGACTTGCATAGTTACTGTTGAGAAGTTAGCTGTTATTCTTACTGTACCTGTGAATGTAATGTGTATGTGTTTTTTTCCTTTCCTGACTGCTTTTAATATTATCTCTTCATCTTTAGTTTTCAGTAGAGTCTGATGTGCTCAGGTGTTGTTCTGCTTGTATTTACACTATTTTGAGTTCCCTGAGCTCTTTAAATCCGTGACTTGGAATTTCTGATGAGATTTGGTTAAGTTTTGGTTATTATTTCTTTCTGTCTTGCTTCTGTCCTGTTCTCTTCTCCTCTTTTTGTCCTTGAACTTTATAATCATCTTCCACCTGTTTCTTACTATTCCCCCTTCTGTGTTTGTTTGAATATTTTTTATTGGCCCATCTTTGAATTCAATCCTACAATCTGTTGAGTTCAGTCTGTTGTAACTCATTCAATGAGCTCTTAATTTTGGATTATAGTTGGAAGTTCCATAATATCTATTTGATTCTTTTTAAAAATAGATTTCAAGTTCCTTTTCAAATGCTTTCATTTTTGTTTTCATCTCTTTATACTATCTTTTCTTCTGTTTTACCTTAGTAATCATAGTTATTAAGTCTTTGCCAGTTCTGTTATCTGGATATCTGAGTATCTTTCAATGAACAATTGAATCTCTTGAATATTAGTTACTTTAAACAAATTTTTTGAATATTTAGGAATGTTTGTTTGCTGGGTATTGTAGATAATATTCATAGAGGCTCAGGATTGTTTTAATCACCCTCTGAAGAGTGTAGAGTTTGGTTCTTGAAGGCATTTATAGGCAGATTCCTTTGATCTCCTGTCAGGGATTGATTTTAGGATTTATTAGGCAGATGTATTTCACCTTATTCCTAGGGTATGAAATTCCTAGAATTTCATTTGAAAATTGAAGGTTTCCACCCACGCACTCTGGCTGGGTCTGAACTCACTCAGTCTTCCTAATCATGTTCAGCCTCTGAAGTCTTGACTCAACTCTTCTCTGCTAGGCACCCCCAGAGTTGCACTATGAACATCCCATTTTAGGAGTCAGCCAAGGACCTATAAGGGATTTTTTTACAGAGATTTTTGAGGCTCTCTCCACTGCAGCTCACTTTTTACACTGTCCCACAAAGCCCCCCTACCTTGTCAAGCTCTAACTGTCCCTTATTTTCTCTATTCATTGAGAGTGTCTCTGGAGACCATCATTAATTTTAAGACAGCTCCCTGTTATGAGTGACTTTATAAGCTAGCAGAAAGTAGTTTCTGGACATGTCATGTTGGCAAGAAAAATGTACTTTGTAAAATAAGTACTTACTGCTTATCTGCTGAGATCTTTTAGATCATACACCTCTGATTACACAATCTTGTTGATGTAAACAAAATATCTATTTAGCTGGTTCAATTTAAATCTGATGCCTAAATTCTTGTTTCAGTACCACCGTGCCCCGCCTCACCCACCCCGCCACTTATATCAGCTTTTGTTTCAGCTTCTGGTGACTTTCCTTGGCTCTCTGTTGACACCAATTTTATAATAGGATGAAGAGCTACATTGAGCTACGTGGAGAATGTCTGTTATACCCAGGCTCCTTTCTTTTCTGATATTAGATGACAATATTAATTATGTCTAACCTAGAAGAAGATTTAAGTTCAAACCAATGTCCAGCTTTTTTGCATAGGGCCAATTGGAAATGACAGAAGTTGCTGAACTTTTAAGTTACCATATGTCATAATAGTATGGCATGAAGGCAAGGACCTTAATGTGTAGAATTGGCTTGACACTTTATAAAATGTTTTTTCTTATTGTAGTACAGTTTATATATATATATATATATATATATATATATATATATATATATATATATATATATATGAGTTTATTTGGGCCAAACTGATGACATATGCTGGACAGCAAGATCTCAAATGCTCCTGTATTGTACTTACTATACTCTTCATGGTCTCTAATAATCTTTCTGCTGTTAAAACTTGTAAATGGAAGGTAGCTATATATAGTATTGTTATTACCGTGTTTCCCTGAAAATAAGACCTAGCTGGACAATCAGCTCTAATGTGTCTTTTGGAGCAAAAATTAATATAAGACCCAGTCTTATAATATATACAATATAATAATAACATAAATTACTGTATAATACAATGTGAGACTGGGTCTTATATTAATTTTTGCTCCAAAACACGCATTAGAGATAATTGTCCAGCTAGGTCTTATTTTCGGGCAAACACAGTATGTTTTAAATTTGAGAAACCCTTTGCTGTTAACGAAGGTATGCTAGAATGGGGAGTCGGGCTTTTCTTAGAGGTTGGTACGTGGTCTATTGTGTGAAATGCTTCTGTTGTAATTTCTTCTCCTTAAAATGTTGGCACTATTGGTTTAAGTTTAGAGTATTGCTGTCATAAATGTGTTAAGAAATTTTAAATAATGTTTATTATTTTCCACTAGGAAACCACCCCTACTCCTAATCCCCCGCCTACAGAAGAAGAGAAAACAGAGTCTAATCAGGAGGTTGCTAACCCGGAACACTATATTAAACATCCTTTACAGAACAGGTAAGCTTTCTGAAGCATATGTTTATTGACATAGGCAACAAGGTAAATGGTAAACAAGACAGGTTTGGAGGAAAAGGTTAGATGAGAGTAATTTTAGATATGTCAGGTTGAGGATTCCATTTTCACTTGGATGACCCATGTCTAACAAGCATTTTTATATGTGAGTCTTGAACTCAGAAAGGAGAACTGGTGGAGATAATTGGTTTGAAATTCATCAGTAATTGGTGATAGTAATTGAAACCACATTAATAAATGAGTTCTTTTAAGAAGTGAACTTGACCCAGGACAGAGGCTTGGGATATCAGCATATAGGGAATTTTTTTTTTTTTTTTTTGAGGGAGAATGCCCATGAAGGATATAGACATATGAACTACATAAATTGTATGTCACAGAAGGTCAAATATGCATTGAATTGAATGATTTAAAAAAGTCCTTGCTAACATAGGAGAAAGTTTAATAGCGTGTATATAATGGAAAAAAGATTGGAGTAGTTTCAAGGGTGAATAGAAAGTATACAAAAATATATAGAGCAAGAATAGGCAACTTGAAGTTGGACTATAAAGGAGAAAAGAGAGAGCTAGGAGATTTGGACTCTGGAGGTTTCCCCAATTTCACGCTACCCCTTCCCAGTATGTTTGTAATTCTACTTAATTGCCTTTCTGGTTTATATAATGAAAATTAACGTGAATTCATTGAGAGTTGATGGTGGGAAGAAAATGGCAACACGTAAACATTGTATTATAATCTGGAGGAAAGTAAATTCGAATTGACTTCTGAAGGTATTTAAGTATTTCAATTTCTTTCATTCCCCCATTCCCACCTTTTACTCTATTTACTTTAAAGATTCCATAAGCCTGTCTATAGTTTAGTTTCATGTATCTGAAAAGTATATTTTCCCTTTATAACCTGGATATTTTTAATCTATTCTTCATTATCATAGACCTACTGAAATAATAGTCCAAACGTGTCTTACGTCATTTTTTCATAGGAGATCTATGGTTTAGTATATCCTTTAGTGAGGAAAGTATCAGTTCTTTAGCCATTGGGGATTGTCAGCGAGTGAGTGAGGGATCAAAGGTCTAATACTCCATAAAGGGTAAAATCCTTCCTCAGGAAAACACTGTACCAAAGGTATTAAGTGGAACAATTGATTAGTGGGAATTTCATATAGTTCAACCTAACCAATAACAACAAAATCCTTAGTATTTTTTCATCTTTTCAGTGGTATCTTTAAAAAGCTACCTTTGTATGCCTTCTGGCTGTATGTGAACACAGTTCTTAGTGTTGCTGTTATCGTAGGAAGAAGTAATAAAGGCAGGTACTCCTCATAGCTTGAGTGAAATCTTGAGATTTCTGAAAAGTGTCCCCATCAGAAAACAAACTGATTAAATCCTTAAATGAAGTCTCTGAGGATTTCAATTTCTCTATAATTTCTCTATTCTTCTGCTTTTTAAAAAAGATTTTTCTTTAAAAATATAGCTAACATACAACATTATATCAGTTTCAGGGGTACACCATAGTTATTCAAAATTCATATACCTAAAGAAGTGATCACTGTGATAAGACCAGCAACCATTTGACACCGTATCATGCTATCACAATATTATTGACTGTATTCCCCATGCTGACATTACATCTCCTTGGAAAATTGGATCTCTTACTGCCCTTCACCTTCCCCCCTTTTAATTTTTCAATTACAGTTGACATTCAATATAATTTTATATTAATTTTAAGTTGCACAGTATAGTGGTTAGACATTTGTATAATTTAAGAGGTGATCCCCCTGACTAGTCTGGTACCCACCTTGCACTATACATAGTTAGTACCGTATTATTGACTATATTCTCTGTGTTTTAACTTTACATCCCCATCACTATTTTGTAACTACCAACTTGTACTTAATCCCTTCCCCTTTTTCACCCACCCACGCAGCCCTCCTCCCATCTGACAACCATCAAAATGTTTTATTTCTGTGAGTTTATTTCTATTTTGTTTGTTTATTTTGTTCTTTAGATTCCACTTATAAACAGAATCACATTTCACATTGCATTTGTCTTTCTCTATCTGACACTGAGCACAATACCCTCCAAGTCCATCCGTGCTGCCACAGATGACAAGAACCCATTCCCTTCCATGGCTGAGCAATATTCCACTGTATACATGTACCACCTCTTTTTCCATTTTTCCATTGACAAACATGCTGGCTGCCTCCACGTCTTGGCCGTTGTAAACAATGCTGCAATAAACATAATGGATGCACACATCCTCTTGAAGTAGTGTTTTGGGTTTCTTCAGATAAATACCCAGAAGTGGGATTATTGGGTCCTTCTTTTGTCTCTTGTTATAGCTTTTGTTTTAAAGTCTATTTTGTCAGGTGTAAGTATTGCTACTCCAGCTTTTTTTTTTTTTCCATCCCTTTACTTTTGGTCTGTGTGGACTTTTTGATCTGAAGTGAGTCCTTTGTAGGCAGCATACATAAGGGTCTTGTTTTCTTATCCATTCAGCCACCCTATCTTTTGATTGGAGCATTTAATCCATTCACATTTAAACTGTTGATCATACACAGTTATTGTCATTTTATTCATATTTTTTATCTTTTTTTTTTTTTTCCATGTTAAGTCTCTCCAAAATTCCTTGTGATTCTGGTTTGGTGGTGATGAACTCCTTTAGCTTTTCCTTGTCTGGGAAGCTCTTTATTTCTCCTTTGATTCTAAATGATAACCTTGCTGGGTGGAGTAATCTTGGCTGTAGGTCCTTGCTTTTTATCACTTTGAATATTTCGTGCTAGTCCCTTCTGGCCTGCAAAGTTTCTGTGAGAAATCAGCTGACAGTCTTATGGGAGCTCCCTTGTAGGCAACTAACTGCTTTTCTCTTCCTGTTTTTAAGATTCTTTGTCTTTAACGTTTGGCACTTTAATTATGAGGTATTTTGGTTTTGGCTTCATTGGGTTCATCTTATTTGGGACTCTTTGTGCTCCCTAGGCTTGTATGTATATTTCATTTTCCAGGTTAAGGAAGTTTTTGGTCATTATTTCTTCAAATAGGTTTTAAATTCTTTGCTGTCTCTCTTCTCCTTCTGATACAAATGTAGGGATGTTTGATGTTGTCCCAGAGACCTCTTAAACTCTCCTCTTGTTTTTTGGATTCTTTTCTCTTTTTGCTGTTCCAAGTGGATATTTTCTGCTACCTTGTCTTCCAAATCACTGATTCGATCCTCTGCTTCATCTAGTTTGCTGGTGATTCCTCCTACTACGTTCTTCATTTCAGTTATTGTATTCTTCACTTGTGACTGCTTTTCTTTTATGGTTTCTATGTCCTTTTTTATGCTTACTGTCTCTTTGTTGAAGTTCTCACTAAATTCCTTGAGTATCCTTATAACCATTGTTTTGAACTCTGTCTCTGGTTGGTTGCTTGCCTCGAGTTTATTTAGTTCTTTTTCTGGAGTTTTCTCCTCTTCTTTAATTTGGGACATATTCCTTTGTTTCCTCATTTTGGATGCCTCTGTTTGTTTCTATGTATTAAGTAGATCTGCTCCGTCTCCCAGTCTTAGTGGTGGCCTTATGCAGTGAGGCAACAGTTTTCCTGGTCACCTGTGCCAGGTGTTCCAGGAGTATCCCTTGTGTGGGTTGTGTGCTCTCCTGTTGTAGTTGAGCCGTTTTTGCTGTTGGCACATCAGTGGGTGGGATTGACCCTGAGGCTGTGGGGTTTGGTTACATCACAGCTTATGGGCCGCTATGCAGGGGGCTTATTCCATAGAGTGGGATTTACCCCAGCAGGCTCTGGTGCCTGTTGAGATTGCCCTTTATGTGTGCCTCTTGTGGGGCTAAATGGGTGGTGCTCTGCTGTGATGTGAAGCCAGCCTCCAAGTATGTTGGTTCAAGGCCTCTAGGGAGGGGCTCCAGTGCAATCCAAGGTCAGCCACTGCCTGTGACTGGCCAGGGACTACCTGGTAGGAACTACAAAACAATCCATGGTTGGTCCCTGTGCCGAACTTGGAGACGCCTGGGAGAGGCCATGCTTTGAACTGAGGGCAGCTACTATCAGTACCAGGCCTGGGGTAGCTCTGTAAAAAGCCAGGACACGTCCAGGTTTGCTGTCAGCGGTTGGCTCCCATAAGCTTCAGCCACTGATAAAGCCTTCTGTGTTAAACAGAGTTGGGTGGGGTGGGGTCCCATTGAGTCACCAGGGTGGAGCAAGCAGAGCTCACCAGACCAACTCAGATTCTAAGATTTGGCCATGGCGTTGGGGGGAGGGCTCAACACAGAAAAGATGGCACCTGCCTGCTGGCTGCATGGGAGAAAAATCCCACAATTCAAGGGAACTATCCCTTGAATTCTCACCCTGAAGCCACACAGCTCAGTCTTTCCTTGTATATCTCTGATGCCCCTGGAGTCACTGTCCCTCTGCCTGTGAGCAAGTGAGTCTGTGCATGGACCCTTTAAGAGGACATCTGGGTTTCCCACAGCCTTCTCTCCTGCCGAGATGATCAGACTCCCCATTGTTATTCACAGGCAGATGTAGAGGCCCCTCTTCCCAGCACCAGCACTCTGGGCTGGGAAGCCTGGTGTGATGCTAGGATCCCTCACTCCTCTGGGGGGAACCTCTGTGGTGGAGATAGTCCTCTCAGTTTTCAAATGCCACATAGAGGTTTCCAGCTGGCTTGTTTCACGTCTGCACCCCTCCTACCAGTTTTGATGTGGCTTCTTTATATCCTTAGTTATAATCTTCTGTTTAGCTAGACTTCAGTTGGTTCTCCAGGTTGGTTGTTGTTTATTTTAGTTGTAATTTTAACGTGTTCAGGAGACGAGGCAAGCACAGTGTTGGTATACTGTGCCATCTTAGATCTACCAATTCTACTTCTAGAAGTTATAAATATCATTTGGAAAAATATTCTGAGATGGTTTATGGTTCAGATTTTGGTAGTTTTCTCACTTTTCAAAAATACTGCAAAATTTATTTTGCATTCTTGAAAATAGCCTCTAATAATTATAAGAATGATTAAATTAGCTGAGTACAAGTATATAAAGGAAAAGTTCTGTGCTTTTCTCAGATATTCTCTTCCCCATTTTCTTTGCTCCTCGAGTGGTCAGTGTTAAATTTGATTTGTATTCTTCTAAAACTTTTTAATGTGCATATATATACTTTTTTTTATACCATGGCCATACTATTAACTCTGTATGTACAGATTTTGCATTATTATTGTAAACTACTGCCTTGTAGTAAATTAATATAAAGTCATGTATTTTACCAGGCTTCACATTAAATAGGTATAATGATCTTTTTTTTCTATTTACAAATCAGTGCTATAATGTATGTTTTGTACCCAATATATAGGGTAAGTTACTGCCAAATTATCGTTCTTGACCAGCTTGGACTTTTAACAATTTGAGAGTTTCTGGTTTTTACATCCTTGCCAACACTCAGTCTTTCTAATTATTGCCAATTCGATTGGTCCTAGTCTGATTTGAGAAAACTATTATTGTTTTAAATTTACATTTCTTTCATTGAAGTTTCAAAACAATTTCATATTGAAATTGAGCATTTGTGTTTTTAAACAAACTGTGGACAGTCTGCTTAGTTCTTAAGTCTATTTTGTTTCTCTTGGGTTATCCTTGGAGTTTATTTCCAAGCATTGTATATTATGGATGCTAACCTATCCAAGAGGGGAATTAGGTTGAAAAGGAGTTATCAAAATCGTTTGTTTTTTAACATTGTGTATGGACTTATTTTTTAGAGGCTTTTTATTTTCATGTAGTCAAATATCACCTTTCCTTCATGGCTTCTGAGTTTCATGTCAGTTTTAGGAGAACCCACACAATTATCCTAACAGCTGCATAGTAGTCTCTTGCATTAATATATTTGGTTTCCTTTAAATCAGCAGTTCTCAAATTTTTTGGACTTATGACTGATTTATACTCTTAAAAATTATGGAGGATTCCACAGAGCTTTGGTTATGAAGATTTTTACCTATTTTCATTTCTTAGAAGATAAATCTGAGAAAACTAAAATTATATATTCAGTTAAAGTATCCATTACATGTTAAATGGGTTTATGAAAAAGTGTTATTCAAAATAAAATATAGTGGGAAGAAGAGCATTTTTGTATTTTTGTGAATCTCTTCAAGTGACTTAGAAATTGGCTAGATTCTCATAGCTGCTTCTGCATCCAGGCTCTGGAAATAAGTTGTTTCAAAGTATAAGAAAATATGACCTCACACAGTTACTTGGTTGGAAAAGGGAGGAAAACTTTTAAGTCTTTCAAAATAACTATGGATATTTTCCGTTGATACTAGATTTGTTACAGGTTAGTTGCAATGTGGAGCCTGAAACCATATCCAAGAACTTTTCCTGCTTTGTTACATTAGAATCCATTGGTCTATCTTGCAACTGAAATTGACTTTTTTTTTTTTTTTTTTTACCAATAACACAATTTTGCAATATACTGGTCATTTGGAAACTATTGGTTCAATGAGTTATGTAGATCTCCCAAATACTTGACATTTTTTATTATACAGTGTAAAAACAATAACATTTATTAATGTCACTTCTAAACTCATCAGAAATGTCTTTACATTTTCATAAGTTGTCAGGCTCTCAGTGACACATGCAAGGCTTTCCAAAAGCTCAAATTTTAACCAACAGGCTCACGCTGTTCATTTTTCAAGAAATAACAATAGTTTATCAGCTGGCCATTCTTTCAAGTAAAAATGGTATTTCATGAAAAAAGTGGCCGGTTCGCTTCAAAATGGAATTGCCTAAGAATTGTATTTTGGTATGCAGTGGATGTATTTTTTGTACAGAATATGAAAAACGTATGTACACAGATTGAAAGCAATGGTTTTTACTGCTTCATCAATGGGATTCTTAACTGAAACTGACGTTACTGTGCTAGTTGGTAATAATAAAGGCTACAGTGGATATTTGTACAATTTGGTTCCACTGTATCATTCTTGCTAAAGCACCATCATTACTTTTGCACCATTAATGTAAATGTCAACACAATGGAAAATAAAATGGTTTGACATTATTAGGAAAATAGATTTTACTCATCAGAGCTGCTGAAAGGTGTCTTGGGGTCCTCTAGTGGTCTGCAAACTACACTCTGAGAACTGCTGATTTGGAAATCCCTGTTGAGAGTCACTTTAAGATGTTTGCAAATTTTCCAAAATTAAGACCATTCTTGTACATTTTTGCTTAGTCTTCTAGTTATTTTCTTGGCATAAATGTTTTTGTGTTTAATGGCTGAATGAAGTAAAGAAAAAGACTGAACTAATTTTATTTTTTAAATTGAAGTGTGGTTGACATATTATATAACATTAGTATATTAGTTTCAGGTGTACCAACCACATAATGATTTGGTATTTTGTATGTATTCTGAAATGATCAAAACAGTAAGTCTAGCTAGCATTTATCACCAAACATAGTTACAAAATTTTTTTTCCTGTGATGAGAACTTTTAAGATGTTATCTTCCCAACTTTATAACTGAAGTTTGTACCTTTTGACCTTCTCCACTGCCCCCTCCCACAACCACTAATCTGTTCTCTATGAACTTTCTCTCTTTTTTAAGATTCCACATGTGAGATTGTACAGTATTTGTCTGACTTACTTTACTTAGCATAATGCCCTGGGATCGATACATGTTGTTGCAAATGGCAAGATTTTCTTTTTTATAGCTGGATAATATTTGTGTGTGTTTAATAGATTTTCTGCCTTTGCCTTTTATATTATTTTCTTTGATAGTAGATTGACAAATAAAAATTATCAAGTAGATGATAAGATATATCTCATTTTTCTGTCTGAGATTATTAAGCATTAGTTATAGAGTTAATGAACTACATCCATTTGGAAACTTTGTCTTCGGACAACATTTTTATCGATACGAAAGTGAAATTTCCTTTTGAATTACTTTTGGTATAATAATTCAGAGAATATAATTCTACTGAAGGTGAATCATCTTGGGATGATAACATTTAAGTGTGACTTTGATGTGACATGAGTTTATCTTCAAGGTATTAGAGTAAAACTTTTTAAAACAGAAGTATATACAGATATACAGAAGCTTACACACCTGTTGTAGAACATCTGTGGTAGCATTACTCAATAAATTGCTTTATTTTGTTATTTTCCCATTTGTGTGTGAGTAGTCACATTTAATAATTTTCCCCTTTCTAGTACTCCCATTTCTTCCTCTCGGCTTATATTCTTTGGTTTCTCTGAAAACTTACCTTTGCTGTTCCCCATTTTCCTTTCAGGTTGTAAGTGTTTTTGCTGTGTTTTTCTTAAGTACCTGTGCTTGACTGTTGTAGCAGTTAGCACACTGTAATTATCCCTCTACTAAATTTCTGTAGGTTCCCCTGAGGGATGAGCCCCCAATGAGTCTCTGGAGAATCTTATTTATTAGGCACAAAATACATACCTATTTTAAATGAAAGAAATAGAGAACGCTACTTATTGTCTGCCACTTTACTAACAACTACCATTTAAAATTTTTTACTTATTTACTTTTAATTTTGGTAAAATACACAAAACATGAAATTTACCATTTTAACTTTTAAGTGCTCAGTTCAGTAAAGTGCATCCACATGGTTGTGCAATCAGTCTCTGGAACTCCTTTCATCTTGCAAAACAAAAACTCTACCTGTTAAACAACTCCCCATTCCCCTTCCCTCACGCCCCTGGCAGCCACCATTCTGCTTTCTGTCTATGAATTTGAGGACTCTAGGTACCTCATACAAGAGGAATCATAGTATTTGTCTTTTTGGACTTGTTTATTTCACTTAACAAAATGTCCTCAATGTTCATCCATGTTTAGCAAGTGTCGGAATTTCCTTCCTTTTTAATGCTGATTAATGTTAGTTACACTGTATGTTTCCACCACATTTTGTTTATTATTCATCTGTCAATGAACACTTGTGTTGCTTCCCCTTTTTGGCTATTGTGAAGAATGCTGCAATGAACGTGGATGTAATATTGCCATTTTTTCATATTGACTTTTTATTTTTAGATGGGCACTCTGGTTTTTTAAAAATGATAAAAGCAAAACTTGGCAAGCAAACCTTCGGCTGATCTCTAAGTTTGATACTGTTGAAGACTTTTGGGCGTAAGTAACCATTCATTTTAGGATGTTTGTTGTTTTATTAGTGTGTAATTTTTCATTTTACCTCACATTTACAAAATGAAAATAAAGATGAAAAGTTAATATTCGTCTATAAAATTACCTTTTTGTTTGTCCCTCTCCTCAACAACTGTTTGAATTGGTGATTATTCCTCATCAGTTTTAGAAAGCTTCAGAACTGTCATCCTTTAACCCTCCATGTTCTCTGTTCCTTGTCCTGAGATATTCTTCGCTTGAGAACCCTTTATTGCCCCTAGAACTTTTGACAACTTCTTGGAGCTTGTCACCTTTCTTGGTTGCCTAGATACATTTGCCCTATAATGGGATATTCCAGAGCTTTGTTAGGTCTTCATTTCTGCAAATTATTTTCAGTATTAACATCTGGGATTTCTTGTTACAGAAATTCTGAGATTTCAAAGGCTGAAGGGTTTGTCAAAGATGACAGTTTCTATAGTGATCTTTTATTAATTTCATTATACTTTGTGATCAACTTCAAGAGTAGTTGAAATTTTTTTTCAAGATGTTTCAGGTTTAGCAAAAAGTTAAGATTGGGAGTCATAAACCTTTGTATGACTTCAAAATATAATATAAAATTGTAAAGTCTTTTTCAAGAAGATTTGGAATATTGATTTTCTAAGAACAAAGTTAATTTAGTGTGTCATACTTGAAAATGTTAAGGGAGAAACAGAACGTGGAAGATAAAATTTGTTAAAAACATTTTTAAAAGCTGTACATTATCTAGCAGTTATCTGAAATATTCTGATTTGTTGCATCTGGTATATTTTTGAATCTCAGATATACTGAATAATTGATGCTACTCTTATGTTTTAATGTAACCCCCTGAATGTATTCTGCCCACACAAAAGAACAGGTTATAGTCAGAATATTTATATATGTATACTTCCTCCAGAGCAGAATTCTTCTGTATATTTCTAGTGCTGTGCCCATAATGGGCATTTAGTATACATTTGAATCACTGGGGAAAAAAAAGTATAGAATAATTAAAACTATAAATTGTGAGCTAGCCATTTTGAATGGTTGCTTTTTACTGAAAGCATTGACTTTTTTTTTTTTTTTTTTTTTTTTAAGTAATAGAACTACATCTAAGCCCCCAGTAATTCATAGGTCTGGTTGTCTAACGGGTTATTCTGTTTTGTCCTTCATCAAAACATCATGGGTTTCTTCTCTAATTTATTCAAGAGTCCTCTAAAACATAAAAAGTCTCCCGTCTATGGAGGAGGAGCAAGAGAGTCTTGAACCATTTCTCCCACTGAATCAGATTTGCATTTGTTTAGTTTGTTTGGCTTTCATCAGTTTACGTAATTGTGTTTCTAATTAAAACATTGCCCTACACTTCAGTTATGTGTAAGCAATGTCTTTATGTAGTAGATTTTCATACCATAGTTTAGAGTTATGAAGGAATCCTTCAGCTTTCTGTAAATATCTAAGTCACTTCTTAGTGTCTCACTTTTTTTCTGGCAAATTTATTAGTAAACAACCATTGAATCCTTTTGGATTCATCCAATCTGTAGTAAAATTCTGTTAAATGCGCCATTACATTTAGAAATACAGATTCCAGGGTTCCACCCCACATTTAAGGGTTTAAAATCCAAAGGAGTGAGGCCTCGAACTAGTGGTTTTGTTTGTTTTTTAAGCTCTCAAAATGATTATTATACTCACTGATTAGTAACAGTCTGTGGTATTTGGGAACCATTGTCTGCTCCACTCTTGGATACCTTTAAGGATAATAATGTTGGCTTATTTCAGTCATGCAGTGCTGATGGTCAAAAAATTCATCTTGCTTTCTCTTGATTTGTCTTTTTGTGTATTTAAAACTCGTTAGACTCATAAATTTTTCATCTACTTAAAGCCACCTCATACCTCTATTCTGTTTCTTTGGTGTACCTATGTATGCATTGAGCTAATACATCAAAATATATTTTTGTCAATAAAATTATTAAAATTTTCTTGAAAATCATCAGATGTTGATTCTTGAGCTGACCATTATTAAGATATGTTTAGTCCATTTCAGAAATTGACTATAGAAAAATCTGTATTTTTATCTTATTTTCTAACTGTACATATAACCACCTAAACTCAATGTTATATATTCTGTGTTTATAATTGTCCTTTTCTTTTACCTAGTCTGTACAACCATATCCAGTTGTCTAGTAATTTAATGCCTGGCTGTGACTACTCACTTTTTAAGGTATGCTTAATTGGTGATTTCACATATTTTTTATAAGACTAGACCATTCAGGTATTCATTGAGAAATCTTTTTTTTTTTTTTTTTAAGATTTTATTGGGGAAGGGAAACAGGACTTTATTGGGGAACAGTGTGTACTTCCAGGACTTTTTTCCAAGTCAAGTTGTTGTCCTTTCAATCTCAGTTGTGGAGGATGCTGTTCAGCTTCAAGTTGTTGTCCCTTCAGTCTTAGTTGTGGAGGGCACAGCCCAGCTCCAGGTCCAGCTGCCGTTTCTAGTTGCAGAGGGCACAGCCCACCATCCCTTACGGGAGTTGAACCAGCAACCTTGTGGTTGAGAGCCCGCGCTCCAACCAACTGAGCCATCCAGGAGGCAGCTCAGCTCAAGGTGCTGTGTTAAATCTTAGTTGCAGGGGCGCAGCTCACCATCCCTTGCGGGACTCGAGGAGTTGAACTGGCAACCTTGTGGTTGAGAGCTCACTGGCCCATGTGGGAATCAAACCGGCAGCCTTCGGAGTGAGGAGCACTGGAGCTCCAACCGCCTGAGCCACCAGGCTGGCCCTGTTGAGAAATCTTGCCACAAACTTAGAATAGTTAATGCTCTAATGCTTGACAAAAAATTAAATTAGCTTTATTAGGCATTAGCATAAATACATTTTGTCCTATTTTAGTATAAATAATTGAAATTAAATGAGCATATTACTCAATGGGCACATGCTATGATTGATTTCAGTCCAATCTCTTTATATATTTGAGTAGACCGACGTCCAGAATTGTCAGGAATTCTTAATGTGGATCCTTGAGATTTATAAATAGTTTTTGTCAGATGATAGAAGATAGGGCAGTCACTAATTTGCTGAATTTGCATAAGCTGTACATAAATTTTGCATGGATTTTCTACGTATAGAAGTGTAGGTAGCTTCTCAAAGCTACATTACTTGGAATGTTTAAGAAACTCTAAATTAAATCAAACTCATGCTTTGACAGCTAATAAGTACCTAAGTCAGGACTTTAATTCTGTAATCCCATGTCTCTGGCCTTAAATCCTACTGTATCCTTTTTCCACTGCATCAATGACAGTTTTATGGGGAATGAAGTCAAAAGTTGACAGGGTGTTGCTTCCTGTTTCTAGTGATCTCTCAAGTTAAAGTAACAATACTGTCTAATACTGTCTTCTCACCTCCTAGGATGGTATTGAACCTATGTGGGAAGATGAGAAAAACAAACGAGGAGGACGATGGCTAATTACATTGAATAAACAGCAGAGACGAAGTGACCTCGATCGCTTTTGGCTAGAGACAGTAAGGTTTTAAAATTATCAGTTTTGGAATACTAAAACTTAAGTTACATTACATTTTACATTGGTTACTTAATGAGGGATAAGGGTGCCCACTCTAGAAAATCGAAGTGAACAATTCATTTTATTCTATCATGTGAATCCTGTATATTTTCCATACTAGTACAGTGAAACCCCCTGTCACATTACAAATCAGATATAAAGTGATTGGCAATTGACTCTCAGCCTTCCACAGCAAGCTCATTTCATTAACTTCAAAATTATAGAACCTCACATTTTGTATAATGTATGTTTTCACAACCCTCTTAGGTTATTGCTTAGTATACTAAACTTTTTAGATCAATGAAGCAAACAATGAAATTGTAGCTTGATATTCAGCATATTTATTGTGACATAACCTGGAACTTTTGGCTTTGTAAGACGTACTTTAAATATGAGATAATAGGCATTTTCTATAGTGAAAGGTTCTAAACCCCAACCTTTTAAGAGCAGGAATTGTAGTCTCTTTACATCTCTAGTGCTTGGCACAGTGTTTATAGTTAGCAGTTACTAAGTTCAACAATAACTATCTGAGCGAATGATTATTTTGTAAAAAAGAGACTTAATTTTACTCTTGAGAGAGATTATCAATAAATGCCATTTTAGAATTCTACATTAGAAAGCCATTTCAGTTTTGCTAGATGACAAAAGTTCTGGAGATGGATAGTGGTAATGGTTGCACAATGTTGTGAATATACTTCATGCTGCTGAACTGTACACTTAAAAATGGTTAAGATGGTAAATTTTATGTTATGTATATTTACTGCAATTAAAAAAAAGTTCATGAAAAATAAGAGCAAGAGGTAATTAATCTAAGCAGCAGCATAGCAAGTGAATATTAACAAAATAACTCATCTTTTATATGTGTCCCGATATCAATTGCCCAGTTTGCCAAGAGCGTTAAAACAGCTGTTAATGTTCTTGATATTAAAGAAACAAATGAATTCTTCTACAAGTCAAGACAAAGCACTATATACATAAATATAATGTAGACATTCAGAAAGCCAGCTCTTGATTTAAAAACTATTTTTCCATTTTTTTGTATATACAAATGTATAAGAGACCTCTGCAGTTGAATAAGCTGTTTATGATCTATTGGATGTAATTAGGGATTGGGTTTTGTTTTTAAGCTGCTGTGCCTTATTGGAGAATCTTTTGATGACTACAGTGATGATGTATGTGGAGCTGTTGTTAATGTTAGAACTAAAGGTGATAAGATAGCAATATGGACTACTGAGTGTGAAAACAGAGACGCTGTTACACATATAGGGTAAGTTTTGCTGTTAATGCATTTCTTTTAAAATATTAAGATAACTAAATGCAGAAGTACTTTTATTTATAGCTTTAGAAATACTTGGATTTGTAAGATCATTATTTTCCTTGTATTGTTTATATAAACACTTACCTATTTTTAGCATGTAGCCATTTTATTTATCAAATGAGAATATAAGTTTTTTCTGCTTTAAAAAGGTGCTAATAAAAAAATGTGCTACTGTACAATACTCATAATAATGGAACGTTTTTCAATGAATATTATATGTCTATTTTGAGCATGTGTGCACTCTGTACATAAAGTTTTTACTGCAATTTAAGTGACACTCTCTTGGTTTTGTCCATATTTAAAATGCACATGTGTAAACTTTAAACTTTTTTTGGTAAATATTATTCTTGGCAAAAATTGCCTGTTTTTTCTTTTGTCCAAACATCAGTCAGTGTCAACTAGGATTTTCTTTTTACTACATTTACATTAATAAAATTTTATTTCAGTTTTTGTGTTAAAATTAAATACTGCTCGTAGGTCATAAAATGCTGATTTGCCTGCCCCTTTGTGTAAGATTTTTCAGACATAAATTCTCCTAAGAATCCTTTCTAACTTAAAAGGTATGGGAATTTTCCAGGTTTTGTTCTACAGAATGTTTCTACAAAAGAAAGGAGTTGACTGTTGATTTGTCATCATACTCCTAATCTTTCTGTCAGCATCAAAAGTTATTGTGGGAGATTCATACTTATTTGAAAATGAGTTAAAGAAATTAAGTATGAATTTCTTTCCTTAGAACATTTTGTATTTGCGTCCATATTAAAACTTTTGAAATCTTTATAAAACATTTTACTTCAGTTTTTTAAGGACAGATTTTTGTTTCCCCCACCCATCCAAGTTACATGGCTCAGTGCTCTTGCTTTCTGGCATTTTAAACGATTAAGTATAATTGAAAGGAATACATTATATCATAATTTAAGTCTGATAATGGTTATAATTTTAGTTATAAAATTATTTTTAGATGCCTTAATCGAGGGAAGTAGTGAAATCTTCTGAAGGGTAGAGTATGAATACAACTGTCTTAGTGTCATATTGGAGAATTTAGCTCCATAAAAATGTTTATCCCTTTATTTTTATCTTAATTTTGGTGTTTATGTTTGAAATTTATTATTTTTTCTTAGAATAAAGAACCAGATTCCTGACTTCAGCTGTGATACTCTCTGTGATCTGTCCCAAATTTTACCTTGTCGTCTTGGCTGTCATGCTTACTTTCCTTATTAGCTGTAGCCACACAGCCTTAGTTTTGTTCCTCAGCCTTCAGCTGTGCTTCACTACTTTAGCATTATACTTTTGGCTTCATGATTTTTAAAGGCGAAATTTCTTTGATTTCACAGATGAGATTAGCTCCTCCTCGTTATAAAATATCACAGCGCCTATACTTAACCTCTTTGGCACTCAACACATTTTGTTCCTAAAATACTATTTGAAAGTTGGGTTGTAGAGTTAGTATTATAAGGCAGAAATCATGTATGTTCTAAATTATCCTGAAAATATCATAGATTGCCTTCAACGTGTTTAATTTTGTGTCTGCAATCTTGTCAGTAATTGGTATGCTAAATATAATTGTGCAGTAACATAATAGTATTTACTAGGGTTTATATTTAAAAAATAATTGTAGCATTTTAGATCAGAATTAAAATAGACATGTTCATGTATTGGATTTTGTTTTTGATTTTAATTATATGTGTTATAGCTTCACCGTATGTATTTGTGAATCTTTCTTTGTAAATAATCAAAAACACTATGAACACGGAGTCCAGGGACTGTCTCTGCTTTGCTTATTGTTGATTTATTAATAATTATGACATTACATGATACATAGTAACCTTTCAAATACTGGTTAAGTGATTAAGATTATTATGAAAATGACGAGTAAATTTTGCTGAAAGGAAAAGATTGTGTAATTTCCTATTTCACTCTAGTCTAAGCATTTTTTTAATATAAAGTATATTAGTACTGAATTTGATGTGTGTGTGTGTGTGTGTGTGTGTGCGTGTGTGTGTGTGTGAGAGAGAGAGAGAGAGAATGAGAATGAGAATAAAAATTAATGGCCACTTTTTTTCTTTTTCTTCTAGGAGGGTATACAAGGAAAGGTTAGGACTTCCTCCAAAGATAGTAATTGGTTATCAGTCCCATGCAGACACAGCTACTAAGAGCGGCTCCACCACTAAAAATAGGTTTGTTGTTTAAGAAGACACCTTCTGAGTATTCTCATAGGAGACTGCGTCAAGCAATCGAGATTTGGGAGCTGAACCAAAGCCTCTTCAAAAGCAGAGTGGACTGCATTTAAATTTGATTTCCATCTAAATGTTGCTAAGATATAAGAGAAGTCTCATTCGCCTTTGTCTTGTACTTCTGTGTTCATTTTTTTAAAAATTTTGGCTAGAGTGTCTACTTTCCCAATCAAAGAATTACCGTACACATCATCCCCAGAATCCATAAATGTGTTCCTGGCCCACTCTGTAATAGCTTAGTAGAATTACCATTACAAACACATTTTACTCATCCACAATATTAAAAAAGAACCTGCATTTTATACCTTACAGGAAAAGAATTCTGTTTATGTTCCATTGTATGCAGGAGCATATTTTGCTGGTTTGAAAGAGTATAATGCATACAGTTTTCTAGCAATTTTCTTTGTTTCTTTTTACAGCAGTGTCTTTGCTGTATTCTTGCTGATGGCTGCTAGATTTTAATTTATTTGTTTCCCTACTTGATAACATTAGTGATTCTGATTTCAGTTTTTCATTTGTTTTGCTTTTGGTTTTTTCCTCATGTAACATTGGTGAAGGATCCAGGAATATGACACAAAGGTGGAATAAACATTAATTTTGTGCATTCTTTGGTAATTTTTTGTTTTTTTATAACTACAAAGCTTTGCTACAAATTTATGCATTTCATTCAAATCAGTGATCTATGTTTGTGTGATTTCCTGAACGTAATTGTGGATTATAAAAAATGTAACATCATAATTACATTCCTAATTAGAATTAGTATATCTGTTTTTTGTATCTTTATGTTGTATTTTAACACTTTGTATTACGTAGGTTATTTTGCTTTGGTTACAAAATGGCTCAATAGAAAAGCGGTCCCATTCATATTAAGACAGTGTACAAAACTGTAAATAAAATGTGTACAGTGAATTGTCTTTTAGACAACTAGATTTGTCCTTTTATTTCACCATCTCTACAGAAGGAATTTGTACTTCTTATTGCAAGGCAGTCTCTATTGTACCATCTCTTGTAGTGTCTTCCCTGTGAACAGCATAAGTTTGGAGCACTAGTTTGATTATTATGTTTATTAATTTTTAATAAATTGAATAGGTAGCATCATATGGAATTAATTTGATGTCGCTATCTTTGTTTTTTATAAAGTAAGGCATAGTCCTTCAGTCAGATGAATCATGTACTCTTAATATGTTATAACTTATGAGAATTGTGATCTTGGTGCATCACCATTTGATTGGTAGGAATAGTAGTTGTAAAACTTGGTTGCTGAATTGAGATGCTCTTTTGTAAGTGTCAAAATATTAGCATAGGGAAAGAATACAGGTTGGTAGGGGCATATGCATTAAGAATTTTGTTAGTGTTGCTGTCTAAATAGAATGGAACAAACAGGTATGAAGACTTATATTAGTAAATTGGTGTAGTATGGTTTTATGTAAACTTGAAAAGTTGATCTACTCTCTTTGTAGTAATTTGAAAGCAAATTTGAAAACATTTTGCCTATAATACACAATTACATATTTCAGATACCGTGAAATAAAATATGGCTATCATAGAAAAAAGGGTAAGCTGAACTATAGGTAGGCTGAAAATCATTAGTTGAGAGGAAAATTTGTCTTTAAATGGTGAATATGAATTCAATCATTTAAAAACTGAAAAGCTTAACAAAAATTCTATTAAAAATAAACATGAAATTAATAGTATTGATTTCATTGAAGAATTTTAAAACAGTTTAAAGGGTACCACAAGCTATCAGCTGAGTATTCAATACACAAACTCCTCTTGTTCAGTGTTCTAGAAATATTGCCTCTTGTGTTTATAATCTCAATTTATCTAATATTTGCTGTTTAAGCTTGGGTGATTGGTTAAGGTGATTTATTGTCTGTGTTGATATGTATAGTTGTGAGCACTTCAAGAGCTTAAAAGTGGTGGTGGTGTGTGGTCAGTGGGATTGGAGTTAGTATATCTATTAGAAATGAATGCTCTATTTCCTGAATTCTAAAATGCAGACCATTTTAAGAAGTATCAGCTTTTGGGGGTGAAGGAAGAGTAATGCATTAAATGCACACAGTTCTAAATTTTTAAAAACCCTAATTTATAGCCTCTGATTATTCTTATCATTGCTATTTTAGAATCACAATGTTTTATTTTGAATCTTTTTCCCAGTTGGTGGGGAGAAATGGTAAATTACCTGAGTCAGTTTTGGCACATGCCACTTAAGGATTACAGTGACTTTCAACTTTTCGTAATTTCATTACCATCTTTTCTCAGTGTAAGATTAGACTGTACCTGATTTTCTAACTTTTTTTCTCCCTACCCAACAGGATATTATAAATAAATATATTTTCATAATAGAGAAGATAATCTTTAACAGATGAATAGTAGTTCATTGTGGGGATGTGATATATTACATTTAATCAATTTAATTGTTAATCCCAATTCTACAGAAGGGTTTGAGGCATACTATGTCGGAATTCAATAATTACAACACTTACATAGCACTTACATAGTATTTACTATCTGCCAGCAGTGTTCTAAGCACTTTACATGCACTTTAACCTAGACAAGAATCCTTTGATGTAGGTGCTATTATCCCCATTTTGCAGATAAACAAACTGAGGATTTAAATCACTTTACAGCTCGTAAGTTGCAAAGTGTGGATTTGAATGCTGGAAATTTGGTTCCAGAAGTCCTGTAAATCACATTAATACTCTAAATATTGTAGCTCCTATCGGATAGGCTATAGTAAATTGTACTAGATTGTAGTCAGTTTATAGGCTAGGCATATAAGCATTTCATTTTTCTTCCTTAGGTAATGAAACTTAAATGGAGAGTCCCCCTAGGTTCACTCTGTTGGCAATGAACTAAACTAATCATTTGGGGGTAGTTTTGAGAATATGGAGACAGGTAAAGGAGTTTATCGGCATATAGGTGAAGTGAATATTTTCATAAACAATTTTAAGTGTCTATATCCTATTATCGTCTAGGATATACGGCAAAATAAAATTTTCAGATTGATAGGAGTTGAGATTTTTAAATGCTAAAGTTTGCATTTAAAAAGGATAATTTTAATTTACTAAGGCAGTGTTACATTTCAAAATTAAAACAAGATAATGGTAAGTCTCTGCTACCTTTTAATTATTATGGATTGTCTTCATTATTGTGTAGGAGAAGAAAACAACTGAATTTTCTCAGTCAGACCCTCTAGATTTTAGGTCAGATTCACATTTAAAAACACTATAGGTCAGTGCTATCCAGTGTCTCTGTGGACTAATACAGAAATTGAGTGTCTAGCAACTTATACAGCAATTTTATATTGCTATGACATTAAAGTATGATCATTTTTGTAGAAATTGGTTTTTTTTTCATATATTTACAAAAGTATGTTTTTGACAGAGTGCAGTTTGTTTGAGAAACACTACTCTTAGGTTGTTTTCCTTAATAGCCAAAGCCACTCAATGGCCCATTAATCTCTAAAGCAACTGGTTTGTTATCACTCCACTTCTCATTTCCTCACAACTAATGGACTTGGTGTCAAAATTTTAGTCCTATCTGTAGCATCTTTCAGTAACATTCTGTGGTATCCTGCTTGCTATAAATTGCAAAGTTGGCATTAGGCAGCCTTCCTAATACCTTAGGTAGTTTTAGAATTTAATATTCTTGTGACTGTTCCACTGCTAGAAGCAAAAAATGGAATTGTGGGAATGCAATCATGGGACTGTCTTTTCCAATTCAATTGAACCAATTTCCTCATTTTAATTTCGCCCCTTTAGAACCTGTAATTCCTCATAGTTTTGCATTTCACATGCACGCATATTCCTACCTTCTCTCCCAAAAAATAATGTATTGAGTACCTCTATTTACTACCGTGTTTCCCTGAAAATGAGCCCCAGTTAAGATCGTCAGCCAGACTGATGCATTTCGTAACGTTATGACAATGTTCCAGAAGAAGATGACATGACTGAATAAATGTAGATTGTTGTACATGAAAAAATAAGACATCCCCTGAAAATACGCCTTAATGCGTCTTTTGGAGCAAAAATTAATATAAGACCCGGTCTTATTTTCTGGGAAACACGGTATGCTCTAGATGTGGGCAGAAAACAAAATGAACTGGCCCCTGCTCTAAAGTTTTAAAAGCAGACATTCAAAATAAGTCCATAAGGTTCTACAAATAGTTTTTTGTTATTGAAATAGAAGTCCTAGGGTTTATATTTTTAAGGATTCGTTTAGAGGTAAATACAAAATGAGGTTGTTTGCTCTGAAGACCCTTAGAGCTGTAACATTGCATGTAAACAGATCACATTATAGGAGGACTCGGCCAAACCCTCACATGCAAATTACAGTTTTTGCATGACTTAATTTCTACTTAATATTACTGGACTCTTGATTTTTCCAAGTAAAGTTTTGTGGCTCTTTTTTCGTTATGTGATTGTACTTTTTAAAAAATTTACTGTTTAACATACTTTTTGAGTATGGGGAAACATTAAATGTGATTATATCTGCCTTAGTGTGGTTTTATAGATAGCAAATTCTCTCTTTAGCCACTTTCCCAAAATACTGATTGATTTTTTTTCTTTAATGTTTGACCAAACATAATATATATGCTTATTGTATTTTCACTACAGCAGAGTAGAAGGTGAAAATTTCCTGTCTCCTTCAAAATTTCCTACTCTTTTTCAAGGTACCACTCAAATTTCTTGTAAATGTCTATACATTTTCTGTGCATACACCAGATAGATATATGTGTGTGTGCATGTGTGTATAACTTTTTTCTTTGGACATGTAATTTTGCTAGCATTGTTTTCTCATGTAATAATCGTTGATATTTTACATGTCAAAGCACATATAGAACTTTTTTTTGTTAATTGTCTAGTGGTCTGTTACATGAATGCATACCTTATTGGAGAACTGCCTGTCTTCCCCTTTCCCTCTCCTTCCCCCCTCCCATGCTCCCTTCCTCCTTTCCTCCCTCCCTTTTTAATTTTTTTTTGCCTTTACAGCCCTCCAGTACATGTAGTCTTATCTGTGTGCACTGTACTTACTGGTATGTGTAAAGAAAACAGCTTTTCTCTAGCAGTACTAAGTGGCACTTACTCTCTACCCTTTCCACACCCAGACTTTTAATTCATATGCATGAATCAAAATCAGTTTTATAATTGTGTTCTACAGTGCTACTTTATAAGTTTTACAGTTTTGGCCTTCGTGATTTTTTTTTTGATTGGGTTTTAATTGCTTTATTTTAAAGAGCCAACACTGTTATAAGTACAAGTAAAATAGTTTTATTTGCCAGACTGTACTTCTCCCAAAGACAAGCAATAAGCTAGTAATTCTATTTTATCTGTAAACATTGAAAAAGCTTGAATCAAATACAATGATATTGGACCTTGTTTTGTTTTTAAGCCTTATTGTAATGAACTTCACAATTTTTGAAATGAGAAGATTTCCCAGACACATCTTGATACTGTGTAGCCAGTTTACCTTGGCATTTGTTTTGTTTATAAGGACGTTATTATTTTTGCTTTATTTTTGTCTTCAACCTTTGACTCTGTTTTGGGTGAATGGTTTGTGAGTGATTCCTGCATTTTCTTTGACTTAGAGGACTTTGTAAGATACGTGTGGCATGAGGTTTGTCCCAGGTTGACTCTGCTCTGCATTGTCTTGTTCTGTCAGAGTGTTGATGCATTCATACACATTTGGGGCTTTAAATTTTGCAGCTTCCTGCACTTCTCCAAATATAGGAATTTGTAATTGAGCCAGAATGATATTTAAGGGAATCGTAAGTTCCTATTTCACACACTTTTTCTCCTTTTGGGAAATGACTAATTATTTACCTCCTCTTCATGTTTTTTTTGAAGTGTTGCTATTTATTCTGTCTTTAAATGTTTGTATCTTCCATCTCTGCTGTTCTTGGATTATCCATCCTGACACTGTTTGTGACAGTGACTTCCAAATCTGTCTTCAGCCATGACCTTCCTCTCCCTGCCTATTAGACCTCTCTGTCAAGGGTCAGCAAACTCTAGTTCACAGGCCATATTTGTTCTGCATTCTGTTTTATAAATAAAGTTTTATTAAAATATAGCCTCACCCATTTGTTTACGTATTTCCCTGGCTGTTTTTTGTGCTGCAGTGACAGAGTTGGCTGCAGTGACAGAGTTGGCTGGGAACTGGCCTGCAAAGCCTAACGTATTAACTACCTGGCCCTTCATAGAAAAAGTTTGCTGCCCCTTACTCTAAATGTTTTGTAGTGATGGTGTTGATAAAAAACAAATACCGTATCCTCTTTCCATTTCCCTTTCAGTAAACCCCTAACCCCATTTCCACTTGGTGTTTTATCATCAGTACAATCAACTAAGTGATTCACATCATTATCCATTATTTCTTCCTCTGACCTTCCACTTAGTGTCTGAGTACACTGCCGTTTCTCCTTTGTCCCCGTTACTGTTTGGCTTCTTATGCTAAAAGACATCATACCTGACCTCCCTACTTTTTGCACATGTCCTCAAATGCTCATTGTTTATCTGCAAGTTAAGACTTCTTTTACTGCTCTTAAGAAAGCCAACATAACCAGGGCTCTCTCAAACTGGAAAATACTGGAGCTTATGTATATGTACTTGTTATCAAAATAATTGGTGTTTTCAATTATAAAAAGGATTTCAAAGTGGTTTCTGAATTGTGCAACAAAGCTTGTTCTCACTCTGTACTAGGACTGTCTGCCTAGTATATTTCCTGTATTACATGTGATATGCATGTTTGTTCCTTTATTACAGAAAGTAAAAAAGTAAAAGGAGAAAATGTGAGAAAAGATTAAGCCAAAACTAAGATTAGTGTGCAAAATACATTCCATAAAGCCTATTCTAGTGACCAGTCGAAAGGGAAAAGCAAGTCATTCAAAAATGCTAATGCTATGCTTGGGCAACTGCCATTTGTTTGGCATAATTTTTGCTATAAGTTATTTAACAGGCTATGCTGAAGGAAGACAGTATCCAGTAGATAGTCCACAGTAAGATGAAAGAAAAAAACCACCTGCTCCAGAAAAGCACACACATGCTTTGGTGTCAGACAATCTGAGTTCAGATTCTAGTTTTGCTAGCTATTAGATGTATAAATTTATTCAAGTTAGTTAAAAGTTTGTCAGTGCAGTCCGGTGAAGTGATGCATACTACATTTCCACAAATGTAATTGGGTGGGGGTCTCGGCCATACTTGGAGATTCAAGTTTATAATCCAGCCCTTTACATACAGTCGCAGAGTATAATGTGATGGTTCTTAATCTAACAGTTTTGATGGAATAAAGTTATATGTTGTCTCCCCAGGGTGGTTGATATTATATATATACGTGTGTGTGTGTGTGTGTATAATTGTATGTACTATTTGGGAATTCTGTTGATCTGAAGCCACTCCATAGATTTGTTAGGCAGAGTGTCCTTGTGTTCCCAAATTAAGGGCCTCTGATCTAGGGGGATGGTAAGGGGTGCATAAATCCTTAAATCAGTGGTTCTTAAATCGGTCAGATACAACAGCCCATATGTAAAATCAAGTGTATCATTGTACACGCTTATTATTCTGAAGTGAAATTCATTGGTAATACAACTTGCTTAGCCACTTTTTTAAATAAAAAAATATTAACAAATTGCTTAACTAGAGAGTAATAGAGATAATAATAGGATAATAAGAGAGGGGAAATTAGAAGGAAGTAGTTTTTAGTAAAATTACTGTAGCCCAAGTGTAACTACATAATGAAGTAGTCTGATAATTGAACCTACACTAGTATCTGTGAATGTAACAACAGTTAAGTTACTCTGAAATGGTGAACAATAAACTTAACAGAGTTCGGATAAAGTATATCTTTTCTAAATTTTCATGTATTTCTGGAAAATTCAGAGTATATTAAATTTTTGCAAAAATTACTTGGTGTTAGATAATGTTAGATAATAGAGGCTCGATTTCAATATTACAGGTTTTTTAAAATGTTATATGTATGTTTGGCATATTTGGATGTCATTTGGGATACTGGCTCTTAGGTGTGTGCATCTGTCTGTGTTGCTCATCCCTAATAATACCAGTGGTATTGTGCCCAGTGAGAGCCAGTCCTTTATAATCAGTTTTAAGTAGCGAGTTTCACTTTCTGACAAGTGTGAAGAACTAGTTATTGTGTAATCATATGCATTAAGGGCAGAGTTTAGAATAAGATTGCCATTCTTTTTGTGAAAGTTGAGCTTGATAAAGACATGTACCTGAATGGAATGTCACCAAATCTGCAGAGATGGTTCTAGGTTCTACTGAAAGAGCATAAAAATCATTTTTCAAAACATTCTTACTGCAACCTATAATAAAAATTAAGCTTTACATTGTGGCTCAGTTTATGTGTATACCAAAACAAGTTTCATAAAGATATACTCAACTTTACCATATGGGAATGCATTCTGAGATTTTCCTCTGCTAGTCTAATTCCTTTTTTATTCTGGTCTCCATCTTTATCTAGTCAGTCACAATTTTAAAAAAATACCATGAAAAGTACCCTTGGTAATGGGATCCTATTAAAATTATAGAGCAATTTATAACCAGTTTCCCACATTGCTATAAAAATGGCTCTTTAAAGCCTCCGTTGTTTGTTTACAGTTGATTAATTCTTTTCCTCTTTATTTTTTTATTTTAATTTTTCAATTACAGTTCACATTTAGTATTAACATTAGTTTCAGGTACTCAGCATAGTGGTTAGACATTTAATGTAACATGAAATGATCCCACCTGATCTGTCTTGCACCTACCTAACACCACGTATAGTTATTACAGTATTATTGACTATATTCCTGTACTTTGTAAAGCTATACTTTACATCCCTGTCTTTGACTGTTTTCTAACTGCCAATTGGTACTACTTAGTCCCTTCACCTTTTTCATCCAGCCCCGCAACTTCCCATCTGATAACCATCAGTTTGTTGTTTGTATCTATGAGTTTCTTTTTTATTTTGTTTTTTAGATTCCAGATGTAAGTAAAATCATATATTTGTCGTTCTCTGATTTACTTCACTTAGCATGATTTAACTTTTAATTAATCTAACAAATATAAAATATATTTCTAGATAACTGAATGAGTTATCTTTCCATATGGCACTGTTAACTCTTAATAAGTTAAATACCGTTTCCCCGAAAATAAGACCTAGCTGGACAATCAGCTCTAATGCATCTTTTGGAGCAAAAATTAATATAAGACCCAGTATTATATTACATATTATATTACATTTATTATATTAAATATATTACTATATTATTTTTTGCTCCAAAAGATGCGTTAGCGCCGATTGTCTGGCTAGGTCTCATTTTCGGGGAAACTCAGTAGTTAAGACATTGCCAAAAGAAATAATGCTGGTTTTAGATAGGTACTCTATGGACTATGTTCTTTTGATGGGGGGCAATAATTATTTTGCAAGACTAATTGCCCATTTAAGGTCACACAATTCATTACAGTAAACCCACATCATCTATAGTAACATAAATACTAACCTTTGTGTAATAAAAGAGCCTATATTCCTTTTACCCAAGTGTGGTATCAAGTTACAAATTTAAAAAGTAGGTAGAGATTATGTACATTAATATTTTTGTTCCACTGGAATTCTATTCTTAAAGACATTTCTTACTACTCAGTCTCCCACAGGTATAAAAGAACAGACCGTATTTAGCCATTCAAGAAATATTTATTGAGCACCTATTATGTACTAGCCATTGCTAAGTGTTGAATAGGCTGGAGAACAAAATAGACATGGTTCCACTCTCATGATGATGATAGTCTGTAAGGTTGTATAATGTAAATGTTTAAATGCATTTATTAAATGTGTGCTATATGCCAGGCTAGTTAACACTAACAAAGCAGAACAAAAACTCTCACCTGATGTAGCTTTTGTTCTAATAGATTGTAGATAAGTTCATTTTCCCCTTGTATTTCTAACAGTTTTTGCCTTATACAATTTAATGCAGTTATTTGTTGCTAGAAGGTGACAATTGTTAATTGTGTGCTATATCATATAGAGAAATGGCTAATATTTCTCATTGCAGTAGACATCACTAGTGTTACCTGCCCTGAACCCCTTCCCTCTAAGAACTATTGCTTCTCTCCACTTCCTGAAGTCCATATGGCTTTAGTGTAGGTTAGAATCATAAATAGTAGGTTCCATCCAGATAGTAGAGTATCTATGTGTGAACTCCAGATAAGCTTTTTTTTTTTAACTTTATTTTGTCATAGTTTCAAAGTTACAGAAAAGTTGTGAGACTATTACAAAGAATATTCATATACCCTTCACCTAGTTTCATCAAATGTTATCATTTTAGCACATTTACTGTATCTGTCTCAATTTTTTTTCTGGACCATTTGAGAATAAGCTGACATTCTTCTTTGTCCTAAATACTTCAGTGTGTGTGTCCTAAAATATTTAGTGCATATTTCCTAAAAGGAAGGACATTCTCTTACATAACCGTAATACAATGATCAGAATCAGGAAATTAGTATGAATACATTAGTATAATCTATAGATATTCACATTTTACCATCTGTCCCAATAATTTCCTTGATAGGAAATGGAAACCTGTTTATACATTGCATTCAGTTGTCATCCTGTTAATTTCCTTTAATCTGGAACAGGTCCTTGAGTCCTCTTTTTTTTTTTTTTTTAACATGTTTGGCGAGTACGTGCCAATATTTTGTAGACTATTTCTCAGTTTGGGTTTAAGTAGTTTTTTTTTGTTATCAGAATCAGGTTAACGTGAATTTTTTGGCAAGAACAGAAGTGGTTTTCTTAGGGCATCACGCCAGGGAGCACGATACCAATTGGGTGCATTACTGGTGATGGTAACTGATCACTCAATTAAGGTGATGTCTGTCGGTTTCTCCATTATAAATACACTAATTTTCCCTTTGTAGTTAATAAGTATCTAACTACAGATACTTCCTGTTTCTGAACTAATTTACCCAGAACTTCCTGTTTCTCTACTAATTTACCCACAAAGTTTTAGTACTCGCTGATGGCCTTCAGTTTTGATTGACAAATGGTGATTTTTCTACTTCCATCGGCCTTCTGTATTAGTTGATTTCCTATTGTAAGGAAGAGCTTCTTATTTATATAATTAATTTTATGGTGGACTCATGATTTCTGTTTTATTCAATTGATGATAATCCTTTACCGTCATTATTTTGATGTTCATAGTGTCCCAAATTTGGCCATTGAGAGCCCTTTCAAGCTGGCTTGTCCTTTTGACATAGTAGCATCATTCTTTGATGGAATTGACTTTGGGGTACAAAAGTAAGTCCCAGGCATATCTTGACTCATCTTGTACTCTCTTCTTCAGCCCTGAAGTTGGTGATACCATATTTCCCCAATAATAAGACCTAGCCGGACCATCAGCTCTAATGTATCTTTTGGAACAAAAAAAATATACATTTTATATATATAATATATATAATTATGTAATATATTAAAAATAATATAAGACCCGGTCTTATATTAAAATAAGACCGGGTCTTACATAGTATATAATACTGGGTCTTATATTAATTTTTGCTGCAAAAGACGCTTTAGAGCTGATGGTCCAGCTAGGTCTTATTTTCGGGGAAACATGGTATCTCCATGGAGCCCTGATTCCTTTAATGGAGAATGGAATTTAGTAACCAAGATCTGGGCAGTTGGTGTATTCATTGCTACCAGGGTGTCATTGCTTCTAAGTTCTCACAGCAGACAGAGCTAGGAAATTGATGCATATATACATACACACATCCTTATTTCTATAATAATTTATACCTTATACCCCTGAATTGACACTGATATCTCTTAATTCCAACCCAACATCACAGGGCTCTTTCTGTTCTGTCCATATGTGAAATTCTTTGCTGTGTGTAGTGAGAAAGCAGGATATCACCAATATATTTACTTGTTCAATCCTAGAATAAATAGAAAATAGTTTCATAATTGCTAGCCTATGTCTTTGCAAAAAAGAAACCTAAGAATTCAAGATATTTTTAGAGTTCATTTTGGTTCAGATACTGTGTTCAAAATGTCAGTTCCTTCAGTGTAGCTATGTTATTGTTTGAAATATCATTTTGTTCATTTGTTTCTGTTCATATTTTAGGTCACCTTGCCCCTATCGTTTCTATTTTTCTCCTTTCTTGCCCTTTTTTATTTTCCTTTTGTCTTTTTTCCTCTCCTTCCCTTCCTTTCCCTTTTCCTCCTTTTTTTCTCCCACTCTTTTCCCCTTCTCTCTTTTTTCCCCCTCCCTCCTTCCCTTTCTTTTCTTTGCATGTGTAAAACACAAACATGATTCCAAAAGTCAGAATCATTTATAAAGTTAATACTCAGAAGAATGACGTCCTCCCCTCCCCCAATTCCTTCTGTCTTTTCTACCCCATTCCTACCCGCTTCCTGTAGTTAACCAAACTCCTGCGTCTTCTGGGTCTTTTCCTTTATTTTTGCACAAAAGTGTAGATACACGTATATTTTCGTATTTCCTCTTCTTTCTTACACCGAGAGTAACATGCTACAGACGTCTTTGGTACTTTATTTTACCTGGCAATGTGTTCTGGAAATTGTTCCCCATCAGTTCACAGAGATCTTATTTACAGCTACAAGGTACCCACCCCACTGTCTGTCCCATAGTTTATTCAACCACTCTGTTATACGAGTATATCACTATACGCGTACCAATATATGCAATTACAAGCAGTGCTGTAATGAATAATCTTGTATAGTTAAATTTTCATGTATCTTCAGGTTAAGCAACTAGAAATGGGATTGTTTGCTTAAAAGGTAAGTGTGTATGTAGTTTTGTTAGTCCTTAAGGTTTGTATCAGTCAGTGTGCATTGCCACGGGCAGTGTATGAGAGTGCCTGTTTCCCTCTGGCCTCATTGACAGAGTATGTTAATATTTTAATATTCGCCAATAGAAAGAGAAGAAATGCTATTTTGGTATAGTTTTAATGTTCTCTTATTTAGAGTGATACTGGATATATTGTAAGGGCTGTGTGTGTGTGTGTGTGTGTGTGTGTGTGTGTGTGTGTGTGTGTGTGTGTGTGTATGCGTGCTTGCACACGTGCACTCACCACAGATTCAAGAAGAATGTGAGACCTGGTGTCTTTGGGTTCCTGCTTCCAGTTGTTCCTGAAGCCTGTGTATTTCCCTGCTCTTCATAATTTTTGTTCAATGATTTCTACATTCTGTGAACAAATAAATCCCCCGCCCTTTTTTAACTTAAGTTAGTCAGGTTTCAGTTGCTGCCAGAATAGCCTGAAGAACATAACCATTTTATTCTTTTTTACTATAATTTTCATATTCTCTGAAGGAGTATTCATTTGTTGATCACTTTTGCTGTTTCCTTTTTCATTTTATTTCTGGTAGTATTTCTGATGTGCTCATTTAAAAAAGTTATTTAAGTGAATTGAAATGTAAGTGTACTTTTCTGGCATTTCTCACATTTTCTGTTGCTGGGCCTTGTTGATACCACCTCAGCTATTTACTGCCTTTGCCTGTGACAGCCCTCACTTAGTTCTTGCACTGGCTGTTGTCAAGGACAGGCATTTTAGGGTACAAGTGTATCTTGGCTACTGCTCTCTGAGACCTGCCACCACTGGACTGTCTTACTGATTTCTTCTGTATGGTCTCAGGTGCTTTGGGCGGAACTCTGTGATTTGGTGTCTGGATTATACCTCTCCTATATTTCAATGAGAAAGGTCACAGGATTTCCCTTTCCCTATATTGTTGCTTTGACCAGTTGCCTGGAAGAGAGGGAAAGATGCTGATTTGCAAAGTTATTTCACATCAGAGGCCCAATTCCTCTTCACTGTTACTTCATTAAGATTATGGGAAGGAAGGGAGTTAAATTTATTCTCAGCCTATTATTTTCAATTGGAATCCAGATTCGGTCCTTTTTAATCCTTTCTGAGATCCTCTGTCTTTAATACAAAAGATTATTGTTATAATTTATATCTTCAGTGATAGGTATCTTTTAGGGTTTTTTTTTAATGCTTGATTGCTACTTTTTTCAGTGTTTTGCTTTAACTTTTTTTATTTTGTCTTTCTAAAATGTGTATTTTATTTTTGATTCTTGTAGTCGATATCTTAAGTTTCCAAACATCCTTGTACTCTTCGTTCTTTGTCAGTGTGAACCATTCCATAACATGTAATATTTTTAGCCCCTCTGGTTTAAGAAAATGGTTCAACTGTTACCGTTTAGTCTTTTGAGAAAGCTAGATTGCTTCCGTACTTTTATTACAGTGTCTGTTTTCTCATGAGTAGTAATTTTGACAATTTGCCCTGTGTTTTATAATCACATTTACAACATCTAAATATTTCTGTTTTGTCTTAGCTACTGCCTGACCTCAAAGTCATCATTTTAAAAATAATAAAATCAGCTTTATTATTTGATCTGACTGTATAAATGATATTTGGTTATTAAAATCCAAACAATTTTATCAACATATGAAGACCGCGGTTACTATTTTGATCAAATCTTCATGTATTCATAATCACATAAACATAGCTAGTTAATGTGTTGGACTGCAGTTGACCTAAATATTAGACTAAAAGTAATGTCAACATTAGAAGTTTATTAAGTCTGCAACATAACAAGAAGACTAGATGTTGACAGTTACAGGATTTACAGCCGCTTAGTAAAGTCAGGGCTTTGGACTGGCTTCTCTTGATTTTCTTGGCTTTTCTATTATAGTCGCCAGATAGCTCTCACATTTGCAGCCATAACTTCCTCAGATAAATATGTTCAAAAACAGGAAAAAAGGGAAAAGTAGTACTCCTTGTGTCTCTCTTTTCAAGGAGAAAAGGTCTTTCCCAGGAGACCCTAGCAGATTTTTATTTTCCATTTGTCAGTTTACATAGTCATGTCTCCTGCAAGGGAAGTTGGGAAAGAGTGCTTCTGGCATTTTCTGCTTCTATATCGAGAGGTAGACATTGATAGCAAAAAAGAATGATGGGGAATGGTTGTTAGATAGACAATCTGCAGTATTTTTCACATATAAAATTGTACATAAGGGGTCCATGTCTTGTGTTTATTTTGCTGTGGACATTTTTCAAAAGAATTTTTTCCTTACCATTCCCAGATCCCACATAACCACTATTAAAAATCTGATACTTCTCCCTCTGCTTAAATATGTACCACGTATAGAGTGGAGGTTTAGTCATTGTTTTAGAATATGGACTCACATTATATATATTTATCTGAATTTTGCCTTTCTTGCTTACTATGTAGTACAAATCCTCCTAAGTCAACAGGCACAGATCTCATTTCAGTTACTGTAAAGCCTGCACAATCTATGCTGTGTATGTGCCACATTTTATTCAACCATATCCTTGTCATGAGCATTCATATTTCTAGTTTTTTTCCTCTACAAGTATTGTCATTATAGACATCTTTCTAATGCACATGTCCTTATATTTTGGAGCTTTATTTAGGTTATAGGGGTGGTGACCCATTGCTGTCCTACACATGCATAATTTTACATAATTCAAACATGCTGTTAAAATCCACATATCCCCCACAAGTGTAGAAGAGTTCCATTTTATTAATACCTTTACTAGTGTTAGGTGTTTGTTCATTGTCATTCAGCAAATATTTATTGAGTATCTCTGCCATGTGTCTTATACTATTTCATGCACTCGAATGAAAAAGTTCCAGCGCTCATGGAGTTTAGAGTCTACTGGGGGAGACAGGCAATGAACAAACACATTAAAACTAATACAATCTAATAAATATTGTACAAATACAATAAAACAAACAGTTACACTAGGTAATTGATAAGGGTTCTAAAGGAAAATAAAGTAAGATAAGCAGATGGAGCATTATGGGACAGGAATTCTATATTAAATTGGGTGATGGGACCAATTTCTGAGCAGTTGACTTTTGGGTAAAGATTTGCGTGAAAGCAGGCATGGTATTATCTAAGAAGAGAATGTTTCAGGCAGAGGGGACAGTGTGTTTTGTTTTTGAAGATGACTAGCTAGGTACTGTGACTTCAGGACGGTGATAGAAGAGTGGAAAGGGCGGGCAGGAGAGGTAGTTAGTCTAGGGCTAGCTTACAACAGGCCTTGTCAGCCATAGACTGGTAAGGTGTTAAGAGGCCCTTAATTCTTGACAATCTGATGGATGTAAAGTGATATGTCTCTGTAATGTTTTGAAAATAGTTTCATATGTGTATTTGGATTGACTCTTTGGCTTATTAATATTTACTCTTCCGCATATTTATAGCCCTAGTCCATTTTGCTGTCATTTTGCTGTTTTCTAAGTGTTATTTAACTATTTGTTTTGCCTTATAAATACTTTTACAAGTACATCGTTTCATGACATGAGTTGTGGTGCTTAGTCTCATCTACAAATTGAATTTTTTTGAAGTCAAATCTATACATATTAGTGCTTACAGATTTGTAACCATTGTATCTGCGTGAACTGCTACTTATATAATGTCTCTATTCTGCTGATGGCTTTTAATATTATATTGCACATTGGCTGATCACAGCAGAGAAGATTTTGCAACTTACCAGCTTGTGACTTTGGGCAAGCCTTTTAACCTCTCTGTACTTCCATTTCTCATCTGTAAAATAGGAATTATAACGGCATCTACCTCATGGGTCATTATGAGGATTAAGAGAGTTACTACTTCTGAAGTGCTCAGAGCAGTCCTGGCACGCTACGTACTATACAAGTGTTTCCCAGCCAACGTATCCTTCACTGACTGAGTGAAAAAATATTCCCAGGTAGGGAAATATTCAGAGACTATACCAGCTATCTAAACCATCTTAGCCACATACTCAAGAGAAGACTCAAATTTGATTAAGAAAGAAGCTAAGCTGACTTTATCCTGTATGTTAGAGATCTGTAAAAAAATTCAATACTGATCTTTGGGGGGGATGGGGTGAGGAGATGGTTCTTTTTCTCTTTTTCTCTCAGCCTAGAAGCTTGTGTGATTTTATTCTTGAAATAGGGGGTTTTATGAAGCTAATCTAGGTGTGTATATTTTTCTCAAACAATCCTAATGGGCTCCTTACCCCTTCAATCTACAGATTTAAGTTTCCTTCTATTAATTTGTTTAATTATCATCTTTCCTTCATCTGTATTTCATTAACTTCTGCTGACACTCCTGTAGTGTTTGTTTGTTTGTTTTTGAGAGATGTCCTTGGATCTCTACAGGTTAGTTGTCATCTTTTCTCTCAAGTTCCATTCTTTTGCGTGCTTGCTGAGTGTTTTGAGACAGGCCTCTGATTTGATTTTTAATTAATGGATGTCAAAATAGTAATCTTTTTATGCTTGGATTTATCTACTTAATTAAAAAATTTAAGATCCATGGTTTGTGATTTATAATCAGATTTCCTTACACACTTTCATTTTGTATGTTTAAGGTGACGTCTTTGCCCCTGAGTAGTTCAGTTTCAGGAGATGATCTTGGTTCTGGGTCTTCTGCTTGCTCTTCCTCCCTCAGGCTGCCAGGTGAGGGGCCTGGGTATTTTCCTTTGCCTCTGCAGTGTCCCCCCCAAGTCTGCTGCTGGTGTATCTCTAGTGTAACTCCACTAGTTGTGAGAGGCACTGGCGTTTTCTGTCTTGCCACCTGCTGGTACTCAAGCCAGAAGGTTGTTTATCTCCTCCTGAGAACTCAGCTCCCTTGACTTCTCAGCTTCTGGGGCAGGAAGGATTCAGTCAGTCTCTCAGTTCTCACTTTTCACCAAGGACCAGAGATGTGAAAAGGAATAGTCATAAGATCTGATATCATTTATCAGTGACTTTTCAATCCTCATCGCAGGGCTCTTGCTCTTTCTACAAGACCCCCAGGTGTCATCTGGCCAGGAAGGGAAAGTCCTGAGTTCACTCTCTGAAGACATCTGAGCAGACGTCAGGTTTAGCTCACACACTCGGCCTTCCTACTCGGGGGAGGTAGTTGGTATTTGGGCTGGAGTCGAGAGTTGAGCAGTAGGAATGCATTTACACTTCTATCTTGCCAGAAATCTCCCAATCTTGAAAGAGCTCTTAATTTGGGATCATTTGGTGGACATCTTTATGTGACTGTTCCAAGGATTCATGGATGGTATACTTTCTCAGCCTTTGCATAGCTGAAATGATCTTTATGTTTGTTTTTACATATAAAGGAAACCTGAATAGGTAGCAACGGTTTATAATTCTAGTGTTACAGGATATTCTCTTTGAAAACTTTATAGGTATTGCTTAATATTTCTTGCTATTTAAAATTGCAGTCAGGCCTACCCCTAATATTTACAGGGCCCAAGGCAAGAGTTCAAATGGAGATCCACATATAATATGTCTCAATATTTAAATTGTTGGAATCAAGCTAATAAATTAAAAATGTATTCCACCCTCTTACCTTGGCAAATACATTTTCATTACAATAACATTGAAAAAGATGTGTAGCAGTATGACTTTTATATGACAAAATAAATGTCAAAGATAATGAATTTAATTATTGCACATTTCCGGGTGTTGAACAGCAATGTTTCGGTGAGTGATAAAGACATCTATCTTTGATTAATGCTTCTGTTTCTTTTGTTCAGGTCTCTCCGTCAGGAATACTATTTATTTTGATCCTATTTTCCATGTATTTGGCTATTCTTCCACTGTGCTTATTTTTTCTTTTCAAATCTTTATTTGAAGAAGCTTTCTTATTTGTCTTGCCTTCATTCTAGCCAAATTATTAATTACATTCTTATAATAAGAATTTTCTCATAATTTCTGTTGGCAGTGCTGTGAATTATTAAAAATGTATTCCACATGTATATTTAAATATATTTAATCGAAAAGTAAAATAAAATAAATATGAAAAAATATTTTTGTTTTCAAAATAGTTGTCTTAAATATTCAAAATTATTAAAACTCAAAAGGCAAAATACAAATCTAATGTCTCAATTTTAAATAAAAATTTAAATTAAAAAATTTTAGTGTTTTGAAACTTTAATGAAGTGTTATTAAATGGTTTATATAAATAAAACCTGTTGCAATGCTAATGTTCAATGTCCATCTCGTTGCCAGTTCAAAACATCAGTAACATACTTCACATGTGTTACTTTTCCTTTTTACACACACGTTAAGAGTAGTAATGAGTTGCTTAATATCACAAAATATTGCACTTTTTGTACCTGGTTTGTATACCTTACTGTCTGTGAGTCATGTTTTTTTTTAAATCTGGTCTCATTTATTCTCTTTTAACCTAGAACAGCTCTGCCACTTTCCCCCCTTGACATTGCCTATTCGAAGAAATCAGATCAGTTGTTTGTAGGATGGCCCACACTCTGGATTTGTCTGATTGTTTAACTTGTTCTTTTATCATCGATATTTCCACTTACTGGAAGTTTAGCCCAAAGATTTGGCTAAATCATGTTAAACTTTTTTTGTCAAGAGTGCTTCATGGTTAAATGCTGTGTATTTTGTATTGCATCCCATCAGTGAGTACATAATGTCAAGTTTGATCACGTGGCTAAGATCCTACAATGCCAGATCTCTCAATTGTAAGATATGTTTTTCCTTTGCAATAAGCAAGTAACCTGTGAGATGATACTTTGGTTCTGTGCCAATATCATCTTCAACAACCTTTTGCCCAATGGTTTAATATCCTTGTCTAAATTATTTCAGATTTGCAAAAAGTTTTTTCAGTAGAATAATTTCTACATTTATTAGCTGACATTTTTCTATAAAGAAGAAATTTCCCTCATCAACAGGAGATAAATGAATTCTTCCCCAAAGGTAAGGATAAATGTTTAATTCTTTGCTTTACAGAGTAATGAAACAGTTACCTGTAAGGGACAAAGAGGGCATGGGGAGAGAGGGATAGAAGCAAGACTGCTCTGAGTATAACCTTTTATATAGTTTTGACTTTCTTTTACCAATGTGTTTTGTTTAAAAAAATAGGCATATGAAATGTAAACATCCAAATTTAACTCCAGCAATTAATTCTTATTTCATGATTGGTAGGACCCATACAGAGAAAATAATTATTCCAAGTGAACGATGAACGTAATATTCCATCTGTACATCCTTAATAGGATATATTCTAAAAACAAAAATTATTGCAGAGAAATCTTAAAACTTAACTAGGTCATTTTATTGCTGATAGTAATAGTGGTATTAGAATTAATCAGGACCCAAGAGTTTCACTGCCAGAGAAAAAAGATACAGTTATAAAACCAAAAGTTCAGAAATATCCCTGTAATATTAAATAGAAATTATAAATACTAATATGAACTCATTTTAAAATATTTAAGATTATCTCCTAGTTTTGCCCATGGAAAAAGGCTAGCACTAATTATGCCACAACTGGTAAAAATAACATTTCCAGGTACATATGTTCTCACTCCCAAAATTTACACTTACTCTGGCAAAACTACAAAGCCAGTTAAATCCATTGCTCCACGTTTCAGGTGCTTGCACCTGTGTAGCTGGACATACCCAGAGGAAAACACCACCGCAGTAACTAACTTCATTACCGTAAACTTACAGTGATACTTTACCTCATGGTTGTATAGATCTCTGGTCCATTCACTGTGCTACTTCCTTGATTATTTCCCCTTCTCCCTTCTCATACTTCTAAGTCACTTGCTCAGTCCTCATTTTGACAGTTTTGTGTCCTAGTTCTATGAGAAAATGGAGACAATCAGAAAAGGACTATCCCAGGCTCCAATCACAACATCAACCCACCTATACAATTACTGGCTGCTTGTCTGCTACGTTAAGACTTCCCGTTCCCCCACATGGGCCAAACATCTCCTCCCCTCCCACCCTGACATTACTTCATCATCCTCTCATCATCATCATCAGTTGTACCTTGCTACTTAATTATTCCTATGAGCATAAAAATAGGTTATGTCCCCATTTTCCAGGAAACTTCTAACCCCACTTTCTCTGCCAGCTACTGACTACCCTGATTCTCTGCTTTGCAGCAAAACTCAAAAGAGGTCTCTGTATTCGCTATAGGAGCCATGAAACCACTATCCATATAAATTTATAGAACATTCTATTAACATCTCTCCAGAAGGTTTCCTCATGCCCCTTCCTAGTCAATACCACCGTCAAGGTAATCACTATTCTGTCTTCTATCATTATACCCGATCTTAAATTTCATATAAATACATCAATATAATGTCTGTAATAGTAATCTATTTTGTTGCAAGTATCATTAGGTGTTTTTTTTAAATTACTGTGTGGTACTCCATTATAAGACTATACCATAATTGATTCATTCTTATACTGATGGACATTTGGGCTTCTAGGTTTTGACGAGTAATGAATAATTTTGCTGTCAACATTCTTAAAGTATACATTTCGGTGGATAAGTGCACTCATTTCTTGTGGGTATGTACCTAGGACACAATTGCTGGATTGTAGGATAGGTGTATTGTTTCACTTTAGTGCATAGTGCCATCAGTTTTCCTGTTGCAAGTTTTGCAAAGTGGTTGAACTAATAATGTACCTTCCAATCAGTAACATATAAGAGTGTCAACTGTTGCTTCATATCCTCGTTAGTATTTGATATCAGCAATCTTTTTAGTTTTAGGCATTCTGGTAAGTGTGTTATATTTTAATTATTTCTGTGACAAATAGTTATATTGAACATGTTTTCATATGCTAATTGGCCATTTGAATAGCCTCTTTTGTTCCAATGTTGAAAAACTATTCTGAACATCCAATATCTGATGTTCCAGTTATTGAAAAACTATTCATTCCTTTATAGACTCACATTGATACAGGCCATAAACTTTTCTGACTAGTCTGTTCCACTAGTCTGTTTGTATATCTTTGTGCCAATCCCACTCTTAACTAGTGTAACTTTGTACTAGGTTTTGAATTCAAATGTGTTGTTTTCCAAGCTTGATGAAGCTCTTCTGGTTCTGATTTTTTGTTCTTGTTGTTTGTTTGGTTGGTCGTTTTTTTTTGATAAGTCAAAGTCAAAGTAATACACACTTCTGCACCCGATGCAATAAGGCCAACTTTAGGTTATTAGCTATCAGTTGATAGAAAAAAATTTCTGAATGATGCTTGAGGCAAATATTTTGAAAAGCCTCAGATGACAAAATCGCACCAACAGTATTTTAAGTTTCCATAGTTCACCTGTTCTCATTTCTTCATTTTTCTCAGTCCATTCATTTGTAGAAAGGTATCAGTTTTTAAAACGAGGGTGAAGTTATTGCATTCTTTTTGAGAATAGTGGTAAGCAGTAAAGGTTTAACAATGATGTCTAGGATAAAAACACAGAATAAAGACATAGGTAATAAGCCCTCAGCTTATCCCGTGTATTATGAACACCACCAGCATCTATTCATGTATTGAGAAATTTTACATCTATATCAGTGGTTCTCCACTGGGGGCTATTTTTACCCCATGGACAGTTGGCAATGGCAATGCCTGTAGACTTTTTTTTTTTTTTTTTTTTTGGTCACACTGAGCAGGAGGTGGGGGCAAACGGAAGGTACTACTGATGTCTAGAGGGTAAAGGCCAAGGACGCTGCTCAACACCTACAACGCACCGGACTGTGCTCACCGCAAAAAAGGAATATCCAGCCCCAAATGTCAGACTGCCCAGGTTAAGAAACTCTGATGTAGATAATTAACTCTCTCTTGAATAGAAAGATAAGGCAAATAACCCACCCATTTAATTCTGCTATGGTATTTGCAAAATAAAGAGAGCAGCCGGCATGTGCCTTGCTGAGTGAATATAGCGTAGGGAGTGGAGAGTTAGGATTAAATGTGAATATAAGCCATGTTGTTTACCAGAGAATAAAATAAACTGAAGGGGGAAATGGTGCTAATATGAACTAGAAGGTCAACCATACCTCCCCCATGGAGATTTGAGAAAAGGGTTGGCAAACTCTTCTGTGGGAAACCATTCTCTCCTGACACATAATTCTCTGCAATTTGAAGCTAGTGTCTCTACGTAAAAGTATTCTCGGTGACTTGTTCTTCAGAGTCCCTTATATCTTTACAGGTCTTCCCTTCCTTCTCTTTCACTGGTTCTTTGTCTCTTGTAGAGTTTAGAATCCCAGGTTTGGGAAACACCCATGCGTTTCTCTCTATGGGGTCATTTCCATTAGCATACAAATGCACTGTTACGTCTACCATCTTAAAAAATAAAACCTTTGCTTGAATAATTTCTCTGTTGCCCCTTTCAGCAAAAGCTCAAGAAGGTTGTTTTCACTCATCGTATCCAATTTCTTTCTTCCAATTTTTGCTTTAAGTCATTTCAATAAGGCTTAGCTTACCTTCTACTGTCTCCATACTTCCTTCCTGCCCTTCTGTACTCTGTTCTCAACCCAAAGAGCGAGAATGATTCTTTAAAAATGCAATGCCTCTGTTCAAACACTGCAATAGCTCTTCACTTAAAATAAAAGCCAAAGTTCTTCCGTGTGTGTGTGTGTGTGTGTGTGTGTGTGTGTGTGTGCATAAAAGACTATACATGATCTGATTTACCTCTTCGTGTCTCTGATTTCCTACCTCCTAGTACTCTCCTTGTTCATTCCACTCCAGGCACTCTGGTCTACTTCATTTTTCTGGAATATTCCAAACTCAAGGCCTTTTGTACTGCTTTCACTCTGCCTGGAACCCTCTCCCTCCAGATATCCATGCAGCACGTTCCTTAACCTCCTGAAGTCATTGTTCAGTGAGGTCTACCCCTCTGTAACCCTTTAAATAGTGTCCACCCGTGATGCACTTCAATCTTCCGCACCCAGCTCTAATTCTTTCCGTAGCACTCATCAACTTCTAAAATTATTGTTTACTTATTCAACATTTATTGATCATCTGTGTGCCAGGCGCAGTAACAGTTGCCAGGGGTATATCAGGAACAAGATAGACAAAAATATCTGCTTTCATGGAGCTTATATTCCAGAGGGAAGAAACAGATAAACATAACGAAATCATGTGGTTTTAGTAGGAAAAACAACAGTGAATGATCATCAGAATAATTTAGCAATTAAAAAACAAAAACAAAAAACAAATCCATTGATTCCTGGGCCTCATTTCAGATCCACTGAATTAGCACCATTAGAATGAGGCCTAGGCCTGGAGTCTGTATTTGATAAAACTCTAGGTTATTCCAGTAACCAAATGGGGACAACTGCTTTAGAGTATAATTATGTCTCAGAACCAAGGATAATGGCACATGTGCTCCCGCCTCTAACAATGTATTCACATTATACTTATCTTTTGACAGAGAAGAAAAAAAGAGATGATCATAGGGAGATAATTATGTAAGATTCAGGTTTCTGGATGATACTTTTCTGGGCCAGACTTTTCCCACTGAGTGGGCATTATTGGGGAAGGTAGTCACCAAGCACATAGTGAGGGCAGACCCTCATTCAGGAAGAGAAACCTTCACTTGTAGAATCTGGGTGAGGGGCAACAATCTTATGGTTAGAGTAATTAGAAAAGATCCATTAAGGAGAGAGGTTTTGGAAATGTACTTTTCAGCAATTCTGTTGGAAGAAAAGCGTATGAAACTTGGTGTATTCATTATCTACTGAGTAAAAAAAATGACCCTAAAACTTAGTGACTTAGAAAACAAACATTTATTATTGCATAGTTTCTGTGGGTAAGCAATAATGGTGTGTCTCAACAGGATGGCTTAGCTTAGAATATCTCATGAGGTTGCAGGCAAAGTATTGACGGGGGCTGTGGTTGTCTGAAAATTTCACAGTTTGGAGGACCCACTGCCAAAGTGGCTCATTCACAAGTCTGTTGGCAAGAAGCCTTAGTTCTTCTCTCCATAAGGCTGCTTGTATGAGCTCACAACATGGCAGCTGGCTTCCCCCGGCTCAAGGGATTCAGGAAAGAGCAAGATAGAATCTGCGACACCTTTTATGACTTAGGGTCAGAAGTCACACTCTATTATATTCTGTGGCTCCCATTATGGGAGAGGGATACCCAAGGTCATGAATACCAGGAGGCAGGGATGATTGGGAGTCATACCTGGGATATTGTCATTGTGGCCTGTCCTTGCTGGTTGATAATGGCACTCTTCCGTGTCTGTAATCAACACAGTTTTATAACTTATTCTGTGGTAGAAAAACACGAATGGTGATAAAATAACCTGAGCAAGTTGCCTTAGTGCTCCAAAAGCTTTTCTACTGGAAACTGAAGTGAAATTAGTCTTCTCCCTAAGTTTACCCAAGTTGTCCTATATGGGATCCAAAAATATTCAGAGATTCTTCAAACAGGAGCATAGCTGATTCTTTAAAACTCAAGAAAACTGTTTCCTTGATGCTTGAAATAAAGGAAGATAGAGGGAACTACATCTTGAGAGCATTCTACTATGACCTTTCCATGAACGGGGGTCTAGACACTGCAAATAGGTATAGTAGAGGTGGACTTCTGTGTAAATGGTCCCGAAGCCAGGCCACGATCTGTCTGCTGTGTTCCCTCCCATGAGCATCCTTCCCTACTTACTATGGGAGAGTGTAGAGAGAAATTTTTCTACCGGGACCCAACCTGACAATCTCCCCAATGTATGACATCATGATATATGTGTGACGTGTAGCTCCATTGCTACATTAAGCCAAAACCATGAATTTTTCAAACACTATTGTCTGCCCACTGAAATTCATTCTTCCCTTCTCTCGTAATAACAATACTCAGATTCATCTCGAACAGCGTATGCTGAGCTTAAAGACTACATTTTGTAACCCACCTTCCTCAGTGTGGCCATGTAACGAAGTTCTAGCTGATGAGATGTAAGTAGAAGTTGTTAGGTCGAAACATTCAGAAAAGTTCTTTTAAAAAGAGACAGACAGCTTCGTTGTGCTTTTTGTTCTTTCTCTCTTTCCTTCTTCATGCTTCTAGGAGTGCAGACAGGAGGGCTGGAACACCGGCCGTTTTCTAGGACTGTGAGTGACCTTGCATCTGGAAGCTCCATGCTAAGCCTACAGAGCAAAAGGATAGAAGGAACAAGTCGCATTCCTCTATTAGCTCTGAAAAGACATTTCCAGGTAAGAAGTGAGAAAGTTCACCATTAGTAGGCCTACACTAAAGGAAGTCTAAAAGGTACATAAAAGAAGTGTCAACCAAATTTTGAAGATTTGAAATCCTACAGAATATCTTCATTAATCACAAGTGTGCTAGAAATAAATAACAAAAAAGACTGAAAATATTCCCATATATTTGAAAATTAAGATACACGCTTTAAATTAATCCTTGGGATAAAGAAGAAGTTAAAATGCAAGTTAGAAAATAAATTGATTATGGAAATACTATGTCTTAAACTGTTGGGATGCAGCTACGAGGTATGATCAAACAATACAGTAAATGTTTAAATTTAAAAAAATGTATTACTATAAAAGACACATTGACATTAATCCCCCTCACAATACTCCCCCTCGCTTCACATGCACTTATCCCATTGTTCTTGCCACTTTCTGAAGCAGTTCTGGAGGTCCTCTTTTGTGAGTGTCTTTAGTTGTGCTGATTTGGCTGCCTCAATGTCCTGAATCATTTTGACTTTGGCAAAGAGCCAGAAGTCGCACGGTGCCAGATTCTGTGAATAAGGTGGATGAGAACACACCATAATGTTTTTCTTTGATAGAAATTGCCATATACCAGAAGCGATGTGTGACACAGAGCGTTGTCATGATGGAGGATGATTTACAGCACACTTTAAAACGCACCTGCTCTCAACTATAGCTCACACCCAACTGATTGCACTGAACAAGTTGAAACTTGTCACACACTGTTACTAAGGTTTGATGCGCTGCTTCCCATGTTGAAGATCCCTGCCTTTCCATTGGATGGCACTGGGCAGCAGCATTTACTGATTGCTTGATCACAACAGAAAGGCTCCATCGCTTCTGGTACACAGCAATTTCTGTCAAATGAAAACATTACAGTGTGTCCTCATCCACCTTATTCACCTGATCTGGCACCGTGCAACTTCTGGCTCCTCCCCAGAGTCAAAATGACTATGAAAGGTAAACGTTTTGAATCCGTTCAGCACATGAAGGCAGCCATGACAGCGCAACTAAAGACACTCAAGAAAAAGGACTTCCAGAACTGCTTCAGAAAGTGTCAAGAACGACAGGATAAGTGTGTTCAAAGCAAGGGGGAGTATTTTGAGGGAGATTAATGACAATGTGCCCTTTACTGTAATAATTTTTTTATTTAAACATTCACCATATATTTTTTATCACATTTGGTAAAACACTACTTAGAGGGAACTTTAGAAAAGAAAAAGGCTGAAAATTAGTAAGCTTAAGTATACATCTTAAGAAGTTAGAAGTAAAAAGAAATGTTAAATATAAGAGATGTTCAACTATACATTGATAGATCTAAATCCTTACTATAAGAATTGGTAGAGATTTCCTTAACATATTTTTAAAGAAGTCATGTGTAAGTTTGACTAGGCTCTTATCTAGAGGTTCTGGGGAAGAATCCTCTTCCAAGCTCCCTCACGTTGCTGGTAGCTTTCAGTCCTTGTGGTTGTCAGACTGTGGTTCCCATTTCCTTGCTGTCAGCTCTCAGCTCCTGGAAGCTGTTCATATTCCTCACCAATGGCCTGCTCCATCTTCAAAGGTAGGAATGGCATGTCAAATCCTCCTCACACTCGGAATCGCTCTCTCACTTCTACTACCAGCCGGAGAAAACTCTGTTTTTATATGGCTCATGTGATTAGGTTAGGCCTACCTAAATACTCTATCTTATGCTACTGATTAGTACCCTTAATTATGTCTGAAAAATCCTTTTGCCATGGAACTAGTATAACCATGGGAGAATCATTAGGGAGCAGAGACCATGGAGGCCATTAGAATTCTGTCTGCAACAAAGTTTAGAGGAACAAGAACAGGATTCAGTCTGTATAAAAGTAAATAGAGAGGTACCACGAGGCTATAAAGAAATTTTAGCATGTGATTCTTCCTCTGTAATTTAAAAATAGTCTGAGTGGAAAACAAATTGTTCTCACAAAGAAAAAGAGTTAAAAGACCAAACCCTCCCCCCAAAAAAAACCCCAACAACAACAACAAAAAGAAGAGGGGTGTGCTAGAAGTTCAAATATTAAATTGCACATTTTTTGAACGAAGTGTCACTAACCACTTCTAACAATTATATTAATAATTACGTGAATAGTATGAAGATTTCCGAAATTCTATTTTCTCACTACCACAAGATTTTTATGTGGCATAATTTGGAGATGTATTTCTTAAAAACTTTTACAAATTTTTCTTGATACCTATCTCTCAGAAGTAATTTCTACAAAATAAAAAGAACAATCAAATTGGAACTATGTTTATTTTTCTTTTTATTATCCCATTGGTACAAAATAAATCACTAAGGACTTATTCAAGGGACCAATGGAAATCATTCAGATACACTGTAATTAACCATTTCACAATATTCCAAACTAATAGGAAGTTGTGACTAATTCTATTCTGATATGGGACACTAATGCTACATGACAATTATTTTTAAAAAATTTTAAAGAGTGTTTTTTTAAACTGATGTTTATTAAATCCAAGTTAAGAGATTTCTAAATGAAAAATCTGTTTTAAGGTATTAGGGATTACTCAATATGTTTTGTGTGGAGTTTATATTGTATAGTGTATTATTTTGCATTCTATGAATGAGTTGTTAGACACATGCCCAAAATAATCTCTGACAGAGTATCCAAGTTCACACTAGTCCAACCCATTATAACTTGATCCTTAGATACAGAGGGCTTCAGTGTGTTACTTAGAAGCTAACATCTTTGTCCCAGTTTTTTGTACATACAACATATAATCTGAATAACACGAGCCGGAGGAAACAGCAACTTCTTCACACCATCCACCAATTACAAATCTCCTTTCTTTGTTTATGCTTTAAAAAATGTTCTGATAACATCAACTTGGAAAGGCATGGGAATTGATAAGAACACACTTTATATCTACTTGGGTTTTCTCTGTTTCATTTTCATAACAGGCTTTTCGTTAATAATTTCCTAAATTTTTATGAGGTGATAGAATGATAATAGAAAGTGCCCTATATTAGGTACTCAGGAGGTCTGGGTTCTGGTCCTGACTGCTACTGTCTACTTGGGTAATCTTAAACAAGTCTCTTAATCTTTCTCTGGTCCGAGTTTTTCAACAAATAAAATAGGTTGTATTTGATCATTGTTTCCCAAAGTACATTTTATCCATGAATGTTAAATGCTAAAGAAAGTTTAAGAAACTTTAAACTAAGTTAAAGAGTTAAAAGTTAAAAACGAATGCAGAACTTCTCAGAACCTTTAATGTGCCAATATGTTTTGTGAATTTCCAAGGGGAATATACATCATTCAGTATCTTCTAAACTTGCCTGACTTTACAGCTCTTTTATTGAACAGCATTTAATAGAAACACTGTTGAGAAATGCTGAACCAAGAAATTGCTGAATTATTGTTCAATACCATGATTCTATAATACTATCAAGGTCATTTTTTTAATGCTTTAAGGACCACACTAATATTTCGGTATCACTGTTTTATAATTTTATGCAAGGACCAAGAGATGCAGGTAAATAAGTTTATAAACATTTAGTAATGTAGACTTAAAATCTAAACTGTATCAGAAGGGAAGTGTAGAGACTTATGCCATTACTGGCATTATTGCCACTTGTGGGTAAAATACAATTTTTCTGACCACAGGAATGAAAAATTTTAGACTGTGTATTAATATTTTGCTCTGACTTTACTGAAGTTGCTAAAATAAAAGAAAATTGCTATTTTGGGTTTTTAAAGGATGATTGTTGAAACTATTAAAGCAAGAAAATGATTTATGAAGCCAAAAGTCTTTAATAATAAATAGATTTTTAAACAACAGGTATACTTTCATGAACTCTTCCTGTCTAATTTTTTGAGGAGTGACATGTTTGTGCATTATTTGCAATTTAAAAGGATTATTTTTATACCTGCTAAGATGCTCCACTGTGAAGTTATTTTTGATATTCATTTGAAGTACCTTTTAACCATAATGATATCTGTTTTGAACACATTTAATTGACATTGGATTTAACTTCCTGTGGTATACTTTTGGCAGACATTTTAGATGAATGTTTCCCAGGTTATTATATATCATGGGTCAGTTAGATATATATTGCTAAAATTCGGGAGGGAAGTTTTCCCATCTTTTTATTTTGCCAAATGGAGCAAAACAAAACAACTAGTGAAAATAGTTAATAGGAAAAAAAAACACAGTTAATAGAAAAATAGTTTCTATTAAGTGCTTTTCAATAAAAGAGTTGTATAGTCAGACAAGTTTAGAAGATCCTGAATAATACATTTCCTGCTTGGAAACTTTATAGGCAGCTAGCAAAAATCAAACAACTAAATCAATCAGCATCTACTAACTCCATAAAGTAAAATAAAAAAGAACATTTTAATATTACATATTTAGAAAGGTATAAAATCTGTCAACAGAAGGTCACTGCCACCAATCCATTGCCAACAACAGGAGCCTTCATTCTGGAGTGCAGGAAAAGGTGAGACCTAATCTAGCTATTAGGCAATGGCCAGTTACCTAACAGATAATCAATAAGCTCATGTACTTGGGACATCTACAGGTAACCACCTTCAGGTACAGCTTGATCAAGGATCTATGATATTGTCAGGGCTTTCTCTTTCTCTCAGGTCTACTGTCCTTTGTCATTGGCCTCATTTCTTTATGTTGCAGATGAGTTTTTTCTGTTTAGTTAGGGAAGACGTCTCCTGGCTGCTCCAAGCTTACTGCGTCAGCTTAGTCAAAATCCTGTGACCCCATTGGTGTAGCTTGGACATTGTGGACTAATTACTATGCTTTCATTGGCCATACCTGAGTCATATGCCCATTCTTATATTTTGTGGGGTAGGTATGGCTCCACCTGATCCACGTGGACCAACAATGAAGAAATGGTATGTCTCAAAGGAAAATCAGGATGTTCTTACCAGTTGAAGGAGGAGTGGATACCGAACAGGCCTAAACTTCATGTGTTCACCACGTCCAACTTCTTACACATGTAGCTACTTATATTTCCACTTGGTGTCAACTTCTCTTCACTGTTTGGGATATGGGAAGAGTCTCACTTGAGTTCCTCCATAGCAACATTCTGGATAATGACTGGCATTTTGTTAATGAAGCCAGGAACAAAGAGACCTTTTCCTGAGTCTCCGTTTCCCACTCTGCCACTTCACAGAGGCCAAGTGAGAAGGAATCCAGGGATTATTATTTCAGGGTGAAAGAGAAGATGAACCTGACACAGGCTTTGGAAGCAGGCCCATCTCAGCTCTGCTTTCCCCCGCAGACTCCTGGGCCTGTCTCTTCCCATCCCTATTTTGAGAAAGCAAGAATTTCATGGTTCCCATGGCAGCCACTAGCCTGGATCATTTCACCAGCAGTGACTTCATTCCCCAAATCGGCTGGGTCCTCTTCTCACATCCTGATACATAATCAGGGCCTTTGCAACAGGTACAGCATCAGGGAGTTTCAGCCTCAGCTGAACGCAGGTCAGACCTCACCACCATTACTCCTTCCGCAAGCCTTCACCAACCTGGGCTTCACACCATTCCCTCCTCCCAAAGAGCACGGCTGCCTCAGGTAGGGCTCTCTCCCCTCCAGCACCTGTGAGTGCATGTCAAACATATTCCAGTCTCTTACTGTGCTGTAAGAGTATCTTCATGCTGACACCATGTGCATTTTCTTCATTACTTTCTTACATAGGTTTTATTTTCTGCTTCTCTTTTCTAAACATATTCTTTTCCTCCGGATTGGGAAATCAGGTAGCTTCTTTTCTCTCCCCAATTAAAAAACAAACAAAACTTCACTCTGGAGCATTGGTTCTTTGACCTTGACAAAAACCAAAAACATGAAAAGCCTCACTTTTGGGGGTCCTTGTTGCTCAAATAAGCATCTGATATTCTGTCCCATTTGCCCATGGAAATGGGGGCTCCTCTATGTAGCTATAGAAATGGTGAGCACAGAGTAGATCTCATGTTTTCAGCTGTATTAACAGCCAGCACTGATACAAGATTGTGGTTTTCTAAATGAGGGACCAACTTTGCTTCCATTTGTTGTTTTATTTTAGTAGATATGACTTGTGTTTATCCTGAAACTCCCACTCAATGAAGAGAGAGAATGTTCTTTGCCTTCTCCTGCATAGCTTTCTCTAGGGACATGGTTTGTACTGGCCCTGCCTAAAGCAGGTGTATAATAATTGCTGATCAAGATGAAGGCAGCTGGGCTGTCCAATTCGTGCCTTAGTTTCTCTATAAATAGCATATGCATCATATGATACATCTTTCTCCTTTTGTTGGAGGAAAATGGTGAGGACAGTTCATAGTACAGCTTAAATCTTATTTTTCTTAGTTTATTAACTTTAAGTGTACAAGTCAGTAGATTTTTAGTATATTCACAAAGTTGTGGCACTATTGAATTCCAGACAATTTTCATCACCGCCAAAATAAACTACCCACTAGCAGTCATTCCCCATGTCCCATTTCCCCTAGCCTCTGGAAATCACTAACTTACTTTCTGTCTCTGTGGATTTGTCTATTACGGCCATTTCATAGAAATGGAATCACACAATATGTAACCTTTGGTGTCTGGCTTCTTTCCCTTAGCATAATGCTTTCAAGGTTCATCTATATGTTAGCGTGTATCAATGCTTCAGTCCTTTTCATAACTAATACTATTCGACTATATAGATATACTACATTTTGTTTTTCCATTCATCAATTGATGGATGTTAGGGTTGCTTCAGCTGTTCAGCTATTATGAATAATGCTGCTATGAACATTCATGCACAAATTTTTATGTGAACATACAGTTTTAATTCTCTTGGATACGTAGGAGTGGAATTTCTGGGTCATATGGTAGCTCTATGTTTAACTTTTTGAGGAACTGACAAATCGTTTCCCAAGTATGTTGCATGATTTTCATTTCTACCAGCTACTATGTATGAGGGTTCCAATTTCTTCCAATCCTTGCCAACACCTGTTATTGTCTATCTTTCGATTGTAGTCATCGTAGTGGGTATGAAGTGGTATGTCCTTGTGATTTTTATTTTCATTTCCCATAGGTTAAGAATGTTGAACATCTTTTCATATGCTTATTGGCCATTTGTGTATCTCCCTCGGCTAAGTGTTCAAATCTTTGCCCATTTTTCAGTTGGGTTATTTGTTTTTATAAACTTTGTTTATTGTTTCTTTTAAAAATAAACTTTATTCTCTAGAACAGTTTTAGATTGCCAGAAAAACTGTGAAGATAGTTCAGAGTTCCCATACGCCTTGTAGCTAGCTCCCCCTATTGTTAACATCTTACACAGTGTGGTACTTTTGTTACAATTAATGATACCACATTACATTTAGTTGTCGTGTCTCATTAGGCTCCTCTTGTCCTTGACAGTTTCTCAGACATTCCTTGTTTTTGATGACCTTGACAGTTTTAAGGAGTATTGAAGTTTTCCTCATGATTAGATTGGGGGTATATGTTTTGGGAAGGAAGGCCACATGGTAAAGTGCCATTTTCATTACACACTATTGACATGACTTATCATTGTTGGTGTTGACCTTGATCACCTGGTGGAGGCAGTGTTTGTACCGTCTCCTTCATCTCTCTTTCCATACTGTACTCTTTGCAAGGAAGTCACTCTGCACAGCTCACTTTTAAGGAGTAAGGAGTTATGTGCCTCCTCTTGAAGGCAGAATATTGACATAAATTATTGGGAATTCTTCTGCATACAAAATTTCTTTCTTTCTTTCTATTCTTATGAACCCATGGTTATTTTATACTTTGATTTGTAATCCAATACTACTTTATTTGACTTGTTGCTCAAATTGTTCCAACTTAGGCCATTGGGGGCTCTTTCACTTGGCTCCTGAGTCCCTTTGATTTAGTCCCGTAATTGTGTGTGTGCGTGCGTGTGCGTGTGTGTGTGTGTGTGTGTGTGTGCACTTCCTTACATTCTGGCACTATAAGATGATCCAGGCTCATCTTGTATATTTCTTGCGTTAGTCTTAGACTCAACCATTTCTCCAAGGAGCCCAGTTCCTTTTATTAATACCATTAAAGAATGACATTAGAAACCAAGATGTGGGCTCTTGGGCTGTTTTTATTTTATTGCTGAATTGTAAGACTTCTTTATATATTCAATATATAATTCACTTACCATATATGTGATTTACAAATATTTTGTCCAACACCTTGTGTTGTCTTTTAACTTTCTTGATAGTGTCTTTTGAAGCACAAAAGTTTTAACTTTTGATGAAGTCTGATTATCTGTTTTTCTTTTGTTATCTGTGCTTTTTCGTGTCATGTCTGAGAAACAATTGCCTAATCCACAGTGATGAAGATTTATGCCTGTTTTCTTCTGAGGGTTTTATAGCACTAGCTTTTACATTTAAGTCTTTGATCCATTTTGTGTTAACTTTTGTATTTTGTGAGGTGATGATCTAACTGTATTTTTTTCCATACGGATATCCAGTTGTCCCAGCACCATTTATTCAAAAGATTATTCTTTCCCCCACTGAATTGTCTTGATATGCTTGTCAAAAATATAAGGGTTTATTTCTGGATTCTCAGTTCTATTACATTGATCTGTATACCTATCTTCAAACCAGTACTTCACTATATTGATTACTATAGTTTTCTTGTGGGTTGAATCTTCCAGAAATACCATTAACACAATGCAATTAGTAGTACTGTTGGTGAGCTACAAGAAGCTGTCCAGGTGACCTCACCCAGAGCTGTCTAGATTTTTACTGTGCTCCAAACTGGACAGGAACCTTTATTCACTTGCCACAGTAGGAAGGTAGGAGGTATTACAAGGGACTGTGAAATCCCTTTAGGGCATAATAACATGGCATGACTCTGATCAGACCTGTAAACTGAGCAGCTCTAAATAGATACAGACAAAGCCACAAACAGGATAGAGGGAGGGTGCTTTGGGTACGAGATATAAAATTCATGACTAGTTTGCTGTTTCTGTGATGCTCTTAGACATGCTGTCCCCAGAAGCATAGCCCAAGGGGCTGCAGGAAAAACACTCTGCCTTCCAAGTCACTTCTGCTTGGCTCTCTGCTCCCAGGATTGGCTCTGTGAGGTCTTCGTTCAGTCTAAAGTGGTATCATGCTCTTGGTGTCCGTAGATACTGATCCATTGAAAAAGGATGCTTCACAGACACTTTTTAGACAGAATGTTTATGCCATGGTTGTGTATCTGAAAACATATGATCTTTTAGATATGTTGAATCATTATCTCCTTGTCCTAAATTTCCATTGACATTGGTCAATTAAGTTTGTACACTTAAATGATAATTTTGAATGAATTTCCAGAGGCTGACTGTAGACTAGTATTGAAGGAAAAACTCCTGGGCCCACAGTTTTGGGGGTAAGTCCTTATGTTTTGGGGTCTTTATCTCTAGGAATCGGGCAGGTTTTCACAGTGAAGGCCTGAATGTGAAAGGTATAAATATACCAATTAAAGATAGATTGTCACTGTGGATTAAAAAAACAAGACCTAACTATAACAAACCCATTTTACATATAAAGACTCAGATAGATTATAAGAAATGGGATAAAGATATACCATGCTGACATTAACCAAAGAAAGCTGTAGTATCTACATTAATTTCAAACAAAGCTGACTTCTGAGTCAGAAATATTATTAGGTGTGCACCTAAATATGCATCAAAATACATGAGTCAAGAACTGACAGAACTGAAAGGAGCTGTAGACAAATCTACTGTGACTGTTCGAGACTCCTCTGCGGGTAACTGAGACATCAAGCAGACAGTAAATCAGTAAGGATGTAGGTGACCTACATAGCACTATCAATCAACTGGATCTAATTGACATCCATAGAATCTCCATCTAACAACAGCAGAACCCATATTCTTCTCAAGCTCACTCAGAACATTCACCAAGATAGATCACATTCTAGGCCATAAAACACACCTTAACAAATTTAAAAGTATAGAAAGCGTGCAAAGAATGTTCTCTGATCACAGTGGAATTAAACTAAATATCAATAGCAGAAAGATAGCTGGATAATCCCCCAAATACTTGGAAATCACACAATACATTTCTAAATAACCCATAAGTCAAAGAAGTCTCAAAGAAGTCTAAAAATATTTTGAATTCTACTTGAAAGAAATAATAAAGGAAAAAAATTAAGGAAATTGACCCCATAAGAGTAACAGCTTTGATTGTCAAAACATCACAAAGAAAAATGAAAGAAACAAGCTGGGAAAAATATTTACAGCTAGTATAAAAAAATATAAATAAAACATATATATTTTTAAAAAACCACTTAGACCTTAATAAATAAATGGCATGAACCAACAGTTCACAAAAGAACAAGTTCAAGAGTCTAATAAGCATAAGAAAACATGTAACTTTACTAGAAATAAAAGAAATACAGTTTTTTCCTATTAAATTATCAACTATTTTAAAAATGATACTAGTCCAGTGAGCTATACACTTGAGATTAGTACATTTTACTGAACGTGTGCTACAATCTATTTTAAAAATTTCTATGCAATGTTGGTAGGAGTTTAGTAAGAAAGGCACTTTCTTACTTTGCCAGTGGTAATTTAAATTGTTGCAATGTTTCTAGAAAGGAACATGGTGAGTCATCAAGAGCATTCATAATGTTCACGTACTTTAACACAGGATTTCCACTTCTAAAATACAACAAAAATTTACACGCAAAGACATTCTTTATATGAATGAAAACTTGGAGCACAAAATCCACAATACATTAATGCTTACAAATATGATAAATCTGGTGAGATTTTAAGAAGCTATCAAATACTGGTTTACCAAGTTTTTTAATGATAGAATGTGTTTTGAGAATAAACAGTATATAGTTATAAATATAGGATAAACACAATTTTATATTAAAATGCATAGGAAAAGAAATCAAGGAATTATGGCAAAATAATTATTGCTGCAGTATTAGCTCTGGATACTGGAGTTATGGGTCATTTTTTTGTCATTGTTTTTTGACTTCTTTATAATTTTTCAGTCCATTCCATATATCCTAAGTTAATATTCAGTACTTTACTATTCAATAATAAAACCAATAAGTAAGTAAAACAAACAGCTCCAAGTTTTTGGAATCTTCTGTTTTGTGTTACTCCTCCTGCTGGACTCAAGCATCTTCCAAAGTGTAGGTCGAAGGTCACCTCCTCTATGAAACCCTCCTAGACCCTCATACAGCATTATCACTCCCTCATTTGTGTTCGACAACTCCTTGCATGCTGCTCTCTTACTCATGTATCACAGTGACTCATTAATTTGTCACTCCCACTGGACTGGGGTAGCAGGGCCATGTTTTGTCATCCTGTCTTCCTAGTACCCAGGACAGCATCTGCTACGTACGAAACAGACATTTAATTGATCATTATTATGGTTATTGACTGGCTCTGTCCACTATCCCCCTGATTCTCTTGTTTGAGATATATATCCTTGCCCAGCTGACGTTCCTGAGAAACCAGAGAACTAGGGAGCCATAAAGGCTGTGGGACAGAGCTAGGAGTGCAGTTTCCAGGCTCTCGGCCTCACATGGAAAGGTTCTGGCTCGGGTGGTAGATGGCCATCAACTGTGGTTGGATGGCCATCAGCTGTGGCTAGTTGGCCGTCAGCTGTAACCAGTGAGCCATTGGCCTCTAATATAACTGCTGTGGCTACGCTAGCAGAAAATGGGGGCTAGCAAGAAGATGGTGGCTGAGTTGGCAAGCGCGGATTGCAGTTAGCAAGTGGAGTTGGTCGGTTGGCAGAAAAGCAGACAGCAGGTCGCACGTCGTGTGAATCCAGCCTCCAGTGAGACTATAGTGGTATGACTCCCCTACCTATGGCTCTGTGGATGTTCCTTTTTGGCCTCACCATGTCCTGCGTTCTTATGCGGGGAGACTAGTGGGGAGTGGGAGCTGAGACCCCACCTGACACCCTGCACGACAGGGCAAACACATTTCTTAGCCCCATGAAGGATTGACTTGTTTTTCTGTTCATGGCCATATAGTCAGTAGTTGGATCCAAGATGTGAGTGTCATTTCCCTGGCAGAAGCAACAGCAGCATCTTCTGAAACAGAATGAATATTGCGTGGTTGATATTTCTGCCACAGCTGAACTCTGATCTGCCTTTTCACTAGTGAATGGATTAGACTATTTGAAATAAAATCAGTTGAAAACTTGTAGATGAAAACATCCTCATGTCTTAGGTCTCCTCTCTAGCTGCACTGAGATCTGGTCCTGAGAGTAGCCTTTCTTAATTCAGGCCTGTAGAGTGCAGATGGGCCTAGATTTTGTTGCTCCCGCAATGGCTATGCGTCTCCATGCTAATGACGTAGTTCCAAAATGCATTAGCCACTGTAGTAAAATGAGCCCAAACTTTGATGATGCTCAAGGCTGCTTTTCCTCCTGAAAATGAAAAACCAGGTTTAAACAAAAAAAGTGATAAAAGTATACGTATCCCTGAATAATATGAGACCAAAGTGAACGGCCTTGAATCCAAAAAGAAGAGTACTTGTTCTATGCATATGTCCAGCTCCATGACAGTGGGTTCTTTCTAACCTGTGGGATGGTTAATTTTATGTGCCCATGTGGTTAGGCCACAATACCCAGGTATTGGTCAAACATTCATTATTCTAGGTATTACTGTGAAGGTATTTTTAGTGAGGCTAACATTTAAATCAGCTGACTTAAGTTAAGCAGATTACCCTCCATGGGGTGGGTGAACCTCATTCAATCAAATGAAGGCCTTAATAGGAAAAGACTGACTTCCCCAAGCAAGAAAAAATTCTACCAGCAGACGGTCTTTGTACTCAAACTGCAATTCCTCCTGAGTCTCCAGCCTGCTGTCCTATCCTGCGGAGTTTGGACTTGTCAAGCCTCCAAACCATATGAGCTGATCCTTAAAATAAATCTCTCTCTCTCTCTCTCTCTCTCTCTCTCTCTCTCTCTCTCTCTCTCTCTCTACACACACACACACACACACACACACACACACACACACACCACCCACCCCTGTGGTCCTGTGGTTTCTGTTTCTCTGGAGAACCCTGACTGACATCCCTGCTACAGCTGAATTGTTAGATCAAGTGATATCCCTCTGGCATCCTACTGCTGGGAAATACATTTAATAAAGTTGTGTAAAACCCTTTCTAGCGGTGGATGAAAAGAGAGTATTATCCTTAATTATTAATAAGGACGTCGACCTCTTTAGGAATATTAAGTATTTTATTATTAACCTTCTTTTGGAAGATGAAGCCACTTTAACAGTGTATCAGACCTGTAGACACACTTCCCTTGGATCTTCAAGCACGATGGCATGGCAAATGTTGACTACTCCCAGGCTTGCTTCAATTCATGGTAACGGACAGTAAGCCAGATAAGACACCAACTATTTCTTGGTAAGCCATCGTCATCATTGTGGTGACTTAAAGTGTTAGGGAATGATTCTGTATTAGTTCCCAATGGTTGCTGTAACAAATAACCATACATTTTAAAACAACAGAAATCTGTTCTCTCACAGTTCCTGAAGCCAGAAATCCAAAGCCAGTTTCACTAAAGGTTAATCAAGGTGTTAGCAGGTCCAAATGCTGCCTCTGGAGGCTTTAAAGGACGATCCATTCTTTGTCTCTTTCAGCTTCTGGTGGCTGCCGGCATTTCTTGTGGCCGCATCCCTCCAATTTCTGTCTCCCTGGCCACATTAGACGTCATCTCTCTTTAGTTGCCTTTACTCTGGAACAATTTTTAAGTCTTCCCTTGACTATCATGACCTTGAGAATTTTGAAGATCACAGGCTAGTCATTTTGTAGCATATCCCTCAGTTTGGGTTGTCTGAGCTTTCTCACGAGTAGACTCGGTTATGTCTCTTTGGCAGGGACGTCACGGATGTGATGCTGTGTGGCTCACTGCAGTCTTTCAGTGCATGCATTTCACTTTGTTCCGTTATTGGTGATGTCAGCTTTGATTATTTGATTAAGATGATGTTTGCTGGCTTCTCCAATATAAATTTACTGTGTTTTCCTTAATAATTGATGAGTATTTTGAGGGTAGTACTTTGAGATTATGTAAACATCATTCCTCATCAAACTTTCAATTTCTCTGTTTATCTATCTAAATATTTATATACTGGATTCCAATGTTGTTTCATGGGATTGAATTCATTACTCTCACTCTTTATTTTGATGCTAATTGTCTCAGATTGAGCCAGAGGAAGCCTTTTCAAGTTGGCCTCTGCTTCCTTTTACATGTGCCCATCATTTTTTTTATTTTTTTGAGTACTTCCTTAGTTATGGTAGAACAAGATGTTCCAGGCTCATCTTTTACTTTCCTTGTCTGAGCTCTGGAATCAGCTATCTTCCCAAGCTTTTCCCCTGATTACTTTAATAGAGAATGGTGTTTGGAAACAAAAACCTAGGGATTTAGGGGTGGTCATTTCCACGGGGGAGTTGCTACTCCCCCAGGCTCCTCCAGGGGACAGAGCTAGCTAGTTTACATATACTCACATGTTTACAATTATATTTATTTATCTATCTACATATATTGAAAACCATGTGTTTACCTTAATAGCTTCAATTCCAATCCAACAAAATAGGGTTCAATATAATTTTCTCCCTTTCCATATTTATCATTCACTTCTCTGATAGTGAGACACTGGATTCCCATTATCCATAATTTATTTATTTATTAGATCAAGGCTCCTTACCCTGCTCAGGCTCTGACGCTGGGCTCTGGGCTACCACAGCTCCTCCTCACACCTTTACCAAACAACCACCTTCCTTGGCCCTTCAGAGTGGCTTTTGGACTGAATTGTTCAAAAAGGAAAGGGAAGGGAAATGAAAGAGGAAAAGAAAAGTTCTATTTAGCCAATTTTTATTGAATGTGTGTTATGGGCAAAGGATTATGCAAGGTGCGGTTGGGATATGAAGGAAAATAAGATGCACTGGGGCTTACACACTTAGCAGTAGCTGGGTTAGGTCATACTGCAATAACAAATGACTCCCAAATTTCAGGGGCTTACGACCACAAAGGTGTATTTCTCACTCATGTTTTATGTCCTCCATGTCTCTGCTCTACGTTGTCTTTATTCTAGGACCCAGGCTAAAGGAATAAACCATTTCTGGGATGTGCTTATCTGGGGATGGTCTTGTAGTAGAGGAAAGAACAAGATGGCGGAACCACGTGATGGGTCTTAAAGCTTCTGATTGGAAGTGGCCTGTATCACTTCTGCTCACACTTCACTGACCAATGCAAGTTATAAGACAAAATTTGACATTTATTGGTGCAAAGAAGTACAATCCTTCTACAGAGAGAGGAAGCAAATATTTGAAAAAAAAATAATGCAATAAACCAGATAGATCTGTGGAGGAAACAGACATATATACACTTACCTAGCAGGCATGGTATGACAGAGGAAAACGTGTACCCCACTTTATCCCACTTTGTAGTAAGATGGGTGGGAAAAATATGACAAACTGAAGGGTGTGGACCTTCTGCTACCAAGACATTTTATGGTCTTGAAAAGAGAAAGATTGCAGGTGAAATTGAGAAATAGATCAATGTGATAATAATAAGGATTCTTGCCTGGGTAGGACAAACAGAGGAAATAGGGAAACAGCATGTTCTTTAAGACTTGGTGAAGGAACATAATAGAATATGTAACATTCCTGAGGAGGCTGATAGATGTTCATTTCAGGTTAATAATTAAGGTTTGCACCCTCCTTTCACCCACAGTCCTAAAGAGTTTTATTGAGCTTTGTTTCATTTCCCAACAGTGAATTCCCACAATGGCATTTCTTGGGCCAGGGATTCATTTGTAACAGGCGAATGAACTTGTTAAGAACCCACCATCACTGGTCTGGGTATATGGATAGAATAAAAAATTATATTTCAGATTTTACCAATCTAATGGTTGAAAGTGATATCTCTGTATGGTTTTAATTCCTATTTCACTCATTATGAGTGAGAATGAGCATCTCTTATGTTTTCATGTCTTTATTTCCGTTTCAGTGGGCGGTTTTTGTATATACCCTACTTATTTTTCTACTGGGTTTTGGGTCTCTTTCTAATGGGCTTTTAAGAAATGTTGAGGAGGATTTTGTTGGTCAGGGCTGGGGTGAGGAGTTCTGCAAGAACTGTTCCAGGTGCTAGGGGAGGATGGGACACAGTCCTTGGACTGGGCACCTCCAGTCTGTGGGGAATACATCTAGATTACCACAAGTGAAAAGACTCACCTGTTTCAAGTATGTGGGAAATAGCAAGCAGTTCAGGGGGTGGGGCTTAGGGTTCTTGGTGGGCCTTGGTCAGAGCACCTTCCCAGCCTAGGCAGAGAAGTTCTCAGTATCTTAGTTTGGGCACCCTAGAAGCAGACTAAGATGGGGGTTCTTTTGCAAGTGATTTTTTTCAGCGTCTGCTCAGGAGAAGCTGAGTGAGAGAACCAGGGCAGGTCAAAGGAGGAAAACTAAGCAAGTATGTGGTTTCTGCTGATCAGTTTCAGCCTGGCCGCATGGGGATCCTTCAGTGCACGAACCGTACCACAAAACTGGCTGTCCCTCCCTTGAGAGAAGCGACTTGCCTTCGTACTCAATGTTGGTAAGTCACTGGAGGTCTGGGGAGGAATGAGGAGGACATAGCTTCCAGGTCAAGATGGCTTTGGTTTGGTGGAGGGCGCTTCTCTGGAGGAGGAGGTAGCTATGAGTCATTAACAGCCACTCTTCACAGCAGCTGAGAGCCCTAACGGGAATCTGGACAGGGCACCAACAGCTGCCATTACATTTAGTAGGCTCTGGAGTTCCCCCAAGAATTCCCCAGTGTTTGCCAATGTATAAAGCCACTGTGTACTTGAATGTCCCCTAAAAATGTCTCCAAATAGCAAGTGAAAAGGCTTTCAACAAAAGCTAATGAATATAGTCCAGAAACATAATTGTGAAACTCATGAATCAGAGGTTTGACTTGTAGTTTCATTGTCTAGGATAATCACTTGTTATCTTGAGCAAAACACTCTGTTGGGATTCAAGTGTTAGTTTATGAGCATTTGATTATTCTTGAGTCCCAGCTGCAAAATGCCAGAAGCTTGACTCTTCAAATATATCACTTTGTTACAGGCGGTAATGGCTCCAATCATGGTGGCAGAATTTAGCCCAAGCAAATATTTATAATTGACAATGAATGTGTGAGCAGGACGCTAATGAATGGATGTGCTGATTATTTTCCCCTGCCACAAACATTAGCTCTTGTTTGTTTTAAATGTCAAACTGACACTGTAGATTAGAAATGACAGAATGCTGGCGAAGACCCACAGTGGAAACAAATATTAAGAAATTTTGCAAATTGTATACATTTTGATACTTCTAGCTTCAAATTTAAGTTGTTTGTGGGTGTTAGCAGAAGGTTTATGGCTTAATTGTAAGTCTAAATGAAAAGCATTTTAGATTTACAAGTACATTTGGATTTCTGAAATCTTTCATTTTAGAGCAAGAAGCCAAACTAATGGCATCTTCTTGGATTCAGGTGAATATCTTTGACTAAACAGTGGACATTGAGGTTAGATGTATACCTAAAAGAAACGTTTTGTTCTTTCTGGTTATTCTGGCCTGTTATAAACACCTGTATTCAGTTTTTCATGGTAACATATGATGTGTCCTTTTATGCTTGCACATATGCATGTTGGGCTTGTCGCTAACATTGTTCTGTGTATTCTTGGGGGCCTTGGCTTGTGGTATTATCATTCCTGAAGCTGATCACGTTTCCAGTAGAGTCATGTTGATGGCTTTGCTTTGTGATGATTTTTGGGTCTGAACCTATCAGCTGCTGAGTCTGTCTTGACCTTCACTGTCATGCACTAATTCTTATTGACAAGGCCCCAAAATACCCAGGCAGGGGTGTGTCATCCGGGCAAGAATATCTGTCACAATTATGGCATGTCAGACAGATCCTGAGCTTAGCCTGTGCCTTGCAGGTGCTTTGGTAAGAACGAATGTCTTGACCTTATTCTCTTTATACATCAGTAGGTCACAAAGCAGACAGTGAATGCCAGAGAAGCAGACATGGTGATGCAGCATGCAGTGGGGTGGCTTGGAAGAAGTGACATTCTGTGGAGGATTGTTTCTCCAATGAATCTTCCCTATTTCCATTTGGGTCTCCTTCAACGCAGTAGCAGGACTTACCTTTAAGGCATTTAAAAAGCTCCCTTATCATGAGTGAGAAGAGGTCAGAAGAGAGCAGCAACTGTGTTTGCTAATGGGTGAAGTGGGCTTTTGGTCACAGCTTTTCCTAGAGGAATAGCTGTACAGGGGTGTGTGTATCTTACTGTTTTTAATTTCTGACACAGCAGTGCAGCTTTGCTTTACGATAAAGGGAACTACCTCCTCCTGCAATTGCCATGTGTGTTTCTCCAGGTAGTCAGAACAGCAGTGGCTGATGACAGTTCAGATCGTGACTGTGCAAAGCTCATTTATTGAGAACTTACTATATGCCAGGTATTGTGCTAAGGAAAATACATACGCTATCTTAACAAGTCCTTCCCACATCTCAGTGTTATACTAAAGGTACTAAGAGTAAATACCTATCTTACCCTTATTTTGCAGTCAAGAAAACTGAAGCTTGAGGAATTTATATAAGTTTGCTGAGGTCACACAGTTAGCAATAGAGGAGTTAGACTTCCTACCCTGACCTATCAAAACTCGTGTCATAACCATTAGGCTAACCTGCCCCCAGGGCCAGTGCTTGCGCGTCTCTGTGTACTGGGGGTGTACGGCACAGGTCAGTTCTTGTATTTACAGTCACTTTTGACCTACCCTGGATAGAGGAGCATTTCAGAGTACGCCTTTTTAATCATTTTGAATCCTAGCCACTTGGACTGATGTATTTATTCAGGTGAGTTTCTCTGGTTACTTTAACCAAACAAAGGTATTCTGGACTTACCACCATTGTCTTTTGCTCTGTAAATTTAGGCTGATGTCAGATTCTGTTGCTTTTACTATCTCAGCTCCTTGATTCAGCTCTTAATTCCTGCCACGCAGTCGTAGACAAGACTGAGGGCGGGCCATGCCCTCAGACTTCTTGTCCCCGTACCTTTCCATAAGACCAGTGACAAAATCCTTCCTGTGCCATTTTCTCCATCTATCACTGCAAACATGCTGTTCTGCTGTGGGATTTGATGGTTATTCTCCACTGAGTGGAAATTGGGGCCATAGGTTCTTGCTTTCCTTTCCCAGGTCATGCTGCTTTCCTCATCTCCTTTGCTTGTCCTGCCCACGCCCACTTCTCACCATTTCCACCATTACTAACCTATTCTAAGTCATTGTCGCTTGATGACTGCAGTGGCTTTTCACTGTTCTTTCTGCCTCTACTCTTATTCCCCTGTATTAGTTATCTATTGCTGTATAACAACTTATTCCAACACATGATGACTTCAAAACAACAAACATGTAATATCACACAATTTCTGTGGGTCAGGAAACCAAGAGCAGCTTAGCTTGGTGCCTCTGGCTCAAAGTCTCTCGTGATGTGGCTGTCCACCTGTCAGTCAGGGCTGTGGTTATCTCAAGATTTGACCGGGGCAGAAGGATCTATTTCTAAGATCACTCAGGTGACTGTCACAGGCTTCCGTGCCTCATGGCTTTTGGACTGTGGGTCTCAGTTTCTTGTCACATCATATGGACCTCTCCATAAGGTGGCTCACACCATGGCAGCTGGCTTGCCCCACAGTGAGTGACCTGAGCGAGAGAGAGAAGGACAGGGAAAGAGAGAGAATGCAAGAGAGAATGTTCAAGATGAAAGCCATAGTCTTGTTGTAGCCTCATCTAAGAAGAGACACCAGTTTCTTCTGTCACGTTCTATTCATTATAAGTGAGTCAATAAGTAGAGTCCGTACTCAAGGGCAAGCATGATAGAAGGGTGGAAAAACCAGAATGTGGGGATCAGTGGGGGCTATCTCAGAGTCGGCCTACCACATACCCTATCGTCCACTCTCGATCCAGCAGCCAGAGACATAATTTTTTAAAAGTTTTAAATTTGAGATAATTATAGATTCCAAAGATAACATTTCAAAGTATAAATCAGATCATGTCACTCATCTGTTCAAAACCTTTCAATGGCTTCCCAGTGTGTCCAAAGTCCTTATCATGACCCACCAGAAACTTCAGGGATCTCAGCTATTTTTCTGACCCCCTTTTTTCCCTTCTACTCTCCCCGTTGCTTCCTGCACCCTTTCAGTACAGGCCTCCACTCTTTTCACCAAATCTACTCCCATCTTGGGGTCTGGCTGTTCCTTCTGCATTGGACTCTCTTTCCAGGATAACCACAGGCTTCATTCAGCTCTCCTTGGAAGTGGCCCCTCATCAGCGACACCTTCCTTGGTCACCCTAATAAAATGTACCCCTTGTTAGTCTCTATTCCCGTATTTGGTTTATTTTTTTCCACATCACGTACCATTTACCTGCCCTTGTATAGTTCTGTACCATCTGGTAGAATACTAAACTCCTTGAGGGCAAAGACTTGGTTTGATATTTACCTGTATCCTCAGTACCTAAGACTATGTCTTGTCCTAAATAGGTGATGGTTAGAATATGTCCCACTGGATTGAATCATGTGGAAGCAATAAACAAAATCCATATCCACCAAAAACCAAAGGAGAAATACACAGATTTTTATGCTGTCCTTATCCTGTGCTCCACACGCCATCTTCTGTCCTTGGAGAAGCAGTTCAGTCATTTCAGTGCACCAATATCAACAAGGAGTTTTTATCATCAAGAAGTCTAAATTCTAACACAATCCTCACAGCACACTATAAAACCACAAAGTGCCCAAATGGCAACTTTATGGGAAAACTGTATGCGATCTCCTTTGTTTTTTAACGTGAACACAATAGCCCTTCTCTTGGAAGCGCCTTAGCAGGGTATGACACACTTCTTGATGACTAAGGGAGAGGAAGTTGAATGTGGGCAGATTAAGACATCAGCTTGGGCAACAGAGAATCAAATGTCAGTTTTATAAGCATTTCTTGGTAATGCAAGCCTCCTAAACAGTGACTGGGGAAAAGCCCAAGGCTGAATAGTCGATTTTGTTGTCTTCAATAATAAAATATCAAGTATATTTTTAATGGAGAGTTTCTGATATACCTTTTAGTCTGTCAGGCTTTTATCCTGGACTCTGTAACTTGTGAGAAAATGCTTGAGGCTAGTGCAAGGAATGGTGAAAGGGATACCCAGGTATCTCCCACTCTTTGAAAGTTCAAATTCAACCCACTTTGCTTTTGCTAAAGACCTACATTAGTACCTGTTTTCACTAACTGAAAGAAATCCAAAGAGGATTTTCGCTTGTACAAAAAAAAAGTGAAAATCGCGTTCAGCATTTGTTTGGCAGCAGCTGATATGGAGGCAGCAGCATCCAGAGGCAACAGGAGCCCCGCTGGGCTCCTTCCCCAGGAACCACACTCAGCATCTCAGCATAGCCCCAGAGCTTTGAACTGTGTCTGTGAGCATCTGTGCTCCATCTTCATTTCTTTGTGCATCCCTTAGCAAGATGTGTCCTAAGGCATTAGAAACGCCTAAGAGAGCTCATAAGGAATGCTCTACTTTCAGATAGTACTAGAAACTTGTACTGTGTGATTTTTTAAAAAATCATAGTGTGGTGAGACAAGAATTTGGTTCTCTGTGTGTTAAAAAGAGCAACACTTGCTTTGTGCTCATTACAGCTGAGACATTGATGAGAATGGGAGAAGAGTCTCTGGCTGCTGTAGTTTTATGGAATTTTTCTTCCTTTAAAATACTAGCATCTTTTATATAATCCACAAACTATTTTTACTGAGTAGCACTTGAATGTCAGAAGAGTCCTTTAGGGTAATCTCTGTAGAACAAATTTTGTGTTAGCATCTTTATTTTCTGTGTGGCATGGTGGACTTTTAACTTTTTTTTGTTTCTTTCTTTCTTTTTTTTAAAAATAACTTCTCTTTTCTTTCAAAGCCATACACATTAGACAACAGTTGCTTTGTACTATCTGGAGGTAAATGAAAATAGACAATACTAATTTGTCTAAGTCTCTACTTTCTCACCTTTAAAATGGGGCTGATATTCCCACTGTTATCATAAAAATTACATGAGACAATATAAATGCAGTTCTAAGCTCAGAGTTTTACAAAGAGCAGCCCTTCCATAAATTGTTTTCATCATTGTTATTGTTTTCAGGAGAAGGAAGAAAAGTAAAGCACTTAACTCATTGCCTTAACAACAATTTAAGCAGAAGTAATTCCAAAGACATGAATAGCCAAAGAGAAAGTGGGCTGGTGGTGATTTTGATTGCACAAATTTCAGGTTCAACCCAGTAAAGCATCATTGCCCACCTCCTATTAGTCAGTAGTTAAATATGGTGTTCTTAAAGGCAAATGAATCGGTATGCTTTTAAATATTACTTTTAAAAAATAGATTACACGTTTACATGTTTCACAATTGAAATGGCACAAAAGGTGTACAGTGATTGGTCCGTCGTCCTTCCTCTCTACCCAGACCCTTGCTTGGAGACAACCACTGTTGCTAATTTCCTACTAATCCAGTTACCTACACAGACTTGTATGTGTTTTCCCTTCCACACAAATTGAAGCATGTAGCACTTGCTGTTCTGCATCTTCCTTTTTTTTTCACTCAGTAAATTACATCAACAATAAGCCTCATTTTTTTTATGATTGTGTATAATTCTCTGTATAGATGACTACAATTTATAAAGTTTCCCGTTAATGGAAATCAGGGCATGTCAATCCTTTTCTATTCACTATACAGTGGTGTAGTGAATAGTCTTGTGCCTATGTCATTTCTCACGAATACAAGTATACCTGAAGGATAAAATCACAGAAGAGTAATTTTGATAGGACTTGTCCAAGTGCCCTCGCTCTCAGCAGCAATATGTGAGCAAGCCAGTGTCCCCACAACCTCAGTGTGTGAGCCAATCTGTGGCCCGCCCACTCCAGCCCAGTACGATACCAAGTGCTCTGCAGCTCCACTATTTTCCATAGGTGAAGTTGTAATTTGCATTTATCTTATTATGAGTATAATTAAACATCTAAAAATATGTTTAAGAGCCTGTGAACTGTTGGTTTCTCTCCTTTTCCCCATTTCTTTATTGGGCTGTTGGTAAACTGAGATATTAAAGGTTAGAGTGTATTGGGTAGTGGAAAGAAATAGGTCTTCAAGTTGGTGGATCAATATTCAAATTCTCTTTCAAGTTTTTATCGGTTAAGTGCTTCCGTTTCCTCATCTCTGAACAGTGATGACAATGCCTACTTCACAGGACTCTAGGGAGGGTTAAAAGTGATAGCATGTAACACACTTAGTACGCTGTCTAGCATTTAGTGGGGGCTCAATTACATCAATACATTAAAAAGTGTTTTCTCTGTCCTCCCATGATTTTATAAAGATTACAACAAATATTTTCCATGTTCGAGAAAGGAAGGAAGAAAAGGCATGGAAAGGAAAGAATAGCAGGTGGGACAGAGAAGCCATGTTTGGGTATCTTAAATCCTTTTTTTTTTAATCTGGTTGCCCAACATTCTTCTAAAACCATTTCTTCCTCTGAGGGTGACCAGGGAGTACTGGATAATTTTAATATTAGCATAAGCAAAACATAATTAGAAGTAAGTGTGCTGTGCCCACGTACACATTGTACATTACAAAGTCAATACATAGCCTGGCGTGGCATTGTTTGGGAGGATATCAGGGCCTTGCCCAGGACCTCCTAGTCAGCTCTCTATAATGTTTGCTGAACTGACGTGGCGCATTGTTTCTTTTTGCTAGCAAAATAGCAGAAATGTCATCTTCTAGACTCTTCTCAGGTTTGATGTATATTATTTCTCTCTGTCTTTCCAGTAACTAGCTCAGTGCCAATCACTGGGAGAGGCTGAATCTAACTGAATTGAGGACTGAAACATGTGCTTTTGAAATTCAATATGAAATCAAGTTTAAAACACCACAGAATTAAAGAAAAAGACATTGATGCACTTTCAGAAAAGACATTGATGCACACTTCTTCTCTACTTGCATATCCATTTCATAGCCAGAGTTATCTATAGAGCCATGATTTTCAAGTTTGTTTTTTTCAGTTTGTATCCTATTATTATTTCATTTCAAATTTCCTCTCTGTGACTCACTAAATGTGATATGCTATATATTCATTTGAAATAAAATTAATTGTAAATCTGTTCTGTGAATTCCTCAATATCCATGGGATAAGCAGCGATTGTAAAGTGTTGTGAAATCATGATGGAAAATTCATGCTCTGGAGATTCTAGGGTATGATATTTTAATAGCTTCATAGATGGGTGAATGCTGGGGTTGACTGTCTTGTATTTTTCTCTCTCTCTCTAACCATTTAAAACTCAGTTGCTCTGTTCTCTATAGGCCTAGGTAGCAGTTTATTGTGGGTAAACATGGTGTGTATTTTAGCATGGCGTGTTCCAAGCTACAAGTGAGAGATTCTCACGAGCCTGACCTTTACTCACTGAAATTGGAGGGAATGATCTCTACAGTTTACTTCAGAGAAAGAACACAAGTTACTGTAACAGTCTGCATTTGTCTTCTGGAAACTTGTAGCCTTTGCCTTTGGAGAACCACTCCCTCTCTCTCTGTGTGCTGGAAAAGCCATTTAAATGCCCTTCCCCCACCCTGCGGGGTCATCTGGGGCTCTTTTTAGTGGCCAGCACATTCAGCTCTCTGATGTCTGGTAAGGCTGTGGGAATGAACACCCCGAAATCTTCCCACGTTTAACACACTTGAGCCTTAGGAATATTTGTCTGACATGGCGGGAAGGTCAAATGTATATAAAGCATTACTGCAAAGGCACTGAACCTGGAGGTGGACCCTACAGTGCCAGGAGAGAGTACAGACAATCCTCATTGTTCCAGGGATTTGTGGTTTACTTGTTGGACCCCTTCCCCCACCTTATTCTCTTCCCTATTTTTATCTATTTTCCTTATCATAAATGTCTTCTTAGGGAGTGTGCAATAGAGTGAGCAAAGACAGCATATCTTGGTGAAATCCGTCACTTGCTGGTTGATCTGGTAAATGAGGGTAATCTCATGGCAGAACCCAGTTTGTGGTTCAGCAGCAAGATCATCCTATCCCTGAGATTTGTAACCATGGGTAGTTGAGAGTTACCAGCAGGCAATCCTGTGAATTCAAGCTTCAAGAACCAAGTTAGGCTTCTGGGCTTGAACAGATAGGAAGCAGCTAAATGCTCACATGTGAGAGCTTGCCAGGATGGAAGAGGGACTCAGCAGTGGCTCAGGAAGCAATTTCTGAACAGTGCACACCTGGTTTATCAGTGTCAGAGTGTATCTGAAGGAGTGTGAGAAGCTCGAGGGATTGAGGGAAGAAATGGAGTTCAGGTTAACAAATTGTTTTGGTCACCACGCGCTCCCTTATTTTCCTCCTGCTAATTGTAGTGTCAAAATTGGCAACAAATCACTCCACAATAATTAGGGATTATAAATACCTGTACACATATTTGAGAGTGCTATGTGTACTATTCACATGTTGGACAGCTAAAATGATTGTATGCATTTGTGTAACTTGCTTGTTGAATGAGATGAATTCAGTAGGATATGATCAAGAAGGAACTGCATTTTCCTCCTACCCCTCCCTGTAAACACACTTGGTCAGACCTCTAGTCAAAGCTTCCTGAATGCATCTAGCATGGAGACAGAGCTCTTTGGTCTCTCGTCTCCTGACTGAATTCTCTTATCACTTACAATAGCTTTTCAATAGTTTCTCTTGTGTTTTCCTAATATTCATCATCTGAAATGAAAATAGTGGAGATTTAAATTTTTCCTGTCTAACTTTTATACATTTTTACACTTTTAACTTCTTTTTCTTTCCTAAGTATGATTACTCCAGAACAGTGTTAAATAAGAATAGTGATAGTGGGTATTCTTGTCTTGTGATTTTTAAAAGCATGACTGCGCCTGCAGTAAAATGCATACTCTTGTATAATGCAGCTGGAAACATACATTGTGTTTTTTTTTTTTTAACATACATTGTTTATGTCTAGTAATTTCACTTCTGAGAATTTAGTCTAGAGGCATACTAAGAGACTAATAAATGTTATTTATCAATTTTTTCATAGCAGTATTTGTACTGATGAAAAATTAGAAGCAATCTAAATGTTCAACACTGAAGAATGGTTAAATAAATTATGGTATAGCGATGTGATAAAATAAGGCTTTATTATTCACCTAGCAATACCTAACAAATTACCCCAAAACTTAATGGCTTAAAACAATCAATGTTTATTTCTCACACAATTTCTGTGGGTCAGGAACCCAGGATCAGCTTAGCTGGATGGTTCTGCCTCATGGGGTTTTGGTCAAGATGTTGGCCAGGGCTGTGGTCATCTGAAGACTTGACCTGGGCTGGAGGTTCTGTTTCCAAGGTGGCTCGCACGCATACAGGTTGTTGGCAGGAGGTGTCAGTTCCTTGCCACGTGGACCTCCCCATAAGACTAGAGTTACCTCTCATGACATGGCAGCTGGCTTCTTCCATAGTGAGTGATCTAAGAGAAAGCAAAGTGGAAATTGCAATGTCTTTTATGAAGTCATACTCTGTTCTTTTCACAATATCCTATGTGGTGCACGGATCAGTCCCATTTATTGTGGTACGGGGCTGACTAGGGGCATGAATACCAGGAGGCAAGAATTACTGGGGGTCATCAGGGAGGCTGGTTACTACTGTCTGTGCTTTGGCCCCCAATGATTCAAGTCCCTCACACATACAAAATACACTCATTCTTTTACAAGGCCCCCCAAAGTTTCAAGCTGTTACAGCATCAGTTCCAAGTCTAGATTCTCATGATCTAAGTCAGGTCCCGAGACAGGTGAAGCTCTTGGGGTATAGTTCCTTCAGAATGTAGTTCCAAGTACAGTTTGAGTGTAGTTGCTCTTGATCTGAAGACCTGTGAATTAAAGAGACAAGCTATCTGTTTCCATCCACACCAGACATCTACTGGTGGGACAGGCATAGATAGGATAAGTGCTGTAGATTCAAGCCAGTGGAGAACAGGAGGCATGCAGAGCTCACTGCCTCATAGCAAGTCTAAAATTCAGCCAGGCACAAGTGGAAAGTTCCTCAGTTAGGACTCAGGCCTACTCTTTTCTGGGAATGATTCTCCATAGCTCTTGGCTCTAAGCTCTGAGCTCTTGGTTCCACCCTCTGATTCTTCCTTCCTAGTCCATTAAAGGTAACTGGTGGTTTGCAGCTGAGAGACAGTCAGCTTGCTTCCTGCTTATCAAAGTTGGGGAGTCTAAAGGCCTTTTTTCATTTCTGTGCACTCAGTCCAACCTGATAGTGTTTCTGTGGATATTAATTTAAAAAAACACACCAAAAAACAACTTTGTAGGTCACCTGCAAAAGGGTTGTAGGTGAGGTTCATTCCAATAGACAAAAGCTACACCATTACATCGCTTTAAGATAAGCCTTTTTCTACTTTGGGCTTTTGTTGAAATTGCCCTTAAGCTGCTTAAAAGCCGTAGAGTTCTCAAAAGTAAGTACTCTCTTAAATTTAAAAAAATAATTAAAATAGGATTTTACAGTCACAGCCTCAGCTTCATCTTTAGACCAGGTTTTCTTGGAAGAGCCCTGGATTTGATTTTTGCCTGGAAGCCATTTTACAATTTTAGCATTTTCTGTCATCTGGAAAATTTCATAAGCAGAAAGTCGTGACTCTTTTTTGTTTAATAGTTCTTTCAGCTTATCTCTTCTCGTACATATTGCTATAAGCAGCAAGAGGAAAACAAGCACAATTTCAACATTCCGCCTGGAAATCTCCTTGGCTAGATCGCTTAGTTTGTTAGATGCATTTTCTTTTTTTTCCGCATATTTTTTGCATGTGACAGTGTTGCTAAATTTTCTGTCATATACGAGATTCTGTCGTATAACAAAAATCTCTCATCTTCTAGTTTCCAATAATATTTTTTGAATTTTCCTTCAAGCCTCACGAATAGTATCCTTGAAGGTTATCTGGCTTCTGATAACAGTTTCTTCAATGCACTTTGTTTTCACTTCTCAGTCTTTCCTTTGTGCTGTTATAAAGCCCTCCCACATTTTAGAGGGTTTTTTTTTTTTTTGTTATAGCAGTGCCCCACTTCTAGCACCAAAATCATTATTATGTATCTATGTGCAGCAAGTTACTCCAAAATTTAGATATTTAAAACAGTAAGTATTTACTGACTCACACAATTCTGTGGGTCAGGAACCCAGGAGCAAACTAGTTTGGTGGTTCTGTCTCAGAGTCTCTCATAAGGTTACACTCAAGGTGTCATCCAGGGTTGTAATTATCTGAGGACTTGAGTGGGAGGATTTACTTCCATGGTGATAAACTCAAATACCTGGCAAATTAGTGCTGGTTATTGGCAGGAGGCCTCAATTTCTCACCATGTGGGCTTCTATGTAGGGATGCTGGAGTCCTCATGACATGTTAGTTGGCGTCTCCTGTAGTGAGTAATCCAAAACAGAGCAAGGTGGAAGCTGTAACATCTTTTATCACATAGCTTTGAAAGTCACACTCTATTGTTTCCAAAGTATTTTATTAGTTACACAGGTCAGTTATATTCAGGGGGCCAGGGTATTGCAGGGGTCCTAAATACCAAGAAGCAATAATCATTGGGGGTTTCTTGGAGACTGGCTACCACAATGATAATAAATAATTATGGCAGATTTCTAAAATAATGTGTTTGAAAATTTTTTAATAATAGGCTAGATGAAAGAAAACATTCAAAACTTTAATTCAGTATAATCTAAAAGTTATTTAAAATAACTTTTTATATTATTGTCTGGGTGCATCTACTCATGCAGAAAAGATAGACCAGGAAGTAAACAAAAATGTTGGCATTGCTTATTTCTAGGTGAGAGAATTGTGAATTTTAAAGTTTTCTTATTTTTTTGTATGTTTTCAAAACGTAACACTACAGTGTGCGTGAATAGTTCTAAAATTAACAAACATGAATTTTGAGGGCACAATTAGAAAAATACTTAAAATTTTTGTTTATTTTCTTTAAGATACAAACAGTATCATTTCCCCTTGTTTTAAAAAATAAAATTCTAGGGGCCGGCCCGGTGGCTCAGGTGGTTGGAGCTCCATGCTCCTGGCTCCGAAGGCTGCAGATTCGATTCCCACATGGGCCAGTGGGCTCTCAACCATAAGGTTGCCAGTTCAACTCCTTGACTCCCATAAGGGATGGTGGGCAGCGCCCCCTGCAACTAAAATTGAACATGGCACCTTGAGCTGAGCTGCCGCTGAGCTCCCAGATGGCTCAGTTGGTTGGAGCGCGTCCTCTCAACCACAAAGTTGCCGGTTTCGACTCCCACGAGGGATGGTGGGCTGCGCCCCCTGCAACTAGCAACGGCAAATGGACCTAGAGCTGAGCTGCGCCCTCCACAACTAAGACTGAAAGGACAACAACTTGAAGCTGAATGGCACCCTCCACAACTAAGACTGAAAGGACAACAACTTGACTTGGAAAAAAGTCCTGGAAGTACATACACACTGTTCCTCAATAAAGTCCTGTTCCCCTTTGCCAAAAAAAAAAAAAAAAATTCTACACCCTTCAAAAAAACTAATGATAATTTTAAATGACAGGGGCTGTTAACTCTCAATTTGGCAATTGATGACTTATCTCATTAAAGATAATTGTGCTGCCAAATTTTAAATTAATATTTGTACTAGCACAGATGGAATATGTGTGCATGCATACATGAGTGTGTTCAATGGGAAAAGGGGATAAAGTCTCCTTTAAAGATCATTCCTGAGAGTCATTGCTTAGTGAAATATTCTTTAAACTACCAGGGGTGCCAAAAAAAATGTATATACAGGACTTGTACTGATCTTTTTTGTATCGGTATATATTGAGTATTACAATTTTAATACAGTTTTTTCCTTTCTTAAAATCTGTATACATTTTTTGGCACCCTCTGTATTTAATATTTAATACTAATTGACAAGTACAACCTTTTATCGTTTCTCTTTTATTTGAACATCTGCCTCCACACTTTCTCCTAAAATGATGAAATTTAAGGATGAAATGTAAAATATTCCCATAAGATTGTTTGAAATAGAAAAACAAAGCAAAGTTTAATCAGGCTGGATGTGACACTTCCAAAAATATATCCGCTTGAGATCCATTGAAGTTCTTTCTGATAATAAATGCAGGAGTTATTTTTTTCCCTTTGAATCGAGGACAGTCCATGTTCATGAAATTCTTTAATGCATAGTTCATGAAGTTCTTTAAGTTTTTTTTCTAGCTGACTTAAAGGCTTTATAGATTTGATTTAAGGATCTTGAAAATCTTTCTCAATTACTTCTCTATCTTCTCAGATCAGAGCCGCTGTGGATGTTTTTGCAGTTTCATTGCACAAAGGTGCCCAATGGTGGGCTGAAATTCCAGCTCATACATATGTATCCAGGCATACTACTATGAGAGGAAACCTGATATTCCCCCTTCTGTTTTACAAAATGTCTACTGATGGGCTACAGTAAGTTCTCACACTTTTGTATTATGAACCCTAGGAAAACAGGCATTTTGTATATGCTTGTGATTTTTCACTCATTGCTCTGTAATTATTGCTAAGGTATTTCATTGTTGTATATTTTGCTTTCTATAATAATCTCTTTGTAAGTGCCCTGAGGTCAAGAACCATGTCGTCTATTTCTTTTGTTCCTCCGGTTGGCTACTAACCTAACTAATGCCAAACTTTAGGCATGATAAAGAGAGATTTAACTGAAATTAATGTTAGACACCAGAAATTAAAGTCGCTAAAATGTTTATAATCGCTGTACTTTGTTTTTGTTGTCATGTATCTTACACTTACACAAATGCTCATAAACCACAAACACATTCACAAAAATTTTAAAGAGTCATTTATTTTTTAATGGAATTAATAAAAGGGAAAGATGATAGCCATTTATATATACCAACATATTTACATTTCTGGTGCTCTTCATGACTTTTTGTAGATCAAAGTTTCCATCTGATATTATTTCTGTTTAGCCTGTGTAATTCCCTCTAGTATTTTATGTAATGTTTTTCTTGGTGACTTTTCTGTTTTCATATACTTGACAATATCTATTTCACCTCATTTTTGGAGTATATTTTAGCTGAATGTATAATTCCAGGTTGACTTTTTTCCTCCCTTTTGCACTTTAAAGATATCTTTTCATTGTCTCCTGGCCGCTTTTGTTTCTGATGAGAAACTTTTTCAGATATCATTCTAATAGTTGTTCCTCTGTAACATCATTTTTATTTTTTTCTAGCTGACTTAAAGATTTTATCTTTAATTTTCAGGCAGTTTGACTACAGTATGCTTATATGTGGTTTCCTTGTATTTATCCTACTTGTGATTTGCTGGTATTTAAAAAAATTTTTTTTTAAATTGGGCAATATTGGGGAACAATGTGTTTCTCCAGGGCCCATCAGCTCCAAGTCGTCCTTCAATCTAGTTGTGGAGGGTGTAGCTCAACTCCAAGTCCAGTTGCTGTTTTCAATCTTTTAGTTGCAGGGGGCACAGCCCACCATCCCATGAGGGAATTGAACTGGCAACCTTGTTGTTGAGAGCTTGCATTCTAACCAACTGAGCCATTTGGCCAACCCTCCAGAAGCTCAGTGGCAGCTTGTTGTCTTCAATCTAGTTGTGGAAGGCACAGCTCACTGTCCCATGTGGGTATTGAACCCGTAACCCTGTTGTTCAGAGCTCATGCTCTAACCAACTGAGCCATCCAGCCACCCCTGTTGGTGCTTTTTTTTTTCACAAAATGTAAAAAGTATTTGGCCATTATTTCTTCTAATATTTTTTCTTCTGTATTCTCTTTCTTCTCTTCGTGAGACTCCAACCATTTGTAAGACCACTTGATATTGTCTTATAAGTCATTGAGTTGCTCTTTAAAATTTTTTTCCATTCTGTTTTTCAGTTGGAATAATATCTCTTGATTTGTCTTCCAGTTTGTTGACCCTTTCTTCTGTTGCATCTTCTCTGCTATTAAATACATCCAATGAATTTTTCATTTCAGATGTTTTATTTTTAAGTTCTAGAATTTTCATTTGTTTTATTTTTTGTAATTTCATTTTACAATGCTGCTGAGACCCCCATATGTTTACTCACTATGTATAACTGTTCATTTAGTTGTTAATATATTTATACTAGTTGTTTTAAAGTCCTACTCTGATGAGTCCAACACTGGGTCCTCTTGAGGTCTATTTCTATTGGCTACTTTTCCTCTTTATTATGGGACATATTATGGGCCTTTTTTTTGCATATTTTTATTTTTATATTGTATGATGAACATTGTGGATGTTAGTTAGTAGGGAGTTTTTGAAAGGATCTAAGTTTTGTTTTAGTAGGTAGGTGAGTTACTGGAAGAGCCTCTAAATCCTTTCAAACTTGATTTTAGGTTTTGTTAGGGTGTGTCTATTTTGATATTTTTCTTATTCTTAAGGTGTCGCACTTTTTCTAGTACATAGTCATTATTCCTAAGGTGTGGCCTTTCTGGGGTTCATTGAAATGCCGAAGATGCTAGTATGGGTCTTTCCACTCTGGCTGGAACAGAGCTCCAATGTCTTTGGTACTGGTAACCCTGTTCAGCTCTTAGTCTCCACTGGCCACTCTCTGCCCATGCACCATTTAAAACCTAAGGCAAATGCCCATCCAGACTTACATGCTCCCCCACCCCCGTTCTGTGCAACTCCCTCTTCTCTGGTACCTTACCTGACAAATACCAGCCACATTGGCGACCTTGCACTCTTATCTCTGCCTGCTCAGCTCAGCAAGCCCACTTCCCTTCTCTTGGTCTTCATCATCTTGCACTTTGGTTTGAAATACCCCTAAGTGGAAAGCTGGGGTGGACATCATTAATGTTAAATTTTTATGTATTCCCTTATCTCATGGATCTCAGTTCTTTTCTGCTTCTTTCCCCACCTGAAAAGAGTCACCTCATATATTTTGTCCAGTTTTATGGTCCTTTACAGTGGGAAAATATGTTCAATATCAGTTATTCCATCATGGCCAAAAGTCATCCATGTCTAGAATAAAAGGTATATGAACACTGTTGTATCATTTACTGGATGAGTGAATGATGTAGGCCTGAAGTTCATTATTAAAAACAATATACTTGGTTCTATGGAAGGAATAAGAAATTATGCCGCAGGAATAGATGATTCTTTAGGTCTGTCAAGGCTCTTTCTGCCAAATTTTGAACAAAGTGGAGGGAGAAGGCAGAAGTAATTTTTCAGTCATCCCTATCAAAGTGAGCTGTTCTGTAAAAATCCCCTTCACCAAGCGAAAAAAATCATGCATCCTAGTATTCTTGTATTTCCTCTTCCTAAATAACCTCCTACAAACTCATTCTACTCTGAAAAGTAGAATGTGTGGTGGAAGGTTGTTCGGCAGTTCTTCTGATCAGCGCTGGGCTCATCTGGGTTCACTCACATGTGTGTGGATCATCGGACTGTCCTCTAATCTATTATGGCCTCAGTTATCACTTTAGACCATGGTTGGGTCTACTACATGAATTTCATTCATCAGCTGACTAGTTTTTTGATGATGACAGAACACAAAAGAGGAGGTGGGAACACGTGAGGATTTTTGAAGCCCCTGCTTGCATCAATGTTGCTACAACCTGATTGACCGAAGCAAGTCATGTAAATAAGCAGAAAGAGTGTGGAGAGCACTACCAAAGAACATGGATAGAGGAAGGCAGGGATGATTGGTCCAGTAGTGCAATCAATATACAACATTAGCCTTGAGTACCACTATTATTTGCATTTAATTCTGCAAATAACTCAGCAGAAGTTACACTAATGACCTGTTCCACATCTACTTAGTTTTAAGAGCTTGTCAGTCATCTTAGAACAAACACTCTAGAAATGGCAGAGACAGACTGTTCACTCTATTTTTTTCTTGAAAGAATTGGATCTCATAATAAGGGACACACACAGCAACTTAGCAAACGTCAAAGCAAGTGTGTTTCACTTTCTCTCCACCACCTTCTTTCTCCACCTAACTCTCATTAGCAAGACATAACTGCAGATATGAATTTAGTATTGCTGGGATATTTTGGAGGATATTTTCCCTAATTGTCTATCTGTATTATCCCCTTAACCACTGTGCAACATAGTTTCTTTGCAGGCAATAAGGAGATTGAGAAAATTTCAGGGATGAGAGCATGATAGAGGAATTACACAGAATAGATACTAAAATATAGGGAGTTGGTAGAGATTGGATAAACCTCTTAAGAAGAATTTTTTAAATCTATTTTATTTTTCAATTATAGCTGACATTCAATATTATACTAAGAAGAATTTGGTAGCCAATTGCAATAGGTTTGTGAACTCATACTGACTAAGAAAAAAATTAAAAAATTCAGTATCATTTTGTTTTATTTTTCCTTGTTGCCCACCTTTTGAACAAAATGAACTGGCAGAATAGAAGGGGACAATTTCTTTTTCTTTCAGCTGCTACTTGCCTTTCTATTTTCATGCTACCAAAACAGAGTTTGGCACAACAGAAACAGATGGCAGGAAATTTTCAAAAGAGATGGTGTTTTAAAACCATAAAACCAGTAGGAAGCAGCCTTGTTTCCTCATTCCCATGGAAACAAGAATTCGTTGGGATCTGCAGACATGACAGAAATCCACGACTGCACTGTTACTACTGCCCTCTATCTTTGTCCAAGGAAATGGATTTCAGGTCCTGCTCCCATTTGATAAAGGGGGCATACTACCACTTCTTTTCCATGCCTTTCTGACCCCTCATTCATTTGCTGATCTCGACATTATACCACACTGTGTTACTTTCCTCTTTGGTCACAGTTCTTCTTAGAGTCAGAGAACATTACAACTTAGAAGGTCCACAGAAATCATCTAGCCCAATCCCATTATGGAATGCGTGAGATAATAGAAACCTAGAGAGGTGATGTTGAAGTTTGCAGCTCTCAGCACAGAATGTTTCAATCAACTTTGCCTTCTTTTTGTAGCATGTCCATTTTACTAATTAATAGGTGTGTCTGAATTCCTCACGTCACACCAGCTGTTCAGGGCACTGATATCACACTGGCCCTCCATTCCTAGTTCACACCTCAGGCACATGTGCCCTAACCCCTGGTTCCTCCTTCAGCCACAAATAACTCTTGTTACGTAAACTGTTAACTCCAAGAGCTGCCTACCACTTAACTTAAATTCAGATGCATTTGAATCCTATTTGGATCCTAAGTGAGATATCAGCTATAGTACTAGTTAATAGTATACAGTATTTTTTTCTATTTGAAAATCTCATTATAAGAATTTTGGGCCTTCCTCTCAACAAACTTTTCTCTCATTTTGACTAAACTGTAGTGTGTTTCTATTTATATGAAAATCTCCCCAGTCACATTCAACAAAGGTGTTCTCACCCAGCTAACATTTTGTGACATAAATTATTATAATTCAATTGATACTTTTGCAGTTAGATTCATAGGTTGTGATTAGTTTTTAAAAAATTTAAATTCATGTTTTAGGATGTTTCTTGTTATTCTCAGGAAAGAGAAAAAACAAACAAACAAACAACCCACCAAGGGCCAGCCCGGTGGCTCTGGTGGTTGGAGCTCCGTGCTCCTAACTCCAAAGGCTGCCGGTTCGATTCCCACATGGGCCTGTGGGCTCTCAACCACAAGGTTGCCAGTTCAACTCCTCAAATCCTGCAAGGGATGGTGGGCTCCGCCCCCTGCAACTAAGATTGAACACAGTACCTTGAGCTGAGCTGCCTCCCAGATGGCTCAGTTGGTTGGAGCTTGTCCTCTCAACCACAAGGTTGCCGGATCGACTCCCGCAGGGGATGAGGGGCTGTACCCCCTGCAACTAGCAACGGCAACTGGACCTAGAGCTGAGCTGTGCCCTCCACAACTAAGACTGAAAGGACAACAACTTGAAGCTGAACAGCACCCTCCACAACTAAGATTGAAAGGAGAACAACTTGACTTGGGAAAAAAAAAGTCCTGGAAGTACACACTGTACCCCAATAAAGTCCTGTTCCCCTTCCCCCCCAAAAAAAAATTCAGATGCCCCTTTAAAAAAAACTGTTCTCTGTATCTATAAAAAAACAAAACAAAAACAAAAACAAAAAAACCACCAAATACCTGACTGGATAAAGAGACTATGCCAAGTAGCTTGGAGTTTCTCTAGATTAGGGGTTTAAAAGCTTGGCAGGCTTCTGACCCTACTGTGTTTAGGAAGAAACAGGGCTTGTGACAGAATGAACTCAAGAAATGCGGGGGATAGAGCAAAAGTGGATTTTTCATTTAGATTCTTTGTTTATCAACTCATAAGCCTGTATTCCAATGTTTGGGAAGAATAGGAATTGGAACATGATTGAATCCAGGATGATTTAGGGTCTTATGCAACCTGAGCAGCATTATTGCTGGAACCAGTAAGATGACTGGGAGTGATCTTTATAGAGTATTTTCATTATTAATGTAGGCAGCGGTGAATGTTTATTGCTCCCAGGATGTAGCTGGTTGGTTGTTGTGTCTTTAAATATAAATCCTTGATACCAGACAATTTTTCTCATTTACCTTGTTCTCCTATACATTCAGGCCCAGAGAAGCCTGTTTTGGGTGGAAATGCCAGCCTATGGCTATGGTGGCTCTCAAGGTCTTCCCACCACATACAAGGGCCCTGGGTATGTTCTGAAGTGATGGAAGGCCTGTGTGTTCTGTTGTCACCTCGCCACCTTAAATAAAGACCATACTAAAAAGGTTGGGGAGGGCCAGAGCAGGACTGTCCTGTAAGCTAGAAAAAGCAGATTGTACGTAGACCACCTTCTATACAAGCAGTCCAGTAGGATTTATTCCTTTTCATTCCCAAGATTTCTAGAAAGCATGTAACTGTCTACTATCCCATGGTCAAGATCAGATTCTGTGCAATATGATAATCTGCTTTGGTCAATGGAGCAGATGTGCAACCTCCAAATGCCATGTGATGATTAAGACAACTGAAAGAACTAGACTCTTTGTCACTAGCTTTTGGGTCAGGTATTGACCAACTTTATTTTTTCATTTATGTATTCATTCATTCATTTGTTCAATGAATGAATCATTCAATAAACACTCAGTGAATGCCTATTTCAGTAATTCTTAACCAAAGGACCTCAGCTCTCTGTACCAGAAACTTTCACAAATGAGCTGACAAATTTTGGTCAATGCATTAACTTTCTTTTGATACAGATGAGATCATCTTGTGATTACAGTGATGTCTGGTCCTAAAGTTGAGCAGATCCTAGAGGACAGTGTAGAGTAGGACACAACTTGCTGCAAGGAACAATGACTAAGAAGAGTAAGTCAGTGTCTCAGACAGACCGTTTCCTGGTCACAGAAGATCTTGGACTTTAGGAGTGTATAAAAGAGTGTGAGCAGGGTTGTAGAAAATTGTCTTCAATATTAATATTGTTCTGAAGAGTGACCAAACTAAGACTGAAGTTACTGTGAGGTTTTATAGACACTATAAAATTGTTCATTTCAGGAGTGATTTCAGTAGTTTATTGCTGGCTGCTTCTTCAGTTCATGGTCTCAGTTGTACACAGATGATGTAACAGAGAGGAGTTTATAACATAATGTTGGTGGTGGGGAACAAAGTCTATTTTTGTTTTAAGATTTTATTGAGGAAGGGGAACAGTGTGCACTTTCAGGACTTTTTCTCCAAGTCAAGTTGTTATCCTTTCGATCTTAGTTGTGGAGGGTTCTGTCCAGCTTCAAGTTGTTGTTCTTTCAGTCTTAGTTGTGGAGGGCGCAGCTCAGCTCCAGGTCCAGTTGCTGTTGCTAGTTGCAGGGGGCGCAGCCCACCATCCCTTGCGGGAGTCGAACCGGGAACCTTGTGGTTGAGAGCCCACTGGCCCATGTGGGAATCGAACCGGCAGCTTTCGGAGTTAGGAGCACGGAGCTCTAACCGCCTGAGCCACCGTGCCGGCCCTAACAAAGTCTATTTTTAATGAAGTCACAAAAAGGCAGGAAGGGAAGATCAGGGAAGTGAACAAAGTGAGCAAAGGTCATTCCAGGCCAAGAAAATAGGAGACAGGTGGCAGAAATGCCTAATTGTGCCCCTCTTATGAAAAAATACCATGTTTTTAGGTAAATCACATGGCCACCAGGTAGAGACTATACTTTCCAGCCTCCCTTGCAGCTAGACGTGGCCATGTGACTAGGTTCAGGCCATGAGGATGTGAGCAAAAGTTATGTGTGCAACTTCTGAGCCTTTCCTTAGAGAAAAAGTCACTTAACTCTGGACTCTCTCTTTGCCAGATATGAAGGTAAACCCACTTCAACCCTGTGGAGGATGGCAATACCCTGGAGATGGTGAAGTAACAGTTTGTTAGGAGCCTGGGTCCCTGAGTGACCATGTGGTGCCATGCTGCCCTGCTGGCTCTGTGCCATTCATTCTTCTGAAGCCAGCTACTTCAGGAGAGAAATTTAAAACCCTCTGTTTTATTCTCTTTGTTACAGCAACTTAACCTGAAGTCTAATACAATGCTCAAAGACACAGAAATGTGAAATAGCATGATATGTTCAGCGAAATCTTGTAACTAGAGGACTGAGAAATGAGTTGGGTTTGGTGGAAAGTAGGGTTGGAAAGCCTGGAAAGGCAGGAAGCAGTATAGTTTTGAGTGCTGGAAATCATCACTGGGTTGGTTTCTCACAATGGAAGTAATGCTGGGCTGTGTAGAGACAGCTTTGGCCTTAATAGGCCTGTAGTGAGGTCTGTGCTCTCCCCTCCCCTCCCCTCCCCTCCCCTCCCCTCCCCTTTCCTCTCTTCTCTTCTCCATAGTGAGTCCTGCCTCCAAAACAAACAGCTAATGCCACTTCAACACTGGTCTCTCACAGCCTTGTCCTGAATCACTGGCCATGCAATGTCATACTCCACACATCAGGTCTTCCTCCAAACCTTCTCACTTCTCCTTTTGAGATTCACCTTCTAGTCAATAGCTTCAGTTTGCCCCTTGAATTTCCTTTGTGAACCAGCTGTCCTGTCAACTTCCTGCCTAGTTTCTGCCCTCTGTAGAGACCTCCACTGAATATGGCACTGACCCTGGACCACACTTTGGTGGAGTACTCCAGAAATTTATCACTTTTTTGTCAAATCTGATAGATATTCTACTTCATGGAAAAACAATGGGAGAATTTCTCCTTCCATATTGAATGGCTGCTTTGTTGTTAATGAATCTCCTATCTCCTACATTTACCTTCCTACTGGCTGCAGTTGACAATTTAAAAAGTAACTTATTTAGAGAAAATCCGGACTTTTAAAAATCCTATTTCCAACTATCAGGAAAGCAGCACTCGCCTCACCCCCTCCCTCCTCTGCCCCACACACAACTTTCCTATCAAACTCTTTAACCATTCCAGTTCCAAGATTCTTCTACATACAATCAGATGACTTGCTTGGTGATGTTGAATGTTAGCTCTCTGTGCTTCCACAAACCTAAACATTCACTGCAGGCCCATGTCACTGATTGTTAAATCCATCTCCCCTTTTAGATTCACTTTCGACCCTTCTTTACCCAGCTCTGTGCCCTGGGAGACTGACCTGTGCAGGCAGCATCATTAAGCTCCTTCATCCTCTGGCTGCCAGGTGGATTTGGCCAATGGGCAACCATGGCAGGAAACCAGAGAATGGAAGGAAAGTACAGGCAGGATGTTCGTCCCCCATGGCTCCCTCCCTGCTGGGTTTCTGAGGGTTGGCTACAGAGTCAGGTGCATCTTTCTAACAAAGACCACAGCTCCTATCAGGTGGCCAGACCAGGTCTCCATAGCTCCTCCCTGAGCCTCAGGTTCTGTGACTGCTCCCTCCCTTCATTTTGTCTGACAGCACCGGCTCCCCACTGCTACTCTTCATGGGGAGCTGCACCTTCCCTTGTTGATTTCTCTAGCTCTGCCCCTTACCTTTGTAAATAGTCCCTTTGTTACACTGTCCTCAATTATCTAGTTTCATTGTGCCATCTGTTTCCTGCTGGAAAACTGACTGGTACAGTGATGAAGTTAGCGCTGTATATAATGCCTCATAGCTCATGGACACCGAGAGGCTGTTAGTGCATTAGGTGCGTTCACTCGGTCTAACCACCTGATTCTAACCAGTGCCCCATCTTCAGCTCATATATTTTTAGTAATTTCTTCAGGCCAAAGGACTAGTTTGTCCAGCTTACGTGGCATGGCCCTAGCAGATATGCTGCTACAGGCACAATGGACACATGTATGTCTTCCCCACAGAGCACTCTCTTTCCCCAAGGTCCTTTGTGTTCTTTCTATCACCTATTGGTCTGTCTGTCTGTCTGTCTACCTACCTACCTACCTACAGACACATACATACAGAGGGTGCCAAAAGTTGTATACACATTTTAAGAAAGGAAAAAACTGTATTAAAATTGTAATACTCAATATATACTGATAACAAAAGATGAATACAAGTCCTGTGTATGTATTTTTTTGGCACCCCTGGTGTATGTGTGTAAATACAGAATTCTTTTTTTTCCTAATCAATGGAAGGTAAACTGCATTATGGAATTTTAGCTTTAAATACTTCAGTGTGCATTTCCTGAGAATAGCATATTCTCTCATATAACCACAGTACAGTTATCAACTTCATAACTTTGCATTGATGTAATACTTAAACCTGGCAGCCATATTCCAATTTTGTCAATTTTGCTAATAATGTTCTTTTTAGCACTTCACTCTCCCCCAGTGTGGCGTTCAGTCTAGGCTCCAGTAGTGCATTTAGTTGCCATGCTCTCCCAGTCTCCTTTAATCTGAAGCACTTCCACAGCCTTTCATTGTCTCTTATGACATTGATATTTTGAAAAATAGAGTCCCCATCCCCCCCCACACACACATATACTCATCTTTTAAAAAATGGAACAGTCTTCATTTTGTGTTTGCCTGATGGTTCCTCATGATTAAATTGGGGCTGTGCGTTTCCGGCCATAATGCCACACAGGTGAAGTTGTGTCCTTCACAGGGCACCACCTCAGGAGACACATGATGTCCACTGGTGAAGGTAGTTCTGATCTTTGCTAGACAACTGTTAGGTTTTATTTTCTCCCTTGAACTACTAAGCAGTGGGGAGACACTTTAAGACATGTGAGTATCCTCCTCCTCATAATCTCCCCCTGCATTTAGCATCTGTTGTTGTTTCCTGGTGACCTCACCTTTACGCTAGAGGATTTTCCCCTCTCCAGCACTCCCTGCACATTACCCCTTTGACCCTCAGCATTCTGATGTAAGCAGAATAAACTTCTCACCTATTTATTTATGTATCCTTTACAATCATCAATATGGATTGATGTGGCCCTGTTTTTCAATAGTTTGTCATTGTGCTGAATATTCTGGTGTTCGAATTGTACCCGATTTGGCCCGTGGGATACCTTTAAGCTGTCTCCTAAGTCCTTTTACATGCTCTGATATTTTTTTCTGTGCACTTTTTGATTTTCTGGCTTAACAACATGTTCCAGGCTCATCTCCCACCTACCCTGCCCTCACCTTGGAATCATCCATTTTTCTGAGTCGTACTGGTTTCGTTTTGTGGCGAATATCTAGACACTGAGTATACTCATTGCTGCTGCTGCTGGGATATCTTTGTTTCTTAGTTCTTTCAGCAGACAAAACTAGGTAATAGAAGAATGTGTATACACTTATGCATACACTTACACACACAAATATACACACATGGGCACATGCACATGTACATACATATTTTAGAAATCCTGAGTTGGCACAATACCTCCAGTTCCCATCCATTCCCACATAGTTGTTTCTTGCCTTGCCCCATTCCAGTTTTATATGGCCGTTTTTGCACAGTGAGAACCCAACAAGATCAACACATTTTTTCTTTTTGCTCAGTTCTGTATTACATCTAAAATATTTTCCAGATTGTTTCATCCGTATCTCTAAATTTAACCAACATACTGTGTTAGTCAGGGTTCTCCAGAGAAACAGAACAAATTGGATGGGAATAGAGAAACTGAGATTTATTTAAAGGAGTTGGCACACAAGATTGTGGAAGCTGGCAAGTCCAAAATCTGCAGGGCAGGCCAGCAGACTAGAAAAATTGATGTTGGAACCTGAGTCAGAATTCCTTTCTCTTTGAGGAACTCAAGTCTTTTTCTCTTCAGGCCTTCAACTGATTGGACAAGGCCCACCTATACTAGGGAGAGTACTCATTTCTGCTGCTGAGTGTACTCACTGAGTGTAGTCTGATTTACTCAATGTCTACCGATTTAAATGTTAGTCTCATCTCAAAAACACCTTCACAGTGACATTGAGATTGGTGTTTGACCAAATATCTTGGTACTGTAGCCTAGCCACGTTAACGCATAAAATTAACCATTATACTTGCAAAGGGGAAGAAAAATCTTTCTAAAGAAATCTCAAAGGGAAGGAAACCTGATATGTAACATAGAGGAATTGGGAGCACTCGAATTAAAAGGTGGGGAAGGGTCAGGACACTTTCATTTCCTGGCCTTGCTTGCTGCTAGAGCCCCATGCAGACCCAATGAACAACTATTGCTTTAGCCCAAAGGAGCCATTAATTAGGGAACTGAAGGTGTTATCACTAGGAAAGGGATTCCTTTTGGGAAGAGAGGACAGGGAAGTGGCCTTTCAGCGTCCTCAAGTCATACCTCCTCGATGCCTTCCCCCTGACAATTCCCACCCTCAACTCTCATCGCTTCTTCCCCCTTGCTAAGGGAGGGGGCCGGACACACCCTGAGCCAGCTCTTTTCAATGCTCCTCTCCCCTGACACTCAGACACCTCCTCTTAGCCATGTAAGGCAAAGAAATACCTACTGGATTTTTTTCTATTTAAGTCCAGGGGATAGAAAGTCTCTGCCGACAGGAGGGATTCCCTCAGAAATTTGTTATCTGAAGTACATGGTTCCAGTACTCCTCAGATAAATGCCTCTCTCCTGGGTAAGGGAAGTGTTCCAGATAACCAGGCCTCCCACAGCCCAGACCTCACGCTTATCTGTTTTGTGCAACTCTGTCAGTTTTGCTTAAGTAGAAGCATTTTATTCCACTGAGACCATGGGGAGCAGCTGTTTGATCCTCAACCAGAGATAATCTGCAGAGTTTCTATCTTACAGGCTGGGAATCTTACGTGAAGCGAATCCACACAATCCTCAGAGAGAGGAAAAGTCTCGGTTCCAACCTAAAGAAACTTCATGGACATCCACACATAACGTACTCACCAGGCAAGAGTCTCAAATGCATGGTGAGTGAGGGGAGGTGTGGGAGTGGTGCAGAGGGACACGTGCACACTCCATGTACACTTTGAAAGGGCTCACAGTCATAACCCAGACTACAGCTGTCCCATGTCTTTTGGGGCATCAGCATGACTGCCTATGGGCAGTCTGTGCTGGGGCATTCCTCAAGGACCTGGAGCGCTGCAGGCATGCCTGCTTTTGTCACAGGCTTGGGGGAAAAGAGCTGCAGAAATGAAAGGGAACAGAGAGCCAAGAAAAGTCCTCCCCCACCCCATGGAGAAGGTAAGAAGGAGATTGACAGTAAAATGTGTTTCCCCAGTGCTGCATGTTCTTCTCGGGTGCAGGCCTGTCTCCTCACCACCTTGAGTAGAACCTGCACCCCAGATCCAATGTCTACACCCCATGATCCAATACCTCTGTTCCCTATCTGTCAGGTCTATACGTGGTGAGAAATTCCAAATAAATGCAGGTGCTGCCCTGTTCTCTCTGTTGCACGTGATGATTTGAGGCAGGTGGAAGTGCGGAATGGGTACGGGATTTTGAGGCAGAGCTTTAAAATCGTCTCTGGCGTTGGCCAAAGGTGTGTTTAGAGAGTAAATAGTGGGAATCCAGAAATTTACCTTTGTATTGCGAACATTTAGTAATAAAATCATAGATGCTTGAAAAAAAATTGTTAAATAAATGAACAAGAAGGTAAGCGAACACATGAATGAATGGTCACTGCCCAACCATGCAATACTCTTCACTAGTTCCTTCATAATAGTGTCTGCCAGATTGTAATAGAGTCCTTGCATGATTATGGGTAAAATATTTTGCTTGTCATTTCCCCTTTTCTATACACGTAAAGACCATCAGTTATAACTTCATTACTTTAGTAGGTTACAAGGCCGTCGATTATGTAACAGCTTTCTTTAATATTCTAATTTTTCTGTAGCCATAGCCGTGTGAGTTGGGCAACTTCTTTGGGTCAAGAAGTGTGGTCTCTGAAGTTTGTATCCCTTTTGCTTACAGTTTCTTGAGATTAAACTTTCCTCCGATTTCTGTCTACTTTGGGATGCTTTGCTCTTCAGACATTTTAAATTTTGTTTCCAATTTTGTCCAGTGTTTATATCCATCTGCTAGAGATTTGCCTGACTCTTTACTTTTCCTCTAGTGATGCCACTAATATCCAAACTTTCTGACAATAATAACAACTAAACTTTTAATGAGCGTTTGTGCCGAGCCGACATTGGACCGAATTCTTTATATGGATTACCTAATTTCATTCTCAAAATGACCCTATTCTGTAGATCCTACTATTGTTGCATTTTACATATGTAAAGACTGAGGTTCAGGTTTCAGAGTTCACCTAAAGTTGCATATAATAGTTGCCAGAGCCAATTCAAACCCAGGCCTTGACATCCTTTTTAAAGTTAATCCTAGAACCCACATAAAGTTATAATTTTATTATTTTAGTTTACACACAATAGATACACAAATTACTATAAATACGGTTAACAAATACAGTTAACAGTTAATAGATATACAAATTATTACAGATACAGTTAACAGGTTTTGGATTCACAAAGCCCTTGAAATAGTCTGTCACAGCAGTTTGGGCATCTGATTTTGGACTGAGTGATTGTTATGCATGTTGATTTATTTACCAATTTACTAACATCTTGGAGTGGCTCACCCTGCACTAGTTGATTTTTGTTAGTTTTACTCACAGTAGAAGCTACAGAGCTCCTAATTTTATAAATGATGAGATATCACTTCACACCCAATAGAACGACTAAAATGAAAAATACGGATAATAATACCAAGTGTGGATGAGGATATGGAGCAGCTGGAACACTCATGCATTGCTGGCAGACGAGCAGATGGTATGTCATACATAGAGCTGTTTGACTCTTTAAACCATGTTATGTATAACTTCAATAAATATCTATTGCTCTAATTCTCCACATTAACATTTTATAAGAGAAAAAAAATCACACGATCATCTCAAAATCTAATCTAAAAAGCATTAGATGAAATTGAATACACTCTTGACAAAAATCATTTGAAAAACTAGTAATGGAAGAAACTTGCTTAATCTAACAAAGGGTTTCTACCAAAACTCACCAATAATATCACATGTAATCTTGAAAAGCAAAAAGCATTCCATTATAAATTAGGAATAAGATAAAATACCCACTATCACTGTATCTATTTTATAATAGATACTAGAGGCCCTATGAGTATAATAAGTAAAAATGCTGAATAAAAAAAGTGAAAGTTATATAGGTTGCCAAGGAAGAAGCAAAACTGCCATTGTTCACAAATTATGAATGTCTCCACAGAGAGTCCAGGGAATCCAGTCTAATTTTTAGAACTAACCAGTGAGTTTTGCAAGATTGCTAGGTATGAGTGCATAAAAAAATCAATTGCATTTCTATACACTAGCAACAAATGTAAAAATGTAATCAATCTTTCAAAAGATGTGCAAGATTACTTTGGAGATAATTATAAAATGTAAAAAGTAAAGCCAATCTAAATAGAAACATATCTCATGTTGTTGGATAGGAATGCTCAATAACTTAAAGCTATCAAATGTCCCAAAATTAGTAGAATAAATCAATACATTCAAAACTCAATGGTTTTCCCCTCCCCTTTTATTAAAAGGTAGATTCTAAAGTGTATATGGAAGCATAAATGACCAAGAAGAGCCAAGAAAATTTTTGCAAAATAAAAGTTCAGGGACTAACTTGACTACATATCTTATTAAAAGTCTATACAAGTAACTCAGACAGGGTGGTATTGATGAAATGTAAATAGACCAGTGGAACAGAATAGAAAGCCCAGCAACAGATTTATAAATGTGTGAAAATTAGATATATGACAGAGGTGATTGTAAACCATGCTTTCAAAACACTCTCAGATTTAGCTTTTTTCTGTCTATAACTTTAATTTTAAGTGCAATTTAAGTGCAAGATAACCATGAACCCAAAAGACATCTGTGAAGGAAAAACTCTGTTTTCTATTCACACACTCAGTTCTTCTAGCCATCAAATGTGTGTGTGTGGGCTTTTCTTACACCAAACAATTGAGTGTCCTACAAACTTAATTCTAGCATTACCTATCCTGAGAGCATCAGATCCCACAGGTTAGGGGCTCAGTCCCAGAAGACTGCTCCCCAATTTCAGACCCCAATTACAAGTCTGACTCACTGGCTATGTCATTGGTAGAACAGCTCATAGGATCTCAGGAAAACAATTTACTTACTAGATTACTAGTTTAATATAAAGGATATAACTCAGGACCAGCCAGAGAGAAGAGTGGCACAGGGCAAGCTGTAGAGGTAGGAACACGAAGCTTCCATGCCCTCTGCGGGTGCAGCCACCTCCCCAGAACCTCCACACATTCACCAACTGGAAGCTCTCAGTACTTTAGAGACTTTTATGGAGGCTTCATTACGCAGGCATGCTTGATGAAATCATTGGCCACTGGTGATTGCACTCAATTTCCAGCCCTTCTCCTTGCCCGAGGCGGGGAAGTGGGGCTGAAAGTTCCAACCCTCTAAACACAGGTTTGGTTCCTCTGGCAACCAGCCGCATCCTTAGGGGCTTTGCAAAAGTCACCTCATTAACAAAAACTCAGGTGTGGTTGAAAAGGGCTTATTATGAATAACACCTTTATTGCTCTTATTTACCACTTGGGAAATTCCAAGGTTTTATGAGCTGTGTTCCAGGAATGGGATGAAGACAAAATGTATACCTGTTATTATAAATCACAATATCACAGGCTGCTTGCTTGAAAATCCATCACCTAATTCCCTAGCACCTCAGCCTCATCCAACACCTATTATCAAGTCTTTTCTTGCCATTATATTGCATTTTTATGTAAAAGTTCAATTTACTCGGTTTCAAAATGTTGCTTATTATTTTTACCAACTTATTTTTATTGTTCAATTGAAACATTTTTCTGTGATACTTACTTAGGTGTTCATAGTTACCTTTGTATCACACCTTTTTTCATTAGAAGTCATGGAAGTATTTTATTTATTGAGCAGCTTTCCCTTAGCAACCTTGGTCTTTTTCTCTTGATGGCAGGGAAGTCCTATTACATTTGGGAGGAAGGAAACAAGACAGGGTAGAGGAGAAAAGCAGGAAGAATGGCAGAATCTGAGAAAGAACAAAAGAAGACTAATACCTTAAAGCAATTAAGAGCAAGCTTGTTTTCGTTACAGTTCTAGGTTCTAAGTCCTTTGCCTGCGTTGGTATTTTATGGAACAGAGTTGGTATTTTAGCGTCATAGTATCCAAGAATTAGGCTGACTCTATTAGCTGGAATTAGAGCAAAGAAACATCTATAGGGAATTAGCTGAATCTTTCTTAGTTTGGTGACAAGTGATTTGCAGCAGAGTCCAACCAGATTATCCCCTATCCTCCAACCTAGTGTAAAAGATGCAGTTTTTCAAAAATATTTTTGGTCTTAAGAGGCATATGCCTCACACAAAACAACTAAGCCACAGGTTGCGCTAGATAACAACTAGTACTACCACTACTAAGAGGCAATTGTATGACTGAGTTCTCACTACACACTAAGTGTTCCACCTATTTTATCCTAAATAAATCTTCACCATACTATCCAAAGCCCAGGACTATTATTATCCCATTTTATAGCTGAGGCCACTGGTGCCACAAGTAATGTGCCTGCCTCAGAGTTAGAACATGGCATGTATTCCAATCAGGCTTTAGATTCCACTATACCTAAGAGGTGGTTCTTGGAAACAAATGATGGATAATCCAGGTAGCCCACCAAGCATTTCTGTGAAGACATTCCCAGGACCCAGGGTGAAAGAGAGAAAAGCAGGGAAGGAGTCTGCCTTCTCAGCAACTTGGCCATACAACCTTGCTTCATGGGAGACTGCTTGGTCTGTTTATATGAAGTTGTCTCTGCCTCGTTGTGGAGATGGCCATCCTCCTGATGACAGCAGCTGGCGCAAGGGGACGAGGAAAGGCAGGAGGACTAGCTGGTAGCTGCAGAAGCTCTAATGGCTGTGATGGCAGGTATTTCCTGTGAGGGCACAGGCCCAGTTCCAGTTGACCTCTGACTGCTGTTCTTGTAAGTGGGCCCCTACTGTCTTCCCAGAACTGTAGACCAGAAGTCAGTTGGCCCAGGTTCTGATTTCAGGTCACCACCTCAACACATATTAACTGTGAGTGAGACTTTTAACCTCTCGGAGCCTCAGTTGCCGCCTTGGTAAAATGAGGATGTTGGACTAGCTAAATTTCAAAGTTTCTAATAGTCTGATTCTTCCCTTTATTACTTTCATGTATCTATCATTGGATTTTCACAGTAGTTTTCAAACAGTGTTCCACGGAGGTGATTCAGAAGTTCTGCAAAGGGTAAAATATTTTCCAATAGGTAAGAAACCCACTGGACTATCCGTCTATATACTATTATTTGCAATGAGATTTTACTTAAAAAAAAGAGTTCATTGCTATTCAATTTGAAAATCACATAATAGAAAATTCTCAAAGACAAGATGAGTTTTCAAGATCCAAAGAAATGACTTTATAAAGCAGAAACATCAGGCCAAACAGGACATGGGAGGTTCCCTCCTTAAGGGACCAGACAATCATGACATTTAAGGCACTTCTTCTGTCCACCCAGAGGTCAGACGCCCCCTTCCTCTGTCCCAACCACCCAGCTCAGTGGGCACCATTCTCCAGGGAGAAGCTTTCCATAAGCAAATAGTCTCTTGTTACTGCGGTCACTGGCTGCCCTGCATGTTTGCCACCCCCTAAAGGGAGTAGATTTGTCTATGCTGCACATCAGACACATCTATTTAAGAACATCTTATGAGAAAAGAAATAATACCATATTAAGCGTTATATATCTGTTGTGAGATGCATCTCAATTTCAGAAAATTAAAATGTGAAAGAAGATAAGTCATAGAGATCAAAAGTTGATAAACAGCTTTTTTTTTTGCTGGAGTCCCTGCTCTGCTGTAACAGAGACCGGGAACCATTGTCTGTGGCAGCTTTTCTCTGTACCTAGTCATAAATCTGAGTCAGTATCAGGAGCTCACAGCCTCTCACTACGTTTCTTTTGTTTGTTTGGGAGTGAAATTTGCTTGCTGGTAGGATGCTGTAAATTAGCTATCCCACCCAATTAAGGAAACTTTACTTACAGTGGCCCTTTGGGACATTTTCTTCCTACTCCTTGAGAAGAAAATGGCCCGGTATTAAGATGATGACTTTTTTTTTTTTTTTTTTTTTTTACCACATCTCATAAAAGAACAGGTGCTCATAGGACTCCTTTAAACGTCCAGGAGTGGTCTGTTCACTCCTACCAACAGTCAATCAAGCACTCTGGGGTGGAAAGCATAGTCAGTTAATATTCTTTATCTTTTCCCCATCACTCTGCTTACCACCACAGAGCGGCCTCCAGAACAGGTGATAGGTTCATACTAGTCAGTGAAGCAAAGGGGAAGGGAGAAAGAACTTGAAGAGATGTAGTCAATGTGGAAGAATATTTCCCTCCTTACTCCTAAACCTTACATTTATTTTCTCCACTCCAAAAGGAGTTCTGAATGGTTAGCGAATTTTTTTTTAGTTTATTTTTTAAATTTATTGGGGTGACAATTGTTAGTAAAATTACATAGATTTCAGGTGTACAATTCTGTATTACATCATCTATAAATGCCATTGTGTGTTCACCACCCAGAGTCAGTTCTCTGGTTAGAGAATTTTATTTGGTGTAAATATCAGAAGATGCAACTCAAAATTGCTAAAACGATGGGGAAACTCAGCCTACAATAACAAGAATTTCCAAGGTAGGGTAATTCTGGACTTGGTTCATTCAGAGGTTTGTTGATGGTACGTACCTAGCACTCAGATTCCTTTCATCTTTCTCCTCAGCCATCTTCAGCATTTCATGCTCTCTCCATCTGTACCCCAAGAAGGCTGCAGGATCAGCAAGCATCACATCTTGATAGAAGCTGAAAAGGGGACCATTTTTCCCTATGTCTCTTTCAAAGAGCTAAGAAATTTTTCCTAGAATCTTACCCTTCCCGAAGATCCTCTTTCATCTCATTTGCCAGAATTGTATCACGTGTGTTATCAGGAAAACAATCACTTTGATGGAAAATGATACCACTGTGATTAGCTTACATCAGTCAGGATTTATTCAATCACATAAGGAAAGGGGGGGATACCGGACCAAAACAGAGGCACAAGATGGAGGACTGCTGGTTACCAACCTACAGTGTCTGTTACAAAGTTCTAGAGTCACCGTAACACCTTGAAACTTAGGAAACTGCCTTGATTTCTGAAAGAGTCTGTTGAAAATAATTTGTTATGTAAATCATAGCCTGCCCTTGGTCTGCTCAAATCTCATGGGATTGAAGGAATTCCTATGGAAATCCAGAAGGCTGTGGAATCACCAGATATGCTGTCCTAACGGGGCTGGGTAGGGTGGCTCTCCCTGCACTCCAAATCTATCCTTCACTCTCTTTTCATTATTCTAAAATATAGACCTGAGCATGTCACTCCTCAGCTCAAAGAACCAAGTGGCATCCCAACCTATTTCTAAGCCATCTTTCTCTTCATAGTTATGTCTTGTATATGTGAAAATCCAGGATATGTCTTTTACTTTACAGTTTCCTTCGTCTTTGCTGTCTTGAATGCCTTTCCCTACTTGCCTGCCTGGTGAACCCCTATGCATCCTTCAAGACCCAAATCAAATGTTAAAACTTACTCCCATCCTCTAATTTCCCCTTTATTTGAGTTTACATAATTATTGCTACCATTGCTCTTAAATCATCCTATTGCTATTACAGCCTCCTGATGAGTCTCCCTGCCTCTTCTTGTCTCCCTGTAGTCCATTTTCCACACTACAGAATATTTCTAAAGCACTAATCTAATCACATTGCTCTCCTGCTAATATCCTTTATTGGCTACCGATAGTGCCCAGGACAAAGCTCTGTAACATACCTCATAAAAACCATGGTGATCAGGCTGTCTCTTCCTCGTACATCAGGTACTCTGCCCTGCTGAATGATCTCAGTTCATGAACATGGTATGTTCTTTCTCATCTCCCAGATTTGTGCAAATCATGTTGCCTCTGCTGGGAATGCTGTCCCTCACCACCCCTTCGATTGTCAGGCCTCAGGTGCCTGATTTGACTTCCCCAAGTCTTGGTTGGTGTTTTCTGGTACATTTTCAGAGCCTCTTAAGTTTTCTCTAACAGCACTTAAATCTCTGAGATTTCACAGATTCTCCAAAGTGCCCTGAGGATAAGAGCTGCTTTTTGTACATAGTTACGACTCTGAGACATACAAAGGATTCAGATGTTTGTAAAAGAGGACAGCTGAGTTGATTCTTGCAGGATAAGTTGGAGCAATGTAGGCCGTAAAGAAACTCATTCTCTCAACCCTTGGCAATCTCGGTTAAGGTACAGGGGTTAAAACTGCAAGCCTTAAGTTTGGCATGGAACCATCATTTAAAAAGATTTCTAAAACTTTCAGCATTTGTGGATCATTTACTTTGTGTCTGAATCACACAGATCACCAATAAATTTAAACATTTTCAAAAGATTAATCACAATTTTAAAAATGGAACAAAAGCATCATATGTTAACTTATCATTACTACTGATAAGTAAGAAGGGTGATGCTTACTGTCTTTCACATCCAGTTTATATTTCTCTTTGTCCTATTAAATTACAACATTCTAATGCACAATGAAAGGTTTACGAGATAGCAAGTGTTTTGTGGGTCTTTCAAATGCTTATGGGGAAATTACATACATCTTGATACATCTTGTTACAAGTGCCTTCTCTACTCCATTAGCAATAAACTGAAAACTCGAGGTTGGATGTTTCACCCTGGGAGGTAGTGGTAGATGTATTATTAAATCCAATTTGGATAATCCAGCTTCGGAATCCAGCTTCGGAAAGTACTGATGGTGCCAAAAAAATGTATACACATGACTTGTATTCATCTTTTGTTATTGGTATATATTGTTACAATTTTAATATATTTATTTCCTTTCTTAAAATGTGTATACATTTTTTTGGCACCCTCTGTATTTATGTGTTTTTTCTTTTTAGCATGCTCTTTAATTTTAAAAATAGGTTCATTATGTAGGATTACTTTGTTTCTTCAATAAGGGAAGAAAATCATTCAGAATTAAAAATCGAATTGCTCAGTAATCAAACCATTTATGTTATAATTCAATCTTTTAAAGAAATTTTGCTAGTTTATCTTCAACATTAAAAACCATTATATTTCAGTCCCAAAGTCATAGTTTTATGCTAGCTATTCATATGTTGATAATATTATACACATAATATTTGAACAAATCACTTGAAATCATAGAAATAGTCTTTACTGGGGTAACTACCTGATACCTGGGACAGTATCAGTTAATGTCTATTACTCCAACAAAATTATTAAAAGTGCCTATTTTCACTCTCAAAATTGTCCTCGATCAAACAATACAATAGATGGTCTCCCTAATCCTTCCTGGCATTAATAGTGTTATGTAGTGTAGAAATGTTTCTACAAATGGTCTCATGTGAGTACTTTTGAATAAAATTAAGTTTCTATATATGGTCTCATGTGAGTATTTTTCCTACGAGAGTGTGGGAAGTGGAATTTTTTTAGTCACTGCCCATTTTCCCCCCACACAGCATGCTAAACAGTTCTATTGTTAGTGGATATAATTTGATCATATTTCTACTTGCCATTGTTTCTTTCAACCCCAAATCAAGACCAGGAGTCACAGCACTGAATGCCAATGAATGGATGTAACAATGTAGGCAGGTATTGAGCAAATTCTTTTACTCTCATAAAAATCCCCTTCCCAGATGTCCAACTTATTAACACGGACCCAAACACACTTTTCCCAGTCCATATCAACTTCTCACAAAGGAATTTTTACTTAATGAAGGCTATCTTCTCTATAGTAGCATGGGATTTCAGTAGTAGTGGAATGAACACCACCAAGCACTTCTCCCTCAGAGATGAACAACTCATATGCCAAATGTGGATTCATACTCAGCATATCAATAGCTCCACCCAACTGAAAAGCATACACACACACACACATACACACACACACACACACCACACACACCATGACAATGCCTCCACCTATGTCATTATTATGTGACATCCAGTGGTTCCACTTGATAAAGGAATTACATCTAATTATATCTGATAAAGGAATTACAGCATATCATGTCTTCTTAATCACTGCATTTTTGTATCTACAAAATTTTATAAATTTTTAGCAATAGCACGGCCTGTGTCTAATTTTGTAATGAAGAGTTAAAATGATTAATGATGTCTTAGTAATATTGATCTCTGCTTTTAGTGACAACATACATTAGTTCCCTCCTGAGATGAATAATTTAGAGCTGGTACTGAAAAACTTCATTAATTTACTCTAGAGGTCACTCTTCTTTATTTGGAAATTATGGGAAAGTTCTCCTGGCTTCATACCACTGGTTGACAAAATTTCAAAATAGTGTATTAAGGAATAGGTATAAATGGATTATTGGTCTCATAAAATTCAATTTAATATTTTCATCATGGTATACTTTTTTGCATTTTCTTTTTAGACTTTATATAGAAAATTATCTCATTTTTGCAGATTACCTTGAACCAGAGCATATACATTCACATTCTGTATTTGCACAGAGTTTCTGATCACCATTTACAATTACAACATTTTGTGAATTCTTATATTTATAATATATTTTAATCCTTATTTTTCATTTCAGAGAGCTATTTTGAACCTCTGGTCCATTTTTATGAATTAGAGAGATAATAAAACAAATAGTAATATTGATATGAGCTTGTTCTTATAAATCATAGTGCAAGTTTTAAGAATGAATTGGTTATTAAGACTATAACAGCATTTCTGTGAAAAATCACAACTCTTATATTTCAAATTGGTGAACTGTGCATTGAACCAAAGTCTCTTTGTTTTTCCTTATGAACCTGCCAAGGGATTAGCCATGTTCTGAGAACACATTTTTGGAACAGTGTCTCAAAGGGTAGGCCTACCAGTTGCCTGTATATTGACCTCTGCTGGCCAGAAAGGCATAAAAATTACAGGACTGAAAGTTATTCTCCTGGGTGTCATGCTGAAATAACACTTTTGCACAGAAAAAAAAATCATGTTCTCAAATGTGGATGTTTGAAAAATCAGGAAAGGAAATTGTCTGAGTTTCCTTAGTTACAACAGTGCTTCACAATCATAGCAGCCTGGAAGCTGTCTATACATTGCAAGAACATAGAACATAGAGCACTCTGCCCGACAGAAAGTGATAGTTACAATAGCAACCAAGGAACATATGAAGTGCAGAACTTTATGAGCTTTGACTACAAAATAGTGACAGTGGTTTTGCAAAGCTATACATGAAATCAACCTTGTTAAGTTAATCTATTCATTTGTTCATTCCTGTATTGATCCTTCAATGTACATTTATTGAATGACCTTTTCTCTCTATTCAATCTTACTGCAATCTCTGCCTTTATCTTCCCCACCTCACCCTATTTCCCCACCAATTAAGTTTTTGCACCAGTTTCTAAGTCTCAGCTTTTAATCTTTTTTTTTTTTTAAATTGAGGTATAACTTACCTACAGTATATGTACAGATTTTAAATGTACTGTTAGAGTAGTTTTGACAAGTTGATATCAAGAAGCAGAACATTTCTACAAAGTGAGTTTTAAATTACAGTTATGTTTTTAGTAAAAGAAGCCTTTTTTCAATCATTTAACATCTACCAAGTCATACTTTCAGGTCTTTTAAATAGCATATTAGACGTTGCTGAAGAGAGAGTTACTGAACTAGAAGATAGATTTTAAAAAATTACCTAGAGTGTAGCATATACACACAAAGAAATGAGCAATATAAAAAAGCAATTAAGAGATATTGAGGCTGTGTATCCAGAATATACAAGAACTTTTAAAAGGCAATAATAAAAAGACAAATAACCCAATCTAAAAATGGGCAAGGGATTTGAATAGATATTTCCCCAAAGGAGATTTACAAATGTTCCATAAGCTACATGCAAACATGCTCAATACCATTTGTCATTAAGGGAAATGCAAATTAAAACCACAGTAATATATAACTTCCTACACACTAGGATGGCTTTAATAAGAAATACAGAAATAAGTATTGGGGAGGATGTTGAGACATTGGAACACTCATGCGTTGCTGATAGGAATGAAAGTGGTGTAACCACTGTGAAAACAAGTTAGGCAGTTTTTCAAAAAGTCAAACATGGAGTTACCATATGACCCATCATATATACTCCTAGATATACAACCCCCCACCCTCCAAAAAAAGAAAATATATACTTCCTCACAAAAATTTGTACAGGAATGTTCACAGCAACATTATTCATAATAGCACAAAAATGGAAACAACCAAAATGTTTATCATTGATGAACGGATAAAAAAATATATAGTATATCCATACTATGGAATATTATTCAGCTATAGAAAGCACGAAGTACTGATAAATGCTACAACATGGATAAACCTCAAAATACTATGCTAAGTGAAAGAAGGCAGTCACAGAGACCACATATTGTATGGTTCCATTTATATGAAATGTGCAGAATAGACAAAACTATTTAAAAAGTAGATTAGTGGTTGCCTAGGGCTATGCTTCAGGTGGGGAGTAAGGAGGAGTGGGGAGTGACTGCTAATAAGATTTCCTTTTGGATTTCTCTGTGGTGATAATTGGACAACTCTGTGAGTTTGCTAAAAAAAAAATCACTGAATTATAAACTTCAAATGGATGATCTTGTATATCTCAACAAAGCTGTTTTAAAAATGTCATAGGCAAAACATTAGAAGACATCGAGGAAAGGATTTTTAGCTTTTTGCCTCAAGGTAAGAAAGAATATCTTAAATAAGATCCCCAAAGTGAAAAAGATAAAGGAAATGATTGATAAAATTAACTACATGGATAAACCTAATTGCCTTAAATTAAAAACTTCTGTGTATCAAAAGATACCATAAAGTAAGTGAAAAGACAAACCAGTCTTGGAGAAGATATTCAAAACATACGTCCTATGTACTAAGTCTGTGGCAGAATTAAAACATGTAGTCACTTCTGAAAGGAATTTGGTATTAATGGTAAATCTAATGGAGCATTTTATACCATCCTTCCTGGGCCTGGGAATGACTTTGCTTGTCCAGTCTGGTCACTGCCACCAAGTGGCACTGCAACGATGCGTGCGTAGTGAGAAGGTGCTGGGGGTGTAGCAAGAAACAGTACCCGGAACTCAGATGTTAGAGCTAAGCGACTTGGCTTGCTAAAGGAAATTATTCTGAACCATGAGGCTCTCAATGCCTCAGAGACCTTCTCATGGACAAGCCAAAGGCTATTGCCACCAGCCTGAGTATGCCTCTACGAAGGGAATAGGACTCTAACAGAATGCTCACTGACTAGCCCCAGCTTAATGGGCTTTGGAATTGCTTATTAATAGCATATCCTTTCAGCTTGTTGCAGTAAAATGTTATTTGCTTAAGATTTTCATATGGGAGTGTTCATTTTCACCAAGCCTCTGCCATATGGGGTAGTTATTCCATCTGATACTCCCACAAGCACTGTCAAAGTGTTCTGGTTGATTCACATCCTTGCTAAGACTTGACATTATCAGAGCTTGACCTTTTGCCAATCTGTGGGGGTACTTGATAAACATAACGTGTTGATTCTACCTTTGATATATGTACCTGACATATGTCCACCCTTGGTATAGCTCCCAGAAACTTTTGGACATGTGCACCAGGAGACAAGTATATTCATAGCAGCATTGTTTCTAAAAGCAAAGGACTGCAAACCACTAAAATGTCCAGTGACTGGAGAAAAGAAAAAAATACATTTTCATCCTTTCACGAAAGAGAATATTATACAGTTGTGAAGAGAATTGAATGATAGCTACAAATTTCAATGTGAGTTTATTTTATAAACATAATGTTGATGAAAAAAGGCATATTGCAGAAAAATATAGCACAATTACTTATAGATAAAGGCAGAAAACTTTTATTATTTAATAAACTGTTCATTATTTATACATATGTGGTAAAACTAACACTAAGAAGGGAACATACAAGGCCATTTCAGGAGAGCAGGAGAATAACTAACTTTGGAGGAGGAAGGCAGTGTGATCATCAAGGGACATGCTGGGAGCATCAAAGGCATTGGTGATGTTTTGTTAAGTTGGATATCAAACATTCATTTCTTTATCATTTTGCTATTTATATCACACAGATCTTCTCCTACGAATATGTCGTTATAAAAATGTTAAATGAATTGCTGAAAATAGCCTTTATATAAAATCAAGTGTCTCCCAAAACTATATATTCCTATGCGCATATGTAAATGTACTTTAAAAATATTAACTTTTTAGTTAATTCAGTAGCTTTAAAAATTATTGATGTACCAAACAGGTAACCTCGTTAAAGCTTAGAGATGGGTGACAATGCCCGCTGAGCACATGGTCTGTGTCGCGCCTGAGCTGTGTCCACTAACTAGAGCCTGGTGCTCTGGTACTAAAATATCTTAATGTTAGACCATTTAGCATCTCTGTCTTTTTTCTCTCCCTTGTCAAAGACTTCCAGAATTACCGTCTCTTAGCTGAACTCTACAGAGTTTTGTTCTGGTTTGGCGTTTTTCAAAAGGGTTTCTTATACTTAAACTTACCCCAAACCGTCTCTTGTGAGTCTAGGTTGGTGTGGTCCAGAGAACAAGAGGGCCAGTGGGAGAGAAACCTGCTGCACTTGAGTGTAATAAACATGTTGTTACATACTGACAGGGAATTTTTAAGTAGCCATATCGAAATGTTCTCCTTCAATGGTAGTACAGGTAATAAAAATGGTAATTTCATTTATACAACTTAGATCTGAGCATGCTAGTTTATCGGGCCTGATTAGAAACAAAAAGACATTCTGAAAGAGAATTCTAATCTTAGGTGGCTTCTCACTTGTTTGTCCCTAGCAGGACAAAGCACCCATATGTGCGCCAGGGAAAGAGAACTGAGGACTTTGCAAAACAAATGAAATCCCTGAAACATACTCATTCATGTGGTTTTATCAAAACATATATATACACATATGTGTGTGTGTGTGTGTGTGTGTGTGTATAGGAGGTTAGTCTAGGTTGAAGTTTTGTAATCATTTTTGGGAAATAATAACCAGTTAGAAGCCTCAAACAGTAACTTTCCTATTACTCATACCAAAAATCGGGAAGTCATCCTTAATTAGTTAGAAGATGATCCTATGTTTATATATATATACATGTACATATATATACATATATATATGATCATATATATGTATATAAAATTTAAATGTGTATATTGAAAATTCAAGTTACATAATAATAATAAAGTCTTGCATTTATTGAACAACTACTGACGGGAACTGGTTTTAATGCTTACATATTCTAATTTACTCCTCGCAGTAATCATGAGACAGATTCTATTACTATCCTCATCATAACACATCTGAAATTTAGTAGGTTCAAAACTCATCTGCCTGCCCCTGCCACAAACCTTCCTCATAGTCTTACTCTTCTTAGTTCATGGAAACTTCCTCTTTCCTATTACTCATACCAAAAATCAGGAAGTCATCGTTAATTCCTCTCTCTCTCTGTCTCTCTCTGTCTCTCTCTCTCCCCCCCCCCCAATATATATGGTTGTGCAGGTTGTGCACTGCAAAAGGTAAGGAGCTGCCATTTACATTGTAGGCATCATAGATTTGTGTAGTAAGTATAATAATTTTCCAGCAGCTGTCAATTCTAAGAAAATAAGTACTTTATAACAATTTTCTGAGAGATGTTTATAGGCTACAGGTGTCCTTTTCACCACCTACATGGAATTATTATCATGGCCTCCCTGCTTTCGCTTTTGTCCTCATTCAGCCACTCTTATTACAGTAGTTCGTATGCCCATGTGAGTCAGGTCAAGGCACGCCGCTACTCAGAATCCTTCAGTGGGCTTTCACTCCAAGTCCTTACAGCAGATCTGTGAGATCTATCCCTGCCTGACATTGCTCTGACTTCATCCTCCTACTCTCCCCCTCCCTCCCTCTGCCACACTTGCTTCCTTACTGTGCCAACACTTCCATCTTGTTTTTCTCTCTGCTTGCTTCCTTTCCACTTTCAAGTCTTCACTCAAATGTCCCTTTCTCAGTTCGGCCTTCCCTGGCCACCCTGTTTAAACTTGCAGTCCCGTGCCACCACCACCCTATTCTCCTCCTGGCTTTACTTTCCGTCACAGCACTTAATTGCCATCAACATTTTTGATACATTTTAATTATTTTGATACACTTTATTTTGGGAAGTGTAAAACCCCATGTGGACAGACAGAGACCTTTGTCTTTCTTATTCAATGTGGATCTCAGGCACCTAGAACAATTCTTAGCACAGAGAAAGCAATCGATAAATAGTCTTGAAATGAATACATCTTCATTGTACAGATTAGGAAACTAAGACTCAGAAGCTGTAAGTTACTTTTTAAAGGCCAACAGCCAATGAGTGGTGGAAGCAGGATATAACTCCAAACCCTGTATTCTCTAAGTATAGCTCTACTGCTATAGATCCAACAATGTAATTCTTTAGTGATAATAATGATGACGATGGTGATAGCCACGATAACAATACTAGCTAGTATTCTTAATGCCTGCTTGTGCCATGCTCTGCGCTTTACGTGTATTTTCTCATGTATTATCTAATTTAATATCCAGGAAACATCTCATTTAAATCATATTGGAATCCCTCAAGTTTTGGCAAATTAACTCTCATGCTATTCAAGTACAACTAAAGATGAACAGAACTATATTCCCAAAGCGTAAAGAGCAGCATAAACTTCCCTTCTCCCTGTGGGGAAGGCAGGAAACTAGCAACTTCAGATTTCACATGAAGAAATTGGAAACTGCATAGCTCTGAGAGAGACCCCCGTGTAATCATCCTATTATGGTTGGCTTCTTTTGCTCAATTTATTATTCATTTATTCATTCATATGTTCATTTATTTATTCACTCATTCAACAAACATTATTGAACGATTTCGGCGTGATGGACTATGCCAAGTTCAAAGGCTACAAAGATGAAGAAGCATCCACTGTCCTTGAGGTGCTGAAAGCCTAGCAAGAGAGACAGATAATATGAGGGTGAGTGCACTGAAGGGGTAAGTGTGATATTAGAGGACCAGCACAGAATGCTGTGGGAGCGCAAAGCAGGAAATGCCTAACTAACCCTGTCTGGGGAGACATGGGAGTACTTCTAGAGGAAATGAACCAGGATGAGGAGTTTGTCAGGCAGGATGGGGAAGAAGGAAAAGAAGCAGAGGAAGAGATTTGCAAAGGCATGGAGGCATGACTCATGCGGGCATTTGGGGAACTGTGTATAGCTTGCTATAGCTGGAGCTAGGAAGCTGGGGAAAGAAAGGGTTGAGAGAAAGGAAAGTAGAAGGCAGAGGGGCTTTAAATAAGGTCGTGCGTGATTAGATCAGATTTTCATCTTATAAAAATCCCTCAGGGTGCTGGATGGAAACTAAATTAAGGGAGCAAGTCCAGATGGAGGGAGGTCACAGATACCTGGTGCTTTGAAGCTGGTGTTTTGACTCAGGGATATTTTGAGGTGGCCTAAAAGTAACTACATTTCTCAACTCTTAGAAATTACCAGATGATGTGCAAAACAGCTATCTCACGCACTGCAGAACCTCACCCCATGCCAACTCCTAGATCTGTGGAAGTTGGGGATAGGATCAGAAGGAGGGTGAGAATTAGACAAAATCTGGCCAATAAGCCACATATAACCGGGAATCATGTGCTCACTGCAGGTTGTTATCTTAGAAAGAGTCTAAATATGCAACAAGCATACTTCTCCTTTTCCTTAGAGTACTGTGTATTTTGCAAGATCTGCTCCTCTGAGTCTCTGGTTACTCTCTGGAAGTTATAATTGCAACAATGATTTACTTTTAGTTAGTATTATTAAGTGTGTTAACTAATATGTATTCTATTTTGCATTAGAGAAATCTCAAAAAATGGAAACCTCTGCCTTTATGAGCTTTTTATAATGTTCAGTTTCTTTGGGGAATTCATGTTATATGCTGGAAAGTAAGCTGGAGAGAGAGCATATTAATTAGGACTCTTTTAATTGGAAGTTAAAAAAAAAAGGGAGTCTGGAATGCAGCTGACTTGAGTCATACTGGATCTAGGGGCTCAGTGATATCATTGTGCTTCCCTCTCTTTGAGACACGCTTTCCTCACATGGCAGGCTGAATGGTCACTGGCACTGCTACACTCCCATCTGACCAGCTGAGCAAACCCACATCAAAGAGAAGTTTTCTAGATAGCATCTGTAAAATGGCCCAGGAGAGACTCTGACTGGCCAGCTTGGGTATGCTTATCCTTAAAATGTAGTCCAAGATATGAGGTATTCTAATTGGACAGGCTGGAGGCATGTGTCCATCTGTGGAGGGTGGGAGATGGGAGGGGTGTAGTGTGGGGCGTCAGCCTTACGGGAATCCCCTTGGATGAGTACCGCTATTACCCAAGCAAGTGGGGTTCTTTCACGAGAATAAAAAGGGGGAAACTGTATGACATATCCACTGTAGGTACAGTGTCCATATAATTTGTTGCCCAAGCTGCATAAATAATGATGATTCCAAGATAACACGCATGAGCTGGAACTATCCCAGGCTCCTTGGGAAATATGGTCACCCTACCTCTGGATAAGAGGCTATTTGGGCCACAACATAATCCTTTATTTTTTACTCCAAACTGTATGGAAAATCCTCAGTTGCATTTCTAACAGTTCTTTCCGTAGTCTTATAATAGATACACGTTATATTTAATCGCGTCACACTCATCTTGGCTTGATGTCTTTGATACTCTTTTATGGGTTAACCTTGATTTATCAGTATTCCCTCTGATTATAAGTCATCTTTTAAAACAGCTCATGAACAAACAATATTAAACAATGCAGATGTGACTAAAGTATAAAGTGAAAATCCCTGCAATTGGGGAATTAGGAAGTACAGTATCAGCAATACCTTTGGTAATATAAAAACAGTGAGTTTTGACCAGTCTGTTTTGACTCAGATGTTTAGAAATCAATAGGAAGTTATCCCAGGACCCCATGGGTACAATCACCAGTCAGGTCCTCAACTGAGTAGGCACAGCATTGGAAAAGAGGGGACTGAGTTGAGATTTACTTTAGAAATGGGATTCAGGCCTTAGTGATTCAACTGAAAGTGCAAGGGAGAGATTAAAATCTCTAGTTTTCTAGATCAGGTACCTCCCTGGAAAGGGAGCCCATCATAGGAGTGAGAACTATCCAAAGAAAGAGAGGACTGGAAGATGTGAAAGAAAAATGGTCCCAAACCTCTTCTGGATCTGATTTAACTTACAACCTAATTCCGGGAAGAAATTAATGCATTCTCTGATAAAATGCATAAGCAATTTTCAGATAAAATTTAATGGAGTTAACACTTATTCTGGGAACACGTCAATATCCCCCACCTAGCCGTCTAATAACCATCCCTTTTTTTCTTTCTCTGCCTGTGTAACAATGGTGATTTAACATTCTCTTTACCCACAAATGCCCTGCCAAGACTTAGTCTTTGAAATGACCACAACAGGCCTTTTCTTTTGCAGCAAGATTATGACGAAACTTTGACATGGGGTTGTAGAGGAGTATAATGTCTGCTTCATTTATAGATATTTTCAGTCCTATTGCTAGGGAGGCTTTTGTAAATTAAAAACAATACTTTAAAAATAATTGTTAAAATAATATGTGTTCACAGAAAGTTCGGAAAATTCATAAAAGTAGAAAGCATGGATAACTTAATTTTTACATCATCTTTTTCATTATTTATGTTTTTTCTGTGAATTTTCTGTCTAAAGCCTTTGATAGTTTTCCTATTGGTTTGTTGCTAATAGTGGAACTTTTTGCAAATTAAAGATATTGCCCCAAATCAATTGACCTTTCTAGGTAGGAGCTTTCTTTGTGCCTGGGACCTCTGTTTAGAGTTGGGTTCTATAGTAGTTCCTCTCATTGACTTGTTTTATCAAAAGCTAACTGCTAGTCAGCAGTTTCTATGCATCAGGCACCGGTTAACTCAGCCTCCTGAGAACCATCTCCTGCTGCCATCCCAACTGTGAGCATCAAGTCTGGCACATGGCAAGAAATAAATCCTTGATGAATCATGATAGCAGTAGCATTCTTGCATGATGACTTTGCCAGGAGTTACTAAGCATGTTTCATGCGCATTTCATTTAAATCCTCATAATAATTGTATGAGGTAAGTACAGTAATTGTCACCATTTTACAGATGAGGAACCTGAGCATAAAGAAGTTAGCAATTCATCTGAAATCCCCATTAGAGCTGCACTGTAGTTAAAACCCAGTTCTGTCTCACTTTGTAGTTTAAGCTTTTAAGTATAATGCTATCAAGAGCACTGTATCCAGACGGGGACTTTTAGACTTGAAGCATGGACACTTGACCCTGTGAAGAATTCAGCACTAATCACAAAATTTACCCCCTAAGTTACTTTGAAGCAATTTTATTTTAACTGATATTGAGAGCATTGCATTATGCAGCTAGAAAAATCCCAGATCATAAATTTCATATTTCTCAAAGCTCCAGAATTATAATACGAGGTAGTTTGGCAGGGAAAGGACCCGGGGGGGGGGGGGGGGGAGGGTGGTGAAAAGACCCCAGAGGTAATAAACTGAGCTAATCCAGACTAGTGTCGTGAAACTACCCAGGAGTGCAAAAGGCAAAGTCGGTTTCACGGAATTAGCTCTCACTTTAGAGAGATCAGATTGAAACCTGAGTCTCACGTTACACTTAGTTTTTGTTACACAAGTTAATTAAGATCATCTTCCACTCAGACGATTTTATGAGTGCTGGTATATAAAATTCTCTTCCTATAGGTAGAATCAGATTCCTAATTGATTTGGCCAATTTAGATTGAGTTCATGTCTGTAAGTAGAGGGCACCTTCATAGTCACATGAAGACGGCATCCTCTGCAGCCCACCTGCCACTTTCTCAGCCCAGCCCAGGCTGACTTACTGCTGTAGTGAAGCAGAGCGAGAGGGGCCTTACTCAGAGCCAGCTAACTGCTCCTTTTCTCTAGGATCCTCATGAGGGTGGCTCCATTTGCAGGGCACTGCAGCCCAGGGGTAGGTTGAGCGGGTTGGCGAGTGGTAGAGCTCACTGACTGGACCTCCAGACTTCGTCAAAAGGAGGTGCACTGCTTGCTCTACTGACAATAAACCCATTTGCTTTATTGCTAGTTGGTTAGACTATATTTGGTGCATTTTCGTGAAAGTAACACAGGGCTGTGAATTAGAAGATCCATGTCCTTATCCTATGTGACTTAAGAGAAGGAGTTTCATTTTAGTTTCTTTAATTGTAGATTAGGGATAATAATATTTTCCATGAGTGTTACTTGCGAAGATCAAATGAGATAATGTTTTTGAAAACCCATCATAAAGCTCTATGCACCGTATGTATATTTCATCATACATAATTCTACTCCAATTTCACCACTGAGGAGCCTGAAATTCATTGAGGTTATGGCCACACCTCTAATAAGAAACAAAGCACAGATTTGAACCAAGTCTAATTCCAAAACCTCCCATCTTTTTTCACATACTGCCTCCTTAAACAAATTTCAGTTGTTAATGTGAATATAGTATTTTCCACATTGTATGATATAAAATTTAACCCTGATTTCAGGAGTCCCATGCAACACTCCACAGGACTCTGCCCAGCTCTCCCTAGTACCGAGCAAAGAGTGAAGTCCTCAGGGCCAGACCTCCCTTGTTGCATACAGAGCTGAAAATGGAGCACAATATAAATGTGTGTAAATGCCTATCGCTGTGGTCCCAGCTGCTATTATTACTCAGTGTGCTATTTTAACACTAAACAATTCAGAGTGAAGAAAACATCCTGTGCTTATTCTTTGTCTATTGTACTCCTGTGCCCTATAAATCAAGGTCATATAACAATATATCGTTACAAGTAGCTGTAGATAATCCTTTTCCCCAAGATGATACAATAGAAAGCTGCCACCTCCTTACTCTCACAAACAAACAAGAAAATGTTTATCTGTCAGATGAAGTTACTAATTAAAAATAATTTATGTTAACAGAAACTGAAAAACAAACTTCAAAAGAGGAGGAAAAGAATAGTATATTTCCCCCCCTTTCTTGCCTGAGAAATCACCTCTAAAACTTGATGTATATCTTGAATTTGGGTAATTACAATCTATTTAAAGGCACACGCACAAAAGAAAAGATAAATGATATACTCGGGGAAAATCTTTGTAACATGTGAAAAATGGTTATCATTGTTAAAACTACTCTTTCAAATTAATAAGGAAAGGAGGAACTCACCAATAGGGAAATAGACCTAGGACATAAATGAGCAGTTATCTATTAATAAACGCTTCTTTGTTGATTTACAGTTTCTCATTTGGTATTTTTCTTGCAACTGGCTATACGAATTCCATTAAGTAACTGACTCCTTAATAATTCTTCAGTTGCTACAGTATGGAAGGTTCTGATTTTAACACCTATAAATAACGGGGCACGCCCGGCAGGCAGGCCTACATTTTATATGTGCAGCTTCTAAAATGTAAAAGCCTACTGTCGTGCAATCTATCACTGTGTGCAGGGTTCCTCAGGCACCTCCTTTCCTTGGCTAGCGAAGACCTTAGCTCTCTTTCTGGGCCAGCGTGGGGTCTGGAACAGATGAGAGTTGCCTATACCTTATGGAAAGGTGGCCAGAGACAACAGACGCTCAGCGGGCAAGAGCAGGGCGCTGGGGTCAGCTTAGGGACTTGACGTTTGATTTCAAAGCTGTTTAAAATTTAGAGTCCAAAATAATTATGGGATCATTAGTACGCTTCTGACCAGTTGCTCAGTAACCTAGATTAGGGTTACTCTGTTCCTTTTTATTATTATAAAAATGATCTTTTCTTTCCACTATGATTTATATGCAGACAGAATTTCAGAAAACAACAGCAAAATAATAATAATAATAATAATCAAAAGAAACAAAAACCATACGAGTACTTTGACTCTCAGAGAAAACCTTTTGTTGCACAATTTCCAGCACACATATACAATGTACTTCATACAACTTTTAGCCTTGGCGATAGGTCAAACATTTGTTCATGCCAATGTGTATTCACCTGCAGAAAGATTTTGGACGACTAGTGTTTCAGTCTATACATATCTAATTACTGATAAAACCAATTGCCTCTTTTTAGGCATTTAGACTATTTCCAATTTTAAACCATGATGCGATAATTATCCTTGTAGAAATATTATCTCCTTACCATAAATCTATAGAAGTGAAATTGCCAGGTCAAAATAGTATATTTTAAGGTTGTTGGTACATATCACCTAATTGCTCCAGAAAGGTCCCCATTTCACTCCCATCAGTTGGATAAACGACTACCAATCTTCCCATACCCTTGTCACTGTCATATTATTCTTTTTAAATATTAGTCAATGTGTTAGGTTTGAAAATGGTAGCTCATTGACTTAGTTATAAAATTTTCATCTGTTATCTTTAAATGAATAGTGAGGCTAAACATTTTTTTCATATTTGTATTCATTCTTTGTCTTTTTTCCCCCCGAGAATTGCTCATTTGCGTCCTATATTTATTTTCCTATTGGTGAGTTCCTCCTTTCCTTAATTTGAAAGACCAGTTTTATTTTAACTATAATAACCATTTTTCACATATGTTACAAAGATTTTCCCTAGTCTATCATTTATCTTTCATTTTTTGTGTGTGCATATTTAATCAACAAAAGTGGTTAACATTACTTTGTGAATCTCTATTAATCTTTTCTATAATATCTTTGGTGTTTTGTTCACAATAGTTTTCTCTATCCACAAACTGACTAGTTAGATCTTTCATGTTTTTATTTTGGACTTTGAATTTATTTTGGTTTACACTTTGAAGTAAGGTTCTAACCTCATTTTTCTCTCCAAACAGCTAAATAATTTTCCTAAGATCTTTTATTGAACAACCTACTTTTATTGTATGCTAAATATTTACGAATCCTCAGGTATGTTTCCAGTGGGCCTTTTCTTTTTTAATGCAGTGGCAAAGCAGGGAAGATAAGCCCTTTAGGATCTGGCAAGGGTTGTTATGCTCACTGTCATGCCTGCTCCTATAGAGTCTGACTGGACTGGAAATGAAGGGATGAAAGAAGTATAACTTAAAAATATAGATAATTATTTTCAAGTGTCTAAAAGATGCTGAGATAGACTTTTCTCCCAATTTTTCTTTGATGTAATTGGTTTTAAAAATGTGATCCTAACTTAATAATTACACATACATTACACACACATTTGAACATTCTTTTTCTGTACTAGTTCACACTAGTTTTCCTCATAAATAATTTATTAAGAAAGATCTTCTAATAGAATCAGTTTGCACTTGATTATAAATGCATTGGAGACAAATAGATTAAAGCTAAAAGAACTATTATTGGGATGTTTTTCTTCACTTAAAATTGGGGGGAATTGGCCCTTCTTCCTTCAGTTGGGACCAGCACTAAACTACCTAGTAACTGACAAGCTTTAGTGACCCTTAGAGAAGATTCCATATCCTCTTTTGAGGTAATCTATTCCAATATTTAATGATTTTCATTAATATAAAAATCTCATTCAGCAATTTAAACTTTCTTTTTTTAAAACTTATTTCTTAATGGTGACTTTCTTCAGGTTATTGTCCCTCAGACTTCTCCAGATTGAACAATCCCAACCCCATATGCAGACCAAATCAGAATAATTTCTCTTATATTTATTCGATGTTCAAGAACATTTGAGCAACTAGTGAAACCAATTGAAGACCAAGCATGTACATACACAAGATATGCACATGTATGCTCCCTCATTTAAAAAATATTTAAGCTTGATGCCAAATTTCCATTTTAATTTTTGCAAAATGTCTTTTTTTTTTTTTTTTTGGCCTAAACAAAGACCAATTGTAATGCAGTGAATTCACTTTTCATTTTAGTGAAAAATCTGAGCAAAGCCCAAGAGGATCCCTCACTGCAGAGGGGCCTGGGGTTGGCTAATGAGAGTCAGAGGATTACAAGACTGGAATGCAGAAACTGCCTTTGTTGTGAATGTGAGCTTCTAGCACTCCTATAATTGTGCCTGGAGCTCTACACTGAGCCTGACCTTAGAGGAAGGGAAAGAGGGCAAACAAATGACACATCCATGTTAATAGATGTATAAATAGTGAATTACAGCTGTAGAGCTAGGTGCTTCCATGGTAGGAATAGAAAAAGGACATGGAGCAGATATTCATGAATTCCGACTTGAATTTGTTGTGAAGACATAGATTCCGTAGGGTTTGGGGGCTATATTCTAGATCCAGAGACCTCAAACAAATAACTGGGCACAAAGGAGGTTAGTCACATTTAGGTACTCTACAGAGCACCTCGTCCATGGCACAGCTGCCGCACCAGCATCTAGAGAAATGGTTCCATTCCCTAGGCTCTTTCTCCTTCACATCGTCCCTTCACTTATAGCCACCTGCCTTCCTAATTCCTGCTGATGGAAGAGTCAGGTGTGCAGTCCAGAGACTCTGTATGTGGAGCCAACTTGGGTCAGGTGGGTCTTGGCCGAAATGAGATGATGCCTGGGGCGATAGAACCAGGGAGTTTAGTAACTTTAGACTCATTGTTCAATGAAAATTGGCTGAGCAGCTACACGGATGTCCTGCTTCCTCTTTTATCCTTAAAGTATAGATTTACTTCGAGGTCTCCTCACCTACCACCCACTGTCCAAGAAGTGGGTATGGAACCAGGACGCACTCGAATCACCTAGTATTAAAAACTGCCCAGATGAATAATGCTATTTCCACAGATCTCCATGATGGCAAACTACTGAGGGTCAGGGTCTTAGCCAGCTGTGTGGGATCCTCAGCAAGCTAATGTGTTGGCATTTCTTCAAAGTGCTATTTAAAGCATACTGCAGACTTTTCAGTGTACTGTTTGAGGGAGATGCCAAATGCTCAGGCAGATGGACAGAGCAGGAGACCATGGGTGGCAGAAATCAGTATCTCCTCTGTTGACCCAGCAATTCTGCTCTGGCCATACCTCACCAGGAAAACAAAACCTTAGTAATGAACTGTACTTGTCTTCCTTAGAAGGTAGTTAGTTGACCAACCATTTTTATTCAAGGACGCCTCTTAGAGGTTCTAATTTCCAGAGCAATTGCCTTTGAAACACAGGCAGTTCTTTCCCTGAGAGGAGAGGAGTTTGGGGAGTACAATTTGGCCATCTTATTACATTTCCAGTGTTTTTTTTTTTTTTTTTTAAACACACACACACACACACACACAACTGGCACTTGCACATTACCCTGCTGGCCCATGTCTTGATGTAATTCTGCATGTGCAGAACTTCCCATGGGTCACTTACTGCCCTAATACTTGTTGAGTTAGCTCAGTGCAAACAGAATGCCATACTAGAACAACTTACCTCCTGACCAATTCAGAGCAGTTTACAGAATGCTCTATTCCAGGTTTTGTTCTGGAACTGTATCAGACAGACAGGAAGCCCTTTTATGCAGGTGGCTTAGGCTGTGTGAGATTGTTTTCTTTTAGTAAGCAACCTCTCATCAACAAGCTTGAGGCACCAGAAGAGGCCTTTGTCACTCTATCTCAGGCACTTGGTGTTTGTCCAGCTGCTCTGACCTTTCATGGAGTGAATCTGTGGGGAAAAGAAAGGCAGTGGCCCTGGAAGGCAAGCCCAGGGGTCCCTATGGGAGGGATCCCTCAGCAGCCTCTGGACAGAACCAAATAGGACAAATAGGGTGTCCGAGGTTTTCACATCTCTTCCTGACGAACCCACTTGATAGTAGTGACAGCACACAAACCACCTGGTCAGCAATTTGTTGCATGGTCTGCAGGGAAGGAAGGATATTTTCTGGACCCCGTTTCATCAAGAGGACTCAGTATTTAACCTAGTCAGACCTCCTCACTTGAAGGACAGACAGCCTCTTGGAGGTCTAAGCAGACACTTATCCTGGGGGCTGTGTAAGTCATTTTCTGGGCTTACTGGTTCAGGCCTTTTCAAAAGCATTTTAAATAAACCAACTCTGCAAGAGCAAGTCAAAATTACTTTGAAGGATCAAGAATTTCTAGTTCAGGCCAGTCAGTTAGGGGTCACAAACTGGTGATCAGCAGGGTGAATTCAGCCAGTGATTAGTTTGGTTTGCAGGGTCCTTTAATTTTTTTAAAAAAATTTGCAACCTCAGCACAAAGCAATAATACTCTTGCCAAAGTTCAGGATTTCGGTTCAGGCCCACAAGAGTTTCCTGAGCACGTGATGGGGCAGGCTTTCTGACAGACCTGCTGTTCAGCCACTCATTCCTGCTAAAGCTCAGTGGCCTTAAAAGAAGTCGCAGAACTACATAGCCAAGGGCCCCAGCCCCTGAGTGTTTGAGCCTCTCCCCGCCTGAGTGTGGCTCAGAGCAAGATAAGGAGAATCTTGTGTTGGCAACAGATAAAAGGATCAGTGGAGCAGGAGCAGCTGAGACCTTGCGGAAATTTACATAAGCCTGCTAGAAGTAGGGGCTCAGAGGCCCAGAAGGGAGCGGAGGAAACCAGACCAAAGGAAAACATCTGTAATGAACTGTGAGGGCATGTGAGCTGCAGAGGATGGAGCAGGCACCTCCCCACCTACAGAACAATCAAGCAGCTGCCAAGGCAAACGTTCCTCCAGTTGGGATTTCTTTTACTGCCATTTTTCCCTTCCCAGGGCTGCCGAGCCTTTGAAGTAATCCTCAGTGTGAAAAGTTAGGAGGATGTGCACAGAAGAGGCCCTTTGAAAAAGCCTTAGGGAAAGCAGCTAAACTCGGCAGGGAGCAATTGCAAAGGGTCTAGGAACTAGGACGAGGAAGCCTGGAGGATTGCGAGGAGACCATATGGAAGCGAAACTAGGTGGTCTAAAAACTTAGCCTGAGAGCCTTCTTGGAAGCGAAACTAGGTGGTCTAAAAGCTTAGCCCCAGAGCCTTCTTAAAATAACAGGCCATATATCCCAGCCCAGTCGGCCACAGTCAGCACTGTGTGCATGCGTCCTCCTTCCGCGTCATCCCGTCCCTGTGCCTGCCAGCAGAGCAGAGTAGTTACCAGGACCCTAATGACTGTACCCAAACCACGAAAAAGATCCTTTATTGCTCTGTGTTCATGAATAAGCAGCGATTAGCTGAACGTTTAACAATTTACTTTTATTTTAAAAATGAAGAAAAGGAAAGGGGAAAGGAAGCAAAATCTAGTGAGTAAAGTATAGGTGGCAGAATAGTAACGGGGTATGCGATATTAGTTGCCTCCACCACTCTCCTTTCAGACTCAGAGACATGGGGAGTGCATTTGCTCCACTGGGAACTTGCAAGAAATACAACAGAGACACAAAGAGAAAAGCAACCTTAGGTTTTTAGGGCAAACACTGAGGGCTCTGGCATAAGACTGGAAAGATTTACAAAGAAGGTGTGAATAGTAATGATGCCCCCTGAGAGGGAGCTCAAGCCCTGGGCAAGGAGGTTCTTGGATTCACATAGGAAAGAATTCAAGCGTGAGCAGATGTAGAGTTTGAAGTGAAGTAAGTTTATTTAGCAGAGAGTAAGTAAGAAAAGGAAAACCATCCCACACTCACAGTGGAGGTCTTTAATCGCTAGTGAAGGAAAGACCCCCTCTGCCCTGCTGGCTAGGGATTATATGTTTTTTGTTTCTATGGAATGTTTCTTGCTGTGGGGAACTTCTGCAAGGTACAAGAAGAATAGGGGCAGGATTGCCTTTGACTTTTGCAAGGTACGGGCTGTGGCTAGTTTGTAATAGGTTTAATTATGGGAATGACCATAATGGAATCTCTGCTCAGTAGCTTGGGATGGTCTGTTCTGTATGCTTGATTAAATCTGCCTGAGTTCTGTGTCTAGCAGCACGCAGGTAGCAGGCTTGGAATCCAACCTCCTAGTTCCTTCTTCTGTCCTCATGCCCCTTCCCTATGTGAGTAGAACAGGTACCTCATCTGCCCTGCCACCAATCCCGATAAAGAGCTTTGAACCGAAGAGAGGGAGATGTCTACAGTTGAGGAACATTATAAAATGGAGCATGAAGTCCTTGTACTGTGACCCTACACTCTGAAATAAACCCTAGGCAGAGGGTGACCTGACCAAATGCCCCATAAAGCTTGGGGGTGGGGGTCAAAGAGTAGAGACAAGTTGTGCCCTGTAGTTTTCAGGCCTACATGTATAGGGAAGGCCAATGATATGAAAAATCTAAGCAGGAGAAGGTCAGAGACTGCCTCCAGTTTCTGAGGACTTCCAGGTGGCCTGAAAGGGGATCCAGAAGGTTTTGCAGGTAAAGAAGTTAGAAAGAGAGGATGCAGGTCTGCTTCAGTCCACGTGAAGAACCAAACAATAGAAGACCTGGTGTAGGAGGCCCATGCCAGTGATGGGAGCAGGTCATTGCTGCTGTCTTGGAGACATCATCAGCCCCAAGGTACTGAGTGGGAGCCAGACAGCCACCCATATGGAGATGGGCTCTCACCATTTCCAAGAGCAAGATCCATGGGTGGTGTGCCAAGAACTACACTGGCCTAGGTTACCTGGAGTAGTGATGTAGATGATGTTGGATCTGCCGGCAGTTTCTGGGCGTGGGCCGGGATCTGTCTCGTGAGACCGAAGAATGGAAACACGGACCCAAAAGAGGCAAAGAGTTTTAACACGTTGCGCACGGAGGGGTTTAAATCCCTCATACCCCTCTGTTCCGGCAGGTTTTTAAAAGAAACTACTTTAAAATGCACTCTTCTCTTTAAAGCGTAAATGCTTCTATGTCATTTATTATTTTTCTATGGAATTTTTTAGGATTTACTCACCTATGATGTTAGTAATCCCTCCTGGTGTGATACTGCAGAAAGCAGCTTCCTTTGTGCAGTGGGACACGGCAAAAATTGCATATGTATCGAGTTTCACTTCTCACTTTTTTTGATGCGCACACTTTACACACCCGTGTGTGATATTTTTTTCTTTCCTCTTCCCACTATGGGCTCCAGATGATGCATGGCCAAATCTCCCATTAGATATTAACGAAACACAAATAATTCAATAAAATATGCAAAGTAAAAAGTCAACAGTAAAAACGAGAATTCTCGTTATCCGTCCTTAACGCATGGCTCAGAAAAAAAACGAAGATTCTCGTGATCTGTACGCAACGTGTTAAAAAAAGGATAGTTTATTGAAAGCAAAGGTTCAGAGCTCCCGAGCGGGAGGGAGTCCTGAATGGGGTGCCCAGTGACTGAGGCAAAAGCTCTTACTTTTATACCTTCCCTTGCCTGTTTGGGGAAGGGGAGCTGGCGCCTTTTAATGAAATTTGTCTACCAGATTTGTTCTGCTTGCCCATCCTGAAGGAATTAGCAAAATAATCCACTCTTACCTATCAGATCTGCTCCCTTTGTCAGGCCAGAAGGAATTTTATGATTAACCTCAAGGCATTGTTACATTTTGTCCTGGAACAAAAGAGTGATTTCAAAACTTGGAGTTTCAGGATATGGCTGTTTTTGTTTATTCCACTAGGGACCTCCCTGTCTACCTAACAACATGCTAACTAACCTGTCTCAGTAGGGAGTGGGGCTGCTATTGAAGGAGACCAGAGCTGACCCACTTTCCTCTCCTCAAGACCCTCCTCAGTACTTGGTATAAATCCCCAGGAGTTTAGGATACTAATCAGAAAAGAGGGGGAGGTAGAAAAACCCTAAGGAAAGGGAATCTCCTGAATAGAAATGAATTTTGAGTTAGCAGATACTAAAAGTAACTTGCCAAGGCTGAGAAGACCCAGAAAGTAGCACAATGAGAGCTGTCTCAGGAACTAACACACTTTGGGGGCCCAGGGAAAATGGAGGAAGTACTTAAGTAAAAGAAAAAAAGGAAAGGAACTTGTCAGAGCCTTCCTATTAGATAGTTCTAATGCAATAGGTTGTTGCATAATGAAGTATCATTTAGTAGAGTGGGAAGTGCCCATTTTATTGCTTCTATTCAGATTTCAATTCATGGATGCAAAGGTATTCGCAGAGTAACAGGGTATGTGCAGCAGTGGTATATGAGGACAAAAGATTATGTTGCAACATTATACAATTCATATTACACTTCAATTTTAAATATGTTGTTCTAGATCAGTGGTTCTGAGGTCCTCTGAAAACCCGGAGACTCTTTCAGGTCAAACTATTTTCTCTGAATAATAATAAAATATTATTTGCCTTTTTCATTCTCATGCTTTCACAAGTATACAGTGGAATTTTCTAATGGTTGTTAAGACATGTAGTGCTAGTATTGCTCTAAGAGCTAATGGAATCTGTGTTTATATATTCTTGTTTTTAAAAGTTCTCAATATTAATCTTAACATAGATAAAGGTAACCATATAAACAAAGGTGTTTTGGAGTCCTCAATCATTTTCAGTAGCTTAAAGGAGTCGTGAGACCAAAGTGTGAGAACCACTGGTCTCGGTATAACGTAAGTGAAAGCAAGATACCCGTTCTGACATTGGCAACTTGATGGACATTTAGAACTGCAAATGGTTTTATTTTCATAAGCATATTTAATGTGATTGAATTATTTTTATTAAAAAAATTTCAAAATTCAGAGAAAGACGGGGGAGAAAGGAAAAGGGGGAGAGAGCGAGGGCAAGAGAGTGCCAGTGCCAGAGAGAGAGAGAGAGAGAGAGAGAGAGAGAGAGAGAGCGCGCTATTGAGACCTTATACCAAGGACTTATAGTTTGCTGGGTGGGGTGAGGGAGTTACATATGATTTTGTGGGAAAAGTGGTGCACCCCTTCCACAGAAGGGCATGACGTCCTAAGATGGGTGGAGGTCCTTTGACTCAGATCCTTATCTTGCTCCAGACCACCTCTTGTCATTTGTTCTTGTGAAAACACATACGTGGCTGGAGGCAGTTAATCAAAGCTAGTTATGAGCTTTTTCTGTAAGCACCCCTTCCACCCCTCCTCCTTCTGCTACATTTTCTAACTTCTACCTAACACTCCCACCTTTGAAATTCTTTTGGCTGAGCTATGTCAACATAAGAAATGTCCAAACCTGCAGAGAATTTTTAAGTTTATTTAAGCCAAACTGACAGTTGCTGGGAAGCAAGATCTCAGTGGATTGAGAAAATGCTCTGGAGAATGACAGTTTTGCAGCTTATTTTAGACATTAGAATCAAAGCAGGAATCGTAAGGAGGGTTACATGAAATCCATTGGTGGTAGATTAAGGGAGTGGGAGAAAGCAAAACAGGGAAATTTCTGGGATTGAATAAAAAGTAAAATGGAGAGACACACTTATTTTACATTGGTGGGTGTGGGTTAGCTAATAACTAACATTTACAGCACATAGAGATGGTATGTGGGGAACAAGATAACAAGGAGGGGTTCTGTGCTCTGGTGCAGTGGACTGTGCCCCGAAGGAGATTACTCTGATATTTCAAAGGCATGTTATCTTAGATGCCAAAAGACAATAGACAGGCTCACTTAAGGTAAAGACTGACCTTCGTTAAGAAAGCAGCTAAAGACCTAGGACACAACTACCCACCATGATATGCTTTTAGTTGGAAATTTTTATGCTCAGACCATCCTATGTAGTTACTTTCGGTCTCTGAGTTTGTAAAGCTTGCCATACAGGCCTCCCCTGAGCTTGTCGAGTTTAGTGTGTGGCCCCTTTTTAATCCACAGCTAATAATCAAATTAACAGAGACAGATTAACGGGAGAAAATCAAATTTTAATACATGCACATGGGGAATTCACATAAGCATGAAAATTCCAAAGACAGTGAGGCAACATTGGATATATATGACATTATGTACAAAGGAAAAAAGGAAGGGAATGGGGTCTTAGATTTCCGAAGTGATAATTGGTGATTTCCAGGGAATTAAAGGAGAGCCGAACACAGATAGCAAGCAAATCCTTGCTAGGCAACTCAGAAACACTGAGACATGGTATCTAGCTCATAGACCCCTACCTAAAGCACTCCTATTGCCACACTTAACCTAAATTAAGCTAAGAAAACACCCTGAGATTCCCTTCCCGGAGCAGGCCTTCTTTTCTGAATCTCTTAGGCAGAATGGGGGAGGGTCAAAAGTTCTTTCTGAGTCTTTTGTTTCTTAATAACCAGCTTAAAATCAATATCCCCGAAAGGCAGCTTCAGGGTGACAAAACTTTGGTCCCCTTCATTGGCTAAATCTATTCTCAGGAGTTTTGTCATTTTTATTATTTGGGTCATTTTTTTTTTCCTATCAAGGTATCTAACTGGTTATTGTTGGAAAGAGATGGGAAGTGAAATGTTGTAGAGGAGTGAATTCAGGATCATTGGTCAAGGGAAATTAAACAGAGCCCAGCACTGTCACAAGGGGACAGGAACACACCTTGGCTCTATGACACATCCTGTTATTGACCAAAGGTAAATGCAAACTCCACGGAAAAATGAAATTTATGTCCTAATCTGGGACACCAGCTTCCAAAGAAACTTTGTCTTTCTACGTTCTTTACGGCATAATATAATTTAGAGAAAGTTTCAAGTCTTCAGTGCCCTAGGGTGTGTTTTTTAGCAATTCCTTTTCATGCTGTTGAAAAAGGACGTGAGATCTTCATGATGCTTTAGCTCAACAGACCCCACCCCCACGCTGCTGGACATGCAGGATATTTCTGAAGGTTTATTTCCTTTGCCCCACCTATCCTAATGGGTTATCCCAAACTTAAGCGTAAAAGTAGGATTGTGTTTATCTAACAAAATGTGGGAAATATGCATCATTTTGGTGAGTTCTATCTTATATTAGATTCCAGGGCCTATCATTTAAAACTCTTATAGATCAAAAATACCACTCATATTTTGAAAAACGAGTCACAGACAGGAGAGCATATTTAAAACTCATAAAATCCAAATACAAGAAGACCATGTATGGTACTCATAAAATTAGCAGGAAAAAACAAAAACAAATGACCAGTTATAAAAATGGATAAAGGATTTGTTAAGGCAATTCACAGAAGAGCATACATGAATGACCAATAACCATTTGAAAAGATAATATTCTTTACCTGTAATCCTAGAAACCAAAACAATGAGCTACTACTTGGCACATCATTTTCATAAAAAAAGAAGTATGGCAACACCAAGTATTAGGAGCTCTGATATTCTGCTGGTGGTAGTGTAAATTATTCCAGTCAGTTCAGAGAACAATTTGACACTAATAAAGTTTAAGATATTCATACCTCATGATCCAGCAGTTCCATTTCTAAGTATATTCTCAAAAGAATTGTCCATAGCTGCTCAAGGAGACATGTACAAGGATGTTCAATGCAGCATTATTTATAATAATGAAAATTAGAAGCAACTCAGGTGCATTATCAGTATTATATATTTTTTCACAATAGGCTACTGAATGAACTACATCTACATTTAGATGTTGATGACTAAATCTCAAATATGTAATCATGGATAAGGGTGTTGCAGAATAATTTGTACAGTTTGGTACCAATCATTACCATATATTGTTTATGCATATATACCTCTGTAGTAAAACTAGAAAGACAGATGGAAAGGATACATACTGACTTCATGATCCTTGTTGACCATAGTGAAGAAAGGAGCCAACTGGGATCAGATAGGGTGAAACTCTCCTTCCAAAACTTTATTTCATAAAAACAGACAAACAAAAAAACACACAAAAAAACCTCAAATACGAAAATATAGAAACACTTTCTAAATATTAGTAGTGGAAACATGGGTATTCATTGTTTTCGGTTCTTTTCTATATGTTAAAGTAGCTTCTACTTTAAAATTCAGTTGAAATAACCTACTTTTCTAATAGAAATGTAGCCAGACTATTTCTCTGGTGAGGACCCCTCCTGACTTCATCCTCTGTGACAGATAAATACAGCCTTCCCATTGCTGCTCTGCCCTGCGCATCTCTGTATATAACAAACACCCATGATACTTCTTTTCAAGCCTTTCATTTTCTAAGCTCAGAAAATCTTCTCTACCAATTCTGGGGAATTATCAGGCTCTAAGGGACTACTCATACCAACTAGTCATGAGAAATGACTATATGCAGATTGATTTTTCATTGTCTAAAAATTAGACTCCACTAGAAAGTATACGCTAATTAGGCTCCAGGAAGAAAAAGGTAGTAATACCTGAAAACCAAATTTTATTTCTTTCTTTCTTATGTATTAAGATTCCCTTTATGCCTAGGCTTTTAGGAAGCTAGAGCAAATATAATGATCAGCTGAATTTACCATCTTATTCTAGATCCTTATCCTAGGTAATTACCTTTCCATTTCCCCTACATGGTTTTTGATTTTCATTTCTGATGCATTTAACTGCTGTACTTGCATATGTTTGTAAGTGTTCTTAGATCCATCTAGAAGGAAATGCATTTTAAAATAATAAGCAAGTCGATTGCTATATATATGGGTGGACTGATTTACTAACCATACATTATTTTAATTTACCCTGAGAAATATGACTGCTAAATAGACCAGAGTATTTTGTCAGCTGCTCAGTACATTTGCTTGCCACTATGAGAGACTGCTGAAGAAAAAAAAATTTCCAGCAAAGTTTCTCAGTGAGTGCAAAGTGAGTCTTTTCCGTGATAATTTACACTTTGTGATCGCTAGATTACTTTTCCCAAAATGCAACCCTAGTTTTATTATATATCTGCTCAAAAAACCTTCAGATATTTTATATGCTCCTTGGAATTAAATAGACATTTCTTCACTGGGCATCGTATACAATCCTCACCAAACATTCTAGCTTCTATGTCTTTTGTTATTAACACGCACCCTTAACCACACTGGAGAACCAGTAGTTTTCAAACCCTCCACTTTCCCATGTCCGTTCTTTTTGAATACTGCTTCCTCCATTTATATACCTCCCCACCATGGAATCTTATACTTAAATGTCTGTCTCAAAAATCATCTGGTAATAATAACAGCAGATATTCATATGTTAAGTCATTTAATCCTCATGCAACCCTATGTACGATTCATATTATTAACCCCACTTTACAGATGAGAAAAACTGATGCACAGAGAGGTCAGTCACTTTCCCAACGGCATACAACTAATGAGAGAGAGAGAGAGAGAGAGAGAGTCAAACCCAGCCAGCCTGGCTCTGAAGACCATGTTCTTATTGACGAGGTTCAGGATACTGTACGCCAAAATATGGCACCTTGGCATATTGAATATTTCAAGCTGAAGGAATTTGAGAAATGGCAGGTACAGGAAAGACTTTCTGACCTTCACCTGACGCAAGTCATGAGACCCTCCTGTGAGAGGTGCCCTCCCTATACCTGGAGTAAAAGAGTATCTGTCTTTGAAGAGCAAAGATGATGACAGAGATCTGAATGAACCTTCCCAAACTGGCCCTCTTTCCATGTTCCCTGCCTCAGGGAATGTTACCCTGATGTATCTGCTTGTCTCACTGGCCCTGTCCGGCACTAGTCTCCCCCTCACTGACAATGCTCCAGCTCTAGATCTTCTCCAGTTTCTCAAAGTCCTTCTCTACCCTCTCCTTACTGCCTTTGCACATAGTGATCCCTCTGCCTGGAAGGTGCCTCTCTCCAACCCCCAAACTCTTCACCCAGGTAACCATTACTCAGTCTTCAGATCAGGCTCAAGTGTGATTTCCTCAGGAGTTTCCCTGACCCCACAAGCCAGATCGGGGACCCCTGCCTGTGCTCTTAGAGTTCCCTGTATTTTTTCTTCATGACACACACCATAGTTTGCAATCATATGTTATATGTCTCAAATGAAAATTGGGGTCTCGTGGGGTTTAGTCTCAACACAGAATCACTCTCAAAGAAACATCAATTCAAAGTCAGTAATTTAAAAATATTTTTTTAAAAAAACTTTTATTTGTTTAAAATAAATAAAAGTTTTTTCAAGACCCATATGCTCCAAGTCAAGTGGTTGTTTCAGTTTAGTTGTGGAGGGCGCAGCTCACAGTGGCCCATGTGAGGATCAACCCCGCAACTTTGTTGTTAAGAGCACCGCTCTCTAACCAACTGAGCTATCCAGCCACCCCCTTCGAATGAATGCATATCTCTCCACACCATCCTAAAATTGAAAAATCATATGTTGAACCATTGTAAGTTGGAGACCGTCTATACATGGAAGTGTAGAGTTGAAAGAAATTTCCTTCTCTAGCCAGTTCCCTAAATGACCCATAACTAATGGTTGTTGAACATATTTTCAAAGCTCTCCAGTGATCGTAATGAGAGTTCAATTACCTTTGCAGCTGTGTTCTGCCTTAGGTCAAAGAGAACTTTCTTGTTAAAGTCTAATCCAATTTTGTCTAGTTTTCATCTCTATAAGGATGGAGAAAAGCCAGGTAGCATCCTCCTCCAAATAAACCATCCTGTTCTCAAAGAAAGTTATTAAATCAGCCCTTGGCCTGCAATTTTCAAGGCAAAGCCAGTTCAACATCTTTAACCTTTCCTCAGAGGTCTTCTCCTTCATTCTTTTAATGGTTTCTGTTGCTTCCCTTTGGACCTTTTCCAACTCCTCTGAAAATTCAGAAACCAAAATTCCATTCAGCATCAATAAGGGCCTGACCAATGTTAAATATAGGAAAAATGATAGGTTCTCAGCCTTTGTGTTTCATATCCTGTCAGTACACATCAGGGCAGGAGAATGTCATTAATCCAGACATCTCTAAAGCGTCATCTATGCTATTCTAAAGCAAGGTTGAATGAGGATTTACCATGTTAAAAATATTTTTTTCTTCACAAGTAACATAAAGAGAAGCACAGGCAGATGTTTAAAATGCTTACAACAGTGTACTATTTCAAGCATTCACTAACTGAAAAATTACCAATATCATCCATTATAAGTTGTTTTTAACTTTTTACTACCAATTTGCACACCAATTTGTCTAAGGAACTATTTTAGGCCTTGGTTTAGTAAACCAGATTGTATTTCTGTGACTATTTGAAAATGATGCTGTATTTGACCCTCTAATATATTTTGCACCTTAGAGCTTTTATTAATCCAATTGCCTTCCAAATGTCTTAAAATAGTGATGATTTTTCTAAATCAAACAATAATGTCATATATAAATATTTTTAAATTACTGATTTTTCTGATTTTTTTCTCCTTTTTCTTTTGGATCTGTATTTGTGAGAGATAGTTCCTCAGAATAGATTTTCACATTTGTAATTCCTTAGTTTTATATGAAGATATGATCTAGTGTACAAGGCAGCTAACATCTGTTGGCATCTCTCTGAAGAGAAGCTTGGTTAAGGGTATCCCAGGTGTACCTTCCCCACTGTCAGCACAAGAAGCAAGAATCAGGCAGAAACCAAAGATGGTGTCAGGGAAACTCCTGGGAAGGGGACATAAGGACAAATTCCATCGGGCCGCTCAGCCTGGGGTGCAAGGAGCTCACAGGGGCTCAGGTGGTCGTCCTGGATTCCTTGTGGATTCCATGCCGTTGGTGTATCATTTTTATTTGAGAAAGAACATTTTACCACATTTGCATGATGAGAATAGTTTTCATTGGAAAAGATGTTAGAGTTATTTGTATGATGAAAGCAAATCCACCAGTCACTGCTGGTGGTTTAGGGAGTTGTTGTGTATAAAGAGGGATGGTTGGTGCCTCAATTTATTTAGACAGTATTCTCAAAAGTTTTTGGTCATGACCCACAAGAAGGCATACATTTTATATGATGACTCAGTAGACACATACGTGAATATATAACTGAAACAAAATTTCCACACAATAATAATTCTTACTATGTGCTGTGATATTCTCTATTCTGTTCTGTTCTGCTCTGTTCTATTCTATTCTATTTTATTCTATTCTATTCTTTCTTCTATTCGATTCTTTTAATGCCAGTCTAGGCTCAAAAGTTGTTTACATGAACTACAAGCAGTTTTCTTACTATGTGCTCTAATGTTTTTCTATTCTATTCTATTCTGTCTCTTCTATCCCATTCTATTTGTTCTATTCCATTTTTTAAAAATGCTAGTCTAGACTCACTGATTTGTTTATATGACTAATGAGCAGTTCACAAGCCACGGTTGGAAAAACTCTGCTGTAGGGCACTATAGCTTTGCTCTCACAATTCCTCAACAGACTTGTTTCCTTTCATGTCATAAATCAATGCACATATAATTTGTTTCCAACTACAACTGTGGAATTGGTTTCCTATCCAGCCTTTTTCCTCCTACCAAATCTTTTCCTCCAGGCAAGAGTGTTAGAATGTGGGACATATTGTTTGGGACACATTGGAAACATTTCTAGATCCTTTGGTACTTCATTCTAAAAAGGATAAGCTGTATAACCTGTAAGAGGGGGTCCTGGATCAGGATGCTTTAGGTTGTAGGTAACAAAAATCCTGTCTCAAGCTCTCTTAAATAATACAGAAATATTCAATCTCATAATAAGGATGTTCAGAGCTAGGCTTGGCTGACACAGGGGCTCACTGGTGTCACCAAAGATGCTGGTTCTTTCTGTCTCTCAGCTCTGCTAATCTCCAGGTTGGCTTCATCCTCAGGCTGGAATCAAGATGGTGTAAATAAATGTTCCAGGTATTACATCCAGGCCCAACAACATCAAGAGGAAAATGAGGGTGGCTCTCTTCCTGTGGCTCCTTGATGCAGATGCTTCCAGGAGATGTCATATCCTGTTGGCTATAATGAGGGTCACATGGCTATTCCTAAATCAATAACTGGCAAGGAGGATGTGGTTACCCTTAAACAATACAATTTACAGAGGAAAAAAAGATGTCTAGACAATTACGTCAAAGTCCCTGAAGTTATCTTTGATTCCTCCGTTTTCTCATCTCTGTATCTAATTTGTCACCACATCTTGATAATTCTACCTCTAAATGTGTCTAGAATCAGACCACTGTCCACTGTGACCATTGCTACTGCCGTCGTCCAAGTCACCGTCATCTTCTGCCTGGATATTGCCGCAGCCCTTCTTCCTCTCTTTATACTCCTCCTCCAGTCTTTTCTCAGCAGAGTCACCTTGTTAAGCAGTCAGTCAGGTCATGTCACCCCTCTGCTCACAGCTCTCCCACTGCTCCTCACTAAGCACGCCAACTATCAGAGTATCCTGGTGAAAAGACAGCCCATCACAGAAGTTCTAGCCACATTTCAAACCCTCATTTTGAAAAATGTGGCCCCAAATAAATTATTAAGCTGAATGTCAGTTTCCTTTTCTATAAATTGAGAGTATTGAAAAATAATACCTATTTCACAGATCACTGTAAGGAAAATTTGCTTGATATATCTAAAGGCAACTTGCATAGGATTTAGCTAAAAGTACACAATAAATCAATATTTACTCATCATTCATTTGTTTTCAGATATGGGTGAGTAGATCATAGTTACTGCTCTAGAGACCTGTCAGAAATCAACTGTAACACTGCTTAAAGTTAGCACTTCATTGTATACTATCCTGCCCTGTGACTGTTTTCTGAGAGCCGTTTCTTCAGTTATACTGCAAAGTGTTCCCTGTGCAGTAAGCTAGATAAGAGGTGAGTTTGGAATCTGGAAAGTCTGGCTTCAAATCCTGCTCTACCACTCAAACTTGTGGGATCTTGTCCAACTGAATTACTTTCCAAGAGACTCAATTAGCTTATTTGTAAAATAGGGGTACTGATGCTTACCATGTTTCCCCGGAAATAAGACCTAGCCGGGCAATCAGCTCTAAGGCGTCTATCGGAGCAAAAATTAACATAAGACCCAGTCTTATTTTACTATAATATAAGACCTGGTCTTTAATATAATATAGTATAGTATGATATGATATGATATGATATGATATGATATGATATGATATGATATGATATAATATAATATACCGGGTCTTATATTAATTTTTGCTCCAAAAGGCGCATTAGGGCTTATGTTCAGGGGCTGTCATCCTGAAAAATCATGCTAGGCCCTATTTTCCAGTTAGGTCTTATTTTCAGGGAAACACGGTACCTCACTGGGATTGCTAGAAAAAAGAAATGAGATGATATTTATTATTTCCCTGCCACCATGACAGGTTCAATATATAGTGGCTATCAGCCTAGGCTGGTGTCCACAACACAGTGACTATTCAGTAAATGCATACTTGGCATTAGACACATACTCTAGATAGACCCTCAGGTTTGGTGACTAATGCCTGAACTCTTGGGGCAGCTCTGCTTCCACAGACGTGAAATAACTGAAATAAAAATTTATTCTTAAGACTTTCCTTGGACGTAGACTTCTGAACAGTCAGTATTTCAAAGACACTCTCTTCGGCTTAATAGCCATCCCAAAAGGTGATATTTTACCCTAGTTTATTATTAAAGTCTATTCCATATCAATAATTATCCTTCGCTATCATTTATATCATGGACTAAACACTTAATTATCTTTTTTTCTCAATTAACACTGTTTCTAAAGGGGCTCCAGGGTAGAGGGGGGTAAGTGCACTTGTGCCGTACTTCTAAGCTTTTGCTTTAGAAGTTGTGAAAAGGCAGCTTTCAAAGAGGAAAGAGTGGTAAGATGATGTTTAAGGACATCATGTAACTTGTGTGTGGATTGGGTGTGAAAGGGGCTGGCATTACCAGGTAGAAAAGCAGCACTGACATTTTGGCACCAACTGTTATTACCATCTTCTCCATTTCTTAGGTTTTTCATTTTTATCCACTTTTCTTTATTCAAAAAATAATTGTTGAGCCCGTATTATATCCAGGCTGGTTGTGGGGCAACAGAGGCAGCAAGCCACAGCTTCTGACCTGAAAAATCTTAGCGTTCTTAGAGTTGACAATGAATGTGGAGAGAAGGCGATTCTAGTGGGAGATAGGCCAGGAGTGGGAATGGGTGGGGATCAGGGAGAGCAGCTCTGTTTTGGCTAAAGTCTGTGGACTGCAGAAAGGGGAGTATAAGACAGCATGTTGGACAGTAAGGTAGGACCACATCACATGTCAAGGAGTTGACTTTCATATTGCATATTGATCCTACCATGGGTGATCAAACGCCAGTGGCCCCACGCACCACCCTGGGCGTTGCTGTGGTGAAGCGGAGCAAAGAGGCCCAGCAGAGGCTGCAGCAGCTCCTCAAGGGCAGTTTGCCATCTGCTGGGGCTTCATTCTCTTGTGATTCACTTGGAATTTAAGAGGAATGCAGATCGTGAAATGTCTGAACCAACTGTTTTGAGCCTACTTTGGAGACCGAGGACCATTTGGTCATCTGGATTTGGAAGCAGTCAGTGAATGGGAATGACATGGAAGGTGTGTGCTCTGACTAAAATAAGGAATTGCACATCGTTCAGATGTTTACCTCGTGAATGGCACAGGGATCTTCATGGATGCATCTGTGGCAGTGAAACTTTGACTTACTTATGATAGACTGTATAAAACAAATATTTTTAACAATGGAAAACCAAAATTTAACAAACCCATCAACCCAGGCTTCCTGTCTTTAGGTTAGTAAGGAATTGTCTTCATTTGATTGATGAGGCAATAAAGTTCAGAGATGTTCAGCGACTTTCCCAAAGTCACACAGCTTCCATGGGCCTTCTTTGGGATCAAGCCACATCTTTAATATGTCTCTGTTCTGAAAAGGAGAGTTAATATGATTTACAATGGGATCTTCATAAACTACCATGTTTCCCCGAAAATAAGACTGGGTCTTATACTAAGTTTGCTCCAAAAGACATATTAGGGCTCATGTTCAGGAGATGTCTTCCTGAAAAATCATGCTAGGGCTCCTTTTCTGGTTAGTTCTTATTTTCGGGGAAACACAGTAGTTGACCAATAAGTTTCAGAAATAATGACACCTACAAATATTTTAGTATTTCTTTTAATTTATTTGCCTTCAATTCAGGAAATAATAATCTAAACAGAGACACTGTTTAGATTTCATTCATCCATAAACACCCATTACATAGAAAGTACCGGGCTAGGATTATTCAGTGAAGAATAAACAGTACATGCTTTCTCTTTCACTTGTATGCATCTAATATAATCCTAAAATGAGTTCTGTATTCCATCAAGGTCATCAAACCTATCCATTTTGACATCAAGCTGTGTCCATTATCCAATACAAAGCAAGTTCTTTTTTTATGTTAAGACAATTTTTTTAAAGCCGTTTTAGGTTCACAGCAAAATTAAGAGGGAGGAACAGAGATTTCCCATATACCCGGACAAGAAAAAAAGTTATGAGATGTTCTAAATTAAATTACAGAGGCCAGAGAGTGAGAGAATGAGATAGAGCTGTCAGTTTGTTAATGGCTGCTGACCAGCTAATGAAACACTTCTCATATTCCTGGTTTGCCTGTTGGAATTTGGATTAATTTCCAGGTAGCTTTGTCCGCAGATTATTTCAGCCAGACACCATCTAACCCAAGGAGTCTCTACTGTTGTTCACACGTAGCTTTCTGGATGGCTGCCTCAGCTAATCCACAGGAGCGGGTCCTTCTTTCTATGGACTCTGTGATCCCAGAGTCCTCTCTTCACCTTCCTCCACCCCTTGCCTATTTGGCTTCGGTAAATTCTGTCAGACTACCTCCTCTCTTCCCCTTGCCTCCCACTGATGTATAAAAACACCTGCAAAACTCTAGGATGACAGATATATTGTCTTTTTGACCTAGCCATGCTGCTGGTGGTTGACACTCCATGCCCCAAGACCTATCTTTTGGCTAACATTTTTGGCTTAATAAAAGCTTACTTACAAAAGGACTTGCAGCTGTGGAAGTTAACATTTTTAGTTTAACAATCCCCTTCTCCTACACATGAACAACCTTCCCCATCATCTACATTCCGCACGATGTGGTACAATGGTTATAACTGATGAACCTCCGCTGACACATCATTATCACCCAAATTTCATAGTTTACATTAGGGTTTACTATTGATGTTGTACATTCTATGGGTTTGGACAAATGTTTAATGACATGTATCCATCATTATGGTATCATACAGAGGAGTTTCACTGCCCTGAAACTCTTCTGTTCTGCCTATTCATCCCTACCCACTTCCAGCTCTGGACAACTAAAAACCTTTTTACTGTTTCCACAGTTTTGCCTTTTCCAGAATGTCATATGGTTTTGAATGATATAGTATGTAGCTGTGATACTGTGATTTATAATAAGAAATATACATTTGGTCTTCCTCCAGTTCCTGGCACAGAGCTCCTAAAACCCGTGGAATTTCCTAAGTGAGGAGAGCAACAAAGGTGTCTATTGGTATGCTAATGAGGTGACCTTTGAAAGCACCTAAGGTTGCCAGGAGAACCAACCACATGTTTAAAGGGTTGGAACTTTCAGTTTCACCCTCTGACCTCTGGGGAGGGGAGAGGTGCTGAAGGTTGAGTTCAAGTGCCCAATGACTTAATCAGTCATGCATAAGTAATGAAACCTCCATAAAAACCCAAAAGGATGGGGTTTGGAGAGCTTCCATGTTGGTGAAGTTGTGGAGGTTCTGGAATGTAGTGTGCACTGAGGGCATACTCTGAATCCCTTTCTCCACACCTTTCCCCATGTATCTCTTTCATCTGGCTTTTCCTGAGTTATATCCTTTTATAATAAACCATGATCTAGTAAGTAACACATTTCTCTGAGTTCTGTGAGTCACTCTAGTAAATTAAGCAAACCTAAGGAGGGGATTGTTTGAACCTCCAATCTATAGCCAGTTGGTCAGAAGCACAGGTGACACCCTGGACTTACCACTGGCATCTGAAGTAGGGGGAAGGGGGAGAAGTCTTGTAGGACTGAGCCCTTAACCTGTGGAATCTGACTCTATCTCCAGGTAGATAGTGTCAGAGTCGAGTTGAAATGTAGGACACCCAACTGGTGTCTGGAAAATTACTTGTTGCTGTGGGGACCATCCCCCTGCTCCCACGTTAGAATTGGTACCAGAACCTAGAGGAGCCTTTTCAGATTGGCTTATTGTACTTAGTAATATGCATTTAAGGTTTCTCCATGTCTTTTCATGGCTTGAGAGTTCATTTCTTATTAGCACTGAATAATATTCCATTGTCTGGATGTACCATAGTATATTTACCTGTTCACCTACATCTTGGTTGCTTCCAAGTTTGGACAGTTATGAGTAAAGCTGCTGTAAGCATCTGTGTGCAGTTTTTTGTGTGGACAAAAGTTTTAAACTCCTTTTGGTAAATACCAAGGAGCATGATTGCTAGATCATGTGGTAGGAATATGTTTAGTGTGTTCCAAAGTATCTGTGCCATTTTGCATTCCCACCAGCAATGAATGAGAGTTCCTGTAGCTCTGCATTCTTGCCAACATTTGGTGTTGTCAGTGTTCCAGATTTTGACCATTCTAAAAGATATGCAAGTAAGTTTTAATATAAGGAAAATCAAATTTACACACACACACACACACACACACACACACCTTTGATAGTATAGTGGCAAAAAGATAAACTTAGGAAACTGACCAGGAATGATCCCAGCTCCATTAATTCCTAGCCATGTGGCCTTGGGCAAATTATTTAACCTCTTCATTTCTTCTTTTATAAAAAGGTCATGGTAGTGGAAGTCTTATAGCATTTTGAGACAATTCTCTTCTCTTCCCACTGTAAAACATGTGACACATGTGGTTCAGGTCCTCTCTCTTTATTATGACAGCACTTCCCTATTATCTCTCCATTGCAATTACTAACATGACTAGACTTGACTTTCTGATTTTTCAGGCTATATTTTTAACTTATTTCACAGAATAATAGTGAACTTAATCTAAACTACTTGCCTTTACTTTATTAGTGGATACATAGCACATAGGCTATAACTTAAAGCAATATAGAATCCAATATTAGATGCTCATTTCATATAACATATTTTTAAATGAATGAATGATCAAATCCTCCAATTTGAAAAAACCTCTACATTGTTAAAAAACCCATCAAGTAAACACAGAAACATATTGTCCTGAAAGTTTATAGATTCCTTCTTAGATCACCTATCCTGGAACATATTGGATCTCAGAGTTTTAAGTTTCTGTTTCAAAATGTGATGTCTTTCAAAGGGAGATTATTACGTTTTTTTCACATAAGGAATATGCTACATAAATAAGTTATGCCCTAATGCAGAATGCTTTCCACACAAGAACCACAAGAAATCAACAGAAAAGATCATAGAACTTCCATAATTATAACAAACCCTTGGAGCAAGCAACATTAGTGACATAGAACAGTGGGGCAAAGAAGGAAATAGAACTTCGAGACTTGGTTCAAACCTCAGCCAAAGGAATTAGGAAACTGATGGTATAAGCAAGAGTTGCTTGTGTTTGTTTCTCAAATAAAAGTAAAGGAAACTAGGAACAGTGGGAAAATTCCTTCCACCTCCCCAAAGGGACATAGAAGGGGTCTAGGAAAGGGGTCACCCCAGCTTTGCAAAAAAGAAACTGAAATACTTACAGACAGTTTTATTGCCATCAAAATGTGAGCCCTTTCCAAATGTAGCTAATGATGGGCACACTGAGCTAGGATAAGTTAATTTTAATTCCAGAACAAACACATCACATGCTTGGTTTTCCTTATCCTGCTTTTCTGTCACTGCGATAAATGATGTAAATAGTACATTTTTTCCTTTGGGAAGAATAACAGAAGTGACTGTGGGATTTTTTTTTTTTTTAAACTCTTCTGTTTGTGTTGATACACTTGACTAGGGAGAAATCTACCAAACATATAATAATATGTAAACAATTCAGCATGCAACTTGAGGCTGCAAGTTCCTTGAGGCTAAGGACCATTCTGGAGCTGTTTTCACATCCTTCAGAGTATCTAGAGGTGTCCACAGCACTTGACATTCAAAAGATAATTAGGGATGGGCTCCCTAGAAGCTTGGGGCTATCCTCACCTAATGATCACAGAGAGTAGTTTCCAGAAAGTAAAGGAGGCAAATTAAGACAAGGAACCAGAGGAAAACCCCTCCCACACACATACGCCTCACATGAAAATTGCAGAGAGAAGGTGGTAACTGATCCTTAAAGGAATGTTGGCATCCTTTTTGTATGTTGGCATCCTTGGTATAGTAAACTTCCTGGTGGTCTTAACAAATCAATAGATCGACATCAGCCAAAACAACTGTGAGAAATTAGCCACTTAACGTGGTTATATAACCACCTCTGGTGGCAAAAGGCACATATTATGCCACAATACTACTAGCTAGCACTTTTTGAGCACCTAATATGTGCTAGAGGGGCAACATGTTAAGTATTCTATAGATATTATTTTATCCGGCCCTCATAACCTGATGAAGTAGGTACAATTATTCTCATGTCATGAATGGGAAAACTGGGGTTTCAAATGAGAGATGAAGTCATTTGCCCAATGTTACACAACTAATAAGTAATGAAGCCAGGTTTAAACCCAAGAATTTTGATTCTTGAACTTGCACTCTTAATTACTATGCTTAGCTGTGGGGGAAAAAAGCACCATTTTTGTCTTATTTCCCTGAAGTTTCAATATTTGTGTTCAAAAGTCTTATCACTTTCTTTTAAAGTAGCAACTTTTGAACTTCTGAAGAGTTGTCTCAAAGTCCTTTAATTATGAAATATCCTTGTCTGAGGATGCAAGTCTGTGAATCTTTTCAACAATTTTCTTTGAGTTAGCTATCTTATTTTATTTAACTAAACACCTATAATTTAATACTCTGCTTCGGCTTCTCATAAATGTCCCAGAAACCTTGGTGATTATTAGGACAGAAACAGGAAGAAAACTCATCATCTTAAACGTTTTTCTACATAATAATATGGGATGAATCAGACTTGTAAAGTTCATAGCACAAAAGTTCCCGTTGAATGCTAATTCTGGGGATGCTGTGTATCCTACTCTCTTTTAAAACAAAACTTCCTTTAGATGTTTATTATATTTGTGGCAGATTTCCCAAATTTAGTTTCATTCCTTACTGATGTATGGATAGGAACTTTATTAGGTCATAAATACCATGATAGTCTCATATCTATTACTGGGAGACCTTAAGCAAGCCATTTAATTCCTTGAGTCTGAGTGCTTTCACGTCCAAAATGAAGTGTGGTGTAAGGAAGGCACCTCCAGATCCGCTCTCTGTCTTCCTCCTCTACTCTATGTCCTGGCGTCTTTAATGGGTTCTTTTGCCTGCTGACTTCCAGATGGGTTCAACCAATAGAAAGCACCAGCAGAAGGTCAGAGGAAGGCATTTTTATTTGACCAGCTCCCCTCTTGCTAGCCATGCATGGCAATAGTCACATTCCTATACCAAAGGTCATTGCCTCTCCTATAACCCCAGCTCCAGTTCCAGTTACCACTCTCTCCCCACCTGCTTACCCTCAATCTACCAGGGCAATAATGGCTTCCTACCTATGTTAACCCTATCCTCACCCTGACTAATGTAGAAGTTGTAGGTTTAAGCAAATGCTAAAGTTTCTTCTAATTCTAGAACAATTATTATCCCTTTTTGATATGTCCTAATAAGATTTTCTCTTCTGGGAAAGGAAATGGTTGTAATGCTTAATTACTAGAATGTACTCTGATAGGAGCCAGACTATATAAATGACAGGATTCTGGACTGGGAGCCAGGAGATCAGCAGTGCTACTCACCAGGTACGCAACTTTCTTGCTTTCCTTCTGCCTTGTTCTCTACCTCTCCCCACCCCCGCCCGCCTCCCTCCCTCCCTCCCTCCCTCCCTCCCTCCCTCCCTCCCTCCCTCCCTCCCTTCTTTCTCTCTCTCTCTCTCTCTCTCTCTCTCTCTCTCTCTCTCTCTCTCTCTCTTTCAATTCTTATAAAATACACATAACATAAAATTTACCATTTACCGCTTCTTAAAAAAATTTGCTGTTTTTAAATGGCATTAAATTCGTTTGCATTGTATGTTACCATCACCATTATCAGTCTACAAAACTCTCTTTATCTTGCAAAAGTGAAACTCTGTGGCCATTAAACAAATAAATTGCTGTTTTTCCTTCTCCCAGCTCCTGGGAACAACGGTTCTACCTTCTGTCTCTTTGAATTAGACTTTTCTGGGTACCTCATATAATTGGAATCATACAGTATTCGTCTTTTTGTGACTGGCTTTTTTCATTTAGCATAATGTCTTCAAAGGTCATCAGTGTTATAGCATGTGTCAAAATTTTCTTCCTTTTGCGGCTGAAAAATATTCTGTTTTATGTATATACCACATTTTGTTTATACATTAATCCATCTATGAACAGTTGGGTTGCTTCCACTTTTTGGCCCTTACAAATAAAGATGCTATCTATGAACATAGAAATATCTCTTCAAGTCCCTGTTTTCAATTCTTCTGGCTATATTCCAGAACTGGGATTGCTAGACGATATGATTATTTCATTTTTAGTTATTTGAGGAACCGCCATATTGTTTTCCGTAGGGGCTGCACCGTATTATGTTTCTACCAACAGTGCACGAGGGTTCCGATTTCTCCTCACAAACATGTGCTTTTTCCTGTTTTTTTCTTTCGTCTTTCTTCTTCTTCTTTTTTTAAAATATAGTAACCATTCAATAGGTATACAACATTGAACCAATATTTATTTATCACCCATTTATCCATTCATACCCTATGTCAGGTGTTGGGAACATAACAAACAAACCCTGCTCTAATGAACTTATTCTTCTAGAAGGACAGACAAAAATAAGCAAATGAAGGAAAACACTTAGAAACTATGATAAATGCTGTAAAGGAAACAAGCAGATGAGGCAGATTATAATGTGGACCTACTTTAAACACCTTTTATGAAGAAGTACCATTTATAGAGAGATACTTAGAGCGAGCAATATGGAAGGGAAGAATATAGAAAAGAGCAAACCAGGCAGGGGCAAAGAAGACGCACAGGCCTGAAGCTAGAAGGAGTCTGAATTGCTCAAGTTATGGTGGGAACTACATTATTCTGGGAACAGTGTAGCAGGAGGACAGGGATATGGAGAGAAAGGCAGGGACCTGTCATTCAAGTCCTCATAAGCCGTTTTTCACATCTGGGGTTTTAGTCAATATTCAGGAGGAGGCCATTGAAGCTTGATGTGGGAGAAGTGCATGCTTTGAATTTTGGACTAAACACTGACCTCCTAAGCCTCTGTTTACTAGGTTTCTTTCCAACAGCCTTTACAGGGTGAGGGCTGTGGCTCAGATGCTCACTGGCTCCTGGAAGCCATGTTGCACAGTGGTTAAGAACTTACGCTCTGGAGTCAGACATACTTGGATTCAAATCCCCATCCTACCACCTATGGCAGTGTGATTTTGAGCAGGAGGGTTAAGCCCTCAGAGCCTCAGTTTCTTCATCAGGAAAATGAAAATAATAGTACTTTCCCCATAAAATTGTTTGAGGATAAAATGGGGAAATATATGTGAATCCCTTAACACAGTGCCCAGTGCACATTAAACTCTCGTAAACAAAAGCTATTATAATTACTATAATCTTGTATTCATTCATTCAACTAGCTTTTCTTGAGAGCCTATTATATCCCTGGCTCCATGCTAGGAGAGGGGGGTGAAATGATGAGACCATTGTCCTGATTTTCAAGGAGCAGTAACATATCTAATTATGTATAACACTTAGAATGCTAAGTGCAGTGGGAGATGTATGGATAGGATATTATAAATGCACAGAGAAGGTACAGCCAACCAACTGACACAGTGGCATGATTTTTTTCCCCTGGTCCTCAGCTTTATGCACAGAGATATTAATTAAATAACAAAATACCTATATAGCCAAGTTGTCACAAAGACTGTTTAATGGCAAAGGAAAAAATCTTCTGATATGCTGTAGCAGACACTGTGGGGACCCCTCGGCATTCATCTCCGTGCAGATCTCTGTTCCTGCAAGGTTGTTTGCTGTGACCGTGTGAAACTCTCTGACGGAGGCTTTCCTCTGGCGGGGAGCATGCTAGAAGTCAACACTAGGGGAATGCCCATCAAATCCTAGGGGAATTATTGCTCCCTCCTCAAACTTTCCAGCCCTAACAAATGACTGATTGGAAGTTGATAGTTAAATACTTTAGCTTCCTTGGGGACAATTTGAAGATGTTTTCTGCACTGTTTGCAAGAATCCTCCAGCAGAACTCAGATCCAGTAGCAACACAATGCCAGTTGGATAAATTACATACAATTTACTGGCTTTCTTCTTATAATGATTTTTTAAAAGGCCCCAATTTTTTGGCATTCCTCCCACTAAGTGGTAGGGTCTATGTCCCTTCCCCTGTGAGCTTGTGACAGCCTTAACTAAAAGAGGACACCAGTATTGAGACCATATGATTTCCAACGCTAGACTATCCAAGGCCATCAGCTTCTGCCTAGTTCTCTTGGACACTCACTCTTGGGGAACTCAGTCACCAGGTAAGGAGTCTGACTCCATTGAGGTGGCTGTGCGGGCAAGAACACCTGCAGATGCTCTGGTCCACAGCCCCACCTGGGCTCCCCGTAGGGCTTCAGGATCAACTGTCAGCCGTAGAAATGAGCCATCTGGAACATCCAGCCCGGCAGAGCCTTCAAATGCCGGCAGACTCAGAGGCTATTTCACAATTGAGCCCTTTTCAAATTTCTCTTGCACAAAATTCTATGCAAAATATAATGGTTGTTATTTTATGCCACTAAGGAGTAACTTGTTACATAGCAGTAATGACTGGAGCATTTCCCTTCCCTGTATCTCTTCCCCACTTTCCGACCTGTGTTTCCTGGAGTTGCCTTCAAAATAAATTATGTGCTCTTGAATTTTTATTTCAGAATTTGTTCCTAGAAAACTCAAACCAAGAAAAACTATGTTAAAAAATATTAATGATAACCACAACCATGGGAAAAAAAAAAACACTAGGAAAAAGAAAAGAAATATATACAAATGTTAACCAGGTTAATTTCTAAGTAGGAAGATTGAGGTTTGTTTCTATTTTTAATATTCTTTTTGTAAATTTTCTAAAACTTATAAAATACATATTTCTTTTATCAGAAGAAAACTCTTTTATAAAACATGGGGAAATGAGTAATGTACTATGAAAAGATTTTTCTATGAAAATTAAAATTGAGCAGTTAAAGTAAAATTTGTGATCTGAAAATTAATGGTAGATCTTCTAGCTTAATGGGCCTTATGCCAACGAACAGAGTGATTCTAGTATCATGTGAAGCACTTGCCTATCACAGCCGATGGGACAAAGGGGAACCATATTTGACTCCCTAAGAACCAATCCATAGTCTGGCCAAAATCCAGTCCTCTTCTCTCTAGAATTTGACTAAGAAATGCAGTGCCTGTAGTGACCTGGCCATGAAAATCCAGCATTTGAGGCCCAGTAGAGCCAGGACTGGAAGTGGCCCATGGCAGGCTGATGCCACATAAGAGCTGAAGTTATATGGAGGAGAAGAAACCATGAGAAAGAGAGGACATTGATCTGTTTCGAGAATGGGGCAAATGCAGAAAGAGAAACAATTATGAAAAACTGTTTCTCTTTCTGTGTGTCTGCACGCACATCTATAGAGAGAAAGAGATACGAGGCTTTCTAGTTCCCATAAAGCTTGGCTATTCTTCCTTGAGATTCTCACGTAGCTCTTCATGATCCCCTTTTACCTGACCTTGTTTGTGTGGTTTCTGTTCTTTGTAATCAGTAGAATCTGATCTGAAAAAGTTCATTTCCAAAGACCAAAAAGCTAAAATAAGGCTAATGCTGATATTAATATTGTCTTAGTTGGTTCCAGATGTTATAACAAAAATACTATATAGACTGGATGGCTTAAGCAACAGATATTTATTTCTCACAGTTCTAGAAGCTGGGAAGTCCAAGATCAAGGCACTAGCAAATTGGGTGTCTGGTGAGGACCTGTTTCCTGGTTTATGGACAGCCGTCTTTTCTCCGTGCCTTCATTTGGTGGAAGGGGCAAGAGCTCTCAGGGTCTCTTTTATAAAGGCACTAATCTCATTTATGACAAATCACCTCCCAACCCCCCCACCTCCTAATACCATCACATCAGGGTTAGGATTTCAACACTGGAATTTTGAGGGGATACAAACATCCAGTCCATAACAAATGCTAACACTAATTACTTAACAAGGAAGAATTATTCCTCTTCCTATTTCATGTATGATGTGCTGAGACCTAAGGACGATTGGTAAAGCCCACGGTCCTGTGGCTGGCAAGTGCACTTAACCTCTATGCCATCCATGCCACATTGCTGCCCGCTCTAGGTTGGGGACCTGAGGCCATGGCTCTTCATTGATGACTCACTGTGGGGTGCTGAGGAGGTAAAGTGTCAAGGCTCCCCAAACTGTACACATAAATAAGTAGTCCACAGGTTGGAGGCTGTTGTAAGATAAAATGTGCGTCGTATGATGACTGGCAAAAACAGCCTGAACCAGCCTTTTACTCTCCCTCCCCCACACATACACTTTTCAGCAGTGTTTATTCATTTTCCACCCATGACCTCACTGGCAAGATGACCTAAGAATACCGAGAATAAGAAGGAACTATAAACTGTAAGGTACTTGAGGCTGAGGAAAGGCAAGGAAAGCCAAGTGTGGAATGCAGCTCTTGGCGGCACAATGCAGTGACCAGTTGAAGCCTCAGGTGGGCTCATAGCCTCAGTTTAAGGAGGGTAAATGGGAGGCATCAATGCCTTCACTAACATTCTCTAATTTCACCCTTTCTACAACCCTGTGATGTGACTAGCATTAAACTTAATTTAGAGATGGGAAAATGAAGCTCAGAGAGGGTAAGTGATTTGGCAAAGGACACACAGTGAGTAACGGCAGAGCTGAGATTCTAAATCCCATGCAATTTCCATTGCAGGATATTGTGTCTTCAGTCTGGCCTTCTCTACATTTGTTTTTCACTCTGTGTCTTAACTCTCAGATTAACAATGTGTGAGCTAGGGTAGAAATGTATTAAAGCTTACGTAGTTTGTTTTAAGTATGAACCTAAAATTGTGCCATATAGTGACCAATAGTCTCATTCACTAACATATAAGACTGGTATGGTTAGTTTCTTCCTTAGGCACATATTTTTGAACTTAGTGCTACTAATTTTTAAATTTGTAAATTGAGAGCCAAGGCTATGCCAATCAGATGCTGGCAGGGATTCAGTACCCGTTATTAGCCTCACAGACAGATAGACACACAGACAAGGACCTACGAGGCAAGGAGGTTGCTCATCTCGTAACTGATAACACCTATTTTATAACTAGTTAGAACAGTTCATCTTTTTCCAGAGTATCCATAATAGTTTCACTGGTTGCTAATTTTTAAAATAAGTACCAGAAATAGAATCTCAAACATATATAACATTAAAGGGTGAAGATGGAAATTTCTCTCCAAGATCGATAACAGGGAGATAGGTAGTCCACATAAATAATGAGTCCAGCATTTTTATAGAGTGAAATGAGTTCAGTCATTTGGAAAAAATATGTCACTTCATACTTTAGCAGCTCTCTGGGCCTTTAAAAATGCAGCATATGGCCACCAGTTAATGCTTGTACAGGACTGTCTATCTTTTAATCTCGCCTGAAAGTCAGCCCTGAAAGCAGTGCATTTAGTAGGGGACATCAGAACGTTCAAGAAAAGAAGAGAAGGTGCTGACATGAATGGTCCGGAAAAAGAGAGGCTACAAAAAGAGCCTTTCTGACTTTTTCTTTCTTTTCTTTCCTCCCTCCCTCCCTCCCTCCCTCCCTCCCTCCCTCCCTCCCTCCCTCCCTCCCTCCCTCCCTCCCTCCTTCCCTCTCTCCCTCCCTCCCTCCCTCCCTTCCTTTCTATCTTTTAAACTGTGACAATGAAGGGAAGAGAGCGTCCCAAGGAACCATGGGGTGGGGAGTCCCCAGCTCCTCAGAATATGGTTTCCACATTTCCATGGCCCCGATCTGCTTTCAAACAGAAGAACTTCTGAGGTTCTCTGACATCCACAGCCAGCTCCAGCCACATATGTGCAACTTTTAAGAGCCCCATTTTGGTCTCTGGGTATCATGGTCATCACCCCTGAACCCTCAAGATCCTGACACTACCAAGAAGTTTCTTGGAATAGGAAATTATGTGGAGTAAGTGTGGAATGTGGTAAAGCATGATTTGCTCCAGTGAGCCTTACATTGAAATCCTGACTGCACAACTTCCCAGCTGTGTGGCAATGGGTATGTCACTGGAATGCACAGAACCTCAGTGTCCTCATGTATGAAGTTCACTCGACAAATATTTCTTTAGTACCTACTCTGCACCACCTGAGCTGTACCAGGTGCTGGGGATATGGTGTTGCCTTCATGGAGCGTTCCCTTGTGATCACGAATCCTCAGGGGGGTTTCCTTGAAGAATTGTTGTGAGGATCCTAGATCATGGCGGGGGTTTCTGGAACACTGTGAAAGGGCTGAGTAGACATCAGCTCTTTTATTATGAGAAGCTGATACATTCTTAAAGGCCATCCCTGCATCTCACTCAATGGTCCATGGCAGAGCAGACACCAGGACCTTCATATCCAGATAGGGAACTTGTATGTCTCCTGCTTTGGAGGAAGTTACAACCAGCTCTGAATCCCCTGCCCTATGGAGCTGTAGACACCTAGCGTTGGCATGAACCGTGGCAAACTCTGGCTCTCTGAGGTGCATCTCACAGGTGCATCTCTCTGACCCAGAGAATCAAGTACAAATCCCAGCCAGTCCAGGAGCCCAGGGAGAGATTACTTTTTTTCCCTAAAGTTCCTTTGTCCATCTCCAGTCGATCCATGAATACATTTCCTCTGTGCCAGCCCTGGGCTTGGGGTTGGGAAACAGCATGGACAGGATAGGCTTGACACTGTTGTCTTAGGGCTTACTCTCTAATGGTTTGTTTGTGTGCATGGATGGGGTGGGGGAGCAGTTTGATATAAAGGCATTAAAGAAGCTGGTTAGGCACACAGACTCTGAGCTAGATGGCTTGGGTTCAAATGCCTCCAATCCTCATCTGTAAACTGGGTAAACCCTGATTGAATCGATGTGAGAATTAAATAAACAAATATACATACAAGTCACTTAGAACAGTGCCTGGGTATGTGGCAAATTCTATGTAAGTGCTTATGACGGTGTGAAGTCTTACCAAAAGGGATGTCGAAGTCATCTAAGGGATCAGGGAGTGGTCTGAGGAGGTGCCATTTAAGATGTGACCTAAAGGATGAGTAGAAGAGGGAGAGTTGGGTGGCTTCCATTCTGGGTAGCAGAACTGTCAAGTGGTGACATTAAAGGAACGCAATAAGAGTCATTTTGGTGGTGGTGGTTTTATAGAAACAATGTTGTGAATTGAGTACCTGCTCTGGGCCAGGCACTGCGCTGGCCATTGGAATAATTGTGGAATGTGGGCAAAGCATGACTGCCTTTGTGCCAGAGAACCTTATGTTGCAAGTCATTGTTTAAATGGTGGGAGCTCGAGAAGCACAAATGCCAATCATCTGATCTAGATAACTATATTTGTATAAATTCTACAGTCATATTGGTTAAAAATGACTTGTTTTCATTAAAGGCAAGACTTTGATCCCCTATCTGACAGCTGCATATCTATATAAGATGAGACACTTTGACATCTACAGCTCTGATCTCAATTGGACAGGAGGTTTCCTGCACACTAATGGGACAGAAAGACAAATGAGCATTATTAGATAGGAGAGAATGTTCTCACACACAGGAAAATAGCTTTTTCCTTTGAAAAAAAAACATGATGAAGAACAGAAAATGACTGACAGAACCAGAGCTTCCCAAATGTCAGCAGAGCTGTTTCAGCTACATTCTGGCCTCTGTTATGGAAGATTAGGATAGTTTTTAGACAAGTATTGAACATACCTTAGCACTAGCTGATGCAGGAGGAATTTGCTGGGAAAAGAAGCCTGCTCTTGAAGCATGTCAGAAAGCAAAACTGCTTCTTGGGCTTTTTGTATCAAAGCAAAGCAAACACCTTGGTAAAACCTAATTTATACACACTTGCTGAAAAGTTTAGTAAGCAGGAAAACTTTAGTGTAAAACCTTCTTTGTTCTTTCTTTCAATAAATACCTTCCAGAGTACACATCTATCCTAGATGCTGGGAATATGTGGGAAAGACAGTTGAGGTCACTTTGCCCCAGTGATTTACAGATTACAGGACAAGACAGATATTAATCTAATAATGAAAATAAACTCTGAAGCACGTTGTGTTGGAGGAAGTAGACATGCTACCAGTGGTTCACCCTGAAGTGACCTAATTCAAGCCAGTGACTTGGGGAAGCACCCAGAGGACCAAAAGTTGAGTAAGAGTTTGCCAGTTCAAGGGGGTGGGCGGGGAGAGGCTTTGGACTGTGTGCTATTTACCTGGCAACATAAGAACTGTTTTCTCACATATTTTATATCCATCATTGGATTTTCCTTTGACAATCCAAATCATTACCGTACATGCTGGAAAAAAAGTCAGCTCGTATTGGTAGTAGGACCGTAATGTAGGAAACAAGCATTTCTTACAATACTAATGATAGCGGGCTCTTTTGCAAAATGCAAATCCTATGTTTTCATCTTACTTTTTTTGTCACAAAGAAGTTATTTAAAACCAAACGATGAGAGTAGATGACAGGCAAGGTTGTGGAAAAACCTGATACAATGACTGGTAGAATGCAAAATGATGCTGCTACTTTGGAAAACAACCTGGCAGTTCCTCAAATGGTTGCACGTAAAACTACTACATGACTCATCAATTGCACTTCCAGGTATATACTCAAGGGAAATGAAAACATATACCTACACAAAAACTTATACATGAAGGGTTACTCATAATATTCATAGTTGCCAAATGGTAGAAACAACCCAATAGTTCATCAGTTGACAAATGGAGCAACAAATGTGGTACGTTCACACAATAGAATATTATTTGTCCATAAAAAGGAATGAAGTTAAGTACCAGTACGTGCTACCAGGTTGGTGCAAAAGTAATTGCGGTTTTTGCAGTTTTTAACTTTTTAAACTGCAATTACTTTTGCGCCAACCTAATACAATATGGCTAAACCTTGGAAACACTATGCTAAGTGAAATAAGCCAGACATAAAACACCACATTGTATGACTCCATTCCTATGAAATGTCTAGAATAAGCAACACTATAAAGATCAAAAGTAGATTAGTGGTGGCTTAGGGCCGGGGGAGGAATAGGAAGAAAGGGGTCACAGCTAAGTTTCTTTCTGAAGTGATAGAAATATTTTAAAATTGACTGTGGTGATGGTTGCACTTATCTGTGAATATATTAAAAACCATTGAATGGTATACTTTAGATGGGTGACTTTTATGGTACGTGAACTTTATCTCCATAAAGCTATTAAAAAAGAAACGTGAGCACGATAGTCACCTCATTCTTCCTTCCTGGGTGTTGGACCAGCCAATAGAGATGGGTGATGTGGTGTTCGCTTATGACACTGAAGCATGTCCCTGTTCTTTCCACTAAAAGTCCCTTGGCCTTTGCCTTTTTTTCCCTTCTGTTCATTTTTTTCTTTTTCCTAAATAAACACCAGGAATACTTGTGTCATTTTCTTCTTCCTTTTATATTTTTATCCACTAGTCTCCAGTAATGTATTGAAGTGCAGTATCTTTAATTTGGTTTGGAATTGTGATGCCTTACCCTTGTACACTATAACTTAAGGCCCTCATTTTCAAAATTTTACCCCTGTTATTAACCACCCCCATGTGTTTACATTTCAGCCCTTTTCCCATGGCTTTAACCTTGCTACTTCTCCACTAATCTATGGGATTCAGCTCCATGGAATGGCTGATAAGTCATCAGCCAGCCACGATTACATTACTTTCCTCTCCAGGGGCCCAGAGAAGGGATTGAGCTTAGATGTGACTGATTTGATGATCACGACTGAGCCAGTGGCAGCAAACATTTTAGATGTCAGAAAAGCTGTTTGGTAAAAATTAATACTGGTGTTTATACATAGACATGATCTAAGAGTTTTAAGTAAAAAAAAGTGTTTTTTTTTTAAATTTACAAAACCACACAATTCTTTGGTCAGGTTATCCTATTCCCCAATTTAATACAACAAAATTAAAATATTTTGCATCTGGCTTGTTCAGCAATCTTGGCAAGTAACTGCAGTTAGAGAACCCAAATGTCATAAATGTTTGGTTTTTTAATGTATCCCATTCGTGGCCGCAGATTTACCTTTCTACTAATGTAATATGTAGCTTAATATTAAATTGTTTGCATTCTATAAACACACGCGAGATTGGTGGTGGGAAGTCAGCCAAGAATAAATGAGGAGTTCATGGGAAAATCTACTTATTTTCAAAATTTTGCTAGAGCTAATTTGCAAAGAGAATAACCCACATGTGGATTATTGAGGGTTAGCTGTGTAATTTCCAAAGAGCAAAACACTGGGTAATGATTTCTATTGAGAGAGATTTACTGCCATTTTCCATGTTTCAAGGATTTTACATATATTATGTCAAATTCTTACAATAAACTTAGAAACTAGGTATTATATCCACATTTTAGATGAGGAAACTGAGGCCCAGAGAAGCTAACCTGCCCAACGCCACTGAGATATTATTGATGGAGCCAAAACCTGGTAGACCTGGGTTTACCTATTAATACATTGTCTCATTTGTTCATTCATTGATTATTCCATCATTATTGCAGTGTGCGAAGAACTGCCTTGATCGTGGGACAGCATCTGTGGATAACAATTAACAAAACAATTCAAGGGAAGGACAAGTTAGAGGGTAGTGTCTTGATTGTAAACAGTTTTAATGACAAAGCATTAAAAGAAAGATTACTTAGCAGAGGCCAACAGCCATATTAAAAAATAATCATTTTCCAAAGGTCTCCAAAACTCAAAAATCTCTAGGCAATACGTAGGTAACAGTCTGCCAGAAGGTCTCAGTTGGGTCTCTAAGTTGCAGCTGTGACTTCTCTCTCTTTCTCTCTGGCATGCTGAGCTGCTTTCCGTATTAGTGTAAAAAAGACTGACTTTTCTTTGATATATAAAGTTCAAAGGAACTTTGTTGGACTGAAGTTAACTTACTTACAAGTTGAATAATAGCACACAGGTGAAAAGAATTCTGGGTTGACTGGTAAGCTGTGGTCCCCACCCAAATTGCAAATATTTGGGTAAAATCAGGAAAGCACAAAACGACAAAGTAGCAATGAAAGGAAATGGACCGCCCAGGAATCTGGAAATGGACTTTGATGCCCTTTGGTTTTATTGTATAATCAGCAATTTAAATCAAGCCAAGACAAATAATAAACAAAGTAGTAGTATTTATCTCTTGATCTCATGTGCACACTAGATACCGTGTTTCCCCAAAAATAAGACCTAGCCGGACAATCAGCTCTAATGTGTCTCTTGGAGCAAATATTAACATAATACCCAGTCTTATTTTACTAGAATATAAGACCAGGTATAATATAATATAATATAATATAATATAATATAATATAATATAATATAATATAATATAGTATAATTTTAATACTGGGTCTTATATTAATTTTTGCTCCAAAAGACTCATTATAGCTGATTGTCCGTCTAGGTTTTATTTTCGGGGAAACACAGTAGCAACTCAACTCATACAAAATACAACCCTCAGAGTTCTTAAGAGTGGAGATGTCACCAATGATCTTTATGATGATGATGATGATGATGATGATTGATATTATTATTATTATACTGGGGGTGCCACAAAGATGTAGATACATTTTAAGAGATGTTAACATTTTGGTCAACGTTATTCAAACAGTAGTTCGTGGTAATCAGAAGTGTCTGGATGCTGATGGTAACCACTTTGAGCACCTCTTGTAATTGTAGAAGTCAAACATTCATCTTTTGTTATTGGTATATATTAACACAGTTTTTTCCTTTCTTAAAATGTATATACATTTTTTGGCACCCTCTGTATTATTATTATTATTATTAATTTTTAAAGAGAAAAGCCATTCCCATCTACCTCACTCTTACACCACCATGTTTGAAAACCTCTCCCTTTGGAGGGTTAAGAATGAAGATATTCCATAGATTGTTTCTTGCAGTAGAGTGGGAAGGCTAGGGAAATGTGGTAGGCAGAATAATGGAGCACTAAAATCTGTTTTAATTCCAAGGACCTGAGAATATGTTAACTTATATGGCAAAAGTAACTTCGCAGATGTGATTAAGTTAAGAATCTTAAAATGGGGACATTAATCTGGGTTTTCCAGGTTGGGCCCAATCAAATCACATGAGTCCTGAAATGTGAAGACTCTTCCTCAGCCGTGGTCAGAAACAGACATGCCGATGGAAGAAAGGCTCCATTGCTGGCCTTAAAGATAAAGGGGCCACAAGCCAAGGAATGTGGGCAGCCCTTAGAATTTGGAAAAGGCAAGGAAATTAATTTTTCCCTAGAGCCTGCAAAAAGGAACGCAGCCCTGCTGACCCCTTTATTTTAGCCATTGAGACCCATGTGGACTTCTGATCTCCAGAACTGTAAGAAAATACATGTGCTGTTGAAAGCCACCAAGTTAGTGATAGTTACAACAGCAAGAGAAAATGAACACAGGAGAGAACAAATCAAGGCAGTTAGAGAATCTGACCCCTGTGTCAGCGTATCCTTCCACCAGCTCTAGGGTGAAACCAGGAGTAGGATGCTTTTTAGTTAGGAAGAACATCTCTAGCTTCTCAGACCAAAGTTAATACCTGTTAAAGTCCTCGTGACTTTCACTGATCTTTCAGATTGTTTTTTTGTTTTTATACTCACTAAACAATAGATTGCATGTTAATGCCTTTGAAAATTCATTTCTTTGTCTTCCTCTACCTAAAGATCTATAGTGCAATTTAATTATTAATCAAAAGAACACTTTATTTATATAAAGAAATCTACCAAATAACCAAGGGCTATTCTTAACACTATGGCTTCAGTTGAGCCAAAGAATACAAAAGCAAACAAAATTTGGTGGGCCCCAAAACTAATATTATCATTATTATCACTATGAGAAAAACATAGGCTTTTTCCAGTTTATTATTACTATGGCTAAATACAAACCTTGTGTACTTTCTGTTTATAAACATATTAAGAAAATCATTTGGTCTGAGGCCCATGTGAAAATAAGGTACAAAGTGATAGCTCAAATGAACTTTCAGTGGATAGGTCCTTATATCTCAAACCTTTCTGGATTGAACAAAACCAAGTTTTCTGACTCCTTTGGTTAATAAATCAGATTGGCTTTATATTGTCTTTGAAGGTCATCTTCTATCCTTTATATTAGACATAAAGGACAGAGAAAATGCTATATTTTGAACTTGTTGCTTATTTCCAGCTACACTACCACTTTCCAGGTCTTCTAACTATTCTGTTCTCATTTACCCACTCTCTTTCCTTTTCATCATAGCCTACCACTTACCCCAGAAGCGTTGCCTTTATTCCCTGCTGCCAAAGTATTACAAATGATCAAAAATGAAATATATAAAGTACATACCAGTGACGAAGCTTTAGATCATTCATTTAGTTCTATGAAAGACAGGGTTACCGTGAAGTGAATGAAGCTCAAGCCTCGAGGTACTTCTCATGGAGGGGTCCTCTCATGCATGGGCTCCTTCTAAGGCCCTTGGAAGGATCCTGACACGTGTACACAGTTGTAGTTTTTTTTTTTATGAACTTTGCAAGAGTAAAATACTTCCATTGCAATTTGTTAAGGCCATTCTCTTTCCACTCTGACTTCCCATCTATCACACTGCAGTCAAGTGGTGTTACTGTGGACATGAGTGTTTTGGAGATCTGGGAAAGGGAAAGTTTTGTTGGGGGCACATTAAGTTTCTGTTTAGTGGGCTATATTTATGAGGGTCTCAGTCATGTCCTTACGTAGTTAAGCTGTTCCTGGCTGACCTGGTATAGAAATGGCTTCTGGATACTCTTCCTGCTCTTGAGTCAATTTATCAGGGATCTGACTTGAAGGACCAGGGTCAAAGGTCATGATAAGAATGTGTCCCGAAGCACCTAGCACTGGAAGTATGTGGGGAATAGAGAGAAACAAGATGTGCAATGATCAGAGCCAGAAGCAATTCTGTGGAAAATTCCTCCAAGCATCAGATGTGTAAAGTTATAAGCAGAGGATTCCATTACCATCAAGGCAGAAATTCTCTCCTGTCAGGAATGTACTTGATAATACATGTATATCATGATAAACTCCAAATATATTTTTATGGAAATCATCTAAAATAGAATTTGTTAGAATTCCCATGTTTCTGGCTCACAATCCTATAGCAGCGAGTACATCTCTGTGTGAAATTGCATGTTTTATGCATCCCATCCATCAATAATGAAAAACAAATTTTGACCACCCATGCTAGTGGAAGACAATTTTCTTTTCTCTTTGTGGAAAACCATGTTACAAAATTGGTGTCATATTAAGAGGTGATCAAAGAATATGCAGCCAAAATATGTAGAACAAAAATGTTATAAAGGGATGTGAGGTAATTGAAAAATAAGAATGTTATATAGTTGTAGATTTAGGGGTATTTGTAGTGGTTATCTTCTTTCTAATATTTGTAATTTGTTTTATTCTAAATAAATGTTTACTTTTGTACCAATTTTGTATTTATAATTTTATACTCTTAGAGATGATTAAGTAACTTCGTGCCTCACACAACCTAGATCCACTCCTGCATCCAATTCTAATCATTGATTTTTGAGATTTGGTGATCTGTGGTGAAGATCTTTATTGATTTGCTTGATTATCTTTTATGTGTAAACCCACTGGGAAAATAAGAGAAAACAAACTAAAAACATTTTGATACTCCTGAGGCAGGCTTACATCCTGAGCAACATCCTGAGTGTCAAACATTAATTAACACCAAGTCGTTTTCTTAATCTCTGTTTCCAGGGGAACCCAAAGTAAAAAATATGCCTATAGTAATTGACGCATGCTGCCATAACAAAGTATCATAGACTAGTTGGCTTAAGCAACAGAAATTTATTGTCTCATAGTGGTGGTATAATAGAGTGAAGTGATCAGTCTCAATGACTCTCTTAATTCTAGCCTGCATTTCTCCTTTGGCCTTCAGGGAAATAGCTCCTGCTGTAGATATGCTAATCATTAGAGGTTTTCTGCTAGAGGCTTGAGCTTTTGGAAAGATTTGTAGGAGCCTCAGGACGTCACTTAGATAGGCATGGGTCAACAGACTGGGAACAAAGAAACTTAGAGATTTCGAACTCTTTCTTAGACCCCTGTTGGCCCCCAGATGTCACACAGCTCTTGCCCCACCCATTCTCCCTTCCCTTGACATAAATGAAACCTCAATTCTGGGCTCTCTTAGGATGTATTTGTGGATGCTCTAATGCCCTCTATCTTCTCCTGCTGGCACCTTCTCGATCAATAGATAAAACTTTCCTTATTCCAAACTGACGTTTTGAACATTGGCCTTTTGACGCGTCGGGCATGCAAGCCTTGAATTTATAACAGTGGAGGCTAGAAGTCTGAGATCAATGTGTTGGCAGGGTTGGTTCTTTCTGAGTGTTGTGAGGGAGAATCTTTTCCATCCATGCCTCTCTCCTAGCTTCTGCTGGTTTGCTGGTAGTCATTGTTATTGCTTGGCTTGTAGCTGCATAGCCCTGATCTGTACCTTAATCTTCACATGGTGTTCTCCATGTGTGTGACTGTGTTCAACTTGCCCTGTTTTATAAGGGCATCAGTTATATTGGATTAGGGCCCACCCAAATGACCTCATCTCAGCTAATTACATCTGCAGAAACCCTACTTCCAAACAAGGTCACATTCAAAAACAAAAAAAGGAAAAATTAAAAAACAAAATTAAAAAATAAACAGAGAAAAAGAAATAAGGTCATATTCTGAGGTACTGGAAGTTAGGACTTTAACATATCTTTTGGGGTGAGGGGACACAATTCAACTCATAACAATCTCTCTCTCTCTTTTTTTTTTTTTTTGTACTTTTATTCATTATAAAAGCAAGCAATGATAATACCCAATGCTGATGAGAATGCAGTAAAGTGGTCATTTCCTTTATATTGCTGTTGGGAATTAATTAGAACATTAGAAACAGAATTTGAGTTCATGCTAGAATGTAAGCTCCGTCAGGTCAGGGACTTGTGTGTCTTCCTTTCCACTGCAACTTCAGCTGCAGAAATAGAGCTTAGCACAAAAGAGGCACTCAACACATACTTGTTTTAAATGAATGTATGATCTTGAAATGCCTACACTAAATGGTTACAGTTTGATAATGGTTAGAATACCAAAACAAATGTTGCTAAATACCAGAATCTTGACTATATACATAGATGGAAAGGGTCCACCCAATCTGAAAATTTATCCAAAAGAATTACTTAGATCTTTATAAAAGTAATAAAATTTGTTGAATGTGATGGAATTCATGCAATGGAACAAAAACTATAATTATACTTAATTTAACTATAGAAAACATATGTCGACGTAAGAAACATCCAAGCCTGTAGAGAATTTTAATGAGTTTGAGCCAAATTGACAATTGCAGGGAAGCAAAATCTCACTTAATTCGCTGGGATTAAGAAAATGCTCCCGAGATTGGCAGTTTTGCAGCGTATTTTATACATTAGAATCAAAGGAGGAGACGTAAGGAGGGTTACATGAAATCCATTGATGGTAGGTTAAGTGGGTAGGAGAAAGCAAAGCGAGGAAATCTCTGGGATTGGATAAAAAGTGAGATGGAGAGACACACACTTCTTTTACATTGGTGGGTACATGACAGTTAACATTTACAGCACATAGAGATGGTATTTGGGGAACAAGATAGCAATGAGGGGCTTTGTGATCTGGAGCTGTAGTGCCATGGATTGTACCCTGAGGGCTTTGGAAAAACAGATTCACGGTTACCTTAAATGCAAAAAGACAATAGACAGGCTCACTTAAGGTAAAGACTGACCTTTTCAAGAAAGCTACAGGCCCAGGATATGACTACCTGCCATGACCTGCTTTTAGTTAGGGATTTTTATGTTCAGGTCATACTATGTAGTTCATTTTGGTCTCTGAGTTTGTAAGGCCCACCATGCTGGTTCCTCCTGAGCTTGTTACGTTTAGTATGTGGCCTCTTTTTTGTCCACACATATGTTGTATAATATATTCAGTAAACCACAAATAAGGTTTCCAATTCCTTATCCACTAAGGAACTGGGAAAAACCCTTACCCTAGCTAAATCTTTTTCACCTTTCAATTTTGATTTAAAATTTCAAGTCTCATAGACACCCAAAGAAGGATTCTCTGATCTTCTGAGTTAGGTTAGGTTCTCCTGTCATTTACTCTCACAGATTTCAAAACTTCTTTTCTGTTAGACTTATCACAATTGAACTTAAATAATGTTATTATTATTTCAGTCCTAGCTTTGCTACTGTATGTTCTATGAAAACAGATCTTCTTTGGCTTTTTCACTAAGGTAATCCCCAGTACTTGGTCTGGCATATATTTGCTACTCAATAAATATTTGATGAATCAACTAATAATGAGTAAATGAAAAAGTGAATGAGTCAATAAATGAATATGCATGGAAGTGTGACTAAGTGAACCATCTCTAGTCTGGACTCGATTTCTCTCCTTATGACTTTGAGTTCTGCTGATGATTTTCATCTTCTTTTCCTATGCCAATATTTGCAGGAATGTCATTTTCTTTTATTGTGATCCTTATTTCTCTACAGAAAGTCTGTCTTTGCTCTAAGTTTGCTCAAAATGATAGTCTTTATTAATTTTATTGAAAGGGAGACTTTGTCTTCCTTCAATAAACTCTGCAAAGATGCCTACGGCTGCTTATTTAGTATCAGAGGGACCTCCCTTTCTATTTGCATGACCCTGGAGCTTTCTCGTCCTTCAATCTGGGTTCTCTGTGTTCCCTGGTCAGTGGCCTCTATGTTCTGCCCACATGGTGCGGATGGAAGCAAAATTCTGTTTTTGGTGGACAGAGTAACTTACTTATTGGGGTCAGAACTACAAAGAGATCCCTACTGACAAGAAATATGCACACAGTGAAACTTCCTTTGTAACATGGAGAAATATTTCTGGCTGTAGCTGGGAAGGCTGTTTTCTAATTTAACCATTTTAGGTCCACTGCATCTGCATAACTTTTGTATCATTTCCACTTGGAAGCTATTATAAATAATCATATTTTGATTTTCTTTTTTTGTGTGTAAAGCTTTCTCCATATAAGGATTATTCCTTTAAGATAATCTACAAGTGGAGATGTTGGGCATTCATTGAGTATGAACCATTTTTTTAAAGGATCTTGATACAGATTTAAATTGCTTTTTACAATGTATACCATCAGAACAAAAGAAGGCCCTCCTGAATGCATCCCAAGATTACATTATGATTTTTAAAAGCTAATCTTTCACAATAGGACTGGTGAAAAATTATAACAATTTATTGTGTTATTTCTTACATTATTATCAAGAATCAACGTGCTTACATATGAATTGTCTAGCTGGATTTTCTCTTCTGGGCAATGACCTCTTCTGTGAATGTTCTGTTGACCACTTATTAATCAGGTCCTAGTGCTTTTCTTATCAGTTTGTGTGAGCTCTTTATGCAGAAAATATATTAAATTTGACATTTTATTGAAAACATTTTCCCATTTTAATATTGCCTTAGTCTCTTGTGCATAGAATTTTTCATTTTTTAGACTGGTCTTTTGCTCTATAATTTCTTCTGTTATTGCTAAGCTTAGGAAATATTCCCCTTGTACAGTTTTACAAATAGAGGTCTTCAAATGTTTCTATTGTTAGAATTTTAAGTACTGAACTTTTTAATCAATCTAAAATTTACTTGGGTGTGTAGAACAGAGTGAAAAATCATTTTAGTATTTATATTTCTAGACATTTGTCCCAGGACCATTTATTGAATAATTTATTCCTGCCCAATGGTTTAATATGCTTCTTTATAGCATATTAGATTCTTGTATACAATAAGATCAAAAGCAAAATTTCTTAGACAAATTTTTCTCAAGCATGTACTACATTTTGTTAACTTGCTACAAGAACACCAACAAGGTGACTGAAACAAATGTGCCGATATAAAAATGGAGGGATTATACAGTGGAAGACTGAATGCTCACATAAGCAAGTAGCTTATTTTTAAGTAAGAAAGATTTCATTTTCATTTTACAAGGTCATAAAAACATCCATGTCCTTGCCAGTTATTACAAAAGAAATATGTAGTGGGATGGTCCATTATTCTAAGCTTTTCTGGTATGTTCTAGAATGATTTTGTCAGTTAATAAAAATAAGTCATTGATATTTTGATGGGAGTTATATTAAGCGCTTCTTTGGCTTCTGAGACCCCAAACTCACCCAGGTTCTCTCCTATTTTCTAGCTGCCTCATTTCAGTCTTCTCTGTGAGATCTTTTTGCTTGTCCCAAATTTCAAATGTTGGTGAGCCCTAGGGGTCTATCTATGTGCATTCTCTCCCTAGATGACCTCATCCAATTCAATAGCTTCACATTTCATTTGTCTGCTGATGGCCTGAGAAGTTCCCCTGAGTTTCAGATTCATAGCAACTGCTTGCTCAACATCTCCACTTGGGGTCTGATAAACATTTCAAGCTTAACATGTTCAAAACACAGCTCTTCATTTCAATTCCCCAATTCCTGCTCCCTTCCCAATCTTCCCCATCTCAGTATTTAATGCTATAATCCAACCGGTTGCTTCAAGACAAAAACGTAGGGTGCAACCTTGATTCCTCTCTTTCTCTCACCCTTCTTACCTAACTCTCCAGCAAATCTTTTATGTCTCCCTGCAAAATATATCTGGAATCTACTTCTAATGCCTCTACTCCTTTATACCCTAGTACAAGCCCATTTTGTGTAGTCTGAATTACTGAAATAGTCTCCTAATGGCTCTCGCTATTTCCCCATCACTTCTGCCCTATTCTCAGCACTGACACCAGACAAATCTTTTATAAAAATGTAATTAGATCACATCCTCACCTGATCGAAATCTTCAAATGGTTACTATCCAACTTAGGACCAAACCCCAAGTTCTCATATGGTTTACAAGACTGTCGGATCTGTCCTACATTACCCTGTCCTCATCTCCTGCCAGTCTCCATTTCACTTACTCTGCTTCGGCAACACTGGATTACTTATTGCTTTTGGAAGATATCAGGCAGAGTTACACATCTGGGGTTTTACATGTGCTGTTCCCTCTGCAAGAAACACTATTCCCCCAGACAGCCACATGGCTTTCTACTACACTTTATTCAAATATCTGCTCAAATGTTACTTCCTCAGGGGCCTTTCCTGACCACTCCTTTCTAAACAGCACCTCCTTCCTTTCATTCTCTCTGTTTTAACCCTGTCCTATTTTTATTTGATTAACATATCATTGCCTGACATTATATTTTTTTAGCAAGGCTCTATTTGTTTGGTGTGTCCACTCCATAAAAATCTAGACACCATGTGGGCAGAGTCTTTGTGTTATTCACTGCCTGTATGGTTGGTTATCCCCAGTAACTAGGATTTTGCTAGGCATATAGTATATGCTCAGTAAATATTTGTTGAATGTCTTGATTAAACCGATATTGTTTTGAAAATATTTAAATATTTCTAACAATGTCTTCCTACTCAGGAACACAGTATATTTTTCCACTTTCTCAAGCTTTGATAAATATATCTCAATAAAAATTTGCATTTTTCTTTGACTAGATGAAAGACATTACGCATTAAGGCTGCCTCTTAGATGTTTTATATTTTTTGCTGTTATTGTGTGTGGGCTTTCTGTATTCATTTTTTTTCTTACAACCATCTCAAATATTGTTTAGCTGATTATTTCAATTATATTGAAATGTTTCTGTCTGTTTATTTTACATGAATCCCCTTGTATTTAATTAATTTTTAAATTATTTCTTTGGAGTTATAAATGTATCTTGATTTCATCCAAAAAATATTATTTTATTTCTTCATTGTTAATAATATACCTTTAGGCCCGGCCCGGTGGCTCAGGCAGTTAGAGCTCCATGCTCCTAACTCCGAAGGCTGCCAGTTCGAGTCCCACATGGGCCAGTGGGCTCTCAACCACAAGGTTGTCAGTTCAATTCCTCGAGTCCCGTAAGGGATGGTGGGCTCTACCCCCTGCAACTAAGATTGAACATGGCACCTTGAGCTGAGCTGCCTCCTGGATGGCTCAGTTGTTGGTTGGAGCCTGGGCTCTCAACCACAAGGTTGCCAGTTAAATTCCTCATGTCCCACAAAGGATGGTGGGCTGCGCCCCCTGCAACTAGCAATAGCAACTGGACCTGGAGCTGAGCTGCGCCCTCCACAACTAAGACTGAAGGGACAACAACTTGAAGCTGAATGGCACCCTCCACAACTAAGATTGAAAGGACAATAACTTGACTTGGAAAAAAGTCCTGGAAATACACACTGTTCCTGAATAAAGTCCTGTTCCCCTTCCCCAATAAAATCTTAAAAAAAAAAAAAAAAAATCATCATTTTGATTAAAAAAAATAATATACCTTTAATTTTGTATCAAATCTTATTGCATTGACCATAACTTTCAGAACAATATTAAGTGATATTCCTTCTTTTGTACATATTTTTAATGGTGATACCATATACTACTACTAATAAATATAATGTTGGCTGTTGATTTTAATCTTATATGTTTTCTTACATTAAGGATGTATTTTTTCTATGTTTACTCTTAAAATAATGTAATTAGAGATTAGTGTTGAATCTTATCAAATGCATCTTAATAGCTCTCCTATTATTTAATAATTTCTATCTCCCTAACTATGGTAGCTCGTTCCTTTATATATAGCATAATGCAACTTGGGAATATTTATTTTGAAAAGTTGTGGTCATTTTATGTCTCTCAGTCTGTATTGCTGGATGTTTTAATTCAGAGTTTTCTTGCTAATCTTCTTTTTCCTATCTACCTGCTATTCATTATTACTACCAACCCTTATTATTATTGGCTAAGACATAAGAGAGAAGAAGCCATTACTTCTGCTTCAAAGTCTTATCTCAAAAATAACAAATAACCCTGTCATCTTCTTAATGAGTAAAAAGGACCAGGTGGTGAGTATCTATAGAGGAAGGTTTTCATCAGGCTGGGTTAGCAGGACATCACCTTCCATTATAGGTAACAGTCTGTCAAAGCTCCATTCAACATTTGCTAATGGGAATTACCATTTGTTGAGAACATTTTTTGTGTGTCAGACATCTTGCATGTTTTATCTCACTCAGACTTTACACTAATCCTAGGACCTGAATATTAATATTCTCATTTTTACAGATGGGAAAACTAAAACAGGGAAGGGTTAAATAATTTTACAGCAAAACTGGCTATGGCAGAGCTGGAATTTAAAGTAGGGCTCTCTGACTCCAAAGTCCACTCTCTTTCCATACAGCTGTAAGGCTCACAGGGCAGTGCTCTGAAGAAGCAACGGCTCTGTGAAGGGGATAAGATATAGCCATAGATAACCACACTGCAAGGCAGGATATAATGACTGCGTGAAAGAAGGTCAAGCACAGTGTTTGTCATCGGCTTCAAATTCACTTGGAGAACTCTGAGAGTGTTTAGGAAGGAGGTGGCATAGAGTGGGGAGGAGGGTCTTCTAGGCTGAAGGAGCTGTAGGGTGAGGGCACATAATCAGGAAATCCTAGGACATTTTTAGAAAAGAAAGAGCAATACTCTTTGGCGATGGAGTATGTTCATGCTGCCGTGTAATCCAAGATGAGGTTGGAAACTTACATTGGTTTCCTATTGTAGAACCTAAAAGATAGATGAAGGGGTTTATTTTGAAAGGTTAGGCAGTGGGAACCACTGTAGTTATTCAAACAAGGGGCTAATAAAGTCAGATTAGCGTGGCTCAGAGAGGATAAAGATGAGAGAATGAGACCTCTGTACACGGCTATAAACAATATAAAGATATAAAGGGAGCCTGGTTTAAAGAGCAGCAGTAGGAATGGAAAGCTGGGACCTGATATGGGATCAGATGTAGGGTAGGTTTGTGCGGACAGGATGCTGGGAGCACAGAGTGTCAGAATCAAAGATGCCTTCAAGTTGCTAGAAGCCTGAGACACTGGAACAAGGGCTGTGCCACTAACAGAATGATATGAAAAGCAAGGCTGGCAGGCAGGCAAAGAGCTGCTGAGATACCCAGATGGAAGGTGGTTGTTTCTAGAGAGTTTGATTTGGAGTCATCTGCCTAAAAATGATAACTGACGTTTTGGGAGGTCATTAATGTCTTAAGAGAATGTTAGTAAAAAGTTGAAGAGCTGAAACCAAACAGAGATTCTCAGTCCTACTTACATATCAGTATCACCTATGGATCTTAAGACACACACACACACACACACACACACACACACACACACACACACACACACACACAAGACAAATAGCTGAGAATGCTCCATCCCCGTATCTGTTGACTCAGAATCTCCAGAGGTGAGGCCCAGGCCCTCAGATAACTTAATAGTTCCACAAATGATTCTATTGGAAAGCCAGAGCTGAGAACAACAGGGTAAGAGCTAAGAAGGGAAGGAAGAAAGAGTGGTACAGCTCTTTTTCCAAACCTAGAACAGAGGTGTACCATCTGGGTTTCTCTTTAAGTTTCCTCATTCACGTCCTTCAAACATCTCTTTATTTTGCAGATTCCATCAACAGCTAGTTAGTACTTTAACTGAGAACCTTCTAGTTTCTTTAGCAGGCATTCATCCCTCTTATCATCGAATGTTAAAGAATCAGAGGGTGTGAGAGCTGAAAGGAAACAGTTGATTCAGTCCACTGGTTTACAAAGTTTCTTTAGCAAGGGATACCTTTCAGAAAATGAAATCTTTTATGAAATCCCAATGTGCAAACAGATAAAAGTGGAAAGTTGGGAGAGAACCACAGCATTGAACCCAGTTACTTTCCCACTTGCCCAAAGCAGGGACTTTGGAGAGTTCTTCCAGATGAGAATTTCTGTCTCACAGGTTCAGTCTAACCTCCTCCCTTTCAGGTAAGGAAAGGAAGGTTTTGAATAGTGGAGTAATGAATCGTTCTGAGTTAGGATAGATCTCCTAAGTCCTTAAACAGTTTTCCTTCTTTCACAGGGTATTGCCATCCCCTGGACCTAACATCTCCCTAAAATCCACTTTCCATTCTGACAGAGAAAGGTGCACAGGGAATTAAATTACCCACAGTAGCTTTGGTACAAGGTTAAGTGAGGGAAGAGGCTGCAACTCCTGACTGCCCTGAATTACGTGGTTTATCTACAGGGATCTCATTTGTCTGTGCTGCTCCACTTTCAGCTCTCTCTGGTAATTCTGAGTGGCCCGCAAAATCATTATCTGGCCAACTCGGGGAGATAAAAAGCCTTGTTAGTTTTAAAGGGAAAGTTTTAGTGATTGAAATTTTATCAGCAGGATGGGCGTGAAAAAACTTTGTCTTATGCATATCTGAGGAAAAAGTAATGAGACCTAAGGAATTATAATTGAAAGTGAGAATTGTGAAGTGTCTTGCATGTTTTTGTGACTGTCAAAGGAGGCTAACTTTGTGGCATATTTGGCATTTAACGTGTTTTTGGCATCTAATATACTTCCTAATTATCCCAAAGCCATCTCCTGGCTGCAGCTCAACTAACTGCTTGGGAATGTTTGTCACAATGGAAGCAGCCACAACTTCTAAAGAGGCTAAAACACATTGCTGAGTTAACCTAGAATTCCTTTGTCTTTTATAATTTACTCAGAAAACAATTGCATCTAGGAGATTTAACTGCTCTTCTCATTTATGCTATTTATTTGTACAATGTTCCTTTGCCGAGTTGAGTTGCTTATATTTAGTTATATAATCATGGCTTTAGAGGGGATCATAAAAAGCCAATCCATTTCTGTCACTATGCAGAAACATAGTCAGTTACAAAAGATCTTTTTAAGGAGATTTGGAGCACGATTTTCTTTTTCTTATTGCCAGGTGAGTCTGCAGGCTACTATTTAACTCACAGCTTCTTGTTCAAGCTTCAAAAAGAGGGGTTGTTATCGCTAAATTATCTCCCAGCACCCTACAAGAATATACATTTCTGGCATCATTGCGAATTTTCATCAGTATGTTACAGGAGTCTCGGTTCTTGCAGACACAGTGAAGAATCAAAGTTCAGCAAGCTCATTAACATGCAAACAGGGTTTATTAGTGATACTTCTCAGGGAAGGGAAGGGGGCTAGCCAAGGTGGGGAGAAAGAGAGAGAGAAGCCTAGGTCCCCAGTATTAGTGATACATTCTCAGGGAAGAGAATGGGCCTAGCCCAGGAGGGGAAGAGGGAGAGAGGGGGCGAGAGGGAGAAGGACAAAAGGAGAGAGAGAGAGAAAGAGGGAGCAAGAAAGGGGAAGAGAGTGCGAGTGTCAGAGAGGGCTCTAGAGCCAGAGAGAGCCCTTGTCCCAAGGACTTCTAGTTTGCTGGGTGGGGTGAGGGAGTTACATATTGCTTTGGTGGGAAAAGTGGTGCATGCTCTTCCCCAGGAGGGCGTGACCTCCTAAGATGGGTGGGGGTCTGTTGACTCAGATCCAGACCACCTCTTGTCATCTGTTCTTGTAAAAACAGATATGTGGCTGGAGGCATTTAATCAAAGCTAGTTATGAGCTTTATCTGTAGGCATTATGGACCCCCTCCCACCCGTCCTCCTTCTGCATTTTCTAACTTCTACCTAACAAGTATTGTACGGAATGGCCTGGTCTTTGGGTCTGTGGAGGAAGACCACACTCTAACTGCATCTGTCTTTAATTTATGGTAAGTCAGCAGCAAAATCGCCAGGATAGAAACTTTTCCCTAGCTGTGGCAATTTCATGTAGATGACTAAAACACACTAAAACTACTTTGTATGACAGCCTACCAGACAGATGCTTGTCTTAGCACCTAGTTGTGTCTCACTTTCATTCACATAGTAATACTAACAAATAAAATTGCAAGTTCAATAAATGAATGATTCAGCTAACACATTCAGTTTTTAATATCTAAAAATTCATGCTGTTTACATTTCTCCCCCTCAAGCTCTCTCCTTCCTTTGATTTATATCAGCAGCCACAGCAGCTGTGAATTGAAATACATATGTATTAATTTCCAGATTCCAGGGGTGGCCCGTTAGCTCAGTTGGTTAGAGCGTGGTGCTGATAACACCATGGCTGCCGGTTCGATCCCCACATGGGCCACTGTGAGCTGCACCCTCCTTAAAAAGACAAACAAACAAAAAAATGTCTAACTTCCAGATTCCAGCCTTTGCTATTCCTCTCCCTCTCTCCTCTGTCTTTGGCCCCCTCCTCAACCTCCTCTGTCTTCTGGGACCTCAAAGACGTGGCTGGTCACTTGGCCCTATGTGTTGAGAAGCACACCCCGGCTGTGTGTATTGTCCTGGTGGCTGTGGCTAAAGGTATATAATCATCATAATGACAACATGCCTTGGATTTACAGACTCCCTAGTGTACAGAGCACACTCCCCTTCATTATCTCTGTAGATAGCAAGGCTTGAATCTATGCAGGGCAACTTTCCCTCCTGGGACACTCCAGGAACACTTTGAAGAGTGCTTGATTTCAATATTTCCCAAAATTCCTTGATGAAGAGCATCACCTGGGCAGTTTTAAAAATTCAGATTCTTGGACCCTGTGAGGAAGGGGGAAAGTTCCTTTTCCCTCTTCTGGTTCTTTTGGCTGGCCGAATAATCACATCAACAGGAGACACATTGACAAGAGAAAATCAAATTTAATGTTGTGTGCATGGGAACCCCATATACTTGAGCGTGTCAGAGACCCCGCATACATGAGAGGTTCAGAGACAGAAAGGGGGATTGAGGTATGTAAGACACCCTGAGCTAGGGATGAGGTCATTGCAGGATGATAAGAAGAGCAGATGTTCGGTAATTAGTAGTTTGCCCTGCCCGATAGATAGGTCAAAAGACATTATCTCTGATAATCTCTTATGAGCAAGGCCTCTAATTCAAATACTTTTAGGTAGTTTAAAGGGAGGGGCAGAAGTTTCTCTTGAACCTAACACTAAAATTGCCTTTAGCTCAAAGTAATCTGCATACCACTGAGGCATATCTTGGGGTAGCTCATTCTAGACCCCCCAAACCCCAAAGAGACCTACAAAATATTCCCAGGGAAGGGCCCTGGGAATCTGTGATTACATCAGCATCCCTAGATGATTCTTATTAGCAGACAAGGCTAGAAAACATGGCTCTAGAAAGACTCCTGTTTTTCTCATAGGCTTGGTGCCAGCAGTCCTGGGAGGACCCAATGACCAAAGTACTGGGCATTCATATGGTGCCAGAGGTGTATCAATAGCAGGGTGCAAGAGGAGGCTGGGTGCTAGAAATTCTATCCAAGCTACATTCTTGGTCCTAGAGAGGTGCTCCAGGTGGTGGTAAATCTTGAGGGACTGAGGAGTTAAGAGGAAGGGACAGGATATCTCTTAGTAGTAGAGATTCGAGCCCCTCTTAATGGTCTTGGCCCAGACCTGGTGTTGCATCTAACCTAGGTTTGCAGTTTGGATCTGTTCTTCCTCCTGGTTCATTAGTGTAACAGTATACAGAGTTGTTTCACTACTTCATGGAGTCTTCTTTGCTCCAGATAGGGTCTTGGAGAGAAGAAGGTGGTGATGGACTAGCAGTAGCAGAAGGGCACATAGAAGCTGGAGCTATAGAGGCTGCAACTTGGAAAACTGCACCTTTCTGAGGCTATATAGGGCAGCAAGGTGCTAGGGTTCTGCATATATATATATATATATATATATATATATATATATACACACATATATATATACATATGTGTGTGTGTGTGTGTGTGTGTGTATATATATATATATATTATTTGGTCAATTCCAATTTATCATAGTGAGGGACAATAGTTCCTATTCTGTACCTCAAATTTTAGTTTACCATGGTGATATTAGATATTATAGAGCAAATTTGATTTTCAATGATCTTATCCCTTTCAATTTAGATTTTCAATGATCTTATGCCTTTATTTTATTTTTGGAGGATAAACAATCATCTAATTGAAATAAAATAAAAGTTAGCTTTTAGTTATACATTTTTACTGAGTGTTTTATGCCTAATAATTATGTTACTGGAATTGATGAATTTGAAGAGACACGGAAAATAACATTGGCTATAGCCAATGTGAATCTAGTGATATGAGACACTGAATTTATATGTTAATTTAATTCATGTGCAAGTCAAAACATGCATATTTTAATCAGCAGATGGTTTAATATGCTTTCCATACTTGTAAAAAATGAAAAGTTCTGCACGCTATTTTTTTGCCTTGTCATTCATTCTGTCAACAGTATTTATTGTGAACCCAGTTAATTTATTTTTTGTTGTAAGTGTAGACTTATTTATTGTGGTATAATAGACATAACAAAATTTACCATTTTAACCATTTTTAAGTGTTCAGTTCAGTGATCCTAAGTATTCACAACCATTACCACTATCAATTTCTGGAAAATTTTCATCATCCCAAACAGAAACTCTACCTATTAAACAAAAACTCCCAATTCCCCTGCTCGTCAGTCCTTGCTAACCTCTATTCCACTTTCGGTCTCTATGTTCTCGGTACTTCATATAAGTGGAATCATACAGTCTCTGTCCTTTTGTGTAAGGCTATTTCACTTAGCATAGTGTTTTCAAGTTTCATCCATGTTGTAGCATGTGTCAGAATTTCCTTCCTTTTTAAGGTTGAATAATATACACCACATTTTATTTATCCATTCATCCGTTGATGGACACTTGGCTTGTTTCCACCTTTTGGCTCTTGTGCCTCTATGAGCATTACTATACACGTTATCTGTTTGGGTCCCTGCTTTCAATTATTTGGAATATACATCTAGGAATAGAATTACTGAATCATATGGTAATTCTTTTTAATGTTTTGAGGAACTGCTGAACTGTTTTTCACAGTAGCTGTACAATGTGGTGAAGTGTAAACTTAAAAAATATTTTTTTGCAATCTTGACCTCATTCAACTAAATGATTCCAATGTAAGACATTCAGTCCTGATCAATGTAACTAGTTTTTATTTCTAGTAATTGTACTTTAATGTTACTACTATAGGAAAGAAAAAGAAGAGAAAAATTAGAACTAGAAGAAGTGTTTTTTCATGATTCCATTCTGATCGTTTGCTGTACAAATATTGCACTTTGTTGGAATTGTAGCACTTCATCCCTTCTGACTTATATTCTTAAACCACTATTAGTTCCAGTTGCATTCTTAGGGCAGGACCTGTAAACACAGGTGCTTTAATGGGAGATGTGCTCAATAAATATTTGTTATTGAATCAACTGATTATGCATAATAAAGCCTAAAATGATAACTGATGAATCTACTTCTCTTCCTTGTTTCTGAATCTTCAGTTCAATGTTCCACCAATTACAGTTCTCTTGGAAAGCGATATATCGCAGAAGCAATGGTTTAAGAAGGTTTTTAAAAGAAACTGTGTGGTGAAAGAGAGAGTTACTGGATATGATTAGCATGCCTCATGTTAAATGGGGGCAGATTTCATAAGGAGTTGAATTATACTTAACTGCAAAATAATTTGATTTGGTGATGGATGTAAGGGTGGAGTTTGTGGGGTGGCAATAGCATTTAGAGATTGTTTGGAGGTAGGAGTGACTTAGGAATGTAAGGAAGCATGAAGGCATGTTTGCCTCATAAGAATGGAAACAAAAGACTGATATATGGTGGAAACGGAAAACACTCAGGACTAGAGGTATGGGATGATGAGGTTAGAATCTTTTTTTAAAAAAATTATTTTTATTTGTTTATTTTTTAATTTTTATTGGGGAATATTGGGGAACAGTGTGTTTTTAGGACCCATCAGCTCCACGTCAAGTCATTGTCCTTCAATCTAGTTGTGGAGGGCACAGCTCAGCTCCAAGTCCAGGCACTGTTTTCAATCTTTAGTTCCAGGGGGCACAGCCCACCATTTCATGTGGGAATTGAACCGGCAACCCTGTTGTTAAGAGTTTGCGCTCTAACCAACTGAGCCATCCTGCTGCCCGAGGTTAGAATCTTGGCCGATAACCACAGCCTGGAAATTGAAATGGACTTGCTTCTGTTCTAATGGAGGATTTCTCTGTGCTGTTTTTGGGCACTGGAAAGTGGAAAATGTAATAGTTTTAAGTTGTTTTCTCTGAAGAATGAGGTAAATAACATAAAAATATTTATTAATGAATGAAATATATCAAAATAATGACAGTAGTTTCTTTGTAAATGTTGTCATGGGTGATTCTTTAAAAATGTTTTCTAGATACTGTATAATGAGAGTAACTTACTTTTGAAACCAGAAAATTAACATTTCTCTTTGGAAGTACAGTTTTTAAAGCTCACATAATATTGATTAGGAATTTTTTGGTCTAAGCCATAAAAACAGGCATTGACTAATTTAATCAGAAAGGAAATTCACTGGAAAGAAATAAACTAGCTGAAGGAACTAGAGAGAGGGCAAAAGAACCAGGAGGTCTCAAGGGCATCCTCAGGCTTGTCTAGAGGCTGCAATCAACAAACTTCAGGTGGTTTTTGGTCTTTTATTCCCTCTTCTCAGTAACATCAAGAGAGCTTCTGATTGGCCAAACTGTGTCATGCACTTGTCTCTGGTAAGGTGAGGCATCTTGATTCACGGGCCTAGATGACTATGTCCATAGTGGGAGGAAATTGAGGTGCTATTTCCAAAAAAAGGCAGAATAAAATAAATATCAATGCCTGCCCTGTCATATTTTGTTACAGATAGAATTCATTTTATTACGCAAACAATTATAATTGATTTTTAAAAGTGAAACAACTGTATTCCATATATGCTTGTGTAATCATATTTATAAGAGATACACTTTCTTTTTATGTTCTTCTTGGGGCCTTGAAAGCTTCTTTAATGGGTATGTGTGAGCATGGGGCAAGAGGGGTATGAGGGTGGTGCTGATCCTGTTTTTTTACAGAAATAAAATTTTTTTTACAGAAATATAACATTTGAATGTACTCACTTTTCAACTAAGGAACAGTAGGCACAATATTTAATTCATTAATTCTCACAAAAAATACACTTTAATTTTATATTATGGCCAATTAAAAAAATGTCATTTCATTTTTGAGGGGGGATGACCTGTTGTGTTAATCAAGGTTCTTTGATTTGCAAATGTGAGACACCCACTTCAAAGTCGTTAAAGCCAAAATGGGATGTGATGGAAGAATTCTATCTTCAAGTCTCATAAACCTCGAGGACAGGGTCTTCTTGGAGAAATCCGGAAGTAGAATGTCTTTAGCAGGGCCAGGAGCCTTTTAGAGCACAAAATGCACAACCATTTGTACGGCCCACGCTATCACAGACTCTGCTGCTGCTTCTCTCTGGTGTTTATGCTTCCTTCCTCTTTCTGTAGAGAGAGACAGAGTGTCTGGCTTCCTCCTGGAAACACAGGCCCCCAGCTCTCCTAAAAACATTGCCTCTATTTCAGCCACTTGCAGGATTGCTTTGTTACCGAATCCCATCTCCAGTGAGACAGGCTCTCAGGCGTCCCCGCCTAGATCCATCCAGGCCTGTCAACTGTGATGTACACATTGGGTTGGAGGTGGGGAAGCACTTTATGGTTGAGAAAGTCTGAGAGAAAGGGGTGGGTGTGTGCTGGCCAGACAATGCTAAAGGTTTCCCCTGTATTGTTCAAGAGAGACAGGAACAGTTGGGGGAGAGAGGAGAAGGGAGGGAAAAGTAAAATAAAAAGAGTGGTGCTGAGAGAAAGGTGAAAACACTGGTGGTGATTCAAGAAGAAGAAAAAAATCAAAGGGTCGGGGGAGAACATTGGGAGAGTATATAAGTCAGGATATTTTCAGCCAGCTGTTTGCAATGGAAAACCTCTTACTGTGCCTTAACCAAGCAAATTCTCTCATGACAGGAAGTCCTGAGGTAGGCTTAAGTCAGCCATGCAACAATGTCATGAACTTAAATCCAAAGCCAAAAAGAAACCCCTTCTTAGATGTGAGGAAACCCCTAGCAGCTTCTCCTCATTTCTCATTGGCCAGAATTGTATCACATGCCCATTTCTGAACCAAACAGTTGGCAAGAGCCACTCACGCACTGGAGCTGGGCTTGTCTTCCCAAAGCTGTTAAAAGAGGGGGACATTGGAACAGCACCAGGGTTCTGAGAGGACGGAGACCATGGAGGTGTGTAGGCAATCAGCAGTGCTGGTTACAGAGAAGGAAAAGAAAAAATACAGGACTGGAGGAACAGAGAGATGGTGAAAGAGAAAGAGAGAGGAAGGAGACAGAAGAGTGGGTGGGAAGAGTGAAACAGAGACAGACAAGCTCATTAAATTTGGTGTCTTAGGTTAAAATGTTGTTGTCATATCTTGCTGTTCATCTAGGCAACTATTAGAAAAGCATGCTTTACCTGTTCTTATTGCCATTTGCAAGACTGATTAGCTTTTCAGTAATGAAACTTATTAACCATTTTTCAATCTCAGAATTATGAAGGAGATGGCCATAAGAGTCTCCAGGGAGAAAATTACTCACTTTTTTTCTCCTTAAAATAGACCAGAATTCATTGAGTCATGGAGTTGTGATGAAGTAAATGTGATTACTTAGTTTCTAGTTTATGTCTTTGTTGATAATTCTGTCTTCATAATTGTAAAAGCAATATAACCACATTAAAAAAAAATTGGAAACTGGAAACATGAAACCCAAATCAGACACAATACCACAATCTAACTGTTACTATTTGGCCAGAATTAATTCCTAACATTTTTTCCTTGTAATTGCATACAAGCTTGTAGGGTGATTTATTTTTCTGTTGTTTTTTAAGGAGGGTGCAGCTCACAGTGGCCCATTCCAGGATTGAACCAGCAACCTTGTCATGGTGTTATTAGTACCATGTTCTAACCGACTGAGCTAACCGGCCACCCCAAGAGTGATTTATTTTTCAGAATGGGTATATTATGTACATGGTACAGATTTTGAAAACAAACAAAAGGGTAATTAAAAAATAAATCAGGTCTCCTTCCCATCCATCTCTTTTAGTCTTCCAGTCTGCCCAACTCACCCCCAACTACTATTACCAGTGTTCTTTATTTTCATCTACTGATAGCCTACCCATTAACAAGGAAGTGTATGTGTATATAAAATTTCCACTTTCTGTTGCCAACATGCATTTTTTCTTTTTTTTTTACAAAATGGTACCCTACTGTGCATATTGTTTTGCACCTTGATTTTTTTCATTTAACAATATTACTTTAAGATAATTCCATATATAGTGCCTTTACAATTTAACATTATAATGTATTCACACATTGCCACATACTCTTTATAATTATCATCCTTGATGTCTGTAAAATGTTTGAGTAAGTGATTCATCCATTCCTTTATAAATATTTACCAAGCACCTGCCACATTAGCAAGGCACCAGTGATTCTAAGATTAAAGAGAGACAGACCACACCCTTGAAGGAGTCACAGTAGAGTGGAGGAGAAGAACAGGTAAACGAGTGATTTACAGGAGTGGCCAGTTAGCTCAGTTGGTTAGAGTGTGGTGCTAATAAAACCAAAATTGCCGGTTCGATCCCCACACGGGCGACTATGAGCTGTGCCCTCCATTAAAAAAAAAAAAAAAAAAAAAGAAATCATGATCCAATAAAAGAGAAGTGGAAATAATAATAATAAAAAAAAGACAAAACAACAATGACAAAAAAAAAAAACAACCAAGTGATTACAGGTAGTCTCCAAGTGCCCAAATGGAAGAATGGAAGAGGGTGTTCAGGGGACAAAAGAGGGGGCCTTGAAAAAGCTGATCAAAGTATTGAAGATAAAAAAGAGGAAGCAGTTCACAGACAAAGGGCAGGGAGAGTGCTTTAGCCTCAGACCTGGAATGCCATGTGCATAGGCTGAGAACAGGGATGGTGGCTACAAGGAGCCCTACTCTAGGATCTGCAACTCGTGGCCAAGTCATCAATATAAATAATGCTATGGTGTACAACTTTCAGTATACAAGTTTTTTTTTTGGGGTGTGTGTGTGACTATTTTGGAGTATTTCTTTGGCTGGATTCCCAGAAATGGTACTGCTGTGTCAAAATGTAAAGACTACTCTGACCTGTAACAGCCAAAAATGCTTTCCAAATGGACGATATAATTTCATAACAACACCAGCAGTATATGAGCAAACTGGTGCTCATGATCTTTGTATCTTTATCATTAATGTGTTTTAATGTCTATTTCTGATTACTAGTAAGATTAATTTTCACCATATATTTATTACAATTCAATTTCTTTGCATGTGGCTTGTTTTCTGTTTATACTCAATCATTGAGACTCTATATTTTACTTTAGCTGTATAAGCCATATAGATATTCAGATTTTTAAAAAGGTTTTTGCTGTCAATATATTATTTTCCTGGTTTAGGTTGCCTTTTTTAAAAAAAGTTTGACACATATAAGTTTTAAGATATTACCGAGTCATATCCATTGATCATTCCTTCTACCGCTTCTAAATTGAGAAATACTTCTAGCCAGAGGTTTAATAAGTATTCTATTCTTCCGGTTTGCTTTAGAAAATACATTTAACTCATTGATCCTCCTAGAACTTATTTGTGATATATGAAATGAGAATTCAACTAGTCTCCCCCCCACCCCCGCCAAATTACCAAAGAGTAATCTGAACTTTACCCTCTCTGTTGATTTTTATTTCAAAGATAAATCTTGCTTAGGGATCAACTCAGTCATCAGTTGGACCTAATGTCTAGTCCTTTTCTGAATTGTGTCACATCAGCTTAAGACAGACCTTTCTTCTGACATCCAGGAATCTGCAGCAACTGTTCTATTTATATATAGCAAGAATTAAACTATTACAATTAGGTAAAGCTTGTTAGTGCTTTCTAGTTATTAGGGAATCTGCTGCTGAATGCAGACCTTACCTCTGAAGCCTATCAGATTGGTGGTAGGACGCTGTGTGTTTTGTGGAAGGCACTTTTGAGGGAGAAAGGGTTATTTCATCCAAAAGTCTGGTTATTTCAGCCACAGTTAGCCAGTGTCATAGTTCTGTGGTATTGAATGGGTAGGATTTCCTGGCTCTCCCACATTTGTGGATACCATGGCTCCTATCTATGACCTCAATGTAGCCTCAATCCCCCTGAACGCCAAGCCTACTTCAAAGCGTGGTTTATTCCAAGAAAAAGTAACGCCTTGCCCCTCCAAAGCTGGAGGTTGTCAATTAGCTAGCCAGTTTTTGAGAAAGGTGAGAGGTGGTTAAGTAGGTTTCCCTTTGCCAAAGGTTCTCAAACTTAAGCTTACTTAAGTATCACCTGGGATGCTTAGGAAACAAGCAGATTTCTGTGCCCAGAACCATGTTACACGAGGTCCTTCCGGAAAATTTTCCTGATCTCATCTCTCTTTCTAGCTTTTTTTTGAAGCTTACTCTCCAAAAAACAAACAAACCAACAAATGAAAAACAAAACAGCTGTTCTTCATCCTTCTTACATGAGATACTGGTATCTGCTTGCTAGCACCTATGAAAATGCTCCAGGAGGAGGATGGAGACGCAACACTTTCTCAGGTAGGGCTTTGAAACAATTTCCAGCCACGCGTTCTATCCTTCCCTAGAGGTCAAAAGCTTAATGATTCATGATCTATAAACCCTATTCCAACCCCCCAGACCGTTCTGGAACTCCTGGATCCCTTTTTAAGAGTTAGGAACCAGTTAAATTTCTTCAGCACTATTCCGTGCGGTGGGGGCATTAGCTGTCTGGGTTTGTGTTGTTGCAACAGATCCTAGGGGAGGGTCGTATCCCGGGTCAGGACTCCTTTGGACCATCTCCCCTTTTCATCCCCATTTCTAGGATGAAGCTCATTTCTTCAGCAGGTGGGGAGGTTGGTCTGGAGCCACACTGGGATTCAGGAGACTTTCCTTTGCAACCCTCTTAATTCGCTCCCCCCATTTCCCGTCTCTCTTTTTCTCCCCATTCCCCAACACCCTACCTTCTTCCTCTGCCCCCAGAAAAGTCTACGACCCCTTTCGTCGTCGGCGCAGCAGCTCGGTGCCTTCTCTTGCAACATAACCTGGTGATGGAAGAGGGAATATGAATGTGGTTACACCCAAGGGGGGCTTGTCCCAGGGCGGGGGGCTCGCAGGATCCCCACTCACCCAGCCCTCTTGCTCCGGAGCGACCCTTGCCCCAGTGTCCCTCCAGGAGCTGTCTGTTGGTGCGGGAGGCGGAGAGAGATCGGACCCGCCGCTCATCAATTGCGGTCACTCCGCCAACCTGCTTCCAATCGGCGTTCTCCCTGGCTCCCTCCCTCCTTCCTTCCGCCCGCTGTCCTTCCGAACTACCCCGCTGCCGCGCTGGGGGGTCGTTGGCGCTCCAGGCTGCCAGAGAAGGGGCGGGGAGAAAGGGAGCGGGCGGAGCCGAGAAGGTGGAAGGAGGAGGTGGCGCGGCTACGTGGTGCCACGGCCACCCGGGAGCGCCCGAGCCCGTGCGCGCGCGCGGGACGCACCGAGGCTCGGGCGGCAGGCGGAGCTGCAGGCGGCCCGCGGAGGAGCTGCCGGGGGAGCGGGTGGAGCGAGCGGCGGGCGGAGCGAGGGGTGGGCGGGCGCGCGCCAGCCAGCAGGCGGGCGAGTAGTGTCTCCAGCAGCATCGGCTGCGGCCGCGTTTGCCTGAAGCCGGTAGACGGACCGACGGCCAGATCGTCTGGCGGACGGACGCGGGCGCTCGCCGAGTGCTCGGGGCCACCTTCGGCGAGTGTCGGGCTTGCAGCGCGCGGATTCCTAGCCCGCTCGCGGCCACCCCGACTCCGGCGGCCTCGGCGTGCTAGGGGCTGGAGGTGCGGGAGCCGCTCTCCGCCGGGCGGTCCCCGCGCGGCTCAGCCCGGGCCACCGCGCCGCGGCCCCGAGTGGCATCCCCGAGTCCCCGCTCCTGGCCGGGCTGCTCCGAGCACCGGGGCTGCGGGGCTCCAAACTCGGGCTGCCGGGGCAAGTGTCTTCATGAACCCAGAGGATGTCCGGGAAGCACTACAAGGGTCCTGAAGTCAGTTGTTGCATCAAATATTTCATATTTGGCTTCAATGTCATATTTTGGGTAAGTTGGAGCGCTTTAGGATTTCAACTACTGTGGCCGATCGATTCGCGATTCCCCCCGCGTTGCCGGCTGCCTTTACTTTTCGCAGCCCTGCGGGCGCATGCCAGAGCAAGAGGAGGCATTTGCCTTCCGCCTTTCCAGCTTGCGTGTTGGAGAAACATTTAATCCTTTCTAGGAATGGGAAGAGGTGAAAAAGAAAAACCGAACCGGAGAGGGGGCACCCAGGCCTTGGCGTAGCTTTGTAAGGGACGAATCGCAGGGATGCAGATGAAAGAATGGGCTCGGCAGTTGGAGAAATGAGCAACCACACGCATTAGATTTGCTCCCGATGGGGTATGGATGTTGGGCAGAGCGTGGTGTCATAATAGAGAAGGCTAATCCGGCAGAGCCGACCCTGAGGTCCACCTTCTAACGAGGCTCTGATTGGACGAGGGCTTGGCTCCGTGTTGCCGCGGCTGGTCGGTGCCGTGCCCAGCGTGTATCATCTTGCACCATCTCGGGCTTTGTGTAGGATGCAGATGTGGCGGTATATGGCTCTGTAATGTGTACGCAAATAACGCTTCCTGCAAGCTCTTCCCTTTGGGCTGGAAAGCGCTTCTTTTGCATCATGGACTGCCTAGTGGGCACGTGAGGTGGAGGGATTTATTGCTACATATAGTCTTGTCAAGATAATAACAAGTCACCATCAACATTTGTTTCCATGTGTTAATGTGCCTCACGTCCTCCTTTTCTAAGAGTGACATAGAGCAGGCCCTTTGGGGGAAACCTTGGAGAGACGCACAGGAGAAGGGGAGCGAGACGTGTTTTATTGGGGGTACCCAGAGAGCAAATGCTTGAACGCAAGGTTGAAACCATGCTTTCCTGGCACTACAGTGTGCTGGGCACCTATTGTAATTAGGTTGGGACGCCGACTCTTTTGTTTGGATTCTTTTCCTTGGTCTCACAAATGTTTTCAGCAACCAGACAAAGAGTTCTCTAGTACCAGGGGAAAACGCTGGATCAAAGACTATGTTATTTTTCCATCCCATCCCATCCCATCCCACCCCACCCCACCCCACCCCACCCCACCCCACCCCATCCCATCCCATCCTCTTCTTTATTCCCCCCCCATCCCACCCCATGGAAAGTAAAGATGGTGGCTCTCTGAGGGGTTCTCCAAGTTGCTGTTGGGTGTAGATTCAGTGTGAGATAAACAATAATGCAAAAAAGGCGGGATCAATAATAATTCACAGCAGTCTGAACACAGGGTACATTTATTTTGGTTCCCTTTAATTTTGGCCATTTGCTATAAGCATATACATCTATGAGAATAGTTGGCTATTTTATTTTTATTTTCCATTTTCTATAGGAGTATCTTACATTGTTCATGCATGTTTTGCAAAAAGGAAGTGGAAGGGATTGGAGACTACTTTCTGTAGGACTGATGAAGATATGAGGGGGACACATGAATACATATATCCAGTCATTCACAGGCAATTTTTATATTTTTTGCCAGTGATTGTACGCAATTCCTCTTAGCAGTCATCCCCCTACCTCCAATCAAACATGACTACAAATATAGGAAAAATAAATTATTTTCTCTCTGCCTTTTTTTTCCCCCCACCCCTGCTGGTGTTTAAAAATGGTGGGTAGTCACATTTCTGAGTGAGGTGTTTTGATTTTATCTGAACTAAAAACTTGTGACTTTGAGAGTCAGGGACTACGAAATTAAGACAGGACCTTGTTGGGGGAGTGAGCCCAGGCCTCTTGATTCTACTTGAAAACTTCCAAAAGTTGCACATTTCAGCTGCCAGGCAACAAAAAGCACCCAGAGACTTTCTCTGCAGTTTCATTGCAGGAGGTGGAAAAGAAATAAAGAGATTTGGGCCTGTTTCCTTGAAGTTTGTTATAATTTTGTAGCATGTACAGAGGTAAATTTAATATTTTCTGTGAATTAGGTTGTAGCAAAACCTGTAAAATTGTGGAGAGCTTCAAAGAATTGCAGAGTGCTTGCCTAGAGAGTTCCAGAATAAAGCCATACCTTATCTGATTTTGAAGGTGGGGGTTTTATGGGAAGGCTGAAAGCAGAGGTAGGCTTTGAAATGAAACCAGCTGCCCAATTGTTACATAGATGCCTTTGTCATAAGGGCCCTTCTCTTACTCTGCTTTCTATACACCCTGATCCCTCTTTTCTCTGCCTAAAGCCTTCCACTCGGGTACCCCCTCATACCTTTCCTCTCCTGCTGTCTGCTTTAGAATCACCCCATATTTAAATCTTGCAGTTTGTCAGTTCCCTGGTCTCTAATAGATGATCAGCAGGAAGGCAACCATGATATTTGATCAAAGTAATTCAGACTAAGATGTTAGTGTCTGAAGAACTGGGGTCAGTAACTTGGCAGCCTGTTGCTGTCAAGTGGCACCTTTGCTCTCTACAGAGTCACCATCCTATCTGTGACTGCCAGAAACAGCCGGCTCGGGGCCACCCTTATACAGGTGTGAAGAAGAGACTGATAACAGAGAGCATGGTTCCCTAATCTTTCATGTTCACACTGTGAAATGCTAGAATAAATTTGAAATACATTGAGGACATTTAGAGGTAAAGTTCTGGTAACATAAACATTGAAAATGTAGTAGCACCAGCACGAAGAGTTTGGTTTTCTTACTAATGAGTAGTCTGACTCCTTGCTACTCAGTTATCTGCCCTGAGCTCTAGTTTCTCAGCTGTTAAAATGAAGGAATTGGATGAATTGTAAGATTCTCTCTGGTTCCGAAAAAGGATGAGTCTATTGAGTTTCAACACGCTGGGGAAGAGGAATACAAGAGATGGGCACCAATATATAATGAAAGTAGCATATATTGGGATATTTGTTAAATTATAGACTTTTTCTCGTACTACTTCCTTTCTTCGTCAAACATTCTTTCATTAAAAAAAAAATTTACGTAATTTCGTCTTGGCTTATTCACTTATTGGTATAGTATGCGTTTTTCCCTGTCCCCGCTGGAAATCTCAAATGTAGTCCTATGAGTCATTAAATATATTTTCATAATGAGAGTTTGAGTTTTGTGTGTAAAATCTGAATCCTTTTATATAACAGTTATATTCTGAATAACAAAGTCGACATCTTGTACAGATTCCTTTCTCATTAGTTATCATAGCGTGGTGGGGGAAAATCTCATTTTCCCTATTTTATATTGGAAGAACTCAAGCCAGAAGAGAGTTGATTTTATTGAGGGTGTCACCATACTAGGACATTTCTCAGAAAAGCCCAAGGCTGCTTTGAGGTAGGGGAGGGAAGAAAAAGGGAGTTTTGTTTTATAGTTACTTCTTTTGTGTATTGGACCCCCACATCCCATCACCCAGTACTAATAGCTGTTTTGCTCTGGACGCTTTTGGATCTGGCTGTAATACTGAACTGTGCCTAGGCAAGTACATTGATCTCAGTATTCTGGTGATTTATTGCTACATAACACACAACTCCCAAACTTAGTTGTTTTAAACACAACTTCATTACGATAGCTCACAGTTCTGTGATTTGACTAGGCTCATCTGGGTGACTGGCATTTGGAATTTCTCATGCAGTTGCAGGGAGATGTGGCTGGAGCTGGAGTTATTTGAAGGCTCTTTGGAGCGGTACCCAAGATGGTACACTCACATAACTGGCAGTTGTTACTTGCTGAGAACTCAGCCAGGGTTGTTGGTTGGCGCACCTATACATGGCTTCTTTCTGTCTCTGAGACTGGATTAATGTTATACCCAGAACTGGCCCAGTGTCGTTTTCATCTATTGCACTGGTTAAAGCATGCATGGAGCTTGCTCAGTTTCTGGATGTGTGTGTGTGAAGAAAGGGACTCCATCTTTTGATGGGCAAGTGTTTAGGTTATGTGGGTTGTGGCTATCTTTGGAAAATGCAGTCTGCTGCACTGAACCTTAACTTCTTGTTTACAAAAGAAAATACCATTATCTAATGGAGCTGTAGATTCAGGGATTCAATGAGATAATGTATTACCTAGCACAATGTCTCAGTATTTAACCAATGGTGAATATCATTATTGTTATTATCTCCAGATTTCATACTAGTTCCATCCTGGACTGTAGAATTTCTAAAATACCTTAACCTGGTACATTGGCGTCATTACTGCCCGGTAATAGTGATACCCTTATCTCCAAAGAGATGAGGAGAATGGATGCAGTAGATTTAATCATCACTTAGTAGAAGAAAGTCTCATGGATCAGCGGAAGCCTTGAATGACTTGGGAGAACCAAGTCATTTTTCTCTTTTCTTTGCTGTATAAGCATTAAGACAGCCTTGCATACCTAAGGCCAAATTTCTCTTTGATGTGCTTGCAAATATTATATTGTATCTTTAAATGGAGGTTTTTCCTGGGTTGATGGCAGAATGTTGTATCTAATTTGTTTCCGCAGGGCTTAAATGCAGAGAGAGAGATTTAGGGAACCTTGGGGGGCATCTCGTAGGAAGCCTTATCTTATGATTCACTATAAATTGTAAGATGTTCTGGAATGATGATACATCAGCAGTTTATAAGTCATAATTTTTGTTTTAATTTGCTAGACATCTGTTAGCTTCGATGGCAACCATATGGGAGTCTAAATTGCCTTTTGAATTACAGGGAGATGGTAGGAAGAAAGCTAAATATGGTTATGAAAATGTCATATGGGAAAAATGTAAGAAAGGTGTGTGTAGACCTCAGTGGGGGAAGTAATTCAATACTGACTTGCTTGGGCTGGCCACTCACTCTTGGGTCAGTGAGAAGGCACTGAAGCATTCTCACTCGATGATATGCCTAGAAGACTGAAATGCAGCCAAGGGGAAAAGTAGGAAAACAAAATAATGTTCCACCCTCCATAAAATTGCCAAGGTGAGCTCATTTAGATGGATCACTCTGTCTTAATATGGCCACAGTAATAGTTAGTCCCTGGCAGAAGGTGAAAGCAACCTGTATTTGAACAGAGCTTTATAATTACGATGTCTTTCTTCTAAGCATCTCAAAACAACTTACAAGCATATTATGACATCTTTGTGACAGATGAAGAAATTGGAGTAGAGACGTGGAGTGACTTTTGAGTGTTGAAGAACATGTCAGGGTTCACTTTTGAAGTGTTAAGTCTCATCCAGTAACTACAGCCCTAGCTTCTCCTTTTTTATTTTAGAAGATGCTTGTTATTTTAAAATAAAACATCAAGTAAGTTACTTACATCTGTTCATAATTGAAAAGTGATAAAGTTTTTGCATATGCCTCAATTAACACCACCCACAAGCACAAAAATGTTGGGATGAAAATGTTGTTAAAGAATATGATGGAGTAATAAACTATTGTGCAGTCTATTGAAAATTCACGGGTGGGCTGGTTGGCTCAGTGGATTAGAGCACAGTGCTTGTAACACCCAAGGTTGCTGGTTCGATTCCCACATGAGCCAGTGAGCTGCGCCCTCCACAACTAGATTGAAAACAATGACTTGACTTGGAGCTGATGGGTCCTGGAAAAACACACTGATCCCCAATTTAAAAAATTGGAATATTAAAAACAATGTTCTTGGGTCATGTGCTTCTTGCTGTATCAACACTGATGACTGTTTTAAAATTGCTAACTTCCAAACCATCATACTTCACTGAAGGACCTCAACTGCAGGGACTGTCTCTCAGTCATTTTCATAAGCCTAGTGTCTAGTACATTGTCTGAAACACAGTAGGTGTTTAACAAATGTTTGTTGAATGAAGGAATTATGAAATCATTGGAAAGTGCATAGGTGTCATCTCCTCTAACTTCCTGTTCAGTGAAGCATTTTCTCTCTAACATCCGGCCAACCCTTCTAAGGATGGATCTGGTTTTGGACCACTTTAATCATTAGAGAGTTTCATCTATCCTCAAATAGATGTAATGTGTTTCCCTGTAACTTCTGCCCTCCTAATTTACGGTTGATAATTTTTAATTTTTATTTTGAAATAATCTCACACCCACAAAAAACATTGCACAAGATACAATTTGATTTTATCCCGGATCATTTGAGAAAAAGTTGCCGGCATGATGGCTGTCACACCAACACTTTAGTGTATATTTTCTGTAAACTAGGATATTCTCCTAGATAACCACAGGACAGCCATCAAAGCCAGGAAATGACCATTGCTACATCACCATCATCTAACCCTTAGACTTCATTCAACTTTCCCCATTGTTCCAATCATGTCTTGTAAAGGAGAGGAATCCAGTTCAGAACACACACTGTGTTTAGTTAAGCCTTTTCAGTTTTTTTCAGCCCTTCACTGTCAGGATCTTGACATTTTTAAAGATTCTAAACCAGTTATTTGGTAGAATGTCCCTCAATCTGGGTTTGTCTGCGTATTCGTCATTCTTAGATTCAAGCTGTGCATCTTTGGGAGGAAAATTATAGAAATGATGCTGTGTTCTTCTTGTTGCATGCCATCAGGTGGCACTTTCTGTTTGTGCCACTGCTGATGATGGTCACTTGATGAAAGTGTTGTCTGGCAAGCTTCTCCACAATAAAGTTAATCTTTACCCTGTTTTGTAATTTTTGTGATTTTGTGACAAGTTACTTTGAAACTGTGTAAACAGCCCATTTCTCATCAAGTTTTTCATCTATTAATTAAACTGTTACTCTTATTACTTACTTTGATGTTCCAGTTGGTCCAGGTTTGGCAGTCAGTGACATTCTTTTCAGGCTGCCTCTTGTGCCCTTTCACTCCCATCATTCTTTGAGGACTTCTTTGTTTTTGGCAGAACAAGATGTCCCAACCTCATCATGTAATTTACTGGTGTCATCTGTTTTGTATCAGCTATTTCTCCAAGGAGCCCTGGTTCCTTTGAGTGGAAAGTGGTATTTAGAAACCAATATCTGGTGAAGTGTGCTCATGACTACGAGGGTGTCACCACCCCTGGGATCTCTCAGTGGATAGAACCATGGGATAGATGTACGCATGTGCACACGTACACACCTTTATGCCTGCATTTCGATATCTGTCTATATATTTTGAAAATCATGAGTTCACAATGATACCTCAAATCCCTATCTAATACCACAGTGTTTATTTTAGATTTCATCCTTTTCCATATTTATAACTACCTGCTTTGACAGTGAGATTCCTGGCTCCCTTACTCTGTGTATAGCCAGGCCTCCCCTGCTGCCCCCATCCCTCACAAGGCAGCCCTCCTTACCTGCTGGGGCTCTGACATGCTGTGGTACAACCCCACACCCCAATGTGAACACCCTTCTCACTCTGATTTGGCTCTGATGCCCTGTTCTGTTCTTGCACATCCCTCCCCATATTCATCTCGGGGCAAAGGTCTATGATGTTTGGTCCCCACTAATGGCTTCAGGACTGAATTTTTCAGGAAGGAGAAGGGGAAGGGCCTGTGCTACTCTTGTGTGATATGAAACAAGACTCATCTCCCTTCTGTATATTTAAAAATAGCCATTCTGTCATTCCTAAACTTTCTGTTTCCCATCTTTAAAAGCTCTTTGTTCCTTCATGTGTTCTTCACATATTATTTCCAGATTGTTCCTTGCCCTGGTCATGGTACTTGGCCTGTGGTCCCATTTGGACACACCTCCGTTAATGTAGCAACCAGAATGGAACACATTCTTTACACGCTAATCCAGCAATCCAGAGAGAGGTGGGCTGTTACTCTTAAACTCCTCCTTAAGTCTCTAGGTTGTGCTGGAGCTGGAGGCAGAAGCCTCTGCTACTGCCTGGATTTGTCACTGAGTAAGTTACGCTCACAAATTAGTTCCTCAGTTGCTCATCTGAAGTATGGGGAAAATAATTCCAATAGATCACCGAGTTGTTATCCAGTATTAAATAAGATCATGCATACGAAGGTGCTTTGTAAAAGGTAAGCCTCTCAATACAGATAGTAGTTAATAACCCAGGTGAAACTGCATCTGCTTTTCCTGGCAGCCAGAGAACATGGTTGGCTCAAGTTGATTCCTAGTGCAATGGAACCTTCCCCGCTTTTGCAAGTGAACTTCTGTTAAACCCATCTCACTAGGCTAAGTGCTAATCAGAATCCAAACCCTCCAGTTAATGATTTGAATTTAGATTTAGGACTATATATTCATGCCATTTAAATGTTTTATTCTGACCCAGTGGTTTTCAAACTGTGCTGCCAGCAGCTCTAGGCTTCCCTGGAGTGTTCAGGGGCCTGAGTGGGAGTGTCTCTGATCTCTCTGTCCTCCAGAGAAGGTCAGGCGTTAGGTTTGATACTCTGGGACACCATCAAGGATTTTGCTTGAAAAAAGGGGTCTACTGCTTAAACATGCAATTGAGCTGTCATGTTTTTGAATCTTAATAGTCAAGGCATAATTTAAAAAAATTATTCCCAATGTGAGTTTATGAATCTGCATGAATCTATACATAGGAAGTCCCTCTCACTAACCAGGGGTGACTTCTGTAGCATTAGTTGGTATTTCACCCCTTTATAGATGTAGCAGTATGAGTAGTAAGTTCTTAGTAAGTTTTAGTCTTCCCAACAGGGGATCTCGTTCAGTAGGTTAGGGATAGGGTCCTGGGATTCATTCACCTTTTCTGTTTTGTTTTGTTTTTTAATTCCCTGCAGGTGATTCTGATACTCAGCTGAGGTTGAGAAGCTTGTTTTTCTTGGCAAGATGTGACATCTCTTCCCATTGCTCTTGGGAGGGGACACTTGGGGGAGCTGGGAGTGGGTAGTGTAGAGTTCTGACCAAAGGGTGGCTGATTTCACAAGCACATGAAGCTAGTGTTCCTTGCTTATGAGAAAAAAAAAAAAAAAAAAAGAAAAAAAGAAAAGAATGTGGCATGTTTTATCCTTGAAGGAATTTTTTATTAATCCAAAAATGCCAGTTTATTTTTAAACCGGAAAGCCTTAAAAACAAAATGAGAAAATTCTCTGCTAAAGAGAACCTCTTGTACTGCAATTAATATGCTAAAAATTAGCATCATATGGGGAATAGAAGCTAGTTATTTATTCGGGAGGAACAAGGAAGAAATAGACGTTTTGTTCTTTTGGCGTTGCCGTCCTGTACACTTCAGCGCCAGGCAGTGACCAGTCCTTCCTTCAAAAACCAGCCTCCTTGTTCAAGATGCTCTGCTTTGCATCCTTTGTTTCCGGGGGCTTCCTCACTGTGCTGTGATGCCGCGTAGGGTCATTTCTTCTCTCGTATCCAACTTTGCAGCACTGTCACCGAGAGCTGACAGGAAAGCAAATACAGGAGACCCAGCCCCAATATTTGACAGTTTTCTTTAAACGGAAAAGTTTCATGGCAGAATATTTAGAGTATGTGTAACAAAATTTCCCATTATTTTCTCGATGTCTTCCTTTCCCCTCTTAAAAAAAAGTTAATTAGGTATTTGATTATGGCTGGGCTCCTAAAGTGGAAATCTTTTGAAAGAAATACAAGTTTGAATAAAAATCTAAATCATTTCTCTGAGATGTTTTACTGGGGCATAGTCATCACCACTCCTATAAAAAATACCAAACCCTCCAAAAATGGCGTGCGGACCCTATGGTTAGGTAGCACGATGATACTATCTGTATGTACATACAGGATCATCAATTATGAAATGCAAGGTATAATTTTTAAGTCATGTCCTCACCAACCTCAATAACAACATAGTATTTGGAAGTGGATGGCAAAACATATTGGCGCCCCACACTGAAAAGGCATAGTGGTGTTCTAGACCTCTCATAGCACTATTTACTATTTAGACAAGTATTATAAGGCATAAGGCTCTTCTGACTTGTTGACAATTTTTTTTCTAAATCATACTTGGCACTAAGGCTCGAATTTCTAAAAATTTTGAGGGGACAGCTGGTGCTCTAGTAAATATTCAGGCCAGCTATTTTAATGCTTTTTACATAATTAAGTAGTCCCAAGAAAAGAGGAATACTTGACTTAAGCATTTCTCACAGTACAATGTTTTGTTTCCAACAAAAATTTCCCCCAACTGTTAATATTTCCCCTGAAGCAGCCTTAAAACTTAGTTCTGCCAAATAAGTATGATAGTTCTTAACCACGATTGAAGACATTTAATGCCAAACTTCATTTTCCTGTTTGAAGGGATGGTAGCCCCGCCTTTTCACTGAAGAAGACTCCACAGTCATTGGCCTTTTAGAAAAATTCTTTTTAGAGTACAGTATTAGAGAATGAGAAAAGGTTCATCCCGACATGGGTATCCTAGTGCCCTGGTGGCAGGCTGGCAGATGAGTCTGGTGTGAAGGAGTTTGGTCTTCGAGTATGTCTGGAGTTTTCTGCAACTCCCTTCGTAGGCTTGTGACCTTAGACAGGTTACTTACCTTGTGGTTAAGCGTCCACCTCACCTGCAAAGTGGCATTCTTGGCTGTAGTGTTAATTAATGGTATTAGTAGTAGTATTAAGACCTAACAACTAACTCGGAGTCATGAGGATTAGAGGAGTTAATATGCATACACGGCTTGGAATATGTAAGTAGTATTAGCAATTATTCTGTTTTCCTCAACGCCCATCATTTCTTTTGGTTGTTTTTCGTCACTTCTTTCAGAACCATTAAAATAATCTTACATTGTAACATATATTTTTTTGTTCTCTGTAATGTTCAGCCTACATGAGTACATTCTCAAAATAACTGAAGGGAAAAAAGATCTGACAAATGTTCACAATGTTCTTTTCATTGAAATGAATGGCATGTAATTCTTATCATGGATACCAGACTTTGAGTTCACGTCTATTGTTTGTTGTTAATTTTCCCATTTTTCTTTACCCAGTTAGATACACTCTTCAGTTTCTTTGCCAAACCAAACTGTCTCATATTAGTGTTTTGTACTGGGAAGTTGTGTTTCAGCCTTACGGGGGGGGGTGGGGGGGGATGGAAACATTTTATTAACATTTGTTAAATCTGGATATTCTGGAAATATCTAGATGGCTGTAACTATATATTTTTAGTGTCCATGCTATAAGTTCTGTGCATTTTGGTCATTGTTTTACTTCTGTATTTCAGACAAACTCATTAGGTTGCGAAGGTGAACATCCAGTCAGTGATACAGTTACCTCATGTTTTCCCCTTGTGTGTCCTGCCAGTTGCTGCACCACTAGCATTTTGGCTTGGACAACCTGGATCATTGACTAAATGAGCCACCCATTTTGGTGTATGAGTGGCCTCCTGGCTTCACCTCTGGGGCATTAAAGGGATGCACCAAGAGCTGTGCTCTTTTGCCTCTGGTACTGTCGCCTTATGCAGAAAACCCAAGCTATCCTATTTCCAAGCATCATCTTCTCTCTAACTGCACTCGAGCCTGGGAGCAAAGGCCAGGGCATGCTAACTTAGTGCGAGGAGACTTGTCACTCATTCTCATGCAGAAGGAGTGCAGGAAACACCAGCCCTGGAAGGTGGAAGAGGAGGGATTAAGGGGAGGGTTAAATAGAATTTTACTATGGTATTCATTGGTAGAAAGAATGATCTTTGTAGCATGATAGGATATTATAGGAGTGTATTTAAAGTAATTTTAGCTTACTACCACACCCCCAACACTGCTGGTTTAGATTCACTCACTGATCTCACAAACCATTGATGGTTTGTGACTCCTCTTTGGGAAAGCATTCAAGTTGCCTCCTTTTCCTGACTTCTCGCTGATTTCTTTGAGTGTCTGGAGGATAGCCACCTGATTATCGAAAGCATGCATCTCACAGCTCAGTCATTTGCAAACTGTCTGCATGGTTTTGGGCAAGCTTTTGTGCCACCCCAGAGTTTCTCAGATTTTAATGTGCATACAATTCACACAGAGATCTCATTTAAGATGTAGATTCTCATTCAGTAGATGTGACACCTTGAACAAGATCCCAGCTCAGGTGGAGGAAGCTGCTGTTCCACTGATCCAATTTTGAGTTGCAAGGATCTAGACCATTTCAACCTTATTCTTTTCTTTTAAATCGACTCTGTTTTTAAACCTTAAATACACTTATTTAAAAAGGAAACTTGAAAAATATCATCATTCAAATGCATACAATGATAACAATATGGCTTATTAACTTCTAGGTAGCTCTTGGTGCCTGCTGGCAGGCCTGAGTCAGGCAGATTTTCCTTTGATACCGTGGAGGTGAACAAGTACACAGTGTGTTCGACATACTGGCATCCATGGAGACTTTCTCCTTGACTAGACCAGAGGATTTAGAGAGTTGAAATGACGTTTTTATTCAAAGTTATTTAATGCTATATTCTAAAATTGTCTCTTCTGGCACCCCAGGTCACCAGGGAATCACACTTTGGGGAACACTGCTTTTAAGTAATTTGCAGGAAGGCACGCATTTATAAGCTGAAACCTATTAGTGAGATGGATGAATCTCTAGAGGTAAAGTTTAAAGTGGGGGGGCGGGGAGGGGAGGATGTGTTGAAATTTTTGCCTAGTCCGGGTTCTATTTCCTATCAGGTAAAAAAAGAAGGGCATCCTCCATTTCTGAAAAGTTGATAACCCCAGGCCCAAGGTCTGCAAGTGCTGCACCTTAGGTATAAAAAGGGAAATGCTTTGGAAAATTACATCTCAGGCTAACAGGAAGCCAACCTTTCATACTTAGGAAACCTATCTCAGTGCCTTTTTCTTCCTCTGCTCCTCCGTCTCCTCTTCCTTCAAGTTACTCTTGATATTATTCAACTTTGGATTGAGTCCATTTATTTGATGCATTTTTTAAGAATAGGGCTTTTTATGCTTTTCTATTGTAAAAACAATACAGCAACATTAATACACCTTTTTTTCTTTTTAAGGAAAGAAATACACCACAATCCCAATAATACTTTCTTTTGGTTCAATTATTATAAAAGTGGAGACCTTTGGTCAAATGCTCTGAGAGCAGTGAACAAACACCCCAAACCAAACAAACAAAAAATATTTTTGAGTTTCAGTTGTAGTCACAAGAATTTGGATTTAACAAATCTTAGTTACTAAACTTTGTATATGAAAAATGTGCTTTTCTATCACTACCTTTTAAGTGTTTCTTCTGACTTTACTGGCATTTCCCCCTCAGGATAACATTTAGAATAAGTGTTTTCAACATATAGAACAAATACCTTGTAAATAAACATCAATTTCACACAACCGAAAAAAAAAATTAAATCAATAAATCTGCTTTAGGCATTTGAGTGAGGAACCTTGTACTTTTAAAGGAGTTATAGTGTTAAGTTACTGAAAAACAAAAACAAAAAAAAGGCCCTTAGCTTTAAATGACCTTTAGGTAGATGAAAAAATGTAGTTGAGAGCTTTCTGAGCATTTGTTTTATTGTTGGTGCCCAGGTGCTACTTCGTATTTCTTTTTTTAATCTTGTAACTGGACTCCTAGGGAAAATAGTGTTTTTCTGATACCAGTTTGTATATCTTCATCTATTGGTTTTTGAAAGAATAAACTGAATGGCTAGATGATATAATTATATGTGGCATTTTAATTTTTTCCGAGTCTGCAAGATTTAATAATCCCTAATCTTTCTACTGTATGCTTTGAGAGTTTTAAAGTTGCTCTCCGGTGGGGAATTAAAACGATTGCAGAAAAGTTGCAAAAATAGTATTTTATGCATCTTAAAAAAATGCAGAATCAATATTTTAGAAATGAAAGGATTGGGGTCACTAAAAATAAAATTGAAATAACTTTTCTATTTTTTGAAATACATATATAGTCAATTTAAATATTGATATATATTCTTGGATTTTTGAAATATAGATTATCAATATATATCCTTCAAGGATATGTATGTATGTATGTATGTATGTGTGTGTGTGTATATATATATATTATCAATATATATCCTTCATATATTGATCTATATCCTTGGAATTTTTTTTTTTTTTTTTTTTTTTTTTTTGGTGAGAACGTATGTGCTCTCTTTGGAGAAAGAAAAACTACCTAAATGACCATTTGACCTCTAAACTGTTTCATTTTCAGTAAAAGAGTAAAATTTCCTTATCATAGTATACTATAAATATGCAAACTAAATGAAACTTTCTTTTAAATTAAAAATAAAAATCAGAGATCAATTTTAGTATCTAACACACAAGCTGAACAAAAAGACTATTATTGTATTTTTTGTTCTTAGACGAAGATTAGAAAATAAACTCTTTGAACTATGAAATTACTATATCTTAACTAGAGGCACCAGCAGATCACCAATTATTGCTAAGAACCTTTCAGGTGCAGTTTTTAAATAATAAGTATCCTTCCTATTGAAAATTGCCCTTCTCTCCCCGCTTCTTTCTGTGATTTTAATTCCAAATTGAGAGGACAGGGCTCTTTGCTTTTAGGAAAGCTAAATCTCTTTCTCATTCTTTAAAAAGGTTAACCTGCTGATGAAGGAACAGCAGGTTGAAATTATTTTGAAATAGGAATCCAAATACTTAATTCAGTGTTCCTGTGGGTCATTTTAGTGCCCATATATTGGAACTACCCTTTAAGTGGTCTTTTGCAGTCCTGATTATGTAATCTTAGGACTTATATGTTGAAAGGGACCTTAAAAATCACTTAGCCTTCTACTTTTTACCTCCCTTTCCTACCTTTCCCCTACCCTCTTAGTAGTGGCATCCTTTCTTTTTTGCCTCCAAGCAAAATTCTAAGTAAAGCCCCCAATTTATAAAACAGAGAACAGCTGCTGTTGTGGGAGCTTAGCATCTCGGTGGGCTCAGCCATTCTCGGCCTTGCTTCATGGGGAGAGTGTGCAGAGAGGACAATGGGAGGCCTTGCGGATTTCATGTCTTGCGGGAGGACGGTGGAGAAGGCATCTGTTTACCATTTACGCATTGTGAGAACCAGGATGAAGCCAGCATTTGCCAGCGCTGTCTGTAGACTGTGTGCACAACAATTGCCCAAGTTTCCAAGACCCCAGCACTTTGACGCCATTTGGTTCTACTAAGCAGTTTTGGCGCAGTCATTTTGATTAACATCAACCTTGCTTATGTTGAGTAAGTATTCAGGTTATTTATTATGTATTATTCTCCTGCTCTGGAATGAGCAGACTGAAAAACTCCTGCTTCATATGGATTCCATATGTGGCTTTTAAGTTAGCAGAAATGCAAAGACTTCCAATTAATTTGTACATAAAGTTGCATATTTAATAGATTAAGCTTGATGGCATAGATATTATTTGAAATTCTTTGTAGTCGTGAATATTGTTCATATTTCACTTAAACAAGCGATTAGGTGTTTGAAGATTTTGTGGTGGTGAATTTAATCTATGAATTCACATATGTCCTATTTGGTTTTTTTTATTTTTTATTACTGAATGCATCTATCCATGGAATTTATTTTGTTTGTTTTGCACTGATGAGGTCCAGATAGTATGAGGTGATATTTTTTTAAAAAATGGGACATTTACTCTTTATTTCTAACTTTCCTGCCTCCCTCCACCCGGCCCGGCCCCAAAGCTAGGCATCGAATATTGCAACATACGAGTGGTGACTAAGAGTGAGACTAGTAAGGTTCAGATATTGGCCTTGACACTTCTAAGTTGTGTATCCATGAACAATTACTTCATCAAACTGAACTGTTCCCTGTTCCTTTTGGGCAAAAAATGGGTAGCAGTAGTGCCCACCTCTAGCAAAATTGTATATGTTTAATGAGATGATGAATGCATAGCCCTGAGCATGGTGCCTGAGAGGGGTGGGTGTTCAGTGAGTACTGACACTGTAATCAAGTGTGGAATAGATGGCAGCTCAGGACACATGCAGGATTTTGGTTCATTATCACCTGGGAAAGGTATTGTCAATGTCCAGGAACCTCAACTTTCTGTGTCAGAGAAGTAGACTTTGTATGATAGAACTTTTCACACATGCCAAGCTTCTTGTTCTCCTTCACCCACTGGAGGAAATTATATCTCCAAGCTTTCCTTTGGCAACTGGATCTAGCTGAGAATTTGCTAGCCAGAGCAGCTGCTCTATTCTCCTCTCTCTTGACCCCTCATTTCCTCTGACGTTTAGCTGCAGCTGTCCACCATGTTCATCCCTGGCATGACCTGAGCAGCCCTCTGTTTCCGTATCCCAAATGCCAGCATTTCTCATGTCTTGCCTAGAGGGTCACTTTGAGGTCACAGACCTACCTGGGTTTTATTTTTATTTTTAAATGGTAGTATATGTAGAAGATTACAGTTCCAATAAAATAATATACATATGCCTAGAAAAATGCCTAAAATATAGTAGATCGCCCATAATTATTGAAATAAGTTAGTTAAAATGAATTTTCTTAGCTTAGGAACAAAATTAGCAACCATCTGGTTCCCTCTGCAAAAGTTTGTTATGCACAAATAGGTATGTTTATGAGGTTTAATTTATTAATGTATAATTTATTCTGATGATAATTACAGATTTTCTAATTGAATTTATATTTACAAGCTTACAAGTTTTTGTTACAAATGGTGTTCCCGGCTGTTGAACTTTAAGGAAATCTGGCATTTAAAATTATTTTTTGCTGTATGGGAAGTAAAAATGATTTGAAAAATCATTGATGTTATAATAAAAGAAAGCTGCCTCCTTCCCTGAAGTTAGTGCTTTTCAGAGTGTGAGCATTTGTCAAGTGGAACTTTATCTCATTGTTTTTCATTTTCTGACCTATCATAAGTGGTTTCTCTTCCTTCGACTGTGTGGACAGAGATTTCTGGAACTAAAGTTTTGCCCAGATTGAGACCAGCTTCTCTCCTCTCCACTATTCATTCATTTTTTGATTTCTTGTGCATTTCTAAACATACATAAGTTTATAAAGTTGGAGGAGGTGGAACGGAAAGGAGAAGCAAAGGCTGTGTTGGGGCGCTGTATTGAGGGAAGGATATACTTGGTGTCCCAGACTATATTCTTGGACTAAGCAATGAAATTATGGGGTGTTTCCAAGTACCTTTCCAATGAGGGGCGTATGCTGCTGCTTTTGCCATTGCTGATGTGAAGAATGTAATGGGAGTTCATGTGGAGGAGTTGCTGGGGCCATGAACCCCATAAGGATAGTTGGAATAAATGTAGGAATATGAGCAGTTTGTTTGGAGATGCTCCTGCGTACGTAGGTCTCTGATGCTTCTATGTGACTTGCTGAGTGTGCCAAGAATGCTCTTTATGTGGGCCGTTTCTTAGGATTGTGATTGCAGCGAGCAACCTTGAAGGATGAGGTGATGTCGCTCTTGGGAACAAAGAACAATCTCACTGCTTAGTATAAAGCAGTAGGTTCCCTAAGCACAGGTTTCTCAGCTTGATGCGAACATAAAGCAGCACGTGCAGCTTCCATCTGGGCCCCGCAATGTCACCCCAGTTGGACGTTGGGGGCCAGGAGAACTGACATAAGCATGATGCTCGTGCTGCCTGCTGTGCTGTGAATAATAAAATCCTTTGTCTCTGACCCAGGAGTCTTGTATCTTCTGCCAGCTTCCATGAAACACAGGCACACCTCAGAGATATTATGGGTCTGGTACCAGACCATCACAATAAAGTGAGTCTTGCAATAAAGTGAGTCATAATCTTTTTGTTGGTGGAGGGCCTTTACTTCATTTTCTAAAACATAACAATGTTATTGCAGCATAGTAAAGCAAAGCACAAAGAAACGAAGTATGCCTGTAGTAACAGGCTAATTTATTACCTTGTAGTAGGGTAAAAGCTAATCAAGGCCAGACACAGTTGTATTGTATATAAGGTGCATACACATCAAATTAAATGTGTTCAGATGTGTCCTGTTCAGAACACAATCACCTGGGTCTACAAATAGTGTGGTTAGGAAGGTGATGGTGGGTGGCTCCTCAGGTTTCTAAGACCTGCTGAGGGCTTCTCAGGCACTTCGTATCTCTGCCACTGGCCAATAGGTCTTCAGGGAACCAAGGAGTCTTTGCCAAGAATTGTGGATCCTGAGTTAGGTAAGATATAAAACTGGCACTTGTGAGTGGTTGATTTGGAGAATGCAGAACAACAGGCTCCAGGGTTATTGGTGGCAGTGGGAGGAGAGCACAGAATGGTAGGAGCCCAGGCAGCCCCAGCGGGCATAGATGGGGGCAAGATGCAGAAATTGTCAGACATCTGGCCCTGAAAGAAGAGACAGAAGTGGGGAAGTCCAGGCCACGGCAACGGGCCAGAGCTAAGATGGGGCAAGAAAAGCCTGGTTCAGAAACATCCTGGCTTCTGCTGAAATTGAACAGGGGAAGAGAATTTCTGTTTGCTTTTTTGATATTTGTGGAATGAATTGTTTTCAAGCAATCAGTTAACCAACCTATTGGAAAATGATGCTGAGATCACCTCCAAGCTGGTTTAGGCAATTTAGAGAAGCATTTATAATTAACAGCCATGCTGCTGATGATCACCAAGTAAGAGCATTTGTTTAGAACAATGTATATATATTTTTCTTTGTAATATATCTGTAAAAGTTTGCTCCTTCCCCCATCAGACAAATAATTAGACTTGACTTTAAGATTCTAGATGGAAAGAGGACTCTCAGATGTCAAATATGAGATAAGATGTTGAAACCCACCCCTGTTGTCTCCAACATGAATCTTACTGACATTTAGTCAGAACCAAATTCTAAATAATATTTTTCATTTGTTTAATAATATGTGAAAATTATTAACTTCCTGCAGCCATCAATTTAGATCCATGGTGACTGCCAGAGTCTCGTGATTCATGGATTAACTAAACAAATTGATCAGGAAGTGGATTTTAATGGAGATACATCTGAGGAAGTGACCCCTTCTCTCTAAGGGCTGCCACCGCATATAGCTGCACAGGCTGTGAACCACACACCTCCCTGGGACATGTGTGATGCTCCCTGGAGTTGTGCTGTGTGGCAGCTTTGTGAGCACTGGGCAGCCACTCAAAGGTTTAAATAAGTGGCATATAAAATGGGTGATCCTTTTAAGTTGAATGGGTTCAGACATTGCTGTTAGTGTGATAAGTACTGCCTGTGCCTTTCAACCCTTGAAGAGGAAACGTGGTGGTGGTGGTGGTTGTGAGGGCGTGGGCTTCTCACGGGGAGCTGTGGAGCTCCCTGCCAAGGGAGAACCTTTCTCAGTTTGACAAAGATTACTCAGGTGCCAAGGGACCTTGCAGACTGGGCCAAGAAACCTCATCCCAGGATCTACTCTTAATCGGGCCCAGGGAGCCCAAAATACCTGCCTTTGCTGAAGCTCTGTTACTGTACCATTGAAGCCAAGTAAACCATTTGTTTGCTTATGTTAATGGATGAAGAAGCAGGATCACTCATGTTCAAAGAAATTAACCCTCATTTATGAAGTAATTGTCTGCAATTGCTTTTGACTCTTGAAACCAGTGTATTTGTTATCAAAATGAAGAGAGTGCCAACCAAGTTTTTTCAGTTTATTAATACCATTCCTCTACTTTATTTTAATTATATGTGAAGTGTTAGCTAGTTTAAATACACAGATTAATAGAGATAATTTTTACGTGGAAAGTTATTTTAATGCATACCTCTGCAAGTAATTTTAGGAAATCAAGGCCGAATATTAACATGTAAACTTTTTTTCATTCTGAATGCATTGTCACATAACACTTAAAATTTTGTAGGGTGGATTTAGGGAGGGGCTAACAGAAGACTTGGGAGTGGAATTCTCCCCCACCACACAGAGACATCACTGTTACTTCCCACAACAGCCTAGTTCAGTTCTACCATTCAATTTTTGAGACATATAGCACAAGGAGAATGTCTACTATCCTTATAGATAGGCAGAGTTACCAGCCCCTAGTATCTTCCTTGTTTCCTTCTGAGGTGAGCTGACAGCATCCAAGAAAGTCTGTCTCACTCCCATACCCAGCAGAAGTTGCTGTTTTATGTAATAGGATTTTGAATAGTGGAAGGCAGTGGCATCATGTTGGAATATAGAGACTTGGCATCATAATGTCTGGGTGTGAATCCCACTTCCATTACTTTCTAGCTATGTTACCTTGGCTCATTTTAAGCTTTTTGTGTCTTCATTTCCTCAGAGGTAAAGTGAATGTGTTGGGAAATAGTTCTCCACAGATCTTTCATGTTTCTGCACTTCTTGTGAGCTGAGGTACTGGCTGCCTTTGTTCTGTAGTACCTTTTCAAGGATGTTTGTACAGTGAAAAACCTTGAAAGAGAGACACCTGTGAAAAAAAAATTGGGTTCCCTAAGTTCAGGGGTCCTCTCTTGTAGTGCAGTTCACTGTGTGAGTCCTCCTCGCAGTGTCCTGTTGTAATTGTTGCTCAGGGAACTGGTGCACATGCTGATTATGTGGCTACTGCTATTGCTTTGTTGTAAACCGCCCTTTGTCTCTGACCCAGGAGTTTCATGTCTCCTGCCAGCATTCATGAAACTGTGGTAGGCTAATGTGTTAGCTTCTAAGTAGGTTAAAATCTCCAACCCTGAGCAGTACTGCAAGCAATAATGCTTGTTCAATCTTAACTCGATCAATGTGCTCTCTTATTCTCTCCAGCATCTGCCCCTGCCTTGGTTCAGGTCATGACCTTTTCTCACATGCATTATGTAATACTTTCTTCTTCAGTACTCCATTTTCTCCATTCTACTGCAGAGAGATTTCCCTAGTGGCAAATCTGATTGTGTCATACTTCCTTGCTTTAAATACTTAAATGGCTCTTAATTTGGATGGATTAAAGCCAAACCATTATAGGGACTTTGCCTGTTTCTCACCTTCCACATCCATAATCTGTTCCCCAGCTATACCTATGTGGAGCAAAGAGGTAGGCGTATTTAATGTCCATTATAAAATATTCAGGTTCCCTAAGTTCAGGGGTCCTCTATTTTCCACCTGGTGGTCTTTGATTCACAGCAAATTGTTTCCTAAAGTATAAATAAAAGGTGGATTTAAATGGTTAAAACATAATCTGGCTATTAAACTGAGTTTTACAAGCTGTTAAATCATGTGGATTTTATTCTGTCTAGCTAGGTCCACCATTGGAACTATTTTAAGCAGTGATGAAAAGATAAAGACATCAGTCAATAAATCCCTCCCTCATGTAGGGATTCAATTGTTGGAATTGCACCTCCCTAGGGGGCTTGAACAGTGGCCTTCTTTGGTGTTGATTTGGTTATGGCACCCATTTTTCCCTGTTCTTTGACGTTCTGGTGTTAGAATAGAAAGAGTTCGTCCACCCGGCGCTAGCAGAGACAAACACTAAAAACCGAGAATTACAGTGGAGTAATACTGGCTATTTTATTGATGAATGGTGCCATCCAGGAGAACGGGAAGCTAATGCTCAAAAGCCTGAACTCCCTGATGTTATGTAGGTTACAGACTCTAATAACAAGATGCCATGGGTTAGGGGTTCGGGGTCATCTTGGGAGCTGATTGGTCAGAGGTGAGGTAAGGGTAATAAATCATTTCTTAAGGTCTTGAGGACAGTTCTGAGGTCTTTTCCAGTGACCCTCTGTCTGGTATCATGGGAAAGTAGCCAGGGGGTCATTCCTCCATAGGGCTCAGGAACGGAAACCTAAGTCAGCATGTGATCTTTAGCCTGCCAGAGAGGTGTGGACCTTGTGACCATTGGTTAGGTCTTGGCTACTGTTTTCTGCTACCTTGGGTTGCTGACTATCTGGGGGAAAGGCTAGGTCTCTGAGGGGGAAATGGGGGGTGGTGGCTATGATTTCTAGAGCTAGGGTTTAAAAGTAAATTTAATCAAAGTCATAAGGACCCTTGGTCCTGGGGGACAGAACCTTCATGGCATTTCATCCCAGGTCTTGGCAGGTCCCAGCTCCTAGGAGGCATTCCATAAATTGTTTTGAATGCATGAATGACTAAATAAGAAATTGTGAGAGCGCTTAGTTAACTGTAAAGCATGAACTAATTTTTTTCCCCTTATCTCATGTGGAAAGATGTGCTAGTACAGGAGCGGGGGCTGACAGAGATTTGGGGGATAGAAAAAAATGCCTGTTATATGTGGCTTTCTCTCTGCTTTTGCTTCTCTGTCCTTCTCTTTCATCTTTCTCTCTGAAATGTTAGCAAACCTGGCTGTGGAGGATGTAGCATATCTTACTCACTTCTGTGATCCATTTTAGTTCAACCCTAGAAGGCTTTCCAAAGAACGGGCATCTTTTGTCTCTTCTCCCACCCGCCCCTCCAGTTGGGTTTATAATCCCTTTAATTCTCTTCACCTAATTCTCACCACCTCTATTCTGGTCTTCATCTATAGAGAATGATATCTCTGACACCATTTTGTGTGCCCTGGATGGTATCTTTCCTCTCAGAGCCACTGATTCCTCCTTTGCGTTTCCTGGATACTTTCTAGGACCCTTTTTTGAATGAGTTAGGGTATGTCTGGTAAGATAAAGTGGTGGTGACTATATATTTTCAAAAATTCAAATTGGGACAAAGAACCTAACAAAGGATTTTCCCCCTTATTTATGGGCTTCTTTTATATCAAATATTTTATAGTAACATATAAATCAAGCCACATTTAATGGATTTGTTTTATTGCAAATACAATTACTCAAAAAAGGGGAACATACATATATATGTGTGTCAGTTGGTAGTATTTGAATATTTCATATGAAAACTTCTCTAGAAACTCTGGGACATGACACTCTTGTATATACCTGTAAACTTTACATACCTGTAATCCAGACTTTTGTCCCAGACAGTTTTCCTTTGTTGGCTTATGGTAAGGAAAAAGTGCTTTGTACTTATCTGTCATAGAGATGGCATTACAGATGAGCTCTGTCACTCCCTACCAATTGAGCCCTGGTGACAAATCTTGATACTGGAGTGTGTATTTGCCTGTTTGTGCTATCGAGTTCACTGAAAAAGTCAAAATTTTGCAAACTGGAGGGTATGAGCCGAATGTAAGTTGTTATTAATTTTTACTGTGATCATATGTATTTAATTGCACAGGATTTTTTGGCTTGACATTATTGAAGAGGCTGGACACTGGTCTATTTGTGATATATTTCATGAAAATCCAATCTTTTAGGGGTACTGGTACAGGGTAGTGTAGCCATTGTAACCTAAATGATTCCTTTCCATTTATCAGATTCTCGCAAAGGGTGACTACCAAATATTTTTAATTCTGTTTATAAACAAAATTGTTCATTGAAGTGGAGAAATAAATAGGAACCACGTATGATTTTACAGAGTTGCCAACCTAGAAAGGATTTGAGATTTGAACATCTCTAAAAATAAAAGGCAAACTTTCTGTGTCATTCAGAATTCTAATAACTTCAATTGTATTATTGGGTGACGTAATTAAAGAGGTCACAGCAAACACAGAATATTGAGTTGTTTGGGTGAATCTGTCTTGTTTAGATTGTTGAAAGGTTCATTGATTTGTGGGTGAGGAAAAAATGTGGTTGGGTAGTTTTAACATTTGTATTTCATTTTAACATTATGTGATGGATTTTTTGAGGCTGTGTAAATATTGCAAGGCAACCCTAGGGCAGCTTAGGGTTGTGTAAGGAACTGGCTTTGCTGTCTATGTTCAGGCCCTTTTTTTCTGGCTTAGCCAGAACCTGGCAACCTTCTCACCCATCACCAAGGTATTTGGATGTCACCGCTTAATCTCTTTCACACCTGCTGTCATTAGTCCATCTGCACAACAGTTGCCCTGATCTGAGCCTACATCCTCCTGACTGCACTGGCCTCCTGCTGTTTCTCTGCCTCCTGCTTTCCTCCCTATGGTCCACTTTTCACCCTGTGCCAGAATCCTCTTGTCCTACTTCTGTCTGATCAGGATATTCCCATGCTAAGAGTGGCTTCCATGGCTTCCTGCTGTCATTGGTGTAGCCTAAAATACTCCCTGTCTTCTTTTCCTCCTTCAGTGCTCACTTAGCATCCTTACCACCTCCATCTCTTCTGCCTCCTACGCTCCATCTCTCTTACCTTTTCTTTTCTTCCTGAATTCTTTCTACTTCAGAGCCTTTACACGTTATTCCCAGCACACTTGGGATCCCCCCAAATTAGGTTAAGCTGTGTCATACCACCCAAGACTTTCCCTTCCGAGCACCCATCATAATTAAGTTAGATCATTATTACTTTTTGGGTGATTATTTGATTGTCTGTATCCTACACTACTCAGTCAGCTTCCAGAGGGTGGGGCTATTCATTTAATGTAACATTGATGGTCACCTCATTGAAAGACCCCCAGGATAGGGCCTTTAAAGTGCTCAATAGGTCTTGGTTTTCAGTGACAATTGGTTGGCACCTGTAGTCTCCATGTAATGATGAATAATTGTCCTCTTTCACTTTGAAAATTATTCATTTTGCATGACAGTGTATATACCATGTTTCCCTGAAAATAAGACCTAGCCAGACAATCAACTCTAATGCCTCTTTTGGAGCAAAAATTAATATAAGACCCAGTCTTATTTTACTATAAGACCCAGTCTTATAATTAATATAATATAATATAATATAAATACCAGGTCTTATATTAATTTTTCCTCCAAAAGACGCATTAGAACTGATTGTCCGGCTAGGTCTTATTTTTGGGGAAACACGGTAGTGCACCTATATAAAGGATCTCCAGGATGTGAAATCACTCAGGTAAAGGGTTCTGTTATCAGGTTCCTAGAGCAAGGAGCCCAGCACAGGGCGGGAGTGGCAGGGGGCTGTTGCTAAATTCTGATTCTGGCTGAAGATAATTTATGTTTTTGAAACTCTGACAGCATATACAGACGTGCATGTTTTTAACATTTTGAAGAGATAATAACATTCCCTATGCACATGGGCTTTTAGAATATGAGAGTGGGAGGCATGAAGGCCGTTACAGAAATGGAAAATACACACAGGGTGGCAGAGGGTAGGTACTTCCAGTCAGAGGCTGACAAACTTTGATTGGAAGGTGTTGAGGATGCTACCTACCCCTTTTTGTTTGGCCAGCAAACACAGTCCTTGCTGTCCTCATTCTGGGGTGAGCTGGTCTCCAGTCAGCAGTGTTTTCTTTTCTTTTTTTTGGGGGGGGGCGGCATCTTGTGGAAGCGCATAGATCATCTGTTTCAATTTTCCTGCCCACCTGTAGACTCCAAGGTGTGTGGACAGTGTCAAGTGATATTGTTGCGTTAAGGAAAAAATAAAATCTAAAAGGCTGCATGGGGCTTTGGCCTCTACGGTCTGTTCTGGGCCAGGCCTCCAGAGACTGTTTCCTTCTCTGACGTGGAGTCTACTTGTGCCTGCCTCAGGGAAGGCTCTGAAGAATGGAGCAAGTACATGCTTTGCCAGACACTTTCAAATTGCTGGGTCCCTCCAGGGGTTAAAGGGCTTTTTGTCACCCTCCTCTGAAGACAATTTTTATCAGAATCCATAGCCCGAGGTCGCAAAACAACAACAGTATAAAGGCCTTCTCAGGCCCAGCTTCTGTGCAGTGGTTCTGCTGAGACTCGAAGTGGTGGATTCCTTCATGCGGGCCTTGCAGCCATGAGAGCTGGCAAAAAACAAAATAAGCAACAAACACAGAGTGCTGCCTTTGCCCCAGTGTGGGTGTGTTCATTTCGTAGATACAGGCACACCCACCTGGAGGCAGGGATGGAAAATGTACTTTAAGGCCACACGCCCTATGAAGGGGCCCTAATGGGAGTCTGGGGATGGGCTCGGGGAAATGGGATACAGCCTTCCTTGCTTTTCTGCCGTCTTTTGGTTTGAAGGTTGTGTGAGAGGGGTGCCCAGTTGGCTCAGACCAGAGCATTAGGACATGGGGGATGTGCTGGCCTCGTGCAGATTTTGCTTGTCGAACGATTCAGCAAAGCATTTGCAAGGTTTCTCTATTTGATAGTTCAGTATCTACAACAGGCCGAATTTGGATTGGCTGGAAAGGAAGGTGAAATGAGGTAATGAGAATTATGTGATTTTTTTATTTTTATTTTTTTTTAAGTTCTGGCATCTTGTATGCTCTGCCTACCAGAAATATTCCAGCAAAACCATGATAATGCCTTTCATCTGCTAAGCCTTCCAGATGGCAATTTCTCAGCCAGTGAGCAAAAGAGGGAGCGTCTTGCGTTTTTTTCTGAGTGGGTTAATTCCCTTCGTTGGTGTGACCCAGTGAACTCTGGTTCACTTTGGTGCCAAGCACCATTGGAATGTCATCCTGAAGTCCTTAGCCTGTAAAAATCACTACACCTCACTTTAAGGGGAGGATGTCTTCACATTGCCAGTAATAAATAAGTGACTATCTCAAAAGAGCACTTCAAATGCTTTCTCAGAACGCTGTGTAATCTAAGTGGACGCTAAATTCCTTGAGGACCGAGGCTCTCCTCCTGCTGGGAACGTGATGCGTTGGGGAGCTGGGTTTTGGATTCAGGGGTTCCACCTTTTCTAGTTGTGCACACAGACTCAGTTCTCTGGCTGTATTTATCGAGCCCTTTCTTTGGCTCAGGGATCCTCCCCATGGCTCATTTAATCCGGGGATGTTTGCTGAGTGTTTTGACCTGGGACCACAGTACAAAATGGTTTCAGATCATTCGTGGATTTTGGGATCTCTCAGTCCCAAAGAAGAAAGACATATGCTTATAAAAGGGAAGTGCTGTGTAAGCCTGAGGGTGGAGTGGTCACAGGATGCTTTAGGACAGGCCATGTTGCCGTGCGTTTTGAGGAGGTTTCGGGATTTGCTGAGCAGAGCAACACCTGTTGTATTTTTCTCCCACCACAACAACCACCCATCCAACTTGCTGGGATGCAGAGCTGAGCCTTATGTTACACACGCAGCCTAGTAGATTATGATCCCTACAGTGTTGTTTCTCTGGGTCCTACTCCTTTGTCTATCCAGTCCCTATTGACCCTGAGTGTGCTTGCAGCCTAACCCGGTGTGCCTTTCATTGAACTTGTATAATTGATACTCAGAGGTTACCACTAAGTTTATCTCTGTTAGTTTTGTTCCCCAACTAGATTTCAAATTCAGTGAGGGCAGGGACCATCCTTTCCACATCAAGTGCAAATGCAGTCAGTGCATATAGCAAGCATTTAGGGAAGGCTAGTTGAGTATATTTATATGTCATTATTACCTGGCTCTGTAAGTATGACAAGGCAATTCATCAGTAACACTAAAGTATAAGCAGAGTGGTTTTTTTTTTTTTTTTTTTTAATGAAAGCACAAGTTTGTGGTCAGCAGCATATCACCGATTTGTTGTTCATTCATTCACTAAAAGGCTCTACCTTTTGGAACAATGCTTATCTTTTCCTGCATTGGGTTTTTTTGAGTGTTGCATTTTTTACTGCACTGAAGATTTTATTCTTTAAACTTGATAAGTATTTTGATAAATCTCTATCTCTTGGATACTGACTTAGAGCTAATTCTTTTCTATTGAGTACTTGGAGTGGTTGACCGTAAACCATTTGAGAAATCACCACTTTTATTAATGAGTTCTGAGATTTGGCAGCAACTAAAATTGATAATAATGGAATGTGCTTTTGGGTAGAAAACTGTAAGACAGTGTTTCACTCTGCGTGCAGAACAGAGATGAGCATGCTTCCCACAGAAACACGTAACCTATTGGCAATTTAGGTCGGTACATCACGTCATACAAGGCTGGGCAACAGCAATTGCTGCTTTTTAATTCTTACGTGGCACTTATAATGTGCTGGACACTGTTGTACGCGCAGCTTGTGTGTGTTAACTGATTCAGTCCTCCCAGTGATCATGTCTGAGGTGTCTGCACCATTCTTCATCACACTGCACGGATGAGGAACACGCTGAGGCCCAGACAGGTGTGTGCCTGGCCCCCGGGCTTGGTCACGTGCCCACAAACAATCCCCCTGCGACTGAAGGTATTCCAGTTACATACAGTACAGTATGCAACTGGGAGATTTCGAAATATTCAGAAAGAAGTTTCAATAGTCATTCTTCTGACAGGGTAGGGCAGTTCTATTATTTGTTTCCATTACAGTATGTGTGTTTATAGTAGTTTTCTTTTGTTTTTTAAATTGTGGTAAATTATACATAACTATGATGGTTAGTTTTGAACTCATTTAGAGGCCATCTAAAACAAATAACTTCACATTTTGATCAGTTAGGAGACTTTCAAAGCATTCCTGTTTTCCAAGCAAAGTGGTTTCAGTTAAAAAATGACAAACGTTGCCTCCTTGCCACTGATGCTTGTGAGAATGGCTTTGAAAAAATGTGAATGTAATTTATGCATAATTATATCAACTTATGCTTTCTCTCTGAAGTCTTGTCAGAGCAGAATGTATAAGATAACATCTCAGTTTTGGTATCCTAGCAAGTTGTGTGTTTTGTTGTTGTTTTTTAAAGTTGGGGTTGTAGATTCCTATGCTTGGAGGGACCAGGCAGAAAAACGAAGCCACTGAGAGTCAGAGGTGTGACTGTGATAGGGAGCGATAGGGAGTGTGCTAAAGGGTCAGCCATGCTTCTGCCCTGTGTAGGGGGAGCTGCTTTCCTTCCCCTGATGGTTGGCCAGAGAATATGTACCTATGTTGCCGGATCTAACCATTTTCCAGAAGTTGGGACTCCATATATTTTAAATGAGGAATTTCTCAGCTTGGTGCTTTGGAGGACAATTCAAGTTAAAACAAACCAATACCAGAAAGTGTGGCAGACCCCCCCCGCCCCCAAACACACACACAGAAGAGTAGTGGACTTAGAAGGAGCTCTGTGTCTATCCATTGACCCCCCTGCTGGGGCATTAACTCCTGCTCTCCTTTGCCTGTTGACATTTTGGTTGTACAGTTCTCGTAGATCTATCCCTGAAAAGTTGTATGTAAGCTAATCCCCCCTGCCCCCCGCCTTCTTTCTTATTATGGAAAATCAGGGGACTTTCAGGGGACTTTGGATGAGTCCTTGGATACAGTGAGTAATCACTCAGTGTATTAGTTTTGTATGTTTGTACTTCTGTGTCTAAAATGGAGGGCGCTGTTAGATATTGTATGCTGCTTGAGCTGAGGAGGTCATTAGCTAGGCACACTTTGGGTTTCTCAGAGATTCTTATGGCTGTGATATTTGTTGTAATGAGATTGGACCTGTCAGAGGAGTTGCAGATTCCTGGAGGAGGGTCCAGCTCTTAATACTGGCATCTAAATTCTAGGCATGTTGCCTATAGCTTCCAGTTTAAAAAAAAATCTATGTCAATCTGTTTTTTTTATATCTCAGTGCTATTGCTGTCTTCCTTCCTTCCTTCCTTCCTTCCTTCCTTCCTTCCTTCCTTCCTTCCTTCCTTCCTTCCTTCCTTTCTTTTCTTGTTTATATTTAATCATTCTCTTTGGCTCACAACAGAAATCCAGTACAAAGATTTACTTTTTCTATTTTCAACCTCATCATTATTTTTATGTAAAAAGTATGTTTTGAGTTATATCAGTTACATGAGGATCTAGCTTCTACTCTGTAGAGAGAATAGAGATGTCATTTATTGCAGAATTTGTACAGGTAGATGTTCTGCTACACTGTTTCCACCATAATCTGGGGGGCTTATTTGTGTTACACTTAATGAAAAATGACCTTATTTGGGCTGATTCCAAGCCAAGATGATATAGGCCCCAAGTTGTTCTTGGAGGAATGGGGGAGCAAGAGGAGAGAAATATTTGAAAGAAATAGTCCTTTTCCTCCTTATCTTATTCATTGAGCATTTCACTTACAGATTATTTAATGCATGATATTCTCATATAATTCTGGTTTCTTTTATGTTTTCCTAGCCCCCGCTTTTTTCCCCCTTCTTTTGAAACAATTTCAAACTTACAGGAAAGTTGTAAGCATATTCAAAAGAACTATATACCTTTACTGAAAGACTCCATTCAGGTTTCTCCAGTTGTCCCAATAATGCAGAAGGATCCAGTTCAGAAGCATGCATCACACCCAGTTGTCACGTCTTTTTAGGCTCCTTCAATCTGGAAGAGTTGCTCTTTCTTTCCTTGTCTTTCATGACATTAACATTTTTGAAGATTATAAGCCAGCTTTTATGTAGAACATCCTTTTTCTTAGAGGCTGTTCTCTATTTGTTCTTCAAAACCCAGCTTGTGTTACCTTCTATGAGGAGAGCTGGGAATTGGTTGCACTCTCCTACAAATTTCTACATCACTCTATTAATACAAATAATTCAATATATTGAATATATACAATATTGTATATACATATACAATATTGTATATACATATACAATATTGTATATACATATATACAGATATTCAACATAAATAATGAATATTTATATTCATTCATTCACTTATTCATTCAGTGAATACTTGTTGACTTCTGGGTGCCAAGTGGGATACATTTAAGAACAAAACAGGGGCGGCCGGTTAGCTCAGTTGGTTAGAACGTGATGCTCTTAACGACAAGGTTGCTGGTTTGATCCCCACGTGGGCCACTGGGAGCTGCGCCCTCCACCACTAGATTGAAACAACTACTTGACTTGGAGCTGATGGGTCCTGGAAAAACACTTAAAATAAAATTTAAAAAAGTTAAAAAAAACAAAAACAAAGCAGATTGACAAAAAAATTCCCTGCTTTGATGAAGAATACATTTTAGTGAGGTAACAGATCACTAATAAGATAAGTAAGTGAACTAGCAAGTATGTCAGATAGCGATAGGTGCTGAAGAGGATAAAATCAGGCAGAAAGGAGAGGGGGAGTATTCTTGATAGGTCAGTCAGGGAAGACCTCCCATAAAGGTGATTATGGAGCAAGACTCCCAAGGAAGTGTGGTAACAGGCCATGCAGGTATCTGCAGGACAGCAATTGGGGCAGCGGGAGCCTCTAGGGAGCTGAGGTTCTGTCTTAGGCGGCCAGGTGTGGGAGAAGGCAGCATGGAATTGGAGCAGATGGGAGCGAGAGGGGTAGGAAAAGTGAAGGGTGAGATGATTCCGGGCTTGTGACCATGGAGGGGCATGAGAAGCCCTTGGAGAGTTTTGAATAGAGAATTGATATGGTCTGACTTGTGCTTGAAAAAGAAACCCTCTGTTGTGTAGAGAATAGCAGGTGTGTAAGTACATGGAGAAGTAGAAGCAGGGAGACTGATGAAGGGGCTGTGATAAGCTCTTTGCACAGTTTGTCCTATATGGCACATTGAAGGGGCTCAGTGTTTTCCAGCCTTTATGATACATTACACAAGACTTACCTGGGCTATTTGTAAGGGATGCAGATTTCTTCGCTAGAAATGAGGATTCATTAGGTCTCACCTGTATTGTTAACAGCCACCCCCAGGTGATTCTCATGTGGATGGTCCTTGAACCACAAGCTGATAAATACAGTAACAAGTGATTTTGGAATGAGTGAATAATTGGTGTATGGGAAATCCTTTAGCGATACTTAGATATGAAGTGTTGCTACTCTTAGTGCTTTATTTCTTATAAACATATTAATTTTAAAAAAGATGTCTGTGGTTGTATAAATTTCCTTTTACAACTTATCTTGTACCTAGATCTCCAACTAGGCAAAGCTATTTTTTAAAGAGAAGATGTGTATTTTATGAAATGAACATAATACTCTGACATGCTGTTTTCCTGCCTCTAAATGTGTGATTTCAGAAGGACTGAATAAATGCTTCTAGTAGGATTCATTCACAAAGATGCTATTAAATGTATTCAAGAGGAAATTGGATTCAGGGAGTAGATTAGATGAAGCCATTAAAGACACAAATGAGTGTTTTAGATACAAATCAGTATTTTAGGTACAAGTGAATATTTTAGAGCTGGAGTGGACCAGATCTGGCTTGCCTTTTATTGCACTAGAGGTCCACGGGGTGTGTCTCAGCAGGAGCCTTGGAAACAGTGTAAAGTGCAGATCCTTAAGGGACTTTTGTTTCTTCTCCTTGGTATGAAGTAAGTTTAATCTTGCATGGGTAATCTTGGGTTGAACATGAAAACAAGTTGTGCCTTGTTTAACCGCATAATGTTCTGATCAAGAGCATGGCCATTGCAGCCAGACTGACTCCGAATCCTGCTCTGAACTCTCAGTGTGACTCCGGGCACCTCACATGCCTCAGTTTCCACACAGGAGGGACCTAGTAAGTCTTTACTTACTTAGCTCACAAGCTCATTGTGAGGATTGAGCGTTAAAATGCTCATGCATGCTTAGAATGGGGTCTGGCGTATTGTAAGCACTCGACAATTAATTAGCTTTTTCTCCTCCGCCCCCTTCTGTTATTATTATTATTGTTATGATTAATTTCAGTGCTTTCAAATCATGTTTTGCCTTCTGGAGTATAAATTTTCAATGATTGTTGTTTTGGGATGAGTGTCGTTATTGGTTGTGGCTAAAAAATATGTTCATTTATGCCTCGGTGTATCTGAGGAATTTAAAGTCTTCAGTGTAGTGTTTGTCCTTTGTATTTAGGACCAACATTTTCTGGAAGTTGGTTGCCATCACTTATGTAACATTGTTTTTTTTTCTCCATAAAAAAGGGATGCTCATACTTGCTTCAGGGTCTTGTGGTGAGAATTAATGAATAAGTTAATGTGTTTGGCTCTACCCCATTAACTTCTAATTAGCATTAGTTACTGCTCTTATAGTCTCTCCAAGTATTATCATCGAACTGATTCTCTGAACCAGGGGCTTTGAGAGGACTCCCCCTTATGCGCTGTGGGGAATTGTGTTTTATTTGACATCTGCTGTTTTATTACTCCCTATATCTGAAAAAACAGTCTTACTCCCCATATCTAAAATTTTTATACCTCCCCATCAACAGCAAAAAACTAAATTAACTCAAATAACAATTTCTTGTAGAACTTAGTCATAAAATATTACTTATTAAGTAAATATTAAGTAATTATTTCTTTCCTCTGGTAGATCACCGTCTTTCATTTTTTACTTTATTTTCTCATTGCTATCCAACAGTTGTATCTGTAGTTAGCAAGAATTCCTACAACAGGTCGGGGAAGGCGTAGTGTGGTAGAGGCAGTCCTAGCATTGTGGTTTAAAACAAACAAAAAAAGGTTTGTGTTTCAATTCTGTGTCATAGAGCCAAGATTTGGAACTTCTGCACCCCACAACCTTTGTCTGTCAAACATGGTTGATAATACCTTTGGAATAACGTAGATGTCATATACCGGGCACAAATACCAGCATATGTGGCTGACTGTGTGCGGCTAATACAATGATTTTATTCCTTTTTCCAGTGAGATTCAGTTTGCTAATATAATTGGAGTCAATTTCATAACTTTCATATAAAGCAAAAGAAGATATCTTTTAGGGTCCTAATGTCAATTGGATTTCTGCCTGACATAGACTTACCTTCAATATCTTATTTCCAAACTTACTCTGGGAGGACACCTCTTCTGTCAATTGGTAATATAAAAGCTTTCAAAGGATGTGAACATAGAGTGAATGTGGTATTTTGTGTCTGTGTTTTATTCAAATAAAGTAATTGAGTGTAATGCAATTTTACATTTCCTGATTTTGTGTTACTATGGTCGGTCATCAAAGGAGTCTGCTAACAAAGGGCAGGGGCACAGATCTGTCTCCAGGAGAAGACCAAGGCCTGAGCCAGACTGGTTCTTAGGCTCTTCTAAAGGCAATGTGTATTTAACCGCAAAAGTCCTTTGTTCACATAATTACAAAGTTAAAATTCAATTCCTTGCAATGTAGGCCTGAAAGGATTATCTACACTCTTGATTGATATGTAAAGAAAGTTTTCTAATCTTCTGAAACTATGGCTTTTGAGGAACAAAGTAATCTAAACTATAATTTTGACATGGGACAAGGGATGTGGTTTATAGGTTTATTTTTAGGATTCTCATCTTTGATTTCCCTCTGTAATTAAATAGCTGCTTGTCAGTGGGGAGGGTGTGTAGGGGAATGCTTTAATTGCTGATTGCTGTTGATTTCTTAGTGATACTTTGAAGTGGTGTCCAACTGTCTTCCTGAGCTTTCAGACACTTTGATGAAACAATAGGAACTTGTTAAGTACATAACCAGATTCGTCCACACAGCCCCTTTATGGGAGGCCTTTTTAAAGTCAGATAGGTTTGATGTCCAGACTGAAAAGCATTTATTCACCAGTTCTGATAAAAGATCAAGTAGTTTACCTCTTACACATAAGACGGAGGGAACTAAAACCATTCTTCACTCCCTTCCAAAAAAAAAAAAAAACCAGAAAAAAAACACTAGGAAATATATAGAAAAATAAAATGGTGCGTATACTTCTTTGTTAATGTGTCAGAATTTAGACCCTTTTTAGATTTTTTCTTATTACATTTTGGTGAATCTCTTTTGTCTTTGCTCAGTTACCTTTCTCTTTCTTATTCTACCAATTTTGTAATTTTGGTATATTCTATTTATCAGGTTCCTTTGTACAGACTCATTTTCCTCTACTCCACCATTCATTTGGAACTCCTAGAAGTTCTGACCAAGCTGTCTTTTTTTATACTCTATGCTTTCTCTTACGGAATCTCATCCATACCCATGGTTGCTGAGTCTCAAATTTTAATCCTGAGCCTATTGACCTCTTTTCCAAGCCTCTCCTACCTGACATTTCCACTTGAATGTTTTAAAAGGCATGTCAAACCATTGGTACAAAACTAACTTACGTTCTTTCACAAAAGCTGGTTCCTATTCTTTTTTTTAAAGCACAATTCTGATGTTTCCCCATTTGCTTGAAACTTCCCAGGGAATCCTCAGACATGGCTGGGGGGAATGAAAATGGTGCAGCCGCTGTGAGAAACACTTTGGTGGTTCCTCAGAAAGTTAAATATAGAGTTAACCACATGGCCCAGCAATTCTATCCCTAGGTACTTGCCCAAGAGAATTGAAAACAGGTGTCTATATGAAATGTGTACAGGAATGTTCAATAGCAACATTATTCATAAGAGCCAAAATTTGGAAACAACTCACATGTCCATCTGTTGATGAATGGATAAGTAAAATGTGGCATATACATACAATGGAATATTCAGCTATGTAGAGAAATGAAGTACTGAAACATGCTACAACATGGATGTACCTTGAAAATATTATGCAAAGTGAAGGAAGCAGGACACAAAAGGCCACGTATTGTATGCCATTTATATGCCATGTCCAGAACAGGCAAATCCATAGCAACAGAAAGCAGATTAATGGTTGCCAGGGCTAGGGGAGAGGGGGGCGGAAAGGGAATGGTATTTCCTTGTGGTATATGAAAGTGTTCTAGAATTAGATAGTGGTTATTACTGTTCTGTATTTTGAAGATACTAAAAATCACTGAACTGTATGTTTAAAAATGGTAACTATTAGTTTCCCAGGGTTGCTGGTACCACAAATTGAGTGATATAAAAAGCAGGTAATTTTTATCTCACAGCTCTGGAGGCCACAAATCTGAGATCAAGGTGTTGGCAGAGCAGGTTTCCTCTGAGGGCAGTGAGGGAGATTCTGTTCTATGCCTCCCCTAGCTTCTGGTGGTTTGCTGGCAATCTTTGGCATTCCTTAGCTCATAGACCCATCCCCCCAATCTCTGCCTTTATCTTCACATGACATCGTGCATGTCTGTGTCCAGATTTCCCTTTTTTATATGGACACAGTCCTATTTGATTAGAGCCTACCTTAATTACTTCATTTTAACTAATTACACCTGCAATAACCCACTTTCCAAATAAGCTTACATTTTGAGGTCCTGGTTTTGATGTCACATGAATTTTTGAAGTATATAATTCAACCCGTAACAATGACTTTTATGATGTGTGAATTTTATCTCAATTAAAAAAAAAATCCCCAAGTCATAAAACAACCCTCCAAGAACTTCTAACTGTTCTCAGTTACAGACCAAAGCCCTGAACATGGTCTGGCCCCAGCCTACTGCCCTCGCCAGTCTTTCTATTCTTCTCTCATTCTGTTCTCTGGCCAGCTGACTTGCTTCCGGTACCAGTCACGCTTTTGCTGACCACAGGGCCTGTGCCTGCAACCAACTTTTATTTTTTTTGTAGGAAGCCTTTCACCCTTCAGGTCTCAGCTCCAAAATTACTTTCATGGAGAGTGCTTGTATGACTTTCCAGTATAAGACAGCCTCTTTTATCATATCTTATCGACTGCTATATAGAAAAGCACTCCACAACTTCCTAATGTTAAGACACATCCATTCTCTTATGCTCCTGGATTCTGTGGGGGCAGGAATTCAGACACATGGAAGATGACTTGTGTCTCCTCTATGATGTGTGGAGCCTCAGTTGGGACAATTGGAACAGCTTGGGGGCTGGAATCGTGTGGGAGCATCTACACTCATTGTCTGGTGCCTGGACTGGGCTGACTCAAAACCAAGTTCATCTGGGACTGTGGACCAGAGTTCTTACCCATGGTTCCTTCATGAGGCTCATAGGAGGGTGGAGGCTTAGAGTGGGGGTAGCCTCAAGCTAGTCAGACTTACAGGGCAGTTCATCTCTAAGAGTGAGTATTCCAGCAAACAAAAAGAAGCAAGAAACTCCATGGCTCTTACGATGTAGCTTTGGAAGTCACATGGCATCATTCCCACCCTAATCTGATGGTTGAAGCTGTTATAGCCAACCCAGATTCACAAGGAGGGGACACAGAACTTACCCCTCAGTGGGAACAGTATTAGAACTTGCAGCCATGTTTATAAACTGCCACAATGCTCATCAATCTGTGTTCCCTCACGGAGCTCCTTTGTAAATCACTCATTCTGTTTTTTTTTTTTTTTTTTTTTTGGTATCATTAGTTTATCAAAAGATAGACATGGAAATTATTTACATGATGAGATTTCAGAATACCAGTGGAATGGGTAGCTTTACATAATGTCATTTTAATGGTGATTTACTTCAGTCTACATACTTTCCAGAAATGTCACCATCTCTAAATAAAGAATCCTTGTCATCTAGAACTACTTTAGTGCCTCCATATTCTGGAAAAAGAACTCTATCTCCATCTTTCATGCTAACTGGTTGAATCTCTCCACCCTTTCCTTTAAACCCTGATCCAACATCTACTGTTGCTTGCAGTACTTTTCCTTGAGATTTTTCTGGAAGCATAATGCCTTCTTTGATTACAGTTTCTGCAGTACTCCTTTCAACTAATACTCGGTCAAAGAGGGGGAGAAACTTTCTAAATGCCTGTCCTGCCATGACTCTGGCCACTGCAGTTCATATTCTGCCAATCACTCATTGCTTTGTGTCACTATTGGATGAATTTCTGCCTAGACAATAAATTCAACTAGACGATAAGCCTATTTTGCTCACCGCAGTATTCCCAGCATCTAACACAGTGGCTGGCACATAATAGGTGCTTAGTGAATGAAACTCTATGGAAAGAAAGTTGACTGTGAAGAATTAGAAAATGTAGAGCATGGCAAGACATTCGCTTCTGTTGTAAACATCACGAGCTTATGCAGCTGATGCCGGCATGGTCACTGGTAAATATGCCCACTCGTCCACGGCTTTATTGTTTTATCTTCGAGATTTCAGTTGTTCAGCCGTAAATCTGTGGCTGCTTTGTGACTGTTGATATTGCTTGAGCTGTCTGAGAGCTGCCACTTGAGAGGAAGTCATACTGATGCCTGCAGTAAAACATAGCAAAAGAAGTATAAGTGAAGCCAAGTGCTGGCTGAATGAATTCTCCAAAAGAGAATAAAGAGAATTAAAAAATGGAAGGTTTAAATAGGCTAATACTAATAGGGTTTATGTGTATGCTCATGGATTTCTGTGCTTGTTAGGTGTAGAAGGGAAGATAGTAAGGGATACAGTTTTTTATTTATTCTTTATTTTTAACAGACTGTATCAGAGCTGTGTGGGGCCGATCATGTTTCTTTAACACTCTGCAGAATTTAGAAGGAGATTCTCCCTTCCATTTCCTCGGCTCCTCCTTTCTTTGAAAAATTTCAAGTCTGAGACAGACGCACATATGACCTTGCCAGGCTCACAGTTCACTTGTCCCCTGGCTCCCGCACAGCTGCTTGACATCTGTGCTACAGACTCGGTAGATAAGTGCTAATTTCCCTTTCTTGCCTGTAAAATTTTCAGGGCAGTCATTTATACAGAACCTCTTAAAATGCAAGGGGACGTGGTTCAATAAATTAAAATGCAGTTGTAGTTTTTGCTTCTACACACTGAAGACTCTCCCCCCAAGGCAGCGTGTCGGGTAATGTTACACACCAGCTTTGGAGTCACATGGACCTTGGTTTGAACCTTGACCCTGCCCCTTTTTATTGATGTGACGCTAGGCAAGTTACCTTCCATATGCCCCTCTCACTTAAAAAAGGGGGAGATGATAATAGAGCTGTTAGAAAATTTTAGTGAGATCTTACATATAAAGATCCTAGTTTGACACCTGGTGAATGCTCAATCGATGTTAGTTATGATGACTGTTATACAACTGTAATTGCTCGAGGTTTACGTGGAATTTAAATACAGTAATATAGGAACAGCTTTCAAAGAAGGCTCAATCTTATTCTGGTTTTGCTCTTAATTGGAAAATAAGTTTATGCTGCTTTAGGTCTGAAATACAGTATATTATTAGTGTGATTGTTTCTACATTACGTTTAATACTGTGGCTTATGCTTTGAAAAATGTCATTAAAGAATAAATAAGTATAAATTGAAATGGAGAAATGGTTCAAAATTCTAAGACTTTAGAATATTGAATGTATTTTTTCCTGCATTTTTCTAACATCTACCATAGCTAATGCCACCAGACAGAATGCATGGAAGTGTTTGTTTCAGGGTGTTTGATTTTGGCTCCCCTGACTCTGGAGAGTGTCAGCATGGACTGGGGGGTGGGGTACTCTCCAAGGTCACCCATGAGAACTCCAAAGTTTTGGTTTCAGAGGGCTGTTATTGGTTCCTCCTTGTGTAACCACTGACGGTGGCAGAGGCTGTGGTGAAGTTGGAGGAGTGAGGGTTTTGTAACAGATGGTTTCTTGGATATCTGAGGCCTATGCAGCTCTAAGCTTTGGAAATGATGGGCCAGACCCTGAATGGGGCGGATGTAGGCTTGGTTGCTAGAACAGGAAGTGAGATCTGCGGGTGATGTCTTTGGGGCAGCTGCTGCTGCTCGGCTGATGGCTGGCACCAGCAGCCTGGGCTTCCTGAGGTTTAGTGAGGTGATCGTGTGTGGTTCAGTAACAACAAGGTGGGAAACTGCCTGGGATCTGAGAGGGTCATAAGCACTTTGGAACTATTGGCCTCTTTTAGAAGGGATGTCAGCTAGTGTGCCTTGTGCCACCTTTGGCATGGATGGAAATGTGGGAGCCAAAGATATACGTGTCATCGTACACAGGTTAGCCCAGTGTTCCAGCTTTGTGGGAGGGCTTGGCTGTTCTCATAGACTAGGAGCTTATTCCACACTTTGCTAACATCCTCTGATACCTTTTTGGAATAATTACATCATTCTTGGCTGGGTTTTAGTATTTGGCCTGCATCTCACTAGCTGGGTGTCCTTGGGCAAATTACTTAACCTCTCTGTGCCTCACTTTCCCTATCTATAAAATGAAGAGGCCAGACTAGATGATGCCGTAGGTATGAGAGGACCTTTAATGTCCAACTCTGATGAAAGCATTTTATGTATCTTTTCATATATTTTAGTATTTGCTTTTTTGAATAGTGGGCTTCACAAATTTGTTTCTGTACAAAGTGAAACATAACTTTTCTTTTGTTCCTAAATTCTTTCTTAAAAGATTCAGGTGGTGCTTCCCCATATCTAGTATTCAAGAGTTTGGAAATTAGAGTCTGTACCATTATTTTCTGGAGCAAGGGACCCAGATTTTATCTCCTGCAGCCTGGAAATGATCTTGTCCCATTTGTTGTTGTGACAATACTGGTCACAATTGCTGTTGGGGGAGGTAAAATATGGAGGACACATGGTATAGAGTAATGGAAGCATAATATTGCAGTAGCAGTAGAGGTCATCTGGCCAACCCATTCATGTTGAGAGGAGAGTAAGGCCCAGAAAGTTTTTACCTCATGTCTGAGGTTGTACAGCTTGACTCTGTGAAGAAACAGGAAATCTCTGCATTGGAGAATGTGGAAATAGTAAGAGTTAAATGCTGGACTTTCTTAGTGAAGAGAGAAGCTGAGGAATTGAGAGCAAAAATGATTAGAATGACAGGGCAACAGAAATTATAAAGGTGGGGACAATTTGTTAAGTGAGACGGAAAGCACTGTATTATCTTTACCCCCTGAGGTTTTACAGGCTGTTGTAAATTTTGCACAGGGGCGGGCAGCCTCAAGAATTTTCAGGATTGCCTCTTTATTTTGTTGTTGGTTTCTTTTGCTGTGCAGAAGCTTTTTAAAAAAATATTTTATTGGGGAAGGGGAACAGGACTTTATTGGGGAACAGTGTGTATTTCCAGGACTTTATTGGGGAACAGTGTGTTTTCTCCAGGACCCATCAGCTCCAAGTCAAGTTGTTGTCCTTTCAATCTCAGTTCTGGAAGGCACAGCTCAGCTCCAAGTCCAGTTGCCGTTGTTCAATCTTAGTTGCAGCGGGCGCAGCCCACCATCCCTTGTGGGAGTCGAACCGGCAGCCCTGCTGCCCAGAGCTCACGCTCTAACCAACTGAGCCACCCGTCTGTCCCTGCTGTGCAGAAACTTTTTAGTTTGATATAGTCCCATTCATTTATTTTAGCTTTTATTTCCCTTGCTTTTGAAGTCAAATTTGTAAAATCCTCTTTGAACCTAAGGTCCATAAGTTTATTACCTATGTTTTCTTCTATGCAGTTTATTGTTTCAGGTCTTATGCTCAAGTCTTTGACCCATTTTGAATTAATTTTGGTACATGGTAACAGATAGCAGTCTAGTTTCATTTTTTTGCATGTGGCTTTCCAATTCTCCCAGCACCATTTTTTGAAGAGGCTGTCTGTTCTCCATTGTATGTTTTTGGCTTCTTTGTCAAAAATTATCTGTCCATATTTATGTGGGTTTATTTCTGGGTTTTCAGTTCTATTCCATTGGTCTGTGTGTCTGATTTTCTGCCAATACCATGCTGTCTTGATTATTGTTGCTCTGTAGTACAAGATTATTATGCTAAGCTAAATAAGTCAGACAGAAAAAGTCGAGAACCATATGATTTCACTGATATGTGGGATATAAAACTGAAAGCAACAAAGAAACAAGACAAACAAATAAACAAAAATACATAGACACAGACAATAGTTTAGTGGGTACCAGAGAGTAAGGGGAAGAGGGTGGTAGATGAGGGTAAAAGGGATCAAATATATGGTGATGGAAGGAGAACTGACTCTGGGTGGTGAACACACAATGCGATTTATAGATGATGTATTTGTACACCTGAAACTTATGTAACTTTACTAACATTGTCATCCCAGTAAACTTTAATTAAAACAAAAACAAAAAACGAGGCTTTGGAATCAAACAGAAAAAAAAACAGAATTTTCAAGAAAGTTGTGTCATCATGCTCTGCTGGTCCCAAGGTCACAAAAACTCTGTAGCAGGGGTTATCATTTAGGATACATGTAGTAAAGGAGATGGGACTCTCAAGAATATCTAAGATAAAAACTGTGTCCCATGGCCAGGCCTTACACATAGTACATTGACAGATTGTTCTAGATCCAAGGCAGCACTGGAAATGTCATCAGCAGGAGTTTGTGATTACTATTCCTTATTGTAACCTGCTATGATGACTTATCAGGATTAGGGTCTGGCTAATTACCATCATCTTTGTTTAAATAGAGCTTTTAATTTGTTGTTGGCCAGCAGGCATAGTGTGTGTGTGTTTGTGTGCGTGGGGGGGCAGGGGGATCATTGGGGTGGATGGAGGTGATTGACTGCAAAGCCATTTAATTTGGGCCTCATGCTCACCAAGGGCCTCAAATTTATTTCTTTAGTGTTGTCTCCACGTGAACTTATACATTCAGTCACAGAGACAAACTGGCAGGATTGAAAGAATGTGGCATTCATCATCAAAATTTTGATTTGTTTCTCATTAATAGACATTCTGCCTGTAAGTGCACTTTGAATTAATATGTTTTCTAAATCTTGAACTGTCTTACGAAGAGCATAACTATAAGTGTTTGGGTGTTAGAAATGTTAATTTGTTCAATGTAGACATTAAAATATGTCAGTTCTTTGTTTTTAACGGAACTGGGAGTGTTAAAATTCAGAGTGGCTAAAGCCTCTCGACCTCTGAAAAGCCCTGCTAAACCATCTTTGCATTGGTTGTCCTGGATCATGTGCTCACTTCTGGTCCAACCAACTGGGAGTGGGGCCATCACATGACGTAGAAAACTTTGCCTCTTTGGTACATGGAAAAGTCTGGGACATTTTCCCTCAGAAAGTGCTATGGGTATGGCAGGCTTGTGACTGAAGATGGGGAACCTGGGAGTCTGATTTATAAGTCAGGCCCTCAGCAGAACTCTGATTTAGTCATGAGATTACTAACGTGTTAGGCAGCTCAGCTAATTTCTCAGCCAGTTTACTCTTGTACATTACAGATGAATGACACCAAATGACTTTTGAAAACTGCGAAGGCTGTAAAACTCATTTATGCTTTGAGATATCTAGCCACTGCTAAAATACTTTCCTAAAAATGAAATAATTGTTTAGGCAGTTGGCAGTTGTTTTGGTAAAATTTCATAGTGAGCAGCTCTATGAGAAAAACAGTTCCAGAAATGAGAGGATAAAGCGATGCAAGGGGCCATTTAGTCAGCTAGATGAAGGCTGGAAAACATAATTGGTTGTGCTTAGGTAGGGATAAAATTGGAAAGCAGGGCGAAAATGCGACTCAAGTCATTGTTGAGGGGACTTTGAAATGAAAACTGCATTTAGTAGTAACTGACCATGCATTTTAAATTCACCCCTCCCCCATTTATTTTTATCAACCTGTAATAATTTGTGCTGTAACCACTACCAAGATATATCTTAGGCGGGACTGAATTGCATGAGTCACTATTTTTGTTGTTATTTGGCCAAAGCTTTGATGTCTACAATAGAAAATTTTATGTGGAAAGGTTGGTGTAGGGACAGAGTCCCAGAGAGCAGTTTCCAGGCTCTCGACCTCACATAGAAAGGTGCTGGCTCAGGTAGTAGATGGCCATCAGCTGTGATCAGATGGCCATCAGCTGTAAGTAGTTGACCATCAGCTATAATCAGTTAACCATTAACCACTAATACAACTGCCATGGCTACGCTAGCAAGCACGGATTGCGGCTAGCTAGTGGGGTTAGCAAGCAGATTGTAGATTGTGGATTGTGTTGATCCTACTGCCTGTGTCTCGACTAGTCGCCAGCGAGAATATAGTGGTATGACTCCCCTATCTATGGCTCCATTGTTGTTCCTTTTTGGCCTCACCATATCCTGCGTTCTTGTGTGGGGAGCGGAAGCTGAGTCCCTGCATTATAGTTGGCATATTAATAGATGTAGAAGTGAGCAGTCTGGGACCCTGTTGCATTATGAGGGAAGGGATTTTGGACCTTGGTGTTTTGCAAATGCAACATTTGTATGATTAGAGAGCACTGGATTATGGGTAAATGGTTACAACTTCTAAACCAGCCTGGTATACATGGATTCTTGTTCATTCACAAAATGCCTTTTCTGTGTGCTTGTTGAAACTCTAATATCCTGGGTACGTTTTATTATAATCATCTGTGGTATAGTCAACACATCTGCAAATACTATGAGAGTAGAGTATAGGCACCAATTGTAATCCTGCTGCTTTATGGACAGATTGTGTTTATCAGAAATTATGGCATTTCTGTAAATTTTTCTTCAGACTTCTTTTATATAGAGCAACTGACATGGTATTTCAGTGTATTATTTTGCCAGGAAAATGTCAGATTAGTAATCCTCAGTAGGGCATTGTGCATCTCAATCACATGTGGAATTTAAAAAAGGAAAATGCAGCCCCTGGGCTAGGCCTGAAGCTATTAGACCTAATCTCCAGGGCTGGGCCCATCACATCCTTTTGATTCTTAGTCTCTTCCACCATCCTTTCTTCTGCAGTAAATACATACTGAACTTGGTGACTTGTCACTGAGCTGAGCATACAATGGAGAACAAAACAGAAATGATTCTTGACATGTTGGCATTTGCATCTATGAGGGAGCCAGGGAATAACTACATAAATACTGTTGGAGAAAAATTATAAACTGCAGTAGTGCTCTGGAGAGAGAAACAAAACACAAGGGGGCAATGAAAGAGAATAACAGAAGAACACAGTTTAGGTGGGAGGGAAGGCCTCTCTCAGGAAGTGGTATTGCAACTGAAAACTGGGTGGGGGGAGAGTATTAGCCATGTGAGGAGATGGGTGAGAGTCTGTTAGTCCCCGGGGGCAGCGTGGTGGAAGGCTCTGGAGTGGGAAAAGGCTTGGTGAGTTGGAGGAGTGAGAGAGGAGAGATTGTGGCTGTGTCTATTCTGCATTCTCTTAGTATTGTGGTTACAAGATGACTTACCTAAAGGTCCCTTTAAAGCGAAGGGGTCCTTGCCAGTTACAGTGGTGGTCACTGTTTAGGTCTGTCTGCTAAACAAATTCTAGGGTGTCTGTTGGCTGTGTTTTGGACGTTGTAAATGGATTTCACTTGAAAACATTACAAGAACTGAAAGATTAGTTTAAGCAAAAGAATTTAATTGAAAAATGCATCCTTGTTCTTGGAAATCCCTTGATACTTGGCCATTGTCTTCTAGCCTTTTCATTCAGTGTTCATTGTCCTCTGCTTGGAGTTCTGGGCTGTAAGCCTTTACCTTTCACCTCCTACCACCTGTTCTTTTTGTAATGCAGCTTTCTTTTCTTTCCTTTTTTTCTGGGCACATGGAAGTGAGATGGGAAAGAGAGTTCACTTAGCGGTTCTTCTTTGGAATGAAATAAACCTCGGTTTCCCGTGAAGGAATTCTGATGGATTTACTGACAGTTGGTAGTTTCTCTCTGTAATCAAGACCCCCAGGAAACATTAAGTACAATTACATTATTGATAATAATAATGCTGTATGCACTTTAAATTTGGGACAGGGCCCTGAGTACAGTTGTAACATGTATCTAGGCACAAGGGCCCTGGCTGAGGAGCAAGTAAGGGCTGAATCCACTGCAAAGTATGCAACCGGCTCTCCAACATCCACAGACGTGGAGATGGGTCAGCCTGGAGGAAGGGGGTGTCTTTTTTCTATTTCTCATGAAAGCCGCTTAGCAAGCCAAGCCCATTTCTGAAATCCCCCAGAGGTACCCGAAGGCCTGGCGGTGGCTCTGCCTGAGAGAAACCTCAGTGAGCTGTGGATCCCGCCTTCCTGCCCACCTGGTGAGACATGACGAGAACCACTTTCAGTCCCCTTTTCACCACACAGGGCCACTGCACTTTTCTCTCCTGGTGTGTTACTAGTTTTAATGGGCATGTGAGTGTAGTCAGTGCATATAAATCATATTTTTTGCATTTGATAGATTTTAAAATATTTTCATCATCACACTGAACTCACATTTTAGCTTGTCAAAAACAGTAATACTTTGGTATAACTCCAACCTAGTTTCCTGCTGGGGCCGTACTTTCCACAAGTGTGTGGTGCCGGGATTGTAGTTACATCATATTCATTGCAGAGGCTGCCTCACATAACTTTCCAAAGCATTTGTATTTTAATATTGCATTTGATTTTTCTCAATAAGATTGAGCAGGTACTTTTATCCCTAATTTATAAAGGAGGAAACCGTGGAAGGGGGCGGTTAAGTTGGCTTGCCCCAAACAAAGGTTGGAGTCAAGGCCAGAAAATGAGTTCTCTGCTTCCTTTTGGAATTTGTCAAGGTGTGGCCTAATCTCCTGTGACAGGGACACCCCCAAGCACAGTGGTCCTCAGGTCATATTCCAGAGGTGAGTAGTTGAGGGCTGGAGGGGTGGCACTGCCTTTTCCACTCCTGTCCCAGGTATCTCCACTTGTCACCATGTCTCAGTCAGGGCTGCAAGTGGCTGTGTCTTTAAGAAGGTAACCCCAACGTTGACACATCACTTCAAGTCATATCATATCACTTATAGTCAATCATAGGAGCTTACCTAGCTTCAAGGGAGCCTGAGAAATGTAGTCTCTACTGGAGGGGCCAAGTGCTTGGTTTAAAAATAGGGGGGCTGAGTACTAAAAGGAGCAAGGGGAGGATACCAGGGAATTTGCTAGCACATTAGTCCTCAGACTTCTTGATGCAACATTAGGGTACATGGGGGATGCTAGGTCACTGGTGGGCTAATAAAGAGGGATCATGAATGGCTGCAACAAAACGTTTTATGATGGTTCTTCTGTGGCTCTAACTTTATCAGACTGCTTTTCGTACATGTGCTTGAATGTTCTGGGGTCCAATTCATTCATTCACTCTTCTTCACCTGAGTGTTGTGTGTTCCATGCATTGACGGTACCTATGAGATAGACTGGGTCAGGCCAGCTCACCACAAAGGTCCTACGTTTGCAGCTAATTTTGAACCCCAAACAAGAAGGAAGTTGGTTTACCTGTCTGTCACCACGTTTTAAAAGATTTTTGCTACTGGTAGCAACTGAATGGAGATGGAGAAAGAGAGAGGGCTGTGCAGGACTGGGGCATTTCCTGTACCGCAGATGGGTTAACAACTTTTATTAGCCCTTTGTATTGGGTAAGGGGCCCTTTGTATTGGGTAAGGGGCCCTCCTGCTTGTTACATGAAGGCACCTGCTCCTGAAGGCACAGAAATCAGTCTCCGCCTTACCTTCTGCTCAGAACCCTTCGGCGCTCACTTTCCCTTAGGCTGAGCTCTGTCCCCACTGATCTCTCCCAGGGGCAGTGGCCTTCCTGCCTCTAAAGTAAGGGACAGACTCTGCCATGACAATGTAAGGAGTTTGGGGCATTGGGAATCCTCCGAACTGAGAAGAGGAGGCGGTAATGGTGAACAAACTGGTAGAAGAAGAGTTGTCCTTGATCACACCCATGAGTCCCAAGAAACTACGTGTGGAGTAGATCTGCACCCAGACCGGAGAGGATGGCGGCTGGGTTGGGGCTGTGCTCGCGAGACACTTGTTCATTGTCCCACTCCTGTACATGGAGTGTTGGTTGTCTCCACTACTGCTCAGGGAACGGATTCCTTGCAAACACCTACTTGGGTGATCATGTCTACCTGGGAGGACCAGCAAAAAGGGGCAGAGAGACACATCTGGTTTGCTCTCCAGCATTCCAGCCATCACCCCTGCTTTTGCCTTGACTCTCCCCATGGCTCACCCTTCTGGGCGAATGGACTGTGTTGGGTGTTTCTCCACTCTGGCTGCACCGCGGACTAACGGGGGAAGCTTTGAAAAGCCAATGTCTAGAGCCCACCCCTAGCAATTCTGAGTTAATTAGTCGTGGATGAGGCTTGGGCATCAGTGTTTCCTTTTAAAAAAAATTTTTTTAGTTGAATTTAATGTTATGACTGGAGTTGAAAATCCTGGTCTAAGTGGACTATTTAGTGTCCTCCCTCCCTCCCTCCCTCCCTTCTTTCCTTTCTTCCTTCCTTCCTTGCATTCATTTCTTTTACGACCCTTTAGAGCATTGTGGTTTCCTAGCATAATCCTAATTTGCTACAGAAAACCCTCTAAATTTACGTCTTAGACAAGCGAGTGATGTAAGCCTTGGTTTATGATAAGAGATACATTGCTCAGTAAACAGAAATAAGTACCTTTTATAGATAACTGAAATTTTATCTGGGAGAGCAACAGAAAAGAATTTAAAGGGCTCAATGGGAAAAACAGCTGTGTTTGAGGGTGAGTATTCACTCTCAAAGATTTTGGACTTAGAGGAAGAAGTCCTCAAAAATTCAAATCAGAGACAGATATTGAGGGGAGAGACTGAAGGAAAAAGTACTGTGTGAATTTTATGATTAAAAATAAGCCACTGCATTTATATAACCTGTTTCCTCCAAAGCAGTGATAATGTGTTACAGGTTTTTTTTGGTTGGTTGGTTGTTTTTTTTCCTGGAGAGAAGCATTCTGCTACTGAATAGCAGAGAGGGTGAATATCATGAGTTCCTGATGGAGTCAGGAGACCTGGGCTTTGTTCTGTTGTCACTTGTCAGTGTTGGGACTGGACTGTTACAGAAGATTGGTTCTCTGTGGTGATTCACAGGGGACAGGGACAGGGAAGGGGGGTTAGGGACCTGTATCTCCATGTGGAGCTGCACTGATGGGTGTGTTGGGAGCTGGAAGCCTCCATGTGGCTGTCAGCAGTGGACCTACCACCTTCCCTGCCATTTCTGTAGCAAGACGTAAACCAGGTGGGGTCAGGGGCTGTGAATGCCGTACAATTGTGTCAAACATTGTACGTGTGTATGTGAGAGTGCATATTTTTCTGGAGGAGAAGTTCCACAGCTTCTCAAAATCAGAATCCTAAAGGGAGTCAACTGACTATAAAAGGATTCCTATCATAGGTTTGTTTATCTGTGGTGGGGGAGGGGATGTCTGCATAATGTAGTAGAGAATCCTGTGAATTCCAACAGTTTTTTTTTTTTTTTTTTTGATTATTCACACTCTAGGTTCATGTCTAGCATGCTATGCTATTATGGGTAAGGTTCCAAAGTTAAACTTTTTCTGAAGATTCCTCAAAAAAATAAAATACTAGATACACTGCGTATAAATTTTATTTAAGGCATTACAAATGTTTTCTTTTTAAAACTGTACTCTAATTCTAGGCAAGAAGGATTTCAAGAAGATTGTAACAAAATGTATATGTAGATAATAGGACCAATAAAATACAAATAAATGATAAAAACCACATAGTGGAAGGGGGACATAATTATAGCAAGTAACTTAGGCTAGTGAAGGTATTGCAAATGAGCATTACATTTAAGTCTGAGCTTCCAGGAAACCAAGGTAAGAAGAGAAACGTGGTGGGTATTAGAATTCTTTTTTAATTAAAGGAGCAAATGATTTCAGTAGGTGAGATACTCTCTGGAGTTAATATATAAAATCTAAGACTTTATAGCATTTCTCTCTGTATGTGCCATCCTCTGCGCTTTTATCAAACACATGGAAATGCTTTTCTTGTGACTGCTTTCCACTTCAGCAACTGTTTTGTAGAGAGAGTCTTGGTGTGGAATACCTAGTTTTTCCCAACATGAGGTTCTTTGTGCCTTTTGCCTCGTCTTTCTGAGAAGTCTTAGCTGCCAGGAATTGTAGTAGCTGACAATGCACGATTACATCTTTGGAATTGCTCAGAGGGAGCATGGATAAAGAGGAGGGTGTGAATGTGCTTTCCTTCCGGACCTACATACTAGCATCAGTGATCGTTTTCTGCCATGGAAATTCAGGATCCTGACCAGAATGTCTGCTGGGATGCAGGGCTCTGTCACCTTAGAGAGCTGAGCTGCAGGAAGGCCCTTTGCTGTCCTCAGTCTGCACCTTGCCACTTTACGAAGAACTCTTTCTTTCACCTTCTGGCAAAGCACACTCGCTTTGTGACTATTCATAAGTGCCTCATAAAGATGAAAATTATTTTTTTAACTTGGAATGAGAATCACAGTAAAACCTCTTTAGAATCAAATTACATTTCTTTGCCACACTGCAAGGCTTTCTTTTTCTGCTCTTTTTCTTCCTTTAAAAAAAGTCACAAAAATTCAGGAGGAATTAAAAGGACTTTTTATTCAGGTCCTCATTTCCTTCCGTATGTGTTCAATAGTTGTGTAAACGTTCTTGCTGACGCCACTGCTAATAACAGCTTTTATGTTTTGGAAAACTGAAAACAAGTATCCCAATGCATAAATACTTCAAAATTTATTTCCTTGATATTAGTGTTTGATCTGGGTGAAAGGTGGAGAATGAGGGGGCAGTGGAAAATATTTATGCACTTGCATAGTTTTACCTAGATCTCTATTACAGTTTTATCCAGAAATAGTATGTGGTGCCGACAGATGTTTCCTTATTTTTCTGGAGTAGCTTGAGAGGAGAACCTAATATTGCTTTGAAATGTTTTGCTGTATATTTTGAAAAGTGCAGATCTGAGTGTGAACTTTTCAGAATGGGGTAAAGCTCCACTTGGATGTGATGACTTGCTTTATGTGTAGCAAAGGCCCTTTTTGAGGGTGCAGGTACAGCTGCAGAAATAAAATCAAGCCTTTTTTTCGTCTGTTTGTTCCCGTATCACGTGAAATGGGTTCAGTAGATTTTCACTCCCTTTGGAGAGTAGATGTAGGGTGTTGTGGTGTAAAATGCAAGCTATTGTGATGTGCGTGATTTTACACGGTCCCGATTGCCCAGAGCAGCTGAGACTGCTATACAAAAAGATGCATGTTCAAATGCCCTATGGGTGAAATGTGCCATATGCATAAAAGTGCCATAGCCAGAGACAACCAACAGTGGTGTCAGTGTGAGCCCCCACATCAGGTAATGGGGTACACCCTGCACTCCAGAGGTGGAGTTGCAGTTGAGGTTCTTATAAGGGCAATTCCATGAAGTCCAGACAGCAGAGAGGAGTTGCAGGAAGGTGTGTATTCCACAGTGATCCATGGATTTCCGGAGCAATCCTGGATAGGTAGCTAAGATATAGTACAGAAAACACACATTAACTCAAACTGGCGAATTTTAAATAGCCACATGTATGTCCCCATTTTTAGACTGTTTAGAAATCATTAAAAATTGGCTTCTCCTCTGGTCATTTGAAAGGAGGAAGTATTCAGAGAGTTTGACAGTTTAGGGTTGAGCTGTTTAAAGGCTGTGTAAACACAAGGCATTTTAAATTAGCCTTGTAAATGAATTGCAATAATCTGCAGAATATTTTGCTTAAAAATTTGTATGCTTGTTGTGTTCTGGGCACAGTTTGCATCAAAGGTTCAAGAGATTCGTGCAGGAAAAATGGTGAGCAGCTGTGGTGGGAGGAGGGAGAGGGCAGAGGTAAGTTTCCACGTTCTCACCTGCTCCAGCTGTAAGTTGGTGGCGTTGTCCACAGGTTGGTCCTGGCACCCACTGTGGAAGGGTGATGAAACACTATTTTTAATGGATTAATTAGTGCCCCCACAGTTGTACTTTAGCCAAGTTGCTGCTTAATAATTGGCATATTTTCCCCTGACATACTGATAATCCAGTTATTGCTTTAAGGTTACATTAAAATGTTCGACTCCTTCAGACCTTAGGGGTTATGATGATGTCAGTAGACTTTCTGATATAGTTCTTTGTTTTAACAACTAAAAAGACCCCAGGGAGACAGAAGCTTAAATGATAATCCACTATTATTGGTTGTTAAACCATCATAAACTGTCTTCTTTCATGGAAACATTTATTTAAAATATTTATTTTATATTTATGTAAAATATTTAAAATGTGGAGCAAATGGGAAGTGAATTCAATTTTGGACCTGCTGGATTTAAAGTGCCTGGTAGCGGTTGTAGATTGTAAGAGTGAACTCCAAGTGGGAGAGAGGGTTGAGGAACCCAAGCTGGGTATCCCTGGGCAAGTTGCTTAATATCTTTGAGCCTTGGTTTTCATATGTGTACAAAAGGCACGAAACCTGCTTGTTGATTGTGTTAAGCGATTAAATGAAGAGTCATATAAGGAGTACTGAGAACACAATATGTGCTCAAGAAATATTCTCGTTTCCATTTTCCTTCTTTTGGGTTTTGAAGACAGTTGTAAAACGTTTTCACACGTTTGGGAACATATCTTTCTCTAAATGTAAGTTTATTCACATATCTTGGGAATTGGAACCTCAAGTTACTGTGGTATTCCAGTACAAATCCGGTGTCTGCCTAGATTATGGTGGGGAGATTCTTTCCAAGTCCTTCCGCGCCGTATTCCTGGTAATGCATCGTATGACATGTTAGCTGTTGTATAAGATGACTAATTGCTGATTCATCGCAGCTCTTCAGTTCTAGAACGTCATGGTGTCAAAGATGCAGTGACTCTTGTCATTTTGATGCAGAGATGTTAGAACAGTTTTCAGTGTAAGACTCTGCTTAGCATTACAAAGCATTCATTTTTGTGGAAAGAAATCTTCACGAAGCCCAGGAATTAACTAAAATTAAACCTTTATATATTTTTTTGTTTCGTATCAAGAATAGAACATATTTGAAACTCGGGTGATTGGTGATGAGGAGAGTTATCTGGACTGAGTTTGGGCCTCATTTCTAACAGAGATGGTGATGAATTTGCCTGGTGTGGCAGCACCACCGAATCACAGCGTGCCAAAACCTCACTGTGGTTCTGCAGGATTGAAAGTGCAGGTGCACCTCGTTTCACTGTGCTTCGCTTTATTGTGTCTCACCGATGTTGTGTTTTTTTTACAAATTGAAGACCCTCCACCAGCAAAAAGATTACGGCTCGCTTTATTACAGTGGCCTGGAATCAAGCCTGCAGTATCTCTAAAGTATGCCTGTACTGATACTCTCTCATTTTTCATCCTGGTTCACCCCATTTTCATATAGCTCCAAAGGCTAAGTAACCATTAGACAGGGAACAAGAAATGGCAAGCGAAAGGAGAGGTAGTTCAAAATGACCAAGTAATTCCAGAAATTCATGAAAGTAATTGTTTCTCAAGTGCCGATTAGGATTGTGCGACTCAGAAGTGATTAGAGGAGTTTTGTGGCTTTTCTAATCTGATGGCTAGAGCTGGTTTCAAGCTCCAGGGTAAGTCGCAGAAGAGTAAGATAAATCCTGGGGAGCCAATGTGGGCACAAATTCTCTTTTCCATTGTGAAGGAGATCTGTGTCTATTACCTGCCACAGGATCAACCCACCAAATTAAGTTGGACTCTTGTGGTACATTAACTTTATATTGTTTAATAGAAATAATTAAAGGGTTTAAATTAAAGTGTTTCTTCCATTAGAACTCTAGGACGGTTGCATAAGCCAGAAGGGTTTTGTCCATTTCCTGGCTGATATCTAAGCTCTCTGGGTAACTTTATTCATGACACTTGAGGTGGTGAAAGACAAAAACCACAGTGGCATTGATGTATCAAAGGCACTGATTTTATTTTTCTTCCATGTCCCAGTGTGAGTCGGCTAACAAATAATGGTTTTAGGCTCAACATCTATTGACAACAGACTTATTTTGATAGCAAAATTTCTTTTATGTTTGAGTTTCTGAAATCTAACCTTTTACAATAGGCCTATGGCAAATGTCCTTTATCCACTTCATGAAAACATGTGATGTTAACGATATGGCTGGGGGATTCTTTGACAAAGTCTGTGTGTATTTGTTCTAAGGGTTGAGAATGCTGTATATGTACATAGCAAATTGCCTTGTAGGGTGAAGTCTAAAGGAACCAGTAGGTAAAATGATTATGAAAGATTTTTTTTCTAGTATTGATGGCAACATCCAGCTTACAAACGACACCCCTTTGCCACCACCATGCTGCCATTCCTAGGAGTTCTAATGTAAAAAGAACCTGAGACTTTTTGAGAATATGTGAGTTCAGAGGTACCGAAGAAGGATAGAAACTGAAAAGCAGAAATAAGTTTGGGGGACAGAGAATATGAGTAGGCAGGTCTAGCCTATAAACGCTGAACTTCCTGTCCTAAAATGAGAAATCTTTCTCTGCCTTGCCTCATGTTCCGGCCTTTCATTATTCCACTTTATTGCATTGCTGTATGCCACACGTGTCAGGGGCTCACTTGATATGAGAGCAGTATTGCAGAATACAGAGACACCCATCTCTCTAAGCTTTTGTATGAACATCTTCATTTAAAGGGGTTACCAGTCCTTCATACAGAGGCCCATTTAATCAGATTGCCTTCCTAATCCCTAAACACAAGCAATTAAATGGAGGGGCAGAAGTTTTGATTTGTAAGGGGGGAGGAAGGAAAGGGGAAGAATGTAGCTTTGCAAAATGGAATGCTTTGAACGAGAGGTGCGCCAGTTCTGTAACTCCATCAAGGATTTAGAGCAGGGTTGGTATGGGGCTGTGAGCATCCAGACATCAATGGAGGTGGGGGAGTGAACGAGAGATGCATAAATGGGGCTTTGTCAAAAAGAAATTTTGAAATGGGCAGAGTGTTCTAGTTTTGCCAATAGAAAAATGGGGAGGAAATTTTCAACAACTCTCTTACACCACAAACCTCATTTTTTACCAGCCCAGTGGTGATAGTACTAGGCACACAGCAGATTGAGAAGACACTTGTGGGTTGCTTTTTCAACAATGAGAGAGTTGAAAATCACAGTGTAAAATGGTCCAGTCATGTTGGAAAACCATTGTCATGCAGGGAGTCACGCGGGGTCTCTGGTCCCACTCCCCACATAAGAACGCAGGACACGGTGAGGCCAGAAAGGAACACCCACGGAGCCATAGATAGGGGAGTCACACCACTATAGTCTTGCTGGCGGCTGGATTGGAGACACAGGAAGCAGGAGCCATACTATCTGCAACCTGCCATCTACTTCTCTGCAATCCGCAACCTGCACACTGCCGTGCTAACTGCAGTCTGCACTTGCCAGCCACCATCATCTGCTAGTATAGCCACGGCAGTTATATTAGTGGCCAACGGCTCACCGGTTACCGCTAACAGCCATCCAATCACAGTTGATGGCCATTTACTACCCGAGCCAGCACCTTTCCACGTGAGGGCAAGAGCCTGGAAACTGCACTCCTGGCTCTGTCCTCACAACCATTTAGTAGTTTCCCGAGATAATTAAAATGTGTCCACAAAAGAGACTTGTGTGTGAATATTCATAGCAGCATTATTCATAACAGCTCCAAACTGGAAACAACCCAAGTATCCATCACCCAGTGAATTGTTAAATAAATGGTGGTATATGCGTACAATGGAACACCACTCAGCAACCAAAAGAACTCACCTATGGACATACACAACAACACACGTGAATCACAGAAGTATTGTGCTGAGTCAAAGCAGTGAGACAAAGAGTACCTACTATATGATCCCATTTAAATGAAGTCAGAACAGGCAAAACTAGTCTGTGTTTACAGGAAGCAGGCCAGTGGTTGTCTGGAGCTTGGCTTGGGATTAACAAGGGAATTTTGAAGGGGGGGATGTTTTAAATCTTGATTGTGGGGGATGATTGCGTGGTGTATACACTTGTCAAAACACAACTGTAAGTTCAAAATGAGTATATTTAAGTAAATTATACTGCAGAGTTGATTTTTAAAGTTTTGGTTAAAAAGTAAAGACATTTGTGGTGTTCCTTGTAAATATTATTACTAATTGTAATCTGGTTTCTATCGAAAGATACTACTTTCCAAGTTAAAAAAAAATAATTTAGAAATGAGTTTTAGATTAATAGCTGTACAAAACTGGGGGTTACTTCTACTTTTATATTATTGGTCCATTTTCATTCTTTCTAAACAGCCTTCTGGATTATGTGTTATTTTCAGAAAGCTTTTGGAGACTTTTTAAAGTGGATGTTTTAACGGGGTTTTCCTGTAGGTCTTTGGCAAACTTTGCACTTTTATTGTTTAAAGAGTATAAATAAAAACAGAACAGTATTATTTTCTGGCACATTTCCTCTTGTCCTGCTTCTTTTATGTTAAATAACTCGTCAGTTCCTGTTACTCCTGCCTTTGAACTTAGAGAAACAGACTATCTGTCATAGGCCTGAAATTAAGAGAAAACATATAATATAGGAGAAGCCTGGTAGGGCAAAGGTGCTGGTTTCTAATGGGCAATCAGTGAAGCAAAAAACTAGGGAAGTTGATTTCCTACTTGATGCACACATATTTGAGGTTTACAGAGTTACCCAAAATATGTGTTCCTTTTTGCCTTCTCAGGTTCCTGCATAGATGGGTGGTTATTTGGAAAGTCATCTATTTGAAGAACTCATAGTTTAAGATCTCAAAATTTCATAGCTATTATCTTGTCAAGGTAAACCTAAATTTGATGAAACCCAAATTAAAGGGAATTAAGTGTCTGAAGAACTCAGAATCTTATATACTTGAACTATAAAACATGAGTTGAAGTGGTTTAGGATGGGTTGTTGAATTTTCAAGGGGGTGGTCTGTTCATTTGTATAAGGAGTTGAAGACAGTCCAACTGTGTTACCAGAACCAGACTGCAGCCTCAAGTTAGTTGTCCTGTCTTGGTAGAAGCAGATTAGATCGAAGACAGTTCTGTCTGAGCTTTCTTCGAGATCAAACACCAGTCTTTCTTAATGCTGGTAATTAGACTAAAGGAACCACTTCACCCTTGAGGGGCCTGGTTTAGGTAATGAGTAGAAATTGCACTAGACTTGGATTTTGACCCATGTTCAAATCATGACACTGGCCAGCACTGTGACCTTGGGCAAGTTAATTCATTTCTTGAGCCTCGGTTAATTCATCTGTAAAGTGGGGATATCCATTTCAAAGTTTCCCTTGGCCTTGTGCCTGGCACATAATATACTTGGTAAACATGAGTTCATTTTCTTCTTTGTCAGGCAGCTCCCTGGCTTTGGTCTGTATGACATATAACTGTATGTCCAGTAGCACCATATTCATTTTACAGAATACTTGATGGATGTGAATGAGATGGGAAGAATTTGAGACCATGTGCTGAATTTTTGTTAACCTGCGGTGGTTTTTGAAATGGAGGTGGTGTGCTTTCATTTCCTGGTTTGTGTTGTGTAGCATGCCTTCACAATATGCAGCGACGTGACTGGAATTGCATGCAGCAGGCTGGGATGCTGAGAATAAATCTGATCATTGGAGGCTTGTTACCTGTGATTGCAGTGCAGGAGAGAGGAGGTGTGATTGTGTAAATGGAGCTAGATGTGCTACTGAAATAACTCAGCATATTCTTAAAAAAAAAGAAAAAAGAACAAGAGGAGGAAAAAAATACCTCAACCATCTTCCACGGCAACACTTTCTTGATATGCTTCTACTGACCCTACACCACCAAATAGAAGATTCAGTATGTATTGCTCCAAGATTTTACAGTTTGGTCAGAGAAAACACACTTCACAGAAAGTAATAAAAATTTTTTGTGGCATGGCAAAGTAAAAAGCGTAATTACATTATTGGTGTTTCCATTCTAAGCCTAATTCTGGTCCTCTGTACATGGATGGCACGCCAGTCCCCAGTTGTGCGGCTAGGCAGTTGGAGAACGGAAGCAATTATCCAGCTAATGTAAAGAAATCCTGCAAAGGAGGAAAGAAAGGCACCCCTCACTCTCTTGTCAATTACTCCAAATTAGTGTTTATAGGGAATTAAATTCCCTGGTAATTGCCTACTCTCTCCTTCCTTTGTCTGTTAGAGCGATCATTAGAGGCCTTAAGTGAAAGCCCTGGGAGTATTTCCGGCCTCTAAGTTAGGCCAGTGATCTGGCTATTAAACACCCACGTTGCAGAGGTTTCATTGATGCTTACAGGCCATGGTTGGCCTTAATTCTAGAGGATTAGTTGACCCATAAGAAATATTATAGTGCGAAAATATACTCTCCCCGATTTGTTGACAGTGTTTGCTTTGCGGGAATTCACAATATGGTGGCCCATGATTTTCTGGTATTAAAGATAAGAGATGTCTCGTTTCCAGCATGGACCAGTCCAGGGTGAACTTTCTTCCCACATGGAGACTGTGGAGGGGGAGGTGCTGTAGAAAAAGTCTTGGAATAGGGGTCAGGGTGTGGAGTCTAGTCACTGAACAGTCACCTGCTGGTTGTGTGTCATTTTCCAGGCCTCTCGCCTGTTCTGGGCCTCACTTTTCTCATCTGTGAAATAGTAGTAGCTAGTAGTTTTCTCATCTGTGATAGCGGGAACTTATTTTCCAGCCAACCTTCTAGGGTTTTTATTAAAAAATAAATGTGACATTTATAATGGCACGTTATAAATGAAGACATCTTCAAAAACAAAGCACTCTACAAATACAAGATGTTATTAAATATAAACTCAATGACATTATTTCAGTGCTCACATCAGAGAAACAACATGTGAAGTCTTCCGGGAGCACACAAATAATTGTAGAGCTTAAATTTCCCTTTGGTGAAGATCTTTGAGGACAGATAAATATGCTGCAGGGCAAACTTATCTCTATGAATATCATAATTGGACTTTCTTTGGCTTCCTTTTTCCATTGTTTGATCTTATTATTGTCACTCTTTACGGTCGAGCATTGGGAATAATGGGAAAATTGGAAGATTTTTTACAAAGAGTGAAAATAAGTTGGAGAACCTATAGTTAGAGAGAAGGGAGTCTTTGAAAAATAGGCAATGGTAATTTTAAAATTCCTTTTTAAGAAGTGACAGACTCAGGAATAGAAAAGGATTGTTAACTTAAAAAAAAAAAAAAAATTAACACCCAGCACTGCCCTTTCTTTGCTTGGTGAGGCATATGGTAGAAACAGATTTCTGTGATCCTCTGTGGTCGCAGTTACCAGTCCCCCCATGCATGTAACACTGGCACAGTGAGCTCATTTAAAAGACTCACTGATGTCTTGGAAGCTTAATGCGGCTTTATTTTTTCATCTTGTGGGCCATCATGAAGTTAATTCCTTTTTAACGTTCTGAGACACAACCCCTTTTACAAAAGAGGAAAATGAAAGGACTTTGAAAAGTGGGACACAGACTCTCCAGTTTGAAGAATAGACAGTGCAGGCCTGTGCTCAGCAGGAGGACGGGTGGCCATGGGCTTCCCTTAAGAGCTCAAAGTAAAAGGACAGGGTGGGAAATGCGGGGAACGCCTTCAGGGAAATGCCAGAGTATTGCTAGAAAACTTAGAAATGTCTGGGCCTGGTGCGCCTGGGTCCAAGTACGCAGGCCTCTATGGAGATGGTGGGTGTGCCTGGCTTGACTGAGGACGAGATAGATGGAGTGTCCCCTGTTCCCGACTTGCTTGTGTCTCCCTTCCCCTTGCCCACCTCCTTTAGAGTAGTACAATATACTCTTCATGGAGCTGAGAAGAAGGCAGACAGTTGAGGAAGAGACAAACAATTAGGCCTCTTTGGAAGGTGTGGGACACATCGGCAGCATGGCTGCCTGAGAAAACACAATGGGTCTTTGTTTGCAAATAAGAACACTAGAAATCATGGTGACTCAGTGCGCCAGGGTTCTGTAGTAAGGGGAGCCTCGCCCTGCCTGTGCCAAGCCGGGCTCTCTATCTAATTAGACCGCTGGTCCACACAAATGTTTCTATATCATCTCTGCCCATGTCCCTCCAGACATCTCTTTGTTTTTGTTACTGCAGTATTCTGAATTGAAACCCCCCCCATCCCCCACTCCTCACTTTCTTTGGCTTCTTTCACTTTTCTTGAAGGAAGGCTGGAAGCAGCTGCTGGCTTGTGTGGTGGCAGGGCTGCATGCTGGCCATTGGAGGATAGCAGTCAAAGGAAAAGCTGCCCTCCTTCGGCCCCTCACTGTTGGCTTCTGGCCCCCTCTGCCTCCCAAGTGCCAGTGCATTTAGTCTCCTGCCTTTGTCCAGGGGCAGGACAGGCACCACCTCCTTGGCTCCCCTTTTCTTGGCTTCCCCTCACCCATTTGGAAGCCATCGTCACTCCTCCAACTGGGGAATTCTGAGTTTCTTGTCCGAGCCCCTGGCTTGCTGGGAAGATCAGAATGGGGATTCTAGCCATTGGTTGTGTGAAGAGTTGGCAGGAGTGCATGTGCTGTGCCATTGTTATCTGCAAGGGAGCTGCAAAAGCAAGTGTCTAGAATCCAATTCAGTGAGCCAGGACCCCCTTTCCTTTCTCCACTTGGACTTGCTCAACAGAAGCTGCTTTTCGCTTGATTAACTGTAACAAACTCTCTTTGGAGTTTTGTATTTTGGAAACCACGTTGCCAGAGGAGAATCATTATGTCTGTTGTAAAGGCCCCAAATCAATTGCTGCTAGTATAAATGGAGAAGAAAGAATAGAAGGCTTTAATCTATCTTCTTGCCTATTAGTGAAATACTACTGGGTGACCTAGTTCATCTACATATTAAATGTGCTAGACCTATCTGTGTTTTTTTCCCCTTTGTTACCTTGGAAACGATGCTCTAGCTCAGAAATTGCATGAGGCCTGCTTCAAATCTGCGGTATGGTTTCTTCACACTGAGAAGGCACTTCATGGGGAAAGGTTGGCTTTTTCGAAAATGTCTTCAGTGGTTAGAAAAGGGAAAGGAAGGAAAAAAAAGTGAGAGAGATTTCTTCTCCTGGTAGTCGTTCCAGAATACTACTTTCACTTTTCAATTCATTGGAAGTGGTTTTACCTAGATTTAAAAAAAAAAAAAAATAACAGTATGGCCTCGTATATCTTGAGGCTGCTTTTAAAGGAGAACTTTCCTGGTGCATTTGCCAACCCTAGCATAGGAAGGGTCAGCTACCAAGTGGTACTGATTCCAAACTTACCATTGGGGAGTCTTGACTCTCACTGCTGTATTTGATAGCACTGATTCTTCCAGATTGTTTCGTGGTGTCTTATTTTCTCAGGCCAACTTTCCCAGCAGATGGAGAAGCAAGATTTAAAAATAGGATTTAATCAGCAGCCAGAGAGCAAAATTAGCCCATCTTTCAAGCTGACTATGTAGCCTCCCTGTCATGGTGCAGCAAGGAACCCTCATGATCTTCTACAGTATCTCAGCTCAGTTGAAGATATTGGTGCCCAGAGAAGTGAAATAGATCGCCCAAGGCACACGTCTGGTTTGGGGCTGAGTCTGGACTAAATACCAGATTTCTTTAGTCTAAGTCTAGTGCTCTTTCAATATTAGTCCTGAGCTAAATAAATCACTTGCTCTGAGTTCTGTTGAAGGTAAAATTGGGTGAAGCAAGTGTGAGAAGAATGCTGTTCTCTTGAAGCCAACCAGCAGTCAACTTTCTTGGGAAACTGTGGAAGGAGGAGGCAGTATGTCCTCAAATTTTAAATCTCCTCTTATTGGTATTTATTATTAATAGAAGGAATTAGATCTCATATGGACCCTTGGGTGCTTTGAGGACAAATTGTTAAAAATGTGCCTGACCCTTCAAGCACAATTCGATTCTCTTGGTAACACCATCTTTTCTGACATCCCATTTACCATGCTTTGCAATGGTGAGAGACCTATAGTACAAGGAGACAAAATATCCTTTAGGCATTTCCTCTTGAAAGCTTGGGACAGGGAAACGTTAGCCTGAGGCGATCACAGAATCTTACAAAAGAGACTTTTCCTGAGGAAATAGTGCTTTTCAATATGGCATAGGATTCTGGTCATGACTTTGAACTGGAAGGTCTTCAGATAAAAAGAGAAACTGGGTATATCTTTTGTGTATTCGCTTTTCATTTGTAAATGTGTTTTCTTACCTGTTGGTTATTTGTTCATTCAATAGTTATTGAGCTTGTATTAAGTGCTACATACCACTTGTATGGAGGTGCTCGGGAAGCAGAGTTGAAAAGTATATAAGAGGTCTGGCAGTTAAGTTCATGAACTTGATGCAATGATGTTGCTAAACATTTTTGATATCAGAGGGATTATTCATTATGAATTTGCAACAACTGTACAAACAGTTAACCAAACTTACTATTGGGAAGTGCTGAAAAGGCTGCATGAAAAAGTTAGATGACCTGAACTTTTTGCCAACAATTCATGGCTCTTGCATCACGACAATGCACCAGCTTACATGGCACTGTCGGTGAGGGAGTTTTTAGCCAGTAAACAAATACCGTATTGGGAACGCCCTCCCTACTCACCTGATCTGGCCCCCAGTGATTTCTTTCTTTCCTTGAAGATAAAGGAAATATTGAAAGGAAGACAGTTTGGTGATATTCAGGACATCAAGAGGGTAATATGATGATAACTCTGATGGCCATTCCAGAAAAAGAGTTCCAAAATTGCTTTGAAGGGTGGACGAGGCACTGGTATTGGTGCATAGCTTCCCAAGGGGAGTACTTTGAAGGTGACTGTAGTGATATTCAGCAATGAGGTATGCAGCACTTTTTCTAGGATGAGTTCTTGAACTTAATTGTCAGACCGTGTACCATCTCTGGCCTTAGTAATATTTAGTCATACATATTTGTTCAGTTCAGTAACTGGAAAATTTTCAACAAAAAGAGACGTACATTTTGACTGCTTACATTTAATGTGAAGGATTGAATATTTCATAAGATGGCAGTAGGTCAAGTGTCCTTATTAACCTAAGAATAATTCATAAGGTCTCTCTAAGGTCTCACCTCTCATTTTCCTCAAAATAAGCTCTGGTGCCAGCGTGGGGTCCAATGGCCTTTGGCTCAGGGGGCTATTTGATATTGGAAGGTGGGGGTGGGGGCGGGGAGTGAGCCAGGGCCAAATATGGCAGAGTTCCCAAATCTGTCAGGTGTGTAAATACTACTGCAAAGACCTACTGACTGTGCAGTGGAGGTCGGATGGGAAGAGGCAGTGGTGAAGCAGTGAATACAAGCCATAGCAGGTACAATTTACAACGCCTGCCACGATGCAGCCTCCCTACTTAGGTGCTTTACGTATTTCTCACTTACTCCTCTTAACAGCCTGTGAGGGTGGTCTCGTTTCGGATTCCCGTAGTGCCAATGAGGACACTGCTGCTATGAGGATCAGCAACGTGGACAGCGTCCTTTGACTACATGACGGAGAAGGCATGTAACTGGGGCTTCTGCGGCCCAGCCCACCAGCTCTGGCCTTCACACAACAGTCCCTCCTCTAGTTGAAAATTTGTCAAGACCACGGGTCTAATTTTCTTCCTATTTTTAATCATTACAGAAGGGTCTCTGTGGGCCTTAAAGGGGAAAGGAAATGAAGGAAAATTATACTGGAGTGTCAAGAATAAAAGGGAGAATCTAGGACTACACTGGTAAAGTGAAGCAGAAATGAAAGGAATCACATATACAACTTTGACTTCCAACCCACTTTGCCTTAATTAAGTTATTTTAGTAGACAAATTGAATTTGGGTTGAGGACAGTGGGAGTAGGAGGTGGTGATTTCTGGGTAAATACAACATTCCGTGTTCTAGGTGTAAGTAGATTGGCCCCTCTTTCTGTACGGTACCAAGGAGTGTGTTTTGCTTTCGTCTCACGTGGGAATTCACAACTAATGGTAGTTATTTTTCATCTGTTGTGGGTACCTGCTACCACACACACTCTTCTTCATTGTAGGGTCTAGTCCTTTGATATAATAAAGCCAGCATAAGCCCTGCCTTTGGAAGGCTGGCCATTCAGCCAGAGGGATGCATGACTACAGTATAGTGAGAGGCACCGGTAAAGAACATAGTGTGAGTTCATATTTAGCTTTAGTGATGTGGAAAACAAGTGAGAGGAAAGATACGAGGTATGATCGAAAAATACGGTGTATGATTAAATAAAAGTAAAAGACACATTGCCATTAATCCCCCACATTGCCTTCCCCTCGCTTTGAATACACTTATCCCTTCGTCCTTGCCCCTTTCTGAGGCAGTTCTAGAAGTCCTGTTTTGTGAGTGTCTTTACTTCATCCTCTATCATGACAACACTCTGTGTCACACATCGCTTCTGGTACAGCAATTTCTGTCAAATAAAAACATCACAGTGTGTCCTCATCCACCTCATTCACCGGATCTGGCACCATGCGTCTTCTGGCTCTTCCCCAAAGTCAGGATGACCATGAAATGTGATTCAGGCCATCGAAGCAGCCACAACAGCGTAACTCAAGACACTCACGAAAGAGGACTTCCAGAACTGCTTCAGAAAGTGGCAAGAATGAGGGGCTAAGTGTGTTCCAAGCGAGGGGGAATATTTTGAGAGGGAATAATGGCAATGTGTCTTTTACTGTAATGATATTTTTATTTAAACATTCACCACATTTTTTTAATTACACCTCGTATTTTGGACTTCATTTTACAAGGAGCTTGAGGAACTCCTGAAAACTTGTTCTGTGGAGTTGTTTGCCACAGGACTTGTGATTCTAAGCCTGGTGTTGAGATCATAGTAAGGTTCTTGTTGCTGAGGCTTTTGTTCAGCTATGTGTGGCAAGTTGTATGGCGAATGCTTTCTTGCGCTGTAAAGGCTGAAAGCAAATCTCTTCCACATGCTTTTCCATCTCATCTTCCTTATTAGGGCACATGTAGTGTGTATTTATTTTCCTTGCAGGTTTGCATGAATTTGGTCCTAGATAGCATCACAATTTGAACCCAATTACTAGTGGTAATCACTCAGGGCTAGCATTCTGGTCAGCAGGTGAGTATTTCCCTACTGGGCCCCTAAGTGACCTCAATTTCTAGTCAGTCTTGTGAAAAATAGTATAATTTGGTTTCATGCAGTGGGTCTCTTAGACCAAAATCATGTTTAGGCAAATTACTGGCTGTACAGCTTACTTTGAAATATTTCTAGGGCTTTTTTTTTTTTTTTTTTAAATCAAAGTCAGTGGAGCTGAAGACAAAGGGAAAGAATTACCTTTTTCTTTTTAATGTTTTTCTTTTTAATGTGCAGCAAAATATGCACTAATGATGCAATTATAGCATATTAAGTAGTTAATACAATAAATACAAAGTTAATCCATTTTGGACTTTGTGTTGTCCTTGTTTGTGGAGTAATTGTGGAAAAGTAATTAATACCCCTACAGAGGGATTAGCAGTAATAACTGAGATAAAAGAACAAGGAGAAAAGAACTGAGTTGTCTAGAAGTCAGGGCAGTTTAGAAAGTGCTGAGGCATGGAATTTCCTGAGGGTGATTTTTAGCTTTCCTGATTCTAATTATACATTTTCACATCTGCTAGCGATAATCCACTGGGTCATACGCGTAAAAGGCGTTAGAAATGATGGCATTCTGAGATGGATCAGCAGGAAGAAGGATGCTCCATCTGAACCACCGGCCCTCAGTTTGGGCTTTGCTGTGTGCTCAGGCGTTCTTGTCTCTGTAATTTACGTGTTCTTGTTATGAAAATATCTTTTTGGTCATCATTTATTCTATACAAATATTAGAAAATGAAAGCCAAATCAGAAGTCGTTCCCCCAAACAAGTATTTGGTTTTTATATCAGAGCATGGTGGGCCTCTTAGTGCCAAGCTATTGTTTCAGTTGATTTTTCTTGCCCCCTTTGATTGGCTCTGGGCTTTCTAATGCTCAGTGTGTACTTCTAGATTGAAATCATTAACTTTGACCCAAACGGGAGGGATTTGAGAAGAGGAGGAGAAAGTGGATATCCAAGCAGAATGTCCTGTGTTTTACAGAAATTACAGTTGGAAAAAACTCCAGGAAGCAGATTAGGTTGCCTTGTCCTTCTCAGTGCCTCTGCCCAGGCAGCAGAGAGGAAGTCCTCTCTCTATCTGTCTCCACCTGGCTCCACCTGGCTCCACCAGGTTTCTCATTTTTAAATTGAAAAGTAGGCTTTCGTGTTAAATTATTAAAAATTCTGTGGTTTGGCTATAAAATCAAATAACTCAATTTATTCATGAATGAATTAGGCATTATTTCTATTTTGAAAAAAAAAAAAATGTATCCTCCAGTGTTATTCATCTTGGCCTTTATGGCCATGGTCTTGGTGTTTGGTGTGTCTGCTCTCTCCTTGACTTTGCTCCCTGCAGCCTTCTCCAGGTTGGCTTGCTGCGCTGTCCCCCACTGCTCTGTGCAGGAAGGTTGAAGCAAGTGCATATGGGGCTGCCAGGCTGCCCTGGAAGTCTGAGCCCAGGGTCATTTTACTCTCAAGATCCGTCCATAGTTTGCATCAGAGTAAAAGAAGTCAGCTGGGCAGCTTGGCCTCGCTGGAACCAAGCAGTCTGGGTCAGGTCATGTTTCCATGGACTGTTTTGCTGGGTCAGATGGCCTTGTGTCCTCAGCCAGCACCATTGGCCCCCATCCACATGCACTAGCTGGATCGTAGTGGGTGGTCACCTCCTACGATAATTTCTTGGAGATTTCTGCGTGTTAAACCTACATCTAGATGTATGTGCTTGCAATTGTGATGGGCAAGAGCTTATTTTTCATAAAGAGAATAATGGAAATTTTTTATTCAACTAGTATTCCCATTTCCTCTAGGCAAATAGGTATACACGCTTTTTTTTTTTTTTTTCCAAGACAAAAACCTGGAGAGAATCACTAATGGAAAAAAAATGACGCTGTGTACTGTTAAAATGTCATAAGTAGATTTCCTAGCCAGTCCTCATATATGCAGATAAATTCTTTTAAAGGATGCTTTAAACATCCTTTTGGATCTATAGTTTTTTAAAAACTCTTTATCTGACATCTAAATACAAATATTTGAAAAATTTCACATAATAATTGCAACCAAATTATATGCTTTTTTTTTTTTCATGTCTGTCCTTCACGTTGTTTATGAAGCTCTGACTTGAATAAACAGAACCTGGGAGCTTTTGCCTTCCGTAGATAAGCCTAAATGCCATCCTGATACTGCATACAATAGTGAGGATTAGAGAAGCTCTTGAAAAGCAAGACTTATAATGGGGAGTGATAGCTGTGTGTGAAAGGCTTAATATTGAAGTATATTCTCCTAATGCAATTTTCTTGTCGTCTATTCTCTTACAATTTTAGTGGGAAAGCTAATAACAATGTTATTTTCAAAGAAGTGGTTAAAAAATAATCAAATTTAATAGAAAATGAGTCTCTGGCCTTTGGTGAAACATTCATTTACTCAGCAGTCTTTCTCTCTCTCTCTGAATGGAACCATGAATCCTCTCTGCACAGTTGCATGGGTTGGTATTAACTCTTTCTCGGGTTATCATTGGTTCAGGGCTCCAGAGATTTACCTTGCTCTTGGTTCCTGTGTGAAATGCTGCCCTTGGGGACAGGTTTGTGGAGGGTGAGAATTTTCTTCCTGGGATTGAGTTTATGGTGGTTCTGACACAGGAAGAAGAACCTGTGTGAGGATGCTGGAGAATGCCAGGATGAAGCCAGGAGCTTGGAGGGACCAGGGCTGGCTTGGGCTCCCTGGAGATGCAGAACCATTGTGGATGGTATTGTAGATGGCAGTTGACACTGCCCTTTCTGGGGGACCTGGGGGCTGCAGCTATTCTGCTTCTGCAGCTTTATGTGGGGGACAACTGCCTCAGCCCTCATCACCCAGCATGTCTCCTTATTTTCTTGACATTCGTAAACATATAAGAGATATTTATGTGGTAAAGAACACAGGACAGTATGGTTGAAGTTGTAGGGCATATCCAGGTGAAAAATAGACCATCCTTACCCTCTAGAAGCTTTCAGCTGGTATGTGTGTGGGGAAGCTGTGCCTTAAGGAAGTGCCATATTCAGGTTAGAGGAAAGGATTCCTGAGAGGTCGGAGGAGGACTGGGGGTGGAGGCGACGACTTGGATCTGGAAGGAAGGAGGTGGCACTGTCCATCTGACAGAATGGTACCAGAAACAGTTTGCTATTTGTTCCGTAGTCAAATGGGTACATAGCAAAGAGAACATTCCCTTACTCATGGGGAGGAATCAGGAAGAGTGTTTGGGTAGTGGAGGATGGATAGTTTTGTTGACTCTTGGAGCAATATGCCATGAGCACTGTTGTGTCAATGCTTATTTCATTCCATGGCTCAGCAGTCCTATCTATTCTGTATAACTTCATGTTACTCTGGAGTCAAATAAAAAAACTCAAACCCAGTGCATGTGGATTTTCTAGATAAAGAGGAGACTCTTCTGAGCTTTCCAAAGGGGGACTGTGACTTTTGTTTGCATTCGATCCCTAAAGCTGAGCACAGGGTTTGGCAGATAATAAATGTTAATAAATACTGGTGGGAGGAATGAAGAAAACTCCAGGGGTTATTATTGGGATAAGAGCTAAGAGGGAATTCATTTTTGAGTAGATAAATTCAATATAATTCCAGGATTATTTTCTCTTTAGTGTGAGCATTTGGGGAGTCTGTGAATTGACTTCCTTTGCCGGTGGGTTAGCTCTGCAGGAATAAAGGTGATGGCATTTCCAGAAAGCTTATGTTCCAAGTTCATGTCTCAGGGGGAGGTTCAGGGAAATGTGGGACTGCACACACAGCTTTGCATAATTGATTAACTCTGCATAGCTGTTTGCATTCTTTCCTAAAATAAATTTTATTTTCTGATTAACTCTCCAGAATTAATAAGTGCCCCAAAAAAGCAGGATGTGTGTTGAATCTTGTGATCTGATGCGATGCGGCCAGCTTCTTGGAAAGGTATAATTAATGATCTCGAATCTCTCAGGGCATTCTTAGGTCCCAAATTGGTAAACAGGTCTCCGCAAATAGTTAAATTGTTTACCACAGGTCAGGCATTGTACTGAGGACTTCACCTAGTTCCCTCCTTTGGTTATCTTTATCACAAACACCCTAAGAATTTGCACTATGAATATCTTCATTTCTAACTGTGAGAACTGATTCTTGAAGTGGTGAAGCCACTCAAAGTTGACATAGTCAGTAGGAGAACTGGATTTGTGTTGAAACAGTCGGGCTCTGGAAGGCCAGCCAATGTTGCTTCTTTTATTTCACCTGGGCAGTCCCGTTTTCCTGCCCAGGTGCTTCCTCATTTTTCCAGTCTGTCATCCTCACACCCTTTTCGGATGTGATAAACAGCGCTGAGTGGGTATAGTGCAGGTCAGGAGACCCCAATGCCAGAACGCAGGTTAAGAAAGGTTTGGGCAAATCATCACTTGCCTGGTGGTAGGTCTGATCACATAATGCATTGGAGGTCAGTTTTGGAGCAATGCTACAAGGCAGGTGTGTGTTCTACACCAGCACAGACTGTTGGGCTGGGAGAAGCCACATGATGAGGGGACTTGGAGTTCGAAGGGGGTGGGGGGAATAATTAAGGATTCTGGGTGGCAAGTCTCTTGGAAAATTTTAAGGGCAGTAACCATTTTAAATTCAGTACATCAGTAGTTTTTTGATGAGAAGTTCCAGGTACTTCAGAACACAAATACAGTGTGTGATCATTGTGGTTGATAAGTCGGAGCGAGCCTCTTCTCTCTTTTGTGTTAATGGAAATACGCAAAAGACAGAAGATGAAGACTTTTTGTTTTTTGCGTTTTAGATTTTGGTTTTTATTTTAAAGCAGAATATAAAACCATTATAGAAGCCTTAATAAAAAGCAATAGCTAAGTTTATGCTAGGAAAAAATATTATTATTTGTGAGGGTTTTTGAATCAAAATGTCCAGATAATCAATGTATTCAGATAATCTAATTTGGTTGATGTGCAACTGTCTTTTTATTTTCCTTTTTTTAAAAAAAGGCAAAATTTGTGGATATTATAAACTTGGCAATACAACTTTAAGTAACTTTTGTAGTATATTATAGGTTGATTTTTCAGTGGATTGTATAATTTGAAGTTTTACTCACATTGGAAAAGTGGATGTGTGCACATAAATTGAAGGAGAAAGAGAAAGTTAATGTTGTTTCATTTTTTAAAAAAGTCCTCTTTTAAATAATGTAGCTATTCAGAAGGTGATGGAAAATACACTAGGGCTTCAGAGACAGAGAAAGGAAATAAAATAATCTTTTTTTTTCTTTCATGGTAGATGAATGACGATTGTATTGGTTACAATATTCAGGGTATTGTAGTTTCTAATGGAAGAAAGTTCTCAGAATATGGTGTGAATATTGTGTAAGGTGCTGATTAGTGAGAATAAAATTAAGCCATAAGGAGAATTTTTCATTAATTGAGATATGTAAAAGAGTTTGGATATTATTCCTGACCCTCCTTTTTAGTCTGAAGAAACCCATGGATAAACCCCCATGGCTCTGACTGGCAAAGATCACCCAGCAGTAATCACAGACTCGAGAAGGTAGAATGAGCTGGGGAATCACACCGACTTGGAGGTTTACAAACCTGTCAAGGGATACGTCTATTGAAGAGCTTAGATGCGTAAGATTAACATTTCTGTCATCTCATTGGGAAGGAGACTGACAGGATGGGCCCTGTTTAAAAATATACTATGTGTTCAAATCATTTCCCACATTTAGAAAACCTGTAAATATGAAAGCGTGTGTCGGTATGTGTAGTGATTTTTTCCATATTTTTATCTTCCAAATATTTGTATAGATGTAGCCATACCTTTTTATATTTAGTTTATGCTTTTTCCCCCCTAATTTGCTTCTGCATAGAGAGCATTTCCCTGTGTCACCAGATAGTCTTTGAAAAGGGGATTTGTAAGTTCTATAGCTCTGTGCTTTTGGGGGGCTCTGATTTGTCCATCTCCTCTTGGTACTCAGCGCTCCAGTGTCTGCTCTGCTCACACCTCTCAGCTCCTGCACACCCTGTGCTTTTGCTCTATTCTAGAACCTTCTGGCTCCCACCCTCTTCACCCAGCTGTTGCTTAATCTTCATGGTACTCTTTTTTATTTAGATGAATTTTAATGCGTTGGAAAGTGGGCCAAGGGCATTTTAGCTGGATGTCAAAAGTCGGCTTCCTTGGGCAGAACAATCTCTAATCTCTTTAATAATGTCATCATTATTGTGTGTCCCTTGGGGTCAGACCCCTTGCTGAGCACCCTTCATGCTTTCCCCGTAATAGTCATAGATACCCTGGGGGGGAGGTGGCATTCTCATTTTAGAAAAGATGAAACCAGTACTGAAAGAAAGTAAGGCATGAGGGGGAGCCAGGCCTGGAAGCCGCCTCTGTCTCTTGTCCTTAGATCATGCTACTGTTTCTTTCAGTAGTGACTCACTAGGACATTGCTGTGGGAGGAGAGGGAGAAATCTTAATAGGGTACTTGGTGAACCTCCACAGGTTGTGATTCCCAAGGCTGCGTTAGACTGGAGACACTCATTGTAAGGCCTTGTCTTGAATGCCTCAAGTTAAAGAGGTCTCTGGACAATGTTCAAGATCTCTGAGGGAGAGCTGTTAAAAATCTCACAAGAATTAGTCTTACATTACGTGCGTGTGAGTAAGGTAAATGATCTTGGAGCAGAAAGGAAAAGAGCCTTGAACAAAATCTCTGATCTACAAGGAGGTATCTTGCTCATCGTTAACAGTTGGTAAATTTAGAAAAAATAAAGAAATGCAGCCCAAGTTCAGTAAGTAGGTGAACTCTGATGTACTTTACCTGTAACGGCCTGAGAAGTTGGTTATTTTGGCGACAAGGGTTAACTTAAAGATTGAATCAAGAAGAGATCTACAAAGTTAGACTCTCTCTTGTTTGCACCATTCAGTTCAGTTCAACAAATACTTTCCCAGGCCGAATGGGATCATTAGCCTTGTAGGAAACTCTTGGCCTTTTCTTAAATGACTAAATTGTGGCTAGTTTTGTAAATATAATTTAGGGTCTACTCTGTAGACCCATGGAAGCCCGTTGGTGGAGGACTTGGTTTCTCTGGATCTTAGCAGCAGTGCAATGACCCACTTGTACCACAAGAGTCTAACCTTGATTATCTAAATGCTTTAGTGTTCCCCGCCATATAATTTTAAACCATAGGCACTTTGGGGGATAAGTTTTATTCATACTTTGCTTAACAAGTAAACTGAACCCAATTAAAATCCAAAACATTTTGTACGGCTGCTGGTTATTAAGTTGTTTTGTCATCGGTGGGTGATGGGAGTAGAAAGAACAGTGTTCCACAGTTTGAGAATTCTTAAATGAAAATAGCATTAGAAAATAGTTTTTGTTTCAAATGATGATTTTAATTCATTTGCAGTTTTTAATCTGCTTTAGAATGGAGTTACTCTGATTGAAAACTTGGTATTTGATGACTTGGAGTTTTAAAATACAGTAGATAATAAACAGGGAGAATTGTTTATAAGATACATTTAGTTGCTTATGTGCATTTCTCTTGCTGTCACCAGGTTAAACCACAGAAGAGAACGAAGATTCTGGGGCTTTACATCTGTCCACCCAGTGTCTCCTGGGAAAGCTTTTCAGAAATTTCTAGAAATCATTAGGGTTATTTGGGTTGGTAGTCATGGACAAAGCATGACCAGACAAAATAAAAATTTTTTAATTAAAAAGAAATGTGCTGGTAATGGAGAGGGAAGTGTATCCCCAACAGCCCCTCCACCAGAGGAAAAATGGGTTTGTAGCATTTTTCTTGGTGGGGGGATGAGGGTATATTACTCCAGTTCAGCAGTTGATGAAAACAACATATGGTTAGTTTTATGAGGACTTAGAGACAGATGGTGACCTATAGGCTAATTATGCAGTGGGCAAGATTCTTTAAACAAATCACTGTGATTGTGACATGGCTCTTTCTCAGGAGTTAGACAATCTGGACTGTTTATTGTCACACTAGGTAAACATGTTCCAGGTGAATAGGGAAAAGGTGCTACATGAAGGAAGTCTATTTATAATTTCTTTTCATCTCCATGTTTATTTTAGTGACTAAAGGAAAAAAATAAGAAAAAAATTAAAAGAGGTAGTAAAATAAAACGCCAGTTTATGCTATGATGGCATTATTTTGGACAGCTAACTTTCTGGAGAGCTGAGGGTTTTCCCCATTAAACATCAACATTTCTGTAGTAACTATGTGCAGTGTCAGATGGGTAACAGATTTATTGGGGTTATCACTCTGTGAGGTATATAAATATCTAATCACTGTTGTTTTGTACAGCTGAAAGTGATAAAAATAGGAATAAATAAAAATGTTCCCTGCTTAGAATCAGAATAGAATCCTTTCATCATATTAGGGGGAATTTCCTTCTCCACTCAAGTCCGTTCTCAGATTTTGCTTGAGATCTTATTTTTATGTGAATTTCCGGATTTGTTTTTTGTTTTTTTGCTGGAAATAGATGCATCCCTGGGAATGAAGTGATTGATTAGCTTTGTATAAAAGGGAATTAAAAGTATGTCCTGGGAAGGAGGCTTTGGCATAACTCAGGCCAAGGGAGAACAAAGTAAAAATTAAGGTTAATTAACTAAAGCATCTCCATGCTGAGAGAGAGACAGAGAGAGAGAAGGGGGTGTGGAGAGAGAGAGAGAGACTCAGACTAGTTCTCAGGTGCAAAACTCATCCAAAAGTATAAGCCCTTTGCTTAATTCTGGTGGGCAAAGCTATAGCCTTAATTCTCTTTACCTGTGACTAAGTGTCATTCCATGTAGAAGCAAGGAAATGATAAAAGGAATGTTATATTTTCATATTAATAAACTAAAATAACAAAAAAAAAAATCAGCGTTTTTCTTTTAATCCCTTTGAATGGAACACTTTCTGAAGTCTTTGTTGTCCTCTGAAAATGTAATGTCTGGAACATAAGTAAGTCTCTGAGATGAAAATACCAGGCTAGCTTCCACCTTGGAGCCTTCACACCTGCCTTTCTCTCCACCGGGAGGGCATGTTCCAGAGAGTTCATGGTTCCTTTTCACCCATTTCAGCATCGCAAGATTGCATCCTCTTCCTGGCATTCCATCTCCCTGACTTTAGTGTCCTTCACCACACTTTTTGATCCTCTGACATAGTTTTTTAATTAAATATTTGTTTATTTTACCTCTGTTACCCCAGATGTAAAGTTTATGAGGGCAGGGGTCTTAGACTGTTCTCTGCTATGATCTCAGCCCCTGGAATGGCAGCATTTACATATTTACAGATATAAGTAATTGATTAATGAAATCCCCTTCAATCTTCACAACTGTGCTGCAGTGTAGGCTTTGTTGTCTCCTGTCTGTTAGTACACTGGTCCCATAGCCCCATCAAGTACTGCTCCATGCTAATGGTTCTGGTGTTCAGCTCCCTGTATTGTTAATGCCTTTTTTTGTCTCTCCCGCACTGAACTGTCACTTCCTTGATAGTGGTAATTTGGGAAGGTCACCGCTATGTCCACAGTTCTTGGGCTTTCCCAGAGTACCTGCTGTCAGGTGTCACTGCACACTAGTTAGTTTAGCTTGGCTCTGTGAGAGGTGGGATGTAGACTTGAGGAAGGATGGGGTAGGACAGAAAGATTAGAGAGGAAGAAATGAGTGGCGAAATGAAAGAGCATTGACCCGGTCAAGGGTGAGTACTAAAGGGAAAGTTGGATGCTTCTTCAAGCCCTTTCCCTCTGTTTGTGTCCCATCCTCTGCCTAAGCTACCCTGGCTCTGAGGCATGGCATTATGTATTTGCATACGTGTTTTTTCCTCTGACTCTGCAAAGGGCTGGCATTTGCAGTCGGGATTTATATGTGCCCTATAAACAAGGCAGATTGGGTACAAATAAGATGCTGCAGTGACTTGTAGCCTTTTTACTACAGGGGAGGAATAGTTTTTGTTTTGTTCTTTATCGTAGATCATAGCTACAGCTGCTGTTAATGTGGGGTCTCTACACTGTAGCCCAGCGTGGACCAAGTCCCACCTAGTGTATCTCCAGCCATATGCCATCATTAGTGCCCTTTCTTCATGATTTGGTTGAAAAGCCACCACAGAAATGTGAGATACTGATCTAGTTCTCCACACATTTGTCATCTATCTGCCCATCTCTTCATACTCTAACTTTTCCAGAAGCAATCTTAATATATAAATACATAAAATTTAATACATATTAAAGTACTTAGTGTTTAAGGAATCCTAATCTAAGATAGGGGATATGAGGATAGGCCATGATATTAAAATGTCCAATAAACAATATTTGCTATTAACACTATTATAGTTTTTTTGTTTTTGTTTATTTTTAAGTAAATTAGGAGAATGTGTAAAGGGAAAATAAGGGATAAAGGTCATGCTTTTACACTGGTGAGCAGTGAACTTGATGAAAATGAGCTGGGAATTTTTTACTGAGCTTCCTATTAGCCAGTGCAAAAAGAGAAACATGATCAGCCTCATGTTACAAAATACCTGATACTGTTTAGAGAAGTCATAGGGCCTGGTGAAATGGATACTATGCAATAAAGTGGAAACAGCTTTAGCGAAGTCCCTACAGTAAATGCAGTAACAAAGGGCAGCTTCCTATAATGTTCTTTAATGTTGTCCAGTGGAACAACCAATAAATGCATCTCAATAAGTGCAGTCTACCAAGGACAAAGCAGTTTTGAAGGCACATCCAATAGAATGTGTCATGGAAATATTTGTTCCCAAATCTTCCAGTCTTATTCTTCTGCAAATACAGCTCCTACCTTATACTAAGGCTGGGGTGGAGGGTGGGGAAGGGGGAGTAAAAAATGTAGGCAGGAGATATGAGCTCTAATCAAGACTGTCTTTATTTTTGCTCTTTGATGTCTCTCTCTGCGTTGTCTTATGTCTGTCGTTCAATGATCTCAGTTCTGTGTTTTTCTACGTACCTCTGTTGACCCTGTCATGGTGATTGAGGAAGATCCTATGTCTTTCCAAAATTTCTAAATTTTGGTGGCTCTAGTATATATATACAGCTGACATTATTACTCTTGGAAAAGTCCACTGGGTTGCAAAATAATAATAATCTTGGAATTGTCTTGCCTTCTAATTTTGCCTTTCTTATCAACTCTGAGATTTTGTGGTCTCTTAAATTTTGAGTTAATGGAAAATTAAATTGGTAATATGAACTGCAGTTGGGAGTTTTGTAACAGATGATGAAACTAGATGAGTATGTGGTTTTTACATAGACAGTGCGTTATGGGTGTGGTTTTTGGCCTGAATATTAGATATTTGACTTTTCATGGGCTGTCACAGATCTGGCATCTACCTTTATTTTATAATTGGGAGTTTTCTACACATGTTGCTGCAATCTCTGGGCCAAAATCATACTTTCCAGCCCTCTTGCTATTTCTTTTTCACCACTTATGAGATGAAAGAAAGTAAAATTATATATGATTTGATGTCTGATTTAAAATCAACATTTCTACGGATTCCAGAAATTCAAGAAGGTGAACGAAGAACATTTCTTCTCTTTAAAAGTGATTTCTCTCTCTTTGGCTGCAGAAGTTTGGTTCTTCTCCCCATTGTGTTTATTCCTTTATATTTTCCCACAGTAATCTGTGCATACCCCCATCATAGCACCTATATTTACTAAAATAGTAATTTAACCTGTTTTTACACAGCACTAGACTGTAAACTTGTTAGAGGCAGGAATCCCCGATGACTGGTGGAGTAATATCTGACATATTGCAGGCACTCAGTAAATCTTTGTGGAATGAAAAGAATGGCAACATAATGAATTCCTTTATGGTGCCAACCAGTCATTGGATTGGACATAGCTGCTGTAGTGTCATCTCAAATGAACATCTCAAGCCAAATCCAGGTTCAACAAACCTTCTCCCTGTGTGTTACAGGTGCAGGCCCCACTCTGAGACCCTGAAATTGGAAATCTTAGTCATCTTTGCATCACTTTTGCTCCCTTAAGTTTCTCTTATGTTCTCTCCCTGCCTCCCACGCCCATTCCTATTGCCTCTATTCTAGTTTACACGTTTGCTCACCTAATATCTGTGGCTTGCAAACTAGCCTTGCTGACACGAGGTCCCCTTGCTCCCCTAGCTGCCCTGTGCCCTGCCTCAACCACACTGGGCTGCTTCCGCCATCTCTCCTTAGGTCGCCCCTGTAGATGTCAAAGGAGTTTTCACAGGGAGTTTTGCAGAGCAGCATATTCCAAAGGATATCCTTAGTCCCTTGCTGACCCTTAGCTCTGTAAGCTCAGAAACAGATTTGATGAGCATAGCAAGAGTTCATCTCTCCATCATGTCAGCCTGGTTCAGGAAGTAAGATACATAAAATCAGATTGCCAGCTTACTGACTTCATAGGAGGCTAGAACTGTTTCTATTTTCCATTGCATGGCCTGGGATTCGAGTGTGGGAACGATCAGTATACATTCTCTTCCTGTAGCCAGGCCTGCATGGGAAGCCAAATCATAATCAGATGCTTTGTTGGCCAGTATGGAATAAAAACAAAGGAGTGAAGTGTCAAATGGCATCAGGTTAAGTCTGAGGCGTCCGTTTCTCGGTCAGGAGACTTGCCAGTGGGAATACCCAAAGGCAGTTGGCTTCAGCTGCCTGCATCTGCTCCACTGGGGCTGATTTTGCCAGGAGATCCTGAACCCGCCAAGGACTAAGGATGTTGTGTTGCCTGCGGCTCTCTCTCTCCCTGTCTGCTGCTCGGAGTGGCAAGGCCATGGCGGCTCTCTTTACATCTCTACTTTTCTCCACTTTCAGGCCTGACCAGGCCCCATCTCATTGGCATTCTTGCTCCTAGATTTAATGCTTTCTATTTTGTAGGTCGTAGAGCTGTTTCTCTAGGATGCCTTTGTATGTCTTGACTTTTCAAGTGTAGCTCTGAGAGCACTATTTCCCTAATTTCAAAGCCTTACTATTAGCTGACACCTCCTCCTACCTGCCCCCTGTCCTCCCTCCATCTCTCTTCCTCAAAAAACTTTTACGCTCCCTGATTCTAGTTGGTAGAAGTCTCCATTTCTCTGCCTAGCCTCCTTAAGCTGTCTCGCCTTATTTTCTGCTGGCCCACAGCAGAAGGTCCCACTTGTCAGTGTGTCTCTGCTGGAGTTTCCTGAGGTCTGAAAATTTGCCTTGTTATTGTCAGGGCCAAATAAAGTGATATACATGTCCCTTTAGTAATCGGTACAGGATCCTGCATGGGTGAGGCGACATATTTTTTTAAGCTATTGTATGTTGAACGCAAGCACTTTACATAAGTATTTCACTTATTCTTTGTATCCCCATTTTACAGTTGAGAACAGTAAAGCTCAACGTTTGTCCCAAAGTCTCAGGACTGATAGGGGCTGCCTGGGTCTGTCGAATTCCTTTAGTCCGCTCTGAACTTCCAGTGCCTCTGCTACATGAAGCTGGATCTTGACTCACCCCCAAACTAGCCCAGCTCCTTTCTGCATTTCTGCTCCTCTATCCCCACCGAGAGCTCTCCACCTCTCCAAATCCCTGTCAGGTTGTACCCTCTCTCTCCTTTTCTTTCCTCTCCTTCCCAGCCCTCTTTGCTCACCATCATCCGTGAACTCCTGTGGTACTTGAGGACGTATGGAGTCAGACCCATCTGGGATTGCATCCAGGCTCTGCTGTGCTGCTTTCAACAAGTCAGTTAACTTCTCCGACTCACCGCAAAAAGGGGCCTAATGATGACAGTTGCCTCGTGGGGTGTCTGGATAATTCCACAATATGGTGTGTGTGAAAGTTGTTTGTAAGTGGCTGTGTCTTTCTTCCTCAATAGATCAGCTACTTTCAAACTTATTTTTACTTTGACCCACAGCAAGGAATAGACGCATATTTTAACATCATGATGTCGTGGTGGTGAACACACACATTTGAATCGTAAGTTCCACAAGAACTTTCTCTTCTCGTGTGTGTGTGAAGAACAATACTGATTTTGACCCATTTAATTGATTTTGACTATCCACTATGGAAGGCTACCTACAGTTTGGAAAAAAAACCCAAAACGTTTGGCGTAGATGAACAGTAAGTCCTCTAAGGGCAAAGAGTATTTCCTCCTTCTGTGTTCTCACAGGCCTAACAGGTTAGCAGACCCTCGGCCAGTTCTGGGGGGGGGGGGGGGGGGGCAGTTCTGGGAGGAATTTTTACCTGGGGGACAGGAAGAGGAGACCAAAGCCAATTATACAGTCATTACTGAGTGCCCCTTTGCAAGCATTGGCCAGCCAGACCCTGAGGGCAGCTTTGTTTCTGCTCCGCTCAGGACCCTGCGTCCTCTTGAAGACATTGCTCTGGCGTCCTGCACTTGGCCGTGTAGGCTGCAGCACAGCTGTTTCTGTGATAATCGGCTACAGTGTTTGGTTCTTACTCTCCAGGCCAAGGCACGTTTGTTGGCCTGGGAGGAGGTGCTGTGTTGGATTTTGAATCTCTCGTCCTGTGTGCTCTGCCGATGCCCAGGGCTATGCATGCACCTGTCCCAGAGGCTGGCATCTCTGTTTGCATCATGTAGTCCCTGCTGTGCTGGTGCTGACAGCCTCCTGCCACCTCAGAGTAAAACTCAGCTGTATATATGCTGCCTGCCTGCCTCCACAGCATCCAGGCTTCCAGAGTAAAAGCCTCTTACAGCTTACATCCTCCAGCTGGAGAAAACAAGCCTGTCGCTTGTGGTGCCTCAGCACCAATTTGTCACCCACTTCACTCTGTGCTGGCCCTCAGCTTTTCCTCTGTATGGTATCTTTCTTTCCCATGGCTGCTCCAGCTGGGCTCTGGCCTGACAACGCAATCACATGTCTTGGCTCTAGCCATTGGCATTATTCTCAAGGTTGTCAGCATATATCCCCGTTGCCATTTTTTTCTGATGCAGAGGTCTTTTCATTAATAGATGCACTTTCCTATGAGACTTGTTTAGGGTGATGCTTTCTCCCCTCAAAGTTTTTACATGCCAAGTCAAAGACCGATTTCCAGCCACTTTCAGAAAAATGCCGGGCCTTTGCTTTGTTTTTAGTGCAATCAGCACACATAACTCTTGTTCTGCTTCAGCTATGTTACATGTCACTTGCTTCTCCTGTCCCTAGAAAGGGATTAGAATTGTTAGCCTGGATGATAAGCGCTCATAATCTCAGGAGCCAGAGTAAGGGAAACTTTTCCACCATTTCCCTAAAACAGACCTAGCAGACAGCTGTTGCCCTACCTCTCCTCTCATTTCCCATCAGAATGTATCCAAGATACTTTCTGCCTGTTTCCTTCTCTTCTGACTAAAGCCAAAGAACTTTCCCCCGTGTTTCCTTTCGGCTTTTAAATTGCTCACTTGGCTTTTTATCCAGCTCGTGTTAAATTGCTTCATGATTTCATGCCTGGAGAGCCTTTGGCATACAGTGAAGTGTTGTTTTTGTGATTGGACCACTTCACTGAAGCAGCATCTGCTTACCTCTGAGTCGGGCACACAGGTGAGGCATGTGCTCTGGGCCAGTGGAGAAGGAGAGAACACAGGAGCCAGGCCAACCGTGGGCAGCTGTGAGTTACTCAGCAGGGATGTTGTTTGTGTGACTTTCTAACAGCCCCTGGGGTCCTCAGCTGTTTGTGATAAGGGCTGCAAAAAAGCAGGCAACTCCGGCCCCTGAAGGAAGTATATATAACTTTCCTACTTTAAAGCAGGTTGAGTTTAATACAGAGCAATGGAATTAGATGGGTATGAATGATGTCACATCGACAACAGTATTGTGAATCATTATTTTTTCAACAACTCCATTTCAAGAGCATTAAGTGAATTTAGGAAATGCGTATCTGGGAAAAAATTTTTCAACCCATAAATGTGGGGTCTACTGTGTGTCTGTGTGCTCTTCAATCCTTTAAGTTGCTCAAAAGTTCTCGTGCAAAATCATAAGAACAGGAGATTTGATCCACATGGAAAATATATTAAGAAATGATCGCATAAATATGTTTCTAAAATCCTATTAAAATACTCAGCAGTTATATGGAACACACAAATATAAAAGTATTTTACAATGTAACTGGCATGTGGGAATGGGATGTTCTTGTTGTTTTTAACGAAAACATTTCACTGCACAAGGGGAAAAAAAAAACAACCCTAAGTATCAAAAGGAAAAATGCCCTTTATCTACTCATGCAAACAGTCTCCTTGTTCCTAGCTGTCACAAAGGACATGACGGGCCATATTGCACAGGGTCCAAGGTTCATGAGAAGCAGGTTTGTAAGTGGCAGGTAGTGGCAAAGTGATTTATGTTCCATGAAAATCCATTCAGCGGGTGTAGCACTCCCAGGGCCTGTGACGCTTAAGGGAGCCATTGTCTTAACACTGGGGGACAAAAAAGCTTCAGTTTCTGAAGGGTGCTGGTTTGGATAGTGATAGCCTGTCTCCCTTTCCAGTAAGGGCAGGAACGTGATTGTCTAGGGTTTTGTTAAAAGAAAAAGCTTTTATTCTTCCTCATTGAGTTACAGTGGAAATTAACATAGAGGTTTAAAACCTAGGAACAAAGTCAATTTTCATGTCAGGACCCAAGCAAATGGCGGAAGTTAAATCGGACGCCTCATTATGAAATGTGTGAGTTATTACTCTCATTTCAATGTGGAGAAAACAAATGAATGGCTATGAGGTCAGGCGTGGGAAGTAGTAATTAGTAATGGGATAAAAGGACTCAGTGAAATTAATTTAGATCACCTATATTTAGCTTCTGCTTTTATTTCATTTTGTTTGTTTGTTTGTTTGTTTTTTTCCAGTAATCTAACTTAACTGCCAGAATTGCATTTCTCAATATGTAGAACAAGGATCAAGAAGCGTTTTTATTCATATTTTATAGTAGACCATTATTATTTTTATTATTTGTGTGACTCTTGGAAAATAATAATTTTACATAGGAAGATGTATTCTTTTCAAAGATTTGTTTTGGGTCAAAATTTAGTATATCCTACAAGAATTTGATAGAAATTATAGAATATGTTTTATCAACGAGCACTTACACTGTATATGAGGTGTGACAATTAAGTTCGTGAACTTATTGCAGTGATGATGCTAACCTTTTTCTGATATCAGAGGAATTATTCATTATGAATTTGCACCAACTGGACAAACACTTAACCAAGTTTATTATTTGGAAGTGCTGAAAAGGCTGCATGAAATAGACAACCTGAACTTTTTGCCAACAATTCATGGCTCTTACAGCACCACAATGCACCAGCTCACACGGCACTGTCTGTGAGGGAGTTTTTAGCCAGTAAACAAATAACGTATTGAACACCCTCCCTACTCACCTGATCTGGTCCCCAATGACTTTTTTCTTTCCCTGAAAATAAAGGAAATACTGAAAGGAAGACATTTTGATGACATTCAGGACATCAAGGGGTAATACGAGGACAGCTCTGATGGCCATTCCAGAAAAAGAGTTCCAAAATTGCTTTGAAGGGTGGACTAGGTGCTGGCATCAGTGCATAATTTCCCCAGGGGAGTACTTCGAAGGTAACTGTCATGGTATTCAGCAATGAGGTATGTAGTACTTTTTCTAGGATGAGTTCGTGAACGTACCGTGTTTTCCCGAAAATAAGACCGGGTCTTATATTAAGGTTTTCTCCAAAAGACGCATTAGGGCTTATGTTCAGGGGATGTCATCCGGAAAAATCATGCTAGGGCTTATTGTCCAGTTAGGTCTTATTTTTGGGGAAACACGGTAATTGTCAGACTTCATATATCATTTAGGTGTCTAACACATTTATTGATTTCTTTTGTAATTTGAATTGGGAGCCTAGGAGGAAGGCAGTGATAGCAGTGGGAGAATAAAATAAGTGAAATTGTTGCCCTTATTTTATTCTCTACACTGAAACAAATAAGTGAATTGTTGCTTCAGTGTAGTGGAATAACTGTCTTCCATTTAATTTTGTTAGACATTTTTGAGCATCTGCTTTGCATTGTGGGGGTTAAAAAAATTAGTACTTCCTACCTTTTAAATACTTCTAGCTGGGGTAATAATAAAATTAAGAGACAGATTATCAGAAGAAAAACCAAATTTTAATATGTGTGCATGGGAAATTCACATATGCATGAAAATTCCAAAGACAGTGAGACAACATTGGGTATATATGACATTTTGGACAAAGGAGGAAAGGGGGGTGAATTTCAGAAGTGAGAATGCATGATTTACAGGGAGTTGAGAAAGAGTGGAACACACATGGCAGGCAAATTCTTGATGGGCCACTCAGAAACACTGGGACACAGCAGGTATCCAGCTAACAGGACCCTGCCCGAAGCACTCCTATTACCACACTTAATTCAAATTAGGCTAAAGTAGCACCCTGAGATTCCCTTCCTGAAGCAGGTTTTTCTGTCTGAATCGCTCGGGTAGGAAGGGGGTGGGGGGGTCAAAGTTTCTTTCTGAGTCTTTTGTTTCTTAATAAACAGCTTAAAATCAATATCCCCAAAAGGCAGGTTCAGGGTGACAAAACTTTGCTTCCCTTCAGTGTCAAGATATTTGTCCCAGGCCTCAAGAAGCTTATAGTTTAACATGTGTTTTCAACCATGACACCAGTGACATGTAGGCCAGCTAATTCTTTGTGGTGGGGCTGTCTTATGTGTTGTAGGATGTTTAGCGGCATCCCTGGCCTCTACCTACTAGATGACAGTAGAACACTCCCCCGACCCCCATCCCCTTGTTGTGACAACTAAAAATGTCTCCAGATACTGTCAAATGTCCCTTGGGGGAGAAGCAAGCTCACCCTTATTTCAGAACTACTGATTCGTCACAGTGCATCTTGCTGTAGGAACTCAGCAGCTTTCAGTGCCATTACAGGTATTCCATTACTTATGTTTACTTCTAATTTTGGAAAAAGCCATTTGAAAATGCCCTGAAGTGATTTTTAGTCTAGTCTCGTAATTCTTGAAGGCCAGAAGAGAGTTATTAACTAGGTATAGGCAAGTGCGTATGTATAGAGATGTCTCCTTTCCTCTCACCTTCCCCCTCAAACCCTCACCTTCCCCCTTGTGTATGTTCTTCCTCTCTTTGCTGATGCTCTTTCCTCTGCCAAGAATCTACCCCTACACCCCACCATCCCTTATAAACCACTCACTCTGTTCTAAAAAAGTCCTTATTGTGAACCCTTGCTTATTCCTTTGGTCAATTACCTTTTAACGGAACTAATTGCTTTCTTCATTATTGCTTTCATTTCATTACTGAAATGTAGCATTGATTCAATTAATACTGAGTACCAGCCATTTGCCAGGACTCGTGCCCAGTTCTAGGGATATGGAGGTGACAGAGACCTGATCCTTGTCCTCAAGGATCTCAGTCTAATAGGTGAAAGCATTTTGTTCATGCCGTGTTGCATGCTTGGTCAGGGATGGCCGTTCTCCATGCAGGGCTGGAGAAAAGACCCAGTCCTTTCACGAGGCTCTGCTGACCCTATCGTACTCTGCTTTATGTGGAAGGAAGAGAGCATGGAGTGAGTGTACATGCTGCTTTTGAAAGTCTGGCCTCAGAAGTGGCATGGATCACTTTTCTCACGTTCTGTTGGCAAAGACAAGTCACAAGGCCACCCCAAAATGCAAGGGTCTTTGAGATATGTGGTTTCACTGGGTGCCCAGGAATAAGAAATAGAGTCTTGGTGGACAGCTGGCCAGCCTAGCTGCATACCTCATTATACTGACTGCAAATTGTATTATCATCAGTTGCCTACATATTACTCAATTCTCTTTGTTTAGAACACTTTCACCCCAAATGCTTGCAAGACTTTCTCACCTCATTTAAATCTCAGTCTCATCTGAAAGATCTTCTAAATGTAAGACCACCCAATTTAGAAAAGCTCCCTCCACGTTGTTACACTGCTTTTTTTTTCTTTAGAGCCTGTCACTCACATTATATCATATATACTGTATATAGTTTTCGTTATTGTCTCCCTCACCTCCTCATCCCACCCCCCCCACTAAAATATAAATGCCCCAAGGGCACAAGGTTTGTTTTGGCTTACTGCTATCGCTGCAGAGCCTAGAATAGTGCCTGGCACTTCAAGAATGATGACCTCCTTGAAGATAAGGATTTGTCATTCATATTCCAGCAAATATTTGGTGAGCCAGGCCTTGTGCTAGGTGGGCCTTGACTATCTCTTTCGACTCTCTTTTGTGCTTAGCATTTAGAAGTGTTTAAATAGGTCTGTGGAGTGAAAAAAATTCATTAGTGTACTTAGAAAATCTCTGTAGCAAGCATGTTATTCCGTTTTAGGAAATTGTGATAATCTAAGTGAAATGCTTTGCAGATCATGGGAAAAACTGGGTTGGAAATCTACCCTGCTCTGCTTCAGACTTGGAGAAAGTCTGCCTCTAAGTCACTCTCTTCATTGCTAATAATACCACCAGTGGGGGGACACTTGAATAAAGAGGCATTTGTCACCAAATGGTAAGTTAGCAGAATGTCTTGCTATCTGGGTTGGAACACGTAGTCATTAAGTGGCAGTTGGACTAAATCTGATTAGAATGTGGAGTGTACTTGGGGACACAGGGAAATGCGTTTTTGCTTAGAAAAATTGCTTTTTCCATGTTGAGATATTTTGGATTAGAGAACGATTAAAATTAATTTTAAGGGGGGAAATGCTTGTCTTTGAAAGGATAGGTTATGTGTTGGTAGAAGTTGGTAGGAGGAAGTGACATCTCAGGAAGGGGACACACACACACACAAACAGCTTCATACGGTCAACCCAGTCTACATAGAGGAAAAAAATAACTGAAATTACTTATTGGATTTCTGTAGGCTGTAGCAGTTGATTGACTCAAATTTCTGCTTTCCAACAATTTAGCCTTAATTTGAAGAGCCCCGGAATGTTCAGGTTGTGTCTCAAAATAACACGGGCTAAACAGTGTAGCTATGGCTTGTCTGTAGTTACAGTTTTTGCAAATGCAGAAAAGGTTTTGGAGCCTACCTATGTTTTGAAGTATTTTCAACGAGTGGTTATTAAAGTAATTCAAACAAAATCAGTATCTAATGAGAGTAAAGAAGCTTAAAACAGTGTTCAAGAAAATACTGTGTATATAATAATTTAGCGTATATAAAGGCTTAAACTCTCTTGTGAACTCCTACTCATCAATTTCTTTATTATCCTAGTTTTACTCATATTTATAAATTCTCCTTCCTTTCTGGATAAGGGAAGGTATAAATAAGGGTAGATAGATGTAAAAAAATGTCCCCTTCATTATAACATCACCCCATTAGTTTGTTAATGCCAGCAATATTTATTTTGAATATCTGGTCATGTTTTGCCATTTGTATTATGTTCAAAGTTATTCTTTGTGATTTCTAAGTTTGAGAGATTGGAAAGGGAGATCCTAGCCTGCTGGAAATTTTCTCCCAACAGCAATGCCTTTTGCTGTAGAGAACATAGGAGGGACGTTGTCTTACTGTCTTTACTGATGCTGTTGGAATTCTTGAAGGGCTTGTTTCCATCCGTGTGTGGCTGCACCATATTCAAGGAAGGGAACGTGTAAGTCAGAAAGAGTAGAGGTTTGAGGCAAAGAAAGAGGCTTGGGTAACTTCTGCTCTGCCATTCCCAGAGGGAGTTATTTCTCATTGCTGGTTCTGTGTCATCATTATTAAAGTGGGAACATTTGGTGGACCTACCCCATAGGTGTACTGGGAGATTAAACAAGAAAACACACCCAAGCCCAGCACTGGGTAAGCAGGGGTTCTTGTCCCTGCTGCTAAGGAAAAGGAATGAAAGTTTCCAATATGTTGTCTAAGGGATAGTCTGAAAAACCCAGCTGTCTCAGACTCTGGCCCTAGTGGTTTCCCACCCACTCTGCCCTGAAGCTAGGTGAGTGAGAACAGGTGATCACAAACACAGAAGGCTGAAGTGGAGGTGAGACAAAGCTGAAACTAAATATCAGGATTCAGAAACTGCCTGATGGAGTGTTCAGATGATAGGAAAAACAAACAAACAAACAAACAAACAAACAAACAAACTAACTAACTAACTAACCCTTTACAGGCACTTTGAAATGCTCTACGTAATGTTAACCAAACACCTCTGAAGTCCAGCTGGCAGAGCAATCTCTGAAGTTGTACCACATTAAATCCCCGGTGGGAACTGTGGGTATCAATCAGTAGTGTTCAGTGCTCACCTTTCTGCAACTTTTAAAATTGTCCACATACTAATCTGTTATGCATTCAGTCTGGACTTGCCAGCCAGGAGATTGAGATCCAGAAGCAGTATAAAACATGGGTTTTAATTGCTAGTTTTGTTAAATAAAAATTACTTCTCAAGCCTTTTTTTTTTTTTGAGCTTTCTATTTTTTTATTTTAGTTTTCTGTTATTATATTCTAGTAAAATTTGAAACGCTTTTAATTTTTCAGTGGCCTTTTAAGATTTTACTATTCTACTAGCATGAAATTTTAGAGAAAATTTTTATTTATTTTCTTTTAGATTTTTTTATGCTCAGTTCTCTGAGACAAACATATCTTATTTATTATTATTTTTTTTTAGCCTTCTTTCAAACTGCTGTGTTTTAAAGCTGGTATGTGAGTGATCAGTAAGATAGCCCCAACTTCAAAGAGTATTCAAAGGTAGGTTCCTGTGTCCTACTCAGGGATGTAGCCAGATAACAAGTTTTGATAAATAAAATTCTTTCTTCTTCAGCCATGTCTGATGATTGATGTATTATAATCTAATTACTACATTATAACTATGGATATAACTGCTAGGAGGGAAGATGATTCCTTTCAACATTAATTAAATTAAATCTAATATTTTGGAATGCAAGGAGTACCTCACATCTATATATTTTTTTAAAAAAAATTATTCTCTTTAGTGATGAAATTTAGAATAAATTTAAGTAGAAAAGTTTTAGTTTTCACCATGTATCTCTGTTCACACCTCTTTAGCTGTTCTTATTAAATCATCAGAGGATCAGCTTAACAGGGAACTGTAGGCTCTGACTGCCTGCTGAGAAAGATTCTGGTCTTATCTGCAGTGACTGATCCTCAATTTCTGAAGAAATATCCCCAAAGTACTGTAGCTCTTCCTTACAAATGAAAGTCAGTAATCATATTGGCAGGAGATGCGTAGCAATGAGAAAATATACTCTTTTTGAGCTTTTCTTCCTCCCAGATGAAAGCACATGTTATAACTCCCGCGCCCCAACTTTTAAATTGTAAGCTTAGATAGAGAAGTGAAAAAGTAAGATAGAAATCCATATGCTTCAATAACTAAAAATAATACATAGTGTTGAGCACTGTGGGATTGATAGTGTGACAGTGTCACGGAAGCTAAGAGTCCTCCTGGTGTGGGCAGGGACAGAGTGCCTTACCAGAGAAGGCTTTTGCAGGACCCGACATATTGCCTCTGCCTCTGGATATTTGGCCTGTTCAGAGCTGAGTTTCCCCAAATTGTACCATGAAACGTAGACCCTGGAGATTTTCCCCCTCCCCCACACATAAAAGTTTTCTAGTCCATGAAGTTTGGGAAAGGATGCAAAATATCATCCTCTTCACTGTGCACATTTAAAACAAAGATCCTCAGAAGTTCGCCCGTAACGGAACCTATTTTACCTCGACATTACTAAGCTTGCTAGAGTGGCACAGAACCTGCCCAACACACACCCACACTATTCTCCACAATAGCTCTGTGGAGCAGGCCATCCACAGAGAACACTGAGGAGTTTTCTGAGGGGCTCTGGATTTCAATTGTACCGGAAGTAAGGAGATGCTTGTTTATTCTAATAGCCTAAGAGGTACCACTGCTACCTAAGAGGGGAGTAGGCAAGAAGGAGCTCATCCTGGACTCCCTGTTTTGAATGATTTTGTTATCTACTCTTTTGTTTTAATTTGACTTAGACCAACAACCATCTGAACAGCAATGAAAACAAGTTTTAAAGATGGGTAGAACTTTTGTCAACACATTTCTGCCTTGTCTGTGGCTATAGGGAAACTGAAACATCAAACTCAATTTTAGTTTTTAAAATGCATTTAATTTTTTTAGACTAGTTTTAGATTCGCAAAAAAGTGTTCAAAGGTGGTACAGTTTTCCTTTTTACTCTGAATCCAGTTTCCCATTATTAACCTCTTATGTGTTGATATAATACACTTGTCGCAATTAACGAACTGATACCGTTACATTATTATTAACTAAAGTCTATACCTCATTCAGATTTCCATAGTTTTTACCTAATGTCCTTTTCTATTCTAGATCTCATCCAGGGTATCACATTATAGTTAATCATCGTCATTTTTTAGGCTCCTCTTATCTGTGACAGTTTCTCAGACTTTGTTTTTGATGATCTTGACAATTTGGAGGAGTGATGACTGTTGCGGTATTTTGTGGAATGCTTCTTGATTCAAATTTGTCTGATGTTTTTCTCATGGTTCGAGTGGGGTTATCAGTTTCAGGGGAAGACCACATAGGTTCCATTTTTGTCATATCAAGGGTACCTACTATTATCAACGTGACATCCTTATTGATGTTGGATTTGATCACCTGGCTGATGGAGGGTCTGCCGGGTGTCTCTATTGTAAAATTACTTCCCTGCCACCTTTTCCACACTACACAGCAGGTCCTCGAATAGTGTTGTTTTGTTCAACGTAGTATTGTTATAACGTTGATGAGGAAAAAAATCGATTCTTGAATAAGGCATTGTCTATGTGGAGTTGGCATGTTCTCCCCATGTCTGTGTGGGTTTTCTCTGGGGCCTCTGGTTTCCTCCCATGTCCCAAAGATGTGCACATGAGGTGAATGGCATGTCTAGATTGACCCTGCCTGAGTGAGGGTGGGTGGGTGTGAGTGGTCCTGTGACGGAAGGGCATCCTGTCCAGGGTGGGCCCTGCCTCTGTGCATTGAACTGCTGCTGGCACAGGCTCTGGCCACTCAAGACCCTGAACTAGAACCAGTGGGTTGGAAAAGAATTATCTTACTTGTGTTTATTACTTTCTTTAATGTCTATATAACATTTATTTTAATGTTTAACATTAGAAGTGTTTTGGGGTCTTTATTTGGAAATTTGGTAATGTTTTTATGACCAGAAATATGTGGTAGGAACTTAACTATTGTTGTTTATATCATCAAGTACCATCTGGTGAACCTGGTTTTGTTATTTGTCATTTCTCTTAAAGTCACAGTTTCCAAGAACCTGTTGATGATGTTAAGTGAGAACTTACTGTAAGTGTTGGAAGGAAGTCAACTATGCACAGGGCACATCTAAGGAATGGGAGTTATGCCTCTTCTCCCACTGAGGACAGAGTATTTACATTATTGGGTAGTCTCAAACACATTTCTAAGTGTGTGACTTTAAAAACTACTTGGATGGTAAAATGGTTACTGTTGTCTTCATTACAGTTACCTACAAACTTGTTCTGAGGGACATTTTATTCTAAGAGGGAGAAATAGGCTTTCCGATTTGAAGCCACCCAGCCTTGATTAGACACTGTATGTAGAATTTGTGTCCCTGCCAGTGTTAGTTCTAAGCAGCATGCCAGCAGTTCCAGATGCTGCCCTCTTTTTTTTCTGCATAAAGATTTGATCCTGTGTGTGTGTTTTCTTCTTCTTCAGTTGAGTTAGTGTCGTGTTTGGAGACCACAGACCTATTATTTGTATTGTGTATCTTAGTGTTGAGTGTATACCCTGTTTGAAAAAATGCGGTTACGATAAAATTATTTTAACATCTTTATATATTTTAAGGACATTACTATTAAGACATCCTTTCATGTCTATTAATTGGCTTTGACTTTGTCACTCCCAGTAAGGGTATATATTAGGTTGGTGCAAAAGTAATTGCGGTTTTTACAATTGTTTTTAACCTTTTAAGCCGCAGTTACTTTTGCACCAACCCAACAATTAAAGGTTTTTGTGTAGTAAACTTGCAAATTACTTCATGTTTAACATTTGTGTACATTACAATACAGTGTGGTTGTAGGGATCATTTTGTTTCCTGGTTCTTTCAAAATATTGCTATAATTTTAAACAGATTTGTTATTTAAAAATAGCCATTTCACTTACTTTTTGGTAAGTGTAAACTTGGTGAGAATTGGAAATTTCTTTCCAATATAGAAGTACACATATATTTTCATATGCATATTTATATATATATTTCCTTATATTTATATATATGACGATTTTAAAAGATTAAAATATTTTAAAGGTTTTATACTTATTATATATATAAAACAAAAATATTTTATTACCAAAAAGGAATAATGGCCTAGCCCTATTCACAGAGAAAAAAACTGGGTTAATAGTAATAATTTTTTCAGTTTCAAATTTTTCTCCTGTCAACTCTTTTTTTTTCTTTTTTTTTTAATTTTTAAATTACTTTTTTCAGTTAGTTGACATTCAGTATTATTTTATATTAGTTTCAGGTGTACAGCATAGTGGTTAGACATCTCCTGTCATCTTCTTAAGACTTCGGCACTGGCTACCACATGCCTATTGGTGAGTGTTAGTAGCCACGAATAGATGAATCAGTAGCAAACGACTATTAACAGAAAGACTCATACAGCCAATTAGTTCAATATCTGTCTCTGTATTATCTTGTTGAGAACACATGTTTAGGCTGTGGTTTTATATGACATTCATATACCATCTTTTCTGCCAGAAAAATTGTTCCTGGTTCATAAGAAGAAACAAAGTACTTCAGTATTTCGTATTTTTCCTCAATGGACAGCAGGTGCTCCATCATCTGAGCAAGTTTGAAACCCACTGCACTGATGAATAAGAAACAATTAGGGAGCCTCTGGGAGTTTCCTGAGACAGGAAGGCATGGGTCATCCTGAAGTTGTGTAATAATTGTGTGTATCTCCTGCAGGAAGGATAGAATTGGCTTTCCCACCCACAGACTTGGCAAAAAATATCTCTACATCTCAGGCCAAGGATTACAAAGTCCTCAGTGGGTTGAGTTGTAGGTGGAGATACCAGTCTGGTGCTGCCAGAGGTGTAGGCGTGTGTGTGTGTGTGTGTGTGTGTGTGTGTGTGTGTACATGTGATTGTAAATGCCTGACGTGATTTTTCCAGTCTTTTTACAGAAAGAAAAAAATTAATTAGGACTGCTTCTTTCCCTAATAACATCCTAACAGTGTGGTCAGTCCTTTTATTGAAAAGGTAGGTTAGATTACTGAGCGGCTCTTAGTTTATTGTTTTGTCATCAAGCATTGTGATTATGCTGATAAGTAAAGCAAGGTACATGAAAGCAGTCTGAAAATACAGTTTTTATTTGATCTCATTTCGAACTAGCTCTTGATTTTTAATTACTTAGTTTTTTCACATCTACCTTTTAGAATAATACCTGGAAAAATTCTTTCTGATGTGAGGTATCATTTATTCATTCAGGCAGTTTGTTTTTAAATACCCATTATGTGCAAGGCACTGTGCTGGGGAAACATAAGTGGGTAAGGTAGATACAGTCTCCATTCTCATGAAGTATACTTTCTATTAGGGGAGACATCTGAAAATACCGTGTTTCCCTGAAAATAAAACCGACTCTTATATCGTATTTCCCTGAAAATAAGACCGGGTTTTATATTAATTTTTGCTCCAAAAGACGCATTAGGGTGTATTTTCAGGGAATGTCTTATTTTTTCATGTACAACAATCTACATTTGTTCAAATACAGTCATGTCATCTTCTTCTGGAACATCGTCATAATGTACTAAATGCATCCGTCTGGCTGACAATCTTAACTGGGGCTTATTTTTGGGTTAGGTCTTATTTTTTGGGAAACACGGTAACTACAAATAAAATATAATTTCAGGATGTGGTGAGGGAAAGGGGAAAATAGGTGATATAGTAAAAACTAGCAAGGATGGGCAGAAAAAGACTTCTCTGCGGAGGTGTCATCTGAAATGAGCCTATGAGACTGAGTCCTGAGAATAATGTATCCTTATGAAGCGGAAAAAGGAGATTTAATTAGCCTGTAGACTGAAGAGGGAAATTGCTTGGTATGATGAAGAAGTAGAGAGTAGGCCAATATGAGTGGGGAGAATGTTGTGACGTGAAATTGGAGAAGCGGTAGGAAAGAACCTGGAGACCTTCATGGGTCATGAAGTGTGATGTGCCTATAGAAAAGCGCGCATATTGATGGGTTTTCACAAATTGGACATAACTATGTAACCAACATCGGGATAAAAAAACCTGGACATCTCCAAGACCACTGGGAAGCATTGTTTGGGGGCTGCTGGAAGATACACCTCACTCCCATTGTTACTCTGTTGTGTGTATAGTCTAGTCAGATTTCAAAGACTGCTTTGGAGAAATTTCTGGTTTTCTCAGGCTGTTTCTTTTATAACCATCCAAAGCCTAACACTTCTAGCAGCACACAGAGTATTTTTCTTTGGGGTTTCATAATAATGCCAGGTCTTCCTTCTCCTCAGCCCTCAGCATATACATACATGGAGTTATTTGGTAAATAGGACACATATTTGTTTCCAAAAGTCTTTTCTTTAAGCAAGAATTGCCCTTTCAGAGGATTCTTTCTCACTGTATTTGTGGATCTGTCCTTCAGGTCCAAGCTGAAACTTTTGTTTTCATTAAGATTTTACACATGTTAACAGAGTTTATGTTTTCTGTGGTAATGGAATATTTTAAGGCTTGTCTTCTCTTGTTTAGATTCTTATATTAAAAGCCTGCAGGGACATTTAACGAAATTTAAGTTAGAAATAAATTAAAGATAATATAGTAATTTCAAGTAGCTTTGTGTTTAAGATGAGATTTTAAAGTTATTATTCTACAGTGAACTGTAATGATTATCATGTACAATATGCTGCAACAAAATGAATATAATTTGTACGTTAGATTATGGATTTGTAATGTGAAATGAGGACTTTTTGTTAAGCTTTCTCCATGATGGTTCATGCAGTGAACACATAAAGTATGAGACACGGAACTTCACTAAATCATAGCACAGCTTTTGGAATCAGCAGACTCATGTTTCAAATCAAGATGAGTTTCAAATTTTTAAAAACGCAGCTAAAAAGTTAAAAGGCAGTTGCATAACCAGATATTTTATATGCTTTTGGGGAGCTGAGACAAGATGTTTCTTTTTATAATGCAAGAATAATTCTACTTTTGAAGGGATCAAGTATAAAAATGAAAATGAAGTTACACTTTGAGAAAAACTTGTTGATTTTAAGACCTTGTTAGCATTTAAACACATCACCAAAAGTGCTTTTGACATTTTCTTTGAAAGATTTTTGGAGAAGAACTAGCTGAATCTGAAAGTTTAGTGTGGTCTTGCCCAAACTAGTGGTTAGTCATTTTGACCCTCTGATCTGGTGATCCCAAGAAACTTTCTGGAAACAGACCTGGAAATACATAAATGCCTATTCTACCATTTAAAGATGCTTCCAGTAAAAGCATATGAATAATTGTTTAATGAAGTTAATCCATTCTTATGACATTTTGAAAGAAATGCATATTATTTTCAATCTGTATTATTATCTTGTCTTTTATTTTAAAAGCTCAGTTTTATCCCATTATCAAGATACGATCTGGATGGACAATTTGGGAAAGATGCATAATTCTTTGTTCTAACTTTCTATAATACCGCCACCTAGGGATAACAATTTTTGAAGTCTAGTACCTAATGTATTGTTTTTACTCTTTTAAGAGGCATTTTAATGTTTTAGCCGTGGACTTTAGTCCACTTTTTCCTCTTAGAGATTTAGGTTGGTCCTAAATGCTGTCATATTGTTTCAGTTTTTACTTTATTTCGTCTAATAGTTTTAGACAACAAATCAGACGATCTGCTATCAGCGGTGTTATCTAGGAAGATGTTTTGCTTATGGTTGCATTTTAAGATGTTAGCTCCCCCCCAGATTTTTTTTTTTTTTTAAAGATTTTATTGGGGAAGGGGAACAGGAATTTATTGGGGAACACTGTGTACTTCCTGGCCTTTTTTCCAAGTCAAGTTGTTGTCCTTTCAATCTTAGTTGTGGAGGGTGCCATTCAGCTTCAAGTTGTCGTCCTTTCAGTCTTAGTTGTGGAGGGCGCAGCTCAGCTCCAGGTCCAGTTGCCGTTGCTAGTTGCAGGGGCCGCAGCCCACCATCCCTTGTGGGAGTCGAGGAATCGAACTGGCAACCTTGTGGTTGAGAGCCCGTGCTCCAACCAACTGAGCCATCTGAGAGGCAGCTCAGCTCAAGGTGCCTTGTTCAATCTTATTTGCAGGGGGCGGAGCCCACCATCCCTTGCGGGACTCGATTTGTTGAACTGGCGACCTTGTGGCTGAGAGCCCACTGGCCCATGTGGGAATCGAACTGGCAGCCTTCGGAGTTAGGAGCATGGAGCTCTAACTGCCTGAGCCACCGGGCCGGGCCCCCCCCCCCCGATTTTTAACATAAATACACATTAAATAAATTGTTGAAAATATATGCCTTTAATTAAAAACCATTGTTTTGTTGACCAGCATTGTAATGGCATCAAGTAAAGTAACAGTTAATGGGTCATTCATCAATTTAAATCTTTCATGTTATATGACAATTTAGTAAATTCCAGATACTCCTTGAAAGGTGAACTAGTTGTAGGGAAGAGATGGAAAAGAACAGAACCTGAGCTTACAGATCCTGATCCATGCACTCTGTGAGGCTGGGGACTATTAACCCACAAACTAGAAAAGAGCTTCAGCCACAGCTGTATCCACTGATCAAACTATGTCCGTTTCTTGGCTCTGCTTTCCCTTGGGTTGACTTCATTCTCAGTCAGGGTATCCCCAGATGGTTTCAAGACGGCCACCAACAGTTCTTGGCATCTGTCCTCCCAGTTTAATAACTCTAGCAAATGAGTTTCTCTTTCCAAACACTCGGATAGAAGTCCCAGTATTGAATCTCACTGGATTAGCTTTAAGCACTTGCTATTCCCAGACCAATCACGTAGCAAGGTAGGTGGAATGCTGTGATTACCATGGTTTGGCCACATCCCTCCCATTTCACCTCGAGCACCAGCGTGTTGCCCCAACAAAGATCAAGGTGATGTAACCAAAAGAAGGGAAACAGACTCTTAGTAGGCAGAAAATACCCTTGGATTTCCCTGTGAAGATCAATGGAGAGTAAAGTCTAACTCGCATTATTCCATTAGCTGGTGCCATATGATTTAGCATATAGCTGTGTATGGACTTCTTTTTTCTACCATTGCCTCATCACAGTAGTTTTGTTAAGATAAGGGACTGAGACTTCTACATTTTTTTACATCCTTTTCAGCACTAAGCATGGTCCTGAATACTTAACTGTTGACCATTTCTGAAGTATAATAGAGTTAGGTAGGAAATGTTGACATCATTGTTTTTTTGGTATGTGTTTTTAAAAAAACACCTAACTCCGTAAGTTGACAGATTTTTTTTTTCCCCTACAAATGTTTAATACTATAAAAGGTGATAGGGAATAGAATTGAGAATATTAACCTGGGGTTCACATGCTTTCTAAGAGACCAAAGAGGGCTTTCTGGGTGTCTGGGGACCCTCTGTGTGCACCTACATCTACACACCTGTGTGCATTTTTCTTTCTTGGGAGAAGGTCCAAAGCTTTCGTTAGCTGCTCAAAGGGGGATCCCTAACACACAAAAAAGGTTCAAAACCACTAATGAAAAATATCTTATAGTGACAAGAAATAGTTCCTGATTTTATGAGGTTAAACCACTTACTGTGTGGGGAAGAAGCTAAAAGAATGAGGCAACTTTGGAGAAGCCAAAAAAAAAAAAAAAAAAAAGTAAGCTTTTGGATGAATTGTTAACTTACTAGCAAATTCAGCCTGAACAGAGTTCAAACAAGATATATTATGGATGAGCGCATAATAAAATGGGCTTCTTCGGTGCTGCCAGTTTGATGGTTAACGACTGAAAGTGTGCTGCCAGCTGATTTTGGCTCAGCGCTTTAAAGCAGGCAGAGGCCCCCTTCTCACCATTTGGAAGTAAAAGGAAAGCGTTAAAATGTTGTTTTCATAAACACTGTATGGTAACAGTTTAATAAAAGTTTAAGAAGTATCCTATCACTGGGCGAGGAGGGGAGCCAGGAAGCCTCCTGGGAGTTCAGTGTCAGCTATTCAACACACTGGGAAAGAGTGAGTGAGAGGGGAGCCTGATACTTTCCTTGACCCAGTCAGGGCTGCCTTGTGCTTGCCATTTTGGGCCCCTCACCCCCACCCCCACTCCTCCCAACTCAAGTTGTCCCAGTGAGTTTTGACGTCAGCCTAATGGCTGAGGGGCTGCCTGGAGCTTTGGCTTTTGTGCTCGGCTGTGTGAGCCTCATTAGTTCACCCACAGAACATTCTGTTTTAATATCGCTGGCATCACTCTTTTCAGTTTTGAATGACTACATAAACATCAGATATCGAGGGTTTTGTGAAAGGATTCATAGTCTCTAATATTTAAGTAAGGAACAAAGAGTTCTCCTGGGGACTGAAATGGATTAACTTAAAGGATTTCCTCATGAACATGCATTGTGGCGCAGGTCAGTTTTAATTTCCCTCCCCTCTTGAGGCCATTTGGTTTTAATGTTTACCTCTTTCACACCCCTGACTCTATGAGTCCCACTTTAGGCAATTTTATAACCAACGTGCACAGAGCCTTTGGCTCTACATTAGGGGCCTTAAAACTTTTTTTGACAATGATCTAGAGTAAGATGTATTTCACACACACACACACACACACACACACACACACACGCACACGCACACACACACACACACACACCCCTCTAGATATAACTAGAAAGATTTCACAAAACAGTATTTACCCTTGTAGCATATACTGTGTTCTGATGGTATATTTTCTCTTCCGTGGGGGAAAATACTGCTGGTCTCTACTCATTAACTCAGTTTCATGACCTGCTAATGGTTTGTAACCTGCAGGTGGAAAGTCGCCTCTGAATGCTCTGTGGCATATTGTCATTTGTATCACTGTGGGGGAAGGGAGGCTGCTCTGGGCACTCTGGAATGGCTGAGCCTCCTTATGTGGCACAGCAGAGCCCAGCTGAGTTGTGTGTTGTTGGTGAGGCAGCAGAGCATAGAAGTTGAGTCAATGTTCTTGTTAACATGCTCGGTTCATTTTCGAGTCTGTGACACCACCATTTGTCTCTGGGGCTGGGCAAGTTTCTTAACCTCTCTGAGTTAGTTTCACCATATTTAAAATGTAAATAATAAGAATACTTACTTTGAACCATTGTGAGGCTGGAGTTACATAAAACCTTTAGCATAAAGCACTTAGTAACATTTAACAAATGTTTGCTATTAGTGTTATTAATACTGTATCGTAGTATTTATTTACATGTATTCCCAGTTGATCTCATTTTCTTCCTGCCCTTTTGGAATAACTTATATTGAGCCATTAAGAGTATGTAGCTTATGTGTGAGGATAAACCCTATGCTCCAAAGCATGATTGCGACATTGTGGTTAAACAGAAACAATGCGACTATATTGCCACCAGACATTTACACCTTGAATTAGTCAGGACATTTACAGTTACAAGTGACAGAAACCCTGATCACACTGGCTTAATCAAAAACAGGAAGTTATTGACTCACATAACGGAAAAGTCTGGGGGTATGGCTTTAGGATTGGCCATATCCAGCTGCTCTGATATCAGAAATCGCTATCTCTTCGTTTCTTGCTCTGCCTTTCCCTGTTGGCATCGTTTTCAGGCAGGCTTGCCCCAAGCAGTGGAAGAAACAGCTACCAGCTGCTCTAGTGTTATATCCCACCAGCAGAAAGAGAAAACCTCCTTTCTGGAATTTCAACTGAGTCCTGCATCTTAGGGGCATTGACTCCGGTGGAAACAGGTCCCCCGTCCTGACTCTCTGCCAGCTCAGTGGCTGAGCCAATGGAGGCAGCAGTCCTACCTGGGTCATGTATGTACCTACCTTGTGGACTCAGCCCCATCCAAAGCACAGGGGAAGAACAGGGGACGGTGCTGCATGCGGAAACACAGCACATGTCCCCTATGCACCTCCAGCATTCCTTCTCGGATCGTAGGACTTTCTATGTGAGATGCTGTGTGAATAATCCCACTGACAGTCGTGTTAAGACTTTGGTACTTCTTATTCTAAACTACATCTCATTTCACTCTTATTATAGTACCGTTGTTCCATACTAAATATGCAGAGGTGTTCCATGCTAAATATTAGACTAAGTGACTTTCTGATCATTGCTAAAAAAAAGGGTTTTTTTTTTAGTCACCCCATCTTTTTGTAGCCACTTAAAGATCATTTCCTTCTATCTTATTTTATGGGTCTCTCCCTAATCTGCTTTCCCAAGCTTTTAGCACTTGTTGATCTCATTATAAACAACAAAGTACAGAGAGAGATGTGACACCCCACCTCCTCAGTGGTTACTCCCTTTCAGGTTGTGGTCTGGCCAGTCTGAGGATCAGAGCCGTGTTATGTAGCACCCTTTGCATCCTCTGGCTGTGGATGAAGCTCACTGATTTACCAGACTCTGTGAGGTTGGGACTCTGAGTTGTTGGACAGCTCCTGGCTTCCCCTGTACATATGTGTGTGCACAGACAGACACAGATGGGGCTGTAGACAATGGGAACTTTGGTTTTAGTAGGGGCTCCAGATGGTGAATTGTGCCTGCCAGGTTGTTTGAGGGAATTGTAGGTCTGGAGCCAGCCAAGTTGAGGGCATATCCCAGAGCCTTTTATCTGCCACATACCAGATATGGTTAGCCCATTAATTAAATTAGAAACAAGGTAAGCATGCCTTTATTTTTTATTGTGTTAATACACTCGTACACATAAAATTTACTATCTTAACCATTTTGAGTGTATGGTTCAGTGGTATTAAATACATTTACGTCATTGTGCAGCTATCAGTCTCATCCATCCCCGTAAACTCTTTTCATCTTGTAAAACTGAAACTCTATACTCATTAAACACTATATCCCCATTCTCCCCTTCCTCTTACCCTTGGCAACCACCGTTCTGTCTATGATTTTGGCTACTCTCAGTATCTCTTAAGTAGAATCGTACCGTCTTTTCTTTTCATGACCGGCTTATTTCACTTAGCATAATGTCCTCAAGGGTCATCCATGTTGTAGCATATTTCAGAATTTCCTAACTTTTGAAGGCTGAGTAATATGTTTTATATACCACATTTTGCTTACTCATTCATTTGTTGATGGCCACTTGGGTTGCTTCCATTTTTTAGGTATTGTGAATAATGCTGCAATGAACATGAGTGTACAAATGCCTCTTCAAGACCCTACTTTCAGTTCTTCTGGGCATATACTCAGAAGTGAAATTGCTGGGTCACATGGTAATTCTATTTTTAATTTTTTGAGGACCCACCCTATTGTTTGCCATAGCAGTAGTATCGTTTTGTGTTCCCACGCACAGTGTACAGGGTTCCGATTTCTTCACATCTTTGCCAATACTTGTTTTCTGTTTTTTTGATTGTAGCCATTCTAATGGGAATGAAGTGGTATCTCATTGCAGTTTAGATTTGCATTTCCCTAATGATTAGTGATGCTGAGCATCTTTTCATGTGCTTATTGGTTATTCCTATGTCTTCCTTGGAGAAGTGTATTCAAATTATTTGCCCATTTTTTGCACTCCTTTATTTTTAAGCCCAATATTATGCCCTTATATTTGATAATTGCATAGAATAGAAAAACCAAATGTTGTGAGGTTCATATATAGGCAAAGGTATGGATTCAGTTATTCCCAAAGTATGTATTATATGGGGACAAAATTGGGAATTTCCCTAAAGACATTTAAAGTTTCAAAAAATTTTATGTATAAGTTTGTATATGTGTGTATATGTATATGTGTGTTATGTAAGTGTATTAAATACCAGGCAAGGAACAAATGTAATTTACATTATTATCTAATAATGGGTGTCTTGTAACCCCATCAAGTGCATTCACTTGTGTGAAAACACAGAGTTGAAGCCCTATTGTCAAAGTAAATTTGTTAACCTGAAGAGTTAGTTAAAATGATGAGGGTACATGAAAAATGACACATATTTTAAACATTTTATTTTAAATGAAAACACAATTTTAAGCAACATGTTGATTGGCATTTTGTTTTTTTCCCAGCCAGTATTGTACGTATGGAGATCCTGCTATTTTTCTCCCAGTGGTCTGTCACTTGCTATAAAATATTGAATACCAAAAAATGTTCTGATATTGGCCCAAAACCTTTTCCTTAAGGAAGGGGTCCTCTGACTGAAATATCTGGGGGGACAGAGCCCCAGAGAGCAGTTTCCAGGCTCTTGGCCTCACGTGGAAAGGTGCTGGCTCAGGTAGTAAATGGCCATCAACTGTGATTGGATGGCCATCAGCTGTAACCAGTGAGCCATTGGCCACTAATACAACTGCCATGGCTACGCTACCAGAAAATGTGGGCTAGCAAGAAGATGGTGGCTGAGCCTGCAAGCAGCGGAGTGGGGGTTGCGGATCGTGTGGCTCCTGTTTCCTGTTTCTCCAACCTAGCTGCCAGTTGAGACTATAGTGGTATGACTCCCCTATCTATGGCTCCATTGGTGTTCCTTTTTGGCCTCACCATGTCCTGCGTTCTTATGTGGGGAGCGGGACCAGAGACCCCGCCCGACACCCGTGTGACAATATCTTTCTTTGATAAAGTTCAGCCATAATTTATTGACTACAACTTCCACTTACATTTCTTTAAGGTGGATCTAGAATATAGCAATATTTGCAAATTAATCTATGTTTAGGATCCTTCCAGAATTCTTTCAAGCTTTTACAATTGTCTCTCCCACACCTAATTCAACAGCAGACTTTTTGTGGTTTGCCTTCACTGAGACTTTGCACGGCAATTTAACTTAGTTTTTACAAAAATGACTTTTTTGGCATTCATATTTAATTGCTTTTACATGATGTTGGATGGGATAAATGCAAAGCAAATACAGTTGGCACAAAAAGGTCTGAAAAGGATACACGGCTCACCTGGCAGAAGCACAGAGCTGCATTGGTGGGAACAAAGTAAACAGGTGTGTTGGCACCACGACCACCAGTAGCTGACACTTATATGGGACTGCTGTGTGTTCTAAGCTCTTTACATATATCGACTCATCTAATCTTCATAGTATCCCTGTCAGGTGAGATACTATTATTTCTTTTTCACAGAAGAGGGCAATCATGCACAGTAAGGTTAGGAGATTTACCTAAGTATTCTGCCTGCTAGCTGCCAGGATTCAACCTGCCTTGGGCTTTAGTCAATATGTTTTGCAAAGGGAATGAGAGCATTTTACATGGAGTTAAATTAAGAGCAGTGGGAGAGAGGGAGAGAGAGAACCTGAAAAGAGATATCTAGCCCTTAAATAGAAACCCCATCATAACACATAAACACTTCTGAAACATTCTCCATAGCACCTTAAAATTAGAATCTAGGTGGTTAGAGGTAGAAATGACCTGTATAATTATTTTTTCCATCGCCCACATATCCTGACAGGATAACAGGCCCAGAGGGGTGAGATGATTTGCTTTACAAGCACCCACCTAGTTAGTGGCATGTTCTTCATGCAATTTAGTTTCCTGGCTTACTCCACATTTTCTTCCAGAAGAAAGTGATGCATACCAGTGTATACTTGTAATCTTCCTGAGAGAAATATTCAGGAAACGAGAGTCTCTTGGAATTTGCCAGGGGGGAAAAAAAGTAAGGTTGGCAGATATGAACACAGCGTTATCGAATCCACATCTATCTCAAGCCAGTGTAAAGCTTGGACCAGTGAATCTTATTTCACTATAAGACCAGGTGTAGTAATATAATATAATATAATATAATATAATATAATATAATATAATATAATATAATATAATATACCTGGTCTTATTTTACTATAAGACCGGATCTTATATAACATAATATAATATAATACCGGGTCTTATATTAATTTTTGCTCCAAAAGTCACATTAGAGCTGATTGTCTGGGTAGGTCTTATTTTTGGGGAAACACGGTGATATCACCATTTTACACATATGGAAGCTGAGCTTCAGAGAGGTAAAGTGATTTATCCAAAATCTCACAGCCAGAAAGAAATGGAACTTGGATGTGAACGTAGTCATGGCCTTTGTGCCATCTCATCGTGCCACCTCAGGGGGCAGGGTAATTGTTCATCCTGTACAGTGGTTTAACGAAAGTTTTTTTCTTGGCAAGAAGTTCTTTCTAAAACTAATCCTAATTATCTTAAATTTAAATCTACATCATTCTGCAGTCCTCAGTCAAGAACAGAAGCAATTTATCATAGTATTTTGGGTACTAATCCTTATATTTTGTGAGTGAAATTGCATCTTGGATGGATATTTTCGAGCCTACTTGAGGGGAGAAAAGAAGACAGATTGGAAGTGTTCAGGTGTCAGTAGACTCTTAGGCTAGAAGAAATCTATTTCAAGTCACTGTTATCTGTGCTCACATCTGCTCTGTAGCATCTTCATTAAGCCTGTGCTGGATGGTTTTTAGCCCTGGAATTACTTTAGATTTCTGTTTACAAAAGTAATTCATATTTATCATAGATGCTTTGATAACTGAAGAAAGCTCAAAGAAGAATGTGAAAACCTATTTGTATTATCTATTAGTGTGTAACAAATTACTCCAAAACTTAGCAGTTTAAAGCAACAAACTTTTATTATCTCATATGATTTGAGAGGCAGAAATCTGGGAGTAGTTTAGCTTAGTAGTTCTCTCATGAAGTGTCAGTCAAGATGTGAATTGAGGCTGTACTCAGGAGATTTGACTGAGGCTGAAGTGTCTGTTTTCAAAGTCACTCATGTGGGTGTTGCTGGCAGGAGACTTCAGCTCTTGCTATACAGGCCTCTGCATAGGGCTGTTCACAGCATAGCTTCCCTCAGCGCCATGTTGATCTGAGAAAGAGAAAACTTGGACCAGAGAGCAACCATGATAGAAGCTAGACTCTCTTATAAGCTAATCTTAGAAATAACGTTCCATCACCTCTGTTGAGGTCTGTTGGTCACACAATCCAGCCAGGTGTAGTGTTCTAGGAGGGAACTACACGAGGGTGTAAATACCACAAGGTGGGGGTGATTGGAAGCCATCTTGAAGGCCGCCTACCACAGTTTGTGAATTAAAATTTTCTTAGAATAAATTACATAAGTTTTTACTTCCGTTCTCCCCACAGTTGTTCCCCGCCTCCAAGAGTATTACAAAATACAAAGGACCACCAGGGGAAAAAATCTGAAGGGAATGCAATGTTGAGGGATGAATGCCCCAGTAAACTGTTTATTGCTCTCCTATCTTAAAGGAACTTCTGCTTTTCTTTCAAGCCAACATGTTGAAATATGTGTGGTTTGGGGAAGAGGGGCGTCATGGCAATAGAGTCGATGGAAGAATCTGGATGTGCCTTGGTTCTGAGGTCATTTGTGTTTTGGGGAACCTGAGGCCCCACTGCCTCTGAGATGGGTTAAGGAGTTTAGGCTTTGGTCCAGGCTGAAACTTGGGAGAGGCTGGTGACTCATGGATCCCTTCAGTCTGTTGTTTTGGATGAAGTGTAAGAAGCAGAGATTTGTAAGAGATAGTCCAATGTTTGCAAATAATTATTTGAAGGAAAAGATGTAAGTGCTTCAATCATAAATGTACTGAAAGTGACTTAAAGTGTTTTTTTTGGGGGAAAGAATTTTGTTTCTGCCAAAATAGTCTACTGAGTTCTAGTAGGAAATCATAACATCTGGATTAGCAATATTTTAAGCCCCCCCCCCAACTATTAAGTCATACAGATAATAAAAGAAAAACATGGGTACGTAGTAGGTAATGCAACATTTATAGATAAGTGGCATTTTTATGTCACACGACGCGCAGAGCTTTAAAACAAAAAAGACACATACCTGTATAGTATTTTGGTGAATTATGGTTATGCAAAAGCAAACTATAATATCAAATAAATTTGAATGAATTCTCTTTAGTACATACAATCAAAGGAAATTTATCAGTAAAAATCATCACAAAACAAACAGCAAATAGAATAAATTTGAATACATTCCTGCAAAGGCAGTCAGAGGACATGTTGATAAATATTTCAACATAAACTGATACAGAGTATAACATAAAATATTAATTTTGCAGGATTTCCTATTTCATGCATTCAATACCAGCTAATATTTCACTGAATAGTAGAATGTGTGTACCAAGCAACAGGGGCAGAAACTGAATCAATTTTTCCTAAGTGTCTTGAATTTAATGTTTAAAGACCGTGCATCTGCTGGCTTTGAGCCTGTCATACAGATATGAATCTTAGATGCCAGAGGCCTAGCCCAGTTCCCCTGGCCTCTGGTCAGCTGAGTGGTCCTCAGCCCCCTCCCTGTCCATCTTGGGGCCCCACTGGAAGACTGAGGAGCTAACACAGTGAAATGGTATGGCCTCCCTGCCCTGCTTCCCTCAGTCAGAGGGGACCCATAGATTTCTCCATCCCAGGCCAGACCTATTGGTGGCCTAGGGTAGATGCAGGCAGGATGGCCATGAAGTAACTACCCTTGCTCCTTGGCTGGACATTGAGAGGTAAAGTGCCCAAAGTCATTGTTTGTTGTGAAAATGGAGCAACTTCATGACCAATGGTTGACTCTGGAGCCCTTTACACATTCTCCCTTTCAGCGTGTGAGCTCTGTGCCTCAGAACAGTCTGTTTTCCCTGCTGGATCCAGATGTGGTCCCTCTATAAGAGTGTGAAGAACCCGAGCTTTCCCATGAACATGTCTTCCCCTGGTGCTGTTCATGCTTTAGAAAAAGCTGTGCCAGGCAGTGATATGATCCAGGGTCCCCCAGGCCCCTATGTGAGGATATGCAGCTGAGCCCCTTGCAGGCGGCCACACAGCCCCTTTTGTCCTGCTGTCAGCTGGAATCCAGCCAACCCAGCTCAGAGTGCGGGAGAAGGTAAACCCGACATCTCTCCACAGGGAGCAGTGCCTCGGATAACAGTACCACAGAGAAAAATGGAGCAAAGCCAGGGCGGCAGAATGCAGAGGGATGTGGCTGTGGAGACCTCCATGTGGGGTCCTTGCCACCTCCTTGCAGGGAGAGACAGCACTAGAGACCCGAATACCAGCTCGTTCAGTAGCTCACTGTGAGGGCAGAGAGGAGTTTGTTAGGACCATAGGGGCTTCAGTCAGTTACATAACCTCCTTAGGCATTAGCTTCTGTTTTTTTTGTGTTTTTTTTTTTAAACTTAAATTTTTATTTACTTATGATGCGATCCTTTGGAAAGAGCAAATAAAAGTGTGAACAGGAGAAAAGTCAGCTCAGGTAGGTAGAACAGGGTACTCCAAGTCACCCAACCAACTCATATCTTTCTCCTTTTTTTGGCAGAATGTTATAGTTTTATTAACACAAATACAATATGCACACAAGCTGTCTATTCATTGTCTTTGCTGCGCAGCCTGGCATTGGGGTTGGTGACTGATGTCCAGCTGGGCTGCTCTTTCCACATGGCTTTGTGGTTCCCTGAGGCGACGCTGTGACAATCTCAGCATCAGTTCTACCTCCTTGACATTGTGGACCATGAGCTCCCGAAAGCCGCTGGCTTTGTTTTCTTGTTGCTCCCATCGCCAGTGCTGGGCAGCAGCATCTGGCCCCTGAATCTTCTGTGCACCCTCCTGTCAGTGCCCTTGGTTTCCGCCAGTTACGCTTAACTTTGACATACCAGCCTGACTCGTGCCAGATGAACTTCTTGGTTCTCTTTTTGACATCCTTAGCTTCTTTAGTTGTAAAATGCGATACCTGCCTCATGGGGTTGTGGTGAGGATTCAATTAGATGATGTAATTAAAGGTGCTAGGACCGGTTCTGGTGCAGAGTAAGGGTTCAGAAATTCTAGTTAAAATCATAAAAGTGGTGTAATCCTATATGAATCTTATCACCTCTCTGTTTTAATCTGTAAGTGAAAAGCCTAGGTCTCTAAAATCTTTATTGGTTCTAAATATGTCTTCCTCAGATTAGCATCCGTTCCTTTCTACCCAGGTCTAATACCCATTCTACCTCCTTGTTTCCATTTCTTCGCAGGAGCACAGATGGAGTGGAGAACACATCTGGAAAGTGGAAACAGCTGTGGGTTTATGGGGGCTCTGGCCTCAAGCTGCTTCCTGGAGTTATATTGCCTCTGGGCCTCAGTTTCCTCATTTGTATGATGGGGTGTATAATTGCTGATGAGAATTAATACTATATAGAAGTCACCTGTAGTTCCTGGAACAGGCTGGTGACCAACACGAGGGAATTATTATCACTGTCTCAGCATCAAGGGGACTTGCACAGGATGTGCTCATGAGCCCTGCCTACCTTGGACCTTTCCTCCACCCCAACAAGCTGGCTTTGTCAGCCCCTGGCAGCTTGCATCCATCATGTCTGCCTAGTAAGTGAGGAGATGGCTGTGTGGGCAACAGAGTATTGGGCTGTGGCTGAGGGTCTCAGTAGTCTTTCTACAGTCCTTTGCGTGTAGCAACCACATGCGAGATATGACGTGTGTTGAGGAACTGACTCACCGACTCGCAGTCTAAGGTGGAGGCTGCAGGAATGATGGTGGTCTAGCTTTTTGACCAAAGCTGGGTTTTGTGTTTCCAGGGTGGTGTGAATCTCTTTGCTGGAACATACTTGAAATTGTAATAGGCTTTAATTAGTGATTCTTAGGATCTCAGTAGTTTTTGGTCTCAACGCCAAAATGTTCTTGAATTATAACAAATTACTATGTTATTTTGTGGCAGAATATCTCTTAACCAACCAGATAGGACAAGGGTGTTGTCAATAGGCCTTCTCCCAGCTCTAACGCAGGGTGGGTTCTGGGGTTGGATGCCTGGGTGCCTGTTCAAGGCCAGGTCACTTAGGTCTTTTAAGCTCAATTTCTATACTTGCAAAGTGAAGGTGTTAATAGTGTTTACCTCAGAGGGTTGTTGTGAGATTTCAGTGTGACAACACAAGTGAAGTACTTAACTGCACCAGGTCCATTTTAAGGACTTGAATAAATGTTAGCTCTTGTTTTTATTTATGATGGGCATATTTTAAAACTCAGTGCTCACATCTGGCAGTTTTTTACTCTTTAGAAGTAGTCATTTTTGGATCCTAAATCAGACCCTACCTGTTTGCAGGAAAAGTTTCTGATGTCTTTGAAGGCACCTGTCTCAGTTGAATGCAGAACAACTAAATGGAGATAAAAATACCAGTATCTTCCGGATCATGTGCTGAGCCACAGTATAAGTGAATGCTTGGATATCAGGGCAGCGCCTACATCTGATCTGTGTGTGTTCTCAGTGCTTGAATGTGGGCCATGTGGTGATTACAGTGGTCAAGAGGCATTTGTGGTTTAGAGCTTGGGGTCTGGAGTAAGACCAGCTTCCTGGTTTGCATCCTGGCTCTACCACTATCAATCTGTGTGACCTTGGGTGAGTCACTTAACCCAACTGTTTCCTCTTGTGTTAAATGTGGATAAAGTACATTTTCCCCCAGGGTAATTGTGAAGACTGAATGATATCGAGGAGAAGCAATTTGCAGGATGCTCATGCTAAACTGGTAGCAGTCAGTACCATGCTCCAGTTCCCAGCAGGACGTGGGCAGGCCCAGTGTTCTTATGTGCAACTTGCAGTATATAGTTCATCGGTAGTAAGCATAGCTGATAAATACGCAGTGAAAATAAATCTTTCTCATTTTAGCAGTGATTGGATTACATACCCGTTTAGTGCATGATCTTAGTTATATGTGAAATCGAAAAAAGTCGAACTCATAAAAGCAGAGTAGAATGGTGGTTGCCAGGTTGTAAGGGGTTGGGAGAAATGGGGTCGATGTTGGTCAAAGGGTACAATATTTCAGTTATGCAGAATGAATAAGCCTGGAAGCTTTAAGGTACAGCATGGTGACTATAGTTAATACTCTATAACATACTTGAAATTTGCTAAGAGAGATTTTAAGTATTCTCAACACACAAAAAGAGGTAACCCAGTGAGGTGATGGAGCTGTTAATTAGCTTGAGCATGGCAATCATTTCAGTGTGTAGTATATCAAAACATCACATTGTATACTTTAAATATATCAATTTTTACTTGTCAATTATACCTCAGTGATGCTGGAAAACATGCAAATTTCAATGATGTTGCAGTGCTACCTCTGAAGTAAGAAAGCATTTTAGTGTTATCATGTGACACCTCTTTAATTGGCTGAGTGGGTTAATTAAGTCTGACGTCTGATCATTCCAGTTTCTCCTCTAAGTTTTTTGCTGTTTTGTTCAATATACTTACATAAACAAATGTTCTCTAGGTAAACATTTGTGAAACTCAAAATACCAAAACAGATGAAGTATAGAACGAGGCTGGATGTCGCATCAATGTTTTTAGTGGCAGCAAAAAACATCATCTGTTATGCTTACTTATTGTGGCTAGTTTGAGTTCTGCTGGTTTGATACCGTGTTTCCCTGAAAATAAGTCCTGGCTGGACCATCAGCTCTAATACATCTTTTGGAGCAAAAGTTTACGTAAAACTGGGTCTTATATTAATTTTATTATGTAATTTATAATTTATATTATATTCTATATTATATTATACATTAAATAAGACCAGGTCTTATATTAATTTTTGCTCCAAAAGACACATTAGAGCTGATGGTCCGGCTAGGCCTTATTTTCGGGGAAACATGGTAGTGTTTGTAGTTGACTTACAAATAAATGTATTTGGGATTTTATACCAGTTTTTTTGTTTCTGCATATTTAAGGAATATTTTCATAAACATATGTTGCATTAAGATTGAGAGTCGATGAGTTTCTCTTTTATAAACAGGGTCCATTCAGCAGTCAAAAAATATCAACTAGATCATTCAGAGTGCGCCGTGTCCTGGGCACAGCTGATTTTTCTGATTTTCTGGATGCTCCGTACACATTGTCCAGCTCACACACTGGACAGAGTAGCACTTTTCCCCTCCTGGACTCTCTGAGCCTTGGGCAATCAGGTTATTCTGGTGATGTGGAGGAGCTTCTTTGACTCTTGTGAGGGGTGCTTGGAGCAGAAAGGGGCGAGGATATTTCTCTCCTTCATAGTTCAATACTCCTGTCTTCCATATTCTGTTCATCAGATATAGCCACTTCCAAATTCTTATTTTTTTCCTCTTTAAATTGGGTACACCATTATTCTATCTACTGTTACATACTTGTCACATTTTTATATTAGGAAGTTGATTGTTGGTGTGTTCTCAGCCCTCCCCACCCCCCACGGTGATAATAGCTGGGCTTTCTTCAGCCTTCTTTCTCTGGGAGCTCTGTGCTCTTCACAGATTATACCATGAGTCCTCAGCTATTCCTGGAGGTAGGTAGGATCAGACGGAGTGTCTGGGCATGAGAACAGAGGGCTGGAGGGAGTGAGTCTGAAGACAGCAGTGGGTTACTTCTTTTATGTTAGCATTTCTGCATTTGTACTTATTTTCGTGTTGTTTTTTTCTTCAAAGCATTTTTCAAGTGATAATAGTCATTAACTTCATTTCTGCAGAGTGAAATAAAAGGGATACCAATATAGCTATTGAGAAATAAGAACCTTCACTGAAATCTTTTTGGGGTCATTAAGAAAGGGCAATTTTAACTGTTTTGGTGTGATATTTGCCTAGGTTTTGGAGTGTGTTTAAATTGATCTTAAATTCTGAAATTGAGTGATCAAAAGAAACTCCTCTAATAACATAGTTGTCTAAAGTCTCTTCAGGTTTGCTGTTTGAAGGTGTAAGATTAATATTCCTAAAGCCCAGCTCTGATCATTTCATAATTTTGTTCTGTTTCTTTTTAAACATTATAAGCGTTGAAGTCAAAAGACCTGGCTTTATTTTATGGGCTGGTTACATGATCTGTCCGATTCTCACTTTCCCCCTTTTTAATGGAGATAATAATACCCTCTTCAAAGGATGCCTGTTACTATTAAGTGAGATCATGTGAGTGAGATACTAAGTACAGTAGGTGTCAATAAAACTTAAAAAAGGTGAAAAGCTAAACACCTAACCCACAATGACCTCTCTGTCCCTAGAGTATAAAATCCAAGTTTTTTATACCGTGTTCTAGACCCTTGTGGGGACAGAGCCCCAGAGAGCAGTTTCTAGGCTCTCGGTCTCACATGGAAAGGTGCTGGCTCGGTTATTTGATGGCCAAACAGCTGTAATTAGATGGCTATCTGCTGTGGTTGGGTGGCCTTCAGCTGTTACCGGTTAGCCATTAGCCACTAATATAATTGCCGTGGCTACGCTAGCAAACGCGGATTGCAGCTAGCAAGTGAGGTTGGTTGGTTGGCAGAGAAGCAGATGCAGATTGCTGATCGTGTGGCTCCTGCTTCCTATGTCGCCAACCCAGCTGCCATCGAGAATATAGTGGTATGACTCCCTTATCTATGGCTCCGTTGTTGTTCCTTTTTGGCCTCACCATATCCTGTGTTCTTTTGCGAGGAGCAGGACCAGAGTCCCTGCATGACACACTCTGAAGGGCAGTGGAGCAGTTTGTGTATATGAACACTCAATCTCAGGAAGCCCATGAGGAGCAGCTGCCGGAGAGCCTCCCTGGAGGGGTGGGAAGATGTAGACGTTTTTCCGACCAGTATAGGCTGGAGAAAGCTAAGGTCCTTGTGGCCATGTGTTCTGGGAAGTACTTGCTGAGGCGGCTCAGATGCAGGACTTATAGTCCCAGGAGGAAACGCTTGCTGAGTCCTCGGTGGAGGATGCGGGTGAGGTCAAGCTTGTCCCTCACCCCCGGGTTGGGGAGGCCCTGGAAAGCCCTCACCCGGCAGAGAGGGTGCACATTGTGAGGCCAACACGCAGCCCTGGTGAGTGACTGTGGACTATGGGGAATTGAATAGGGTGATGCCGTCTGTGCATGCTGCAGTGTCTTCATCCCTGACTGTTTGCTTGAGAAAGTACCACCATGTAGTGGAACTGGCGGACGTTTGCTTCCTGTGTCTCGCCTGGCCACAAGCAAGACTGTGATGCAGGAAGACCCTTTGTTGGGGTGCATGTTTGCTTCCTGTGTCTTGACCATCGGCGTCAAGAATATGTAAGCACCTTGGCTGTGAGCCACTATTGTTCCAGCACGGTACTCTGAAAACTCTGGCTGTGCCCAGGAAGTTTGGTTGTGCCCAGAAAGACTGGTGGTACCCTGAGACACCCTGGCTATGCCCAGAAAGTAGGTGGACATTGAGGGCCACCCCCTGGGAGATTACTTGAACTGGACTGAAACTTTTTCTCGTGAGCTAGGTTCCTGGCACAGGGCCCCTTGTGGAAGATGCTTATTGCATAGATTGTGAGGCAAGACACTGGGGGGGTGGAGTGTGGGGACAGAGTCCCAGAAAGCAGTTTCCAGGCTGTCGGCCTCATGTGGAAAGGTGCTGGTTCAGTTATTAGATGGCCATCAGCTGTGGCTGGGTGGCCATCAGCTGTTACCAGTTCTCCATTAGCCACTAATATAACTGCTGTGGCAAGCGTGGAATTGCAGCTAGCAAGTGAGGTTGGTTGGTTGGCAGAGAAGTGGACTGCGGATTGCGAATCATGTGGCTCCTGCTTCCTGTGTCTCCAACCCAGCCGCCAGCGAGAATATTGTGGTATGACTCCCCTATCCATGGCTCCGTGGGTGTTCCTTTTTGGCCTCACCATATCCTGCGTTCTTGTGTGGGGAGTGGGACTAGAGTCCCTGCATGACAACCTTCCACAGTCTACCCTGGAAAGACCTCATAACTGAGTTGTTATTTTTCCAGTCAGGTAGACAACTTCACTCTTCATTTTCCATAAAACAACACAGTGGCTTTCAAATACTTTGACCAAGACTCTCAATATGAAATGCATTTTACATATGAACCAGAAGAGTTTCATGAAGCAGTACTTCATCTTGACACATGAAATACATTCTAGTCTGTTTCACTGAGGAAGAAAAAGCTAGCCCTGACCCATTAAACTGTGAAAAACACTGATCTAGAAGACCCTCCATCTCTATTTCTTGAAATTCTACCATCCCTCAAGAACATACCCACTCATGAACTCTTTCCTCATTTTGGCATCTGGTAGCCTTTTCTGAACTTGTCATTTTTTCTCGATCTCATTTATGGCATTTACTGACAATTGGCTTTTATGTTAATCATTGATTTGTTACTCATCTCTGTGTCTAGATAGTAAGTGCCTTCGGGGCTTGGTCCCTGTGGCCATTTATCAACCTGTGCTGGTAGCAGGTGTCCTGCCCACTGAATCCCTCTGAAATGTTGAGAAATTGCATGGTGTCTTGGATGTTTTGCTACCTTTGTGCTGACATTTGAAAACCGTAACATTCAAGTTTGTGTGTGGACTTTTGGGAGCAGGGAGCTCCTTGCCTGACTTCTGCCTAGATTGGACGTTTTCATCTGTTGGGCTGCCTTGGATTCCTTGTGTGTCTGGGAAAGAGTGATATTAGGTTGGGATTGGGATTCCAGCTTCTAAATGGAGAATCTCAATTTCCTGTTTCCTGACATAACTTTATTGGATCTCAGAGACTCCTTTCAGTGCCACTAGTGTCTGAGCAAAGAGCAGTAATAGCTGCCTCTCTGATTAAGCACATCTTGATATCTTTAAACCTTGGGCCTTTGCATCATGGAACAGATAATGATTTTAACCGATGAGGCCTGCATTTTATAGCATAAGACATTTTTAGATGTTTCTATGTGCATACCCTGCTCTATTTATGCTATATATGAGGGTATTTCTACACAGGGTTCACGTAAAGACTTTCATCTACAATGAAAAAATATTATAAAAACCAGAGTAGAATATCTATCTATCTATCTATCTATCTATCTATCTATCTATCTATCTATCTATCTATCTATCTTAACTCTACACCCCATCTCACATTCGGAGCCCAGTTTTGGGATCCTGACTAATGATGAGATTTAGAGAAGGGCAGAACCCATTTTATGTTTACACAAATTATCTACCCAAAGGTCAACCTCATTTAAAGGAACTGATTTAATTTAGCAAAGTTCTTTCTTTCTTTTTTAAATCTAATTTAAGAAGCCTGACTGAAATAGTAATAGATACCAGAGAGCTGCCTGTGAGGCAATATAAACTAATACATCTAGACATAGTGGCATCTGTCTCGGGACTATACATGGATAAAATACATGTCAGAGATATATAGGAAATTATAGATTTAAAAAATTACTTACCATGTAACGAAACAAAGAATGAAAAGATAAAAAACACACTGATAAAATCTAGCAAAAGTTCCTGATGCACAGTTCTTATAATGACTTTCTTTTTAAAGAGACTGATGGACCTTTAGGTTTTTGTAGTAAATCTGTTCACTCGTAGCAACATTTTTCTGTTTGAGCATCAAACACTGATAGCGACTTAATGAAATGAGTTTAGTTTAATTTGGTGCTCAGAGAATTTGCAGACAAGCTTCCTTATGTAGATTCTTTTCCATCCAGCCTGCCATTTGCCAGAGCTAAAATGTGTGTAAAAAGAAGCAGGATTTGTTTTAAAAGAGATTGGGAGAAAATCTACCTTCAGTATTTACAGTGCTTGACAAAGTCATGTTCACATGGAAGTCGGTTTTGAGGTGAGGAACTTAGAATCAGGTAAAATTAATGATTATACATTCCTGGCTGAAAGCTGGTCTGATAGGATTGACATGGAGCACTAATTAATCACCCAGGGTCTTTTCATTCACTAATCACATTGCATGAAACTTCCCTGCTGGCTAAAGCTCAAGGGCAAACTGGGGGCTTCCAGCCAGCTTATTTTTCATAAGCATTATGCTACCTCTATAAATTAACGCGAACCCAGTATATGCTGTCAGGGGCTTACTTTCCCATGGCGACCCTCCCTGGTTAAACAGTTCTAAATGAAATCTTATATTGAGAATGAAAAGAAATTTCTTGCAAGAAAAAAAAAAAAAAGATTTAAAATCCTTTTTGTCATCTTTTTTCCCCATGGTATGTACTGTTTTGGTTCCGGTAAAACTGTGCTAGATTAATTGAATAATGCACAGATGACAAGATAATTGCTTTTTGTTATCAGAGAAGTGAGCCTATATGATACTTTTCCCATGACATTTTCACAGGCAATAATAGTGTGTTTATTGAATGCATACTATGCACAAAACACATAACTTACTAATTCTCATATCAGTCCTATGTGGATGCTATCACTAACTCCTTACAGGTGAGAAAATTGAATCTGTTAGTGTGTCCAGTGTCACATCTATTAAATACTGGGGCCCAGATTTGAACCAGGGTTTTGTCACCAAAGGCCATGCTCATTTGACTGTGTTACTATTCATGATCTATCTGGTCCTTTTAAACCATCCCTTCTAACTGGAGGAAACTATCAATGGCCTTAGTCTTTAAGATAAAATTCCTATTTCCATATTGATTTTTTACATTTATCTGAATGAATAAGTCATTTTAGAAGCACATTGATCTCTAGCACTGGTTGTATGTTTTCAGATCATTTTAATATCATGCAGCTTTTGTTCAGAGGAGAGAAAGTTGTGGGCATCTTTGAACCAGAGGAAATAGGTGCAGCTTATTCACACCTTACTCACGCTGTTGCTCGTCTTGAGGTGCTTCCAAACAGTTCTAATAGAAAAGGAACATTCCAGAGTGTACACACATGGATCGTTCCCAAGGCAGTGCCAGTTGAGAAAGCAGCCTTCTATCCTAAAGCTGTGAATGGTTTGGCTGCAGCTTGTCCGACATGTAAATTGATTTCCAAGAGTCTATGTAATAAACTCTTATATGAAAGAACATATGAAAGAGTGATTTGTCAAAACCCATTTCCCCTGTTAAAAATACTGAACTAGAGAGAGAGAGAGAGAGCAGGTTGATATTCAGTGGTTTATATGGGTTCTGTGTGAAGCCAATACTTTTCTCTTTAGTATGCAGCGCTGATGTTCCTGGTTGAAAAGAATCCATTCCATTTCTTTTTATAGTGTCAGGAAAAACTGAGCTGAACATACAGAATAAATAACTAAATGGTGCCGACAGTCTGCCCTTTTGTTTTCAGCTAGTCCCCCACCCCATTCTTTGTGAGTCACTGAGCCAGTAAGCCTGATCAAAGATGCCTCAGTGTATAGAACATTTTATGTGGAGGTTTATTTGTCATCCACAACAAAAGACTAATTGCCTCCAGGCCTTCTTTCACATGATAATCAATGGATTTGGATCTCCTGGGTGTACTTCATGTATCCTGCATTCATCTCTCAAGATGTTTTAGGTTTTGATTGAGTATAAAGCATCAGAAAGATGACGTCAATCCAGTAAAAATGTTAAGGGGATTTTTAAACATGAGTATGGAAATGGAAAAGAGAGCTTGAAATGAAGGTACCTGCCCTTGCTTTTTTTGTGTGTGCTTGTTTGGTTTGATCAGAATTATAACTTCAATGATAGCTATTACGTGGCATTTCTAGGATGTAGCATGCTTCTCTTAGAATCTAGCATTTTGAAAGACCCACTGGGAGAAAATTCACTTCCTGTTTTAATATGGACTTGAGGTTCTCAGAGGTGATTTCTTGGATACCTTTGTTACTAATAATATCAAGATTTCATTTTAAAGAAATATTCTGAATGTAAACAAGGCAGTGTATAGGATTTTGATTATAGTTTTCTTTAGTGGCTTTGCCTAAATGGCATGTGTGTTGTGTGCATGTGTACCCTGGGGGCAGATAGGTTAGGCAACAAACACCATTTTACTCATTCTATATAATGTCGGAAGAACTAAAGTTAACATTCTCCTAATGTTCTTTAATAATTATTTCTAACTAAGGCAGATTGTTTTCTAAAATTTACCTGAAATAGTCAGTTATTTCTTAGGCCTATTTTTAATATTTACAGTTAAATGAGAACATTTTTAAATGAAAGAATCATACATTGACTAAAGCAAAGCTGTTTGTTTAGTAACAGTCACTTCTTCCCAGAAAAAAAATATATAAATGTCATTATATTTCTTAGAAAAGAAAGTAGATGTTATTGGTGAAACAAATTTTTAAAAATTAAAAAAAAAATTAAACACACACACAATTACGTAAGCACAGAGAATGTTTACATTAGGTTGAAAAAAAAAGTACCAGAAATAGCTATGACTTAACATCTCGTCTCCCTTCTCAGCTCTGACTGAGCTGACTTCCAACAGGGCAGACGAGAGCAAGCCATGATGCGGGAGAACAATCTGTTGGGTGCTGGGGAAACACCAGCCCCTCTTCTGCAAAAGAGTAGCACTCACTAAATGTCAGGAACTGTGAAAGGTCTGAGATTTTGCCGACTTGCCAGTATACATTACCCTGTCATGGTGTCAGGGATGCTGCCAGAGACACCAGGTCAGACACATACGACTTTGTTAATCACAGCACTTTGTTAATTGTAACCACTGCATCAGTATTTTTCACACTCTTTCCCTGTGCCCTAGTTTTCATAGGGTGATGCAGAGAGGACCAGTTGACACCTGTACACACAGTACAGAACCCAACACTTTTATAATGGGCAGTAAGTCTGCAGAATCTCTGTAAGGAAACACTGACTCTATCTTCCAAGGCTGTCTACTATGCACATTTCCTTGAAAAGATCGGCTGTAACAGATGACTCACTTGTAATTCCAATGTTTCTTCCTCATAAGAAGTGCAGAAACTTGAGAAAATTATCTCCCAACACAAAATATTCCGGAAACAGACACCAAATAAGCACATTCCATGAACAACTAATGTGCAATGATTTTTTTAAGGGCTTTGTGTGTGCCAGATGACGTAGTCAGTAGCTACAGCATGTATCTCACTATGTTATTTTAACAGATGGATCAAATGTGATATTTTAATTACATCAAGTATCTTTATAGCATATCTTTTTGAAAATATCTTCCCTTCATTTGTGTGGGATTATCTTCCCTTCAGTCCTGTGTAGCTGGGGGCAGGTGACTTGACCGAATTCCTACAGCTAGTTAATGTTTCCATTGGTACTAAACCTGGGGTTTCCTGCACCCCATCTTTTGGTCTTTGAAATACATTGCATAATTCTGTCTCCCTTTATCTCCTGCACAAGGCAAAGGACATTACCGGCCATGATAGAGGTGACCCCAGTCCAGTCCCGAGTTCCTCTTTCTTAGTTGCCATCCATCTCAACTAATCTTGGGTCTTGCCCATCCATACCATGGGAGATTGGGAGGTGCTGCCCCTGGTGTCCAGGGTCAGTCAGGGACTCGTTTGCAATAAGGGAAATTACTTTCTTTAATGTTTTCTTATCGTTGTATGTTCTATTTTCAATTTAACTGGACACAGGCAGTCTCCATGGTTTCAGATGCTTTCTTTCCCTGTCTTAATGTATCATTATAGGTGATGGACTTTCTCGCTGTGGACTTCGGTGACACCTTTCTTTCCTGGTTTCCTGCTGCCCCTCTGGCTGCTTCTTTGCAGTCAGTCTCCCCTCCAGGTGCCCTCTGCGCACGTCACCATAAATCTAAGTGTTCTCTAGGACAATGCCTGATCCACTTCTCTATAAACTCTTATATATCCTTAACAGTAATGCAGTAAGAGTTGTTTATTGAACATGTTCTACGTTGCAAAGGACCTTACATGTGTTATCTCAGTCTTCCCAGTGACCATGTGAGATGGATGCTACTACTCTCTGTATTTATAGAGGGAAAAATAGAGAACTGAAAGGTTAAATTGTGTGTCTGTGGTCACACCATTCGTAAGTGTTGGGGACCGATTTCTAACTGAGGTCTGACTCTGCAGCCACCTTGCTGTCCAGCCTCCGACCCTTGTGTATGTGCCAGGACACTTTCACCTGAGTGCCCGACATTTACATGATGGGCGACATGCTACCGTGCTTCCTCGAAAATAAGACCTAGCCAGACAATCAGTTCTCATGCATCTCTTGGAGCAAAAATTAATAAAAGACCTGGTTTTATTTTAATATAATAAAAGACCCAGTCTTATATAATATATAATATAATGTAATATAATATAATATAATATAATATAATATAATATAATATAATATAGGGTCTTATATTAATTTTTGCTCCAAAAGACACATCAGATCTGGCTAGGTCAGATTTTTTGGGAAACATGGTAAACCTGGACTTTAAAATTGATCATTCTCCTAAAATAGTCTTCCCTATCAGGTTTCCTAACTTCAAAAATGATGCTGCAGCCTACCAAGTTGGTTAAACTAAAAGCCTGGGAATTTTCTTAGATTCCTCCCTCTTCCTCATATCCCCCAAGTAATTCAACTCATTCAATTAGCAGATATTTATTTAAGACCCGCTGTGAAGAACACATTATTCTGTGTTTGGGGGATACAGAATGAACTGAAAAGACAAAAATCCTTGCTGCCATAAAGCTTGTTTTCATAGAAATTAATATCCCCATTTTATAGATTTGGAAAGTGAGAAATAGGGAGAGTAGGTGATGTGCCCAAGGTCACTTATTTTATGATTCAAATCTGGCATTCTGGTTCAAGGAACCATGGTCTTAACCTTTCACTCTCTGCTGCTTCCTATCACCAAGTCCCATAGAGTCTCTCCCTCAACCTTCTCTTCTGTCTTCATCCCACTGCCACTGCCTCTTTGGGCTGGTGTCATTGTCACCAGGATTACTGCAGTAGCTTCCCAACTTGTCTCACGCTCTTCAGTTCATTCTCTGAGCTGTACTAGAATGATTGTTCTAAGATGCAATCTGATCCTGTCAACTATTTTGCTGAAAATCCTTGTTTGGCTTCTAGTAGCTTGGTGGTGCCTTGATCCCCAGGACACACACGGCTGGCCTGCCTGCGTGATAAGGCCCCTGCTGAGCAACGTCTAGCCCAGAGGTTCTCAGACTTGACCATGTACCACAGTTACCCCCAGGGCTTAAGACTGGGCTTGCTGGACCCACCCCCAGAGTTACTGCTGCAGTAGGTCTGAGCCAGCCTGAAACTTTATATTTCTGACAAGTTCCTGGGTGCTGCTGTGGGACCAGGACCCCCACTGAGAAGCACTGTGTGCCTAGGGCCTGGCCTGCCTGTTTCTGCTCTAGCCCTGGAAGCACTTGCAGACCCTGCTGGACATGCTGTGTCAGGCTTTGATCCTTTTGGCACAGCTGCTTCCTCTGCAGGAGACGGTCTTCCTTTCTCCTTCCCTTTAAAACACAGTTCAAGTGTCACTTCCTTGGAAGCTTCCTCTGACCCCACAGTGATCCCATAGCCTCAGCTCTGTGTATCTAGGACAGCATGTCTCTGGGAAGGCTCCATTCCTTGTTTGTGAGTTGTGGTTTTACTTATTTTTTTTTTCCCCACGCGCTGCCTCTCAACAGTTAGCTCTTTAAGAAAAGAGATCACCTGTTATATTTTTCGCTTTCTATCCCTGGCACCTAGCACAGTACCCAGTATACACTGAGGATGCTTGTTAAATGAATTATATAATCCTGTTTGTGCTTTAAAAAACAGAAATTCTGTTTTAATTTTTATTTGCATTAACCTTTACATCTTGCCTAAGATGTTTTTTTTTTAAAAAAATATTAAGGTGTTTCAACACAAAAGCAGTATACATCTGAGAGTATTAAACGTTCAAAGCTGCCCTTAGCTGGAGCTGCACTGCTTGGCTGTTTAAAGTAAACAGCAGGAGCTTATTCCCACAAAGGCTGATGGGTGTCCCTAGATAACTCACTTCTCATGCCTGCGGTTTGAAGTACTTGAGTTATTCCTCAGGCCTCCTCAGCCTTCAGAACATCTCTCTTGTCTGTTCTTAGCCTTGGTTTTATCTAATCGGAGAGTTACAGATGGAGTAGCCTGGGCAAGGGTAAGCCTTGCTTTTTCCGAGACAAAGATTAGTGCGCTGTAAACTTGCAGCCTCCATGTTTCCATCAAAAGTTACATCGCTTAATCCCTCATGTTCCTTTTTATGTGCACTGTCTGCATAATTTTTAAGAAGAATATAGGCTTTATTGCCGGTGTAAACCTTCCCTTTTCTCTCCCTTCCCCTCTCAGATTACTAGTTCTTGCCAAGTTCCAAACTCTTCACAAAGGAATTTCTGAACAAGATTGTCCCTAGATTGTAGACACTTCTTCAAGGAGTGCTCTGGCCTTCTCCTGGTGTGAAGCAAGTACAAAGGCAGAGAGCCCTTCCACCCTCTCTGGGAAGACAGGAGGAGAGAACAGGCACCCACAATGCTTGGGAAAGCTGAAGAGACCCCTCCCCTGCTCCCCCTTGCCCTTTTCCAGGCTCTGCTGTGTGGGATTGCTTTGGGAACCATTTCTTGGGTTCTTGCTGCAACATTCTGCTTCCAAAATTCCGCAAGTAAGCAAGGGGCAGCTCTTTCTTTCCATCAGGTGGAAGTGTGGCTGAATTACATGTTCCTTCTCATGCCAAGTAACAACTTGGGTAGTTCAGAACCACTAGAATTTCTACTCCGTTATTTGGAAAGGAACGACAGCCTCTGCCAGATGATTCTGAGTCTCTAGAGCACCTGCATATTCATGCCTGTTCTGCATGCTTCATTGTTAACGGTGAGCTTCTCACAGGACTAAACGTGAAGGAAATTAATCTGGTCTCTTATTTATGACTTAGGACCCTCTTGGTTGCAAGTAACAAAAAAACCCAAAGAAGTTTGAGCTGATGGGAGCAGGGAGAGAAGTAAAATAGGGACCTAGGGGTGTTTGTGGGACCTAGGATCATGACATGTGGCCAAGAGTCCCAGGGATAAGGAGCAGAGACTGGTCAGGAGCAGATGGTCTCGCCTCTGCTTTCTAGGAGGTCTGACAGTTAAGTTCACGAACTTGTTGCAATGATGTTGCTAAACTTTTTTGATATCAGAGGGATTATTCATTATGAATTTGTACCAACTGGACAAACACTTAATCAAGTTTACTATTTGGAAGTACTGAAAAGGCTGTGTGAAAAAGTTAGACGACCTGAACTTTTCGCCAACAATTCATGGCTCTTGCATCATGACAATGCACCAGCTCACAGGGTACTTAGTGTCTGTGAGGGAGTTTGTAGCCAATAAACAAATAACTGTATTGGAAGATCCTCCCTACTCACCTGATCTGGCCCCCAATGACTTCTTTCTTTCCCCGAAAATAAAGGAAATATTGAAAGGAAGACAGACATGTTGATGACATTCAGCGTATCAGGGGTAATACAGTGACAGCTTTGATGGCCATTCCAGAAAAAGAGTTCCAAAATTGCTTTGAAGGGTGGACTAGGTACTGGTGTCGGTGGATAGCTTTCCAAGGGGAGTACTTCGAAGGTGACCTTAGTGATATTTAGCAATGAGGTATGTGGCACTTTTTCTAGGATGAGTTAATGAACTTAATTGTCTGACTTTATATCTGCATACTCTCTCCTCAGCACGGCCCCCCCATCTGTTCTAGCATAAGGGAAACCGAGGCTGACAAAAATCACCATGTCTGACATCCAGTTCCTGAGGAAGAGAGATGCTGTCCCAGGCTAGTATTTAATGGAATGGCTCTTCCTGAATCACATGGCCCACCTTAGTCAGTCTAGAGAGGGTAGAGTGTGAATGGGTCCCTCTTTACAAAGATGGCTACAGGGCCCCCCCTTTAAGGGTGGGGGCTAGTTTTCAAAAAGGGGGGAAGTGTAGTTTGAGAAGCTGCCCCAGTCAATGTTAGTTATAATTTATACCTCTCATTCTTCTAGAAGGATTTTATTTTTATTTTTTTAAATGGGTATAATGAAACCAAAGCCTGTTTGTTAGGTTGGTGCAAAAGTTATTATGGTTTAAACAGTTAAAAATAATTGCAAGAACCACAATTACTTTTGCATCAACCTAATACAAAGGATATAATATAAAAACAAGGAGTTAGGTTAGGGAGAGAGAAGATATATCAAGAATCCTTAATGGGAAGAAACATATTTTAATGTGGGATTTCAAAAGTAGTAGGTTTTTAGATTCTGGGGCCAATATACCCAGAATTCCTGAATCAGAGATCTAAAATAAGAAACAAAAGATTTGAATTTAAACATGCTCTCGGGATCCTGACTAGAGTTTATTAGTTTCTTTTCAATGCATGGGGATACTTGTATCCACTGTTCGATCCTCAAGCTGATGTCAGGGCAAGGAGATGATTAAGTGGGGGACAGGTGCTGCTGCCCCTTAAATGGGCACATGCTCTCTGCTTGGCCCATCACTCCTGTTGTCTGAGCCCAGGTCACGTCCCTCCTTTACAATCCTCTGTGTGTGTGTGTAAAGGTCAAATCAGGGTATGTGAGGGGTGTGATGCAGAAGTTCAGAAGAGAGGGCCTCTTTGATCACTGATCACAGGATATTTCCTCATGCTTGGAGGAGGCAGGACTTGAAGCAGGGTTTCGTATCGACCCAGGTAGGTCTGGGGAGAAGGCTAAGTAATGCTTGAGGAAGAGGGAGGGAACGAACATGGGTGAAGTCCTGGCTGTACCAGGCACCATGACCGGCTCACCCAGGCCTCACACGACCACATTGCCCCTACAGTTGTTTTGTGCATTTTCTTAAGTGCTCTTATTATCTCCATTGGACAAATAATGACCATGGGGCTCTAGGAAGTCAGGAAACCCTCCAGTGATCCTTTTTCTCTTGGAAGAGAAACCACTGTTGTCACCCAGCCTTCAAAACCCAACGCAGCCTGGCTCCCGTTACCCTTGCACGGTGCACTCTGGCCCTGGCTGGCTGTTCCTCCAAGCGGCCTGCATGCCTCTGCATTAGGGCCTTAGCCAGGCTGTTCCTGGCCTGGAACACCATTGCCTGATATCCGCCAGTCAACTCCTCCATCTTCATGTTTTTGTTTATATGTAGCTTTCTTAATAGAGACTTGACTTGTCTGTTCTATTTTAATATTGCAACATCTCCCTCCACCTTGCACTACATTTCAGTTCCCCTGTGCTGTTCTCCTTTCCCACAGTGACTCTTGCTGTCTAAAAATTCTGTGTAATCCACTCCTTTACGTCTCTTTATCGCCTTTCCCTCCCTCACAACCCAACTGGAATGTCAACCCATCAGAGCAGGCACTTTCGTCTATTTTGTTTCCTGATTTATCCCAGCCCCTAGAGAACTGCCTGGCTCATAGTAGATGTTCAGTAAATATGTGCTGAATGAATGAAGAGCCTTTCCCAAGATCATAGAACCACAGAGCCCTGGAGCTGGGGTGCTGTTCAAGCCACATGAAGGAGACCCTTAGGGAGAGGCAAAGTGAGAAAGGTTGACTTGGTTCAGACTCTAATGTCCTGTTTACAAGTTTGAACTTTATCTGTCATACCATCTTATCATGAGGATTCCAGACACTTTGAAGGTACAAACTGGGACATGGGAACCCAGTGGCAAAATTGGGATTGACTTTGTATATTGAATTTTCCACCAGCCCATGCTTATTCCTTAGACCTGGCAAGAATCATGCCCAGAGGCTTTTTATTAGGTTGGTGCAAAAGTAATTACTGTTTAAAAGGTTAAAAACAATTACAAAAACCACAGTTACTTTTGCACCAACCTAATACTCCTGAAATCAGCCCCTGCTCCATAAAGACAACATGTATTTTGTTCACATAAGTGTTTAGCACACTTGTGTGGACTGTCCCACCTCACTCACCCCTTCCAGAAATGGAGTGTTTTTCACACTAAAGTGTCAGAAAATAGTTAATAAAAAGTACACGTGTTGCAGTTTCGGGAAAATACATCTTTCCTGATGGCATTATTTCCTTTCTTCTCTTCTATGCCAAATGTTTTTAGTGCATCTCCTGTTTATTCAGGCAGAGCTTAAAATTAAAAAATTTTTTTTATCAGAATAATGAAGAAATAACAACTCCATCCATTGTTATTTAAGATAATATTTTTGAGGCTCCAGTAGAGGTGAGAGAACACCTGATATTTTTTTCCCTCCTTTGTGTTTACCTTGCTAGATTATTTTGAGTCTGTTCATGGGACACTGAGCAGATGCTATTGATGTAATTGTTATTTTTAAAGCAAAGATGACTGAAAATATCCATTTAAGAGTTGCCTGTGAACTTTAATGTACATCTGTATATAACTGCTTCCTTTTATGAATAAAAGTAGCAGGGGGTGGTGGATATGTATATTGATTTTATTTTATGCTTATTTTTTAAAGATTTTATTAAAAATATAGCCAACATACACTATAATATTTGTTTCAGGCGTACACCATAGTTAGTCAACACTTATATACCTAAAAATGTGATCACCATAAGTCCAGCAACCACCTGATACTGTACAATTCTATCAATATTATTGACTGTATTCTACATGCACATACATTACATGTCTGATTTATTTGTTTTATACCTCCAAAGACCTCTTATTACCATTCACCTTTTTTGCCCTTTTTAAATTTACAATTACAGTTGACATTCAGGATTAGTTTGTATTAATTTCAGGTGTATAGCATAGTGGTTAGGCAGTTATTTAATTTAAGAAGTGACACACATGACTAATCTAGTACTTAACCTGGCACTATACATAGTTATTACCATATCATTGACTATATCCCCTAAGCTACACCCGACATCCCCATAACTACTTTGTAACAACCAATTTGTACTTAATCCCTTTCCCTTTTTTCAACCACACCCCCAACACCCCTCCCATCTGGCAACCATCAAATTGTTTTCTGTATCTATGAGTTTGTTTCTGTTTTGTCTGTTTATTTTGTTCTTTAGATTCCACATATAAGCAAAATCACATTGCATCTGTCTTTCTCTGTCTGACACTCCACTTTGCACAATACCCTCCAGGTCCATCCATGCCACTGCAGATGGCAAGGACCCATTCCCGTCTATGGCTGAGCAATATTCCACTGTATATATGTACCACCTCCTTTTTATCCATCGGCAGACACCCAGGCTGCCTCCACATCTTGGCCATTGTAAATAGTGCTGCAACGAACATATGGATGCACACGTCCCCTTGAAGTAGTGTTTTGGGTTTCTTCAGATAAATACCCTGAAGTGGGATTACTGGGTCCCTCATTGTCTCTTCTTATAGCCTTTCTTTTAAAGTCTATTTTGTTTGGCATAAGTATTGTTATTGCAACTCCTTTTTTTTTTTCCATTTCCATTTTCATGAAATAACTTTTCCCATCTCTTTACTTTCAGTCTGTGTGTATCTTTCAATCTGAAGTGAGTCAGCATATGTAAGGGTTTTGTCTTCCTATCCATTCAGCCCTCCTACGCCTTTTTTTTTTTTTTTTTTTTTTAAGGAGGGCACAGCTCCATGCGGGGATCAAACCAGCAACCTTGGTATTATTAGCACCATGCTCTAACTAACTGAGCTAACTGGTCACCCTGCTCTCCTATGCCCTTTGATTGGAACTTTTATTGCATTTATATTAAAAGTAATTGTTTATAGATATGTAGTCATTGCCATTTTCTTATTCACAATTTAATTATTATTTTTTCTGCCTTAAAGAATTCTTAACTGCATTCTTCATTGTAGTTACTGTATTCTTCACTTCTGACTGGTTCTTTTTTATGGTTTCTATGTCCTTTTTCTTCCCTTGCTGTCTCTTTGTTGAAGTTCTCACTAAGTTCCTTGAGCATCCTTATAATGGTGTTTTGAACTCTGTATCTGATAGGTTGCTTGCCTCCATTTCATTTCATTCTTTTTCTGGATTTTTCTCCTGTTCTTTTATTTGGGATATATTTCTTTGTTTCCTCATTTTGGTTGCCTCTCTGTGTTTGTTTCTATGTATTAGGTATATCTGCTATGTTTTCCAATCTTGGCTGGGTGACCTTATGTAGTAGGTTCCCTGTGGGGCCCAGGGACACAGTCTCCCTGGTCACCTGCTCCGGGAGTGTCCCTAGTGTGGGTTGTGTGTGCCCTTCTGTTATAGTAGAGCCTTGATTGCTATTGGCACATCAGTGGGTGGGACTAATGACTGTCTTAGGGTTTGGCCACATCCACATCTTCCAGGCTGCTGTGCAGGGGGCTTACCCACTGAGTGGGGTTGCCCCAGTGGGCTCTGGTGCCTGTTGAGACTGCCCTTTGTGTGTGCCACTTTTGGGGCTAATTGAATGGTGTTCTACTGTGGTTTGAAGCCCACCTCCAAGTATGTTGGTTCTGAGGCCTCTTGGGATGGGCTCCGGTGCAGGTCCAGGTCATCCATTGCCTGTGACTGGCTTGGAGGTACCTAGTAGGAGCTACAAAAAGATCCATGGTTGTTCGCTGCCTGTACTAAATCTGAAGGCACGTGGGAGAGCCCATGCTGTGAACTGAGGATGGCTGCCATTAGTACTGGGCCTGGGGTAGCTCTGCAAAAAAAGCCAGGACACCCCAAGGCCTGCTGCCACCTGCTGGCTCCCTTTAGGTTCAGCCACTGATAAAGCCTCATGCAGTATGCAAGTTGGGTGAGGCAGGGTCTCAAGGAATCACTAGAGTTGGAAACATTGTGTTTACCAAGTTAATGTAGATTCTGGTTTGGTGTCTGGAGCTACTTGGCAAAAGTCTCAGAGCACACTGAGGCCAGTCACCACTTGACTGGGGCCTGTGGACTTTGTTAGTTTTCCAAGAAAGTGTGCAATGCTGTGGGGATGGCTGCTCTCCCAGAAAGTGCCTCCAATGTTGGGGGAATTTGTGGGGTGGGGGGACCCAGCAGAGCTCACCAGACCCATCAGATTCAAATTTGTTCATGTGGAGGAGGGCTCAACACAGGAAAGATGGTGCCTGCAGGCTGGCTGCACGAGAGGTGGACCCCACACAGGGAAAGTGGTGACAATCCTCCAGCCCTTGCCCCAGAGCCACACACCTCAGTCTGCCCCCCCATATGCCTCCAATTCCCTCCCCCCCTCCCCAAGTCACTATTCCTCTGCGAGAGCCCAGGGTGAGTACCTGCAAGTGAGTGGGTCTGACTACAGGCCCTTTAAGAGGACGTCTGGGTTTCCCACAGCCTTCTGTCCCACTAGGATGGTCAGAATCCTCACTGTTTTTCACAGCCGTATGTGCCAGATGTTGTGGAAACTCCTCTTCCCGGAACCAGTACTCTGGCCTGGGAAGCCTAGTGTGGGACTGGGGTCCCTCACTTCTCCAGGGGGAACCTCCGTGGCAGAGATATCTCTCCTGATTCTCAAACTCCACATGGAGGTTTGGGGACAGACTGTTTCGCATCTCGGCACCCCCTACCATTCTTGACATGGCTTCTACTTTATTTACTTAGTTATAAAACTTCTGCTCAGCTAGACTTCAGATGGTTCTACGTGTTGATTGTTCTATAATTTAATTGTAATTTTAACGTGTTCACAGAAGGAAGCAGGCACAGTGTTTATCGACACCACCATTTTGGATTGCCCCCTGATTTTAAATAATTTATTTTTTAAAAGTATGCAAACTGAAATTTGCTTCAAAGAGAATTCAGATAGAAGCCAAAATACTCACAAAAGAACTGTGCCTTCAGAAATGCCAGTCGGTCTCAAGTTAGTTATAAAATAGCCCCTGAGAGTTATTTCTGTCAGAAAAGAAATAAGATGGATTTTTAGGAGCCATCCATGTAGAAGATCCTGGAATCACAGATATTATTCTGGATACCTCCCTCTCTTTCCCCCATGACCCCTCTTCACCATATCCAGTCATCACTGAAAATGTCAGTTTAACTCGTTCTTCTAAATAGTCTCAGTTCCATCTCCTTATCTATAAAATGGAGATAATATCAGGACCTATTGCGTGGGATCATTGTGGGATACTTTAGAGCAGCATCGTTCAATAGTAATATAGTGCAAGCCACATATACCATTTAAGTGTTCCACTAGCTGTATTTAAAAAAGTAAAATGAAACAAGAGAAATTAATTTTAATGTGTCTTATTTACCCCAGTATATATAAAGTATTATAATTTCAACATGTAATCAATAATAAAACAATTATTGAGATATTTTACGATCTTTTTATTTATATTAAATCTTTAAAATCCAGTGTACAAAGATCTGACTATTAAGTTCACAAACCCACCCTAGAAAAAGTGCTACATACCTCATTGTTGAATATCACTACAGTCACCTTTGAAGTACTCCTTTTGGGAAGCTGTGCACCGATGCCAGCGCCTAGTCCACCCTTTGAAGCAATTTTGAAACTCTTTCTGGAATGGCCATCAGAGCGGTTGTCATATTACCCTTGATGTCCTGAATGTCGTCAAAATATCTTCCTTTCAGTATTTCCTTTATCTTCTGGTAAGGAAAGAAGTCATTGGGGGCCAGATCAGGTGAGTAGGGAGGATGTTCCAATATAGTATTTGTTTACTGGCTAAAAACTCCCTCACAGACAGTGCCTTGTGAGCTGGTACATTGTCCTGATGCAAGAGTCATGAATTGTTGGCGAAAAGTTCGGGTCATCTAACTTTTTTACGCAGCCTTTTCAGCACTTCCAAATAGTAAAGTTGGTTAACTATTTGTCCAGTTGGTTCAAATTCATAATGAATCATCTCTCTGATATCAAAAAAAGGGTTAGCAACATCATTGCAACAAGTTCACAAACTTAATTGTCAGACCTCCTATATTTTACACTTATGAGCACATCTCAGTTTGAACTAGCCACCTTTCAGGTGCTCAGTAGCTAGAGGCTACTGTATTCGGCAGTGCTGTTTTAGCTAATTCATATAAAATGCTGTACCTAATTCATAATTAACATTCAACAAATGTTGGCAAAATGATTGTTATACATTTTAAAACATCAAAAATTGGGTGGACAAACATTTGTATTGCGTGTTTGCATACATTGCCATGTGAGAAGATGCCTCAGATTTGTTTTTGGTTCTGTTTCAAAGGAATAGAGCGTTGCCTTTAAGTGTTCTCAGCTGTTCCCTGTAAGTTGGCCTCTGGGTTTCAATGAGGTCAGTTTGGTGGTTTATGGTCATCTTTTCTTTGGAAGGTGGGAAGGGGAAACTCAGTGTGCCTCGAGTGCTGCGTGCCTGTCTCTGTTTTTTGGCTCTTCTCTGTTTAATTATTTGGAGCTGGAACAACTTGATTTTAAAACAAAACATATGGGCTGAGAGTAATTGGGAGGACATTTGCTAGTGATGTAGCCCGGAAGGTATGTGCAAGCTGAGGCCCCAGCCCTGCACCACTTGCTTGCTTAGGTATTGAGTGCTTTCCTTGACTTTAAATCCACTGTTATTTCTCCAAATTCTTAAACCCTTGTTTGGAAAGTCACAGTTAAAGCAGGAAATACTGGAGCAAGACTATAAAGGCGTTGTCTGTGAGTCTTCTTTAAATTCCAATTTTTTATCTCTCTCCTTTTTGTGGAAAACTATTGGTTCCCAATCCATTTATATGATTCGTGGGAAAAAAAAAAAAAAAGAGATTTTCAAAGTTCCAGGAGGAGAGGGGAAACTTGATACAAAGAAGAGAATGTTGACCCATCATGGAATTTCTCTTTTCTATTATACTTCCTTCCATTGCTGACTCTAACATGGGACATTTCTGTTCTTCAACCAGTTCATATGTAAAGGCAAGGTTTTCATCTCTTTTTACCTCTTCCACTTCCCTTTGCTTCCTGGGGAGGGAATATATGATGTCCTGGTCTTATCCCAATATAATTCTAACGTGAATGCCTCAATTTTCTGACTCATGGGGGGAATGGGAATTTATCAGGAGTGGTAAGAACATATACGTCGATGTTAGACTCCTCTTGGTTCAAATTTCTGCTTCTCCATTGAGAAGCTGTTTGCCTGTGAGCCTCATTTTTCTGTTTCTTAAAATGTGGTTAATAATAGTGCTTATTTTAAACCAAATTTGTGATGCTTAAGAGAGATACTGCCTACAGAGCATGGAACACAGTGCCTAGAGAGTCATAAAGAGAAATAAATGGCAGCAATTCGGCAGGGCCCTCAGCAGTGACATGTCCCTCCTCTTCAGCTGCAAGAGGGACAGCTGACCACGATGTCCTCTGTCACAACATCGCACCCATGTTGTGGTGACACTGATTAAATACTGCATCAGCGGAGATGATCGAGCATTTGTCCTCACAGAGCTTTAGCATTAGAAAGGCAGGCATTTCTCTGGGCCGAGTTTGATGTCAATCAATGTGTGTGAAGTGAAATGCTCAGTAATTTCTAGGTCTGATGGGATCCCATGTGTTTACTTGTCACCTGGTACTCGATTGTGCCTAGGATCTATCAATGCGAGTAACATGCTGAACTGCTTTATTTTTATACTACAGAGTCCCAAGTGCCTTTGAGTCATTTGGGGGACTGGTACCTTTGTTGTTTGGGGTCGGAAATGTAAAGTGAAACAGCACTCTGACCAGGGCAGTAGAGGGGAGGGGCTGACCATAGTTTTTCTGTTGGGTTGTTGAAAACAAGAAATGTTTCCAAACACTTCTCAAACCCCTAAGGGCAAAAGCAGTAATAAAGGGGTCTTCAGTTTTTGCCAAACAAAGGACATGCTGAAGCTTTTCTGTAGAGGGGCTTGGAAGTATCGCGCTCTTTCTGCCGTGTCAGATCATTGCTGGAAGATTTGGGAAGTTCTACTTTTAAAAACACCACCACATTTTCAGGGCAGTCAATTGTTGGTGTTTTTTTCAGTTTCCTCTTCTCTCTGTTCCTGCTGTTTTCCCAGCCCTTGTCAGATTTATTAGCTCATGCCTACAAAGTGTCACTCTCCACAGCAAATGGTGAAGACTTCGCCAGGTGGACAGTTCTCAGATTTCCCTGAAACTGGAAAGAATGGCCACCCTCACTCTTGTTCCCTCCATGCACTGCTCTCGGTGGACAGCTATCCTGACATGTAACTTAATCAAGATGTTGGTAAAATAAACAGTGTGCACTGCTGTTGTCAGACTGCGTCTGCTCGTCAACCTGCCCACTCCCTTTTCACTTCAGGATTTGGAAAGGAAATTCAGAGCTGCTCCTGATAATGAAGATGAGGAGTAAGATGAGTCTTTCCTCGTGGCCAATTACATCGGTCTTAATCACTGAGTTCTTAGTGGGTGGATAGCGCTGTACAATGTGTCATTAAACCTGTGACTCTTGATTATAAGACACAGTATTATTTTTGGTACAATCAAGGGGTAAAAAGCTGAGATACCATCTGTTTTTAAGACACGTCCCAATTTCTGAGATGTTAAAATATGTGTGTGGGGGGGGGATGTGTACCTTAGAGAAGAGGGACTACAGTGAGAACTAATTAAAATGGAAAGCACCCCTGGTTACCAACGTGCTCCCATCTTACCACCCTTCTGACCCCACACTTGAGCTCTGCACTTGAGATCCATAGTTATGTATGAGAAACACCTCTGCCTTGAGGTTGAGTTTGTTTTGTGTTCTCTGTAACTCAGTCTCGTGTTATTTGTGTGCTCCATGTTATACATGAAATTATGTCACTGAGTTGAGACCAGGCCATGTCGTGGACGCCCCCTCAATTCCAATACAAGTAATTGAAATTTCTGAAAAACAGAGCATCAGGAATTTTCTTTGGGTCACATTGAACTTGATGAACCTCATGTTACCTTTTGAAGGAGTGAGAAAGAGCTTGTTGAAGGCCGTCTCTGACCTGGCCCATTTATAATGGCTTGATGGTAAAGACAGAATCGCCAGCTCTACTAAATTCATGCCCCTGGTTTTCCATTTTCTAGTGAACACCAGGCTTAGATGTATGGGGGCACGCACTGTTTCCTTCTGTGCCCTAAAAAGCTGCATTAATCCTTATCGATGACTTTGATTTTATTCAAGGCTCTACCTACTTATTATTTTTCATAATCTAAATGACTCCTAAGTACCTACAGGTCTCCAACCCTTTTTTTATTTTAAAAATTTCATTTATATTTCCAGCTTTATTGAGGTATAATTGACAAATAAAATGGTAAGCTATTTAAAGAGTACAACATAATATATATATATATTGTGAAAGTATTCCCCTCCATATAATTAACACACGCATCACGTCACATATTTACCTTCTTTTTTTGTAGGAACATTTAAGTTTTACTCTTGTCGCAAATTTTAATTATACAATACGTTGTTATCAACTATGGTCACCATATCATGCCTTAGAACCTCATATTCATCTTATAACTGAAAGTTTGTACCTTTGACAAATCACCCCTTATTCCCTTATCCCTGGCAACCATTTTTCTACTTTCTGTTTCTATGAGTTCGACTTATTTATTTTTAGATTCTACATGTAAGTGATATAATGTGTTATTTATCTTTTTTCTGGCTTATTTCATTTAGCATAATGCCCTCCAGGTTCATCCATGTTGTCGCAAATGGCAGGATTTCCTTCTTTTTTAAGGCTGAATAATAGTCCTGTGTGTGTGTGTGTGTGTGTGTGTGTGTGTGTGTGTGTGTACACTTTTTCATTCTTTTCTTTTTTTTTTACCCAATCCTTCTTAATCCTCAATAACTTTAATCAAGGGGATTCTGGTATTTTCTTTTTTCTTTTTCTGTTAAAGATGGTTACTCAGATTTTAAAGAAAACTATTTCTCAGCCAGGTAAAGTGTCAAAAGAATTGATTGAAAACTTTCTAATTTGTATTAGTAAAAACATGTTGTTTACTCTTATGCTTATACTGCTTTCTCTCTTTCTTTCAGTTTTTGGGAATAGCATTTCTTGGAATTGGACTCTGGGCGTGGAATGAAAAAGTAAGTTGAATATCTTACTTTTATGAAATATAGCAATATCTTACATAATATTATCTTAAGTAATATCTTACTTGGACGCTTGCTCAAGCCATAAATATGATTTTTTCAGTGTGAGCATTATGTGGTAAGCTGTGAGCATGTTCTGTGAAGGAAGCTGGATATAATTTGTGTTTGAATATCAGATAAACTTACCATTAATATGAATGTGAATACTTGTCTTCTAATTAAAAGCATTTAGGAATATTCATAAGTTATGATCAAATGCAGTATAATAAAAGGAAATATCTGGAAATAGGGAGTCGCACAGTCTAGGCTACACTGAAGATACAGTGTCCTGGACACCCCTACCCTGTGTCCACTCCTTCACTTTACTTCCCATCCTCACTTTTTAATTTTTTTCTCTACAACATCCCTGACTGAGGCCATGCACTGGAATTCAAATATGAATACAAACTAACTCCTTTCTTCTCCCTTCTTTGGAAGTGAAATCATTGGCAGCATTTTATCTGTCTTGGTATTTGGCTACACAGTAATGCTTTATCATCTCCCACCTTGTGAGAGTGAGAGAATGGATGGATTGGTTAAAAGTTGTAAACTCAGAGGCTTAAATTTTCCCAGAAGATTGTTCTCTTATCTCTTTGGTATTTCACCCTTTGAGTTTGACCACAGCCAGAATCCAAGAGTTTCTTTGAAGTCTTATATGTATTAAGAAAGGAGAGAAAAACTAAGCAAGTCCAGCAAACGAAAGTCCTTCACATGCCAGTAGGAGTTTCCACAACTAAAACAATGTTCAGACAGACTGAATCAAATAAAACTCAAAGTGAATCCTGAGTTTTGGAGTGAACCACCCTCTGTTTATTTACAGAATACTTCTACAGAATGTAAAATACTTTACGGAAAAGGAACCACTTTCCAGCAACGTTATGAGGCAGGGCCGTGATTACATATGAAGGGAGACAAATTAAGTTCCTGAAACAGAGATAATTTTATCTCTGGAAACTTTTATGTTAAATACTGGTCTTCTCTTGGATTATGATTAGCTCCTGCCTTGATCCCCTTGTAAGCTTGGAGATTTGTATTGGTGGAATCTCAGAAATTCCACTTTTAGAAGCCCTCCGGTTGGTTCAATGCCAGATAACACAGCTTTTTATAACTCTTCTTTAATAAGAGTCCATTTTTATCTGCTTTGAAAAGATGCTGGAAGGCATTAAATGAACGAATTGTCTATTCTAGCAATAAACAGACAATTGGTTGTTTTGAGGGCTTTTTTTCCCTCTCTTTGTGAAATATAATTATCTTTTTGTTTCAACAGTTGCCCCAAATGTCTCCTCTCTGATAAAATCACAAAATTCTAAAACCAGCAGTGTCTCACAAATATCAGAGCAAGGGAATGATGCGGTCTTTAGAGAGGGATCAAATAGCAGTCCCTTCTTTGTCAGGGCCACTATCAGTTAGTGGAAAGTTTCTCTGGAGAGCTGAAATCACTTGGCTAAGGTCACCCAGCTACTGTGTAGCCAAACTCTGTGCATAGGGACCAAAAGGAAGTTACAGAGGGTAGAGCACATGCAGCAACCCAATTTGGTTTCCACTGACTGCAAATGGGCCCTGGGCTGGGGGATGCAGCATTGAATGATGCAGAGTCCCTGCCCCTGGGAAGCTTGCATTCTAATGGTGCACTGACAATAAGTAGTTAACTAGCCAAGTATATGCACCCAGGCACTGGTGAGTGCTGCCGGAACATACAGTGTAGGATCCAGGCTAGAGAGTGGCTAGAGGTCTCTTTAGATCAGCCAATCGGGAACAGCCTCCCTGAGGTGGCATTGGAGCAGAGGCCCGGGTGAAGCAAGAGGGATCTGCGGAGGTCTGGGAGAACAGCACTCCACGCAGAAGAAATAGCAAGTGTGGCAGCCCTGAGTTGGGGACTTGGTGATTCCTAGGAATAGCAGGAAGGCCAGTAGGACTGGAAGGGAGAGAGCACGGGCAAGAAGAAGGAGGGGATGTGGCTAGAGAGGCAGGCAGAGGCCCGAGCCTACTGGGTCCTGTAGTAATTTGGATGAGAGGACGTCACCAGGGCATTTTGATAAGGGAGTGTCCTTTTGTTTTAAGATCACTCTGCATGCTGTGTGGAAAAAGAGCACAGCTTTGCGGTCAAGCAGTACTGAGTTCAAATAGTGGCTCCTCCATTTATAATCTGTGTGACTTTGGACAACTCTGTTAACTTCTGTGTGATGCCTTTTGCTCTTTTGTGCAATGGGGACACTAGTATCACCTCATAGGATTCTTGTGAAATTTCAATGAGATGGCCCCCCAAGATATTGCCTGGTATGAAGCAAATGTTTCTTAGAGACATGGCTCCCTCCCCTGGATGCATGACCATAGCATGTCAACTCCTACATGGGGACAAGTGCAGAATGGTGGCTTTGGAAGCTGCCTCAGATTTTAGGAGAGTTCTAGGCAGTGATTCATGGACCAGAGAAATGGTTTTGTTTTGGGGTCTCTTAAGGAGGATGTGATGTGCATTGATTGCCTTGGTAACAGCAAAAGCTGTTCTACTGAAACCCTTGGGTTAACTTCTAAGCTGGACCAGGCCTCTGATTGGATGACATTTTGAGGTGAACCACAGCCGGCCAAAGGTGGTGGGTAACACCCACCTGTTGGCCCGATAACTCCAGTGCATGAATCAGTAAATCCCCCCCAATGGAGAGATGTGGTGACATTTACTTGAAAGGAGGCCTAGAGGGTAAGTCTCCAAACTGGGTCACTGCTGGAAGGATCAGATTTCCTTAGTAGACATTTTTATGGGGAGTACAGAAACATTGGAGGCAAAATTGTTACCCCTCACATTTGCTTACTGCCAGGCTGAGTTTTAAACCTAGGGCTAATATTATTGTTGACTATTATGCATAATAATTAAAGAATTCATTTTATCTAAATTCGAAATTAACTGTGAAGATGCAAAGGATGATTGTGTCTCCAGGGAAAACTGGCTTATGTGCAGTTTTTCAGAAATCATAGGATCTGCTGTTTTAGAAGGAATATCAAAATTATGTAGCATGCTTGGCAGTGGTACAACGCACTTGGTGGCATCCAGCCACGATCAACTCATTCAAATAACCTTTACTGAGCATATAACATGGGGCAGGGCTCGTGCTGGACTCTGGGCATGTAATTCCTCAGGGAATTTACAGCCTAGGAAGGGTATGCATACACATGTAAAATGTATACATATATACATAAAATAAAACATTGTGGTGAACGCTAATTTGGAGTGTATACAAGTTTGACAATTCCTTTGGCAAAGTACTCACCACTTTCATTTCCTTGGGTTACTCTTACTATTGTTGAAAAGACTTGACTTCCACCAAAGTAGAATCATGTCCTGGTAGTTTTCACTCATTGATTGTGGCTCTTCCCTGTTGGATCCCACAGAGTAAATCCTTGTACATGTTGGCCCCTTGGGGAATTCAGGGTGGAGTCCTGGTTCCTTCTGAGTTTCTTGGCTGAACTTCTGTTTCTCTTTGGGTGGAGTCCCTTCTGCATCTTAGTCATGCTCTTCTGACCTCTCTCTAGTTGTGTGCTCTGTACCACTGACAGGGTGCTTTAGGGAACGTAGAGCGTATGGCTGCATGGTGACCCTTCTCCCATCTGTCAGTACATCTTGAGATCCCACTGTTGGTCACTGAGAGTTCAAGTTGATCTCAGATCCCAGTAGGTGTACCCCATCCAGAGTCAAATGCAGCTGTCATCCAGCATGTTCCTCATTCCACTCGGCTTGGTTGGAACTGTACATTTTGATCAACTTCCTCCCTCAATTCCTTCTTCTGCTCAGGCCTTGCTTTAGATTCTCGCCCCAGTGCTACCATGGAGAAAATTCTGATTCAGTAGGTCTGAGTGGATACTGGGATGCTCTATTTTCATAAGCCTCCGAGATTATTCTGCAGTCAAGTTTAGTTATCACTGATCCAAGCCACTGATATGTTGAGCAGGCCAAGGACAGAGCCCAATAACATGTCACTAGAAATTTCCTTTGGGGTTGACATTTATTCACTTACGTGTGCCCTTGGGTGTCATCAGTCAAGCAATTTCTGATCCATCTACTTGTCATTACATCAGACTTTTTTCTGCATTTTGTCTTTGTAGTTAGACTATATCCTTTTTTTTTTTTTTTTTTTTTTTTTTTTTTTTTTTTTTATCTCTGACTAACCAGCCCAGGGACTTAGAAATCTGTTACTTAGTGAACCCCTCTGGGTTTTCTCATCCAGGTACTTAGAAACTCGTATCAGTAAAGCAAATACTAGGCATGGTTTATCATTCCTCCCTTCTAGAAACACTTTCCTCAGTTGGCTTCTAAGATATCACGTACTGTCGGTTTTCCTCCCTCGCAGACAGCGCCTTCTCACTCTGGTTTGCTAATTCCAGCTCACCTCTGTGACCTCTAAATTTTGGAGTGCCCCAGGTGAGGTCCTGGGACTTCGTCTCTATCTTAACTCATGCTCTAGGATAGCCCATCCAGGCTTGGGGCTTTAAATGCCATCTAACACTGATGACTTCCAAATTTCGATTTTTGCTCCTGACCTTGTCTAAACACCAGACTTGTATAGACCAGTGGCCTGCCTCTCCAGCATCTCCATTGAAATGCCCAGTGGGCTTCTGACACTTAGCAATCCAAAACAAAACTCCTAACTCCCCTTGCCCTTCCTTCCCAAAGCTGTGTTTCCCAATTGCAGTAAATAGCAACCATGTCTTTCCACTTGCTCTGGTGTTCTTGACACCCTTCTTTCTTTTCTCTCCTACCACATTCAGCCTATTGGCAAATACTGTCAGCTCTACCGTGAAACTGTTTGGAGAATCTAACTTCCACCGTTATACCCTGGTCTAAACTGCCACCACATCTTGCCTGCATTAGTGCAGAATGCTTTAATTTCCCCGCCTCTGCTCTTGAGCCCCACTACCACCCCACACCCATTGCCACGCAGCAACCAGAGTGATCCTTTTAAAATTTAAGACAGATTCTATCACTTCCCTGCTGCAAACCCTCCAATGAGTTTATTACCTAACTCAAAGCAGTAGATGGTGCCCCATTACTTCTGGGACCGTATTTTCCACACTGTGCCCTCTCCTGCAGCATGTTAGACCCAACTCATCTTGTTATTCCTCCAAAATCTCAAACATAAGTCACCACCCTGGGGCCTTTGCACTCTACTACCTGGCCTGCTCTCCCCCAGAGCTCCACATTATCACTTTCCTTCACTTTCTGATCTCTGCTCAAATATTACTTTTGTCCACAGGCCTTCCTGGCTTATTTAAAGCAGCCACTCTCACCCCACCCCAGCCCGTTTTCTCTCCTTCCCAGTGTTTCTCTCCTTGTGTTTTCATAGGACTTACCGCTTATGTGCTGACAAGTTTATCACACTCTTTCGCCACTAAAAAGTCAACTCCGTGAGAGCTGGGACTTGTTTACTGCTACACTCCAGTACCTAGAACATTAACTGGCACATAGTGGGTGTTCACAAAATATTGCTTATGAAAGAATGAATTAGCGAATGAATGATGAGAGCATTCCTTTGAACCCTCGCTATTTTGTGGCCTGTCTCATTCCGTTATAGAAGTCAGTGTTTGCCTCAGATCTCTAGTAAGCGCACTATATTAATAGAATAAGAGGAAGTAATATTACATGTGGTTTCTGATGTCTGATTCGATAGTAGTACAGTATTAGAAACAACAAATCCATTAATTCTGGATGTCAGGAAAGAAAATAGGCATTTATTTCCGGGATCAAAATGGGAATCTATATATGATGGTCTCATTTCGTGGAAAAATTAGGAGTACCTTTTCCATGTTGCCCAACAGTGATGCTTATCAGTCAGTTTTCAGGTGCGGGCAAGAGGCAGAGTGATGTATCACTAGCGGTCACAAGGGAGGTGCTGCCAGCAGAGTTGTTGAGGGCAAGGGGACACTCAGCTTTTCGGAGCAGGAAGGGTGCCCTTCACTGGTCTTCTCTGTGAGGTTGAGGTTCCCTTCCTCCTCTTGCCCCCCCTCCCCTGACACACACAGCAGGAGTCTATCGGGGAGGGTGTAACCCAGCCTGGCTTGTCTGGCCTGCACCGTCCTTGAGGAGACGACCAAGGAGACGACCGGCTTCTTTGCCCTTTTATGCTCAGGTCTAGCACTGTTTTTCCCACACCATGGATGCCCAGGTGTTTGTGACTAAAGGAATGCCGAACTTCATATGCTGTGGAAGACCACACAGGAAAAATAGCTCTTCACAAAAGGGTTTTGGTTTCACTTCTGTGATCTCTGCATCCCTAGGGTTAAACTTTTAGAGAAAGGTGAACTGCTAGTTCAGAGGTGGGGAAACTGAGGCCCAGAGAGGTTACACTGGAAGTCTGGCCCCCCCCCCCCAGGTTCCACTCCAGGCCCCCCTCATCCTCCCCTGCGCTCACCTGGCTGGGTTCTGTAGGGGGCGGGCTGGAAGGAAAGCGTTGGTGTGCAGTCCTTACCCCCCGTAGGGCAATGGGAATTAGAAGAGGTCTAGCCCCATGCTTCTTTTCTCCTTGGCTTTCCTGGGGACCAGAGTGATTCTTTTTCCTCTAGGCTTTTCTCTGGACCACTATCTGTAAACGTTCAGTCTCACCTCAGAACCTTCCAGTTGCTTCCTGTCACAATCATACAGTAGATTCATCTTGGAAAAACTTTCCCTATTTGCCCAGGAAGGAAAATGAGCGATAATGAGATTCAGTGATAATAGAAGCGGTCAAGTTTCCCTAGCCTGAAGGAGGCGGTAGGTGGAAGTGGTATGAACAGAAAAAAAACGCATGCCTTGGCTTTGAAACTACTTCAAGGAGACATATCTGAGATGCTGAAAATACTTCTTCGAAGATTTCATTTTATTGACTGAAATGGTGTAAGTTTGTCTACATCTCTCTTCCTCAATTATCCAAATAACCTCCCTCCTCAGTTCTCTGTTGTAGCTAAAAATCTGAAAACCAAACAGCTCTTGCTTAGTATCTGGAAAACTAGTGTATGATCTGATGTGCTGTAACCAGTGTGTTCAACAAACACATAATATATACTGAAAAATAAATTTTTCTCTTTTAGTATGTCTCTCTAAACTTTATTCAGAGAGTTTTCTCAGGAAATGCAAATTCGGGTGGGGTCAAAAATTCAGTGACATTGTTGTTTGCTCTCAGATACCACAGTCCTACTCTCTTTCCTGAGCCATAAGTCCAGGCCAGTTACTACACAGGGCTAGGTAATGACTAAAACTCCAAACCTTTGCATTTCAGTGTTCTCCCTTGTCCAGTTCTATCTGCCTTGGGCCCCTTAAGAGGGGAAGGGAGTGAGGCCTTTGCTCCTTGCTTCCTCCTGTCACCCCTCCCACACTCACCAGATGCTCCTCTGCCCACTTCCTGCCAGGGCAGAAGTGGGGGTAGGGCTTTGCCATCTGGGCCTGGCAGATGGTAAGGGGGGTGATGTCTTGGTCTTCTCGAAGCTTCCCTGCCGAGTCCTTCTGCTTCGTAGTTCCCTTGAACTTGGTGGGCATCGCTATTCTAGTGGTTCCTTTGGGCTTGGTGGGCATTGCTATTCTAGGTGGCTGCCTGCTATCCCTGCTCAGACCTGGCTGTTTTCCTCAGCCAGTGCGCTCTGAACTCTGCCTTCTCAGGTCTCTTCTCACCCCAAGCTGCCTCTCCTGTGCTGCCCTCATGTTTTCTCCTGCGCACATTCATGTTGAATGAGGCCAATCCTACCAGAACAGCCCTCACCTGGAGCCCTCTGCTCTCCTTAGAGTTCTAGGGCAGGCAGGTGTCGCACCTCAAGCCCACAAGCTCCTTTCTGGGCAGACTCAGGCCCTAATCACGGTGTCTCAGAGCTCCCCCAGGCGTCCCCTTGAAACTCCTCACTAGGTTTAGGGTAAAACGGAAGCTGCTTCCCTACCCAGGCAGTGGTAGCACACAGCACAGCACCCACTTTCTCCAGAGAAATCTCAATTCCCTCAGTCCTCCCTTTGACCGCTTTTTATCCACTTGATTTTACTGCGGTGTGCAAGGGAAAGACGTGCTCTCTGCCTGTGCCTGTGGTGACGTGTGTGTGGACGGGCAGGGCTTACCTTCTCCTCATTCTGCTTTTCAGGTAGTGATCAGTCAGAGGCAACAATATCATTCTAACATTACGTTATATATTTTTCTTAACATTTTAGAAACAGGTATATGACACGGTGTTGGAAATAATCCTCTTGCCCACTGCTGCTTGCTCTTTACAGACGACAGAGCATCGTGGTTAAAACCCTGCTCTGGGGTCAGGCAGCCTGGCCTCACCTCCCTGTTCTGCCTTTTTCTTACCTCGGTGACCTGGCAAGTGACTCTCTGTTTGGGTCTGTTTTCTGCCATGGAAAATACATAGCCCTACCTGCTAGGTTTATTGTGAGGGTGAAATAATCCAGGTTGCCCAGTGCCTGGCCTACTGTCAGTGTTCAGCAGTGTAGCCCTTATGTCTCCTTTGTTCCGACTCTCAGCGTTGCCTGCCTGGATCACCACCTAGACTACCAGCTGCTTCTGTAGCACCCCCCTGCAGCCCAAGGATGAGCTTTCTCAACACACAAATGACCTGGGCCTTCTTCTGCTCAAATGCTTTCAGATGCAAACCCAGTACCGACCTGCCAACCTCTTAGTCTCCTCTCATCACTAGTCAAATGCATACACAGACCCCCTTGGTGGGCCAGGTCCTGTCACTTTGTCTCTGCACTTTCTGCCATGACGTCTGCCCTTCCGCTTTGTACCCCCATCACACCCGCAGCTAATACCCCTGCCCAGCACTCTCTCTACTTACCTGTCTCTCTCTAGACCAGTTGCTGAGGGTGTCACCACACTTTCATTCTAAATACCTATGACTAACACAGTACCTACTAGGTCTCAGGTGATGCCCATGAAAGTATTTGCTCAATAACTAAGCAAGTTGTGTCTCTTTGAGGCCCCAGATATACACTAGGCAAGACTTTGCATTTTTCCATTTTAGTTTGGAGGGTCACCATGATCAGAGCCTCTGTTACATATTTCAGTTTCAACTTTTCAGTTTCAACTTAGACAGGACTCTTCCTGGGTGTGTCTCCTGTCTTTTGAAAATGCAAGTGAAAATATCTGGGGAGGGCTAGGAATGTGCTAGAGTTCTGAAAAGTGACACTTTTGCACGTGGCTGTGTTCCCATGTTTAGAGAAGCAGTTACTTGTGCCAGGGTGGGGGTGATGGAGGTTTCCCAGCCTCTGAGTGGTACCAGTGATGGGACTTGGCGCAGCTGGCCTCTCAGCAGCTGCTGATGGCAGGCTTTTCTGAAGACCTGTAGAGTGACTGCCCCTCCTCTTCTGTTCTTCCCCAAAGGCGGGTTGTGGCCAGTTTTTATCTGCAAGACAGGATTACTTTTAGTCTCACTGGTGACCTTTCTCAAGACAAAAAGGGAAACCATGTCCATTAAAGCGGCTGGTCTTCCTTTAACCTAGCGTCTCTTTGCCAGGCCCTTAGTTATGCTGCCCCTTTACATCTCATGGATTGCTCCTAGCGAGCACCCTTTTCTTTGAGTTCCAAGTCCTGTCTCTGGACTCTGCAGCAGTTCCATAGACAGATGGATGTTTGGGAGTTTGCATCAATAGCTTTGCCCTGTAATGTCCTTTGAAGATCTTTGATGAATTTTTAAGGTGCTGGTTTCCCTGTGGTCCCAGGTTGATCGTCCTGTGGACGTTGTTGAAAATCCCATCTCCAACTCCAGGGCGACTTCACTGAGTCACCCATTTTCTGTAAAATGTCCTATCTTGCCATCTTTTCTCAAGTAGGGAAATGCTTCTCTCCCTCTGGGAAAGCTGTTCCAGTTCCACCCCAGTGGGGTCTGGTTTAAGGAGGGCTGGATGAATCAGGACCTGGACTCATAAATCTCCGAGGAGTCCATCTGGCCTGGCTTTGGATGTGCACTCCATATGCCTGTCTCTGTTTCTCATCCAGCAGTTGGAAGGAATGTGCTTGCATATGCCAACGCAGAAGAGTCCCGGACCTTAGGGGCTTATTAATGCTATTTTTGTATTTTTTTTTCTGTGTGGGTTGAGAGAGAAGGAACTGAAGCTTGCCAGGTGGCACACAGAGGATGCTCTGTGCTGGTGGTGGAAAAAAAACACAGACACTCCTGAGGTTTATTAGTTTGAAGCCCTTCTGGAGCTTTGTTTGCCTTTTCGTTTTTGCACGTGTGTAGAAACCTCTTCCAAGAAGAAATAGTTATACTCCGAGCATGGTCCTTTATTGCAGCACCATAGGGGAGGAGGGAAGCTGCTTAAATTCTGGAGATAATCAAACGAATGAAGTGCTGATGAGCAGAGGGAGGTCCGAGGGAAGGTGGGCTGATGTTTCACATTCTTCTGAAACATACAATGTTCATCAAACCAGTGAATGAGATCTCATAGGGCATAAGTCAGCGGCTGGGAGTCACGTGGATCAGTGACTAGAAGGTCATTCAGGAGCAGTGAGTCTTTGGTGACCAGTGTGCCCAGGCAGCAGCGGTGTCCTTGCCCTTGGTTCAGGATGCCACCCTCATGGTGACACAGTGGCTGACTGCTTGCTGGGCTTGCCACTATTGACAGACTCCGTGCTGCATTTTTCTCCACTTCTGTGTACTCTTAGTTTCCACCCACTCATGGCTTCTGCCTTCTCTTGGCTTTCGCTTACTCCTGGGTTTTCCCTTCTGCCTTTATTCTGAGTGTCTTTTAGGTGACATCCAATTCCCCAAGAAAGAAGATCTGTTTGGCAAGTGAGTTACCCCCATTAGGCATGATCATTGGGTATTGCCAGGGTTTTTCATAGAAGGAGGTCAAGTGCCAGAGCAAAGAGAATCCTCTCCAGTGCAGTCGAGTCACATTCCCCTCCTAAGTGCTGGTATAGCAGTTGATGTCCTCCTCTTAGTTTAGTATAATAGTGATGATAATGACGATGGTGATAAATTTTGACTGAATTCTTACTATGTAGTGTTGGGATTTGGATTATGTAGTGTTTGGATTCTTAGCATAGTGTTTGGATTTACTTGGATTATTTCCTCTACCCTCATAATAACCTTATGGGGTACCATTTCACTGATGTGGAAACTGAGGCTTAGGCAGGTTTGGTAACTTGCCCAAGATCACATAGGTAGTTAGCAGTGGAAGTGGGATTTAGGACAAGGTGTCTGTATTATAATGCCTTGTCTGTGTCTCTGCCCCATATCTAGCCCTGTCCAGGCTACCCTCTTTCTGTGTTTCAGGGGGAAATTATAGGTAAGCCAGGTGGCTTGAGTACTGTACAGAATGGTTTGTGCAGGATGCAGTGTTCTCTGCCACATTCCAGAATAGGCTTGGTGTCTAGAATATCAGTGTGTCCCTTTTACCATGATAGACACACATTGACACATTTCATTGTTGGCTCTCTAAACTTGTTATAATGACATGGCCTTAGACATGTTCCATTGACATATCTTATTTCTCTTTAGACACATATTGGTCATTTTGCTGAGTTCTAAGAGGCACTGTCTAGTACCTAGCGGAAATGGAAATCTGTTTTTGCTGGAGGATCACTCTTAAAGTCTCCGAATTGATACGCCAAGAGCTAGTTGTCCAAAAGCCGATTTGTGGAATGGCTAATTTGCTGGCTATTGTTTCTTTCAACTTTTAAAATTGACTGGTGTTCATTTTGTCTCTATAGCAGCACTTTATGTTACGGTCAATTTGTTTTGCCTCTGCTGCAGCAACTGCTGTAGACTTAGATGACGGAGGGGCGTAAGAATATAGATACAGGAACATATAGTATGGATATGAAGAATTCTTATAAACGTTTATATTACTTTTCATTAATATAATCTTAATAATGTTATAATTATATGTATAAGAAATCCTCCTACATTCTTTAGTCTGTAGTATTTGAATATATTTTTCTGTAACCTGTGATCTTGGTCTCTGGCTGTCTCTCTCTTATTCTTTTCCTTTCAGCTGCTGCTGTTCAGAATTCCACTTTCATGTCAGCCAACACAAATAAATGGTGAAAGGAATACGTACATGTGGCTAATTGCTCTGCCTCTCATCCGTTTATCCTCCTTCCATTTAGATTCAGCTTCATAGGATATTATCCAACTTTCTCCACAAAGTCCAGTATACTTGACATGTTTCCCTCCGAGGGCTTTGCCTGCAGGATGCACGTGGAGACGGATAAGAACTTACTACCGGGATACAAACGCCAGGCTCTGTGTGTATACGTCTCACATAAGCAGCAGTTCTGGGCATAGAAGAGAGTAGCCAAATGACATTTTGCATTTATTTTTTCCAGTATGTTTAAGTTCTAATAAGTTGTCATTTAAACCCAAGGACTGAACATTCAAGTTTACATGGAGAATTGAAACTGAAATCATGTATTATTTGTCGGTGACATAGACAGAGCACCTAAAAGTTCCATCCAGAACTCATTTCATTCACGATGCTGAATTGATAGTCAACGTGCATGAAGGAAAACTGTTCACACTGGCTTAGTGGTTGTGTTCACTGGAACCATCAGCCAACCGAGTGAAGGGACGATCTTAAATCCAGCACTTCCCTTTACCCCTTGTCTGCTCCCTACCCCACCCCCAGCGCTGTTTTTCCTAGCATAAAGCATGATCTCCAGTTTTGGCCGTGCACGCACGCCTGTGTATGTTGCTCACAAACAACACTAAAGCATAGTTTCGTCAGAGCTGCTGTGGCGTTGTGTGGGACTCCCCAAATGCAAATGCAGACGTAAATAGAACCAGCTTGTTCAGTCAAGGAGGTATATTCTGAGGATCCTGGAGCAACTCACGGAGCTCACGGTCAGGCCAGGGATTATACTACTGTCAGGGCTTTCCCTGGCTACCTTAATTCTTTGTTTCTTCCTAAGTGCTGGCTTTCTATTTCTCACTGTAGACTGACTTTCCCCATGGAGTGAAAAACAGACTGCATGTGCTCCAGAATTTGACACTTTATAGCTTCAGCCACGAGAGAGAGATGCCTGTTCTAAATCCTGTTGTCTGAGGAAGGGAATTCAGGCTTCCATCTCTCATCAGGGCGGTGGGGTCATGTGAGAATTGGCAGCTCTGAGGGGCTTATGGAGTGGATCTTGGGGAGGAGGAATCCTTGCAAGAAGGGGGAAGTGCAGCTCCCTGAAGAAGAGGGTGGTGCCCACAGGTTCCCAGAAGACAAGGTGTCTGCTGTTGGTGTTCTTGTACATTTTCGAGGATTTACCACAAATCTGAACGCCTATTTTAAATCGCTTGGCAGACTTAACTGTAATCATAGATTTTTCTTTTTTCTTCCTGCTTCTTGTCAACTACAAGCTTTAATTGTAAGTATTCTTCAGCAGACATGTTCTAGCACTTCTTACTCATTTGTCATATTGAGCGTAACAAAATTACAAAGTCCAAGGAGAGACCCCATCTTTAAGACAACAGAAGGCTGAACTGTCAACTCCCCTTCATTTTTGTTATCCCAAATCTTTGTTGCCAGGATTCTGTTCAGCTCCTCCTTAATCTCTCTGTAGAGTCAGAAACAGTAAGACTGCCCTTCAGTGAATATTTGGGAACATTGCACAAGTGAAAGAGTAAAGTCTTTTTCTCACCTGCAGCTAGATAAGTGGTCCCAAGGGCCTTGGGTGTTGATGTCTACACTTTGTGTTTTAAGAGTTGAGTTAGATTTCAACTGATACCTACCTGGGTATATTCTGAGTCCATTAAAAATAAAGTTCTTGGTAGTTCCATGCTTTGCAGAAAATAATTTTCCACACACTTTCAGTATCTGTCTCCATCCTTGTCTTTTCCTGGAATGTAGGATTAAATGAGTAGAATCTACAGTCCAGCTAGGCCCTCAAATGATTGTTGTTTCCATGGAAACAGTGGATGGCCTCAAAATTAAACTGTCCCTGCCGGCTGGGGAGAGTAAGTATGAAAATGAGTTTGTCTGAGAAGCCAAATTCTCATCCTCCAGATGAAACCCAGAGAGGATAAATGATACAGGAGTTTACTGGCAGTTTGGATCATACTTTCTTGCCTTTGGGGGGTGAGGGGGTAGGCGGAGTAGCTTGGTGTTTCAGGCAAAGGTGTGTTTGTTGGGTTGCTTGCTTTGCCAGAGTTGCCCAAATAACTGTCCTTGTGATCCATGGAGCTATTTGTGTACAGCCATGGGTCACGGAAGAGTGTTTCGGAACAATCTGATCTTTGCTCAGACTTGAGTGTGAATAACAAATAAAAAGCCCATGAAAAATGGATGAAATCATAAAACGGTTTTAAAGTTGGAAGGAACCTAAAGGTCAGTAAGTCCCAATTTCCCATCCCGTCTGGGAACCCCTCCTAGAGTACTGCTGACAGAGGTTCACAGAGTCGGCACCCTGAGAAGAAGCCATGTTTCTCAGGTAGCTTCTCTGACCCATTGCTGGAGACCTGCTGGTATTAGGTCTCTTTGAGATGGAACTCAGATCTCTTCCATGTCTGCTGCCTCTTCTTTTTGGTGCCAAAGGAAATTGAGTCTAAACTTTTTACATTTTAAGAATGTTATCATATGTCCCCAAAGTTCTCTTTTCTCCTGACTGAGCAGGTCCTAAACATTAAGCCTTTAAGTATCAACACCTGTGTTTAAAGATATTCTGAGAAGAGAGATTGATTTCCTTCCAATACTAGACCCTCACCATTGTTGCTTAGATTTTGTCTGACTTCTCTGGCAATTTTTTTTCTCAGCATCATTTGTGTAGGTGGAGAATTGGTTACTATATTTCTGGGTTTTCCTTAACCTCTTGGCCCCCAAGTATTCATAGTTCAGAGCTTGAAAATCTAAGAAACATAAGGTTGGGTCAAACCATTGCTCTATGCAGTCTGGTGAAGGGTGTGGTTGCCTTTTGTGATGTCACCCCAGAAGTTCCTGAATACACCCTACATTCCTAAGTGCTTTCATACTCTCTCAACCTTTCATCTGTGATTTATTTAAACCCTTGGACCTTTTCATAAGGTTTAAGTAGCACATTTTAAAAGTCCTTAAGTCCTCATATAGATTCTATATTAATATCCTATTATTGTTCTTGAAGTGATGCTCCCTCCACCCCAAAGAAACAAAAACCTAACAAACAACATACCTTTGTCCAAATGTCCCTACTACCTTAAAATGGGCCAAAACTTAAAACTCCTAAAGTCAGGCATTGATTGGTGCTGACTGGGAAATGCTTGGAAGCACTTGGTAGGGGTAGAGTACTGAAGTATACATTCTATTCTGGTTCCAAAAATTAATAGCTCTGTGACCTTCAGCAAGTCTCCAAACCTCTCTGGGTTCTATTTTCCTCAAGTATACAATCAGAGGAATATTTTCTATTCTTCTAGGTTATTGGGAATGCTTTGAAAACAAATTATTAAACAAGACTTTACAGTAAACTATACCATGATACCCTGGGGGTATTTTGAAAGTTTAAAACAAATAAGAAAATAAATATTGATGATACTGAGTATTTAAGACTTACATGTATTCATGGTTTCGAAAAACCAGTAGCTGGCCTTATAGGAATGAATAGTAAATATGTACCTTGCATTTTAGAGGAAAAAAAATCTCATAATTTCTACATAGTTCTGGGTGGTATTTAATGTGGTATCACATTTAAGGGAGGAAGGATTTCAGTAAAGAAGTGGCATTGTTTGTGGAGAAATGAAATTACTCTGGGTTCCTTTGGTAGGAAAATGAAAGGGTTGAAAGCCAGGGAGTAACCTTTGATTTGTAAATCATTTAAATCCCACTTCTTACAAATAGGTGGTAGGCAAATATCTCTAATGTCTGTGTATTGGGCAGCCATCTACACAGAGCACCCAGTGGGCTTTGGGCATCTGAGCCTGACAGGGTCTCATGTGAAGCTCAAGGGAGGATTCTGAGGTACAATGTTTCCCTGAAAAACTTTTAGGGGCTTGTGGCTGGGCCTAGCTGCTATGTTAGCACTGAGATTCCCTATTTCCTGAGAATGCCAAGGGTTTGAAGCAGGCACTTGCCTGACATCTTCCTAGGTGTTTTTCTTACACACCTGTTTTTTACTGAAGACCACTGATATTTGGGGATGTAGAAAGCAAAGGTGACGTCCACAGTCTTCTCCATGCAGGGTCTGATGATGGTTTCTTGGGGTCATTTCTTTGCTTTATATAGTTTTACCAAAAATATTAACCTATCTACACTTGGAAAGAAACTGGATTTTTGTTTTCTTCTTCTTTTTTTTTTGTTTTGCAGTGTCTCTTGGGTATTAATCACACCTAATAATTAGATGACCACTGAAGTTTTTCTTTGGAAGGGAGGAAAAGACAATTGTAATAATTTTTGCATGTTGGAAAACTGACCGTGCATCTAGTGCTCTGTTGTGTGTTCTTTTCTTCCTCCAGGGAGTTCTCTCAAACATCTCTTCCATCACTGATCTCGGCGGCTTCGACCCAGTCTGGCTCTTCCTTGTGGTGGGAGGAGTGATGTTCATTTTGGGATTTGCAGGGTGCATTGGAGCTCTACGGGAAAACACTTTCCTTCTCAAGTTTGTAAGTATCACACTCTGCTCTCAGGTTGAAAGCCAAACTTAACCACATCAGAAGGACTCCCTGTCTTTAGGCAAAAATGATCTGTACCAAAAGCACTGGCAAACATATGGCCTGGGGAATGCTTTTCTTTTAGGAGAACTCTCTAGATAACCCCCACCCCCACCCATACCTCCTTAATAATATACATGCCACTCCCACCCCATGTTATTTATAGAGGTTTTGTACACATATATCATGACTTTGCATTCCAATCGCTATAGTACTTTTAGGACTAAGATATATATATGTGTGTGTGTATATATATATATATATATATATATATATATATATATATATATATATGATATACTGTATATATCATATATATTATATATAATATTATGTATATCTATATATCTATATATCATATATCTATATCTATATCTGTATCTATATCTATATATATTATACTGGGGGTGCCAAAAAATGTATACACATGACTTGTATTCATCTTTTGTTATTGGTATATATTGAATATTACAATTTTAATGCAGTTTTTTCCTTTCTTAAAATGTGTATACATTTTTTTTTGGCACCCTTTGTATATAGTTTTCTTCTCTTAAGTGATTTTTGCCTCCTCTTTTGAGCACACAGTCAGTAGAAAGTTGTTCAGGTGATGGGTTTCTGAGAAGCCAGGTATAAGCACAGTGATTGTGGCCTTTCCAGATGTATCTGTTAAGCAGCAGGTTTGGGTGAATATGGAGAAACAGTAAAAGGCAGTCTTCCTCTGTATGACCAGCATCGTTTTTATATCCCTTGCAGCGTGTTTGGTGTGATCACTGTTCGCATGAATATTTTTGGAGGAAGTGTTTTACCAGAGGGTAGATACGTATTAAAAGTAAAAGTAAAGAATGAAAAGTGAAAGCCTTTCCTTTGACAATTCCTTCCACAGGAGAGCAAAATGGCCTGTGTACATAGATGTGTCTGAAATAGATTTGCTAAGTGTGCCAACGAGCGTGCCTGTCAGTCTGGATTTTGGCATCCTGGTGGCGTCTGTATCACAGCCCTCTGTACAGCAGCACCCACTCCCCTTTCCAAAAACAGAAAAAGGATGTTAAGAAAACCCTACCTTCCTATGGTGAGGGCGGATGGTGAGATTTCTAGAGAACAGTACTAGTGAAATAGCCCCTGTTCCTAGAACGATTCTTAAGCTTTATTGACACAACATCATCGAGGGACTTTTCCTGTAAAATAAGAGCACAGACCAGAACTAGTCCCAGCAGCCATGCAGTATGCAATTCTCTTCCCCGTCCTTTCTGCCACATCATCTGGGGCCACTTTTCTTGAACATCCCTAAGAAGAGCAGACTCACTGTCCACCCATTGTCCACCCAGAGCAGCCCATTTTGAATTTAGGCAGCTCTGGCTCAGACAAGGTCCTGAAGGCTGTTTAACCTGAAAGTTCATATGACTCATGCTAATAGGGAAAACTGAGGGTTACTTGGTCCTGTGTACAATTTAATCAATAGTTGGATCTCTGTTCTGTATATATAGGTATCTGATGAGAGGAGCTAGTTTCTCAAGACTCCATTTGTCTTGCGTGTGTACACACACACACACACACACACACACACTTCATTCCTCACTTAGTCAAAGACCTGTGGAGCCCCCAGGAGAGTTTTGTCCCAGATAGCGAACTGCCACCCTGCCAGTCTTCTTGGCATGAGATACTTCTAAATGCTTGAGCTCATCTCATTCAGCGTCTCTATAGCCATTTTGGGCCTCAGCTCATACTTACTAGCTGCCACTATTTTATCAGTTTTACTTTCAGGGCCCAAAATGTGGGTTCCCCTTTAATATGATTTACTTGAATATAGTTTAGTTTATAAGTGTAGTCCCTTTAACATAATTTATTATTTTTGTAGTTGAAGATATCAGAGTTAACTGAACAGGCCAAGATATGTACATTTCTCTAAATCAGCACCTTATTTTATAAAGTCCCACGTTGGAAATGAAGAGAATTGTGTTTTCTTGGCTTTTTTACGTCTCAGAGAATATTTTAAATAGTCCCTCTCTCCGTTTAGTACAAACAGTAAAAACTGGCCTAGAATATTCTTTGAACAGGAGCTATGAAATAAGTACGAAGTAAATGTCAACATGACTCCAAACAGCTTCAATGATCTGATGTCATAAGGCAGGAGACTTGCCAAGGGAAAATCCAAGAGCTAACATACTGCAAAATAAAAATGGAGCTTCCTTGTTGACTGAGGTCCTAGGACGAAGTCTGTGAGTCTGTCTCCGCACCTTTGGAAATGGGGAAATGAGCTCACAGGGCCTGGCGCACGCAGGTTTCTGCCAAATCTTTGATAAGAATTTAACTTGGATTCAAATTTCGATATGCATATTGTATAACATTATGAGAAGATTTACCAGAGTAACTGGAAAATGAACTTGTGCAGTGTTTATAGAGGTGAGAACAAAAATCTTAATTAAGACCTTTGCATCACTTCTGTCTTGGTGTTTTGCATGTACAGGCATATGAGCTCGCTATGATTTTCTCATTTCTATAGTGTGATAACTGTTGTATTTCCATTTGTAGAGTAGTACCTAATAAAGGGAGGGGAGTTGTTTTGTGCTATAAGGTAGGCATTAAGTAAAACAGATATGATTTTTTTTTTCTGTCCTTTTTCTCGATTGAGGAAAGCTCACATTGAAATTATCGGTATCATTGATAGTTAACGACTCTATAGATTCTGTTGTTAGTGAGCTCATCAAGGACAGATGAGTTCTGTGGAACTCATCTCCTGAGCTCTGTGGAACCGGAGGGGCTGAGCCTGAAGGATCAAAAATTGGGACCTAAATGTTGGGGTCCTGTTCTTTGCCAGGCACTTATTTTTTCCTTCCACTCCACCCTTCATGCCCACCGTTCCAGAACGGCACTTGGCACCCTGGATAAATACTGTCAGATATACTGACATCTAATGTGAAATGGCCCCACCCCACTGCCCTCTCCTCCCTTCACCCCCAAATCCCATTTTAGTATATGTGCTGCTGAAGTGAGCACACCACCCCCAAATCCCATCAGACTGTAAACTCCTTGGAGACAGGGGTACAGTCCTACTTATCTTTGCTTCTACAAAGCCCACCAAGCCCAGGGCCTGATCTGTTATGGGTCATTCAGTAGATGTTTGCTGAATGAATAAACATTTTTTGTCCTTTTTTAATTTTAATGAGTGACTGTGTAGTTTCCTTTGTACCCCTCCCCCAAAACAGTTTCGTCATTGGCTGCTAGATGTCTGCTTGCTGACTATAGAAAGAGCAGACAGCTTTAGCCTGCTCTGCCTCCTCAACCACTTACTGTCCTGCAGCGTTAGGAGCGCTGCCAAGACAGGGTGGCCCCAGTGTCACCTTTTCTGCACTTGTCAGCAGAAGTTTGCTTGCAGTTTACCCTCTGGTATCTTCACAACCTCATTTCTCATAATTGGTTTGAGCAAAAGAAAAATTGAAAAGGGTAAGAATGTGGGGGTTGTAGGAAGTGGAAAGAATCGTAGGCGTGAATAGTATGTTGATATGACTAAGGTGAGGCTCTTCTGAGTCTTTTAGATGGATGGGAATTTTCTCCCAATATATGGGCAATTACCACATTACCCATGGTCTCTCACCTTCCTTTTAAAACTCCTGTTGTTTACATTAGTCAGAAGTCTCCCCGTGGCTGCATGTTGGTGTTATTTAAAATATTCTGAGACTGGGGCTTCACAAAGGAAGGCCCTCAACCCAGTGGTTTCATTTTGTTTTCATAATGGGAAATTATTTTCATGTCACAGTCACCCCCCACCACTTCCTCTTTGATCTCTTCATCTAAGATAAACACATCTGCCATTTTACCCTGTATAGCTGGTGTGAAGGGGAATTAAAGCAGTGTCTGAATCTGTAAAAGGAATATACCGCACACAGGATCAAGGCCACAGTTACAAATGACAGGTGATCTTAAAATATTGTAATAATTTATTTTTCAACATTACAGAAGCTTACTAGATGTAGGGACGGGTCCTTGTTCAGCATCTGGTGGCACATTAATCAGTAGAAATTCGTTAGGCCTTAATGTGAGTCTGATGAGACATTCCTATTGTTCATGTTTGCTTATGGGCTTTGTTGGGTAATTGCCAAATGGAACACCAGAGCCCCCAAAATGTGATTATGAAATGATTTGTAAAAACCCGTTCTTGTAGTGTAATATTTTATTAATGAATCTTAAGAAACGGAAGGTTATCTGCTTTGGCCATGTGTAACCAACCCAGTGTAATTACAAACCCTTTTTGAGGGAACCATTTAACTGTATGTGATCAAAAGCGCTCTCATAACTCTTCTCTGTGTGTGTGTCTTTTGTCTTAGTTTTCTGTGTTCTTGGGAATTATTTTCTTCCTGGAGCTCACTGCCGGAGTTCTGGCATTTGTTTTCAAAGACTGGATCAAAGACCAGCTGTATTTCTTCATAAACAACAACATCAGAGCGTACAGGGATGACATTGATTTGCAAAACCTCATAGACTTCACCCAGGAATATGTAAGTTTACATTTGGTTTATTGTCAAGTTGAAAGCCTTCTCAGAAGGATGACCCCAGAGAACATCCTCCTGGCTTCTGCATCTGCCAGCTGAAACCCACCTCTGACTTTTCCGCATGGTTTTTTATCTGTTTGTTGATTATTTTCTGACTCGCTCTATGACCTACATGATTTGTACCCTAAATGGAAGTGTCCTGTTTTCACTTATCTTAATTTCTCCTGAGAGGAACAAAGAAGAAAACTCTTGAGCAAGAAGTTTCTAATCATAGTTGCCCTTTCCGGTCGACATTTGAAGAATATTGTTTTGCTGTAGGTTTAACATTTTATTTGGTATTAAATATGGATTCTCTCTCATTCCTTGTCCCTTTTTGATCATCCTCCACACTTCACAGCTCACAATAATATACTTACTTATCAATAGAATATTTTCCACAAGTTTTTAAAATATACCTATCCAAGTATTATTATAGCCCATGCAGTTAAAACCTAAAGTTGAGCAAGTTCTAAGCCCTGGTGGCCTCAAACAAGTGAAGCATCTGTGCAGTATAGCCCCCTTCCGCCGGGTTTCTGAACATTTTTATGTGACAGTCCCTGCAGTGCAAACGAAGTAGCAGATGCCCTGCTCCACTCAAAATGCAAAATGGTATAAACAGGGCTCAGAAGATACAGATCTAGTGCCCAAATCTGATTAGCTAAGTGACCTTGGGCTAATAGGACCTTGACCTAGTTCCCCAACGATACAATGGAAATAATAATAGCTACTGGGGATATTATGACACTCTAATAAGATGTACCTGGTTTTATATTAGGTGTTATTGTCCTATAAACTGACAGGTGTTTATTTGCATTCACTGAACAATTGGATAAGCTGAGCAGACCTGGACAGCGGTGTCCGTGACATTAATGTATATGGCAGGACTGGAGGGCAAACAGAAGCCCAACGGACCATTTTCCAGAATGACCTAGGATCCCCTTTGATAAAGGGAGGAGAGGGCTGCATTAGCACTCACCCCGCAGGAGACCACCCTGCTGTGTCAGGCACCCAGGACTGAGCTGAGCTGTGTTGTTCGGTGACAGCAAGGACTGTCCTGGAGTGAGCTGTACCTCAGGTGTGAAATTAAGTCCTGTTTCATCTCCTCAGCAGACTTCACTCTTTTGTTAGGTCATAATGGATGCAAGCTCACATCTTGCCAAGTATTATTGCTACCTAGGTTGCATGGCAAATCTGATGGAGCTTTGTAGGCAAACCTCAAGATGCATTGCCCACATCCTTGGAGGAGCAGACGAGTCGCAGGAACATGCGTGTACACGTTCTCTTGAAACGCTGTCTGCTTTATGTGGAAATACCGTCATTTCATGTGATGCTCTTCTTCTGTCATGGAGTTTAATCTTTTGAAGTAGCTGTTGGCCCTGAAAGCCTGAAAATGGTCAAGGCCTGATGTTTATTTAACTGGAAGAAATAGAGCTTAGTCTAGCCCCAGGGAGTGACAAGGGAACTTAGAGAGCAGCCCTGGAGTCAGGCCCCACTGAAGACCCCCTGAATTTAACAGCTTGTTTTATATGTGTTTTAATTAGATGACTGAATTTTTAAGTTGAAAATGTAAATACATGGTCTTGTTTAAAAGTATTCAGAGTACTAACTGATAACATAATGAAAAGTAAGCCTCTAAACTTTGGGTTGGGGGGGTGGTGGTAATGGATATGTTCACAATTTTGATTGTGGTGGTAGTTTCATGATGTATACATATGTTAAAAATTATAAAATTGTACACTTTAAATATGTGTAGTTCATTGTATGTCAATGATACCTCAATAAAACAGATTTTTAAAAAACCATTAAGGTGTAGAGATCAGAATTGTCAAAAAGTCTCTAGCTATCCCACCCACAACCCCAGTTGCCTCCTTCAAAGCTCACTACTGTTTAGTATCTCGTTTACCCTTCTAGAATGTTCCTACGTGTACTCGAACCAAACAGTTCTAATGCTCACGGAGCCCTGCTGCACAATGCCCTTCCCCCACCGAACACCATGGGGCTCATCAATCTTTTAGTCACATGCCAACCCATCCTTACAAACCTTCAGCCTTCATTATTTTAGACGCTTTTACAGGGGCTGATTAGGGTCAGTGTGGTTTACAAGGAAATTCTGAGACGAGAAGCTTAATGCTGGCAGAAGCTGGGTGTCGGCTGTTGGGGCGGGAATGTGAGTGTAGGCCCCTGGTGGCCTCCAAGTCCAGGTGTCCTAATTCTCTCCTGTTTGCTCTAGTGGCAGTGCTGTGGGGCTTTTGGAGCTGATGATTGGAACCTAAATATTTACTTCAATTGCACAGATTCCAACGCAAGTCGGGAGCGATGCGGTGTGCCATTCTCCTGCTGCACTAAGGACCCCGCAGTAAGTGGAAGCCAGCAACTTGCCGGCCTGCTCTGTGCGTCACGCCGGGATGGTGCGTGGGAGGAGCAGTGGTTGGGGTCCTGAAACCTCCTCTTACCCGCCTCTGCCTAATCATAGCTCCTGGAGGGGGTACAGTGCTCAGTTCTTCCCAGTAGGAGTAATAATTGCTGACGTTAGGTGAGCAGTACGTGCTGGCTCCTATTCTAAGCTTTTTTGTGCCTTGGCTTATTTAAGTTGGAAACATTCGTACTGGCAAATACTACCATTATCTTCCCTTTTCAGGTTAAATCAAGGCCCATGGAGTTTCAATAACTTTCCCAAGGTCACATTGCTAGGAAGTGATGAAGTTGAGCTGCAGACCCAGGCAGCCTGCCTGTATTCCTTTTTTTGGGCTTATATGAGAGCTGTCTGCATTGGTTTGGGGTTGTAACCCTTTTCTTTCAGACTTAGATGTGGGGGACATGTTAGGAATAGAAGAGTTTGAGGCAAGATAGAGGTAGAATACTATGTGGGAAGATCACAGCTGCCCAGACTTTCATTCGTAATGGTGACAGTATTTACAGTTTATAATGAATATATAACTATTCATAAGCCACTCTCTTTTACCATGGACTTGATTGTATTTTGGGTCCAATTATGTGCCTGTTATATAGTATAGAATGACTTAACATGCAATCCGTTATTTTAATTTAAAAGTCAGAATTGAGTGTTAGAACAACAAATACAAGTTGCTCCTGTACTTGTCCCTTCTGGACTTTTTAGCCTCTCTTTGGCCCATCAGTCCCTAAGTGTCCACCCCCAGAGCCACCCTTCCCCGCATTGAGCAGAGCTGAGTGGGGACTGATGAGTTCAGTGGCCATTTCCCCCTGCAAGGTAGGGGATGTGGGGCTCTTTAAAAGGCGCAGTGATATTGGGGTAGAAAAGCAGGAGTTCCTGCAGTCTGCCCATGGTGGTCATGGGTGGGGGCGGGGGTCAGCCTGGGCTGTTATTCTTGGTCTGAAGGAGACTGAGAATCAGTAAGGACTGTGCTCCGCTGCTCTGGGACCTTGCCAGGAAAGCCAGCCTTTCCCACTGGCTCGTTTCTCCCTTTACTCTGATGAGGGCCAAAAGGCAAGAATGCCCAGCACAGAGCCCAGGGTACCCACTCAGGAGGCCTGGTGCTGGCCAGCCGCTACAAACTGTGCTCTGTCTCCAGTTCCTGCCCTGTGTTAGCATTCCATCAGCAGAATTCTGCAGATTTTCGGAAGGCATTGTGTCTTCCCTTTCAACTACAGATCCTCTAGGCACAGCTACCTCATTCCATAAACACTAAGCCCATACCCTGCAGAGGAGAAAAATAAACTTAGAAGAGGGGAACCCATGTTTCTGATCAGGCCTGTTAGATGTCAGAGCATCTGTCCATGCGATACGTGATGCATTCTCAATGTAAAACCATTTAAATAATACAGACATATATAGATTAAAAAGTAGAAGTCCCCCCAAGAAAGCAAAAATGAAGGTAGTCATTGTACCCTTTAACCATGGTTTGTATCTGGCTCCAGTTCCCTAAATCCCATAAGCTTCTTGAGTTTTTCAACTCTGAATCTGGAGCCTGTCGCATAATTGGCTTGCTCTCCTTTCTGTTATTTCCTGAGCCTCAGTTTTCCTAATTTGGAAAAGAGGGCATATTTTAATACCTACTTCTGAGGATTGTAATAATTCCACGGAATAATATATAAGTGTTTAACAAGGTGCCCTGTCTGTCTGTTTGCCCAAATCCACATTTTATTATCGACACTTAAATGAAGATCTTCTGCTAATTCCTAGGTGGGCTTTCTAACAGGAGTGAATTTCACTGTTCTGTTTTCTTTCTCCACCAGGAAGATGTCATCAACACTCAGTGTGGCTATGATGCCAGGCAAAAACCAGTAAGTGGACTATCATTGTCGCTTAGCACAAAGGGTGTTGGAGGAGCTTTTGAACTTGCATGGTGACGCTGTGCTCTCCTCTTCCCCTGTGAAGGAAGTTGATCAGCAGATTGTAATCTACACGAAAGGCTGTGTGCCCCAGTTTGAGAAGTGGTTGCAGGACAATTTAACCATCGTGGCTGGTATTTTCATAGGCATTGCATTGCTACAGGTAAGACAAGGTTCCTTTCTGGATGTCACAGAGAAATGATGCCCTGGAAGAGCCCTTGCCAGGATAGGAGCTAAAAATTAAAACTGTGCTGAAAATATTCTCAAGAAAATGAAAAGACAACCTCCAAAATGGGAGAAAATAATTTCAAATCATTATACCTGATACGGATCAAGTATCTAGAAGAAAGCCAACAATTAAAAAGACAAACCCAGGGGCAGCTGGATGGCTCAGTTGGTTAGAGTGCGAGCTCTGAACAACAGGGTTGCCGGTTCGATTCCCACATGGGCCAGTGAGCTGTGCCCTCCACAACTAGATTGCAAACAACAAACTGCCACTGAGCTCCCTGAGGGGTGGCTGGATGGCTCAGTTGGTTAGAGCGAGAGCTCTCAACAGCAAGGTTGCCGGTTCAATCCCACATGGGAAGGTGGGCTGTGCCCCCTGCAACTAAAGATTGAAAATGGCAACTGGACTTGGAGCTGAGCTGTGCCCTCCACAACTACATTGAAGGACAATGACTTGGAGCTGATGGGCCCTGGAGAAACACACTGTTCCCCAATATTCCCCAATTAAAAAAAAAAAAAAACAGTTTAAAGATGGGCAAAGAATTTGAATAGGCATGTCTCCAACGAAGGTAAAAATAGCTAGAAAGCACATGAAAAGAGGCTCAACGGTAGTAATTGTTAGGGAAATTAGAATCAAAACCACAAGGAGATCCCACTTCACTACACTAGGATGGATGTTCAGTTGACCTTTGAACTACATAGTGTTAAACTGCACAGGTCCACTTATGTGCAGATGGTTTTCAATTGACCACAGTTCAATTGACCTGTGTAGTTCAACTGACCTGAGTTGTTGCAGATTCAACTCTGTTGGTGGGAATCTGAGTATGCAGAGGGTCCACTGCAATTATATGCAGATTTTCTACTTCCTGGGAGGTCAGCACTTCCAACCCCCCGTGTAGCTCAAGGGTCAACTGTAATTAAAAAGGAAGACAATAACAAGAGTTGTTGATGATGTGGAGAATTGGAACCCTCGTACATTGCTGAAGGGAATGAAAATGATGCAGCCTCTTTGGAAAACAATTTGGCAATTCCTCAGAAAGTGAAACAGTTACCATATGACCCAGCAATTCTACTCCTAGGTATGTACCCAAAAGAATTGAAAACATATGTTCACCCAAAAATTTGTACACAGATGTTCATAATAGCACTGTTCGTAATAACCAGAAAGTGGAGACACTACAGATGTCTGTCACCTGGTGACTGGATAATCAAAATATTGTTTATCCATATAGTGGAATATTATTCCAGCCATCAAAAGGATCGCAGTACTGGTACATGCTACAACATGGATGAACCTTGAAAACATTTTCCTATGTGAAAGTAGAATAACACAACAGGCCAGATACTATATGATTCCATTTATATGAAATGTCCAGAATGGGCAAATCCACAGAGATAGAAAAGTAGATTAGTGGTTGCCAGGGCTGGAGGGATGAGGAATGGGAATGACTGATAATGGGTATAGTTTATTTTGGGGGTGATGGAAATGTTCTGGAATCAGATACTAGTGATAGTTGCACATCCTTGTAAATATACTAAAAACCACTGACTGACTTTAAAAGGATGGATTGAACAATATATGAATTATATCTCAATCAAAACAAAAAGATAAGAAAAGTGGAATTCATTGGACAGGGAAAAGCCTAATGAAGTTAAGAGTTTCACTGTTTGCTGCTCTTTTTCTTCCTTTCTCAGATTTTTGGGATATGCCTGGCCCAGAATTTGGTTAGTGATATTGAAGCTGTCAGGGCTAGCTGGTAGAGCCCCACAACAGCTGCTGTAAGACACTGGACAGACCCAGCCTTCCAGACCCTTCAGCGTGCCCAACCAAATCCACGCTGCATGGACCCCAGTTACAGAGGCATCCTGAAATCCCACCTGATGGAGCTGCCAAGAACTTCTTTTGGGGGGTAAAACTGGGAAATGCTGCTTACTGACAGAATTTTAAAAAAATAACCAGTATGAAAGTCATTGCGCCGTGAATCTCTACTGTAGCCATGAATTTATGGATGGTTGGACACTTACCAAAAAACAAAAGGGAGGGTGGGGGACCCAGATGTACCTGAATTTGTGGCAAACATAGTCTTGCTCTCCACTTCGGTCACTGGAGGGCTAGGAGAGGCAGCTCTGCTCTTCGTCACACCTTGAAGGGACTGCCTCCTGCTCCATGGACTAAGGAAGTGCATCCTTTCCAAAACTCAGCCCCTGATCCATGAAGGCTGGGGGTTGGTGTTCGTTCATCATGTATTTCAAGGAACTGTGACAGCTCTCATCCCAAGAAGAACACAGCTTGTCTTTGGGTTCAGATTTTGTGATCGCATTCAACAAGTAACTTGGGTGGGCACGTTTGGTCTCCTGGAGTGTCGTCTTATAAGAGAAGTTGTATATTCCGTGTGCACTGAGTAAGGATGTGGGACTACTTCATGATGCTGGATTTTAGCACAGATCTTTTTTTTCAGTAGGCCTGAGCTTTATTTATCGATGAAATCCAAGGAGAAAATGAAGTTAATGATGAGGTGTTAGTTAAATACCCGTCACCCAGCCCACCAAATTAGGCGTTGGATTCTGTGGAAACTCTGGAATACTCTGGAGTTTTGGCTTTTTTTTTGGTCTCCTCCAAGGTGAAAACTATGATACAGTTTGTTAAATTTTAAAGTGTTTTCTCACAAGCTCGAATGTTAATTTTTTGGTGTAATCTCCCTGCATGACCTATGAGTCTGAATCTACCAGCTTCTCTTTCTGCCCGCCATCTTTCCTACAACATTTATAAATGTGATTTGGTCAGCATTTATTTGATAGGTCCATGGCCTTGAGAGGTGTGGCGAGTCCTCCTCGGCGGAAGGGACCCACTGCACCATCGCAGATTTTTCCATGGACTCAATGATCCCTTAACCACATAGGTTGTTATGGCCTCTTCTACAGCCTCCCTTTCTTGCTCTTTGAATAGAATTAAACCCGACTCCAAAACAGTGTTGACACAATCAAAAAGCTTCTATTGTGTTTTTTTTTTCCTTCTTCTTCTGGTTTTAGTTTTCTTTTTTTTTTTTTTTTTTAAGTGCATGGGCAGAGCTCCTTCTGTTCTCTTAGTGCAGACTAACCATCAGGATGGTGACAAAGCACAAATACTCTGGAGGAGAGAACCTTGACGGGGCAAGTGTTCTGTGATACAAGTGGGGAACTATCTCCAGGTGCTGCCACCCACCCCTGCCCTGATTCCAGGGGGGAGGGACAAGTTTGGGCCCCAGATTTTAATCCAACTGGAGCCTACCAGGGTATCATTCCCCTGGGGGAGCAAATAGTAGTCTGTGGAATGCTGGGAAAACCACAGGCATATTTCACGGTGATGACACATTTGCCAACACATAACTGGGCAGCCAGCTAGCATACTTTGTGGAAATTTAACTAGGTTTTCCATTTCACCCTTATGTTGCATCACTGTGGCTGATGAATGTGTCAGTGTGCTCAGAGAAAGGACAAAAAGTCTTTGAAAATCTGGCCTCTAGTGTTTGGGTGTGTATGATCCTGCATGTGTGTGTTTGGTCTCAGTGTACTTAAAGGTGTTCATTCCATATTCCAGCTGTAAGATTAGTTTATTTCATCTCTGCCCCCACCACAGATGTCCTTCTGTAATGTCATGTCAACATGGAGAAGACTTGAGCTCTCCAATTGGCACCCTTGTGCTTTACGTTGAATACCTCATTTTCCAGTGAACTCCATCTGACCAGTTGATTCAGGACTAGGCAAGGTTCCCACCCTGTGGCCCATCCAGCGAAAGGCCAAATGGCAAGTTCAAGTGAGTTTTAAATTTTAATGAATCACCCTTTATTTTTTACACTTGAGAGTGGTTGTAATAAAGGCTGTCATTAATAAACTTGGTTCTACCTTACATGGAGTTATGTCTTTCTTCGTTTCTTCTCTCTTGAAATTGCAAAAACCTCTAATCCAGTGGTTCTCAAACTTTCACGTGATAAGAATCACTGGGTGGCGTGTTGAAACATAGAGAGTGTTTCCCTGAAAATAAGACCTAGCCGGACAATCAGCTCTAATACATTTTTTGGAGCAAAAATTAATATAAGACCAGTATTATATTATTATATTATATTATATTATTATATTATATTATTATATTATAAAGACCGGGTCTCATATTAATTTTTGCTCCAAAAGATACATGAGAGCTGATTGTCCAGCTAGGTCTTATTTTCGGGGAAACACGTGATTACTATTTGCTCCATCCCCAGAAATTCTAATTCAGTATTAGAAGTTTAGAAACCTGTGCATTTCTGACAGGTTTCCAGGTGATGCTTTCGCTGCGTGTCCTGGAAGTACACTCTGAGAAGCACCACTCTGGCCCAATTCTCTAAGAGGGAGAAAGGGAGAGGAACATTCTGTGATTGAGGAGGAAACGTCCCTTTGTGCTACTGGATGCAGATTAATGAGAGACAAGGGCAAAGCTGGGTATGTAAAAAATCTGTTTCTGGGGTCATTGTCTGCAGGGGACCACGTAGAATACAGATCATGAGTCCTTGTCTTAGCAATTCTGGAGTAGGGGTGCCAGAGCCTGTATTTTTAAGCTGTTCCTATTGAAAATTCAATGCACAGTGAGATTTAGGACTCATGGGCCGAGGTAAATCTTGATAATATTCACAACCTTTTTCTAAGAAAATAATTTCTAGTAGTCTTTTAGAGCAGGCATCTTAAAAACCCATTAGAGAAATGCCAACTTAAATGTCCTTTCATTTTGAATTATCACCACAGAAGACTTCTGTCTTTAAAACTATTAAAGATTTTCTCCAAAGATTAAGTGAAAACAAAATTTTAAGGTTCACATAGTATAATGAGACCCTGACACTCTGCCAAGACTCGTTTGAGAAACATTTTGCTTCATTCCCCTGGATATTTGAGACCAAAGTGTTATTTTGACATAAGGAAATTTATCAGGGGTAATGGGAGATCACTAAGCCCTATTTCTTGAGTTTTCTTTGCTATGCTGTAGAGATTATCTTATGCACGTGAGGTAATTTGTCCTCCTTGCTCATGGCAAACTCTAGGCCAACAAAAGAGAAATATTACAGCTCAAAAGTAAAAGGATGCTTTGTCTCCAAAACTCAGAACTTACAGGAAGTTTCTTCTGTGTTTAGAAGGTAGACTTGTAGAATGAGTATTGAATTTCTCTGTATCGCTATTGTTTGGCTGGTTACCATAAACATAATTGCCTTCATGATTTAAAAATATCTAATACCGTTTTTAAAAATGAACACAGGAATTGAAAAGTAGAATTTCGTATCATGAAGCACTTGAAAAAGGAGTGCCGTTACTTTGTTTTCTTCTTTCTTCTACCAGGGGATAAACCTCTACTTGTCTTTCAGTTTTCTTCCTGCCGCAGGTCCCAGTCTTTCTTCTCTCAAGGGGATTCTGAAAAGAGTCTCTTGGCTTTTTTTCTTATTATGCAAAATGTTTTCTCATTGATGCCCTGTTTGTGTGAGCAGGAATGGAATAATTCTGCAGTTTTGTGGAGCTCCTCTCAGCGTCTGTTTCCGGCTGGCTTGGACTACAGCCCTGGGAAGCCGGTGGGTTGAACAATGTGGAGCTCGAGCCCAGTGACCTGGCTGGCCCTCCCCAGCTCTCTTTGTCATTTATTCCACGAAAACTGCTTCTCTAGGGAAATCCTGTTTAGACCTCCGAGGAGGAACTGGGAACCTCTCCATAAACACTAGCCAACCGAGTTTCATGGCCAGCCGTTTCCATGCCGTGGGGCTGTTTCTGGGTTCTGCCCTTTCATGAGTAAGAAGCCTAGTCTGAGAATGAGGAGGAAAACACAGTGTTTGCCTGGCAACATACTATCTTTGGCTTTATCATGATGATATGATAAAAGTCTAAAGAAAATCTATACATGACAACAGACAAGGCAGATATACCTGGGTGGGGGTGGAGAGCAGAAAAGAGAAGCTCAACTCTGAAGAAGGCTAAGCCATCTTTAGACTTACTTGAGCTTTTGTCTCTTTGTGGAAGAGTTCGTGACGAAGATAGAGTTTATAAAATTACAGCTTTTAGGACTTCTTTAATAATTCGAGGATTAAATACAGCTTCGTTTGGAGTGTTCTTGCTGAGTAGCTCTCTTGTAAGCTTGGCACCAATGAGAGGATGGACTGCATTAGTCCGCTTTTGGCTTTCATTAACCTACACCAAACTCCTTAGGACCTGCGCCGGCTCGTGCAATTTATTCCTTTGGTAACTCGCAACTGAAGAAAACCTGCAGGAAGAGCGGGTTGGTTCGTGGGCTTTACACTTTATTAAGATACTCAGAAAACAGGAGTGTGCAAACAGGATACCCTTCATTGAATGGGAGTTGCATTACATGTGGGAGAAAAACCTTTTAAATCTGGAGCTTTTGCAGAGCAACTCGTTTGAACGGGAACGTTTTAATGGCCTGCCCTCTAGTGGTGATCATGTGAGACAGCTCCTGAATAAAGCTGGAGTACTTAGCAGGGCTGAAATCACTATCTGTTGAGAGGTACTTGTGCTTTGCAGAAACTTGAAGGAATACAGCTGTATGTTGTGTCCTTAATATGGGTGGATGTTTCATTCCTTTTACACACTCATGAAAATGACATTGCTTGCTTTGGAGAGTTAGGGAGCAAGGGTGTTTAGCTCCCTTCACCACCTATGCCCTGATCTTGCTACTGAGACTTTACAGGGCCCTGCCCTCCTGCCAAGACTCAGACATAGTTTACAGAAGAGGTGATAATGGTCTAAAATTGTAATCTGCCAGGCAGGTAAGTTTCCTGAAACAGAGAATAGAACATTCTGTGTATTTCCTCTAAAAACACCCACGTGGATACCCGGAGTTTGCTTTGAACTGAGGATTTGCAAACTTGATTATAAAGGTAATGAAGCCTGGTCCAGGGGGTTGGGGTAGTCTGGATCACTGACTGTAACTTGTATTGCAGAAGTTTGTTATGGGTTGAATTGTTTCTTCTAAAATTCATATATTGAAGTCCTAACCCCAATACCTCAGAATGTGACATTATTTGGAAATAGGGTCATTGCAAATGTAATTAGTAAAGATGGGGTCATACTGGAGTAGGGACCCACCCTATTCCAGTATGACCAATGCTATTAAAAAAGAGAAAATTTGGATGCAGATGTGCACAACCTCCCTGTGTAGAGAGGATGTCATGTGAACATGAAAGCACAGATCAGGTGATACGTCTATAAGCCATATGTAGGGGCAGGGCCAGGAGAGCAGTTTCCAGGCTCTCAACCTCACGTGGAAAGGTGCTGGCTTAGTTATTAGATGGCTATCAGCTGTAACCAGTTGGCCAATAGCCACTATTGTTTTGTATATAACTGCTGTAGCTACTCTGATTAATTTTTGCTCCAAAAGATGCATTAGAGCTGATTGTCCGGCTAGGTCTTATTTTGGGGGAAACACAGTACATTAGCAGGCATGGTTAACAAGCGTGGATTGTGGATTGAGGATGGTGCAGATCGTGTGGATCCCACTTCCTGTGTCTCGACCAGCCGCCATCGAGAATATAGTGGTATGAACCCCCTATCCAAGGCTCCGTTGTTCCTTTTCGGCCTCACCATATCCTATGTTCACCTGCCGGGAGCGGGAGCAGAAAACCCTGCATTACACCATAGAACGCCAAAGACTGCCAGCAAGCCACCAGAAGCTAGGAGAGGCATGAACCCATTCTCCCTCAGAGCCTCCAGAAGGAACCAACTCTGCCAACACCTTGGTTTTGGACTTCATCCTCCAGAATCGTGAGACAGTAAGTTTCTGTGTTGTAAGCCTCCCACTTTGTGGTACTTTGTTATGGCAGCCCTAGGAAACTGATGCAGAGTTTTATGATCCATTGCTGGCTTTCCGGCTGGAAATTGTAGCCCTGCTCTGAGGTCCATATGCTACTTTTCACTGGAAGAATGATTAATGTGTATGTGCCCCGTATTATTTGAAACGATGCACCTGAACATGGCATGGGGGCACGCTCTCTGTATCTGCTTTAAGCTCTTGAAGACAGTCTTGACATGTTTTATGGGACATTTTAAAAATAAGGAATGCTTTGTTACATTATGATTAAAAGGGTGGTGCTGCAGTCTGTATTTACTGGAAGTCAGCAATCTTAAATGCAACTTGTTAGAGTGATTAAACTCATAAATAAATGAGCTATATTTCCGTGGTGTGTGCTTTCTTTCATCGTGTTACTTCTTGACCGAATGAGCCCACTTGTTCACTGACTCCCTGCTGTACACTGGCTACCGGGGTGAATGCATCATCTGTCCCTTGAGATAACAGGTCACATTTACTGAAAGTTTACTGTGTTCCAGGCACTGGGCTGTAAACACTCTGCAAATGTTTTGGGGAAATGTAAACTGAAGGAGAGAAAAACCCACACATGTGGGAAATTTAGACTTCATTAAGAGCTAAACTGAGATCTTCCAAGATGGAGCTGGCTAAGATGGAAGAACACAGAGTAATGGAAGAAGGCCTCGAGAAGGAAGAGTGTCTTGACCTGGGCCTCCAAGAGAGAGCAGAGGGCAGGAGTACGAAGGTGAGTGCTGCTGCCTAGATGGGGACCCCCCAGAATGTCCAGAATGCAGGAGTGGGGAGAAGTGCTGATAAGCAGTGAAAAGGTCAAGGTCAGAAAGCCCTGGAATTGTAGCTGAGTCCCTGGCGTATGCTAGGCACTCAAAAACTTGCTGAATGACGAGGGTTGGTAATTGAGCTGATCAGTAGCCACCTCATGCTGGACTGAAGAGGTGATTGACAAAAAGTAGAATTGTTGGTAAAGCTGGACAGTGTCTGCACGTACAGAAACCCTTCCATTTGCTGGGAATATTTAAAAAAATCATTCCAAGATGTTTGCCAGAATTGTCTATCAAAGCATTTTGTGGAATGCAAATAAAGTAACAGTCGCAACACTCCATGCCTTCCTAAGAAGTCACTGTAACTTTACAAACCTGCAAATCGAATAGCCTTAAAGCTCTGCGGAACAGCCAGAATTACCTTATTTCCTCTTTGTTCTGGAACCCAACTGTTTCCTCCATCCAGTTTCACGGCTCTTGTGAAATTTCTATGACCTGGGAGCGGGCAGGGACATCTCCAATATGCTGCAGCACGGGACATTGCATCGAAGCAGGTGGAGGTTGGACGTGACAATCTTGCTCTTTCTCAGGTTGAAACCAGACCCTTTCTTGAGAGCAGACGTTCTCAGCGATAGGTGCATGTTAGACTCACCCAGGAGCATCAAAATGAATCAAAACAAAAAACCTACATGCAGCCCTTCCTCCATCCCACCCCTTTGTTAAAGCTCCTAGGTAGTTCTAATGTGCCACCAGCGGCTCCCAAACTTTAATGTAGATGAATCGCCTGGGTCACTTTAATTTACCTGGCTCTGGCTTAACAGGTCTTGAGTGGGACTGGAGAGTCCACAGCTCTAGCAAGCTTCCAGGTGACACTGATGTCATCTGCAGACCACACTTTGAGAGGCAAGGACAGCCTAGAGGGAGCTGCACTCACCTTCCCATCACTGCCTTAGAATGTCAGAGCAGGAATAAGAAAGTGGCTCTCAAGGGTGTGTCACGCCTTTTTAGACATCATCTCAGGACTCTGGCTTCAAGTCCTAATTTAATTTTCTACTGATGCTTTCATGAGACTGCTTCCTTGAACAACTGCTAATGCTGACTCTCAAGACATAGTTTTTTTGAGCCTCACGTATATCAAAAATTGTACTCTCTAGGGTGAGAGAGGGAAGCGAGAAAGGTATTAAAAAAAAAACCACAAGAAAAAAACAACAAAAAACCAAGACAGGGTTTTCTCATTCCACCACAGTGCAGAGGAAAGCCTTTATGAAATGTTGATTCCTTATCAACTGTCATGGAGAGACCTGGAGGCAAACTGGACATTGGAACCATATGCCTTAATGACTCAGTCTCTATGGAGACTCTAGAAGGCTGGTCACTTGCTAAGTCAGAAGGATACTGTTGTTAAAAAATGAAATTCAACTGAGTAGATTTTGAAGATCTTATTGGCTTTATTCCGTGATTCATGAATCAGGCAGCATCCCATCTGGCAGAAAGGAGCTCTGAGGAGATGTACAAAATGAAAGGCATAGGCAGAAGGGAGTGGGAACAGGAAGTTATACTAGGCAAAAAGTGGAGTGGTTGTGGCAAGGTCCCTTTCCTTTAGGGGATGGCAGGGGTCCCTCAGGCAGATGAGCTCACTAGTGCTGGTCAGGAGATTCCTGATTCCATTTCTTGGCGAGGCTAAAACTAAGGAAGTCTTGGTTTGGTGACATGGGGCTTAGCATAAATGACTCCATTTGGGCCTGCTGCATTGTTTCTAACACTATGCAATCTATACACAGTATAAACGCTCCTCAGGTTACTTTTAGAAAAAAGGAAACCCATTTGTGGTAAAGTAAATAAGTCACAGATTGTGTTTGTGCCCATGAGACCTGAGTGCTGCCCGGAGCTCGGCCACTGCTTGCCATGTGGCCTTAGGCACGTTCCTTTCACCCATCTTCAGGGGCCTCCCTCCTAGGAAAGAGATGGTAATGCCTAAACCATGGGCTGAAAAAGGTGAAAGTGCTCTTCTTCTCCGAATCCTATTCATGCCTCAGACATCACCTAAACTAGTTTTCTAGGCAAGTCCTATGAGAACTCGGTTTGCCCCCTCTCTATCCCACCAAGATGTGCTCCTCAAACACTCTCTTTTGAAGAACTCGCCGTACTTGAACTAACTTGAGTGGTATCTTTTTTTCCACGGAATTAGACTGTAATGTTAACCTCTGTGTCTCTAGCACCCAGATGTTCATGAGGCTGCTGCTTTGAGCAAGCGCGTCACAAGAGGATGACAGGAACTTTTTTCTGGGTAGAAAGTATATGATCACCTAAAGGATGGACTTGTATTCTGTAAAACGGATCTCTCTCTCCTTCCCTCTAAGATGTTTTTCTCAAAGATGAACTGACCCTGGCAGCTGGCAGCCAGCCCTGGATGAGCTCAGCCCGTGTCCTGCACAGCAGGTGCCCTAACACTCCCAGAGATTCTCCACCTTCCTGTTTAAGCATTAAACTGGGAAGGCAAATCTGGGTGAGGATTAAGCCTTGGAAGGTAGTATTTTGCTAATGAATTTTGAGTTTTTCCCAGGCTTGACGGATTTCTTAACCAACCATTTTTTGAAATAGCTATGTTGCCAGGAGGTGGGATCAAGTCAAGCTGAGAAAAACTCTTGTGGGATTGTCCTATTGAAGTGAGAGCCTCATGAGCCTCATGAGTTTAGGTGCAATCTCACGAGTTTAGCAAGAGTCTATGTGCTGGACTAGATGGCTCCCCTTCAGGTGTCCTGCAGGGGACAGGGAGACCAACCTTCCCAAACTAAGAGGAAACCATAAGCCATCACACAGAACGGCTGTAAGCACACGTGGACACATGGAAGGCTAAAGAGGAAGGCTACGTGCTGTCCAGGGGCACAGCCATGCCCTTTGCCTTCTCTGGGAGTTCCTGTGTCTGCTCTTTTCGTCAGGGTGATGGGGCACAAGATGCTGTGAGAGGATGGTCATGTCTGTGGTTGTGCCCAGTAAGACTGGGCAAGCCTGAGGATATGCAGGTGGTTTCCGCAAAGGATGTGTCAAGCAGAATAACTAGTCCAGGAGTTGTGGGGGGCACACAGGTCTCTGACCATTCTGGGAAATGTCTACCATAGACCACAACTGGCGTCGAGCAGGTCAGGAGGTCTGCTCACTCTAAGAGCAGTGGTTTACTTGGCAAGTGATAACTGGCCCCTGGGTCAGAACCCAGTGGCCTCAAAAAGGATGGAGATTGAATAATAATCCTGAGTTATTGATGCAGTAAATGGCCATCTGCTTGTCCAAATAGGATGATGACCTTTTAGTTGGCTAGGTGAGTCTCTTTCTGAGGACTTTAAGGAAAGTTTGATGGCCCTTGGTTCTGACAGGCCAACACTTTTCCCCTCTGGCTGCAGATCAGAATCCCTTTGGAGCTTTAAAAAAATTCAAATGTCCAGGCTCCAAGTCCAGAGAGTAGATGCCCTACGTTGGGTAAAACACACTTTTTACCTTTTTTTTTTTTTTTTTTTTTTAAAGGACTCTGTTATTGGTGTCTCCTGGGGACCCTGATGTGACATAAAGCTGTGTGAGTGAAGGGAGCATTGCAGGCTGAGGGGCTGTTTGTCTATGGAGCATCTCCTGTTGTCAAGGCTCAGCTGGAAGGAGGACCTGACCAGATGTTGCTTCCTCAAGGTCCCAGGCACCTCCACCCAACACATCAAGGCCAGTGCATTGTTCTTCCCCAGGAACCTGCTTCTCCTTTCTCCCTTCTCTCAGTTGACATCACCACTGTCTTGTGCCCTGTCACCAACTCAGACCCTGCAGAGTCCTCTTTGCTTCCAGTCTCCATCCTTTCCTGTCCATTGAGTCCTTGTGGAAGTGTGAAGAACTGTGAAGGCTCTGAGGCTTTACCCTTCTTGCAAGCTGCCAAGTTAGCCTGCCTCAGTATCACCGATGTTAAGCGAAGGCGTGAGACTCCTAGGTCAGAGACAAAGGATTGTATTGCTCATGGCCCTGCAGGGGCATGAGTTTCACATTTATAATCGTTCCTCATGCTCCCTAGTTCCTTGGGGGAACAGTGACTCAGATGGTTACTGCACATGCAGTGGGTTTGTACCCGAACATTGAGCTTAGGAAACCCCAATCTCATAAAGGGGTCTGCAAGCAATTCTGGTCAACCTTTGACCCTGAGGGGGAGATTCTCTTATTATCCTTTGCCCTCTGCCCCCAAAGGAAGACATGATCTCCATTTTATAAGGCTGTTTGTTATAGAAATGTCCTTGAAGAGGTAGTTTAAGATAAAAGCGGTTTCTTCACAGAAGTCTAGAAACACAAGACAGTCATGGAGAATTGTCTTCTAGCATTTGGAACTCATCACAATGACCTGTTAATGTCCTTGCTATTAGTCTCTCTCTCTCTCTCTCTCTCTGTCTCTGTCTCTGTCTCTGTCTCTGTCTCTCTCCTATTGCAATAGTTCTGGTTCTAGAACACAACAAAGCAATTCCAATCCTCTGTTTAAAGACTTTGCATAGTGCATAATACAAAGCTGAAATGTCCAAGATCCCCTCCTCATCTGGTCTGCTCTGTGTTTCCTGCCTCACCTCTTGTCCCCACCCTTCTTTCTTATGTGCCTTCTGCAGAGGCTGCCCGAGAGCCCAGTCATCTCTCTACAGAACCCCAATAATTTTGTTTATACCTGTTAACACCCTTGTTTGCTTAATGTAACAGGCAGATTAATATGTTTCTCCTCTTCTCCAACGGACCACGTTTACCTTCTCGTTCTATCCATAGCCCCAGCATGGAGTCTGATATATACAGTAGTGCTCAATAAATCTTTGTGTAGTGAGGAAGTCTGCTTGGTCAGTGTGTGAAGCTGTTTGGGGTTTTTCTGAAGTTTGAAGGTTAAAGCTGGTAGCCCCAGTTGTTTTAGTCCTTTGAGCTTTGTTTTCATGAATTCTATGGCTGGGGCCTGTAAGTAGCACAAGTTGTCCTAGGAGGGTTTTTGTTTGTTTGTGTATTAGTTTCAGGTGTACGAAACAATGTAATAGACATTTACACCCCTCACAAAGTGATAAACCCCTCCCCCAATCTACTACCCCTCTAACATTGCACACAGCTGTTACATTTCCACTGTCTCTATTCCTTGTGCTGTACTCCGCTTCTTGTAACTATATATATATATATATATTAAATTGTAGTTTTGATGCTTTAATGACTGCCTTGTGAATCAAGATTTCATTCTGCTACAAATAACAGGAAACGTTGCTCTAGGGGTTTAACAGGCAGATGTGTCTCGTGCATTAAGTCTGAGGGTCCTCGATACAAGGCTGGTCCTCAAGTTCATTGATGCTGCTGAGGATCTGGGCTCTTTTCACCTTTCTGATGCACCGTCCTTAAGGTATAGGCCTTCATCCTCGTGTTTGGACCCCATGGTTGGAAAAAGGCTGCTGTACTTCTGGGGCCCACACCAACATTTGAGGGAGGGAAAAGGAAGAAAAGGAAAAGGTGAGGGCAAAGGCCTTCCTGCAGGTCTTTGTCTTTTTATTCACTAAGGGATGCCCTTTGCAGGGGACCTGGAGTATTTGAAGCTTGGCACAATGTACCCCTTAAAAAATTGGGATTCTGTTAATGAGGAAGAAGAGGGAGCCAGATATTGGGTAACTAAGTCAAAGACAAAGTCTTTTTAAATTTTTTTTTAAAATTATTCTTTATTTATTGGTCCTACCAGCAGGACCCTTTGCCCAAGCCAACTGTTCCTATGTGCGCTGGCTTTGTAGACATTTGCACCATATGTCTATGTCCTGAGTAGTGACTGATTTCTCCTTCTTTTCATGCTGTGTCATTTTCTCAGGAAATTTTTATTTGTTTGCATCTCATTGATACTAAATTCCTCTTCAAACATGGCGAAGATGTGGGGCGCTCTGGCATTTTTTTTTTTTGGTCCAGGGTTTGTCACCTCTAGAGAAAACAAGGTTTGACAATGGAAGTTCCTATGCTGGTGCCACAGTGTAGCTCCCAGTCTGTGTGCTTCTTGGAGATCTGAGGTGTGGAGAATCACCTGGCCTGGGAGTTACTCACTCTGGGTATCAGGGTCATGTAGTCTTCTTTGGTACATGATGTCAATGCAACACTTAGGAGCAGGGTGTTTCTCTTCCCAAGGGTCTTGGCTGAGATTGGATGGGAACTTCTCATTGTATGAGCCTTTTAAAATGAGGAGACTCAATTCTGAGGGGTTGGGTATCCGGGGAAGTTGACAGGTGTTAGAATTCTCCAAAGGGAGACCTTCTCAAAGAGCAGAATGTAACAGTATGGTTTAGCGGCGTTCCCTAGTGCATAAGACCTCCTGACTCATGGGATAATGGGGATGGTTGGATACTTTGGCCTCAGGAGAAGGGCTGCATTCCTGACTCAGCTAAGAAGGGACTTTCTAAATTCCTGCAGTTACCACAGGGTGCTGCCAGCCCTGTGAGGGGACAGGAAGGCAGCACCAGCTCCCTCCTACTATAGCAGGATGGAGTGGGTGCAGGCTTGGCTTGGGCAGGGCTTGCCGCTGTCTTTGTTCCCATTTTCCTGACATTTGTCGGTCCGACTGCAGCTGTCAGTGGCTCTCAGAATGTCAAGTCTTTCCTCTGAAGGGATAAAAACCATGCAAGTTTGCAGTCATAAAAATGCTCTTGGGTCATATATTTGGACCTCCGTTAGCCATGGCTTTTCCCATAGTGCTGCCTGCCTTTCTGCCCCTAAAAATTCATCCCCCTTTTTCCTGCTCTGGAAGCAGACAGCCTGCACAGAGCTCTCCACAGCTCAGAGCCCATAGGCTTCCTGGGGCTATGGAATCAAACTGGGACTCTAACAGGCTGGAGACGCATGCCCTGTGCAAAGGTCTCCTGAAATACAGAGCCCCTGGTTGACAGATCTACCACCCCATTTTAAAAGAAAAGTTAGAGAACTAGATTTTTATGCAAAAAATCATCCAAAATTTAAATATTTACAGCCATTCATTTTATCCCCCCCCCCTTTTTTTTCCCAAAATACCATATGAACCAAAGATGTAGGAGGGCCCCAGTTTGCTGTCTATAGGAAGAAATGGGTTAGCCAGGTCATAGCGCCCTGGGGAGTGTTAAGTGAGGATTCTTGTGGAAGAAGAGACTATACCCCTTCTCTCCCCTCTCCATGTGAGTGGTGCCTGGAGAGTATTTATCAGCTTGGAACAAATCAGAGTGGTGGTTTGCAGGCTTGTAAGAGCTGCAGAAGTGCTGGCAGCAGTTGATGACAGTGCTAAGAGGCAATTAGACTCCAATTAGTTAAACAACAGCTCCAGTGGGTGCTTGGAGGTGTTCTGCACCTCCTCTTTATAGCGGGCCCACTTGGATACATGTGGTAAGGCGGTGGTGGTAACGGGTAAGTGGGTGGAATGCTAGGTCCTGGGAGGGAGCTGCTGCCACTCGACCCTTGGAGCCCCTCCTCCCCTTAGGACACTAGGGAGGGCTTGGCAGGAGCAGAGTGTCCAGGAGGTGACAAAAGTATGAGTGGATCAGGAAGGCTACACTGAGAAATTGATAAGGACCCCAGAAGAAAGGAATGAGGCTTTGATTTAGGATGTGGGGCAGAAGATAGAGGGACTGACAGTTCAGATAGTTTTTACTCTAGAGACTACCCCAGCAGCTGCAAATGCTCACAGCTTAGCATTGGCGGTTTATTATTTTCAAAACTCGAGAAACGTCTTTAAATGTCCACATACTGGAAAATGGTTAAGTAAATTATGGTACATCCATATAGTTGAAGAATATATGCAACTATTAACAATGAGGTTTATGAAATAAAGTTCTTAGTCATGTGGAAAAATGCTTATTGTGTAAGTGGGAATAAAAGGATACAGCCGCACGTGGTATAGCACTGTAATTACGTAAAATGTGCACACCCAGGGCAGGTGCCGTGGGAGAGCATGCCACAACACCCTTCTGAAACACTGCCTCGGACATTAGTCAGAGCTTTAACAAAGCCTGCCTTTTACCGAGTAAGGGACTGTCGCATCAGGTTACGAGCATCCATTAGTCTGGGTAACATCCCCTTTTCACCAGATCTTGTTCTTAGGTCACTGCATGTCTTGCTCCCACTTCTCGTGACTCAGGGGAAGATGCTGCATCTCACAATTATCCTGGTAGGGGAACGAGAGGGCAAGACGCAGGAGAGAGGGAAGCAGAGGCTCTAACAGGTACTAAAAATAGGCTGTGATATTTTGAAGCTCAGTGGTCACTCTGCTGTGTCACTTCCTCTAACATTTGCTGGGCATAAGGGGGTGAGGGATGTGAGTGAAAAGAGTGGAATATGAGTCACTGATAACTCCTCCCCTACTTTTCTTACCTGCACACAAACAGAAGTCATTGTAGGAGAGGCATGGTGGGAAGTGGTTGCATTCTAGAACCTTAAAAAAGGGAGGGTGGGGTGAGGAAATTGTCTACTGATGGTTGGCCCCAGTTGAAATCAGGGACTATTTTAAATTCCTGTTGAGATGGGTATGAAATCAAATCTACTCTGGTTCGTATTTCCTCCCCATTGTTCACCCTGATTAGGACAGCTCTTTCTTGTATTGGGTTGCAATTTATACACCTTTATATTATCGTAACGTACAAGTCAACCTTCCCTTCCTTCCTAAGTTTAGGTAATTATAGGTGTTCGTCTGACATGCCTGTGCTGGACATGGGAAGGGGCGGAGCACCCAGAAGCTGAGCTGAATATCCCCCAAAAGATGACAAGATCAAAGGTGGCTGACCTTCTCTGGTCCTGGTGGTGAGGCGATGCTGACCTTGGGAGAGCATTGTGAAATGTCACTGATAGAAGAAGGGGTTTTTCACCTCAGTGCATGGGCACCTTGAGGGCAGGGGTGTAGCCAGCTTCCCAGCAGCCTTGGCTCTATGCTGTATATGGCAGTCCCTTAAAAACAAACCAACTAACAAAAACATCATTTGGCTAGAAAGGAGGCCTATTTTAAAGTAGATCTAGTTATAAAATTCAAAGTGACCATATGCATATAGGAATTTATTTTTGACAGTAATCTGAGAATACGCCCAGAGTTTCTTTCCTTCAGGATTCTTCAGGATTTCTGGGAATCGACAAATGACAAAGTAACTACTGCAACAGTTAAGTAATGTCTCTCAATTATACTTGAAAATAGATTATACGTGTGTATTTAAAAGATCTATGGTTACATTTAAAATTTATATACTGGAAATCTGGGTTATAGCTTTAAAACTTTTTATCTTATATTAACAGAAATCTAATAAAGACCTTTAAATTATTTAATTTAAAAAACCACAAACCTGAAACCAAGAAGCTTCACAGTATGACAGGATTAGGCCTTATACTTTCTTGAAGATAAAAAAAAATCTGGTTACTTTTCTTAAAACTTAATCCTGAAATGGAAAATTTGCTATATACTTGTATGTGACCAAAACCAATTAAACACTATGAAGTTCCACATACCACTGAATGTGGTTTTAATTCTATATGGCTAAGCAGATTAAAATAAAATTGCCCACATGCCTACCAGGAAAACCACGGATCTCTGAGCATGGACAAGTTCCAAGAGTGTGTTCTGGGGTTGGGGGGTAAGGTGGACACCAAGTTTGCTTGTTAGGTTGCAGAGAGTAATTTGATTCAAGTCACTTCTCACCTGAGCCCCCATTGTTCTAGGAGCTGGAAAAAGAAGTAAAATACGCAAACAGACCAAATGATGCCATTACAGTTTGATATACTGTTTATTTATTGAGTTATTAATATGGACAGCCTATTATGCAATATTACAGATATCTTTCAAAACTATAACGAAATACAGTCAGTCCACTATCCAGCCCAGAAGACAATAAACAAGATCATTCTTACAGTGAGTATAGCGTAAGCACTCATAACAGCAGTCCCTTTCTTGGACATCAAAGGGGACAACCCGTCAAAAGGTTCTTTACCTCCACTGGGGTTTTAACTTTCTTGAATGATAGCAGTTTCATGGTCAAACATCTAACTTTGATCACCCTAGAGATGTACACCATCTCATGCTGGAGAGGAAGGCGCTCCTGTCAGCCCGGACGCCCATTCTACTGTCCTGCAGTCCTTCCACGTTGGAGCCCATTCTGCCTTTCAGCCAGTATTTGTAAAACTTGGGGAGAAGGCAGGTATGTCACAGGGATGTTTTGATGAATTTACAAAGTGATTCAGAGCTCTAAAAACCCATTTGGTGGTGGGAGTGGCAGTGAAGAGTACAGTGTATTTCGCCAAGAGGGTCTTCTGATCTCGAGTTTTGGTTCTGTCACCTTTTCTGCTAGCCTTTAAGAGCTATTGTAGTTCTCTGTGGAAAGCGGAGGTGAGAAACACTAACAGCTACTGGTATGAGACCAGCTGTAGAATGAATTGGACTGGCTACTATGGCTTTATAACCTGTTTCCTTTCTTTAGTCTAGACAAAGTTATTTTAAAATTATTTCCCCTATGTCCTGCTAGTTCTAATGTAAGACTTAAAAGGACAATGTGAGGAAACTTCTTGCTTTTCAGCTGAATGATGAAAAACGGGGGGAAAAAATCCATTCTTCAATGAGCTATACTCAATTTCCTTAGTTGAAAACATATGCCAAAGTGACTTTTAAAGACAAGTTGTTGGACAACGCTGATTAATTGATGGAAGAAGTCCTGAGGTGAAATTGTACATATATCAGAATCTAAAATATAGCCAAAAAACAAGATGTACTAGTGTAACAGAGATCCTTAACCCTTTAGTTTCACGCTGAAAACTACAAATGTTTTCAACATCAGGCTACTGATGACAGCCAATTACATTTGAAATAAAAAAAAAACCTCAGGAAGTCTTGCCAAGTTTTTGTCAGTTTCAAGAGTCTACAGTTAGAAAGAAGGAGAAACCATAGGGTAAAGAGTGAGAGCATTGGATTTTATTTAACTCTAGGTACCATGTTTGACAGTAGTAGATAAGACTAATGAATGAGCAGCCATACAGTTTTTTGGTCACTGTGCTTCCCAAGCACCAAAAAAATGGAGCCATTTTTACTATTCAATTCCATTTTTAATAAGCTAGACAGATCCTGCTGCATTCTTGTTTGTTTCTAATTTACCAGTACATTATGTAGTTTACCAAGTGTGAGGAGCAAGTCATTATGTAGTACCAAGTTTACATCATCATAGGACTACAACATGCACATTCTACTTAATGTAGCTCAAGCAACAGGAATACAAGAGAACAGTTATGGATGGAGACTTGTTTTTGACAAATTTGTGTTCACACTAACTATGGTTTTAGAAATCTTATTGGGCAGGTACCTATAGCAGTTCTTCAATTGGTATTGGAACATTACACGCATGCACAGGTGATATGGAAGAGAATGAAGCAGAAGAGGCAGCTGGATGGAGGACAAAGGGGAAACCAGAGATGGGACGATGCCACGTATCATGGAGGGGCAGTTCTCAGCTTTCCACAGTAAGTCTCTGCTCTGTGAGAGAGGCCTGTTGGGCGACACTTTTGTTCTCATGACTGCGAAGTTTGGATACAACATCTAGAAAGGACAAATCTTGTACTTCCTTGTGTAGAGATTCTGGAAGACAAAAACAAGATAACAGATGTGCTTCTGTTAGGTTGTCCTAATCTTACTACATAGTGTAATACATATACCCAAAATGTTTACTGGGATGATACCATAAAACTAGAAATAATTCTGGAAAAAGACACAGCAGTAGCCTATAATATTAAAAACAAATCAGAGAACCTTTACTTGCCACATTAATATAAAGATAAATCAAATGTCAAGTTCTACAGTATAAGGTTGATTAAAGTAATGAGTTATAATTAAACACAGCTCATTGTAGGATCTCAGGGTTCAGTTATAAGCCCCCATCATAATTTCAAATATGAAGGTCAATGACTTACAGAAAAATCTTAGATCTGTTTCAAATTAATTTTGTGGCAAATAAAAAGGTTATACTTCACATCCTTTCAACAAATTTCTGTGACACTAGGCTGCCTTTTAAATTTCCTATCTTCTTGTTCCTGGCTTTCTTGCTCTATTTAACCTCAATTACAGGAAAATACAAGACTCCTCTGAAGACTTTGAGAACTGCTACATGGGGAAGACTGAAGTCCAGTAAGTTTAATGCAATGGGCATTCTTCAAACTGATGTATTTATTTTAATAAGATTGTGGTATAAAACTAGAACCAATGTTTTTAGTAAAAATAGAAAAATCCATTCTAAAATTCAGATGGAATCTCAAGGGATTCCGAATATCCAAAACAATCTTAAAAAAGAAAAACAGAGTTAAAGGTCTCACACTTCATAATTTCAAAACTTACTAAAATGCCACAATAATCAGGAGTATGGTGCTGGTATAAAGACAGATATATAGACCAACAGAACAGAACAGAGCCCAGAAATAAACCCTCGTTAATGTGTCAAATAATTTTTGACAAGGATGTCAATACCATTCGACGAGGAAAGGATAGTCTTTTTAATAAGTGGTATGGAAAAAAACTGAATATCCACATGCAAAAGAATGATGGTGGACCCTTACTTACATCATATACAAAAATTAAATGTAAGAGCTTAAATAATGAGACTCTTTAAAGAAAACATAAGGGTAAAACTTCATGACAGTGGATTTAGCAATGATGTGATGTGATGTATTGTATTGTATTGTACTGTATTGTATAAGACCCGGGCTTATACCGTGTTTCCCCCAAAATAAGACTTAGCTGGACAATCAGCTCTAATGCGTCTTTTGGAGCAAAAATTAATATAAGACTGGTATTATATTATATTATATTATATTATATTATATTATATTATATTTTATTTTATTTTATATTATACTGGGTCTTATAGTAAAATAAGACCTGGTATGTTACGTTATTTATCTATTATATTATATTATGCTATGCTATACTATACTATACTATACTATACTATACTATACTATACTATACTATATTATATTATATTATAGACCCGGTCTTATTTTACTATAAGTAAAATAATCTTATTTGTAAAATAAGACTGGGTCTTATATTAATTTTTGCTTCAAAAGATGCATTAAAGCTGATTGTTCGGCTAGGTCTTATTTTTGGGAAAACATGGTATTATCAAAAAAACAAAAAATAACAAATGTTTACTGAGGATGCAGAGAAATTGGAACCCATGTGCACTGCTAATGGTAATGTAAAATGGAACAGTCACTGTGGAAAACAGTATGGTAGTTCCTCAAAAAATTAAACATAGAATTACTATATGATCCAGCAATTCTCCTTCTGTATATATATACCCAAAATAACTGAAAGCAGGGACTCAAACAGATATTTGTGCACCCATGTTTTCATAGTGGAATTATACACAATAGCCAAAAATTGAAAAAAATCCAAATGTCCACTGATGGATGAATAAACAAAATGTGATATATACATGCAATGGAACATTCAACCTTAAGAAGGAATGAAATTCTGACACATACTACAACATAGATGAGCCTTGAAGACATTATGCTAAATGAAGTAAGCCAGACAACAAAAGTACAAATACTGTATGATTCCACTTATCTGAGGTACTTAGAATAGTCAAATTCAGATACAGAAAATAGAATGGTAGTTGCCAAAAGCTGAGAAGATATGTGATTGGGGAGTTACTAGTACGGACTATGGACTTTCCATTTGGGAAAAAGGTCTGGAGATGGATGGTAGTCATGGTTGCATGGCAATGTCAATGTATAATGTCACTGAACTGTGCACTTAAAAATGGTTAAAATAGCAAATTTTATGTATATTTTATATTTAAAAAAGTCTCAACAATTACAAAGATGCTTGAAATGAATAATAGCAATTACCAAATCTGAACAATAGAGAAATAACAAACTGGAGAAAAAAATGAAAAATGAACAAAGCCTTAGGCACCTGTGTGATATAATTAAAGATCTCACATTTGTGTCACTACAGACCTGAAAGGAGAGGAGAAATAGGATGGGGCTGAAAAAGAAACTTAAAAAATATGGTTAAAAACTTTCCAATTTTAGAAAAAGACAGAAGCCTACAAATTGAAGAAGCTCAGCAAATCTTAAACAGGATAAACCCAAAGAAATCCATGCCAAGGCACATTATAGTCAATCTTTTGAAAACTGAAACAAAGACAAAAATCTTGAAAGAAAGAAAATGACACCTTATGGGGGGAAAAAAACCAAATAGGAAGACAGTGGACTTCTTATAAGAAACCATGGAGGCCAGAAGAAAGTGGCACACTTTTCAAGTGTTGAAAGAAAAGAATTATCAACTCAGAAGTTTATACCTAGAGGAATTTTTTTTTTCAGAAGTGAAGGAAAATCAAGACATTCTCAAACAGAGGAAAAGTTAAGAGTATTTGTCACTACCAGCGTAACCTAAAAGAATGGTTAAAGGAAGTTCTCAAACCTAAAAGAGAATATCTAAAAAAAGAAATCTTGGAACATCAGGAAGGAAGAGCACATATTGCAAAGATGTAGATAAATACCACCGACTTTCCTTTCTCTTGAGACAGTTTTCTGAATTATGTTTTGATGATTGAAAACAAAAATTAGTGTCTAAAGTGGTTCTAAATGTATACAGAGAAAATATCTGAGACAATTGTTATTATAAATGAAGAAGAGTGACAGGACTAAAAAAGAGTTCAAGTAATCCACAGGAAATCAGGAAAAAAAAACAAAAAACAAACAGAAACAAGAAACAAAAAATGAAACTGCAGACAAAGCCATATCAGTCATTACATTAAGTGTAAATGGTCTAACCAAACCAATTAAGAGAAATTAAAACACATGACAAAAGGAGGGCCCAAGATAGAGGTGTAGGTAGACACTGAGCTCACTCTCTCCCAAGAACACATCAAATGTATATTTAGAGCAATTCCTCCTGAGAGACAACTGAGCCAACTGAACAGCTTCTGCACAAGCATAGAGAAGGTTGGGGTCCACGGGAGCTCTCCAGGAGCCGAGGGGACAACCCGGGAACAGAAGAACTGGTGAGGGCCATTGTTTACGTTTTCCCTGAACATGGGCAGGAGCTCCATCCAGGTTCTCTGCTGACCTTCAGGGTGCTGCAGTGCGTCCTCAGTACCCTTCCTGGATCTAGATCCAGTGGATATAGCATGGTGCTGCTTTGTGCCCCCAAGGGGCTGTGCACATGTGGGGGGGGCTCCCCCACCGGGAGAGAGTGTGGAGTTAGAAAATGCTAAGGTAGCCCTGCAAGCAAAGTGTGGAGATAGTGGGGCGCTATTGTGTGCTCATGAGGGGCTGGCCCTTCTGGGGAGAAGGTAGAGCTAACGAAACTCTGTGGTACGCAGGACGGCCCCACTCAAAGAGTTCAGAGCTAGCAAAACTTTGCAGTACCCACATGCGGGGTGCTGCTTGCGGAGTGAGTGGGGTGCTGCTGTGTGTGCAGGACTGTCCCACCCAGAAAAAGGGCAGAGCTAGTAGGGCGTTGAGACGCAGAACATGTGGGGTGTGGCTGAGTATGCGAGGAGATGCACCGCTAGGAGAGCGTGTAGAACTACCAAAGTATGGCTGTGTGCGCATGCAATGCTGTCCCACCTGGACAAATGCAGAGCTAGTAGGGTGTTGAGATGCAGGCACACAGAATGGCCCAATCCAGACCTTCTTCTGACTGGACAATTAAAGCAACTCAGCAATAGGGCTGTCCATGCTGAGTGAGAGGGGTATGGCTGAGCGCCTGAGAAGCTGGATTGCTCAGAGGAGGAGCAGAACTAGCAAAGTATTAGCTCAGTGGAGGAACAGAATTAGCAAAGTACAGCTGCGCATGCAGGCCTGCACCACCTGGAGAGGGGACAGAGCTGGTGGGGTGTGGAGACGCCAGCACCACCTGGAGAGGGGACAGAGTTGGTGGGGTGTGGAGACGCCAGCATGCAAAGCAGCCTGCCCAGATCCAGTTCTGATCACAGGCAGTTAAAGCAATAGAGCATGCCAAGAGCTCACCAAGCAGCCCTGGTGAGCCCCAACCAGATGAGAAGGGCAAGGAAGCATGCACACATCAGGATGCCCCACCCAGAACCCACTCCTCCTGGCTGGGCAACACACCAGGCACCGCACGTGCCTGCCCCACTACAATCGGCCTGCCAAACTATTCAACACACAGTATACACAGAGATCACTCTCTCAGGACTAGTAGAGTTAGTTATTCTATCCGACTCATAGGAACAAACACAGAAAGTCAAACAAAATAGGAAGACAGAAGAATGCCCCAAGTCAATGAGGAAAAAAAAAAAAAACTCCAGAGAAAAGCCCTAATGAAACAGAGATAATTTGCCTGATAAAGAATTGAAAGAAATGCTCATAAGGATGCTCAATGAACTTGAGAGTACAACAGAGGAGCTCAGAGAGCACTTCAACAAAGGGATAGAAAATGTAATAAAGAACAATCAGAGATAAAGAATACAACGTCTGAAATGAAGAATACATTAGAAGGAACTGAAAGCAGATGAGTTAGTACAGAAAAACCGGTTAGTGCCTGGAAGACAAAATAGTGGGACTCACCCAATCAGAAAAGCAAAATTAAAAAAGAATTTAAAAAAAATGAAGATAGTGTAAGAGATCTCTGGGATAACATCAAGTGCCCTAACTTTCTCATTATAGGGATTTCAGAAGGAGAAGAGAGAGAGAAAGGGGCAGAAAGAGTATCTGAAGAAACAATGTCTAAAAACTTTCCTAATCAGTGGGAGGAAATAGAAACCCATGTCCAGGAAGCACAGAGAATTCCAAACAAGATGAACCCAAAGAGACCCACCCTAAGACATAAGGTAATTAAAACGGCAAAAGTTAAGGGTAAAGAGACAGCCTTAAAGGCAGCGAGAATGAAACAAGTCCCATATAAGGGATTTCTCAGAAGCAACTTTACAGGCCAGAAGGGAGTGGCAGGAGATATTTAAAGTGCTGAATTAAAGGAATCTACAACCTAGGATACTATATCCAGCAAGATTATTTAGAATTGAAAGAGATATAAAGAGTTTCCCAGACAAGCACAAACTATGGTACTGGCACAAAAAGAGACACATAGATCAATGGAACAAAACAGAGAGCCCAGAAACAAACCCTCGCTTACATGGTCAACTAATCTACAACAAAGGAGGTGAGAACATACAATGGAATAATGACAGTCTCTACAAGTGGTGTTGGGAAAACTGGACAGACACATGCAGAAAAACGAAATCGGACCACTTTATACCATATACAGAAATAAACTCAAAATGGTTCAAAGACTTAAATGTAAGACCTGAAACCATAAAACTCTTAGAAGAAAAAGTAAACTATTTGACAGTAGTCTGAGTAATATCTCTTTGGATATGTCCCTTTGAGCAAGGGAAACAAAAGCAAAGATAAACAAATGGAACGTCATCAAACTAAAAAGCTTCTGCACAGTGAAGGAAACCATCTATAAAACAAAAAGAAAGCCTATTGAATGGGAGAATATATTTGCAAATGATATATCCAGTAAGGAGTTGACATCCAAAATATCTAAGAAATTCACAGGAAAAGATGCTCAACATCACTAATCATCAGAGAAATGCAAATCAAAACCACAATGAGATACCACCTCACACCAGTCAGAATGGCTATTATCAAAAAGTCAACAAATAACGTGTTGGCAAGGAGGTGGAGCAAAAGGAACCCTTGTGCACTGTTGGTGGGACTTCAAATTGCTGCAGCCACTGTGGAACACAGTATGGAGATTCCTCAAAAAACTAAAAACAGATCTACCATACAAACCAGGAATTCTACTTCTGTGTATTTATCTGAAAAAAATGAAAATATTAATTCAAAAAGATAAGTTTACCCCTATACTCAGTGCAGCATTATTTATAATAGGCAAGATATGGTAGCAACCGTAGTGTCCACTGACAAATGAAAGGATAAAGAACATGGTATATACTGGGGGTGCCAAAAAGATGTATACACATGACTTGTACTCATCTTTTGTTATTGGTATATATTGAGTATTACCATTTTCATACAGTTTTTTCCTTTCTTAAAATGTGTATACATTTTTTGGCACCCTCTGTGTACACACACACACTTACACAAAATGGAATATTACACAGCAATAAAAAAGAATGAAATCTTGCTATTTGCTACAACATGGATAGACCTAGAGGGTATTATACTAAGTGAAATAAGTTGGACAAAGACACATACTGCATGGTTTCACTTACATGTGGAATCTAAAAAAACAAACAAAACAAATGAACAAATAAAACAAAAACTGACTCACAGAAAGAGGGACCAAAGGGACAGTTACCAGAAGGGAGGGGCTGAGGGGATGGGTGAAAAAGGTGAAGGGGAATATAGTCAATAATAGTGTAATAAGTTTACATGGTGACAGAGGATTACTAGAATTAGTGGGGTGATCACATTGTAACATATAAAAATGTTGAATTGCTATATTGTACACCTGAACTAATTAGTATAACTAATACGTTGTATATCAACTATACTTAAAAACCAAACCAAAACAAAACACATGACCCAAAAATATGCTGTCCACACATCAAATATAATGATACAGCAGACTGAAACTAAAAGGGTGGAAAAAGATCATGTGACTGTTATTCAAAAGAAAGTAGGAGTAGTTGTTTTAATATCAGATAAAGTAGACTTCAAAGCAAAGAAAATTACCAGAGACAGAGTGGAACAGTACCTAATGATAGAAAGGTCAATCCACCAAGAAGGTATAGTGATCCTAAAGTTGTATATATTAATACCTATCAACAGAACTACAAAATATGTGAAGCAAAAACTGATAGGACTTAAAGGAGAAATGGGTAAATCCACCATTATAGTTGAAGACTTCAACACCCCCCTCTCAACAACTGATAGAACCTTTAATCAGAAAACCAGCAAGTATAGAAAACACCAGCACTACCAACCAAAAGGGTGTAATTGACACTTAAGGAACATTCCACTCAATAACAGCAGAATACACATTCTTTTCAATTGTCCATAAAATATAAACCAAGATATGCCAACGATTTCTTGAACAAATTATTTAGCTAATACCATGGCATACAAAATCAGAACTTGTTCTTCATATAAAATAATATTTTAGGGTTGATGAAACTTGATGAAACTAGGTATTGATTTTTAACACTGATTTTGCCTATATTTGCTATATGATACTTTTTATTATTATAGTAAGAATCTTTTGGGAATATTTTCAATGTAAAAGTAACCCTATAGCCTTCATAAACTAACTTCTGATGCTTTTAAAACTCAAATGCACCACTTACTATTATTCTATATTTAATAAAGTCAAACATATGTTGGTGGACAGACATCAAATGATAGAAGAAATACTTACCAGATCCCATGAGAGCACAGATCAGGACCATGGAATTATATTTGATTTCAGGAGCACTTCTGTCATCTGCTAGCAGTCTATGTAAAATCTGTACAAGTTTAGCACTTTCTAGATCTTTCTCAGCAGTGACTAGAACATGAAATAATTAAAGTATCAGTTATATCCATTGTGTATTGTACACCAGTACAGTCTGGCTAAATACTGGTTTCCTTTCTAGAAACTGACCATGTGAAAACTGACAAAGGGGCTGATAAATAATGACCTAGATATATAATATTAAATTCAGACCTTGTTAAAAAAAAAGTAGATAAAGCTAAATTTCAGCAGACATTTGAAGAGTGCAGGCTTAAAATTTAGTATTAGAACATTTCTCTAAATATGAGGCAATTAAAAACCTTTATTATGAAAAATGTTAAACATAAAAAGCTGAAAAGATGGTATAATGGCACACTATGTACTATCATCATCTTCATAAATTATCATGGCCAATCTTATTTCATCTATCTCTAGTCTCACCTACTCTCATCCATCCCAAATTATTTTGGAGCAAATCCTATAAATCACAAAATTTCCTCCATATATATTTCAGTATGTATCTTTAAGAGATAAATAATCTTAATGCCTATCAAAATTCCAGCAAGGCTTTCTATCAAAAATAGATAAGCTTATACTAAAATTTATAAGAAAAGCTACAGGCCCTAGAAGAGGTAAACAGTCTTAATAAAAAAGAATAAGTGGGAGGAATTCTTCTACCCAGTATTAAGGCTATAGCAAGCACAGTTATTAAGACATTGTGGTACGGTTGATAGACACATAGATTATAGGAACCGAATACAGGACCAAAAAAATAGACTCAAAACAGCCTCAACTGATCTTTGATAAAGGTCCAAAATCAATTCAATAGAGGAAAGACAGCCTTTTCACCAAATGATGCTGGCAATTAGGCAGCCACAGGCAAAAAAAGGAACCCTGACCTAAACCACCCGCCTTCTACACATATTAACTCAAAGTGGATCACAAACTTAGAAAATGTGAAGAATTTTCAAAACTTAAGAGTGAAAAAAAATTAGAAAATGAGCAACAAATAGGCATTTCACCCAAGAATACATAAGATGGCAAATAAGCACATAGAAAGATATTCAACATTCATTACCATTAGAAAAATGTAAATTAAAACCACAATGAGATATCTACATAGTTATCAGAACGGCTAAAATAAAAAATAATGACACCACCAAATGTTGGTGAGGATGTGGAGAAAACTAATCCCTTATACAGTGCTGATGGGAAGGTAAAATGGGATAGCTACTCTGGAAGACAGTTTGACAGTTTCTTTAAAAAGTTAAATATACAGTTACCATATAACCCAGCAATTGCACTCCTAGGCATTTATCCAGAGAACTAAAAATTTATGTTCACATACAATCCTATACATGAATGTTCATAGCAATTTTATTTTTAAAAGCCTCAAATTGGCATCAGCCTAGATTTCCTTCAACAGGTGAATGGTTAAACAAATTGTGGCACATATATACCACGGAATACTATTGAGCAATAAAAACTATTGCTGTACAGAACAAACTGGATGCCTTTAGGAAATTATGCTGAGCTAAAACAGCCAGTTCCAAAAAGTCACATACTATGTGATGCCATTTATAGAACATTTTTGAAATGAAAATATTTTAGAAATGAAGGGCAGCTTAGTGGTTCCCAGAGATTAGGAGCAAGGTGGGAGGTAGGGGTAGGAGATAGGTGAGTGTAGTTATAAGTGGATGGCTATTTGTGGTGGTAGGACAGTTTCAATATCTTAACTGTGGTAGTAGATACACAAACCTACACATGTCAACTATGTCACTGTATAGAACTTAACATACATACAAATGAGTACAAGTAAAACTGAGAAAATCTGAATAAGATAGATAAATTATATCAATGATTGGACTATTATACTATTTATAGTTTTGCAAAATGTTACCATTGTGAGAAACTGGTTAAAGTATACAAGGGCTCTCTCTGTAGTATTTTTTTTTTTTTTACAGCTGCACATGAATTAACACTTATCTACAAAAAAAAAAGTTAAGGACTCTTAAAAATGTTGCTTTAATACTACTGTCATACAAAAACTTGATAATTACTTAACAGATAGCCTATAAGGAAACAAGGCTGGAAAAATGTGGTTTTCCAAGTGTGTTGTGTATTAAAAAGGTAGTATGGATTTACCATTTTTTTGTTTGTTTATTTGTTTTTTATTAGTTTCAGGTGTACAAAACAATGTAATAGACATTTACACCCCTCACAAAGTGATAACCCTCCTCCCCCAATCTACTACCCCTCTGACATCGTATATAGCTGTTACAGTTCCACTGAATCTATTCCTTATGCTGTACTCCACATCCTCTAATATATATATATATATACATATATATGTGTGTGTGTGTGTGTGTGTGTATATATATATATATAATATATATATATATCTGATGGACATTTGTCTTATTAGGGAGACCACTTCACAGATGGTGTATATAGTCACCTACACCATCCGTGAAGTGGTCTTCCTGATAAGACAAATATCTATCAGATACCCTACAAAATCTTTACAACAGTATTGATTATATCCCCCAAACTGTCTTTCATATCAGTATGGGTTTACTTTATAACTTAAGCTCAAGGAGCCTAGGAAACACTAAATAACAATTAAAAGAACATATTGTCATTGTATATAGTTCTATGGTAAGGTGACCAGACCCCGGCCAATGTCCAGCTATTAGGAAGCTGACAAAATTATAGCTGTTTGGAAGATACTTGTTTGGAAGGCACAAAACCAGACTCGCCCCAGGCTGGGAGGTCAAGGATATTCTGAAAATGCTCCATTACTTCAAACCATTTAAAATCAGGCTATGAATCCAGTCTGGTTCAACGTCCTCACCGACTCCCACCCTATCATCATAGCTTCCATCCCTTTAAGGTGTCTGGTCTTCTCGACTGATCACTCATCTATCCAAACTATGTGGAAAATCACAGGTTAGGCCAGACTCGAACTGACCTCCACAACAATCTCTAACTACGGACCAAAGTCACTGAGGGTAAGCATATACTTTCCTGAAGTCTTTTATTTCATCTTTAAAATTCAAGAAAATTTGACATCCTACTTACACCTTAGATTTTTAAAGAATTATAAATTGTTTTAAGATTCACAACCCTTTAAGAGGACAAAATTCAAAATCTCTCAAACCCCAAATACAAGTAAATATGACAGTGGAGGAAGGTATACCATATTTAACTTTTGGCTTCTCCTTCTTGGGATAGGGGTGTGGGGATCCACTTGCCCCAGTGTGAGAATTATGGACATAAATCACCAGTGGAAATTAAGAGGTGATTAGTTAACCAGTATTTACCCAAAATGCTGTAAACCGGACAGAACACTAAGCCCTCCTTTGTGTAAGGCAGCCTCAGGCCTTAACCACAGGCCGCGTGATTCTGACTGTCTCCAGGTCATTATATCAGTGATTGGTTCCTGAGACAAAGGTTGCTATCCATACGCTAGATGCCCATGAGCTAGCGTCTCATGAAGATTTATGACAAATAGGGGTGCTGTATACTAGACAGAAACCATCTGAATTATTTAAACTCTGCTTTTGGGGAATTCTGAACGTAAAACACACAAAGAGTGACACACAAGGTGAGAATTCAGAATGAAAGCAATGCTAACAAGCAACAGCAATCTTGGTGATAGAGACAAGGAGATTAGCAAGATAGAGCATTTAGTAGCAGAGATGGAACAGAAGGTCTGGGTCCCTGGAAAAGTAGCAAACTCTGAACTTACTGTTGTATTCCATATATTGTTTCATTTCTCTGTGAGGCCTGCTGGAAAATGATTCCCTAAGTGCCTATAACTTGAGATAACATTTAAGAGTCAAACTAACCTTAAAGTATTGCCCTAAAAATATTACCAAAAAGCACAACTAAAGGGAGCAGTTGTGGTGACAACCTACAGAATATGATTTTCCATATACTTAGATATAGGCACAGATACACACTGGCAAAACACTTCTGGTCAAAGTTGTCTGACTTCTTTTCCACTTCTGTGCTTCTTTTCATCCAAGATAAAAATAGGAGAAAAGAAGTTTGTCACTGAGGTACTTACCCAGTTCTAAAGCTGCAATTAATGCCAAAGCAACAAGGGCTTCATTCTGCATTATTACATGTTCACTAGTTGCCATGGTAACTAGATGCTTGATGCCACCACTCTGTACAATGGTTTTAATTACATCCTACAATAAATAAATATCACAGAATTATAAACTTTAATTTTAAACATCAAGAAGCCACGTTATAATCAGTCAATTCATTGTTGAGTGGCTTTCTAACAGTGTCCTGTATGAATCATTACATTTAATAATTTTATCTTCACAGAAGAAAAGTAAAAAGCTTTAAGCTTTAAATAAATCCATCAAAAGACGACAATTTAAATTACCTAAGTGAAAAAGACCACTGCAGTTCATATTAAGGAATACAGAGTCCATAAGCTTCCAAAATCAAAGAAATACAAGTGCCATTGACTCAAATGTTGACTTACTGCAGGATCAACAAAAGAGAATAAAACTTGTAATAACGAATAAATTCTTTTTTTGTTCCAAATTTTTATTATAGTTATTGTTCTACAGATGTTCTAGGTAAAGCATTTTTTTGGTAGCTTTTATCCTTTGTTGTAGCTGACAAAACTGGGTTACACACAAAAGGACTTAAGCAGAACTTAAATCAAAATTTTCCGTCTCCCTCATTTCTCATGCTGCCTACAGATCTGTCCTCTGCAATGGCAGAGGAGGCAGAGGGCTCCGAACTGAACAAATCTCACCACCAACGTTGACTTAGAGCAAATTACTGAACTGCTCTGCATCTCAGTGACTTTAGCTATAATGTTGGGATAACAGAAGTGCATACCTCATAGGTTTCTGTGATAATTATAAAGTTATTACATAAAAAGCACATATAGCAAAGATTAGATGAAAAAAAGTTCACATTTATTTCTAATACCCACTTTTGTTTTCATCTCTGGGTTTTATTGCCTGAAAAATCTTGGATTAAATATGATTTAGTGGAAAATCTCAATTACAGAATATTTTTAAAGGAATTTTGCTACTTTTCACTATTTTTAGTAATTTGAAGGTGGATATTTTAAGTCGCCAGTCCATGTTAGCTTCAATGGTACAAAACTAACTGCAATTAGAAATATTTTTCAAATTAATTTGGTAAAGTATTTGAAAAAGGGTTTCCTTTATGTTTCCATCTTATGTGAATTTTTAAGAAAACTATAGAAAAATACCTTTGCCGAAACCTGTTTTGTAATCAAACATTCTATGGAATCCACTGACTCAGTACTGAGTTTTTAATGTCCCAACAATCTCTTTTAGAAAGTGAGAAACTATCTTTATTTTAAAGCCTTTTCTAATGAAAAGAAAGTCTCCCAAAAATACTGCTTACTCGGGGACAGTTTATTTGAAACTGATATAGAAATCTTAAAATTAGTAAAGATTTTTATAAAAATCACTAAGAAACTTATTGAGTGAAGAAGACCACAGAAATTCCTAGGTACATATACAGTCACCTAGGGAAGGTTCCTGGACTGTCATTTCATCCTCTATTTTGTGATTCATCCTGAAATCACTGTAGTAGAAGGAAAGGTAGGGAATGAATGAAGGAAATCTGTACATCAGAAATATCTAAGCATTTCCTTTTTTTTTTTCATTAGTTTCAGGTACACAAGACAAAGTAAAGAGTATTTCCGTTTAAAATGCCTGCCCTCTCTCCTCCTACTGCAATAAATGCTTACTGAATAGCTCTACAGAGTTGCTTTGCCTGATAGAATGGGGGATAAAAGATAAATGAAACATTGTACTTATGTCATATGACAAAGGAGAATTAATAATACTGAGAGCTACTCTTTATGGAGCAACAACTATACACTGGACATTGTACTGGGTAGCTTATAGATTTTAGCTCATTTTTATCCTCAGAGAAAATCCCATTAGCTAGATATTATCTCTGTAGATAAAGAAACTGAAGCTCAGATTAAGTCTTGAAATTTGCGCGAAGTCGGTGATTAAGTGGTTAACAAGCCAAGATTCAAATCTGGCAGTATGACTACTAGGTCCTCATTCTTAACCATTTGTAGTCTATGCCAAAATGTATGTATCACCGCGAATCTTCCCCTTCTCCTCCAGAGAGATTCCAAGTTAACCTCTGAAACATCACCTCTTCTGTGAAAACCTGACAAAGCTGGCTTCTCTGCAGTTGCACACATGTGAAATGGTCAAAACGCTCACCTTAGAAAAGAGGTTATAAAAAAACAAAAGGTATGTAATCTAGATACTAAATCAGCTGCTGAACCGCTGGCCTGGGTTGTCACCATTGTGATCTTTAAAACAGTTCATTTCTTCATTTATTATAGGCTATCGAGCATATGCCAGACACATAATAAGCGGGATACTGCCATGAGAATGGACTTGGTCCAACTTTCTGAATTCTGAGCATCATATACTATCGAGATATCATTTAGTTTCTAAATATCAGAAGCTAGCTTGGTCAGTGCCTAGCACACAGATGTTTGACACTGATGCTCGTGCTGGTGGTGATAAAAATAATAACAGCAACAGCAGCAACCTCCATTTACTGCGTGCTGTGTCCCAGGGCCCAGCTTAGCACTTTGTATATGTGATCTCACGGAGTCATCCTCACACTTTCAAGTAGGTGTTAACCCAGTTTTTATATATTAATATACTGAGATGTGAAGACACTTGAACAAGTAAACAGTGGATATAAAATTTGAACTTATCTCTGTTTGAATCCAAAGCCATACTCTTAACAATTATGGAACAGAACTAAATAAAAAGGCTCAATCTTCAATTTTTCCCCAGAATTTTTGATTATTTAAAGTACTTATACATAAATACATAAAAATGCAAACTTACGATATAGGATCTACAATATTGTGTTTCCAAAAAGACCACTCAAGTGTATTTTAGTGAACGTTTCCTCTGGAACTTACTTTTGATTTGCTGTGTCGTATGAGGGCAGAGAGCAGTCTGTTTGACTCCCCCATGACTCCAGCGTGATCTTTGGCTTCACACCATTCCACCAAACGCTCCACTAATTTAACATTCTTTCCCAGTTGTTCAGCAGCTTCTGCTATAGGAAAGAAGGCAACCCACAAAGGAATTAATCACTGATAGGCGATCAACTGAAGAAATAACTGGTAAAGAAGTAAGACTATGAAAGAAAATTATATGCCTAATAAACAGAATGATAGTATTAAAGAAATAAGTGCAAATACAGTAAGTATTCCATGTCTGATGGACTATTTGGCCTTTTATATAAAGTTGTGGACTTTCATACAAAATACAAAAATAAACAATTTCATATTATTTCGGGTCAACCTGGTAGTCTGTTGGTACTCTGGCAAACTGTAACAAAGATTTTTTAGGACTCTAAGGAATCAATATAGAAAAAGGTTTAGAGTTTAGAAATAAGTAAACATACGTAATTCATTCCATGGAGTGGTTCTGATTGCTGTTTATATAAACAGAAAAATGATCTTGTTTGCAGAACGAATTTTTAAAATTTTTGACTGTCACTGTATTGAAATATGATTTTGAAGACATGGTAAAAAATGAGTATGAAATGCTAAAAATTAAAAACCCTAAGGAAATGCTAATAAATCAACTTAAAAACAGGATTATATACACAAATAAAGAGAGATTCAATATATTTCCATTTAAAGTCAGTTATAACAAGCATGGGAATTAATGAATAGGTTGTAAAACCAATCTCTCTGCCTTTTATTTGCTATTTATCTTTATGATTACACAATTCTGAAAGCTAAAAACAAGTCCTATTTCAACTAGAGGTACACTGAGACTATCATACCAAAAATGCACCTTGGGAAAGCATTTCTTTTACCTTGTGCATCTATTAACATTCTTAACGTTCCCAGAAGTTTGAACTGAACCGGCGGCATTTCGGATTTAAGGAATTTCAATACTGTCTCTGTGACCCCAGCTGATAACATCTTTGCTTTATTTACAACTGGAGAGAGAAAGGGAGGGAGGGAGGCAGAGAGAGGAGACTATGGTTAAAATGGTATTAGCATTCTTGATGATATGAATCACTCAATTCAATACATTACACATGCACATATTTATTAAGGCCCCATGTTATACTTTTCTATTTAAAAAAAAAAAAAATCTTGTATCCTGTTTGTCTGTACGAGCATAACATACAAAATCATACTTACTAGCTTTTTAAACCTAACTTCCAAACCCTTTCTTAAATAATTTGTAGAGGAAATCTGACAATGTTGCCTTCTTATTTATAAAAAGCACAATTCTTTAACTTTACTAAATATTTATTTTTACCTCTGTTCTTAACCCAGCTGTGTTTTAGCTATTATAGACATTAATACACAACATTAATCCACTGTATGAACCAAAATGAATTCATATAGTTATATTATTTCTCCTAATCAGAAATTTACTTTTAGAAAGTACAATAAAAGAACAGTTTAAATCATCTCCTGTATTATTTACCATGATAATGTGATCTCATGGCTCAATAGCCTTTAATCCAAAAGACACATTAAAGGCTATTTTTAAAAATTGTATGTCTGCTTGTAGGGAAAACAAACCAACCTTAAAAATCATTCTTTAGGGAACTCTTCAATTGATGCCATTGTCTTACCTCAACTGAAGATGATTTAAAAAGCTTACTTATACAATATAATGAAAATCTTTGTTCACAAAAGATAATAGAATGAAATATTTGCTGAACAAAAGCAAAGATTATGCTTACACAGTCTCAGAAAACTTATTTAACATATGATCTCCATTTATTAGTAAAAAAAGGTAAATGATTGGAAGACTTTTTTTTTGTCTTCTCTTGGTCAAGGCAGGTCCACAAATCACATAAAGTAAATATGTTCCCAAAACAATAGATTTTATTGCTTACATAGTGGCCTCCCATTTTTAGGTCTTACCTGGAATGGCCAGGTTTCTGAGAGCACTTAGTGCTGCATGCTGTACTGTTACATTTCCATCTTCTACATGTCTGTCCAATAAATCCATAAGTTTTTCTACAATTCCATTGTCTACCATATGGATACAATTTCCATCTGAAGAAAACAAAAGCATTTTTTTCTTCCTCCGTACAAATATCTATAAATATTTTGTGATACGATGCCTGTCCATTACCTACATTAGTTAAAATGGATCCCTAGGAAAATAAAATGAATTCTAACTCTTCCAATAGGTTTATAGCCTTTTTATTTCTTTTTTCTTTTTAATGTGTGAAAAGTCCAATAAGATTCTTAAAATAGATAAAAATTTAAAAATCAGAAAACTCTCTACCTTAAACTGATACTATATCAGAGGACGAGAATAATGAGCATGAAATCCACGCTTAAAAAATGTCCCCCAATAGGTTTCATTTATAGTGAAGTGTGCCTGAGTTCTGCCAGTGTTACAGAGACAGCATTCTACATTTTGTTAATATAGCTGTTACATTATTTTTCAGTGACAGAATTTTTGAAACATTTATAAAGCAGAGAGAATATTTTAATGAGCCCTATTTACCTCACATTTAGCTTCAACAATTGTCAACTATTTTGCCAGTGTTAATTCCATCATTAAGGAGTAAATGATGGTCCCCAAAAAGAGGGAAGTGAAAATGGAATTAAGTCATCCATTATAACAACAGTTCATATTGGAATAAAATCAAACTAAACACAAAAGTAACCCATATTTCCTAGACACAGTATGAGTTTCTAGGCTATTATAGCAGGAGTGCCAGACTTCAGACATTAACATGGAGATCTGGTGTCTCTGAAATATTATTAGACTAAATTAAATATTCTATCCTAAACCAGAGAAACAGCCACAATTACGTTCTGTAGGCATAAAAGTATACATTGAGGCACAATTACCATACAATGAATACTCAGATTATTAAATGCAAAATAAAATCACCAAGCAAGAGGGCATACCCTCCCAGATCAGATGTTTATTAGAATGGGGCTCAAGTTTACTAATTCTGAAGTGCAGAGTACTCAGAGAAGGACTTCATGATCACTGTTCATGATCTTTAAACTACTAGAACTTAGTTGAACTGTATAAAATATGTAAATTGTTAGGAAAGTCACTATAAATATTTCAGTTCTCTTAAAAGTTAAAGTAGCAATACACATATGTATAATAATGAACTGTTCCAGTTTCAGTGCATGTAATAGCAAAGCAAAAATTTGAAAAATATAGAACATGTGATTTTGAAAAATGAAATAATATGCTTACCATTTCTGGCAAAATTTGCAATTGCCAATGCTCCAGCAAGCTGTAGCTGGTGGTTATTTGATGGAATCCAGGACAGCACCCTTTGAAACACATTACCTTTTCCTCCTTCGAATAATTTCTGCATGGATTCATCTGAAGGTAAAAGAAACAGGTAAAAGGAAAATAATTAGGAGTAACAAATCCATATTCCTAAGTGTGTTAATATCCAAGTAGGAAACTACATACTTCAAAAACTAAAATTCATAAAGGGAAAAGTAATGACTCTTTTTATAATAAACTTTTAGTAGAGACGGGACAAGAGAGTTTAGAATTTTCCCAGTCTCAGTCCCAAGTATCCATCTGGCTTTTACTTCTTCAGTGCCACAGCTGTTTCTTCCTATGTGACAGCTCTCTAAATACTGACAGATAATGAAGACTCCTCTTTTCCAGGTTCATGATCTCTAATCCTCTCCATGATATGTTTAAGTTTTCAAAATCATTACATCAACAGGATTAAATAAGATAGGAAAATGCCTAATAATAGTACTTACAAAAGAGACAATAAATTTACAAAAATCGGACAACCATGTTCTTTGGTTGGCATAAATTACAACTCACCTCCAAGAAGTAATAAAACCATTAGATCTGAAGCGGTTTTGAGCTCAGCAATATCATCTTCTTTGTCACTATCCACTTTCTGCTGAACAATCTCTAGCAGACATTCTACCAGGCCTGCTTCAACCAGCTGCAGTTTAATAGCATCTAAACAATAATGTGAACAAAATAACGAAAACTTGAGATGAAATAAGAATTCTGGTATAAGCAGTCCATTATGAAGAATTATAAGAAACCAAGAAAATGCATGATTTACTTAACATACCTTCAAAGATTTGAGTTTCAAAAAGAAATATCTGACAATAGAGCCTAAATACAGAAAAGCTTTATCTCATTTTTCCATTTAAAATGATGTTACATTTTGTAATGTCTGGCAGTACCTAAACAAACTGATTCTTAGCTCTGAAGTAATATTACTCCACTGTTATTCTAGGCATTATGCTCATGTTTCAAAGGCAATACTATAAAATATTCCACTGTTTAAAATAAAACACACATAACTGTTATATAAAGTTAAAATATATCTACTAATGGAGTTTGAATACAAAGTTATTGAAAAGTAAAGAGCTATTAGTAAATTATAAACTATATCACAAGTATATTTGGGTTCATATTTGTACAGATAGTATCTTTGTAGGGCAGTTAATAAATCTATAAATTTCTGAATTTTAAAGGTCATGTTTTTAAAAATGCTACAGGTTTTCATCAGTTTGAAACTTTCTTGGGTGATGAATATATGGTGGTTCATTATACTATATATTCTCTCTATATCTGAATAAGTTTTAAAATTTCCATAATAAAAGGTGAAAGAAAAATAATAACTTTTAAGCTTTCTGATGGATAACCAACAAAATAAGGATTTTTAGAGAGAATTTACATACCACTTATATTTTTAGAAATTATCTTCATAGCAAATTCTACTTTCATATCAATTTTGTTTGCGTCACCCTAATTACTTAAATAATTTTCATTATAGAACTTATTTCAGTGAAGATTTTTTATTCGCATCCATATCTGTCTCTTCCATTAGAGCAGATATTATACCTCATTAATCTTTGTATTTTAACCTAAACTAGCCTATCCAAATGCTTTGGGAGTATCTGATAACACTTAAGATAAATGTTGATCAACTGAACTTAGAAATACATTTGCTACACAGAAATTTTTAAACTTAAACTTTATTTTTTAGTTGGATTTTATTTCAGTCATTGGTTTCCCTAAGCTGTATATGCACACATATACAGCAATGGCAGTTTTAGCTTGTCACTTGGGAGAAAATACTTTTTTTCTTTTTACACTTAAGACCTTTTCTTTCAAGCAATTTTAATGTGTAAAAATTTAGCATTTTTTTCCTACTACCAGGGCCACTGATCTTCTTTAGAATATTATCTCAGAATACACAGAATATTCAACCTGGAATATTTTTAAAAAGGTACACTTACACCATGCCATGCTGAAAGTAGGGCGTTTCCTTGGTTACAGAATGCTAGGGCTAGAAATGTTTGGCGACTAGAACTGAAAGCCATGATGAAAATGCCTTAAAAATACTAAGAAACCTTAAAGTATACAAAGTTCCAATTTAAATGTTGGCATCACTTTCCTTTGCATATAGGAAAAACCAAGGATGATATGCTAAGGAGAGGCCAGAAATAAGTTTTCAAAGGTATCATTCAATTCACTGTAGAATTATAAAGCAGAAATGAAGGTGATGGAAGAAAAACAAATAAGAAATAAAGATTGTTATTTAAAACACTGTAAGAAAGGTTACAGGTAATTCTCCAGGATAAAAAATTGACTGAAGGTCACAACAAAAATTGGGCTAAACTACCAAATAAGATAAAAAACAAATTTCTCCCTAAAGAATAAGATCTAAAGAATTTAGAAAATTAAAAATATGTCAGGAGTAAAGTTTACAGATCTCTCCTGTCACAGTTTGACTGTAATCACAGATATATGTGGGAGGCTTAGATAGCCTTAGTAAGGAGGATTAGTAAGGCATTCTGCCAAAGTAGATAGTCCAGCACACACTAATCAACACCATTCTGCCCAAGGGCATCTATTTTTATCACCACAGTTCACATATATATGTATGTATGCATACACAGATATGTATCATATACTTACATGTATATATATGTATTTAAGTGTATGTATTTAAAAATCTTTTTGTAAGTGGTGAAAAAATCCCAAATGCAGAAAAGTGCATGAACTATACACTTCCTATTAACAAGCAAACAACCACATAACTACCTTCTAGATCAAGAAATCCATTGCCAACAACCCAGGAAGCCCCTGTGCATCCTTTCCCTATCTCACAATTCTCTCCCACATTCCCTCTCAAAGCACTACCCTGATTTTTATGGTAATGACATCCATACATTTCTTTATTGCTTCACCAAATAAATAATAATTCCTAAAAACTACAATTTAATTTTATCTTGTTATCATTGCTGGCTTTTTCCTTTTCATGTGTTTATAAGATTCATCTACACTATTGGTTTTAAATGTCTTTATTCCTTTCCTTAACTATATATTTTTTCCATTATATGCATATACCTTGACTTAATGGATATGAGCTGTTTACAGTTTTTCATCATTATAAATCATGCTGCTAAGAACATTCCTGTAATGGCTCCTGGTGCACATGCTTCTGGGTATATTCCTAAGAGTGGAATTGCTGAATAGGGAATGTACAACTCAGGAGATACTGTTTTCTAAAGTGTACCAATTTACACTCCCACCAGCACTTAATGAGTTTCCACTGCTCCGTACCTTCTTTAGTGCTTGGTATCATCAGACTTTCCAGTGTGTATATAGTAGTACTTTATTTTGCATTCTCTGATTATTAATGAGTTGAGCATATTTTTATGTGTATTAGCCAATTGGATTTTCTTTTGTCAGGTGCTTACTCAAATCTTTTACAGATTTTTCCCACTGGGTTTTCTACATTTTTCTTAATGATATGTGGGAGTTTCTACATATTGTACACATAAGCTTTCTCTTGGTTATGTGTGTTGTAAATATCTTCTTTCATCCACTGCCTTCCTTTCCACTCTTAATGGTGTCTTGAGAAATGGAAGTTTTTACTTTTAAAAGAACTACACTTATCAGTCTTTCCCTTTATGGTTAGAGCTTTTAATGACCTGAGAAATCTTTCTGTACTTCAAGGCCATGGTGACAGTCTCCTACCTTATATTTTAAGATAAACTTTCTGGTTTTAACTTTCACATTTAGGTCAACTATTTATCTGAAATTAATTTTTTTAAAAATACAGTATGAAGTGGGGGTGTGTATGTGCCTCTCTGATTGTATTTTTCCCCCCATATTCCCAGCACTGTTTATTGAAAAGACTGTACTTGCCACAGTTTTACAGTGACTTCCTTTCCCGCAATAAAACAAACATCTACTATTGCACCCATTTGTTTCTGGGCTGTCTTGTTCTACCCGTCTTCTTGTCCACCCTTGCACCAGCACTACGCTGTCCTTTAATTACATAGTTTTATCAGAATAAAACTTTAGTTATTGTTATGCACTAAAAACAGTTCTGCTATACCTTGTCTTTCACAGTATCTTGGCTATTCCTGGTCTTTTGCGATTATGGTTAGAACTGCATCGAGTCTACAGGTCAATATGGAGAGATATATAACATCACAACCTTGCAGTTTCCAATTTATGAAAGTGACATAGCTCTCCATTTATTTAGATCTTCTTTAATTTCTCTTGATGATTTTCTACAGTTTTCTACCAGAGATCTTGCACATATTTCATTGATCCATTCTGACACTATGTGATATATTACGGTACGCAATGTATTTTTAAAAATGTATTTTCTAACTTTTTTTTGCTGGCGTACAGAAATAAAATCTTTTGATTTGTTTGTTTAGTGTGATGTTTTCCGTAGGCTTCTTGTATATACCCTTTTCATTCTCTTCTAGTGCTGGTTTGCAGAATTTTTAAAAATCATGAATGGACAATCATATCAAATGCTTTTCAGAATCTAAGAAGATATGATATCTCCCTTTAATAAGTTTTAAGGTGATAAAATAAATTGATTGCATTTTGAATATTAAAATGCTTTGCATTTTCAGAATACGTCCTATTTACTATGATGAGGAATTTCAAATATATTACTGGATTTCGCCTGCTAAAATTTTAAGGAGAAATTTGGATCTATGTTCATTCATGGTGAGACTAGTCTTTAATTTTCATTCTTGTATTGTGTTTGTTCATATTTGGTATAAAGGTTATATTAGCCTCATAAAATAAATTGGTGAGTATATCTGCTGTTCCTACTCTCTGGGAAAATTTAGATAAGATTATTCAGCTTTTCTATTTCATAACATCCTCTTGTTCATAACATCCTCTTAATGTAAGGTCTGTAGTGAGATCTCCTTTTGCATTCTTGATTTTCGATATTTGTGCCTTCTCTCTTTTTTTCCTGATTAATCTTACTAGGGATTTACCAGGTTTATTAACTCTTCAGACTAAACTTTGGTGATTATATGCTTGTGTTGCATGTGTTTCCTATTTTATTAATTTCAGCTCTTTAAGGTTTCCTTTCTTTTACATTCTCTGAGCTTCATTTATGTTTTCTTCCCCTTAAATTTCTGAGATGAATACTGAGCTTATTTTACTTTTTTTCTTTCTAATATATTAATTTAAAGTAAAAAATTCCCTTTAAGTATGTCTTCACCTATATAATGTAAAATTTGAAACAGTATTTTCATTTTCATTATTAGAAAATTTCCTAATTCCATCATGATTCTTCTTTGACCCACCTCTGAGGTGTACTGGTGGTGAATTTTCTGTTTTTCATCAGAAAATAACTTTATTTTGCCTTCAGTTTTGAGGAGTATTTTCATTGGGTTTAGAATTCTAGGTTGGCATTATTTTTCTTTCAGTGCACAGAATATGTTATTTCACTGTAAACTGGCTTTCACGGTTGCTGTTGTGAAGTTAGCTGTCGGTCTAACTACTGCCCCTTTTAACATAATCTGTTTGTTTCCTGGCTACTTATAAGACTTTTGTCATTGGTTTTCTGCAATTTCAATGTAATGTACCTAGATGTAGATCTCTTTTTATCATGTTTAGATTCATTTGGATCTTTGATATCTTTCATTAGTTCTGGTAAATTCTCTACCAAGATTTCTTTAAATATTTCCTCTGTTCTCCCCCCTCACCCTCTTTTTTGTACGCATATATACTGGGGTGCCACAAAAACGTATACAAGTGGACATGTTGGTCAACGTTGCTCAAGCAGTAGTTTGCTGTAATCAGAAGTGTCTGGACCCTGACAGGAACCACTTTGAGCACCTCTTGTAATCGCAGAATTCAAATGTGACTTGTATTCATCTTTTGTTATTGGTATATATTGAGTATTACAATTTTAATAGTTTTTTCCTTTCTTAAAATGAGTGTGTGTGTGTGTGTGTGTGTATAAAGACCAATAGCAGTACGTTATGTGTCAATAATAACAACAAGGTTTTCCAGGCTCTACAGTCATCTGGACAAAATAATAGAGACATCTAGCACACTCCATTAAAAACCAAAAAAAGTGAAAAACAAACCCCCAGGAAACAGCAAAGTTCTGTTGCTGTTGTGGTACCTGGCACCATTTACAAAAATTAGCTTCTTAATCATCATCTGGAAAGCAAACATTCTAGAATAACATCATTAAAAATAGCTCTGGTAAAGCACGGTCACTACTACATATCTCTACTACTACATAAAGCAGGCGTACGATACTTTACATTCACAGAATGATACAGTACTGTCCTAATCTATAATACTAGAGGCATTATGTGAGACTTGATTCTATTTTTCCAGCAGAGGGTCCAAGGGATAGTATAACACAGCTCTGGTAAAACAATGCAATTTTTTGATAGGATTTCTTTTCATTAGTGGCACATTTCTAAGTACTCATTGCTCTTCATGAATATCAGCTAAAAACTGTTTAAAACGGACAACAACAACAATAACAAAAACCCAAACAAACTACCATCAGACTCATACAAAGATGACCGAGCAGAGACAAGCAAGACTCAATCAACCTAACTAGTGTTTTACCAACTCTGTTGTGTTTGAATGGTAAGAGGTCCATGGAAGGAAAGAGATGCCAAGCGCACTTCGAAGCTTCAGGCCACAACCAAAACACAGCATCATTTCAAACAGAAGCAGTAGCCAAACACCGCCCACTTGGATATGTTCACGGGTGCTGACATCACTATTTCATCATCTGCTCACTCATTCAGGAAGGCAGATCCATTACTGTACTTTGATTGTGTTCAACTCAATTACCATGTTACAAGAATAGCAAGCTGCCAGAATCAAAAATAAGGCTCCACTATCCAGCACCAGTTATCTTTAGGTCTTCACCACCAAGTTTACAAATGCTATCACCAAAGGACATAAGGGAGCAAAGAAACCACATCTGATGTATTAGCTGGGATCACCACTGTTCAGGCAGAGCTATTCCGCGGCAGTGTGATTTCCCTCTCATTCCTGGTATTTCATCTAACCATAAGGATTTAATTCTAAATTATATCCACTCAAGGAATGTGTGCATGTGTTTGTATATAAATTTGGATGGAAGATGCATGGCCATTGAGAGCGTGTTATATAGTAGGTGCTACAAGCTGGTAAAGCCTCATTTTACTGGTGCAGCAACCGTGTCAGTATAAATTGCTACGATGTCCCTTGTGCACCTCCCAGCTCTGGACAGGGTAACGTCACAGACCATTGTACCCCTTTGGCTGCTGGCATTATCTCACTTCATTCTTTTTGAGACTCCAAAAAATATACATGAGGGCTGCTCATTTTATCCCCTGTACTTCTTTTGTTTTATGTATGTTGGTTTTTTTCCTTTCTAGATTTCCTTTCGATCTATCTTCTAGCTCACTGGTTCTCTATGGTAATTCAACTATATTTAATCTGTCATTCAACCCATCCATTAGGTTCTTAATTTGGACTGCATATTTCAATTTAGGAATTTCCAATTGTTTCTTTTTCAAATCTGCTAGGTCACTTTCTATAGTGTCTAGTTTCCTCCCACATTTTTTAAGCTTGCTTTTAACTCTTTGAACATAATAAGCATACCTGTTTTGAGTCAATGTCTAGTAATTCCAGTATCTGGAGATTTGCTGCTGTTGCCTGTTCTTTGTGCTGGTTCTTGCTTACAATGTCTTGTCTCCTCATGTGCCTGGTCCTCTTTGATTATGTGCTAGACACTGTATTTGAAAAATTATTTATATGGGATGCTTTGATTACTCTGGTTCCTCTTATTCCTAGGGTGTATCCCTTAAGGTATTTTGCCCAAAGACAGAAGTAGTTTATCAGTGTCCACACTGTTGGCAGGCCTAGGACTCCAACTTTTATCCCATTTTTTCTGCCAGGGTATATAAATGGAGTTCAGTCTCTCAGCTGCTTTTCCCAAATGGCATTAAGAATGTGTAAGCTACAGAATCATCTTTGCCAAGATTTTAAAGACAAAAGAACTTGGAAAGTGGCTTTGGCCAATGCAGATACAGGTACAGAATAGATAATGTAGCTGACGTTAGAGATACCCAAAATAAGATTTATCATATCATTAATAAAACAAAGGACTTTGAATTAAACAGCTGCAATTAAATAATGTTAGAAAAAATGGAAAAAGCCTGCAAGATTAAAAAACCCAAGAAATGTATTTATTTTCTCACCATTTTCTGCCAATGGAGCAAGAACTTCAAAAATCATTTCCTTCTTATCATGTTCTATTTGCTTCTTGAAGAGTTTTACCAGCTCTTCAGCAATGTTTGTACTGGCAAACTGTTCTTTACTTGACTCTAAAAAAAAGAAAAGAAAGGAGGAAAATTTAGGGTAAGCAAACAAATTAAACCGAGAAATTGTTTTCTATTACTTTCAATACTTGGTCATTTTGTACTATTACTGATACATACAAACACTCTTTAAATACAGAAACACTCAAATCCATTTTTTAATGCCCTTGAAAAGGAGAAAATGTCTAAGGCTTTAAAGAAAATGTTCTAACCCAATTGTATTCAAGGCTACAAAAATATGTTCACTAGCATTACATATAGGTAACCATAGCAACAATACAATTACTGTTATAAATTCATAGTTTCAAGGCTTTTAGTCAAAAAAGAAAAGTTACTCAAAACAGACTGTACTTTACGCGGCTGAACTAAAGGTGACGTATCATCTTATCTTTATGTCATGACAGTGGTGTGCTTTCGCACTGGTCCTGACTTGCCTACTATGAAAGGCCCATTCTCCATTCTTTCTTGTCTCTTCAGCATCTCCAGTCTCCACCTCACCCTTAGCATTTATGCTTTAATATTTCTCATATAAAAAAGCAATATTAAAAACAAACACCTTCCCTCTACTCTACTTTTCTTCAGATACCACCCGATCTCTGTTCACTTTCACAAACAAGTTTATTGACAGCCTTGTTTACATACTTCCTCAACTCACATGCATTCCTAAATGTACTTTACACTAGTTTTGGCCCACCCCTACATTCCGCTGTCTCTTTTGCTCGCCCCTCCTTTTCCACCAGACCTCTATAATTCCAGTTCCTTGGGACTTGATCTTTTGCTTTCTTACCTGTCTTTTAAGGTTTTAAAAAAATTTATTGGGGTGGCATTGACGAATAACATTATATAAGTTTCAAGTCTATAATTGTATAATACAACTTCTGTACATTGCATTGTGTGCTCACCACCCAAAGTCTAGTCACCAAATATTCGATTCCCTTTACCCTTTATTCTCCCTCCACCCTTCTTCCCCTCTGGTAACCACCCTGCTGTTGTCTGTGTTTCGAGTTTGTTTATTGCTTTCTATTTTATATCCCACATATGAGTGAAATCATATGGTCCTTTTCCGTCTGACTTTGCTTTCTAACCTTTTGGTCCTTATTTTCACCCTAGGCAATCTCCTTCTCTTCCATAGTATCAAAACAGCACCCATATGTTGATACTTATACAATCATATCTCTAGCCCTCTTCTGGTTTCCAGGCTGTTTAACTGGCCATTTGACATCTCCATTTGAATATTACCCTGATTTCTGTTCTTCCTCCAGACTTCCTTAACTTGGGAAATGAAAACTCCATCTATCCATTTATGCAGATAGAAGGGAGTCATGCTCACTTGTTCTCACTCAACCTTAAAACCTTGGATTACCAAGGTCTATCAATCTGCTTCCAAAATACAACCAGAATCTGTTCTATTTCTCCCCAATTCTCTTCTCAACTTCTCTTGCTGCATCAGATATCCTAGTAACTTATCTAGACGTTCTTCTCAGAAAATTCTGACTGAATTCAATATAGATTGGTTGCTCTCTCTTTTGTGGGCACAACTGACATCCTGGAATTTCTCTTAATCATTATTTTAATGGATCCTTTCTTTTCCTTCCTGTATTAGATACTCTATTATATATGTCCTTTTGCCTTCTCTTGTTTTGTCTTGGTGGGGGCATGTTCTAGCAGCTTCCTGAGAAAACTACTATATACAGAGTATAGGAGGTAAACATTTTGAAATCTTTTTTCTTTTTTTTGAAATCCTGACTGTCTGAAAATGCCCTTTCCCATCTCGACTATGCCTTTAATTTAGTCGCTCACCTCATTCCATTACTTTCTCATACTAGCAATTATCATAATTTATGATGATATGCTTATTTATTTGTAAATTCATTTAAACAATTCCATTTCACTAACTGCATAAGCTCGAGGGCAGGGACACTACATATTATTTTAAGTCTGACAAACAGTATACAGTATAGTGGCTAGTACATAGCAGGTGTTCAAAAGAAATTTACTGATTGAAAGTGTGATTGAACAAGTAAATTAACTGAAGGGTTAGGTTGTGCTCTCTAGTCTCTAGTAAATCTGTCAATATCAAATAAAAATATTGCAAATTCAAATTTAAAAGAGAAAGGAGAAACACAAATCTCATTATGGCTTAATACACTTTTGATGCACTGTTCTACTGCTTTTGGCGTGTGCACCAGATCTGGGCAAAAATGATGAAAATCCACTCCAAGACTTGCAGTACGATTGCTTACAGTCACATAAAAGGAGTAGGGGTGGACTGTCCAATTAGCTACCTAAACGCTCAGAGATCATATTCTACAAATGCAGCACACCTTACCCTAAAAGGAGGTTAGTTCGATTTAAATAAGTATGATTCAACTTCTGAACATTGTTCGTTGCTCCTTTGCTTCAAACAATGCTTAAAATGGAGTTCAGAAACATAAAATCACAGGTGAAGTAGACAGGACATCATCATTTATCTAGTTATGTACTCTTACTCGCTTTAAAAATAGCGTTAGCACTCTTATTTCCAATCTATATTCTATTCCTCCAAACGCTTATTAAACTGAAACCAAATCACTGTAGCTAAGTAATGCAGGCCATTTGCCAGCACAAGGAAACAATGCACTATGATTAATACAGAAATTAAAGAACAAAATCTGTACTTATCCTGCAGATGGATACAGAGAAAAAGCAGCATGAAGTATGATTTGGACCTTATATCTGAATTAACGGTCATGGATCTTTAACAGACTTTTAGTCAGAAGCCTCATTTTCAAAAATCATACATGAGTTTCAAGAGTTAGTCCTAACACTTATATTACCCAGAGAATCCAACCTCCCTCCCCCATTTCTTCTCCCTAGAAGCAAGCACATAAAGTTTTTAGCTAATTCATTGGTACTTAACCTCCACATCTTTAAATAATATATTTGAATTGCTACTTATTGATTTTTTAGTTTTAGGTATTTTTGATTGCCTCTCCACTCTGAAAGATAAAGCTTTAGCATTCTTTTTTCCTGTCTCTACCATACCCTCCACATTATCAATGTAATTATATGGTAATTTTTGTTATATCAATTATGAGTGTTTTAATAATATACTATTTCATTTTCCCTGGAATTATTTTTTTTTCTTATTTGCTTAGTTTTCTATATACTTATCATTAATTCTTTAAACTCTCCATCAGTTGTCTAATCATCAAGCTTATTCATTTTAGGTGTTCAATCAATTTCATCTCCTATAAGAACTTCCTCAACCCTAACTCCAGGAGCCTTCTGACTTGTTCCAATATAGATTGGTTGCTCTTTGAAAACAGACTATTTGGGGCTGGGCTCTCACATCACCATACTAGCAATTCCTGTTTTAATGTTGGATCTCTTGTTTCCTGGTTCCTATGTTGTCTTCTTTCTTAATTTAAATTCCTTGTTTTGTTGGAACACATCTTGCAGTGGTTTCAGGGGAAAGGTATGTAGTATATCAATTTTCTGAGATGTTTATGTTTGACAATGTCTTTATTGTAACCTCACGATTGACAGTTTGACTGGATATAGAATTCTATATTGAAAATAATTTTCCCCAAAATTTTTGAAGGCAATACTCCATTTTCTTCTGTCTCCCACTGTTGTTTTGAGACATTTGATAGCTATCAATTCACAATTTTTTTTGTAAACAACTCCTCTCCCCGCTTCTCTCTCAAAGTTTGTAAGATGTTCTCTTTATACCCATTATTCTAAAATTTCACATTGATAATGCCATGGTCTGGGTCTATTTTCATCCACTAGACTAGGCATTTGACAGACCCTTCCAATCGTGAAAATTATATACTTTAGTTCTGTGATACTTTAGTTATTTGGCAATTCCTCCTGTTTTTCTCTTTCTAGAACTCTTAAACTTGCACTCAACGAGAACAACAAAAACGCAGAGCTACATTTTCCTTTTCTGCTCCAGTTTTGAAAGATTGCACTTGTTATTTATATTTTGTTTTTATATCTTTAGTGAGAAAAACCACACAAATTTCTGCTATTTAACATTTTTATTTAAAAAATTGACAAAAAGTAACACTAGCATTTACTGATATGCCATATTCAGAAGAGTGATATGGACTTGATATTTACTTGTGTCAATAAAAATAATACTATGTGAGGTGTTAAGTCATGGGCAATAAAGCCCACTAAAAAGAGAAACGGTATTCTGGGGCATACATGTTCTACTTCAGTATTGATTTATAACCTAGCTATTACATGAGCATACAGGCTCACGATACAAATCTAAGTAAACAAAGGAATAGTTCTCTCTTACCCTCTCTTCCTCCAAATGGAGAAAGGGCAGTAACAGCTGGGAACAGAGTATGAAATTGGGTTAAACTAAACTGGGTACATATCCATCTTTTAATATAGACCAGGGATACGAGGCTGAATTTATGTGGTCTATGGAATCTCCCAAATAAATCCTGATACCTTAATATGTATGTACAACTCATACTAAATGGTGTTTATGTTTCCATTACAAAGCTTTGACATTATCTAGGATTATGACATAATTTGTTTTATTTCTACAACCTATACTGAACACAAAATCCTACATCCCATTTTAATAATGGAAAAGAGTAACTTGTGAAGCAGTAAATAAATGTTCTTTCATTCCTGGTCTTATTTGAATCACGCAAATAAGAAGACAGTATGGAAAAGAAGAAAAGCAGAGGAGGAGAGAAGCATTCCCAAATACCAGCAGAAGACCCATGGAAAAAGAAATGACTTTTAAAAATTAACTCTGATAAATAATCTCTATTCCTCTAACTTGAAGTCAAAGAAAAAGTAAGTACTGAAGTCAAAATTTTAATGTGTAGTGTATAAGGACATGAGCTTTTAGTTAGAAAATCCCAGGTTAGAGTCCTGTTGTTTCTGTTTATTATAAAATAGGGATAATTAATAGATGTTTTTGTTGTTGTTGCAACTGTTATATTTTGCTATGACAAAACATCATTTGGCTTCACTTTCCCCATAACAAACAATTTATTATGAACATGGATGGGTGGTAGATTCAGACCAGGAGTTGTAACTTCCTATCAAGAATCATGGGAAGGAGAAAAGAAAGGGTGCTGTAATTGACATAGAGGAAAAATAAAACAGAGAAAGGAGATGGGAGTGCTGGGGATATCAGTCCTCTGTTATGACTGAGCTATTTCCAGTGCTGGTCTGTTTTTTGCTTGTCTTCTGATGTTCAAGGGTTTCTCATAGGTTTTTCTAATGCTGTTACAAATATATTCTTATGAAAAAGACACCTATCATTTTCAGGGATTTTGTAAAAAGAGGAGGAAGAATCGTAGTCTGATAGATTCCTTTTCACCTGATAATGTAATAAATTATTTAGTCTTTTATTTTTGCCCTGGAAATACAATACATGATTTCAAGACCATCCCTCATATAAAAAATACTAAAGTCAAGGAGAGATCATTTTAAATATTCAACTCTATTAAATAATATGTAAGTGTAAACTTTAGATCTTAATACATAATTAGGAAAGCAAAGTAGCTCTCAATTATAAATAATACAATCATAAGATATAATTGGATCTATTTTTTAAACATTGAAACAAATATCTACAATGCTTCAAAAATATGTATAAACTAATATAATCTAAATGGATACCCAGCTTGTTAACATCTAAAGAAAAATTTACTGTAAGTACATTAAGTTAATTACATTAGTGGTTCATGACTAGGACTTACCAAGTTCTGCTAAATTGCCAAATGCAACAAGACACATTTCTGTAAGAGCTGAATTTTGGCAGTGGATACCCAGTAACTTCACTAAGGTAGGAATAACACCCATATTGATAAGCTGAGCTTGAAGGGAATCTGCAAAAACAAATAAACAAAAAAGTGTTCATGCACCAAACAGACATTAGTAAGAAGAAAATACCCCTCATTCTCTCTATTGCAAACTCAATACTATTTTAATTATAGTAAAGGAAGATTAAGTCCATTCATATAACTGTCTTGAAAATTTTTAAGACATTAGTTCAGAAGAGTTGAGTCTTGAATCTTTTCAGTGATTAAAATAAATTTAGAAATAAAAATAATTTAAATATGTCAAACATCAGCTTTTTTTTTTTTAACAGGGTCTTATATATACCTTACAGCATTGACTTTAAAGATGTATAAATATTACCATTGGTTTTTAAGTGAAAAGTTAGACAAAGTAACATTTGCATTAAAGGAAATCACAGTATATGAAAGCATAAGAAAAAAATAGTAAGTTTAATAAAGATCAAGAGAGAAGACAAAAAAATCTTAGAATCCCTTAATAAAAAAAATGAAAGGTATGTAATACACATAATTTATTGTTTGATTAATTGCAGCAGAGCATTCTTTGATGACTAGGAAGAAAAGTAGTTTTAACAAAGCAAAAAATGGGTTACTTAAAATATTTTCCTTTTCATATTTTTATTTAATAATAGTGACAATCATCTTAGTAAAGAAAGGAAAATTTGGTTTGAGAAGTGAAGAGAACGAGGTCAAACGGCTTTGTCATCATTCCTTGTCTTCAGTTTCTAAGAAATAAATTGGTTTTAAAGTACTTAATATGCCTTGGATTTCCACAATGGTTCTTCAAGAACAGTGATAATAGAATACCTGTAACAAAGTTGAAGGTAAATAAACCAAAATGCAAACCAAAAGTACTGCCTCTTCGAATAAGCTAAGAAGGAAGATATAAACACTCATATGGCTATGTAAAATACTAAGTTACTGTTAATAACTGGTTCATCCAAAGATATAGAAATGCTTTCAAAATTTGCTTTCTTTTAACAATAATATGCCATTTTGAAGCAAATATTTTTGTCCAAATTCTATTAAGTTAGCTATTGAGAATAGAAAGATAAAAATCTGTTTCTTACAAAACACATTTTCCTCATAGCATGCATGCATCCCTTGACAGAGTTTGCCTACTAATCTCTTTATCATTCTTCATAGTTCTTAACCTAAAGATAAGGAGGTGGTTGGGTGATTATCAGAAAAGAACCTAAAGATAGGGTTGAGCTGTCTCACATGCCAGCTGGTTACCTGCCTGATGATCTTTGTAGTTAATTTGTCCCGCTTTTAGAGTGAAGTATGAAGAAATAGCCAACAAAAGGCTTATACCCCTGAAAACTGATCAATGGGTAATTACAGATATTATCTGGTTCAGTTGTGGGGGCCCATCTCTACCAGAAAGGGTACTATTATCAAAACAATAGTAGAAAACAGGCCTGAGAAAAAGGAAATTTACATCTAGAGTTCAAATAGTCTAAAACAATTTTAAATTTTGTAAATGAATTATGAAATCTGTTCTAAAAAGAGATAGAAATAAAAAAAATATTCAACTATGTTCTTTATGTTTTTGATGTTAAATAATTTTTTCTAACTATACAATTCAGCAATTAATGAATGATTCACAATACGTATCTTATAGGCAAATTATTTATGTTATATGGTATAGTATTATTTATATGTTATATTGGCAGAATACTTGTATAATGGTTATAGTAGTTATAACGATCATGCACCAAGAAGCTTTCCATGTTAGAAATTATTTCGATTACTTACCAGTAAATAGAGTTCCTTATTATTGGATCACCTCTGCAGTTCTTTGTTCTTTAGCAGTATTTTTAACTTTCATTTGTTTATTTACTCATTTTGACTACCTCTTCAAATACGGCACAACTGCTGAATCATTAAATTTCAGGTATGTAAGCGTGAGCACTAGCGCATGCATTGAGTGTGAGTTAAACTCCACTATATGTCTGCATATATGTAAGCATCACACACCCCCTCAGTACTGTTGGCACAAACGATAAAAATCCAACAGTCCAGGGACATCAGAGGAATAATAAATTTTATGAAGGAGGTAACTCAACAGGAGAATGCCACTTAGAAGATGATGTTCTTTATGTTCTCCTAACTTGGCATCTCTACAACTTTCTTGGACTGCTTTTACAATATTATGAATTTCGGTTCCGGGGAAAAGAGGGACGAAAAGTTAAGAAATGTTGCAGAGTTTCATACAATCTTTGGCATACAAATTAAAGCAGTAATATTTGAAATTGTGGTAGATCAGGAAAAAAATAGCATAGCATGATGGCATATGGTGTGAATCGCCATAATTCATGAAAATAATGTTGCTTCATGAAAATGTGTTTTAAAGCTACACAGGAGGCAAATTAATAGTATATTCACATACAACACACATACCACACACGAGTATAAAGAGAAAAATAGTCATTCAACGGACGGACTCATTTTAGAGCACTTGGGCGCTTTCTTTAATATCCAATTCTATGATGTTAACAAAACAAAATTTATACTCAAGTAACTCTAAAATCTGTTCATACCAATTGTAAGCAGTTGTATTTCTGGGATAATGAATGCCCAGAAGAGAAAAAAACAACTTGACTCCTAGGTTGATACAAATTCTCATTTCGAGATAAGCAGGCATCCTAATACATGGTTCTCAAAGTGAGATACCCAAAACCCTTTCAGAGGATCAAAAGTCAAAACTACTTTCATAAAAATGCCAGGATTTTATTCGCCCTATTCACTGTATTCACATTTGCAATGATGGTAGGAAAACAATGGTGGGAAAAACTGCTGGGGCTTTAGCATGAACCCAGTCAGTGGCACCAAATGGTATTAGTAGTCATTATATTTTTAACCATTACACACAGAATAAAATAAATGCTATTCTTAGCATTTTTTTTAATTTTGAAAAGTTATTTTTCAAATGTTATTTTAACTTTTTACAAAGTTTTTTAATTTTGAGAATGTTATTTATGTTAACATATGGGTTTTTATTATTTTAAAATGCAATACTCCATTTTAATTTCTAATACAATAAATATTGACAGATATAACCCATATAAACAAAAGTTCTTTGAGGTTTTCAGTAATTTTTAAGTGTCTAAAAGTGTCCTGAGACCAAAAGTTTAAGAACCACTGCCAAAGGATTACCTAACTTTTATAAGAAATAGGGGGAAAAAATAGAAAAGAGATTCTGAATTTCAGTGATGTGCTTGGCATATGTGATTTTATATATATATATATATATATATATATATATATATATATATATAATATATCTAAAAACATGCTAGGAATCCTAGACTTTGGTGCTCAGATATGTTGAACAAAATTACATTAATTAAGCACCCATCTCATTTTGCTTATTTGAGAAGAAACTCTACTTAAGCCTAGGAGAATATTCCATGATTGAGTCTGTTTGCCTATTTCAGTTACAACTTAGTATGTTATCAATAAATCATTTGGGGAGGGGGCTAAGAAGGGGTCCTGTTTGTGTGGAATAAATTAGTATTAATGCCTATTGCTGAAAACAAATGATTAAGTTTAATCATTGTTTTTGTTTTGTTTTTAATTGCCCAAAGAAAGGTTGTGAACGGACTTCAATGGATAGTAGCTGACACCCATGCTATCATGAATGGCATCAGGAATATGACTTTTAAATCAAAGACTAACTGGAAGAAATTCTTAGAACCATAAATAGATCATTCTCTAGATACATTTGAGAGAGCAGGCAAAACGATGCACGATTTAGACTTTTGGCATCCCTCAATGAATACCAGAAACTCCAGGGGAATGTTTATCAGAGCTCAACAAACAAGTCACAAAAATGCAATCCAGGCCCATACACAGCAAACAGTTATGTATGACAATCTAGACAGCACAATGTCATAAACATCTGAAGACAGTTTAAAACTGCTCCTGACACATGTCACAGACAAATACTGAACAAAATACAGAATTACAAAATTACATAATATCGAGGTGACACAGGCCCTACATGATCTATGCGGAGGAAGGAAGAAAGGCACTGAGGGTGTGCAATACAGATGCATATACAAAGAGATATAAGGCAATCAACGCATGCGCTGGTGTGAACACTTACCTACCTACATTTGAATTTCAATGGTTCCATGCTCCTCGGGTCACACTCATGGAAACTCCAAAGAGATCTGGAGAGAAGATCTCAAGTTGAAGAACCTTTTTCCCCCTGAGTTTTAAGTTTAATGTTTAAAACATTGGTATAGACAGATTATAGGTCCAGAAAAGTATGTCAAGAATTCCAGTAACTCAATTGATGTTCATGTTGAAAAGGTTTCTTAAGAAGATTATAATACATGTTTATCTTATTCCTAAAACAATGTTATAATACTATTAAACTTATTGATAAATAGGACTTAATGATGAAACTGTGTCAAAATAAGATACACACAAAATTCAAAACAGTCTCTACATAGGGATGTACACATGGTGTTAGTCATAGTATAAAAAGCATCCTATTTACAGGTGTGCATAAAAACCCTAATCTACAGTCAAATGAATTATATATAGTAGAAACAATTAAAAAAAAAGCAAATATAAATCTTGATGAGAAGTTCTAATACAAATTGGATAAAAACTATTTGGGTGTAAACAAGACTTAAGAAAATTGTCCTTGACTAATGGCATATGTTTATTTCCATAAAAAATTAAAAATTAGAAACAGTATAACAGTGAAGTAGAACTTACGAGTTTAAACAAGTTGTAGCTCTAGTATAACAATGAAAAGTAAACAGACTTAAATACAGCTACTAAGAGGATGCTTGTGGTTAAAAACTTTACACACACACAAGTGCAGGTATCTTTTTTTTAATTGATAATGAAAGTGGAGAGCTATTATTCTAAACCTAGTGTTGAGAATATAAAACTAAAAATATTTACATGTGATTAAACTTAATTGCAAATCAATTATTTTAAAAGCCCTCTTTATACAAAACATGCTTTATGTTTTGCACCAAGATTACCTTTATAATTTAAACCTCAGGTTATACATTTCAATTACAAATAGAAATTTCAAAGAGAAAAAAAAGAGCACCAACATTCATTAGTATTGAGAATACTGGCAATTTAAAACAATATATTTACATTATTTCTTGCTTTCTTAACGTTAACAATAAAAAAATTGAAAAGATAGTTCAAGTTTTCTTCTGCATTCTGAAAATAAGTCCTTACAGAACAAAATGTCCCTTTCATAAAAGTTCTAGAGGTAAAAGACAAAATTACATGAGTGTAATGTAAAACAACAGCAACAAGAAAAAACCCCAAAGCAAAAATCACAAGAAAGAAAAAATGTTTTATTATTCTTAAGAGGCACACCCATTTACTGTTCTTAATCCAGTGACATCTAGAGTGATTATGTCTTAATCTAGTAGATAATTTTTTTTTCTAGACTCACCCCCAGTTAAATTATTTACTATAGATCAACTCTTGTTGAATACTACTACATAATGAATAATGAATACTAGTACAAAGTAAATTTCTACAGACATGCCTACTCTGATTAAAGAAAATTCTATACTTTCATCTTAGAAAGAAACTGGCCTTTTAAAGGTTAAAACAAGTTTTTTTTTAAGAGAGCTTCTGCCAGCTGTTTTCTTAAGCAGCTCTTACTGGGAGAAATAAATCGTCTCTGTCATCATATGGCATTGCTGAGAGAAAGGCCACATCTACAGTAAGTATAAATTTAAGCCTAAATTTTTGTATGGCAAATTAAGCTAAAAACCAGGTTAATTTATATTACAACATGTATATATATCTTACAAACATATGTGTTTAAAAACATAAAAATTCTTTGTTTTACAAAAGGAGTTACTGGCTTTAAAAAAAAGAAGCCCAAGTATGACTAGTTACCCTGGAGCATTACTGTGATTAAGTTTTACCCTTTAAAATTACACAGAAGTTATTTGTAACACACAAACTGTGTTAACAAGATACTGCTACACAACCAAAAGATTTCTGGAAAATACCCATTTCCAAACATAATTTCATGAAAAATGTTTTCATACATAAAATATAGGCAGTTTGATGTTAACTGGATTTTACTTGTAGTTAGAAAACAGGATTACTAATTTTTATACTAGTTAATTTACATATGATACTTTTCTGCTTTCTCTCTGAATAGGTATTTAAGTGATCTAAATTACAGATACACTGATATGTGGCCACAATCCATTATTCATCTCTGGGTTTAAAACTTGTGTATGGTCAATACTTCAGTGCTTTGATACCATCATATTTTGATAGAGTAGTAACATCAATAATAAAAACAAGGCCTGGGCTTTCAGTTTTACCGTTACTATCTAAATGTTCATTTTCGAATATAGGTAAACATTCCACGTACAGAGAAAATCTCCCTATCTTCATATGCTGAAATCCTATCAAGCAGTTGAAATGTAAATGTATATTTATATTTCAATATTAAAATGTGGCAATAACTAATGATGGTGAAAACTATATAAATATAAAAATAAAATCAAGGCAGAATAAGGGATTAGATTATATACTTTCCTTAGAATTTACAACATAAAATAAGTGTTAGAAGCTGTTTTTAATTTTTAGTTACTTAATTCAATTCAGGCCTTGAGTCTTTCAAGAAAAAGTCCAATTTGGGAATTCTTTACATCTTGTGAGGATGAGTTAAAATCAGAAAGCCAACCCTGCCACCTCAAATTTTCACTCTCAGGAAAATCTCAAAAATAATATTCAATAACATCTATGATTAATCATCTCTAGTCCAGATATAAAGCAAATAAAAAAAGAAAAACATGTAGAGAATGAAGAACACCAAACACACTTTGTCATCTACTGCTCTCAGTTAAAATTGAATATCTATTTAGTATCAACTTTGATACTAATGTGTTAAATGCACTATCCTGTATAAATGCACTATCATAATCAGGAACATCTAATAGCTGAAAAGCTGAGAAAGTATTATTTGTGTAATATAACTGTAAACTTTAAATCATTAACAAAAAAACTATAAAAATTTCATTTTTTTGTAAAAAATTTCAGATTCTTTCATTCAGAAGTTCATTCTATAATGACCAAAGCTGAATATTAATCCCACTACTTGACCATGTGGAATTAATCCAAAATGTGCATTTGGTACCTACACCTTTACTAAAAACCAAGTTCTTAGTCTGTGCACTAAGTAACAGCATTATTATAATAATCGTTTAGGAGGATTATGATGAAAAGCTAACCTTGCCTAATTGGTCAAATTTAACAGGCATTATTAGCAGAAGGTACAAGAACTACTAACTACTAATTGCTTCAGTAAAACAATATGTTGAAAATGACATTTGTAGCAGAATTTCATGAATGCAATCTGCTTCAGTAAAATGATTAGAAAGCTCTGTTGGATGAACAGTAAAAATTCAAAAACTGCTTACAAAGAGAACAACAATTAATAAATAAAGAATTCTGATATGTTTTTTAAAAGCCTAAAAACTTCTCAGCTGCACAATAAAACTTTTACACACTTTCACACACTATAGTACTTTAATTTGACAAACTGGGCTTCAAAAGATGTGAACTGGAGATGTACATCTCTAATGCTTTTATAAATAGAACAATGAACAGAAAGTACACTGAAAAGAGTATACCGGAAATTTAATATAATTTTAAAAAGACAATGATTTGAAAAGATAAAATTTTACATTTTGAATTTTTTGTTCGTTTCCCTTAACATTAGGCAAAAAGTTATTAGTATTTAGGAAATACACAGAATTATTAATTAGCTTGTACCCACACTAAATAAATTTAGGATATAGTTCTTCATTTATGCAAAGCAAATCATTTTTCAATCATTTTCTAACATCGAGGCTATGTTTTTTCTTACCTGTAATAAAGTAATACCAAAACATAAGCATATACTCAGAGCCAAAGTGCTTTTTAGTTTTTAATCAGGATTATTCCTTGTTAATTTCTATTCTTCTTATTTTAAGTATAAAGGAAAAAAACAAGTCAGCAAAGTTATCTGACTGAGTTCACTAGGAAAATGAACAGTATGATTAGAATTGTGAAATTGTTGCTATTGTTTAAAATGAAAGTAGCAGCTAAAATTAATTACATATTAAGTGACCTTTAAATTAAAGGAGAGAACTTGCTTTACAGGTCTATTTTCAACAACTGAATTTAATTACCAGACTTAATACTTAAATTCAATCGTTTTGCTCCAATAACATATCCCATGAGCTGCATTTCCTAAATCGCACAGATGGCCTCCTTTCAACCATAGTTTAGTTATCTTAAGTCCATGGAGCAAATAAATGTGAGAATTATCATGAGTGTATCCTGGAGAGACTTCAGGACCACACACACAAAAGAAATTCAATAACAGGGAGTTATTAAGATATTAGAGAAAAATCAGCTCTATATGTAAAAATCCCACATATACATTTATGTCATATATATATATATATATATATATATATATATATATATATATATATGAGATATAGGTCATATGAAGTCAGTCACAGACTGTATATTACGTTACTTATTTTTAGAAGGAAACTAAGTTTTCTTTCCTGATTGTTTATTTCCTCTTACGGCATGGTTTATGCAAAACAACTACAGTCTTTGCTTTAATGCTTATATCATTACTAATTTGCTTTAGAGTTAGAACAGACTTCTCCCTGTATTTTGTGTCTCTAGCATTAAGCGTATTAAGAAAAATGTTAAACTCTCAATTATAGAGTTTTCCAGGAATACGTATTGATTAATCGTGGTCACCTATAATATAATAAAAATAGTGACTACCAACAGATTCCTTAACAAGGTGTTAAATTATGCTGGTGCTTTGCTTTAGATTACTGATTTGTTTCTATTCAAACTGCTACCAACTTTCAAGTCCACATATGCATATGAGCAATTCTGTGGATCACCTATGGTAGATTTAAAAAACCACAGGTCCAGAACTGTTATTATCAGAATGATTTCACTGCCACTTTCAGCTGTTGCCAGGTATATGAATAGGGAATATCAACTCATATAGAGTTTATAATACTTCTAACTTATTTAATGAAGAAAATGCATTCTAAAGACATCTTTCTTCCAAGTTTTGATTTTGTTAATAGAATTATAGACAATACTAAGTATCCAGAAAAGTCAACCAATAAATATTTTCCAAACTCCTACTTTATGTTAAAATGGTGTTATATATGAAAACAGTTGGCGATCTGAACAAAATTTTCAGTCTTCACTGCAATGCTTTGGCATTGGGTAACCGAAGCTAGGAAAAAAGACATCCAAGAAACGAATGAGATAAAAATATCTACAATAATAGGTTTGAGTTCCTTGTTTATAAAATAACTAAAAGTTTAAAATTGCAACTAGATGAAGATAATACAGGAAGTTCAGCACATTTTCTTCAAATTGGATGTCAAATCATCAACATGCTTTTCCTTAACGACAACTGTCAAACACTCGGACAATTCTGAAGGGTCAAAGAAGTGGAGTGTCTTTTTGCCATGTGAAAAACAGGTCTGATTTCCACCAAAAGGATAAATTTGAAACGATTTTTACTATACGAAAAGTTTTATTTTTCTTATTCTATTTAAATATTATTTATACAATATTGATACAACTTTTCTGGCTAAGCAATTATAACTTTTTCTATTCAGACATTCCCTATTTACCTGTCTATCAGAAGTTCCAATTGCTTTACCAATTAAGGAAACAAAAGGATAATATTCAACTAATAGCTTAAGACTGTCTAGTCTAAAGCTGGGTTGAAAAGTTTTAAAACTCATGAACCTTGAGTTTTACACAGCTTTATTGAAGGGTACAAAAATGTCTTTACTGAGTAAGAATTTTCATAATATATCTGTCTTGCATGTGTTTAGGACACTTGTTTGATCCCACATTTAATGGATATAAAATTGGATATGCTCAGGTTGTCCATTGTATGGACAGAAATTAATATATCCTAAGTTTCAGTCTGGTGTGAATCCACTTTTCAGGATTAATAAACAATTTGAAAACATTCTTGTCAGAGAAACTAAGTTAGTGGGTCTTTGTGACCATTTTCAGTAGTCACTTTTTTATTTAATAAAATTTATCAATTGAACTAAAAATAACTCCCTATAAAGAAGCTCAAGTTATTAGGTCCAAGGGTAGAATTAATTTTTCTGTTAGAGTAACAAGAAGGTATTTATCACTCAACTATCCTACCCACAAAGTAGCCGAGGTTTGTATACTGAAATTCAATAGTAAATACACATAAAAAGGAACTTTGTTTACCAATGCTAATAAAAAGTGTCTCCTAAGTTTCAAAAGCTCCATTTCTTTTTCTCAGTGATTCATCTAGGTGAACAGAATCAATACCAAATGATCTGAAGTTAGCCAAGAAGACTTAGTATTTAAGTTGGAAAGTCATTAAACATACATTTTAAAGAAAAAACTAAATAATCGACACACAAAACAAAGATGTCTAATTATTATGCAAAACAAAAAACATATAATTTAAGTTAAAGAGTATTATGGAGAAAAACAATAACTTCACAAACTAAGATCCCCATGAAAGACAAATATAAAAGGAAGCAGAGGAAAGAAGATAGTTATTGATTTGGCATTTGTTCCTTTAAAATACTAAAGATAACTTTACTTCTATTTTATCTAGTAAAATTTAAAAGGTTTTCAAATTGCAGCTTTTAGAATTATGGAACAAAAACACCACTGCTCCAATAATGTTCTGAGAAGAGCTAATATAGCTTTCCAAAGTATCTAAGTTATTTCCTGGGAATATTTGCACACCAGGAAAAAAACCTGCTCTTACGAAACAAATATATTATGCACTTGGACTGTACACTCTCATGTTTTTAATCATAATATTCCGAGAACACTTCTCTGCACATTGTGATATCCTATTACAGGGACTCAATCACCGTCTCCTTTGGATAGGAATTAGGGATGTTTTTGAAGACCATTTAGCCATTTGATAAGCTTTTGTAGATTTTTGAGCAACAGCTTCCTTAAAGGACAAACAACTAGGTTAGATGCAAAAGAAGACAAATTCTTTTATATTCACAGCTGCTATAACTTCATGACTAGTTTCTTTCATTTATCTTTCTAAACCATTCTCCCACTTAGCACTTGTCCCACTTCCTCAGGTGTCTAAGCCTGAGTGAAGTTGAGGAGAAAGGAAGCAACATGAACAACTGGCCAATGATTTCTTAATGTAATCCAGATACCTGTGTTTTATGGTCAAATTTCAATTATTTAGAAACTAGCTATTCATTTTGTAGACTACCCAGACTCTGTAGTTTCTGTTTCTCTCATTCATATTTAGCACATTTTCTCTTCAAAATGATCAGGGGGGGGAGAAGAAGATGGAATTGACCCTATAAAAACTATCAATTATTATTGCTCGAGTTTAACAGGCAACCTTTTGATGAATGAAAACTTTTTAAAAAATTACTATTATGGAAAATTTTAACTCAGAAGTTTAAAACTTATGTCTCTTGGATAGATGTGACCAGAGGAAACATTCTGTTAAGCCTGTACAGTGCTAAAAAAAGAAATGTAATCCAACATTTAAAAATTACATGTCACATGAAAAGCTAGATTTTCAGCTTCTCCCATCCCAAGATGAAAAGTTTTGGCAGTATTTAACCAAACTGCCACACAGAAACAACTGGCTACAGGAAAGCAGTGGCTCTCCCCTTTCAATGGGACAACGGCTGCAGTCCCAACAATTGCTATTGTCTCTAACCCCAGGCAAAATGTCAGTAGTCATTTGTCATCTATGTTTATCTTTTTTTTTTTTTAATTGAGAATATTTCTTTGGACCCATGACTACCAAAAGTAAAAAAAATGAAAAATATGCCTAAAAGGCCTTGTATTTCTAGAACACATGAAAATAAAGAATAATATTACATGTTCAATATGCAAACAAAATGTCTCCGTCAAAGACTACTAATGAAAACGCCATTATGAAAGAAACCACTAAAAGGCCTTATTTCTAGGAAGCTACGAGAATCTGAACACTTGATCCATGAAATAATTCATATAAAATAATAACAAATGAATTTTTTGTGACATTTAAAAGTATAGTGAAGCCTTCATACAACTGCTTCTATGTTCATTTAATTAACAACCATGTAGGCTATCTGAAAATTATGGAGATGGAATTTGTTGTTAGATTCTAAGAATGTTTTACAGAGGAAAGAAACTTCTGTTTACAAGTATTTATTAAATTTCTAAAATCAGTTAACTGCAATTGCTCTGAACTTCATTTTTATAAGGCCAGATTTAATTAAAAGTTTTTTTATTCTTACAAGTAAATCTAGTATCTAGATAAAATCATTTTACTTACATAGACAGTGTTTATGTTTTAAAGATACTCCTAGTACTAATATAAACACGAAGCTATTTTAAAACTGTTTATTTTTAAAATGTTCATAGCAAGAAATCTTAAACCATATACTATGTTTTTTTTTTTTTGTTTTTGGTATTAACATGTCAAAAACTAGTCCCATTTAGTAAATTAGACCATTTTGTACTGTTTAAAACACTGCAATTTAATGTTGGCTAATTATTAATTTTATATGCCATTTATGAATTCTTGGTTCATAATTTTTCTAAATATGCTTGTACTATAGTAATGATGATTTTAAAATTTTTCCCCCAGAGATAAAGCAAGTTTTCAGTTTTGTTTACCATTCTCATTGCTATAGTTCATCAGCATGCCACAAAAGACAGTCAAGAGCTTCTCACTGGCGGGGTCTGTTCTACTGCACAGTGACCTTAAACGGTCAATTACAACCTGTGCACCACCTGCTTGGTCAACTGCACTTCTGCCCTCATCTGTAAAACAAAGAGTTAAATTAAAAATAAAAGAAAAAAGAAATGTACCTTACAATTTCAAATACAAAACATAACAGTGTTATTCCTTAGTTAGTAAGTAGAAAATAAACCTAAGGGCGTTAAATATGTCTTTTTGGAAAAACAGAACAAAACAAATAAACATGGAAATGGGAATGGGATGGGGAAAAGAGACAATCACTTTTTAAGAGAAGAAAAGATTATTTGCATTGGCATCATATAGGAACTTAAAGAACGTCTCTGTCTTAGGAGTTTATGACTATAACATGAAATTTTTTGTTTCCTCATTCACAAATGACAATTCTATGTAAGAGAAAAAAAATTGGAACTATTATTCTGTTGGAATGTTTTCTCCCTCAGCTTGGAAACCATTAAATGTATCTTTCTTTTGGTGGTTTTCAAAGTCAGCTATTATTAAAGAAAACTGTCTGTGGCACAGTATATTTCTAGACCATAATATGTAATTCCTAAATATTAGGACTAGAGTCTTTTTAATGGCATTTTCTATAGTCCATAAGCATGCTCCCTTTTCCAATTCTTGGTAGTTTGTGTTTCACTTTCCTTATTCTCTCCATTCGAGAATACAGCAGTATAAAACATTATAACCAATGGTCAAATGATGGTCAAACATACATTCTGTTATATGTACATCTACATTACACAGAACAGATATCATTTAACTACTGGAACATATAAACAGCTTTAGAATACTTTCTCACCTTTAAACATAGAAACGGAAAGAGATGAAAGAAAGAATATCTGTCTTTCTAAGTCTGATTTCCTTTCATAAAATATGATAGACTCCGGAACAGTGCTGCCCAATAGAAATATGAGAGCCACAAATATGAGCCATGTATGCAATTTAAATTTACTAGTAGACACAATAAAAATAAATAGGTGAAAAATTAATTTTAGTCATATATTTTATCCAATCTAATATATCTAAAATATGATCATCCCAAATGCAATCAATATTCAAATCATTAATGAAATGTTTTACATTCTCTCCTTGGTAATAAATCGTTGAAATCCAAGTGTACTTTACACTTACAGTTCCATGTCAGTTCAGACTAGTCACATTTTAACTGCTTAACAGTCAAGTCTGGCTAGTGGCTGTCATACTGGACAGTGTAGCTATAGGAGAATAAAGAAAGGATCAGCAAAGGAAATACAGCTATAAAGTTAGTAAAGAAAAGATTTTCATTTTCCTAATAAAAGAACTGAAACTAAGGTCACATCTTTATATAATCATTGCCAAATCATATTAGACAATGAAGTGTATCATTTATAGTGGTAAGCACACACACATACACACAACTTATATAGCAGTGCCTCATAAATACTTGCTTCATCATTTTGATAAACTTTAAGAAAATCCATACTAAGATGAACATAGTTTTTGCCCACTTAGTTCTGTACCGTATTCTCTTAGCTTATTATATTGTTACACAGATGCAGAACAGGACCTTATGCTAATCAGCTAATAAGATCACAGAAAATTCTTAATTGCCAGGGTACTAGTCAGATGACTCAGCCAAGAATGTTGGTCATAGCTCATTTAGAAATCTAATTTCCAAAGTTTTATTTTCCAATAACATAATTGTGAATTATCTAAATTGTTGAGCAATTTGTATGTGTATGATGTCAGAGAAAACTGAACACTAGGATTACAAATCTAAATGTTTGGACCTTCAATAATATGAGTATACAGTATATCCCATCCCTAAACTGCAAAGCTTAAATACTACGTGATTCTAATTGCTAACTATGGGCTTTCAAAATATAAGTTGTGCGTGCTTTGAACTTAGAAATCTTTCAGAAGAGCTAGCTAAGCCTTAATTTCATGAACTAGGAAACTGAGTTTAGAAACTATGTGGAGCCTATTTGCAGTGTGCTAAGCTGTCTTCCTATTAATACTCAGCTATTCAATATTCAAAAAATTCAATTCAATAAGTTTTAATAAAAATTTGTTCAACAAATTTTAAAAAATGAAATAAATAATACAACTAAAATTAGAAGGCAAATTACCTATTTGTTTGTTTTAGAGATAGTGTTTTCCTTCCCTTTCTTTGCTTCCTTGTCCCATTCCCTTCCTCTCTCCCTGCCTTCTTTGGATTATCTACAGCATAATTCTTCACTCACGTGTTCTGAAGAGTTGGATGCAGAACATAAATTCAAGCTCTACATTAGAAATTACATTATTATCAACTTTGAGAAGAAAACCAAAGCATATATAATAATAGATATGTGAATTGAAAAAATATTAACCACTACCATAGGAATGTTTATTCCCTCCCTTCTCCCTCCCTCCCTCTTCCCCTTTTGACAAATCAGATAGGGAAATAAGGTCAAAGAGAATTTGATTAAAATAACGAATCTGAGGATGCAACGGAGCAATGGAATAAATGGTAATGTTGTCTTTTACTCTACCAAAACCAGCTAAAGAGTAGGTCTTTAAAGATATCTTACAAATCATTTGCAATATACATCAGGACATCTGTCATTGCACAAGTTCAAATAAATTGTTTTCCACAGTAAAGGTAGTTCTATAGATTTATGTTATATTAACATGAGTACTATTATTGTTCACTTAAAAATAATTTCCAAAAGTTTCCTTATTCAAAACTTTCATATCCCTGAATGTAGGCTCACTTTTAACTCTTCTCAAAGTAAGTAACTTCTAACTTTCGAAGCATCCTAAGTTGTCACCTCTAGAAATATAATTTGTATTGTAATTTTCCATAATTATGAGGTATCCAACCACTGGAGAAAGTCTAGCCCACCAACTGTTTAAGCCCTGCTACATTCTTTGATGATGACCTGCCACACAAAGTAGTTTCCAACACAAGTATGGCCTTCCTTCACACTGGGTAAGAAGAGGGCTTTACATCTAGAGATACTGCACTTCCATACCTCTTCAGTAGCCAAAAGCAGGAAGCAATAAAACTTCTAAGTAACCAAGTTGGCATTTTATTATCAGGTACATGTTATACATTAAGGCTGAGGAGCAGACCTAAAAACACCACTGCATACAACTATTGTGACGTGTTAGTGTATATTAATTTCAGATTTTCTGGTATGTTTTTCCAAATAGGCTGTCCCTCCTCGTGGGCAGCAAATGCCTAGTACATATTAGGCATGCAGTATTTATTATTGAATGAATGGAGCCTTTGGCTAGATTTTGGTAAATTACCATTCACTTTGAGGATGAATGTGAGCATTTGTGTATGCGCGCGCGTGCTTTTCTTTATGTTTTAACCACCAGAATAAGATTTAGCTTTGTTTGTTTTTGAACTTTATTTGAAGGAAATCATGTCATATTTATTCTTTTGTGCCAATTTTCTTACATTAAACATTATGTTTGTAAAATTCATCCACTCTGTTATATGTTTCCTTGCTGTATAATAATATTACTTGTATGAACACATCACAATTATTTGTTCTTTTGCTGATTATTATTTGGGTTGTTCCTAGGTTTGGGCTATTATTTATAATTCATAGACAGTATTATTGATTCATTGAATCTGTACTTCCACTTTCTAGATAATGACAGATCTCCTATTGGTTCATTGAATCTGTTCTTCTTCCACTTTCTAGGTAATGACAGGTCTCCAAAGCTAGTGTACAATTCCAGTAATGTGTGAGTTCCTGCTGCTCACCCCTTTGCTACCACTTGGGTATTATTTGATTTTTAAAGTTTAGGCTATCTGACGGGTGAGGCTGAACCTATTTATACAGGAAGATATACCAGAATATACAGGAGCAGGTCTTTGATGACAGTCACTTTTCTGTTCAGTAAAGCAGCTAATTGAGTATCAAAAGTATACAGCATGCATATGAAAAAAAGACAAAACAAAACCAAAAACCCCACAACAGTCCAATTTAAGGAGGAAGGGAGAGAAAGAGAGAAACAGATGTATATACCGATATGAGACTTTGAATTTAAAAAGTGCAAAAAGAGCCAAGTAGCTATTAGAAACTGGTTATAAAACCTATGCAATAGTATGACTGGAGCACAATTCTGGAACGTTTTTATATTCATGCTTATAGAAAAGCCTTATAGCAGCATCAGCAAATACATTTTGTTTTTATCATTTCTATTATCGCCAGTTCTCTCCAAAGAGAAATTAGAAGGCTCAAATCTTCGAAAAGACTACAGAAGAAAATTGGAGAGGCAGAATGGTTTTGGATGTAAAAGAGGCCCGTAATCTGCAATAGTAAATTTTATCTGATGATAAAATTTTCAAAATACTAATTTATTTTTACAATTTAAGTCTCTAACGTACATGCTACCTTCCACTTATGTGGCTTAAATATCACCTTTTTCATATTTCTTCTCAGAAATACTCAGTATAAAATACAAATTTAAAAAATCTATTTTAAAAGAATTATGCTTAAATACATATTTGATATGAGTTTTCCTCCCACCCTTTAATCATTTGTATAATAACAAGATCTTGGTTCCTTATGTATTCATCTGGTCAAACAACTTATTTACACCAAAAATAATAATCCTTTGTGACATCTGGAATGGTTACTGTGGTGATAATTATGATGTAGCACCCCAGAAAATTATGACTACATGAGAGAAATAAACATCCGGAGCTGATCATACTAATAACCTTTCATCCAAATTTTGTTAAAAAATAATACTGAGAAACAGGAGAAAAGTATGTGTGTGTAAAGATACTTTTGAATTAATTATCTTTTGTGTTTTCAAAGAAGTTTAAGCAAAGAAAGAGTTCACCTTTTTTAATTAAAGTCTATTGGGGTGACAGTTGTTAGTAAAGTCACATAGGTTTCAGGTGTACAATTCTGTAATACATCATCTACATATCACATTGTGTGTTCACCAACCAGAGTCAGTTCTCCTTCCATCACCATATATTTGATCCTTTTTACCCTTAACATTCTAAACTGTCATGGATTTGTGCACTGTCTCACTCTCTCTGATTTCTATAAAAGCATTCTGCACATAATGCTCTGCAAGTGTTAATTAGCAATGTTGGCTGTACATAGGCTACATGCATACATACACTACAGGAAGTGCTAGAGTGTCTGGCATAATTAAAGATGGCAAGGAATATAAGGTACAAAGGCTTTTTAAGGTTACCAAAGGCCAAAATGAAGGCTAGGGCACTGAGCAGATAGATACAAATGAATTTCATTGTAAATGTACTTTAGAAATAATACTCTGATAAGTGAATTAAAAAGATATATTATAAACCGTATTTTTTTTCTTATATTTCAGCTCAGACTTTGCTTAAAGTAATTATGATTAAATAATCAGCATTGTGAATGAAAACTTGGGAAACCTGAATTCTAATTCCATGATCCCTCTTTCAACACTAAAAAAGGTATATTAAAATACCTGTGCCATTAAGTTTAGCAAGACAATAGAATGGCATTAGTATCAAACGAGAATCTATTTTAAAAGATTCACCTCTGAAGAATTCTTTGGTAGCTTTCCCCCCAAAATCTTTTTAGAGTATCCATGAACTTAAACATTAAGATCAATCTATATTATACAATATCTGTCTAAAATGCAACTAAACAGAAGTCATTAGACAAAATCTATTTCATATATAATTGGGTAAGAGCTTCATGAGGTATACAACAATAATAACTTTCAAATCCGTATCAAAATTCATGGTGAGGCACGCATCTATTTATTCAGATCCATTTTGAGATGAGATATTTCTAGAACTTCCAGATGTGCTTTAAAGAACAATATTTAAAAGCAAGTAAAGAATGAACGAATTTATATAATTTTTTAATTTTGTAAAATTGTAGGCTTTGTAAGCATGAACAAGCCGTTAAACTGTGCTGCACAATCTTTTCACATGTCCCCATCACATTGCCCATGATGACCCATCCAAATAGTCACAACTTTCTAAAGCTCTTCCCTTTCCTAATCTCTGCATTCTTAACTGAAACCATGATTCCTACCTCAAAGAGAAAACAGAAGACATCTATAGAAGATACAATCTTCCTCATTTTTCACCCTCTCCACTATCTGATGGAGACTTATACATGCATCTGTTCCCAATCACTTTCAGTACCTCCTACTGTAATTTAAGTTCAGTTATAGATAATTAAGGGTAAAGAAAAAAAAGGGAGAAGATTTATTTTCAACAGAAGGTAAGATATTTCTCTTCAAGTAAAGTTGTAGAAATGTCCGTAAGTTAAGGTCTCTGAAGACCTGAATGGAAAGACCATTTAATGATGATATTCTGGGACTAGTCTTGGTTGTTGGAGTGGGAAATAGAATTTCCCACTTTGTTACCTAAAATTTGAAATGTTAACTTAAGAATTTCAATAAGATAAGGTAGATTTTAAAATTAGAAAAAAATGTAGTATCACTGAGGTAATAACTTATAAAATAACTATTATACGGAGTCTAAATTTTGGGTTTTGTTAAGTTTGACCATGAGAGAGCTTTTAACCTCTCTGGATGATAGTTTTCTGATCTAGAAAAGGGGAAAGGAGAAGCAGAGACTGCCTGTCTTTTAGATCTGACACTCTCTTATTCAGTTCTACTGTGTCTGTGTTGTGCACATAGGAAGTACTTAATATATGCTGCATGTGTTTTTTAACACATTAAGAAAAAAACTTTTTGGGGCTGGCCCAGTGGCTCAGGCGGCTGGAGCTCCGTGCTCCCAACGACGAAGGCTGTCGGTTCGATTCCCACATGGGCCAGTGGGATCTCAACCACAAGGCTGCCAGTTCAATTCCTCGCCTCCCGCAAGGGATGGTGGGCAGTGCCCCCTGAAACCAAGATTTAACATGGCACCTTGAGCTGAGCTGTCGCTGAGCTCCCGGATGGCTCAGTTAGTTGGAGTGCATCCTCTCAACCACAAGATTGCAGGTTCGACTCCCACAAGGGATGGTGGGCTACGCCCCCTGCAACTAGCAACGGCAACTGGACCTGGAGCTGAGCTGCGCCCTCCACAACTAAGACTGAAAGGACAACAACTTGAAGCTGAACGGCACCCTCCGCAACTAAGATTGAAAGGACAACAACTTGACTTGGAAAAAAGGCCAGGAAGTACACACTGTTCCCCAATAAAGTCCTGTTCCCCTTCCCCAATAAAATCTTTCTAAAAAAAAAAAAAAAAAAAAACTTTTTGAATTTTGCTGTTTTAGTTTTCCAATCATTCATCATTATAATTCAGGTACTTATTTTTATTTTTCCCAAGTAACTATTATTAGAGACAATAAAGACTAACGGTAAATAAGTCAGAGATTCTTTTTACAAGCTAAGCTGTAAAGCTGAGTTCCTAATACTTTCCTGCTGAGTTCTAAAAAATTATATTAATATTATCTAGAAATAATAATTTTGATGTTCTTTTCTTAGTGAACAGAAAGATGATTCAGAATAGATGCTTAAAGTCAAAACAATTATAACTTAAGTCCTTATTAGTATTAGTTTGTAAAAAGTGAGATAGCATTACAAAGGTGCCATCATAAAATGTATTTTAATCAAGTTCCTCATGGTTTTTCCTTTAGTCTCCAATACTCTGCCACTTTTAAACCTCTAAGAACAAATACTTTATTATGATAGAATTTGAACATGTATAATATATTCTGAGCAAGGATTTCAAAACAATATGAAACATAAATTAGACTCATTTTAAATGTAGGGACACAAATACTACTGAGTCTTTTTAGTCCATACCAAACTATATCTGAGAGTAGAGTCCTAGATTTTAAACTTCAAAGAGCCCATTAGTTCTTAGTGTAGGCCAGTCACATGTCTGAATGTCAAATGAAAAATATTACTGAAAATTCCCAAACTATCTGAGTAAAGGAAATGATTGGATTAATTTTACCAGGATTCTGTGTGAATAATGCTCCAAGTAAGCAGCAAGTAGAATAGAGTTTGTGATTTAAATGTGATTTAAAAAATTGCTATCTTTAAAGTTACCTGAATTGGAAAAGAATCAAATATCAAAATTCTTCCTAATAAGTTAAAGCACAAATTCATGACATAGAGATTTTATTCATGAGTATATTCATTGCCTGTCTTTCGGATTCAGTAGTTTAATTATCTTTATCTGTTTGAGATGTTACTGATATAGGAGTATGCTTTTGAGACATCGACATTATTCCTGATCATTATGGGTCAAATTGTGTTACCACAAAATATATGTTCAAGTCCTAACCGTAGTATGTGACCATACTTGGAAACAGGGTTATTGGAGAGGTGATTATACTCATGTGCTACATAATGATGCTTTGGTCAACAACAGACTACATACATGATGGTGGTCCCAGAAGTGTATAATGGAGCTGAAAAATTCCTATCACATAGTGACGTAATGTTGTAGTGCAATGCATTACTCATGTGTTTGTGGTGATGCTGGTGGAAACAAACCTACTGTGCTGCAAATCACATAAAAATAGAGCACATGCAATTAATTACAGTGGTAGGCTATACCATCTAGATTTGTGTAAGTACACTTCTTTGATGTTAACACAACAACAAAATTGCCTAATGACGCATTTCTTAGAACGTATCCCCGTAGTTAAGTGGTGAATGACTGTAGTTAAGATGAGTTCATAATGGAGTAGGCTGGGTCCTGAAGCTAATATGACTGGTATTCTTCCCCTATAAGAAGAGAGAGATGCAAAGAGGAGAATGTCATGTGAAGATGTAAGAACGAGGGACAAGACAGCCATTGTAAGGACATAGATAGGCAGAAATCAGAAATTAAGAGTTTGCTGTCAAAAACAAAGGAATTCTTGAGGCCAGAGGAAGCTAGGAAGAAGCAAAAAAAAAAAAAAAAGAAAAAAAGAAAAAACATGTCTCCTCATCTACAGGCTTCAGAGAAAGCATGGCCCTGCTGGCACCTTGATTTTGGACTTACAGCCTCCACAACTGTAAAACAATGTATTTCTGCTGTTCTAAGCCATGCAGTTTGTGGTACGTTGTTATAGCATCCCTAGGAAATGAATACACTCCTTCACACAAACAATGTGAAATACTGAAGCTTCATAAATTTTTAAAAATAAAAATCAGTATTTGACATTTAAGTAAACCTTTACTATATATTCAGATTTTATACATCTCACAGAAATTATGGTTCTCAGATCACTAACAATAATATATTTCAAGTATAATTAATATAGGACAAATTATTTAATCAATAAATTAATCACATGTAGTAAACTGACACAGGCATAGCCAATGGAAAACTACCGTTTTTCCCCCCTTATCACTTAATCTACTATATTTGAGTTTTTTCTAGCTAGCATCAAAATATTTAGAAATGGGTTTCTGAGCCCCAGACTAACAGTAAGTGATGGATGTTATGCATGGCATTTGTCAACAGTAATCTACTGTTGGGAGAAGAGAAGGCTATGGAGAGAATCCCTTTGTGCTACAGGCATGCATGGATGACTAAAAGCTGCAGAGAAAGCAGGAACACTAAAAAAGTCCTCCAGCACCCCTGTTCTAAGCATAAGGTAACAAGAGCCTACTACTGAAGGATTTTGAAGACCATTGCACTGAAGTAAAGTTAGCAATAGCAAGTGTGAATTGAGCTTAACTTCTGATTAAGTTGGCTGGACCTCCACCCCATACTAACTGCCTGAAATAAAAGGAAGTGTGCTTATTTCCAGAGATTAAATACTGTTAATCTCAATCTCTACTGTTTTTCTATACACAATGTCCAGTATTCAATAAAAAATTAAGAGATGAATTTTAAAAAGGGAGTTAAAAAATAACCCACTGTCAAAAGATAAATCAATATTAGAACAAGACTCACAGGTGACCCAGATGCTAGAACTTTCAGACAGAGACTTGAAAATAACTTCCATACTATTAAGGGATTTAGTGGACAAGGTGAATAATATCTATGAGCAGATGGGGAATTTTGCAGCAAACTGGAAACTATAAAGAGTTAAATGGAAATGCTAGAAATGAAAACACAATGTCAAAGAAGTATTATTTTAGCAGGTTGAGTAAGTAGACTCAACAAAACCAAGGGAAAACTCAGTGAACTTGTAGCTCAACATGTATTATAAAAACCACAACACAAAGATACAAAAAGTTGGGGGTAAACCCAGAGCACTTAAGAGCTAAGGAAAAATAGCAAATGGTCTAACCTAAGTGTAACTGGAATCCCAGAAAAAGAAGACAGAGAACAGAAATATTTAAAAAGTAATTGCTGAGAATGTTCCCAAAATAATGGAAGGCACCATGCCACAAATCTATGAAGTTTAGGGAACCCTATCAAAGAAAACAAAACAAAAATACACATCATATATCAAAGCTGCTGAAAAATCTAAGAAAAAAGAGAATCTCTTGAAGGCAGCCGGATGGGGGAAAAAGAAACCCAGAAATACAGTGTGCCAAAAAATGTATACACATTATAAGAAAGGAAAAAAAGTATTAAAAATTATAATACTCAACATAGATCAATAACAAAAGATGAATACAAGTCACATTTGACTTACGCAATTACAAGAGGTGCTCAAAGTGGTTACCATCAGTGTAATTTTTTAATAGTTTTTTTCCTTTCCTAAAATTTGTCAGGTATGTAAATAAATGTTTTTTTCTTCTTTATTGCTGAATAGTATGCCATTGTATGGGTATATGACTATTTTTAGTTTAATTTCATTTACCTGTATTTACAGACATTTGGGATGTCTCTAGTTTGGGGCACTGTGAACACAGCTGCTCTAGACACTGATGTGCAAGTCTTTGGGTAAATATCTAGGAATGGAATAGCTGGATCTTATTTATGTTAAGAGAACATTTATGAATATATGGCTATTGAGCACTATTACAATTAAAAGAATGTAATGCGCCACTGAAAAGTTGTATTTAAGAAGTTCTGAAATACTGTAAAAATGGACAATTCTTAAAACAAAGGGCAATGTATGCATTCTTGAGCATATCAGAGGTACTTAAATAAATGCATATCGAATAGAAGTAAAACCTTGCCTGATTCAAATCTAGGTAAGTATCGGACTTCTCGTTTGCCAAAATCAATTAGGCCATTATAGCAAGCACCAGCCCCACTCTATGAAGCGGGTTTTAACGTGTAACTTTTCTAATTAATTTTACAATTAATAATCATCCAAATCACAAAATGAAAAAAAAATAGGGCTGAAATAAGGTGTGATACATAAAATTCTAGAAATGGCTATTAAGAAATTATGTCACATTGATTCAGAACTTTGAAGAGGAAAAAGGCAACCAGACTATGAAAGAATGAAATTTACCCCACTCTCAGAAATTATGAAATATTTTCACTTGGAGGTTTGGTTGTTAGTTAATTTTAACATCAAATTGCTTTTTTAAAAATTGCCTATGATTTTCATTGTTATGGCTTCTTGAAATATGTACCAAACGAACAAAAATAATTTGGAATATTTCTATTTCTTTCTTTTCTTTATTATAAAGCACTACATAATACTGATCTGATCTAGTAACAAAGATTAGGTGATATGAATAATGCATATTAAATGTTTATTAACTAATCCATTATGTGGAAGAGAAAGAAAAAAAAAATCACCTGGTGTTCACTTAAATGACAAGCTGTCCGAAGGAAAAAACCTGTTTCTTATCACTGCTTATTTTAAGATAGTTTTCCAGGTCACTGGGGAATTTTTTTCTGCTGTGTATTTGACACGTTACTGTCCTTTTGTTGCTTTAAACCCCAAGTTATTTCATTTAAAGCCCAGCATGAGAAAAAAAGTTTATGTTAGAGCACTACTAAATAGAAAAGTTCACTTTAATATTTCAATAAATTAGAGAAATTTTAACAGATGTATTAATTAGTAAAAGTTGAACAAAACTGAATTTAAAATATTCATTAAAATATGTAAGATGTGTATAATTCCTTTCTATCACTCTTTATCCCCAGAAAGGAAGAATTAATTAAAGACAATAGTAAGTACAGTATACTTTTAATTTTTACTATACCTTGCATGCAGAGGAAATAGTACAAAGAACTAGATATTTGTCTGAATAATCAATGGGTATTCCTGTGTTGGTTTAGGTGGTTTATTGAGAATAGTAAAATTCTCAGATTTTTATCTGGATTTCCTAAGTTTTACTAAGAATCCTGATCAAATAACAATGTCCTGGATTTCCCAAAGAACAAAAAGGTAATAAGTCAGTATTTCTTACATTCCTCTACATTTAGAAAAAATGACAAGAATAAAAAGAAATCAAACATGGTAAAGCATGTTTATACACACATATACTTTATATAAAGTTAAAATTTGGAAAATATAAAACGCTTTTCCCTCATCACTTGGTTCTGCTCCATCTTCTTTCAATTAGGTGACATTTATTTTTGTCATTTTTAACAGATTAAACAAAATGTTGGTTTAGGATTAGCTTTCAGTAAATTAGAACATATACTTATATCTGCAATTCTAAGAGCTGAACTATTAATATTAAAGCATAAACATATTTAATGAAGTATTTATGTATTTATGAAAAGTGTTAACTTCCTCAAATATAGTACTCACACAGACTGTGAACCAGAGATATGGATTTTAGTTCAACACTATCACCAGTTTAGCTGTGGATCCTGAAGTCACTCAAACTCTCAGGCCTGTTTCCTTATCTGTAACGTTTGGAAGGGGTGGATTAGATGACTTCTAAAAATCCCTTCTATTTAAAATTTTTTATGACTTCTAGGTGGCTTTATTCCTTTAAGCTTTCTAATTTCTCATGATTCCTTGAATCTATACACCTTATCCAAGTAACATATGAACATTTTGCTAAACGAGTAAAATTATTTAAACTTTTTGTATGTCTATCCCAAAAATGTGTAATATAAAGATATAGAAATTACTCACCTACCATTCCTTTTACATATCTCCATTGAAAATCTCAGACTTACTACTGACCCCAACAAACAAAACAAACAAAAACAGGCAGCAATAACAAAACTCAGAAAAACATAACAGAACAACCTTTGTTCGTCCCTATATCAGTAAACTGTCCTATCCTTTGCCCAGTTACTTAAGCCCCAAATCTAATCACTCTTGGTTTCTCCCTTATCCTCATTTCCAATTCATCTACAACTCTAAATACTTCCCAAATTCTTCTGATGCCCTCCATCTCACTACCATAACCATAATCCAAGTCACCATTATCTCTTGTCTGTATTACTTCAAGTCTTAGAATTGCTCTCTATGCTTCCATTTCTAACTCTTAATTTCCACTATTCTCAACCCACTTTCCATGCAGCTCCAAGAGTGATGTTTTCAAAATCTAAATCAGATACCCTTTCGATGACTTCTCATTACTCTAGGATGGTCCACAAGGCATGCTATGATTTAGGTCTTGTTGATTTTTTCCACTTTATTGCACAACACTCTCCCTGTTCACTGCATCTCATATAGCTTAGTCTCCTTTCTGTTCCTTGCATATACCAAGTTCTTTCCTCACTCAGGGCTTTGTAACAGCTACACTTCTATAAGGAATATTTTTCTCCTATTTAAATAGTTCATCCTCATTTCTCAGACTTCAGCTCCAATAACATCTTGAGAGAAACTTCTTCACCTTCAGATACTCTCCATTATATCACCTTGTTTATTCCCTTGATATCAATGATCACAACCTGTAAATATGTTTTTAAAATATTTATTTATTATCTATCTCTTCCTGTATAAGCTCCATAAGGATAAGGACTTGCTCTTTTTCCCCTCTGTTATCCCTGTCACCTGGCACAGTGTCCTGAACACAATGGCCTCAACAATATTTGTTGATTAAAATATTACACACACACACACACAAACACACACAGCAAAGAATATAAACACACAGAGTGAGAATTTCCTGGGATTTAATCACCATCACTGCTGGAAAAAAACACTCAAACCATATGACCCATGGTGTAGACAAGGAGACTTTCTGTAGGCGGGAACATAAATACACATCTTCAATGACATAAAAGTATGTTTCTAATTCTAACATTACTTAGTAGAGAGAGATTTTTTCCTACGTCATATAGAAGGCTGATTAAAAGGAAGATTCAACTGGTTAAATATTTGTCAGTTTATTGTTTTACTATGGTGGCATGTCTCTTGATTTTGATTTGCAATCCTCAGCATCATAATACTGGATATAAAATTAACATTGCAAATGATAAAAAATTTATCCTCCGATACAGAAATTCTCGCCTTTGAATCTATATGGTATAAATGTATTTTCTTAATAAGTTTTATAAATACAATCATTACTGTATGTGAGCTATAGCTTCGGAAGGACACAATTATTTTTGATTTTAGAAAGAGGGTCTTCATAGTCTCAAAAGTAGGTAGTCTGCAAAAACTATAGTCCTATTTCTATTGTGGGTGCATGAAAAAAAATGTTGGTAGACAATGACCTAAATCATTAAGAATAGTAGTTTGTAGGTAAAACGTATTGGCTATTCTGATGTGGATAATATAAATATTCTTAATAAATCCACTGCCTTTTAATTTTACCAAGTACTATTTTATTTTTCTGGAGCCACTGCGCATAGACATACCTACATTGTTTTTCAAGATGAAGTCAAAAGATATATATGAAATCTACTGGGGAAGAAAATTAAATTCTGATACCGTGTTTCCCTGAAAATAAGTCCTAGCCACACAATCAGCTCTAATGCATCTTTTGGAGCAAAAATTAATATAAATCCCGGTCTTATTTTGCTACAATATAAGACTGTGCCTTGTACAATATAAGACTGGGTCTTATATTAATTTTTGCTCCAAAAGAGGCATTAGAGCTGACTGTCCGGCTAGGTCTTATTTTCGGGGAAAACGGTACTTACATTTCCCCATTGTAATTCTGTCAAAATAATGAATTTCTATTGTGTACCTTAGACATATTCAAATGTTTTAAGCATTCAAGAGAAAAATTTGAACCCATCAACATCTTTACTGAAATTCAAAAAACAAGTTATTCATGATCCAGGTGCAGGTAAAATGCATGAAAGACTAGATACAAAAGCAAAAGCTATAAATAACACATCAGTGAAATTACAGAAATGAGTCATGAAGAAAAAAACCACGACTGTTAAATACTCATAATGCAAAAGAGAAGCATAAATCTTACAAATTTGTGGCCTTGTATTATACTCAGGTTCTGCCTTTATGCAGGAAAACTCCAAATGTATTTATATATTTACATTTATAATGCAGGATCAGGAGAGGAAAGGACTAGAGCCACAGATGCACTTTCAAATTAGGTCACAGAATGGCATTTGGTGGGCACAGCTTTGGTGTACCTGCTGACAGTAGTATTAATTTCTGTAGTCCAATAGATTTCTCACACCAGTCAAAATGGTTTCACAATTCTGTTTTCAAAAAGCTTTTATGTAATAGAGCATTCATAAATCACTACACATTTGCTAAAGAAATAATGAAAGTTACTCTATACCCTATATTTTTATATTATCATTTTATTAGCAGAACTTTGAGTACCTGCAGTTATAAACAAGTAAATTACTGAACTCAATTATTTCCATAAAATTACCTCAAATCACTTCTGAATAGCATTCAGGTAACAATATAAATAATTTATTGAAACAATTTATTAGTCCAGTTACTCAAGATAAGAATTAAAAAATCTTATTCCAATTGTTTTAACTGTAAGAGATGCTTTGTATCAAAGTATTTCATACTTGAAAGAAATCATGCTAGACTGTGTATATGTGTGTGTATGTTTCCGTACATGCATATATAGTTAAAATTTAGAATTTAACTTGAAAGGTACAAACATTTGTACCTCATTTATTCCACTCAGCAGGAAGAATGTGAATTATTCACCTTTTTTATTTTTCATATTTCCTCCCAGCCAAGGAAAATACCCCCTAGTTGTAATGGACAGCTTTGATTAAAAACAAAGAAAATTCTTAGTACTTCAGCTTGGTTACAAAGAATAAAAACAGAAAAATAAAAACAACATAATTAAGCGCAGAGGATAATATGTATTGACAGGGTTTCAATAAGCAGACTAGTTTTATGTTTAAGGGGTCTAACCTTTGACTTCATCTTTAACAGGTGAAATCAGGGTAATAAAGGTAAGGGGAAATAACAGATTGAAACAACAAAAACAAACAAAAATCTTATTTTCGCAGAGTTTTATAATTTGACTCTCCCCAGACTATCTAAGACTTGTTAATCAGGAAAGGAAAATTCCAAAGGCTTTTTATGCGGAGACGAGGAGGAAACCTGGTATCCAAGGGACCCCCCCAAAAAATAATTAATTTGGTAACTATAAATGACTTCTTATTGAACTCAATAAATATCTAATATTTTGCAATGTGCAATGCTCCCTCACATGTTGCGTGTACTTCCACATCTATAAAATTGGTAGCAACTACTTGAAACCATTATTCCATCTCTTAAACAACGCATTAGCTTTTTAAACATAATTCTAGGATACTAATCAAGCACTTGGAAACGTGTTCTTTGCCCTACATTTATTAAGTTAAAAATTTATACAGCCTTAGATTTTAAAACACCATTTTAGTAAATAAGAGGGACTTCAATGTGATATCAAGTACAAAAATGGAAAAGATCATAGTTCCTCAAAGTATAAAATATCTGAAGGGTTGAAGTATTTAACATTGCTTAAACCTGGTGCAGTACTTTGGAAGAACCAACCAAATTGATAATAAACAATCCAATCTCACTTCATATTTTAAGTTCATTCTCTCTGCTCCAGTAAGTATTTACCACTCACACTTGGCCTACTATAATGACTTCCTGATATCTCTGCCCCATTGTTCTTCCCATTTCAATCCAATCTATGTGCTTCTATGGAACTGAAAATATCACTTGCAAATAATTTTCAGTGGCTCTTTCCTGTCCACCCATCACAGTACAAAATAACTCCTTAGCCTACATGCATTCTAAGTGCACAACACAAGATCTAATCACAGTAACCCCAGTAAGCTTCTGCTGCCATTTGGTTATTTATAAAAATGTATCTTTCATGACTGTTCATAACATACTCCACAGCCCCAATTCTGAACTTCTCCCCCACACTTCAGGCTTCTCTCACCCTGCTGCTGACTTCTAGTTTATTGGGAAAATGGAGGCCATGCCAGAAACTTTTTTTTTTTTTACAGTGAAAAAATTTTGTATTTAGAATTAGCCAGCTGCACTCAATTTAGATGATCCCAATTTTGTTGGCAACATCCAAAGCATCGTAGTCAGGAGCCATTTGAACATATGCCTTCTCTCCATCAGACCTGATCAGGGTGTTGACCGTGGCCACGTCAATGTCATAGAGCTTCTTCACAGGCTGTTTGCTCTGGTGCTTGTTGGCCTTGACATCCACAATGAACACAAGTGTATTGTTGTCTTCTATCTTCTTCATGGCCGACTCAGTAGTTAGGGGGAATTTGATGATGGCATAGTGGTCAAGCTTGTTTCTCCTGGGGGCGCTCTTCAGAGGATACTTAGGCTGCCTTCTGAGCCACAGTGTCTTGGGCCTTTGGCAGGTGGGTGACGCGCAGATCTTTTTTTTTTTGTATTGCTGTGGATGCCTTTCCACACTGCTTTCTTTGCCTTCAAAGCCATTGCTTTGGCTTTGGCTTTGGGAGGGGCATGGGCTTCCTTCTTAGCTTTTGGTGCTGTCTTCCCAGAAACTCTTGACTGCACTCTCTACCACCGTGTTTCCCCGAAAATAAGACCTAGCTGGACAATCAGTTCTAATGCGTCTTTCGGAGCAAAAATTAATATAAGACCAGGTCTTATTTTACTATAAGACCAGATCTCATATAATGTAATGTAATGTAATGTAATATATAATGTAATGTAATATAATATACTATAATACCGTGTCTTATATTAATTTTTGCTCCAAAAGATGCATTAGAGCTGATTGTCCAGCTAGGTCTTATTTTCGGAAAACACAGTACCTTAATTTTTTTTTTTATACACTCACCTATCTTCTGTTATTTACCTTTTAGGCAAAAATATCTTCTCCCATTACAAACCTGTTTGCTTGGGTTCATGATGTCATTCTTCTTTTTTCATCTATCATCTTTTTCCTTCAATTATTCCCTCTAGGAAATGTACTCTGTCCTTGTTGACAGGGTCCTAGCCCAACTAGTATGTTCCCATCTCCACTATTCTATATTACTCCTACACTGCTCTCCTTCCCTCAAACCACTACTGTCTCTTCTTTTCTCATTAAACTTCTAGAAAGTTAATACTTGCCCTTCATTTCCTCATTACAGACCATAGCTCTTGAAAAGTTGACCTCTTTCTCCACCAGACTCAAAGATGTTTTTAAAATGTGAATGTCTAATCAAATAATAAAAATTCAGCATCTTTTTGTTCTTGGCAGAACTTGACACTGTTTACCACTCCACTCTTCAGAATCCGAGACAATACATTTGTCTTCCTTAACACTTTCAGTGCTTCTTCACAAGCTCCTTCATTTCTTCTATACCCTATATATGGCTGTTTTCCTCATGTCTTTCTTTAAACATTTCTTCTATTCCCATGGGTCAACCATCATTTTAAGTGCATGAATCCCAATATGATAAAAGCACTTAAAGTTCAGCATGCCTCCACACATATCCACTTGGTTGAGATCTCAGTATGTCTATTGTTGGTATTATCCGTATTTAAATTCTGGACTCCAGGACTCCTTCCTCTTACCTGATTATATTCTTGAATTCACACACACACACACACACACACACACACGTACAAGCACACAAACCCTCTTCCTTCCTGTTCGCTTTCATTTGTTCTTCAAGTTTGTGGGGGGAAAAACTTTCTTAATTGGTTATTCTTCATTTAGCCCACTGCCCAATGGTTTTTAAGTAGAAATGTGTGTTAAAATCACTTAGGGAGCTTTTACAGAATATACATGGTAGGTTGGAGTCTAACCTCAGAGATCCTCATTTATTGGTTCTAGGCTGTGGCCAAGAAAATATTTTGAGAAAGGTCTCTAAGTGTTTCAGATGCATACTGCTTGTTATGAATGTCTGTCAACCTTGCAATAGACATCTCTTTCAGGTTAACTTTTTGTATGGTATCAATTTGAGCACTTGACTCGTGCTCAGATACCGTCAATGGCTCCCCATTGTACAACCCCTTCTCCTATATGGGTTCCAGACATACCTCTTCACTATATTATCAACCTTTTAAAATGCTTTTCTGTGCTCCTGAACAATCTTTGAACCTCTCCACTGGTCCAAATCCTATGAAGATTAAATGTTTCCTTCTCCATGAACATCACTGGATGAGCTCAAACAAAACTGACTTCACTCCGAGAACCACATTGTGTATCCTCTTACAGCATTTATCACACAGTATCTTATTTTGCACTTATTGATATACACGCTTCATTACCTTTAATTCACTATAACTTTCTTACATACAGGAGACACACTTGGACAATGAAACAGAAGTGATTATCAGCAAAACCATTTTTCGCCTCACATATTTGCACTGGTTTTCTAGAACAAAGGTAAATTATAAACTACTTACAGGCTAATTCTGACTAACCAGAAATCTCACCTGAAATAGAAGCTTGTGGCCAACACAAAAATTCTCCTGAGACTAGGAACGCTAACGTCTAACCTATTACAATAAAGACTTGTAGAAGGCAGAAGCTAGTAAGTTACTACCTGTTGATTACCTGTTCTGATCAAGGTCCCAAAAGTATGAATTCCCTTCCCCTCAATCTTATTTTGGGGTTGTCAATTTCTTGTTGATTTTTTTTCCCTAAAAGTCAAATTTGCAGGGATAGAAAAATAGGGGCAATTTTGTCCTCCACTTTAATTGCACAAACTCACTAAATAAAACAACTATTGTTGTGGGTCATACTTTAAAATTTTTATATGTATGTGTATATGTATATAAGTATGTATTTATATTATATATGTTTTTTCTCCCCATCTCCTCAAGTAGAAGAGAATATATATGCTTCTTAGATATGTGGAGTTTTTTAAACTTTCTATTTTGAAATAGTTAGAGGCTTACAGGAAATTGCAAATATATATCATACAGAAAGTTCCCATGTACCCTCCATTCAGCTTGCTCCAATGGTAACATTTACACAGTTATAATACAATAGCCAAACCAGGAAGCTGACATTGATACAATCTACAGACCTTATTCAGATTTCATCAGTTTTATATACACCTGTGTATGTATGTGGGTATGTATGGTTCTAAGTAATTTTATCAACTAGATTAATGTAACCACCATCAATATGTGGTGTTTTTAATTATTCTCTTTCATGCAAATCAAAGATAGGCATTTTTTCAGTCTCAGAAAACAGAACTTGAATACGTTATACAACACAAAAATTGAGCTGGTATAATGAACACTACGTAGAGTTGCATTTTGGTTTAAAATAAACTAGGAAATATATTCAAGTCAAAACTTCAAGTTTTTAAGTTTTATGCTTGAAGCAAGTTCAACTTCCAAAAAACAACACATTTGAGCTACAGTGCCCCAAGGTACTCAGTATTATTTCTTGGATTCCTTTGAAGATTAGTACAAGAAACTATCATATGGAGAATATTTGGGCAACTTTTACAGAACCATTATTGAGAACGCTGTCTCTTCTGCCAGACTTTGCGTATTTTTTGCATATTTTAAGAGGGATGTCTACTAAATCATCTAAAGAGCTAATGACATCCTGATGATAAATCTCTTAGAATTTATCTCAACAGCTTTTTGTTTGAAGAACTAGAATATTTCTCTTTAGCATAAAGTAAAAATCACACAGCATACCAAAGCTTTTTGTTTTGTTTTTAAACCTTGGCTATCTAGAAGCACAAATTAAATTAGTGCTCATTAGGGTAACTATATTAGCATATCATCCTTGATTCTTACTAAATTTATTTTTGCCTCTCCTTATATGGCTTTTGGCCTGAATATAATTATTTAAAATATCCGTTTTAGACATAATAAATGTTATGGACTGAATGTTTGTGTCCCTTCCAAATTCATATGTTGATATCCTAACTCCTGTGATGGCATTACAAGGTAATTAGAATATGCGGGTAGAACCCTCATGAATGGGGTTAATGCCTTTACAAGAAGAGACAGGAGAGGAGCTTGCTTCTTCTCTCTCTGCTATGTGAGGATACAATGAGAAGGACATGGGCAAAGCAGAAAGGGTGCCCTCACCAGACACTGAATCTGTTGGTGCCTTGATTTTGGTTGGATTTCTCAGCCTCCAGAACTCTGAGAAATAAATGGTGGTTTAAGCCACCTAGTCTATGGTATTTTGTTTTAGCAATATGAACTAAGACAAATGATCATGCATAAATGCTATATATTTCCTTTGTATAGCAGTTCATAATTTCTATTGTACACCTATATATAAACCTTCTATAATCCACACAAATTCACTTTACCAATGAGGAAACTAAAATTCAGAAAGATTAAATGTCCACAAGATGTGCCCCTTTGTGCATTTTATCTTCTCCACCATATTAAAAGCTCTTTAAGAGCTTATGATAGTGTCACAAACCTTTTTTAGAGCTTATGATACTGTTACAAAACAACATCTATTTCCAACTATGTATGCAGGGCATCTTTACAATGGGGAATTTTCATGTGATAATAGCCATAATTATTCTCTCTATACGTAAATTTTATGTAGTTGTTTATTCTTATATACATGATGTACTTTGATAATAAACCCATTCATAAAATACAACAGATTAATTGATGAGAGTTGAAGAATCTTATTTATATACTTAGTGGCTGGTAATTCTAAAACTGAATACTGAAAAACGTTAAGAGTAAATATATAGACCCACAAAACATTTTAATATAATTACTCCAATGGTTTATCTAACTTATATCACTGAAACAAACATTTATTTTAAATGCCAGAAATAAATAGTTCCCTGTTGACTGTAACTGTAAATATACTTTGATTACTTAAGCAATTTCAAAGCACATGTGTATTACATAAGACATACTTAAACATCACAAAATATTATAGAATTATTGCTAATTCTTTTTCAGCATTTGCAGTCAGAACAATAAACCTTTCTGTATCCATTACATAAAAATAGTGTAGCACAGTTAGAATCACTAATATACAAATAGGTCCACTCATGTATTTGGGCATCCTTTCTATTTATACTTGAAGTCAATGAAATAAGCAGTATTTATTTCACTTTATAAACACTGGCTTTGGCAAGCCTGATTACAACCTCATTTTGAATATTTATTCATCAGTGAGCAAGAATCCAATTTTCTTTCTATGATATACAAGGTATGATCACACAATATGGTGAATGTTTAAATAAAAAAAAATTATTACAGTAAGACACATTGCCATTAATCCCCCTCAAAATACTCCCCACCCCCCGCACTTCAAACACACTTATCCCGTCGTTCTTACCACTTTCTGAAGCTGTTCTGGAAGTCCTCTTTTGTGAGTGTCTTTAGTTGCGCAGCTGTCGAGGCTGCTTGATGGCCTAAATCGATTCAAAACATTCCTTTTCATGGTCATTTTGACTTTGGGGAAGAGTCAGAAGTGCCAGATGCGGTGAATAAGTTGGATGAGGACACACTGTAATATTTTTATTTGACAGAAATTGCTGTACCAGAAGCAATGTGTGACACAGAGCATTGTCATGATGGAGGATGAAATCATTTGCCCATTTCATGTTAATACACTGTTCATGATCCATGATTTATGGCACACTTCTCTCAACTGTAGCTTCTCTCAACTGTAGCTCACACCCGACTGACTACACCGAACAAGCTGAAACTTGTCACACACACTGTTACTATGGTTCAACGGGCCACTTCCCACGTTGAAGATCCGGCCTTTCCGTTGGATGGCACTAGGCAGCAGCATTCACCGTATGTTTTGATCACAACGGAAAGGCTCCGTCTCACACATCACTTCTGGTAGGGCAATGTCTGTCAAATAAAAACATTATGGTGTGTTTTCATCCACCTTATTCACTGGATCTGGCACTGTGCGACTTCTAGTTCTTCCCCAAAGTCAAAATGATTCAGGACATCAAGGCAGCCATGGCAGCGCAACTAAAGACACTCATGAAACAGGACTTCTAGAACTGCTTCCGAAAGTGACAAGAATGACAGGACAATTGTGTTAGAAGCGAGGGGGAGTATTTTGAGGGGGATTAATGGCAATGTGCCTTCTACTGTAATACATTTTTATTTAAACATTCACCGTATTTTTTTATCACACTTCATAAGACAGTAATATCATGTTTATTTAACTATGCATCTTTTCCAATAACAGGACTAATTATATAAGGACAAGTATTCATTTTATTTCTGTAAAGAGGTATACTTATTTAATTTTAACATGTATTAATTTGAATTGTATATTATTCTTTCTGATGTATAAAAAGGCACACATATTTAACTTTATGTCATCATTTTCTGCTAGCCTCTACTACATAACTCTTAACCAGTATATTCAATATCAATTATCTCCTAATCTCAAGTAGTAACATCTGTAAACAGAAAAAAACTCAGTCTCCCATCATCATTTTATCCCTATGAATTATAAATAATCATTGGGAATTTAACATGAAGTTCCAAGTACTATAAGGCCATTTAAATACATCAACAATTTAAAATGTGCACAGCTATATAAAGAGAACTAATTACTGAAAGAGAGGAATTCCACAAAGATGACCATATAAGGAGAATTAAACAGGCCAAAGGTATTCATTTCTGAAATTTAATACTATTTTTCTTTACTTAAAATCATATTTCCTAGCATACCAAGTTTCCCTGAAAATAAGACCTAGCCGTTATGTTATTATAAAAATTAATATAAGACCCAGTTTTATGTTATGCTATGTTATGTTGTTATGTTACATTACGTTACGCTACGTTATGTTATATAAGACCCAGCCTTATATTATAGCAAAATAAGACTTGGTCTATATAAGTTTTGCTCCAAAAGACGCATTAGAGCTGAGTGTCCGGCTAGGTCTTATTTTCAGGGAAACACGGTATACCATCACAGCTTTGCTGATTTCTTTCCAAATTGAAATACAATTTTTTTTCTCTTCTTTAATCTAAAAGACGTCAAACTTCCCATAAAAAGTTATTTTGGCAAAGCTACAGAGCAAGAGTTTTAAAATGTTGCTTATATCAGAAGTCTGTTTGGATACTTCTAAAGAGAAATCCGTAACTGAAGTGCCTTAAACACGCTCTGGAAGAACAGAAAAAGACCAGGCATTTCAAACAAAAAAATATTCCCCCTCAGTGGTTTGTTTCATCTCTCTATGTAAGAGAGAGACTGGGATTTAAAAAGTTCATTAGCAACAACGCCTTACTCTGTTCAATTAAGCAGTTATATCATATCAAGTCTGTTACTTGATGTTAGGATTATATAAGACAGTTTCCTTCTATTAGGAAAAGTTCCTAAAATGGCACTATCAAAGGGGGTAAAACTGAAATCTGACCTACTTTTTTCAAAAGATTTCCACAGATTTAACTGAATATGCTAGCAAATACTTTATAAGTGTCAAAGTAAAAACTGTAATATATGCACACATTTCTCAAACTTTTATCTCTAGTAGTGAATTCCTTAATGGTACTTTCTGTATACATTGGCTTTACTACCTATTGTTAAGCCCAGTATCATTCTGAATAAACCCAGACTAAAAAATTATCCATTTGGAGTACGTTTATAAAATGTAAGTAAACTGATTACTCCAATGGATAAGTTTAATAAAACACAAATGTGAATTTTAAAACATGTTATTCATTAGAAAAAATATTTCTTGTATTTACAAGGCTATCCATGTATAGTTTTCTATTATCCTTTTAAGAATGAAGCATAACATTCTCGAGAAGGTTAATTAAGAAGGAAGAAGGTTAATTAATTAATTAAAATAGAAGCCATTCAGTATTTTTAAAAAAGAAATCGAATTTCTGGGTTCTTTCGAATCCCCAATTGTCATAAAATATAATGAGGAATGCATTTCAAGTAAATTCACAAATCACCACCCAGCATCACATTTACAGACTTTTATGTTATTCTTGTAATTCAAACATAGACATATTTTTCCAACAATTATTCTGGAGAAATCACTAAGAAATTCATAGAGCTTTAATTTCAAATAAAAGGGTAAGAAGTCATACAATCGTATGGACATTAGATGTACAAGGCAGCAGGGCACAAATAACACATTTCACCACATGATTTACAGTAATAAATCACTTCTTCATTCATTTTTAAGACTTCTAACTTCATTTTCTTTAAATAAGGTTTAAAAGTATAAAAAATAGCCTGTATTCACTATGCTTAATTTTCCACTTAACTATACTTTTCACTGAATTAAATGAGAATGAAATAAATGAAAAAAATTAATTTCATAACCTAAAACATCTCTACAGATTTTATACTCTATACCTCATAAGAACAGCGTAAATGGATATGATAAACACTAAAATAATGGACTGCAGTTTCATCAAAATAAGAATCATATTAACTAGACATTTATTACTCTAACTCCAAGGTTCTTTAGAGTACACAGGAAATAAAATTACTCTGTGCCCATAAAAATCATAGCAATATGAAATATAGATTACCATGAATGTTTCTTCTATTTTACCAATATTACGTGAAACTCTAGAACAAAGGTACACAAAACAGATAATATTTCCTATGTTCAAACCACGTGCAATTCAAGAATAACTAAACTGAACAAGGATTAAAGAATATTTTTGATAGCTTTAAATTCTAGTAATAATCACAGAACAAGGATACGAATAAAAACAATAACGTACAATGCTCTCCCAGCACGTCATGAATTTTTGACATTACTCTGCAGAGGTCTTTATGATATATATTGTTTAAATCAATATATATCAAATATACATTAAATAGTTCATTCTTGAAAGCTAACATTACAAACTGTGGTGTTTAATAAAAATCCTAAATATGATAAGCAAAGTTATAAACATAAAGCATTAGAATTTGGTAAATAAAGCTAATGCCCTTGGATAAAAACAACAGGAATGAAGAAACAGATAGGTAAATTTATAAGCAGTAATGGTGACTGGAAACTAAGTTAAAATTTATATTAAGACATCCTTGTCCTCAGACATAATAGTTAATATTTCAGAAAAAGGAAAGAAAGGAGAACAAATGAAGTTAGCCTTACCACTGCTGCTGTAGACAAGTTAAAAGTGAAAGGTGTAGTTTCAATCTTTTTTCTATTTCTTTCTTTTATCATAAATGAATATGTTTATGACCTTATTTAACATCTGGCTTATAATGCGCAAATCACTTCGGAAGCATTGCTTATTATAAAAGGGCTTAGTCTTCTGTGTTTATAACAAAATATAATTCACTTAGTGGTGAGTTACAAACTCAATGGGGAAAATAAGCAATAAATAAATCATCTTAGTTATAGAAATGGAACTAAATTCCTAAGAGACTTTAAAGGTAAAATTTGAAATACGTGGTTTTGACTCAGAAAATAGAAATCTAAGGAAAATCAGGATAAGCCTATTTAAACTGAATATCCTCAAGACTTTTCTGTATTTTGCTTACAAATATGTGGTGAAGGAGAAGTGGAAAACAAAATTTTTGCAATATACCCACACCCAAGTTCTTGCTTTCTCTTTGCGTACAAGAACAGTGTATTATAGAAAGTGGTGAGGATGACAATGACATTATGACAAATAGGAATGGAGTCAATGCAGATGCAGTCGGTCAATCTAGCTTTTGAGAAGATCATGGTTTCTACGAACGGTTTTACTGAATTGCAAGTAATTAAAAATGTATTTGGACAGACTTAGAAACTTTAAAAAACTATGTTCTCATTCAGCAATAGTACTTGAATACAACCTAATAGAAAAGATATACACATGTATTTAATCAAGAGCCCACATTTCTTAGAAATTGACTTACTTTCCTTGAAAAATACAATTTTCAGATAGCAGAGGAAAATAATTCATTTCCTATAACTTCTTAGATAAGAACACTATGGCCCAAATTTCCATCGGTTCTGCTAAATAAGCAGAGCTAAGTCATACCAGCCCACGTTAGTCTTAGCCTAGAAAAGACAGCGCTAACACTAAAAGGGAATTAGTCTGAAAATGATCATTCTTAAAAAAAAAGCTTGCAAGTGTACTATTGATATTTGGACACTTACGGCTATCGTAGCATATGTTTCCTAGAGCCCTGCCCGTTTGAAGCAGCACTTCCTGGTCTTTGCTATGTAGCAGCTGCACCAGTGGTGAAATCAATCCGGCATCCACACATGGAGTTCGCATAAATTCTGAAAACAAGTGACATATTTAATTAAAAACCTAAAGACTCACAATTTACACAAACCATGTCCCTTAATAAAATAAATACCTACAATTAAAATGTTTGTGGTGGGTTACTATTGAAGAGTATATTTCTGTTCAAAAGTTCCATTACAACCCTACTACACACTTCATGAAATAAATACACAAAAACGAGTGAGGTCATATTTTCCTTTGTTGATAGCCTCTGCCATAAACTGAAAGGATTTTAATTAACCTTCATTATACCTAATTTATCACCATCTTCTTATAGGAACTGAATGTGCTTAGAAAGCAGCATGTGATGATGGAAACACTGGTAATGGTCTTTCCATGAGCCTGATAATAAAGTACAGCAGGTCCTCGAATAACTTCATTTCGATCAACACTGTTCTGTTTTAATGTTGATAAGATGCAGTAGGAACTTAATTCTTTTTATATAAAATTAGCCTATGGTAAATTGGTCTTATTATATTTATCAGGAATTATGTTTAAAATAATATATATATTCTGTCTACCTATCTAAAATATATTGGAGAGGCTACAGAATGGCTGTCACGGTCATCCTTGTTCAAAGGAGTTCCCATTACACACATCCCTAGTTCACACCACGTGAACCTGTTACCTGATCACAGCTGGGTGGACACCGACTCGAGTTCAGCCCATATACAGACTGACCAAGAACCTACCAGATGGTCTAGTTTGAAAGGTCTGCTAAACGGGCAATGGTGACGATCTGAAAATAAAACTCAGATCCTCTCTCTCGGTAATTTAAACTCCAGAGAACTAACAAGTTCTGGAAGGGTGGAGGACTGTTAGGAAGAGGCTGAAACAAAAGTATACCGTGTTTCCCTGAAAGTAAGACCTAGCCGGACCATCAGCTCTAATGCGTCCTTTGGAGCAAAAATTAATATAAGACCCGGTCTTATTTTACTATAAGACCGGGTCTTGCATAATATAATATAAGACCGGGTCTTACATTAATTTTTGCTCCAAAAGACGCATTAGAGCTGATGGTCCGGCTAGGTCTTATTTTCGGGGAAAAACGGTATAAAGAATGACAGTGAGTAGAAATCAAAGTCAGTGGAAGCCATTAGGCAATAGAAGGCAAGATACCATTAATTCTTTGTATATGTATATGCCTTTCTATACGAGATGGAATTCATGTTTTTGTAGAATATGTGGACTTCAATCAAATTATTCAGTAATTGCTTTTGATTGAATGAATATTTCTTTTTCTTTCTAAATCCAGTGTTAATTCCTCTTTTTTGCTTTTCCTTTCCCAAACCTACTTAAATTACATATTCATTCAGCATCATCACAAAGTACAAGCTGTGATAAAAACCACAAAAATTGTTTCCTTTTATTACACTGAGATTTATAAAATCTGCTTTTTACATATCTACTTATCAAATATTTAAAAACCTGATATATATGTACCTTTGCCATTTTCGGCTACCTGAAAGAACAAATGTATTTTATTAGAACTCTTTTTAACTCTATAAGCTGAATAAAAACACTTGAGTGCTAGAGTATACTTTAATGTTTGGTAGACTAGTAATGTATATTCAGTAGTAATGTATATACTTCTCTAATAACCTCCCTATAATTAATTTTTTCTTTAGGAAAATTATTTTTCTTTAGAAAAACAAAGAAAACTATGAGAAATGTATACAAAAGAATAAGTGACTTTTATATGTGGGTTATGGAAATGACATTTTTCATTCATGCTTTGTACTGCCTTTTTAAAAAGAATACTAGTTAAGTGTTTAACTAATTCTTACAAAATGACTGAGGTTCAGCTTCCAAAACTGAAGTGTCAAGATATATCTGAAACTACCTGACAACACGGTGCATTTTTTTTCACATCAATTTATTACTAAACAATTTTTCTAGAGCATACATATATTTTATACGAAAATAAACATATACTGCTATGGAGCAGAGGGCAAAATTAAAATAACTCAACTTACAAGACAAAACGGGCTCCTTCCGTGTTTCTGGTGGTGCCCTCCCCAGACTTTCACTCTTTTGTTGAGCGCATTCAAGTGGAAAAGACTGATAAACACACTTTTGCAATCTGATAAAGTACAGATGGGGGGAAAGCACACTCTTGACCCAAATTGGTGATTCTGTATTACTTTAGACAGAGATTTGGTTCTCAAGCTTTACAGGCATCAGAATCACCTGGAGGACTTGTTAAAACAGACCGCTGGATTCTGCTCCTTGCGTTCCCCATTATGTAGGTCAGGGTGAGAGGGTCCAAGATTTTGCATCTAACAAATTCCCCGTGATTTGATGCTCCTAGTTCAAGGCAGGGAACCAATGCTTTGGAGGACTAGAGGAATAGATAAAAAGTGGCTCAACTTTTGTTTGCTTTTACACATTTTCAGCTTCAGTTATCCGCCTAATTTTTCAGGTCACATGCTGCTATCCCTGCACCCAGACCACTGGTACACTGTCCACAGCTATCATAAAATCTCATTTACTGAAGAGAAGTGAAAGAAGAGGAAACAAGGTGAAGCATAAATTCCAACTATTATCACTGAAGTGTCTGAATCCAGCTGTACCTCATACTAGCTGTGTGAAAATAGGCAAAATACTTAACGTCTGTTATCTCATGTGTATAAAATAACCCTCTCTCATATGGGGTTGTTATGAGAATTTGAAATAATGTACATAACACCTGGCACAATGTAGGCACATAACAGCACCTAATTTTAGGAATTTATCATTATTATTAATATTAGATAACTTGAGAGTACAATTCTGAAAACAAGAAAATAGGATACTTCCTGTCTTGCTTATTTTTCCTTTGCCTCAAATCTGTCTTAAAACTATTATATTGGGGAATATTTTATTTAAAAGCTATCAAAACTTTTTACTGTAATTTATGGTCATAGCTATGCTCCCACATTAACGTAGCCCATGGAACTTCTTACTAATGCTCTAGATTTGAACATCAGCGCACAGTCAGGTGTGTTAATTTTTATAGAGTTTTTTTGGGGTTATGTGAAAATTTAAACGCAATTATATTTTATGATTAATTCATCTAAGAAGTGTATTCTAATATTTTTCCTCTGTAGTAATATAAAGTGTACAGCAGAGTGAAGATGAACAAATCAACTTCCAATCTCTTTTGTCCTCTGGTTCACAAAATTTTTTTACACTGTCAAGTTTCTAACAAGAAGAAATACAAGCCCAATAAATATACTCTGTTTTATTTCTGAAGATATATGTTTTAAAAAGAAGACTCTAATCCACTTTCTCAGTCACTTAAAAAAAACAATGTGGTCATTAAGCAGTAAAGAACCATTTAAATGTATCCCATTTATTTTAACCAGTAGAGGTTAGTGAAATGCCCTTAAAAATCTTCTGAGTATAAAGTATAAATGTTAAAAATTATATTATGTTTTAGAACATAGCTGTCCTCTGCTTAGATTATTACTAAAACCAACCGCTAGCAGCAAAGTTATCATGAAACTCTGACAAAGTATTATGACAATTGATATTATTAAGTAAGATCATGGAATGGCAATCCATTTCACAAATATCTACTACACAAAATTTCTGAATCTGTGTTACAGTGTGTGTGCTCATTTTTAAGAAAAAAGGCTTTATGATAAATATTGATTTCTGGAAATCTATACTGTGATTCTAATGAGATTGAAAATAAACCACTTGATCTTAAAAATAAAGTTGCTTTGCATGGAAGAAGATTCAGATAGTGGTTGTTCTAGGTTAACAAACCATGTCTGGAGGGGTTCCACTTTGAAACATTATCTGCTTTAGGAGTTCTCTGTTGTCCCAAGGAAATCACTATCTATTCAGAGCAGTTCAAATTTGCTTGAGGTATACTAAACACTCCAAGACCTCTGAGTATTTATGAGCAGCTCGAATCCAAAGCATAGCATAGTGAAAATATAATTACAATAGCTTAGTTGTGACCTACACACAGTAGCCATTTTTCAGTTAACCAAACAATGATTTACCGATATAGAAAACCTCATTGATACCTGAAAGATATTTTGAGAATCTCTAAACAAATGAAAAAATTTCATGGCAATTTCTTTTTTGGTAATACACATATGAACAAGTTGTTTTACTGGTACTTTACAATGCCATCTGCCATAATGATTACACAAATGAGGCCAGAATTTTAAAATTTCTTCTCTTTAAGGTATGACATGCAACTTACTAAAATAAAAGGCCTAAAAATAATATCGAACAGATAAGTTGAGGCACATTAAAGATATTACATTTAGTATAATCTTCCCTATGTTTAGAAACTGCTTTAAGAAGGATTTCTCAAACTGACTGAACTAAAGTCATGTGCAAATATTTCTACTACAAAAGAATTCTTCCAAAGAATCTCTCATTAGATAGAACCTCTATGTAACAGGGTGGATTAGCTATTACATAATCTAAGCTTTGCTGGCATCATTGTTTGCCCAGGGTATTCTTACATGGAAACTTAAAATCTGTTTTCTATGAAGGTGAATGCAGAAAACAGAACATGCAGTCCAACTGCTCTGTTGCAGTCACATGCCAGTGTCAGGAGGATTGCCAGACTAAAAATAAATAGTATACCTGGGTATAACACAAAGCAATATATGCATTGAAAAAGGTAAGCTCTCCTGTGACAGTAAGATGGATGAGTCAGAGGCAAGCTCAACAATCCTATAACCAAAGTAATAAATGATACAGGTGCCACAAGGACTAGCATTGCTTTCCTTTAATTCTACTCTGAAGGAATGGAATAGCAAATGGGAAATGCATGAATAGAATGACTATAAACATAGTCATTTGAAACAATTGCATGAAAAAAGTTAAAGAAAAGAGAAATAGAAAGAAATAAAAAATGTCTAATCTACAAAATTAAAACATAAATTAATAAAACATACTGACAAGTAAGGTGTAAAACTGAAGATGTTCCCAGCAGAAAAGTTCTTGAGGAAAACCTCACCATTTTTGGCTACTTCTGCTATGACGTTAGCTACTTTGGCTGTGCACGAAGACTGGGGAATCAACAGACTTGCAAACAGTTGAAGTATTCCACTTCCTTGGATTTTTTCACTTGTTTCCAAATCTGAAAGACACATACAAAGAGCTTCAATGAAAATCTTTAAAACTAACACTGACAGGTTTATATATAGTATACTCTTCAAGAATTTTCACCATCCATAATAAGAATTTTCCCAGTATATATTCCAATGTATGTATTTAACACAAAATTACCTTCAGTTCCACAGCTGCTTTTGATTTATCTGCACAAAACACTTCACAATGCAATTTTTTGTCTATCTATAGTCATATTATGAAGGAATCCTTTCTGAATGTACCATTTGTATACCAAACTTACTTTTCATAGTTAATTCCAACACTGCCTATTCAAAGTAGCAATGCTATTTTTCGTACTTCCCTTCTGAATTCTATAATGGTGTGTATGTGTGTGTGTGTATGTGTGTATGTGTAAATTATGGTTTCCTATATGCTACTGCAATATTTTCAAATGGCAATGAGCAAACACTCACCTCATATCATTTTATATGGAGTGACAAAAGAAAGTATATAGTTCCGTATGATTACTACGTTTTCCACAGAGCTGTTCAAACCACCACTAATGAAGGAGGGAAATAGTAAACAGCAACATGGCCATGGTACTCAGAACTCTATTTGGTGATACAGAAATTTAAGGTTTCTACTTCTTTTCTTTTCTTCTTTGTTAAAGTACAAATAAAGAAACTTTCAATGAAACCAAGCCACTTCATGTATGTTAGTAAAAGTATGACCTATTAAAATAAAAGATATAAAAACACCTGGAATGATGATGCAAATAAAGAAAAGCTCAAGGAAATAAAACTTAAAATTAGTATTTGACACTGAACAATGAAGAGGAATTGCATGTGTTTAAAACTAGAGTGGCTTATTAAATATTCTATTTATGGCTCATTAAATATTCTATTTAAATTTGTTTCTATGTATTGCTCCTCTATATCTTTTACATCCTTTGGATCTACATACAAATAAGAAAGAATTCTAAAGATTTCTTGTTACATAAATAGTAGCTGATGTGATCAAGAGAATAGGAAAATCATTATTAATAGAATAATCTGAGAAAGTCTACAAAAAATAATGTATTTCTTTATAGTAAGTGCTGATCAGTGCACTGTTTTTCAAACTGTGGGTCCCAATCCATTAGGAAATCGGAAATGGATTGCGGACAAGGATCAGCAATTTCTTGAAAAGAGAATTAACAACACCTGCAACAACAAATAAATAGAAAAAAAGTTTGCCCACAGGAAGATAACACACAATTAGTGAAACAGTAGTTGAATTATGTGTATGCACATGCATATATAACTGTATGCATATACCTGCTGGATATAAAATGTATTTCTAATCATAGGTTTTGGTTAAAAAAACAAAAAAATTGAAAACCAGTGTTCTGTGTACCGCTTGACTACCCAGGATTCTGCAAAGAACGACAACACTCAACATCATCAGGAGAATCTACAGTTGTCAAATGGTTGAAGCAATAGAAAATTATACAGAAAATTATACTTCCATGGATTTATTATTTTAAAAAAGTCATTTGTAATTAGTTTATATATGTGTGTGTATATATGTGTGTGTGTATATGTTTATCCATGACATTAGTACTACCCATCAAGTAACCAAGATTGTTCAATGTTGAAACTTCATCCATGCATCTCCTTTTCCTACCATAAGCCTAGTGCATATAGCAAGTACTATTTCAGCTTCTTACATTTTATATACTATAATAAAAAGGAGATACTTTAAAACAATCTTATTTATTAAGTGAAGAAACAGAAGCCCAGAAAGATGAAGTAAACTTGCCTAAAGTCACCAGTCGTACTAATCACAGAGCATAAATAGCAACTTCAGATTCTACTAAAACTACCAAATCAATATATGCGGCACCTGGCAACCACTGGTGTTATTTTGTAGAATAGAAAACTTACTTCAGCATAAACAGATGAAACCTGTCCTTCTGAACGCTGTCACTTACATGTCTTTCAATTCAGATTATTACAAACATAATGTACCACGATGGGACAGAATAAACACAGCAGTCTTTTCAGCTAGCCCATTTATAAAACATTATGTGCCTTTTTGCTTTTATTTTGTTTCATGGACTAAAAAATAAGTTTTGAAGGTACCAACTGAAATTCTGACACCAAATTTCCATTAATTAATTAATTTTTAAAACAAAAAGCCAAAAATAACTGAGCCCAATTTGCCATATTAAAATCCTTCCTTTTCTGACCATTGCTACCAGAAGATGTACAACCTTAGAATGCTGGGCCAGAATGCCCCAGGAGTCTTCTCCCACCATCTGCTGGTGCAGGAATGAGAGCAAGAGTATGTGGCATAAGGCATGAATCATGATTAGATGTGAAGCAGAGGCATTTGTGTGTGTGGAGGTGAGCAGTTAACTGCAAATCACCCATGCGTGTCTCATTTTAAATATAACTGAAAGAATGGCTAAACATCAGGGCTGAATGTCAGGGGCAAGGGGAAAAAAAGAAAACAATACGAAACTCTTGTACTTAATGAGACTTTCTATAGAGTACAATCCAAGGATTTGGGAGAATAGCTATACTTAGGAGAATCAATAATTTAGGATTAGCAGTTTTTAAATGCTATTGTCAGAGAAATAAAAGGAATAAATATAATCTGGTTTTTCATATAAAACTGATCTACAATTTAGAAAAACCTAACAGGAATTCTATTTACCTGTTAGCATGTGGATTTCTATAGATTCAGAATTTAAATTAAACATCTGGGAATTACGTTCTTTCCTTAGCATGAAAACCAAGAACCAAATACTGCTTATCACTAAACCACCACTGTCCAATAAATAATTACAAAGTTTCAGCCTCATTTCATATATAATTTCTGCACTGGCATTATATTGCATCTCAACTGCATATTTATCTGTGAAACTAAAAGATGTTCTCAGATATCTGTGATTATCCTTGAAATGATTTTAAAAGAGGACTGAGAGTAAGAGGTTAAGTGTTTGCTGGTCCAAATGAAGGGCCACTTGTAAAAAAAAGCATGCACTGTGCTCAGGGAGTCTTTAAAAAAAGATAGGTTTTTCATTATATTTAGCCAGACTGCTATTGACATTTAACTACACTCCTCTTAAATGTCTTCAGGACTCAATTCAATACCTTTTTCGCCCTTCACATTTAGGTGCGGTCATAAAAATGTTTGAGTATGCCCACAAATTACAGGCGGCTGGCAGTCCCTGAATTTTGAAAGACCCATATATGATGGGCAATTGCTATTCTAAAATAGTATCTGTAGGAGCCACTACAGGAGTCATATTCATCACAGCAGCCCTTGCAGTGCTGCTGGCACTCATTCTGTCCCTGCGGTCCTATGTCCACACTCCACCTGACCTCCCAATGGCAACAGGCAGCTTAGTTATGAAACTGCCAGTAACAGAAAGAAAAAGTGGCCAATTGGGTCAGAACAACTTGAAACAAGACTAAATCAAGAAGCTAGACTACGATGCCATGTGGGGAGCAGCTAAAGCATGACTCAGAACTTCTCAAGGCCAATACCCTGGTAGAAGCGAGGGAGTAGGCAGAATGGGAAGGAACTCATAATTTAAGATATGGCTTGAGAAAGGCTAAAATTCCCAACAAAGCTGCCAAATAAATACATTAAAATAATTGACTTTAAATACCAATAGGGGGTTTTCAGGTATACTACTACAATAAGCAGAATTTATGATGTTACGTTAACATACAGACTTCATGAGGATAAAGTAATGAAAAGCACTTGATAACCACTTTATTACAAACTCCAAGTTAGAAAAACAAAAATAATGACTGCTATCACTATGACTCTCTTAGATTAAAACGTATTTAGACAGATTGACAGTATTGTTTTAAAGTAATAAAAAATGTTTGAAGTGTTGTTTAGTTATGGATGGGAACAGGAAAAAACTGGTATCCTTATATTACACGTCCAAGGGAGCTTCTGACAGACTGTGAAGAAAAGACTCAGATTTGGGATTGATTGCAAGCACCAGGGCTATGACTCAAAGCGCCACGTGTACCCTTGTTTCTGGGGAACCATGTAGAGGGTAAATTTTTAGAATAAGGTGTTAACTAGAGACCTGGTCCTGTGCCCAGACAATCTGATTCAAACCCAAAGCTGCATTTACTACCACAGAGACAAGTCTCAAATCTTCTCTCATTTTATCCTACTGAAAACAAAGCATTTGTTTTCATATACCATAAATACCTCAAATTTAACATTCCCCAAATCCAATTTATCCTCTTTTCTTTAAATTCATTCTAGTCTCTCAATGAAAGGTAGGAAACCCATCTAAGCCAGAAGCCCTAGAATGATCACAAATTTTTCTCTTTCAGTAAATGCCTTTCTACCACCCACATTTAATCAGAATGTAAGTTCCACAGATTCCATCTCACTAGCATCTTACACATCTATGCTTTCTTTTCTACATTTATGCTATTTCACGTTCTTAGGTCTGACCTTTGTTAAACCCAACTTCCTCAAGAATCTCCCTAAGTCTAGCCACACCCCTTTCCAGCACGCCTGTCATCTACAAAGCTACCAAATAAACTTCTGGAAATGCAAATTTTATGTTACTCTTCCATTTTAAATCTCTAATCCTCCATAACTGCTTTTAACTAAACATTCAAGCACATTCATAATATTTCCCCACCCTATCTCCTGATACTCCTCCACTGACATCCCACTCTCTAGCCACATTAAATTCCTTAGAGTAACTCAAATCTATCTTCTTACTTCATACTTCCTTACCGCATATGTTCCCTCTCAGAAATGTCACACACACCCCTACCACCTCAGCTGATTCCTATTCAGACTCACAGTGCCCTCCTTTAAAGGTACCTGACTGATATCTGACTACCATAAAAATGCTATGTTAAATTTTTATTGAAAGGATTTTTTTTTAATTGGAAAGCATTTTCAAACATATTATCTCTTAACTTTTAAAACAAGTCATGTGAGATAGGCCTGATAGGTTCTGTTTTCTTCATACCACAAATAAGGCCATAAGATAAAATTATATTGGAAAAGGAACAAGAATCCAGTTTTTCTGAATTCCTAGTCCACTGCTTTTCCTATCATAACTGTTACTTAGAAGATATATGGTGATGGAACTATCTTGACCAGATTTGCCAAGTTATTATATAAAATAATTTTTCATTTCACGTATTTTACAGGAGTAAGAACTACAGTGGGGCAACTGAGTGATAAAGGGATGTATAGTATTTTAAGATAGATAAATTAAGGCAGTGATTGAAGAAGGGAAAGGCAACTGAGTATAGTCAAAGTGAAGCAGGTTCAAAAAGATTTAAAACACATAAGAGGAATATGCTAAGATTAAAGTTAAGGGCCTGACAAATGAGAAATTGTTTGTAAAGGAAAATGGAAGTATATGAAGTAGAGCAGGGGGAAATTAATAAAATAATATTTCTTTCACCGATGAGACCCTTTTTAACCCGTTAAGGATTTTAAGCAAATAAAAGGAACATGAGATGCAGGAAAGAAAAAGATGTATACAGTCATGAAAAAAAAGAGTACAGAACAAAGACCCATTTTACACAATGACTCACTATCAGAAACAGGTCATACTAAAAGATTAAGTTGTGAGAGTCATTTTATAAAATTACAATAAATGATTTTGACAGTCTTGCAGTCATTTCACTTCCAGGGATAATGTGAGCTGTGGGAGTTGGAGAAGTTATGTGTTTGGAAATCGTCACACTAGAATAAGCAGGGAGACCAGCTTGTTCGACTATTTTCTTTAAAATTACTAGGTCATAAAATTATTTTCTTTAAAAGTAACTAGGTCATAAAGTAGTTACTAAAAAATTAAGTGTTGTATGGTTAAAAAATAAAAGAAAGATATTTACTGAGAAAATAAACACCAGGAGGAATTGTGTTAATGATTGTGGTAAAAGCAGAGTATATAACTAGAATCATCCACCTAGTAGAAGTTAAAAATAATTACTGACAATATGGTCCCTGTAGTAAATGTGGATTTGCTCACTTCATACTAAGAGAATGAGGACATAGTAAAACACACATAGTAAAGAATATTTTCAGTAAAAGACCCATCTTCATCCTACGGTGAAATACCTTGGGGGGAAATATGAAGTAAACAAAGCTAAAGAGATCTGGCATCTGTAGGATTCTTTGAAGTCCTTAATTTGTTAATGTTTACCATAAGCCTACAGGATTATATACTGTTTTTCAAATAAATTATTTCCTAATAGAGTATCTTAAAAAAAAAAAAAAAAAAGAGTGATCCAAAGAACCAACATCATAAGGAGATACTACTCTATACAAACAAGTCAATATGATGCAAAATTTACTCTACCTTTCTAGAAAAACAAAAACAGACAACAAATAGATACATAGAAAAGGAAAATAAGTTAAGGAGCCACTTAAACTCAACATTGCTGTAATCTTGGCCAAAGGAAACAGTTAAATAGCTCACAGTATCATCTTAAATTAAGACGTAATTAAGAAATGTCCAACAATAGATGACACCTATTGTGGTCTAGCCAAAAGAACATTAATTAATCATTAAAAAAATATTTAACATCATGGGTAAATGCTCAAAAATGTTTTTAAAAAATGGAACCTACATTTACATGGCATAATTCAAATTTTATAAAATAAAACAATTATAATAAATTATTTTTTCTATTTTCAAAATTGTATACAATATGCTTGATTTTATAAAAAGAAAATCTACTTTAAACCAGTATATATCAGGACATACCACAAGTAATAGAAATTACTGTATTATACTCCAATAGAGGAATTTATTAGCTCACACTTCACATAATTGTAAAGTCTATAAGAAGAGTGAGCTTCATGAATGCTTTCATCAGGGCTCCTGCTCCATTTCTCTGAAGTTTCCTCACTCTTCCGTGTGTTGGCATTATCAGACTAGTTCATATCATGGTAGAAAAATGGCTTAAATTCTAAGTATTATAGGCAAGCAACACAGATACCTTTTCTCTCCAGACCTCCCCACACACATATAGAAAAGGCCAAAAGTACATGGTTAACACCAACTGAGCCATCTGAATTACTGAGTTTGGTCAGATGGTCAGATGAATGCCACACCATGTACTGATTGGGGTAGGCCTAAACAAATCTCAGTGAATGGACCTGGCAACCTAGAGAATGGCGAAGAGATTCATTTCACTTAAAAACAAAAAAACAACAAAAAAAAGGAGGGGGTGGGCAGAGACTCTCAAGTAACAGTAAAGAAACAAAGAAAATAAATACTATAGAAACACAGGGCATAAAAGCAGCAAAGAACAGATCAAGATCTGTAGCAATTTGCTTTATTAAAAAAACTCAATGAAAGAGAAAGCAAATCCAAGTAAAACCATGTTGGCTTAAGTTTTAAGTTCTGTGGAAGCTGAAAAGTTTTGTTTTGTGGAAGTAGATTACAATTTCCTTTCAAATATAATCCTAGAGAACAGAAATTCAAAGCTATCAAGTGAGGCTCAAGAAAGAGATAAGAATGGGGAAGCAAAAAACAGGTATCATTAATCAAGAATGAATTTGATGTTAATTTCCCAAAGGTTAAGAAAAAAACAAAACACTTCAGAACACATGACTTAATGCTGAAATGATAAAGAATCAATAATTTTATGTAAGCTTTTGGTAGAAGTTTTTAACAGGGAGAAGGACTAAGTTATACGCTGTGACACTGGAGTTATTGACTATAAGAGATTATTAGAAAATTGAATATTTTAGAAAGTGTGTGTTTGGGAGACTGAAGAATAAACTCCTATTCTGAGAAACAAATGGAAGAAATACCAAACCAAAGCACTTCAAGAAAAATAAGATTGCCAGATGAAATAGTAATTGTTACACAATAAGTCATGAAAGACTTTGAAGAGATAATAAATGACTATTTTATTTTTGTTTGAAGATATCAAGAGTATGGATGGCAAAAGAGCCAGTTGGTAAAAAGCTGGTAATTCTATTAAAAAAAAAAAAAAAAAAGTCTAGCATTACAACTGCGCTAAAAAGAGAGAATCAAGTATAAACTTTTCAAAACAGCTCTTCTCAATATACAACAAAACCCATCAACCCTAAACTAAAACCATAATCTACCAAAAAAGGGAGTAAGTATGTATGTTGAATTTAATTATTGCTGATAAAACAATAACTAAATAATGGCTCTTAAAATATACATGATGTTGAAAACCTATCAGTAAACCAACAGACATTAAATCATGAAATGAAAGCTGTGAGGAAATGTATACCATATTTATTGAGAAACTTCTTTCCTTAAGAAACATACGTGCTAATGAGGGAGCATAGTATCACCATTACCCATACATTCAAGTACACTGTTAACTTTTGAGAGGTTTCATAAATATTCAAAAGAAAGTTACTGGATTCATTTAATGCACTGACTCAGCATTAAATACTTAGTATCTACCATGTGCTAGGCAAATGGCCAACAAGATACATACCTTGGCTTCAAAGAGTTTATAACTTAGTGAAGGAGTTTGTAGTTTCAATCAGTTGATAAAATACCACAACAGACATAATGTAGAGACACTGAATCTAGTGTAGACTTCCATCTGCCTCATCTTCTTGGTCATTCATTGTTTTAGACTCTCATATCCTACAGAGAACTATGATTTTCTGTACTTTGTTCCTTTGTAGGTCCATACTAGGATGGAAGCTAGACTAGGTAAGATATTTACCCAGAATTGGCTTGAATTGGGGTTCAAGTGCATAATCAGATATCAGGGTGGAAGTAACAGCATGGAGCACAAAGTCTGTTAATATCACTAGAATACTCACCACAATCCTTGGGTCCTTACATTACCTGGGTAAAGTACACTGTATTTTCAAAATCCAGTATTCCCTAATCCTGCTCATCAAACTCCCTCCCTCCCCAAATACTCACACACAATGCTGAATTGTTTTCAAGTTGTTCGAACCTATTTAGTAGTTGAAGATTTGGAAGTAGGTAAGATCATACAAGGAAAAATGTATTTTTACAAAGTCCCTACTATGCTGGGAATAAAGAAGATACAAATCATATACTCAGAGAGCTGTCTAGAAAGAGTATAGTAAATGATCACAATTCAACGTGACTGATACCATCATGGGGGTTATGTACAATGTACATAACCTAAGCACAGCTCTGTGAAGATCAAGGAAATTTTCATAAACAAAATAACATTTGAGCTGAGTTTTGAAAGATAATAAAGCATATTCTAAGCAGTAAAGGAGAAAAATATATTCTACAAAGAAAGAATATGGAAAAGCATCACTAGCTGAGGCTAGAGACCCTAAATTTGTAATAGCAACATTCTATACTACTGGATGGTTTTTGTTTGCTTGTCTGTTTTGTTTTTGTTTTTTTTGCCAGCAGCTGAAGGCTATCAAAATCGAGACCGGAAAAGGTAGATGGTTGGTATTATCCAAAGTTTGATGAAAAAGCAGGTAGCAAAAGAAGAAGAAGAACAGTGTATCTGTAAAACACTTATTTAACTATCAGGGCCCAAGTGAAATGTCAGTTCTTCTATGACACTTTGAAACTCTTACAACTAGGAGTTGAATCCAGCTCTGTTTCTCCAAAACTTTGTAATCAGCACTATTACATATTGTATTATACTGTTTTAAAATGTATCAATTACTTGTCTATCCAGGGCAAGGTACCTACTAATTCATGGTGATACCCAATTAATGCTAGTTGAATAGAATTGCCCTGCACTTAAGAACTTCATAACTAAATAAATGAAAAATGAATATACAAATAATACACATTGAAATAAGTTCGAATAGGGGAATGTATAAACTTTTATAGAATACTAAAGATGGAGCAACTGAGTTACATTTATTGATGTTGTAGTAGTTACAATTACTTCTAACAGAAAAAAAGAACTGAGCTTATAAGATGGCCTTATATTTTAAAAATAGTCTCATCAAGAATGAAAATCTTTTGTAGAATTTCCAATTACAAGCTCATGCAGAGACTAAACTTTTCACTTTGCATTAAGCTAATCAAGCCTTAGATTGTTTTTTCAAAGCAAACATATGCAAAAATGTTCTTTAAACCTTAAGAAATCACTGTAGAAAATTACCTTGCCTTTATGTTATCCCTCCCACATGCACATATCAGCAAGATGAATAATCTACAACTAAGTTAGGATGAGCCAAATGAAAACATTCTGTTTGCTCCTTTAGTACAATAAGATGTGTATCACTTAACTATGGAATGAAAAGTACAAGCATCTAAAATGAACTCACTTCACAGAACATTGTGTGCTAAAACCTAGACTTTGAATCCTTATGTTTCTATTAAAAAAATGCCATTACTTTGCCTTTTCGAGCCTCAATATGCGGTTTACCACCACGAATGTTAAAAAGTAGGTCATGAAAAACCTCAGTAAAATCAATGATAGATTCTTGTGTATAAAGTACTGCTACCAATGGCATCATTCCTCATTCCCAGTTATTCCAACTATTATGCCACACAATCCACTTTGATACGTTAGTAGAATATATATTCCATTTGTGATAGTTACTTTTACGTGTCAACCTGGCTGGGCCAAGGTGCTCAGATATTTAGTCATTATTCTGGATGTTTCTGTGAGGGTGATTTTGCATGAGATTAACTTTAACATTTAAATCCGCAGAATCTGAGTACAGCAGATTGCCCTCCCCAATGTGCGCGGACCTCAGCAAGTCAGGTGAAGGCAGGAGTGGAACAAAAGACTGACATCCTTAACAAACAATGCTACCCCCACCACGCCCTCCCCAAAAGCAAGCGGTAACTCTGATAGCAGATCACCTTCAACTTTGACAGCAACATCAGCAATTCCCTTGGTTTCCAACCTGCCAGGCCACCCTGTGGAGTTAGGACTTGCCAGGCTCCGTAATTGAGTGAGCCAGCTCCTTAAAATCTCTCTCTAGTGTACGTATGTGTATAGTTAGTAATAGAATAATGATGTACTGGTTACTAGACTTAGAAATGTGTAATGCATCATGGTGATAGCTATGTAATAAGGTATATAAGTGTCTAATCACTATGTTGTGTACCTGAAACTAATATAATATTGTTTGCCAACTGTAATTTTTTAACATAATTCAGTCAACAACTGAAGAGGATAGTTTTAAAACGTTGAAGTACTGGACTCGTAATTTCCTGTTGCCTTTTGTTCTTTTATGATTATTTCTTTTGATTTGACAATAAATCAAATACATGTACTCCTATCAGACATTGAACATCTCTTTATTACAGCACTTATGATAAATTAAAATTTTACATTTCAGTCTCCAACACAGAATAATGAGCTTCTGAGGGCAGGGACTAAATTTCTGCCATTATTAGGAGATAGTTTGGGACATGCAAAATAAATACTCAGTGTTGAATACATGAATGAAGGAGGCCTGAAAATGGGGAGATGTGCCATCTAAATCTTCACCGCAACAAAGTGTGACATTACTATACAAAATGTTCCAAATCTAACTTTAAACTAGGCATTTGACATTTAACCAAAGCAGTATGACATATCATGGCAGTACTGACTCAACTGAATAGCACTGAATATGGCACATAATAGTTTTGTCCTTAGTATTTTTCATTAAGATTTACTGTATAGAAAATAGAAAATAATGTAGTATCTTATATTCAGTTAGGAAGATATATTTCTGACTTAGCATACATTTCTTCAATTTCTTTTTAATGTCCTTCTAAAAAGCGTTTCTTAATTTGGGGCCTTTTCCATTTCTTGTCTGTTCTTCTCTTTGACTGCTTCAAGCAAAGAGTCATCTTTTACTCTCTATTTTGTCTTTAATATTATGACTATTTTCCCTATTTCAATTTTGCAGATGGTCATTAATATTCACATACATTCATAATAAAAAATGAAAATCACAGTAAATAATAAGTAACAATGAAAAATGAAATAATTTTGCTTTTATTAACTCAGTATAAAACATTCCCATGGTATGATATCTCTCCTAGTTTTAAAATAATGGATAAATTATAGATTTGTGTGAATTAAGATTCACACAAAATCAAACTCCAAAAAAAGCCCCAAATTTACTCCATTTACCTAGGCATTTGACATTTAACCAAAGGTTTGCTTATTATAAACAAACCTTAAAATAATAAAAAATGGTTGATATTTACTGATATTTTCTGGCTGGTGTTTCTTTTTTCCCCTAAGTCAAATGTTACAAACTTTTAAAATGTTACAAACTCTTTAACACCAAATAGTTAAAACAATTTTTTAATTTATAAAAGTTTATATTCATATTTCATTAAATCCTGAAATACCAAAATTCACATGACATTACGAATTCACTAAGAGGAATCTATGTAAAGCTAAATTAAAATAAAGTGAAAAAAATCATAAAAAATCAGTTTACATTTTCAGGGTTGAATAACATAAACAAATGAACAAAAAATAAATACCTAAATTTATAGCTATAGACATAATTAGAAGGCTAATATGATATGACTTTGTAATTGCAAACAAAGAATTTTCTGGGAGAAAAATTAATGCCTTACTAACTATAGTTTTGAATCTATGGGGGCTATATATTACTAAATTAAGAAATATCCTGTAGTGTTTATTGGACCATTTGATAATCATTCATTTTAAAATACATAATTCATATTATTAATTTTATTTATTATTTAGGTACTAATTCTCACTAGGTAAATATCCATCCTTGAATAACACAGAGGAAGATATAAATTATACTGAACCTTAGTAACAGACTAAATGACCTTGACTCTGAGACAGTAAAAACTACGTTGAACGTTCCATCCTTAAAAAAACTTCCTCTAGTATTAATGCTTCCCCCAAATAATTTTATTATAAACAAACCTTAAAATAATAAAAAATGGTTGATATTTACTGTTTTTAATATTGATTAGGCTAAGGATTTATGTTTTAAAGGTACCCACTCTTGATTTTTTAAAATTATTCTTTAATTAAGACTATTTTCTTAACACAAAAAGGACTTTTACATTAAATCAAGAGGTGTTATATTGAACTGATGAAGCATTAGAAGGGCTGCCATTAATATCAGAAGCTAAAATAAGATACTATTCATATTACTGTTATTTATTATTTAGCTGGAAGTTCAAGCCAACACAACAGTCAACTATAGTCACAAGGGAAAGGAAACAAAAATACTACTTTTTATATGTTCTGATTGCAAATCCTAAGAGAACTAGCTAAAAAATTTATTTTAACTAGTAAGGGAGTTCAGAAGGTAGTTGGAAAAAGTAACAATGGAAAAAGCAATATAGCTTTACAAATTGATCTCCAACGACAACTACTTAAAAATCATAATGGGAAAAAATCCATTTGCAACAACCACCAAAAAATGTAAAATACATAGGAATACTTTAAAGAAGAATGTATAGAAAGCATATGAACCAAACTATACAATCTGAGACATAAAAAGAAAACTTGAAAAAAGATAAATGTTCTTAGATTGACAGACAAAATATTAAGAAGTTTTTAGTTCTTTCCAAATTAATTTACAGCTTATTCCAATTCCAATAGGATTTTTCAGCAATGTGACAAAGTATTTCTAAAACTTCTCTGATATAACAAATCCATGAAAATAAAAATGTTTGACAGACAGATTTTATAAAGAAAAACTTCCTCTACAGAACTGTCATAGTTAAAATAGCATGGTAGTAACACAATAATAGACACAGATTAATAGAATAGAATAAAGCCCCCAAACTCGTCCAATTATATTAAGTAGTTATTATCTGATAAAAGGAGCATCATCAACCAATAAGGAATAGAGTAAAGGATACAAGGTGCTGGGAAAATTGACTGTCTAGAAAAAAATTAGATTTTCACCTTATACTATGTGTCAAAATAAATTACTGAACATAATAAAATCAAATAATTACAATAACAAGGTATATATATTTTATGTAGAAGTCTCTATTAGGAAAAATGATTCATTTATAGATTCCAAAATCTATTTAATGGTGAAACTTTAATCTTTCTTTTACAATGCCAAATGGGTAATCAGGAAATCTGAATTACAAGAGGTAAAAATGAAAGCATTTAGATCATGTAAGAAAGCTTTCCAGACGAAACAATCGTCATGGACGATCAAGTGCTATAGGAGATAAAAAGGAGTATGATAACTGCCCACACCTTTAATAAATATCAGGTTCAAACATTGAAGACACTAAAAACAGGCTAATTTAAGTAATCTAATTATTATTTATGCTGTTTTCCTTTAAATACCAAACTATACATTTCTGTTGAAAATAAATAATTCTTATTCAGATACTTATTAACTCACTTCCAATTCATCATACCAATTGAAAGTCCAATTTACAAGCCTCGTATTCTTAGGCACATTCAGGACCCTGGGTTAGTGTTTCCTTGATTGGAGAACCAGTTAACACGTTGCGTACGGCGGGGTTTAAATCCCCCATACCCTTCTGTTCCGGCAGGTTTTTAAAAGAAACTACTTTAAAATGCACTCTTCTCTTTAAAGCGTAAATGCTTCTATGTCATTTATTATTTTTCTATGGAATTTTTTTAGGATTTACTCACCTATGATGTTAGTAATCCCTCCTGGTGTGATACTGCAGAAAGCAGCTTCCTTTGTGCAGTGGGACACGGCAAAAATTGCATATATACCGAGTTTCACTTCTCACTTTTTTTGACGCGCACACTTTACACACCTGTGTGTGATATTTTTTCTTCCCTCTTCCCACTATGGGCTCCAGATGATACGTGGCCAAATCTCCCGAGAGCCTGGCCGGATTGTCTTCATGTGGGCCCGCTGCGTAGGCACTTTCACAGCTGGTTCCCTATCGCCACTTGTCTCACCTCCCTGTCTTGGCCTCTCACTGCTCTCTGCCCAATCTTTTGAAATTCTCGTTATCCGTCCTTAACGCATGGCTCAGAAAAAAACGAAGATTCTCGTGATCCGTACGCAACGTGTTAACATCAATCAAATATATGGCCACAGAAGACCAACAGCTAGCTATAGATGCAGTTAACATGGAACCTGTTGAAAAAGAATGTTAGGAAGACACAGCGGCACGAACCCCCCACTTCTCCCTCAACAATAACTTAAAGTGTAGTCCTCAGTGATAGTCAACACTGGTACTACAAATATTGAGGGTGGTAGATCTTTTTCAGTGTATATTTGGCATACAGCATCACTTCAAATCACATTTCTCTTACCTATTTTAGTCTTTGTTAGGAACATAAGTTTTTCAAATTTAGCAAACTTAAGAAGTAAAAATAGTAACATTTATTAGCTAATGTTAGAAAACCCAGATCCTCTGCCAGTGTTTCAATCACATACTACAAATACCAATGGAGGTTTATCTCCTTCTGGAGACTGCACATAATGAGAGTTTTTTTCTTTTTCGCCTCTTATGAAGTATAGTGCTTAGAAGCATATCGGAGGGCAAAGAGCACCCAATATCGCAGTTATATCTTGCTTCTGTTATTAATTTCATGTCCTGTGAGAGACTTGAAGATGGTCTTTCTCATTCTTTAAATCAGATTCAATCAAACCTTTCCGTGATCCCTTTTCTACAAACTCCTAAATATGAATATATTTGGACATACACTCCTTTCTGCTTTTGACTAAGCACACAGAACATATCTGGGAGCCTATATGCTACTTCTTTCTTAGAATCTAAACCTACAGGAATAAACCTAAGGTTCATTATTTTAAGTGTTCTGTTTTTAAAATGTCCTCTCCTACACTGAATAACCCGACTATATTTTATTGGTGATGATGATGATTTTCTTTCTAAATTGCATTTTCCATCACATCATACTGGTTGGCCCAACCCTTAAACCTGCTTTGATCAGTCAACACCCACAATTCCAGAGATAATGGCCTATAAAGCTGCAATAGAAATCAAGAAATATTTTACAAAATTTTAAAAATGAGATTCTATATGTAACCAATATTTTAAAAACTTAATGAGGTATTTTTCATTTTTTGGTACTAGGTCTTTGAACTCTAATATGTATTTTACACTTGCAGTATATCTAAATTTAGATGAGCCTCATTTCAAAAGGTTCAACAGCTATCAAGAGAATGAATGCTGCATAGTACAGCACGAGTTTGGAAGATTCCTCTGGAAGGCTAATGAGTATAGTGTCTTGTGGGTTCTTCCAAGTTTAACAGTGTTTTTTTTTTTATTAAATTTATTGGGGTGACAATTGTTAGTAAAATTACATAGATTTCAGGTGTACAATTCTGTATTACATCATCTATAAATCCCATTGTGTGTTCATCACCCAGAGTCAGTTCTCCTTCCATCACCATATATTTGATCCCCCTTACCTTCATCAACCCCCCCGACCCCCCCAACAGTGTTTTTTATAGTCTTGATACCTACTGAGCACCTTGGCTCTATATAAAATTCTCATTCCTTGAGTTTTCTGAAAATACTGTTCCAATACTGAATTGTTTTGTATATTGCTATTGAGAAGTCTGACGCTAATCTGATTTTCTTCCCTTTTTAAATCGCTTGATTTTTTTGTATAGAGACCCTGAGGATTTTTCCTTTGTACTTATTTTTACCTTTAAACCTAAAATTTTTCTAGACTATGTCTTTGAATTGACAGTTCCATGTCAATTTTTGCAAGTACATGGTAGGCCCTTTCAACGTGTAAATTCTGGTCTTCCTTTATTTCAGCGAAGTTCATAGCTCTAAATATTAGCTGTTTCATTGTTTGTTTGTTTTTTCTCTTAAAGACTCCAATTATAGGCATGCTGGATCTTTCTGCCTACCATCTATATCAATCATTTTCTCTCTGATCTTTTATTTTAACTCGTCTGTCCGTTTTCCTCAATGTTCCTTATTAGATTTTCAGTCAATTCTGTTCTTCCTTGGTACCTTGTAATTTAGTTTTACTTTCTAAAATGATCCAGCTTTTTTCTTTAATTTCTTCTAGTCAACTCTTTAGTTCACACCTTCCTGGTATATATCCAGTTGTGTTCCAGGTTTCTGAATTTCTTACTTGAGGGTTTTTCTTTTCGTATCTGCAAAGGCTTAAGGATGCTTAATATAGGTCATGATGCTTTGTTAGTAATAACTGCTTTGTGGTTGGTTTAGGAGAAAAACTTTTAATAGGTAAAATGTTTGACTCTTATTTTCTGCTTTGTTTCTTGTAGCATCTTTGCAATTTCCTATTCAGTGCATAGTTTTTCTTTTGCTTACTAAGCAATGATAGTTGTATGCAGTAGAAGTAAACATTTGAGATGAATAGCTAGGTTTCTAAGTTCAAAAGCTCCCTCTTTTGAACTTAAACCAAAGAGATTATTAGTGTGTATTCTAATTTTACAGTTTTGTTTCTACAGAACATTTAATTTCCCCCTCTGGCTTCCTTCTTTCTCTTTACCATCAAATCTATAAGGGAGAACAATTTCATCCCCAAACGGGCACTCCCCTGATCTGTTGCCTAGGGTCCCGTGTACTTTTTAAGTCTCTTCCTTTTGATTTCCCAACAGCCAATGCTCTAATAGAATCTAAGACCAAATCTTAGCATTTTCTCACCAAAGTACTCGTAGGTCTTTTTATTTCTAAAAGCAATTGTAATTGTGTACTATCGCTCCTGGGCTCCTGCTTCAATCCGTTTGCTTCTCACGTTTTAAATGTTAGTCGCTGCAGTCTTCACTGAACACTCTCAATAATGGGCTCTGAAGCTGAGTAGGCTAGATTTGTATATTTATTTCTCCACTGAATAATTTGAAGTTCCTAATCTGTCTCCTAGGTAGGCTGAAGGAATAGGTTATGGTTAGTTGGTTTTACATGATCTCTTTGTTGATATGTATGAATTTTTAGAGAATGTGTGGGAAAAAATCAAGATTTAGGTGGACGCCACTATTCTATGGCAATCCAGGAGTCTTGATTCATCAAGAATTGTCAATGTATTCTTAATTAAATATTTCTCTAGTCTCTTCTATTCTTCAAATACTACATTTATTTAGTAAAAACTGAAGCTTGGGTAATTTATGATTAGCACCAGTCATAAACCCTCATGGGCAATAAATGCAATAACTAAAAGAGCCACATGATACAAAAATATATATGAAGGAAGTGAACAACATAATGAATTCAGCTTTCAAAGGAAACATATTACTTCTGTGATGCATTTGATAACTTAGGATAAAAAAGTGAAATCTAGGTATTACTATGAAAGGATTTAGTGAAATAATTTTTCATTTCCACTTACACAGCACCAGGCTTTCATGCTCAGTGATTGTTGATTGAACATAAAAATAGTTGATAATAAGTTTCAAAGTCTCTTACTAAAGAAATAACTTTGGTACCTGATGATAAGTCTATTCAGAAATATTAAAGGCATAAAGCAGACTAAAAGCAAATGACAACACATAATTCTTACTGTTAGAGAAGCTTCATAGAGTAACCGATATTAGCAGTTTGTTTGTGTACAATATCTAATAGTTGTGCTTAGGAGTAGAGCCTAGAAGGGAGCCAAAAATCAATATAATGAACAAAGTAAAGAACGAGGGCTAAGAAATAAGAATTCAACAGGTAGGTGAGTATTATGACATAAAGTTAGGAATGTGGAACTAGACACTAAATACTTTTCATCGAAGTAAATATTCTAATTTTAGATTATAATCATTTGTAATATACAATTCGAATATACTAAATTCCCACAGTATAAAAATGTTTAAAGCATAATTTCTTTCCTTTCAGAAATGTCCTTTCTAATGATAGCTTAGTAGATTATAAAATAAAATTTTAAGTTTAGATTCCCATTACACACATTACCATCTTATCTTGTTCAGATTGGAGAATTATTTCTTGATGAGGCACAATCCTGGTGCAGCGGTATTTCTAGTTAAAACATCTGACACTAAGGAAAAACTATGAAACTAAAAGGTCTCTGTGTAAAAAACAAAACCAAAACCAAAAACTAGTACAGATTCACCTAAGTTAGGTGTTTTATAATTTTACTTTTAAGAGGAGAAAAATAGCAATGGAACAATCACTTTATTCAGGGAAGAACTACGGAAAATAAACACTTTACTGGTATTTTTACTTTTTTCTTGTTTAAAAGCCAGAGGCTAATGTTATAAAATATATCAGTAAATACCTATAAAATAAATATACCAGTCTACAGATCAAGGGGAAAAAAAGATTTATATATTACCTTCCTCTTTACTACTAACAATTTGAAACTATTTCAAAGAAAAAGCAAAACTTTAAGACAATATTAAAACCTAGCTTCTGCATACACTTGCACATTCTATAAACTCAGCAAAAAAGTTGCACTTTACGTAGAATGTAATTTTTTATTAAATCCAAACTGATTCTGCCACAGCAAAGCAAGTAATGTTATAGGATGTTTCCTTATCCTTTAAATGGTGATGATAATACCTCCTCTTGAGCATATAGGAAAGATTAAGATAACAGACCCAAGTCCAGTGCTGAGAACACAGTAGGTGCTCGATCAATGACAGATATCACTCTTAAGTAAAAGACTGGACATCTGCATGAACTCTCTCCTCCTATGTCAAATCTTTTGTGTCAATCGTCTTAGATGTAAGGACACAAATTTTGATATAGATTCTTAAAAAGACATTCCTTTCATTATCTTCCTGGGGAGTCAACAGTTATAATGGTAGAGTTTATTGTGTTTATTAATATCTTTTAGTTGTTTCGTCTTAGTAGCTCATGACAAATAATTTCAAGACCATTTTAAACAAATGAGTTCAATGAGTAAGTCCGCAGTGGGTCTCAAATTTAACCCAACAATTACATACTTTGCAATATTTCTTGAATCTGTTCTTTAAAAAGTTAATAACCTTTTGCTTCCTTTTTCCACTTATCTTCTTCATCTCTCTGTCTACCAGGAGAGGACTGAGCAACCCTCCACCAAGGACATCTCCACCAGTCCTTTAGCTCCTGAACAAATGGTCCACTTAGAAAATTCTACTTCTTTCTGAATAGAGAAATAAAACTGGGCCGTTAAAAACAAATGTTATAATAAAACAACTCTTCAAAAAAAATGAACTTGAGAAGGTGGCCGGATGGCTCAGTTGGTTAGAGCATGAACTCTGAACAACAGGGTTGCCTGTTTGATTCCCACATGGGCCAGTGAGCTGCGCCCTCCACAACTAGATTGAAGGACAACGACTTGGAGCTGATGGGCCCTGGAGAAACACACTGTTCCCCAATATTCCCCAATAAAATTTAAAACAAACAAACAAACAAAAAAAAAAAACAAGACTGGTTGGATAAAGTCATGTGTCTTTATTAAAAAAACAATGAACTTTTGAGATACTCAATTTACTTAGACTAATTACGTGATTATGTATATCTGCCTATGTAGGCATGTGTGAAAATCAGGTCATCACATGGTGCTTTCTAATCCTTTAGACCAATGCTATCCAAAGGAAGTTTCTGTGATCACAGAAATGGTTTATATCTGTGATCCTCAATAAGGCAGTCACTAGCCAAATAGTGATACTGAAAAGACTAAGGAACTTAATTTTTAATTTAATTTAATTTTTAGACTTAAATAACCACATGTATCTACTACAATGGATAACACAGCCTTGGACATTCTCCATGCTTGTTCTTTTTCTTTACTACCATGAGCCTTATTCAGAAGCTCTTACTGAATTCCTGTTTTAAACAACTCTTCTCTGTTATTCCTAAGATTAAATAGCTTGACAGAGTTACAATCTCAAAAGCAAAGAGAATTACTAAAAAAGAATTTCAAAACTGGCTTTAAAATGTGCTTTTTGATGGAGTGCTACAATCAATTATTCTAGATTTTCTAATCAGTTTACTAAAAAAATAAAAAAATAACACATATATCTCTTGAATGCTTGAAATTGAAACTTTTAACAATATGTATACTTTCTCCTGAATTCTTTGCCACCTACATAAGTAGTCCCAGGATAAGATGATGGAGTAATGAAAAACAAGTATAGTGCAAACCATAGCAAGACCAAGCAGAATTAAGGGAACGAATGAAAATCATTCTGTACCTGTCTATTCACTGTCATAATACAGAAATCAATGAACAGAAATATGATGGATCAAATGCAATACAACGTGTTTGTCAATGAGTTGTATGTATAATCATCTGTAGCATTATTTACCATACCACCAAAGATCAAGACTTACCTAAATTTTAAGGGATTTTTGAAGACTGCTAATGAGTCTTGCCAATTAAAACTAAGCACACACATTATTTTAAAATAAAATTATTAAAAAGGTGGCCATAAGAGGTCAGAAAAAAAATTGTTTTAAGCTCCCCTTTGTTTCTCCTCCCCAATCTCCCCACAAATAAACACGGTCTTTTTTTGAAGAAAAGGTGTTAAGAAAATAGGTGTTGAGCACCACTACAGCGCTTATCTGTTAGGAATGAAATAATGGCCTCTCTCTGGGACTGGTATTAATGTCATCACTAACAATCAATTCCTCCTTTCTTCTGCTTATCAACTCGACTTTCAGTACCTTGGGGGTGGATATGCGGGGTAGGAGGGTGGAACATGTACAACAACTTCTGTATTCAGGGATAGAATTCAAAAGAATTCAAGTTATGTGATAAACTCCATACCAATTTCAGAATGACTGCTGATTTTGTTGTTTGGCATTTGAGTAAATATAATGAAACTTACTATTTTGAGCCAGGGCTTGAAGCAGACAGTCCAAGCATCCTTCTAAACTATCCTCAGTTCTGTCAACAGCTGTTATCTTCAGCTTCTTCAAGGTATCACTGAGATTATCTGCTTATGGAATTAAAAAAAGAAATCAGAAACCTCACTAAGCATATGGCCATTATATGTTACATGACACACGGTTACGACTAACAGGCAAAGGGAACTCATTATAGTGAGTTAACTTTCACATGCATTCCAAAATAGCAAAGGACTGTGTACTATTACACATTTTTAAAATGAAATTTTATCCATTTAACTCAGATATGAAATATTCATCCTGTATATGTAAGATACCAGGAATATTCCACAGATTGTCACAGAACATCTTTTTCAGCATTCTTATACCTTATTTAGCTTGTTCAGGAAACCACTCATAGTTTACTGAAAAAAACTAAAGTCCACCAAAAAACACTGGATAGCTTTGCAAATAGTATTTTGTTTCATTTTATGCTTCTTCTGTTGTAGTTTAAAGACATAAAATATCAATGAAGGTTTACAAAAGTCTCAGAATAATATGAACTAAAATTATACAAAGTCAGATAACTGTAAAACCTACTTTAACACTACCAATTGAAAAACACTTCAAATCAAAATATTGATTTAAGCCAAAACATGTACATTTTGGATTATAAAACTATGCTCTCCTCCTAAATTATATGGGGATTCCTCTAGACCACAGATAATCAAAATCTTAATACAGAATTGTACACCTGAAATCTAATTGTCAACCCAATAAATTTTAAAAAAAATTATTCAGGATCCTAAAGAGTTTTTTTTACATCAATTATTTCTACTGATATTTAACATACTAAAATTTAAAAGTGAGACTTTTTAAGATTTTAGTAATTCATTTAAATCTAACAATTATAAAACTATTATCTGATAACAATATTTTAATGAAAAATAACTATTTCAAAAACAAAAAAATTTATTGAAAAGGATGGTATTATTCTACAAATATTCATCATATCTGCCTTAACAGAAGTGGATTCTCGTATCTGGTTCTACACTCAATCTTTTGTAATTTGTTGTTTTGGTTGAGTAGATGAAGAACATTCAGCCTCATCACAGACAGATGGTGCCAAAAAATATATATACACACTTTAAGAAAGGAAAAACCTATTAAAATTGTAATACTCAATACACACCTCTAACAAAAGATGAACACAAGTCAGGTTTGACTTCTGCAATTAAAAGAGGTGCTCAAAGTGGTTACCATCAGCGTCCAGACACCTCTGATTACAGCGAACTACTGCTTGAGCAACGTTGACCAAAGTGATCACTTGTATACATTTTTTTGGCACCCCCGTTATATACATCGTTGAAGGGAGTGCATTCTACTAGCATTTTCAGATAATCATAGCTAATCTTTGGTACTACACCAAAACTTAACAAGTGGTAGTTTTTTAAAGGTTAGTTGCCATGTGACATCTGAAACAATCTTAATGAAAATTTCCAATTATTACATTAAAATTTATTGCTCTCTTTCACTTTGAACAGTTTATGCATGCAAGATAATTATCATCAATACATTGGTCGTTAAAAAAATTAAGTCACAGAGTTATGCATAGTTTCCAAACATTGACAAATTTCATTGTATTATTTCAAAATTTCGCATTTGTTAATATCATCACTAATCTTATTAAAAGACTCTTTAAGTAATGGGAAGTGGTCAAGCTCAAGGTGATACAAATCTTCCAAATTTCTAATTTTTTCTTAAAAACTCCAATTTTATCACCAGCAACAAATACTGTCCAGTTCTTTTTCTTAAAAGACAAATTAACTTCATTCATTTCTGAGAAAATGTGTGCCAAATACGAAAAATGTTAGTTCTTCTGAAAAAAAAAACACAAGTTACTCCATTAACAAAAAGTACTTCAGCCAGCATACAACTCAAATATCTGAACAAGTGCTTTTCATCAAAACCACCAGCAGATTTTGCAATGTAATGAAAGTGTTTTATAGGTACTTACCATTTCATCAAATAGCATATTTTTAATATGTACACAAAGGTTAAGATTTAAAAAAAAAAAAAAAATTTACTTCCTGCTTTGTCATAGACATTCTTAATTGAAACTGGTGTTTTTCACTTCAAGTATAGATGGTGAAGAATACCATAACTACTAGCACAGTTTGGTGCTACTACTACCCTAATTCACACAGACTAAAGCATGGGCCATTTGTTACCCACAGCTGCTTTTGCACCATTGTCACTGCAAATGTCAACACAGTGAAAAAGACAAATGATGTATTATGCAAATAGTTTTGACTTCATTGACACCCCAATAGGATACCAAGGACTTCCCCCCCCCCCCCCCATTCCCCAGGATTGCTGCTCTTATATTAGAATTTCAGGCATTTCCTCACTTCAAAGTAAGGTATACATTTCAATAGACTTTTGTGCATTACCAGCTCATAATAATTCTAAAAATATAATGGAATCCCCTGTTATAAAATGAGAAATTATTTTCTGTGTCAACCCAGGAAAAAGTAGCCTTAAAAATGTACATCAAACACTGACACATGCTCTAGTGATTGATGCCTAGTATAAACTATGACTAATCCAGTAATCCTACATTTTATTAAAACTCTCAGGTTATCGTTCACAACCAAAGCTAGTATTTATCTCCTTAAGAGGAACTAGATAGTTTTGAGAAATTTATTTTTTTCTAAAGAAAAAGAAAACTACATATGTTTCCCTTCTATAAGCTAAAAATAACTTGTCAGCATCGTATGTCAGGTATACTTGTTAAATCTTATTAAATAGATATTAGTTGATTTTTCTGAAATAAAGTGTAAATAATGTGTAATATCTAAGTTCATATTATTAAAAGTAATAAAAAGTAATCATCACCACACTGAGAAAAAAATAACATTTATAATGTTAGTCAAATTATAGCAATTTATCAAAACTACCAGTCAACAGGTAATAAAAGCAGTTAGGACTTATTTAGTACGACCCATACTCGCATTTAGGCCTTTTCTATCTATTCCTTCCTCTCTCTCATCCGCTGTGTTCCCTCCTTGCCATCCCCTCCTCAAGTCTCAGCCTAGAGGTCACCACTCCAGAGACCATCCTTGCCCATTCTAAGTCTTCTCCTCTTCCTTAACCCTCCAGGGTCATTCTCCATCACTGCACTCATCTCCACAGCACTATTCACAATTTGTAATTATATTTTTTGTTTAACTTTTCATGTATGCTGCGCCACTATACTGTATGGAGCACCTTGTCAGCTCCAGTAGTCTCCCCCTTATCTGCAGTTTCACTTTTTGGTTCATTTATTCATGGTCAACTGCAGTCCAAAACCTTTAAATGGAAAATTCCCAAAATAAACCATTCATAAATTTTAAATTGCAATTTTTCTGAATAGCCTGATGAAATCTTTCACCTTCCCACTCCATCCCACCGCGGACATGAATCATCCCTTTGTGCAGCTGTCCACACTGTATGCTCCCTGTCCATTAGTCACTTAGTAGCCACCTTGGTTATCAGATCGACTTTCACGGCATCGCAGTGTTTTTGTGCTCAAGTAACCCTTATTTTACTTAATGATTGTCCCAAAGCTGAGATATGCCAAAGAGAAGACATAAAGTGCTTCCTTTAAGTGAAAAGGTGAGTACAGTACAGGAAGATGTTTTGAGAGAGAGATCACATCCATATAACTATATTGGAGTATATTGTTATAATTTTCTATTTCATTATTAGTTACTGTTGTATGTATCTACTTTATAAATTAAACTTTATCATAGATATGCATGTATAGGAAAAAAACATAGTAATATATATATATATATAGGGTTCAGTACTATCCTTGGTTTAGGCATCCACTGGTGGTCTTGGAACATATCCCCCTCAGATGTATACTGTATAGTCATTGCATTATACCTATCCCTTGGCCTATAGGAGGTACACAGTAGGTATTCATTAACTGACTAAATAAGGGAATGAATTTCTCATTTGCAGAAAGCTGTCTAGTTACCATCCTTTGTATCATACAACTTAAGAGCCCAAGTGTGCCAATAGGGAAAGGAAGGTAAATGTCACCTGTTAAGCACCTTCTATATGTTCTATATTATTAAAAGCATAAATACAGGATCTTACATTTAAAGATAGGAAGCGATCAGTGAAGCCAACTAAACTATTTAAGACTATATAGTACATAACTAAAAACTACATAGAACATTCCACTTTTAAAAGATTTGTAATCAGTAAAAAATCATTCAGTCTCTCCATGGGAATAATTATATGCCTATTAATGATGTGATATCTTTTTAGGGAAAGTTTTTTTAAAATTCTTTATCTAGAGACAACCAAAGCTATCAGCATGATTATTATGAATTTAATATGATTTTAAGCATTTTAAATGAACTAACAGGTTAGTACTTAAAGAATTCTTACTGTGATCAGTTTATAAAGTGTTAGAATGTTCTTTGTGTTAATTGGAATAGTGATTACATGAGTATATACATTTGTCAAAGCTCATCAAACTGTACATTTTAAATCCTGTACATTTAGTTTGTGTGAATTATGCGTCAATTTTAAAAGAGTATGTTGGTAAATAAAATGATTGGGGAGGGAACTCCTTTCCCATTGGCCTCAAGCTTCCTTATGGAGGAATTCTATTACAGTGACACTTCTGGTCATTTCTGCCTCCTTAGTTGGCAACTGCCCACCAACCATCTCCATTTTACAGGAGAAGAATGATTTATCTGATGAATAAGTTGAAAAAGAAGAACTGGACATACATGGCTCAGCCGCTCTTGGGTTCCGAATCTTTTTGAAGAGTCAAGAATTCTCTGTTCTTCCATATCTTTGGCTGTCCAGTTGTACCAGTGCAAAATTAGTAAATATACCTAACTCAGTGTTGAAGTATTAGCCGTGTCTTTGTGACTCTACAAATGAGCCCTGTCCTTCATTTTAGGCCTTCTCAATTTCAAAGCAGTTATTTTTAATTCAATCTGAAGACTCATTTGCTTATATCTTCAGTGATTTTGAACTTGGGTAAAATAAAGAGGGTATTATTTTTTGGGTGAAATACAGAGGGTATTATATCCCACAAACCATGACAGTGTATCTCAATAGTGAATCTTTATCATCCAAATTTTTTATGTAAATCTAGATTTCTATATTTATATTTACTTATGATTTAAGACATTGAAATTGTTCTAATAGAAAATTTCTCAGCTTCTGGCTGGTAGTGGGGGGCAGTAAGTATACAATGATCATTTTCATGAGAGGTTCTAGTACTAAGAAGCATTAATAACCAAAATAAATTTTTTTCTTAATGAATACTCTCTTTCCTATATGACAGCATATGATCTACTTGGCCTTCTTAAAGAAAATATGTAGTCTTCAAAGAGTTAAAGTAAAATAGAATTGGTCATTAATTCTGCATCTCCAACTTAACCATTTTATCACTCTTCAAACCAGAATCTAACCAAGTCCTCCAAAAGTCTCTAAAAATTACTCTGGCAAAGGTCTTAAATGTTATCTTGGCAAATCCAATGGATTTTTCTCAATCCCCTTACTTGTTTATCTTTGTAGAAACAGATTTCTTCCTTTTTTGATACACTTTCTCTTAACTTCAAACACCAGTCTCCAAACATCTGTTCTTGGCCTTTTCTACCTGCCCCTTTAGTGTCAGTGTGACCTTGGTCTTGCCCAAAGCCTCTTCTCTTCCTGCATAACACATATATGTCCAGCAGAGTCTTAGAACGGTGTTCTGGCTTTCCTTCTGTCCTTCTTTCCTTTTTCCAGCTGGACAGATAACTTCCTTTATCTATCCAGCTACCTACCTATCAATGTAAAGAATTGCCACATTTTAGGCCTTGTTAAATTTAGATAGAATCTGACTGCAACTTCTGATGACCCGTCAGCACTCCAGCTCTCATTCCAAGCATTTCCTCTTGGAAGCCCTTGTTAAAGATATAAAGACAGCTGTATTTTCCTGCTGGAACTTTCAAACATGCTCACCAAGCCCTTTCTTTTCTCTTAGAATCCTGTACACCATTAGGCACCAGAGGCTCTTTATGGTCTAATCTCTCTGTTCCATAAGCCAGAAACTCCATTTACTGGTCTAAGTGTACGCTGCAATTGAAGACTTTTGGTAAGACCTAAAAGTTTATAGCTATTAGTTCTTCTCTTTTCTTAATATCAATCTAAGAAAAATAATGAAAAAGGGCAAGCCTATTTTTATATTTAAATAACTAGACTATAAAAGTGTTTCAGATAATCACCATCATCAAAAAAATATACTTGACTGCAAGCAAAAACTGTCCCAAAGGGCCAGTCTCAATATAAACCCAGTGTCATGATCAGATAGCAAGTCCTAAAATCCCTTATGCTATGCATGGCAGCACAATTTTAAAAGTTTCTCTTCCTTGCAGGTATTATCTCGAAATGGTACATTTAGTTTCAAGGTTATCGGATCTAAAAATACAGTATAAATTTTAAAATAGTAATTCATTCTGTCACTTTAGTAGATGGATGGAAGACAGATAGATGTCTAATATCTCTTGACAATTATACCATTATTGATGATAAAACTCATTTGGAGACAAGTACTGCTAAGATCTGTTCATCTTCCTTCAAATGTCACTCAATATTTTCTAAATATACAGCCACTCAATAATAGTAATATTCTAAAAAAGAGATTAAGAGTTTCTTGCCATTGAAGCGAATATAATTTTCATGTAAATACCTAGTAGCAAAGCTTTAATAACATGATGATACATACCAAATTAAATGAAAAATTATTTTTATACTAACATGATTTTCGAGCACCTAGAATGTAGCCAATACATGACTGGACGCATTTCAAATTCATCTCAAAATGAATGTCGTTAAGTCAATTTGAGGCAACTGGCTTAGGGAGCTGGAAATAACAACAATCTCTCCTGAATATTATATTTCACTTATCTAAATGGTTTAGTATTTGACAGATGAAACTATTTTAAAAGCTTGCCTAGTAGTGTAGGAATAAATTATTTTGGCTAGCATGACAATGGAAAGAATTGTATTTAAAAATTATAACAGTATATTGTAATCCAGTTTTCTCTCTTATTGTTTTGTTTAATGTATCTTTATAGACTTAGTACTGAACCAGGTCTAAAATCTAGAACATTTCACAAAGTAGTCTATTGAGTCTTCCATTAAACTATACTACATGTGAGAGAGAAAAAAAACCTTTTATTTCTTATATATTTGTTCCATTCTTTTAAAGCATTTCTTCTAGCTGAGAACTCAAAGACCAACAAAAGACTTAGGTCTCCTCTGGTTATTATCCTTCCTCCTTTTCAAATACATCTTAAATTCTCTAATTTTCTTACAATGATAAAATGAGTACGTGAAGATTGTTTTAGAATCTTACAGAACCTAGATCCAACTTCCCAGTTTCTATTTATCCGGGCTAGAAACTTCAGAAACATGTTCTTCCCAGAGCATATCACTACTCTTTCAAAAACATTCGGTGATTTATTATTGCCTATAGTCCAGAGTACATTGCATGAAAATGCCCTCCTGTCTCATTACTTTCTCACACAACGTGTGAGTCAGTCCCACTAGATTACTGGCTTTTTTCCTACACAAACCTCCATTTTAATAACTGTGCTAATCAGATACTTCCCATCTAAAATGTCTTTCTGTGCATTCTCCATCTACAGAATGACTTCTTACTCTGAAAAGCCAACTAACATACCGATTCTTACGTGAAACTTTCTGTATTCTTGCAGTCAGATCAACTCCTTCCTTTTTTAGGCTCCCATATTTTGTTCATACCTCAACAATGACACTGCTTTCCTTGTTTCCTATACTGCTGCTGTTTCACCATAACCAAGCAATTCATGGACAGAGAAAGTAGCGTATTTTAACGATTAACAGTGCAGCCTCTGGAGTTAGTCCATCTGGGTTCAATTCCTGGCTCCACCACTTAAACTGTATAAGCCATACAACCTTCTTATTTTCTTTTTCTTCTCATATGTAAAATGAAGATGATAATGACACCTATCTCATCAGGTTGTTGTGAGGATTAAATGAGGTGACACATGTAATGCTCTTAGAACAGGCCCTAGCACACAATGAGCAATAAACCACTGTTGACGATTGTTGATGTAATAACTATTGGTAACTCTGCCATAGTTGTATCACTCACAACATCCACATTGTCTCGCACACAGTAAGCATCCAACAAACTACTATGAAATAGAATTCAATGGTGCTCACTAGCTGTGACCCATGAAACAAACAACTATTTTCAATTTTATTTTTTCAATGTTATTTAATTTCTTTACACCCACACACAACATTTAACTAAAATGCATAAATATAAGACTATCTTCTCCTTTTTTGATTTGTTTTCCCCCATATCAATCTCTCCATTCATATGTCAGTGACCTAAGTTGCTTAACCTTTCATGTTTTTTTTTTCCATACTCAAATGATCATGTGTAGATACATGCATCAAGTTTTGGAAGCTTTTTTAACTAAAATGGGATCATAAAATACACATTTTTGCATCTTGATTATCTTAATAACTCTTGTAAATTACTCCAAGTCAACCTGGATAGCTTTAACTCATGCTTTTAAGTAACTGAGACATATTCCATAGTGTAGATATACTACAATTTATTCAACCATTCCTGTACACGTACATTTTCACTTTCTTTTGCTGTAATTTCATTTTGGCCATTGATAATAATAGTGCAATAAACAGCTTTGTACATGTAAACAGCTCTTTTAGTTTTATGAGATAGGCTCCCAGGAATGGGACTACTGGTATTTTAATTTTAATAGATGTTACCAAAAGCTTTCCAAAAAAGACGAAAGATTTCACTTTTCCTCCAGCTATGAATTAAGAGTATTCTTTTCCCAGTAACCTGACTAAAAAATACAGATCACTCTCTATTTCCTAATAGTCTGATAGGTTTAGAGTAATATGTAATTGTTTTAACACTAAAAAAGCAGCATTTCTTCATGCTGGCCATTTGGACTTGCTTTCCTGTAAAGTGTTTATTCACATCCTTTGCCTAGTGTTCAAACGTTGTATAATAGAGGCATTAGCTGTTTGTCATCCATGTAACTTTGTTTCCCCAAATTTATCAGTAATCTACTGATTTTGTTTATGTATTTTATTCTAATTTTCTTTATAGCATCTGGATTTCCATCCATGATTAAGAATCTCTTGAGCATTCAGCAAATGCCCCAGTTTTCTTATAATATTATGATTCATTTAGTTTTTATTTAAGTCTTTGATTCACTAAAATTATATGTGGCCTAAGGTTAGGGTTTACTTTTATTTTCTTGTGTCAGGAGTAGTTTCTAATACTCTACCTTTTCCCACAGAATTAAACTATGATACCACCTTTGTCTCATATACCGAAATGCATTTCTGAAGTCACTTTTGTTTCCAATGAGCTTTGTATATTCTTACACTAACACCATATTGATGTAATTACACTGGCTCTATCTAATATCCTGGTTTCTGATAAGGCTGGTTCTGCTACTACTACATATGCTCTTTTTCAACCTTTTTAGCTACTCTCTCAGATTTCTTTCTTCCATGAGATCTTTAATATCATTTCATCTAATCATTTCAAAGTGAATGAACAAATGAATAAAAACACTTCTGGGTTTATAACTGGAATTATATTAATATTTTAATTTTGGAACAATTTGAATTTTTACACTATGAAGTGTTCCTTTTCACTAAATGTATGTATTTAACTTTGTTCTGATCTTGTTTTAGGTCTCTCAGTAAAATTTCCTATTTTATACAGATCTTGTGGTTTACTGTTAAATTTATTTCAACAAATTTTAAGATTTTTGTCATTAGTGAGAACTGAATTTTTCCCATTACCATGTGTAGGTGTTTATGCCTAGAGTAGAAAAGAGCTATTTTGTATAATTATTAAATATTTAGTCATTCTCTTATTAATGAGATTATTAAAAAGTGATTTTTCAAGTCTCCTGAGTTTTCTACACATACAATTATATGATAAGCAAATATAGATCATGTTACCCATTTCTAAGACAAGGTGAAATGAGAAAATAGTTTCAAACTCTATTAATTCATAGCCAATTAATTGTCTTAGGTTAAAATACAATATAGAAAATTTTCTCTTCTGCTCTTAACATTGCTGCATCCTCTACAACTCTCTGAAGGTGAAGAGATATACTATACTACACACACACACAACCCCAAACCAGAAGAAACGGGGGCTATTTGTTGGCAAGCTAAAAAAGGTTAAGTAGAAAAGTTCATGACTCTCTCAATCACTACTGCTGCTACTACAAATCCCTGGGGTCAAAATATCAACTAGACACCATCCCCTCAACCCCTGCCAGACAAAACGAAAAACAAACTGAGAACTTAGAAAAAGATTTCAAATTGAATCATTTACTATTATCTTCATAATTACTATTTAGTCACAGAACAAAGAGCTTTAAAATTAAAGGGAACATGAAGCTAATGTAAATAGGCCATTTTCTTTAAATTAGTTTCTAACATTAAGTTCCAAAGAAGCACAGTCTAACAGGAATCTACCTAAATACTAAATGTTTAGTGAACACATATACACTTGATTTAGAAAAGAGATACCTGAGCAAAAATGTAACTGTTCAAAGTGTATGTGTTCCAATATTTATTTTCAAGGGCAATTCAGGCAATACTTAGAGAATTAGAAATATTTGTAATTTTTAAAGAAACAAAATAAACACATACAAACAGTTGTATTTGATGAAAGAACTCCAAAATAAATTTCGTAAATTTTATGCCTCATCTTAATTCATTAAGTACTTTAACATGTAGTCATACCTATTCATACATATACATGGGCTTCCCTCCCAATATGAGTCTCCAGGTGGCTCTGACACTAAAACCTCTGTGATAATTTGCCAGTTAATTAGACGCGTACATCTATTAACTAGGTACACCTCTTTCACTCCACAAGATGATTATAATTGCATCTCACATTACTTCCCCCTTCATTTGAAAAAAGAATACTAACTTAAGAGTTCATAAAAATATAAAGGCTTAGCTGAATTTAAACAGCCCCTTCTGTATGTCAAATAGTTTGAACTATACGTCAAGGGATTGAATTCCAAAATTTAACTTTATAATCTTCTAAATCTTCTATTTTTTTGTGTTTTTCATTTTGCTATAGTTGTCCCAGATTCATAAAAATCTTTCAGTTTATTTCTACTGTTAGATGGGAAATTCTTGTAGGAAAGGAAATTCTTCTGGATACTCATACTGTTCTCTATAGAGAAAATTTAATAAATCCTGGAAACCTACCTTACTTTCTGAGTTATTTGCGTTTGCATCTTTTATTATAAATTATGATGCAAACTGCCATGATTAAGAAATATTTTTATTAAGATAGGCTATACGAAAAACAATGACTGTGCTTTACTGTCAGTTTTCTCTTTCATTATTTCAGAATTTGGATAAAAATTTTTGGACTGGTCATTTTTTTTCATTCATTCTTAAGTGGAGCTAACGTCTACTTTAGTTTGAACCAGCAACACTGTAGTCTTGCTTGTCATGTTTCATTAGAGGGTCAAGAGTCTGACAGATGATCTTCACAATTACAGTATTAAACCATAATGGATAAAAGCAAGATAGTTTGTCATTTTATTTCACACAATGCCAAAAGCCCTTTTCACTTAAGAGTCCAAGAATTATTTCACTGTTTTATAGTTGACAAATACAGCTTTAACATTGAATAACACAGATTGCTAATAAGTTAATACAGCAGCCTTTTTATTAGATAGAGATTCAAACTGAGATCCAAGCTGAATTAATTCTTTGTCCCAAAATTGACCAAGAAAAACATTAAGGTGATTTTTTTCTCAACAATCCTCTAATGGAAAGATTTAAAATACTAATACCAAATAGTGGTCAACACCCAGCATATATTAGGCCAACTTAGAAAATTAATTTAGATAAAACAACAAAGTTTGATGGCATTTGTCAAAGAATTTTAAAGAAACCCAACAATTATGCCAGAACAATGTTGGTGAAAATGTGTAATCTGCACATAAACAGCTTGTGTATGGAAGAATTGTTGGAATGATCTCTATAAACAAGAGTTCCAGAAGACATTGGAAAGTGGAAACTATATACTTTCAAACTTCACTGCTGTACAGGTAAGCTAATTGAGTCTTAACAGAAGAGAAACTCTATAAACATAAAAATAACTATTTGAAGTGTATTTGTCCTGCTCCAGCTCACTACACCTAGTATGTGCCTGCAAACCAACTGTCATGTCCTGCACAACAAAAGTTGTGGGAAGCGAGGAGGGCAGCACAGGGTTAAGAAATACACTAGCCAAGAATAGAAGGCAAGTGGGGCCAAGGGATTCCAGCCTTAAAGGACTGAGCCCTGAATCCGGGAAACGCATACATAGCTTTTATTAACAAATGAGTAAGTAAAGTTTGTTAATCTCAAGATCTGTGAATCTCATACATTATAATAGGGAACTGATTCAAACCAATCACCCTTGCCTGCAGGCAGCGGAACCGTAGGATGTATGTACTTCCCCAAGGGAAAAAAACCTTTATGTGTATGAATAGATGGAGAGCTGATGTTATCACATTATTGAATCTCTTCCCAAGCAGGATGTGGGAAGGAATGCAGCCACAGAGGCAGCAGCTCTCCTTAGCCGGGGGAAGGTGGGGGTCTGTGCCCACCTCTATCAATCCCTGAGGTCTCCAGATGGCCCCCAAGTGACTGTGCCTGGCTTAGGTTTCTCCTTCCTTGAGGAGTCTTACCTGTCATTGACTAACCAGCCATCTTTCTGGGGCCAAACAGGGAGACATAAGGTGCAAGCACAAAGGTGAAGCAAAGTCCCTGAAAGGATCCGTCTCACAGACTCTGCTTTCTTTAGGGGCAGGTACGAGGGGACAGACAGGTAGGCTGCTGCGTGGCAACAACCAACCTAGGCAAATATTAAGGAATACATTAAGAAGTTTTAAACTCTAATAAATATATTGCCTGAACTATCATTTATGAACCCACAAAGGAAATATTTTTCCAGGATACTGCTATAGAGAGCAAAAAGAGGCTTTAGGGTGAAGATAAAACAAAAGAGAATTTAGATAAAAATTAAATAAATGAAACAGAAAGCATAATAATATCCTTACTTAAAGCTATGATGGCACCCTGAGTTTAAAAGAAATAAAATTCAAGCAATAGGACAAAGAAACATTAACTTAGTTATTAACTTATTTGTCTCTCAACTCCAAATTCACCCTTCTTGCCTGATCTATAAAAATGAATCTGGGCCCTTTACATACTTGTTCTCTGCCAGGTACTACGATAGAAGCTGTGTGGAGAACAATGGGTAGCACTGAAAAGGAAGATGCTCTCCTTCCTGCTCTGCCTGCATGATTGTCTCCAATGCCAAGTGTCTCCAAGTCATAGCTTTCACCACATATTTTTTCCAGCTCTCAACTCATACAGCAGCAGTGTGTCCAAGAGCCCCAGGCAACTTCAGTCTGCACCCCAGCTCAGGTCACTGCTTCCCACACCATCTCCTCAGCCCTGGAAGTGCGTGTGCAGGAGGTCCTGTGGAGCTGGCCACCCAAAGCCACTCTACTCCAAATTGTACACAGAAGTGTGCTGAGTTCCTGCAGAAGGGGGCCTCGCCAGCTCCCAGCCCTGGCAGTGCCTGCAGTGGTGCCCCACATTCCTCTGCATGCACACCTGTCTGTGTGCCTACCCATCCACCACAGCTTGTTGCTCTCTAAAGAGTTGTTCCTGCAAGTCCGTGATTGTGGATCAGCTCTGGCCCAGGCAACCCAGTGAGCTTCTAGGCCATCCAGAGGGCTGAAACTGTATCTTTTCATGAGAACCCACCTTTCCCAGGAGGTTTCTCCTTCCTTGGATACACTCCCTCAGGACAATAGTACCCTTTAGAGTTTGCTGTCTACCTTTAAAGTTACTCTCCTACTATTGCTTAATAATTTTTTATATCAAACGTCCCCTATTTAAATTATTGTGTGTTGGGAAACAATTCTCCCTAGATTTCTTGGTGTTCCTGCATAGTTGGGGCCTTCTGAGCAAAGAAAATTGAAAAGCTATGATAAATGTAAGTCTCCCTCCCTCGAGACATTTCTAAGATGGTAAAAAAATCCCCTCTTCTTTCTAGAGATTTGCTTTTAGCTTACATCTAGGGTAACAAACCTAGATATGCCTTTCCCTCCTCCCCAGGGAGGATATGTTTAATTCCAGAGTAAAGATAATGGGTGTGTGTGTATGTGTGTCTTGGATGGCAGTTGTGCCAGCAACCTTTTATTAGCTCTCAGTGTCATAATTTTAAGGTTTCTCTCCTGTGGTGCAACCCTGCTACAGTGCAGGGTATCCAGCATTAAAATGTACTATGAGTAATAAACTCTGCTCTATGATCTATGGACTTCATGCTGCCTGTCAGAATATCTATGTACACATACAAACTTGGCTGGTCTTCTGATTGGACCCAGACTGATACAGATACATAAACAGCCTTTTTAGAAAAATGAGGAGTTACGTGAGAAAATACTAAAAATATTAGCTCTTTTATTGAACAATATCACAAACTCTCAGATCATGAATGCTATGTATAAGGTGAATAATAGGTTAAGAAGATAATCTCAAACTCCTAATCATCCAACAATACAAACTGAATGCCTACTGAGCACCACACACTATACTAGGCGCTACAGATACAAAGATGAACACAATGCAATTCTCAAAGTATGGAAAACATTTTTTAGATTTAATTTTATTTCAGTGGGAATTACCTTTACATATCCTAGCTCATTCCCAGAAGCAATAAATGTTAATATTTTCTTGTGTATTCTTCCGAAAGCATTGTGTGACTATATGTGATTATTTATATTTACACACACACATACATAGACACACTAAAACATACGCAATCCAAATGTTACTACAGTACTAATTTTATCATGGTAGTAACCTTGATAAAAAGTACCCATTATTATTAGAATTATTATATTATTTTAGAAAATCATAATAACCACTATATAACTCAAATCCTATGGTAATTGCATGACAAAGTATTATATCATTCAGTGGTAATAAACTTAGAAAACCCACTGTCTTCCAAAAAGTGATAGGAGAGATATTCAAAATAATTTTGCCAAATATACTTCTATGAGGTTATTATTTATAAGATTAATATTAAAATTTATATCAGGAATAACAGCTACTGGAGAGACTAGTACAGGTATTCCTTTCTGACAAGCAGGTTTTATTGGGCTACTGTGTCTTTAAAAATACGTTAATTTTAATGGTAACTGTCCTTATTATACTTATTCTTATATTATTATTATTGTTATTATTATGCTGATTGCCATTTTTTATTAGTCAAACAGGTAAAGTTTACCACACAGCTACAGTGAAACCTACAGCCTTAGCCTTGTTTAAACATGCTTATTTCTTTTCTGGCAGCTAAGACAGTCAATGAATATTTCTTCAAGGGAATTAATGTCAAGTGAAGAACAACTAAAGAAACCATAGGAGAATGCTACAAAATTCTCAGTTAGGCTATCTTCATTTGAAATGAAAGAAAAATTCTGTAAACATTTATTCCGCAGGTAGTTCCCACTTTGATGAGTTTTAATAGTAATCTGTTTCTTAGTGAGACAATGTATCTTTCAGGTTTTATAACTGTTCTAATTATTATTGTATATTGTATATAACAAACCACCCCAAACTTACTGACACAAAACAAAAGCCATTTTATTGTGCTCACATTCTCTGAACCAGGAATTCACAAAGGGCACACTGAGGATGGCTTGTCTCTGCTCCACCAGGTGTGGAGAATCGATGCTGAGTTTCCATGTGTAGGTGTGCCTCTGGGAGTGATTCAGTGGCCAGGGCTGGCATCATCTGAATCATCTGATGGTTCATTCACTCACACGTTTCGTGAATGACCTAGAAGGACTGAAGGCTATGACTGCCCACCTGAGACCTGAGGCCTCTCCACGTGGCTTGCTTTCCTCACAGCATGGCAGCTGCAGGTCTCAGGCTTCTCAGCGCTCCAACCAGACCAGTGTTCCATAAACAGGGTGGAAGCAGCATTGCCTTTTAAGACTGAGTCTAAGAAATCACACAGCATCACTTCGGTGGCATTCTATTGGTTACCAGTAAGTCATAACTGTGCTCAGAATCAACAGGAAGAGAACTCCCCAACTCTCAGTGGGAAGTAGCAAGTCCTAGAAGAATATGTGGGGCAGGAGATATTGCTGTGGCCATCTTTGGACAATATAATCTGCTATAACTTCACACTCACTACATGATTTGTTTAAAATAATATAACAAATAGCACTATATCCTTCAATTGGTTTTAAACCCTGAATACAGGACAAAGTTCCCCCAAAATGATTGCCCTTTTAGCCTTGAAAATAGAAACTAAAATTTATATGGATATTATTTTATGTAATATTTATACCTACCTACCTTGTAAAACAAGTGCTATTATTACCTGTATTTTAATAGATGAGAAAGTTGAATTCAGAAGTTGAATAACTTACCCAGAAAGATAAGTTCCAAAGTTAGGATAAATCCAGACATGTGTGTCTTCAAAGGCCAGGCTGTTTCCACGGAACAGGCAGTCTGCACAGTACCTTCTTAAATAAAACTCATGCAGATCTCATGCATATCAGAACTGTGCAAAGCAAGGACTGCCTGTATCTTGCTTTATATTGATATAAGCTCTTCAAGAATGAATTTATAACCCAACCATGTTAGATAGTAGTCCTAGCTTAACAACGGTCTATAGATCTGAATATGTTACAAAAAAAAAAAAAAAAAAAAAAAAAAAAAATCACAGTGAAATGTACCAGGAAGCAGTCTCTGCCATAGTATCTCAAGGGTATTACAACACTAGGTACATACCCTAGCTTCAGTAAGTGTTTAATTGATTAAGTAAATGAATTCTAAGGAAATTTTCCAGATCACTATATGTAATAAGCACTTGTATACTTCAGGGAAGCTACACCAGGTACTGAAAAAATAAGTATAATCTATCCTCTCATTTAAATTCTTAAAGGTCTGTATTTTCTGTTTCGAGAATTATGGCCTTATCTGTTTCTATTATTCATTTCTTTTATTTTATATTATTTCTTTATCTACCAGTTAGAGGTTAAGCTTTTCAAAAGCAAAAAATGTGACTACTTGCACTACTTATTTTTCCACTTTCTGTGATGCCTAATATGGTAGTCTTATGTTTGATTTGATGGATGGTGCTTTGTACAAACCACATGAAAGCCAGAAACGTGACACAGTGGACAGTTATTGTTTCTTGGAGCTTAGCATCACCCTCTCCCAAAACGCATTCTTGCAACTAAAAGGAAGTTAATCAGCTCATATAAATTTTCTGTCTTTGCTCTAAATAATTTCATTTTTGAGGCCAAATATCTTACAATTTTAAAGATAAACCAACATCTGTATTTCTGTGGAGCATTAATATATCAATGTAAGTTTTATTTTTTTGTAATGATCAGTCTCATCTTTTATATTGGATTTACCTGAGGAATCTTCGAGGGGAATATTTTTCAGAAGAGTTAAAGAAAACAGTTTTTAATAAAACTTGACAAATTTCTTTTCAAAACAATCTTAGATGGTGGGAGTTTCTCAGTTTTGAAAGCAATTTTTTGTTAAAGTATAATGATTCCTAATTTGTATTTTCTGACTATGAAAAACAAAACCTCCACCCATAAATTGGGGAACTTACTAGTTATCTGAAATTATTTTATAAATTTTATATGATTCTTCTTTTTAAAATAATTTTGTGTTTTAAATAATTTAAATTATAGGATTTATATAATTTTTTTATATAATTCTTTTAAATAATTTTATATAATTCTTGTATGTTAGAAAATGCTTTTACAGAATTGTACACCTGAAATCTATGTAACTTTACTAACAATTGTCACCCAATAAACTTTAATTTAAAAAAAAGAAAAAAATGCTTTGTAATGTATAAGAAAATAAAATTTTCTACAAACAATCCAGCAGCTCTACTGCACCTTGATGACTTTTTAAAATGCCATGCCATCATTTTCCCTTAAAAGTATATTTAATGCTTGAGGGCCCCCCCAAAAAAAAAACGAAAAAAGAAAGGAAAAATACAATAGATACTGGTTTGGCGGCTAGTAAGTCTTAACAGGTAACTGAGCTTGAAGGCTTCCATATTATCAGTTATATTAATTCCCTATGAAATGGGGTCTCCCCATCTTCCCCCCTTCCGTTTTATTTGAATTCTATTTTTTGGGCCTCAGGTCTCAGGTGGGCAGTCCTAACCTTCAATTCCTTCCAGGCCATTCACCAAACGTGTGAGTGAATGAACCATCAGATGATTCAGATGATGCCAGCCCCGGCCACTGAATCACTCCCAGAGACACGTCTAGACGTGGAAACTCAGCATCGATCCTCCAGACCTGGTGAGCAGAGACAAGCCATCCTCAGTGTGCCCTTTGTGAATTCCTGGTTCAGAATAATGTTGTTAAATTAGGAGTAGAAGACTGACTTAAATCTGTAGTGACTCTATGACACGAACAAACAAGTATTTACTGAAATCCAACAAGAAATATGAAACACTGAGTGACTAAAATTATATTACTGCATGTGTTATGGGAGTCCAAGAAGTGAGAAGTAGCCTGAGAAATAAGATGTCAGTATGAGAGGTCAGAAGTCGTGTTCATAGAGAATGGTGAAGAGGAGAAAAGAAGTTATTTTGGAAGGAGGAATAACATGAACAAAGGAGTACGGGTACTATCACTGATGAAGAATATATAGGGGACAGTGAGATTATCAAGGGAAGACATACTACGGGGCAGTGAGAAATACAGGGAGGTAGCAGATTTCTATGGATTTTGAAAGCTAAGCAGAGTTTAGACTTCATATGATAGCAAGTTGAAGCAATACTAGATTCTTGAATAGGAGAGCGATGTAATCAGTGCTGCATCATTTTAAAAAGGATTGGTCTGGTCATAGTATGCTAAGAAGACTGCAGAGCAGAGTCTAGTATCAGAGAGGCCAACTAAGAAATGGTCTCAATAGAACCGGAGTGAGGAGATGAGTTCCTAGACTCTAGTAGTAGAAGAGTTTTCCACTAACCTATTTACTTGAATAAATCCTTGGCATTAGCTGTTCACATATGTGTGTGTGTGTACGTGTGCATGCACGCTTGCTTGCTTGCTCTTTCTTTCATGAACAAATTGGGGATGGCCTGGTATGATGAAGAGAACCCTAGCATATGAGGCAGAAAATCAAGATTCTAGATCTGACACACTACCCCTAACTAAATGTGTAAATTTGGGCATGTCTCTCAACCTCACTGACCCTCAGCTCCTTAATCTAGACAGAAACAGAGCCATGACGTCATTGTTTGTGACCCTGGATCTCAAAATTCCAAAACCCGATAATTTGAAGTAATCAGATGTAAATCTAATTTCTGATTTCTTTTAAAACTCTGACTTCCTTGGACTCACACTCCACATGGCAAAACTGATTGGAGTTGAACAGAGAATTCCTCTTTAGATTGGGCACATGCTTTCTAGTTTGCCATAGTCCCACCATTTCCTGCTGTATCCCTACATTGAGGTCCATTGTTAGCTGTCATTCATCGTGTTTTCAGTATAGTAGAGAAGTATTTTTTAAGCTTTTTCTTTTATCAAAGGTGAGAAAATGAAAGACACATTTTTTTTTCCAAGGAAAATGAGAGTAAGTATGTATCTTTTTGGAAATAAAAAAATATTCCTTTAGATTTAGCATGCAAAAAAAGTATATCTCTGTTCAAAAGATAACCGTTTAACCCTCTTTAATCAAATAGTTTCATTTGGGATTGGAAATCCTGCTATACACACTAGAAAGCCATTGAAAAAATATCTAAGGATGAAATGATCAGATCCACATTTTAGAAAGAGTACTCTAGCAGCATGTGAAAACTAGTGAAGAGGATGAATGCTGGGAGAAAGAATATCTGTTACATAGTAGAGAAACGGTCTCAAGAAGAGGTGACAAAGTCCTGAATGACATGTTTATAGTGGAGAAAAGAGAAGAGGATTGATTCAAGGGGTACAATTGTTAGAATTTCAGGAACCCAATGGATATTAGAAGTAGAATGACTCTGGATTTTAGGAATGATTGACTGGATGGATGGTGATACTATTCATGGAGCCAGGAAATTCAGAGAAATAGTGTCTTGAGGAAAGGTGAGGTAGTGTAGCATTACTCTACAGCAGGAATTGGTACAATATAGCCCATCACCTGTTTTTTGGACAGCCCACAGGTGAAAATGGTTTACATTTGTAAATGGGTGACTAAAACCAAAAGGAGAATATTCCATGATGTGCAAATTATATAGAATCCAAATTTCTGTGTCTATAAATAAAGTTTTACTGGAACAAATTCATTCCTTTATTGTCTATACCTATGTCCACATTATGATGACAATTAAGTAGCTGAGACAGAAACCATATGTGGCATCCTCTTAACTGTACACGGCTGCTTGATGCACTACAAATTGCAGTGACAAAGTTATGACTGCCTAGTGTCGTCATACCACAACATTTCATTTTCACTATCATGTCAAAACAAGAAAAGTACTTCTAATGTTATGCATTTAAAGTGGTATATGGATTATTTTGTTATTGAATTAGATGGAAAACCACTATTTTATGCAATGACATTATAGTTATGCTATAAAAATACAACATACACCTATATTACCAGACTAAGCATTCACATATTCACAATTCATAGGAAAATTATCATCAGATAAATTAGAAAATACAAAGTATTGCTCACAGCAAAATTTCTTCCCAAAAATAAAAAATGAAAATGAAGCTGCAAAGTTTCTGTGTGGCTCATTTGTTAGCCAAACAAGGAAAGGTGCTTACTCATGATGATTTAATTATATTGTATTTTAACTACAGCAACCAAAGAAATATTTCCTGGGGGGAGAAAGGGAGGGACTTGTTTAAGAATAGCCTTTCAATAAGAACAGCTACTTGAAGTGGTGAGGACACTGGGGGGACTATCAATTTTCAACTAAAATACAAGGTAAATGAATTTTGGTGCTTGATGAGTTGACAAATATGACTGATAACTGCTTACTGTTGTTATTTTTTCAAGAAGTCAATGCTGAGTATGAAGTGACTGAAGAATTAGCCTCTATAAAGTGTCTGCTTATCAAGAATATTTTCAAAAGTGAGAAAACATCAATTCAGTACAACTTGAAGTGGAATCTGCTAAGATGTGTTACGACTGATTGTGAATATGTGAAGAATAGAAAAAGGCTTAGTTCAATAAACTGACAAAGTTTGTGAAAATGTAAGGTGTTTAAAGCTTATGGTTCTTCATTACATTATTCATAAGCAAGTATTTTTATGGGGAAAATATTTTAAACTATCATGTATTACGAAACCAGTAGTATCAATTTCATTCACTCTCACAGGTATAAACCATCGTCAGTTCTGTACATTTTGATAAGAAATAGAAGCTGAATATCCTGACTTGCCTTATCACACAGTAGTTTAATGGCTTAGCAGTTGTAGAGTTTTACTGTGATTTTTTTTTTAGCTCAATGGTGAGAATGAAATTTCTGAACAAAAAAGCCTTCAACCCCTATTATCAAATAATGAATGGGTTTGGAAATGAGATTTTGTGGCAGATTTGATGTTTCCTGGAATTTGACCTGAAAATCAAGGCAAAACCGTGCTTGTATGGAAACTCATACTATGCTATCATTTTGACAACATTTTTTTGTATCACAAGAAATAATCAATCTGCTTTATATACGTCTTGTGCTATCTAAAGTTAAAACAAGAAGCAAAATATCCATGCATATACAAATTTGCAACAGATATATTTTGCAAGCTCAACTACAGCTCCAGCAGTGTTTTTCAGATCTCATTTCAAGTGCAAAGGAAACTTCCACATATCAAAATGCATTTAGCTATGCAATTGAGGAACCTGCACCTGACTTTCAATTGGAAGTGGTTAATCTGCAATGTAACAGTATGCTAAAGGACAAATATTAAGAGAAGCATCTAAAAGAATTCTGTAAATGCCTTCCATACAATGAATGTGCTCATTAAAATCATATGCCTCTGGATTAATAGCAATTCTTAGCTGTATGAAAGCACACTTCAACAACAAAGTCCATAAAAGGCACATTACGGATCTGCATTAACAAATAAAAATCTGCAATCAATTCTGATGATAGGCTAACATTGAATCTCAATTAAGTAAAATGCTATCTCAAAAAAACAATTACAGTCTTTTCAGTAGACCTGTATTACCATAATTTGTGCTCAATTAATGTTATATTTTGAAATTCATCAATAAAAATTTTGTAAACAGTTGTTTTCTCTCATCATATATATTTTCTCTTTTATCGATGGAGTATCTTTGATTTTGCCTGTTGGCCTGCAGAAAGCCTAAAATGCTTATCATCTGTCCCTTTATGTAAAGTGTGCATACTTCTGCTCTAAGGTGATGCTATTCAAAATGCAGCAGCATCTGGGAAAGTCTTGACAAGGCAAATTATCGGCCCACCCACACCCACTGAATCAGAACTTCTGAGGGTGGGCCCAGTAAGTTTTAAAAACTAAGCTCTCTAGATGATTCTTACGCAAGCTGAAGTTTGAAAACCACTGCTCTTAAACAGGATTTTAGAGACTGAGTTCCATCCCCTTGGATAAATTATTTAATCCTATGAGTCAGTAAAACAGTGAAACTGTTACCCACTTTATACAACTGTTAACGGGATTAAAATTAAATTTTAAAAATATGAAAAAGGAAGTAAAGCTAAATATAAACTGGAATCAATCATTCTTAATAAGTGGTAGTTATTAATCCAATGGTGTGCTGGAGAGCCCCCCCTGTACCAGCACATGAGATATGATTATTAAATTTTCAGAAACTTTGTGAGGCAGTTATTAAAATAGCCATTATGAAAATGAAATTGTATAAACTTAAACTAAATAAGTTATATTAAAACAGGTATTGATACTCAAAACACCTCACTACTTAATTATTACATTTTACTATTATCTGTGCTCACGAGGTTACTACGTCAATATGGTAGATAGTCTATATAACGGTGTGCTGCATCTCAGCTCTTCCCAACTGTGCATTCACAAGAAATCAACAACGAGCACAAATCTGAGTTTTTTGGAGAAGTGCTTTTGGTTAAACATTAACCATTACATCTGGTGATAATTATCAAAAATCATACAATGAATTCAGTTTTGAACTCAATGAGTTTGAATTAACTATGCATGTAGAGATGTCTAATAAACACCTAGATACAAAGATGTGGCCCAGATATATATACATATTTAGGCACCAACAGTATATAAATAATACTTGAAGCCATAAACATGGACAAAATTGAGCAAAAGCAGTCTTTAGAGAGAAGGCCAGATACTGAACACATATGGAAAAAATTCATTTTGTGAACAAAATGTCAGAAAGACTTTGGAGTTTATAAGTACAGCCAATCATGGCTAGCAGCTCAATTTAACTACTTCCATTTACCACTATCCTGATTCTCAGTTTTAACTCCAAGGATGCTTCTTGTAAAAGTTGTATAAACAGAGGGCAATGAGAAAATCAGATTACTCTGCAATTTGAATCCAGCATCCATATCTCGGCCAGCATAGGTAATGGTATTCCCGGCCACCTATTTAGACAAAACTAACTAGTTGGTTCAAACCCTGAAATTGCTACCTCAAGTACATATTATGCTTTAAAAACTAAAGAAAAACAAGTTATATAGGATGATTATAACATATTTCAGACATTAATGATACTGGGTATATTTCAAAGTTTAGTTTCAAAGAATCATAGAATTTTAGAACCAAAGTAGACTTTTTATCTTAATTTATTATTGTTTTTCTATCCACAAGAAGAACTATTTGCCAAGACAAATGTCTAGGAAAGTATTTTAAATTAAAATTTTCGTTATTGTTATCCATTCATTTGGTTATCTAAAATTACCATGTTTCCCTGAAAATAAGACCGATACTTATATTAATTTTTGCTCCAAAAGACGCATTAGGGCTTATGTTCAGGGGATGCCATCCCGAAAAATCATGCTAGGGCTTATTTTCCGGTTAGGTCTTATTTTAGGGTAAACACAGTAACATGGGTTCCCAAAGGAGTGAAATTTCCTTCTCTAGTCTTCCTGACGTTCCATGAGTGGGTATTAAAAATTTAGGTAATTCTTATGACTATTGTGGTGCCACCTATAACTCCAGAATTGCCAAGTTCAAATTCAGGTGGTCTGGAATCTCTGGAGAAAGCAACCAAAATGTTTCCCTAAAGGCACCTGGAAGCTCCAACATTCCACTGTGAAAGTTAACACTATTTTTCTCAAAAAAAAAATTAAGGTTAATATCACTTTCCAAACAGCAGTATTACAGACTTCAGAATAGGACTTTACCAAGGATAGTGAATTTAGCCTTTCTCCCATATGAAAAAAATGGGCATATACAAAATAAATATAATGCTATCATAAAAAAATATAATGACATAGTCAATCTAGCATGTATACCTTTCAAAAATTAATTTTAGTGATTATCAGCTTACAAAAATATTTTACCACTCTACCTTGACTTGCATAGAGAAGTAAAAGTATTATTTTTTACTGTTTATCCATGAAATCATTCCTGGACTTAAAAATACAAAAATATATCTATACTGCTAAATACGTATTCACAAACAAAACTCTAGAACTCAAGAGTAAAATTAGAGGCATAATATACCCTAGAGAAATCCCAAATTCCCAAAGACTAACAGTAAATAAAAAGGGATAAAACCATTTACCAGTAAAAAAAAATACCCTTTATGCAAAATGCCATGTAAAATTTTAAAACCATTCCTAAACTTAACTCTGAATGACAGATACTGCAAAAATAAAACTTACTATACTAAGTCACAAAGACATTAAAAAAAAAAAATGGAATGGCAAAAATATGTGAGGCACTGTGGTGAGATTACAAGTTATTCTCAGGCAAGAAAATAATGTGTCATTCCATCACTCCGTGTAAAGTGCAACATGTTAAAAATGTTTAAGTAAATCCATGCAATTTTACTTAATTAGCAAGGAAAATAACATGACTATACATAGTAAAGGACTATAACATGACTGTAGGAATAGAACGTGACTATACATAGTAAACTCTGTTTCCACTTACTCATTATCACTTAAGCCTTTACAACTGACTTCCCCTATCTACCACACCTCTTAAAGCTGCTTTTTGGAAAATATACTGGGTAACATACTAACCAAACCACATCAACTTGGAGGCTTTTCTCAGTTCCTGTCACTCAGATTGTTCTGAAGCAACAGGCTTTTTAGACCATTCACTCTTTCTTGAAACCAACTATAGGCCAATTCTCATCACTCCTACATACTTCTGTCTTTTTTTCAGCGTCAACTCATTCCATTCCTTTTCCCTAACTATGGGGCCCTAACTACTCCTCAAGATTCTTACCTTGGACAAATTTTCTTTTTCTTTGTTGACTCACACTCCTACCTAACTTCAAATATCATCTCTGGATATTTGTGGATAATTTCCTGATCTCTAGTTTGGATCCTTTTTGAGAGTTTAAATAACTGTCTGTTAGATACTTTGTACCAAGTTTCAGTCAGTCAACAATTTTTTACTGCACAGCTACTATGTGTCAGACACTATGTTAGAAATGTATCCAAAACTTAATATGAAAAGTTCCCGTCATTAAGGAGCAGAAAATCTAAATGGCACACCAAAAAGTCCAACTCAACAGATCCAAAATTGAGTTTTCCTGTTCCCTCTTCCAATGGATTAAATATATACTAATAGATTCTGCATTCTCATTACAGCCGAGGCAACAATAATATGTGACTCTTTTTTCAATTCCACATTCAACCAGTTGCCAAGTAAATCCTGTTCTCTATTTGCAATATTCTATTCCTATTGCTAGAGCCCAGTTCAGGCCATTAAATAAATATTTTCACCCAAACTGCAAAACCACCTTCTGAAGCATTCTCTATTTTCTCATCTAATTTATCCTGCACTCGACTGACAGATTAATTTTCCTAAACCATACATGTGATCCATCACTTAAGTACATAAAAATGTTTAACGGTCCTTCAATAGACAAGTCAAGTCCAAACACTTCTTCAGCTTGGCATTTGTGGTCCTCCATTATCTGGTCTTTATTGATACTTTTTCATCTCTGCCACCTACTATTTCTTCACCTTTTGCTCCTGCCAAATACGGCTTTTTAATCATATCTGGAAACCCCTTGAATACTGCCTATCTCTCTGCCTTCATTTGTCATTTCTTTCCTCCCATCCCCAACCTGATTAACAGTCTCCAATCATTTGTACCTTTAAGAAGTCTAACCACACTTTGGTTCAAATAACATCATTTTTCTAAAATCTTTTTCCACCCTCTAACTCTATTATACATGTAAAGGCTATTTTTTAATATCATTTATACTTTATTTCTACTATAGTTATCTGTGTATGTCATACTCTTCCTGTTAATATTATAAGCAACTTGAAATCAAATGTCTTATATACCTTTGTCCTCCCACTGCACATGATTGACATTCAATAATTAAGTACATGTTGAGTTTATAATAAAATACATATATAAAATAATAGCACAGTTCATAAAATTATATAGGAAGTTTCCTTCAGTTCTTATGGAGAAAAATTACTGCCATGAGAATATATTTTTTTAAAAGTTGCCTTATTTACTTCTTAAAAAGACAGATGAAAAAGTGTTTTTTTCCCCTAGCATTAATCAGTATACCTTCTACTTCTTACATGTACATGAATTATTATTATAACTTCCTTGGCTCAGAATATAAAATGGCTTTCCAAGGTTTAAATTTTACATTATTGCACGCACCTACTGATGACACACTAAATCACCTTACCATTGAAAACAACCTTGTAGAAGGAAATGGCTTGCCTGGAGGCTGCCCCCAAACCCATACCTCACAGAAAACCTAACTTTTTGTGTTGTTTTTTTAGAGAGGAGCAGTTGTAGTATAATTATATATCTCTGTTCCCACTTTCTCCACACCCCCAACAACATCTACCAACCCAAATGTTTTTCAGAGACCATACTTTCAGGTTCACAAGTTAAAAATAATAGATAGGTTTTAAATTCAACAGTTAATTCACCAAAAATTTCCTTAATACCTACTATGTGGAAAGCACTGTTGGGGACACAAAAATTAGTAAGACATAATTTTCGTCTTCTAGAACTCATTATTAAATGCACAACAGACACACATAAACAGTTCCATTATAAAGCAGATTATGTAAGTTCTAAAAAGCTTCCAACAAGGTACAAACAGAATGCTATGAGGAGAGAGAGAGAGAGATGAATTTAATTAACGAGTTATCTGAGAAGCTTCAAATAAGAGATGGATTTCTATTTGGCCTTTTTTTAAAAAAAAAAAATCAAGCAATAACATTCAAGATTTTTAGGATTAATTATTTTTGAGTAAATAATTTCGTTTCAAGTATTTGTATTCACTAGTATTGAAGAATTGGGAGTTTTTCCATTGAAAAGGTACTGATTTGACATGTTAGTTAAAATTTCAGCTAGATTTTTTAAAAGCTCACCTTGAAACATGAGAAGATGTATTTTACAGAGCACTCTTGTGGTATATAGTTAAGAAAATTTTTTATGTTCAAGAAGAAGACACAACGTGTCCAATAATCTTAATATTTACTTAAAATTCTACTCCCAGAGAAAGGCTAGATACATATAAATGGGCCACTCTGTTTTTACAAGTGTTTGTTCAGCATACCAATAGTACATTAAAAGGGAAAAAACTGAACAACTGAAAATGAAATTCAAGGCCCTAGATTCATTTTTCATTCACACCACCTCCTCCTCCAACACTGGCTTCTTCCAGATATATGGTCGAAGGTCTAAATCAGACCTTGAAGAATTTGCTTTTCAAGTAGGCTCTCACGACACCATTTCTAGATTTAGATAACTTCCTTGAAGATTCTGAGTTGCCATGACCTAACTCTGGACAGGCTGAACACTGGGGACAGATGAAAGGATCACACTCATCTCAAGCTTAAAATAACTTGCACAGAAGGGGTGGGAAAAGTCCGAGTTGACAGATGACAACGGAGCACATTTTAAAAAGGGGAAATTATACGACAGGAAGGAGTGAAACAAACTGGGGAACACACAGAAGTATGTTATTCCAAATTGCTACTATTAAAAACAACAAAAAAACTTTGGCTTTTAATTACAGTACAGAACTCATCAGACGTTTTTGTAATTACTGAACTTAACAGTCGAACAACATATGAAAAACGGTCAGGATAAATTATATGTAGTTTTACAAAACATATTTGCATTTCAATATCTCATTCAAACCAACCTCTTGAGATTAACTACGTAAATACAAAGGAACCCAAATCAGATTATGCAGATTTAGGCAGGGGACGCTGGGAACGAATAACTAATGTAAGTTCGGTAACATGTCACACGGTGCAGTTGTCAGCTACAGTAGACAGGCGAGGGAACCCCGTACACGGGTTGAGCACAGGAATCCTGCACACTGTAGTCACCAACAGTAATTCAACAGCTAGTGGCTCTATCCATCCTTCCTACATTCCTCGTGGCCTCTGACAAGTCATCCTTTCAACCTATGAGGCTGCCCGCTCTCGCTCATCGAAAATAATTTCCGTGCAGGTAGTAAAATCACCCTCACAAACTACTTGCTCACACTTCCCCGCCTCGGGATGCGCCGTCCCCACGATGGGGAAAAGGTCGCCCAGCCAGGGAAGTTACGCGAAGTGGGCTTTCTCGGGGTCGACCCCGAGCCTGCAGCCCCGCAGACGCTGGGGAAAGGAAGCAGGCGGCCTCGGGAGAACGGCGGGTGGGCAGAGGATGCGAGCCCGCGAGGCAGGCTCCGCGGTGCCCCGGCACCGGCTCGGGCAGGAAGAATGGAGGAGGGGAGGCGCGGCGGCGCGGTGCCCGCGAGCGGCGCGGCGGTCCGGCCCCGCGGCCCGACCCCACCCCACGCTCGGGACCCTCCCGGCCCGCGGACCCGGCGTGCGTTCCTCGCGCCCTGACTCTCCCCCGAGGCAGAGCCGCTGGTTGACACCCGGGGATCTGAGAAATCCGGCAACTTTGCGCCGAGAATGCTTCCCACCCTGCAACACGCCGAGAAAGAGGAAAATGTCAGGCGATGACGGGGGAGGAAGGGTGACTTACCCATGTTCCTCCCGAGGGTGAGGAGCCTGCAGGGCGAGGCGAAGGTCTCCGGTGCAGGCGTCGCGGCGCTGTGTCCTCCCTCTGCCTCGCTCTCGCCCGCAGCCAGGGAAGGACCCGCGGGGGGTGGCCGCCGGGGAGGAGCAGCTGCTGCTGCTGGGGCTGCTGCTGCTGCAGGCGGCGCGGCCGCGGCGGGGACGAGCGGCGGGGGGCGGGGCGGGGCGGGGCGGCGGGCGCAGCCTGCGGCGGGCGCGGCTCGGAGCGGGCGGGCGGGCGGCACAGGCGCCGGGGCGGCCTGGAGACCGCCCGCCCCGACGCGCGGCCCGGAGCGCCCCGCCCTCCCCACCGAGCATGCTCAGTGCCGCCCTCTTGTTCTCCCGGTGGCGAGGGAATCTCGGCGTGCGGGTGGGCGTGTGTTTGCGGACCGGCTGCAGCCGCCGCCGCCGAGGACCTTGGTGGCGACCGCCGGGGGGGCGGCGGGCGGGCCGCGAGCAGGCCACGCACTAGGGTACTGAGTCCGAGCTGCGACCGTCCGGCTCGCCCCAGGATTGCTACGGGGCCCCCGCCACCCCCACACCCGGTAAACGGGGCTCCCCGGCTGCACAGGCGGGAGGTGCCCGAAGGAGGAGACGCTGGGCCGCCTCAGTCAGGGCAGGACGGTGAGGAAACAAAGCGGACGTCCTGAAACGAAGCAGGATGGACGTAGAGCGACGTAGCCAGGGGCTGGGTACCTGGGGACGCCCGTGTGCCGAGCAGCCGCTGGCCCGCTGGGCAGCGAGCGGGGAGGTGGCCGCTGGGAGGGCGTTGCAGGTCAGCGGGCTTATCAGTGGGACGGCTCCAGGCTGCCCTGGCTGTGGCTCGTTTAGAAACCGAGAGTTCCGGACAGCCGAGGAGAGTGACCGCCCAGGATTTCCTCCGGGAATATGTCGTTCTCCTTCCTCAAGAGGGCGGGCTTCCATTCCTCATCCCCCGGAGGACGCCTGAGAAGCCATTTAACAAGGGGTGCCCTCGCCTTCGGGCTGCACCCAGCTCCGCCCCGCTCCCTATGGACGCGGCAGGAAGAGAAAAGTCTGCCTGCGTTGGCGGTGGCCCGGCGGGGCTGCTTCCCCGCACCTCCCAGGTGCGCCGGGACCTCAGCCGGGCGCTCCCTTTTGAGGGCTTCTCCCGGCTGGGCATGCGCGCCAGGTGCGGGCCGGTTTTCGGTTTTTGCCCTGGGAGAAGAGGCTGCAGGGAATCTTCCCTTTCTCCGCACCTGGTCTTGCCCTGACCCCTCTGTATTTGGAGTTGAGGAGTCAGCAGCACAATCTGGGGGAGGGAGATGCTGAATAGCTGAATGGAGGTTTCTTTCCCCCTTTGAAATTTTACTCTTTCCATCCAATGTTGAGAAAAGGTGCGTTTTACTCCCATCATCCGTGGTCCCTTCTTAGATCAGATGAAATTTCCGTTTGTATGACAGAAGTTACTGCAAGCACAGAAGTCAGAATGGGCCATGTAATTTGTTCAGCAGAAAGCAGATTTTATGTGACTTGTCTAAAACAAAAATGAAACCGTTAAAAAGAGGTTTAGTGAAACAATACAATGTAAGTGCAGAAGGCACAGCTGTAAAACTTCTGATGCACAAGACAATGAGGCACCTCACTCTTTCCCTTGCTGTGATTTTAGGATGATCTTTCTGTTTGCCTCTAAGTAATCTTACAAGGTCGAATTGGTTTCCAGCTGGTGTAACAAAGCACCAAAAGCTGGGTGGCTTAGAACAAGAGGAACAGGTTCTCTCAGTTCTAGAGGCCAGATGTCTGAAATCAGTGTTGGCAGGGCCATGCTCACTCTTGAAGGCACTAAGGAAGGATTTCTTCCTAGCTTCTGGTACGTCCTTGACTTGTAGCATAACTCCAGCCTTCACATGGCATGTCTGTTCAATTTTCCATTCATAAGGACACCACCAGTCTGATGAGGGGCCCAACGACTCAAGTATGACCACCCTGGCGCGTTTGTATTGCTCAAACAACAATACTTGCTTGGTCTTTTCTTAACCTTCATTAATCTTCCAGATTCTCTAGTTCACTTGTTTCACTTTTCCTGCTGCTTCTTTTTGTAATTAATTACAATAATTTAATTACAATAATGTCTAAGAGCATCTTCTGTCTTTCATTTGGATATATAAATTGAAACTAGCAGCAAAAATAGTTGATGAAGCTTTGTGACCTCCCACCCGATGCTAGTTTAAGTGCCCTTTTGTTTTGCTTGAAGCCACAAGCCATCCCTTCAGCCCTTTTACCAATTTAAACCACAGGATTGTTCAGGCATATTGCACACAATGAGTCAGTCCCAACACTGATGTGTAACCATGGTGAGACCCAATACAGTACTCCCCCTTTATCCACACTGAGTACATTCCAACCCCCCAGTGGATGCCTGAAACACAGATATTACTGAACCCAATATATACTATGTTTTTCCTGTACATCTATACATACATACCTATGATAAAGTTTATAAATTAGGCACAGCAAGAGATTAAGAATAACTAGTAAATAGAACAATTATAACAATACTGTAATGAAAGGGATGTGAATGTAGTCTCTCTGTCTCTCTGTCTCTCTGTCTCTCTCTCTCTTTCTGATAACCAATTTAATAACTGAGATGGCTAAGTGACTAACTGTTGGGGAGTAGATATGCCGGACAGAGATTTCATCACACTAATCAGAGTAGCGCATAATTTAAAACTTATGAATTGTTTATTTCTGGAATTTCCCATTTAATATTTTTGTACTCTTGTTGCCCACAGTTAACTGAAGCCTAGGAAAGTGAAACCTCGGCTAAGAGGGCACTGCTGTACTGCCTGCTACATGCAGAAGTGGACTGGTAGAATTCTTACCCCTGTCACACACAACATTAGTTCCCCTCCCTTTCTATTTTAGGAATATAACATTTTTCTCATACCTTTATTTCACGTTTTTGTTCAAAAGTTACCTGCATGAGGCCTTCCTTAGCCATTTTACCTAAAATTTCAGTACTCTCTCCCACTTCGTATGCCCATTTCCATACTTAATTTTTCCTTAGCACTTATCATTAAGGTTTATTTTGCTTATTGCCTGTCACCCCAATTTTAATTTGAGCTCCCCAAGGACAGAAATTTTTGTCTGCCTTATTTGCCATTATATTGCCAGTGCCAGAAGAATGTTAACACATAACAAGTGGTCAATAAAAATTTGTCGTATGAATGAAAGTCTTTTTATTCTTTCTTTTAGAGTTTTTATTCTGAAAGAGCAAGACTATTGTTAATATTCTTTTTGTAAACGCTAGCATTTTACCAAGTAAACTTACTCAGTAACTCAGTAAAGGTTTATAGGGATGATGATGATGATGATGACAGCTGCTGTGTTGTTTCTATCTTAAACAACGAGTCCTCCACTGGGTAGAATGTAGTCTTTGTACTAATTTATGCACCCATGTACTCCTTAGAGATGTATTGAGTGCTTAGTATGTATGAGGCGCTATTATGGGAACTTGGGATAAAAAACTATGGTCTCTGTCCTCAAAAAGCTTATGTTAGAAAAATTTCTTTGATGATTAGTCATCAATCATATAAATACCTAGGAAATATTCACCTGATATCAAAAGAGTTTTCCAGAAATCTATTAGTGCCCATGCTCCATGTTAGGCAATGGTCACAATTTGATTAGACTTGCTACAAAATAAAGGAGGCATTCCGGCCCAATGCAGACATTTTCAAATTCTATCTAAAAATCCATATTCATAAAGTATCACAAATTTATCTGAATATCAATTTATTGTTGAAAATTGGTTTGTAATTATTCAATAGCTTTTGGTAGTGTGGGGAGTATCAAGGAAAATGTTTATTAGAAAGGATCAGAAGCACTACATTTTGGCAACGTTTATAACATAACTTCCCTCCACAGAGGTTAGAAGGTGATTTAAACTATTTAAAGGAAACGGTAGTGGCAGAGCTAAAGGAAGTAAAAAGAGAGTTTCTTCAAAGAAAATAGGGAATTGATTGCTTTCACCATGATGCTCTGAATATCATTTAAGGGAATCTCACTGGAGTAGTTAACTGAACTTTGCAGTGATAAAAACTGATTTGTCAGTGAATAGTTTTCTGCCTAAACACTTTATTTTTCAAAAAGCCTCGGTGAGATTAGGGTAATCCAGGCTGAACAATTGAAAGGTCTTAATCCCTGAAATGTAACTGTAACCCTATCCCGTCACTTCTCATTTACTTAATATATTAACTATTTTCCAAATCTTATGAAATCTAAATTTCTTTTACAGTCATATTACGTCAAACTGACTAATGTCTACATATTGCAAATAAATATATATGTAAATTGTATATTTTTAGATAAGATAATAACACTTTACAATCAATTGAGTATTTATTCAGCGTCTCTTCTGAGCCTAGCACTGTGCTAGGTGATACCGTGTTTCCCCGAAAATAAGACCTAGCCGGACCATCAGCTCTAATGTGTCTTTTGGAGCAAAAATTAATGTAAGACTGGGTCTTATATAAGATTATTATATTAAAATAACACCAGATCTTATATTAATTTTTATATAAGACTGGTCTTATATTAATTTTTTTCTCCAAAAGACACGTTAGAGCTGATGGTCTGGCTAGGTCTTATTTTTGGGGAAACACGGTGTAAGAGACAGCTACAGATATGTATCATGCAAAATGAGTAGAATCAGTCTATTTTTAAAGTTTCTTCCTAATAGAAAATCTCCTGAGCCTCTCAGTGCTAACATGTAAAGAAAATTAGTCAAAGAAGTCATAGATGGTTTCAAAAGGAGAGGCTATGGATGGACAGAAATTTTTTAGGAAAGATAATGGGAAGTAAGGAATCTAGTCCAAGAGAGAGAAAGAGCATGAACTATGGCACAGGTATTCTTATTCATAAGACCGTAAAAAGGGTACATATTAGGGCATGTTGGGAAATAAGATTGGAAATTCAGTATAACAGAGTGTGTGGGGTTAAAAAACAAGCAAAATAATTTAAACTAGATAAGGTAGGAAATAGGGACCCATTGAAAGTTTCTGAGAAATGGAATAACATGGTAAAACAGTATAGGGGCAGAAGAAGTAGATGAAAGAAAGTAATATTTATGTAGAGTGTGTACCATTCCGTCTAGGAATTAGGTACACAGGGTGATTAAGACAGTTTCAGCCCTCAAGGAGTACAGTGGTAGAGACAGACAAGTAAACAGTGAAAATACAGTGCTGTAGCTAGCAAGATGCGTTAGTGTGGAAGAATATAGGTAGGACGTTTAACCCTGTCACGGAAAGTCTCCTGGAGAAGATGCCATTTAAGCAGAGACCTGAAGGATAAATAGAAGAGAATCAAGCGGAAGGCTTTATGTATATGAGCCTAGAGACAAGGGTTTGAATCTTTGATGATCATGTAGTCAGGTCATGCATAGTGTGAAGTATGCAAAGATGTGGGAAAAAAGAAAAGGTCATGGGACAAAAGTGGACAAGAGGCATCAAATCCTATGGGGCCTCAGTGGCTGAGGCGAGGTGTTGGACATTATCCTGAGGGCAGCAGGGAGCTCTGGGAGGGTTTTAATTTTGAAAATGACATAATTAAATTTATGTTTTAGTAGTTGCAGAGTGGAAAGTGGCTAAGAATGAGGTCTAGACTGGAGACGAGGAGATTGGTAGGAGACTGTTATAATATTTCAGATGTGACTTGAACTAAAATAGAAACAGTGGGGATAGACAGTAGTGAACAGTCTTGAGACATATTAACAAATTGGTATTGGATTGAAGATTGATTAGATGTGTAGTTAAACTATATAACAGCACTATGTGGGAGGTATGATTATCTCAGCTATACAAATTATAAAACATACTCAGAATGTTTAAATAATTTAACTTAGGATCTATAACTAATTAATAAAGGAGACAGAATTAAAATCTAAGTCTCTCGAATTCAAACCCTCACTTTATATTTTGTGTGACCTCAACAGACTAAAAAATAGTACTGGTTTGTAAAATATCTTTATTTGAAGCAAGAGTTTCTTGTGTATTTTTTTCTCCTGCTTCTCTGAAATGTACAAGCATGAAAGAGACTATATATACTACTATAATATTTTATTTATGAATATTTAACAGAGCTACTTTTGATTAGCCTCAGTTATTCTTGAAATAAGATTCAGCCTATTTTAATTTCAGTTGGCTTTGCCATTCTATTGCACTAAAAGGGGGGTTAGAAGCTTGCTATGCCTCTAAGGTTCTAAATCATAACATGCAGGAACAAGTTATGCGTGTATATTTTTAGGTCACTTGACAAGTAAGGGTAAACTTTGTTTCCTTTTCTTTCTCCAAACTTCAAATTTAACTCAGTTTTTATAGAGTTCATTAGTGAGATACCAGCTCAGAAAAGAATGAGATCTCAGGTTACTGATGCCTGACCAAGTTTTCTTACCACATTTCAATGTAATGAGGAAATTGTACCAAAGTAAAATAATAGGTGTCTTGACATCAAGAGACATAAAGAATGAGACTATTATCATAAAGGGAAAGAAAGTGCAAGGTACAAGAATGCTGAGTCCAATTCTATCTCTAACTACCTCTTTGGCAGTTAATTCTGTCTTCGGGAACAGTTCACTTTGTAGCTGTCTCTCAAATTTCTTCTTTTTAAAAATTGTGAGTGGTATTACATCTGTCAAGAGGCGAAACCATGAACTAACTGTCTTTCAAATTGAATATTTTTCTCACTGTGCTTTGTTCTGATAGAAGCATTTAGTTCTATTGCCTAAGATGACCTCACTCTCCACGCCGCCTACTCTAACGTACATCCTCACAGACTTGCTGCAGAAATACTTCTTAGTCTTAAAACATTCTACTGCTCCTACTCTGGACTGGCCTGAGGCAACACTGGGAAGCACTAATTGAAATTAATCGATGCTCTTAGGATCACTTATGTGTCAGAAACTCTCCTGTAATACTAACATCTAATGCTAACCACATGAGTTAGGTATTTTACATATAAGGAAATGGAGAATCAAAATATTTTAATTCATTTGCCTAATGTCACGCAACCAATAGAAGGTAGAGGGGAATTTGAACCAAGTCTGTTTGATTTCAAAGTCCCCGCTCCTTCCGTTTCATCACGCTGCCTTGTATAAACTTGTTTCCTCACCCCTAACCTCATCTCCACTATGACACTGCATGAGAAAGAGACACCTACACTTTGTCTACACTGGCAAGATTACCTGGCTGGTTTCTACCTAGGAATGCTTCCCAGATGATAGGAAACTAATCAGTAATCTATGCCAATGGATGTATAACCATTGATTCGCTTGTGAAACAAGCATTTTAAGAGTGGCCTTTTACATTAAAAAAAGCAATTCAAAAGAAGAGCTCTGATTAGATTATCTTGCTTCATCTATGTGTGCGTTGCTCAAATCACCAGTAATTGTCCTTTTTGCTACTTTTAAGGTTTTTCGAGATCCTCTTGAATGTTCCACTGTCTCCTTTTCAAGGGTCCTCTTTTATACACTTAACAATTCACCTAAAGACTTCCTTAAGGAGACGTGTTCTAATTTAATCTCATCCAACTCCAATTAAATAATTCTTAGTGTTTATAAAGCTTTTATAATAAAATACTAGCTCAGACTTCTGAACTGAAAAGCCTCATTAATCAGCACGTCTATTTAGAGTTCACTAGTAATTAATTCTCATAATGATGATCCTGAGGGGTTACCAGATTCAGAAGTATTATAGATGGAATAAAGTTTGCTTAATATACTTGTCTTAGTGTCCTATTGCTGCTGTAACAAATTACCACAAAATTATTGGCTTCACACAGATTTATTATCTTACAACTCTGGAGATCAGAAGTCCAAAATGGAGCTCACCAGGCTAAAATCAAGGTGTGAGCAGGGCTGCATTCCTTTCTGGACACTCTAGAGGAGAATCAATTTCCTAGCCTTTTCTAACACCTCGGGGCTGCTCACATTCCCTGGCTCGTGTGCCCCTTCCAGCCAGCAATCACATCGCCTCCTCTTACTTTCCTGCCTCATTCTTTCCCTTATAAGAAGGACCCTCATGATTATGTTGGGGTCACTAAGATAATCCAGGATAATAACCCCATCTCATGACCCTTCAATCACAGCTGCAAAGTCCCTTTTGCCATGTAAAGTAACATATTCACAGGTACCTGGGGTGGATATGTTGGGGGTGGAGTGGAGGGACATTATCCTGCCTACCTCAGTAGTTAATATTTATTCTGGTAAATGTATGAAAGTTAGTAAGAATCTGTATGTATTGATGATACATATGTAATGTGCATATCAAGTATGACTATACTTGATAAATGTATTAACTAGTTATCTCCTCATGCTGAACAACAGGCTTTTCATTTTATATGTGTACTTTAATCATTTCATGGATGTACATTTTCATCTGTCCAGATCCATGATCCAGATCCACTTTTTAATGTCCTTTTTTCCTTCCTAGAACCTAGTAATAGTAATAGTTCTATATGTATAAGTTTTCAGTAAACATCATTGATTAAGTTGACTCTGTATTCTTGAAGCAATCACCTCTCCAAGGCATTTGCACATTCAGAACCTAGTTTTTTGTTTGTTTGTTTGTTTTAGTAAACAAACCAATTCCTGATTTTCTGGGTAAAAAACAATTACAGGAATGTGAAAATTTCACATGGAAATTAATTGGAATAAACACTTCGTAATTATCAAGTCGGCAAGCCAGGTATTAATTCTAAGTTGTTATTTCCATGTAGTCATGCATTTATTCAACGAATACTTAATACTATGTATTGATCTATGGTCTAATCCTTGGGGATATAACTGAACACAATAAGACTTATTCCTTCACTGAGCACATTTGAGTAAGAAGGACAAACAAGCAAATAAACAAACAAACAGAAAGGTAAGTACTGTGAAGGAAGCAGATGAGCTGGAACAGACAAAAATGGCAGTGGGGAAGTAACTTTATGTAACATTTATGGGAAGGCCACTTTTGGAACCTGATAACTAATCCGAGACCTGAAGATAAGGAAATCAGGCTTAGCCAGAGGAGGAACTTTTCAGGCAGAGGCAGCTGCAAGTGCAAAGATCTTGAGGCAGGAAAACTTTGGCTGTGTTTTAGAAAATGAAAGAAGGCCAGAGTAACTGAAGCCTAGTAAGCAAGGGAGAGTGGCAAAAAAATGAAGTTGCAGAAGTAGCAAAAGGTCCAATAAAGTAGAATTTGGGGCTTTAAGCCCTCCACATTATTCCAGAATTTAAAACCAAGTGGGAAATAGGATTCAGGAGTCAGATTTGATGGAGATCAAAATAGCTGTATCACTGATTCTGCTCATTGGAGAACAGCACAAAATGGGCTTCTGCTAGTACTGCCCCCACTGCCATCATCCTGAATAAATTTACTTTCCCTGCTGTCCTAAGCAGACTAAACTGCAGGCTTCCCCCCAGGGGAAGCCATTTGCTAAAGGGCAAAGGAGAATTAAGCCATTCAGAAAGAAGAAACCGGAGAAGTCTGAGCCACACTTTCTCAGTCTGATTCCCTGTTTTATCAGAGATAGTTCCCTCTTCCTCTCAGTGGAAAAAGGGTACTAAGGAATGAGAGTGGAGGAGCAGTTGCTGAGAGAAACCAGGACTATTTGCATGATTTTCTTCCTGCAGAGAGAACGTTCTCTCTATGGAATGTATGAAGGAGGGGGATAAATATGACCCTTCTACTCCCATCAGATGGGTCTTCTAGGCCATGGTACAGAGTCTGAATTTTATTCTAAGTACAAACAAAAAGCAGTGAAAGGTTTTTAGCAGTGGAGTTACACACTGATTTACAGTTTGGAAAGATCCTATTGGCTGCTGTGCAGATGAGTGGGTCTTCTAGGCCATGAGAGGCCTGTGAGAGATGCTGTGGCTTGCACCAGGGTGGCTCTAACGGAGAAGGAGAAAAGTAAGAGGATTAGAGGTCCAGAGGTAGAAAGGCTGGGCTTGCTGATGAATCAGATTTAGGGGGAAGAGTTAAGGAGGAATTCAGGCTAGGTGATTAAGGATAATTGAGGCTGAGACGTCTGGTTTAAGTGAGTGGTTAGTGGTGCCATGTACTCAAACGGGAAAAACTGGGAGAGAAAAATGATGGCAGCACAATCATATTCCTTGGATTTGGCAGCGAGAAGATTGTTGGTGATTCTGCAAGAATTGTTTATGTGAATTCTGGGAAGCAAAGCCAGATTTAGAGTTTGAAGAAGGACCAACATTTGATTGCTTGTGTATATTTTTAAAAGACTTTTGACTGTAGAGGTGAGCAGAGAAATGACAAGAAGGAAGATACGGGATTTTAAGAGATTTGTTTTTTTCACACTGAAATGAATGATCCATTGGTGATGCAAAGTAGACAGAATAACTGAAGGTACAAAACCTTTGGAAAGGCAAGAGAGGATGGGACCCAGTGCTCTAGTGGGACGATAGGTCTGAGAGACAAACACCAGCAGTGAATCTCTGTAACAGGAGTGAAGATACCGATACAGATGGGTTGGTAGATTTTATGCCAGCAAGATGGAGACTCCCCATTGAATAACGTCTGTTTTATTTACAAAACAAGGGAGGGGCAGGGGAGATAGGAGATGTGAGAAGAGAAAAGACAACATGAAGTAGTTGTCTCCACAATTGACTGCAACCCTAAATGCAGAAATTAAGTAGTATTACGGGAGTGTTGAATGTCCATGTGAGGTTTATAATTATCAATGAAAAATGTAATATGTCAGCCTGGTTGTATTTTTCTTCAACATTGTTTTTTAGAGATTCTGATGTGGTCAAAGAACAGTTGCAGTGCAGTTAATAATAGCACATGTGGACTAAAAGGGTAAGATACTTGAAATTTATATTTCAGAGGTCATTCAGTTTAGAAGGTCTAGGGTATGGCCATGGGAGCAGGTGGCTGAAGAGTAGGGTAAAGTTAAGAAACCAAGGAACTGAGAGGAAGGTTATAGGCTGAGTCATCCACGTAGGTACTGAAACCACAGAGCATGATGACAAAAATAGGAGTGGAGTGTGAGCCAGGGACTAGGTTACCTATGAGGGAAGAGGAATGGCCAAGAGATCAGCAGATGGCAGCAACATGATTTAGAGAAGGATATAACCAGATGGCATGAGCTTCAAGGAAGCAGAGGTCTCTGCAGAAGGACAGCGGGGAGCAAGGAGAATATGCACCCCACTTATTGTCCCTGTGGAAGATGGACTGTGAAGGAAAAAACAGATGTCATTTGAGAGGGTAAAGTGTCCTCAACTGGAAAGTCCATTTTGAGTCAAAGATAGAATGGAAAGTTTCCAGAAGATTGAGACTGTAATAGAAGGTTTTGTTACCAATTGTTGCTTAATAAACCACACAAAAACTCAGTGACTTAAAATAACAATTTTATAATCTCTCAAGATACCATTGATTGACTGGGCCCAGCTGGGTGATTCTCCTGATTCACATGATGTTGGAAGGGGCTGAAGTCATGTATGGCTTTGATTGTGCTGGAAAGCCAAGTTGGCTCATTTACATATCTGGTGCCTTCATGGAGATGACTGAAAAATCTGTGCACAGCAGGAGGCCTAGGCCTGCCTATCAATCTTTCTATCTATCTATCTATCTATCTATCTATCTATCTATCTATCTATCTATCTATCTATGTATCTATCTATCTACCTACCTATCTATCTATCTATCTATCATCTATCTATCTTTCTTTCTCTCATGCTCTCTCTCTCATCTCAGGGTGTCTCTCTCTTTCATCTCAGGGTCTCTCCCTCTCCACATGAACTTTCAAGCAGTATAGTTGAAGTTCTAACATAACCAGGGCTCCCAACAGCGTGAAAGTGAAAACTGCCAGAACTTCTTGAGGCTTAGACCAAGAACGGGCTCAGCATTACTTCTGCCACATTCTATTTATTAAAGTGAGTCACAGGTCCAGTCCAGATTCAAAAGAGTGGACTCACTATGATGTCACTACCAGGAGATGTGATCCATTGGGAGCCATCAGTGAGAATGGCTACCACAAGAAACTTGTTGATTCTGACCCAGGCTTTTTAGAGGGCAGAGTGGAAAGGTTGAGATGGAAGTGGGATTTAGTCAGAATAGAAGATTACAGAGCAATGTGAGAATGAAAGACCGAGGTGTAACAGAAGACGGAAGGACTTAAACTTCCAAAGATGACTAAGGTAAACAGGAATCTGAGACATGGTAAGACTAGTTCTACTAAAGAAGTGATCTCCAGATTTTTTTTTATTATGCACTCTAAAAATTTTCAAACATTCCTCATACATTATAACTGTATAATTATTAATTATATGTAATGTTTTACTGTAATACATACTTTGTAGAATGAATATAAAATAGAAATGTTAAAGGGTGTTTAAGAAGGGGGAAAAATCAATATAAATAATAAAATGGCACTACCTACGTACCTACCTATAATTACTTCAAATGTAAATGGATTAAGTACTCCAATCAAAATATAGGGTGGCTGCATTGATAAAAACAAGACCCTTATATATGGTGACTACAAGAGACTTACTTCAGATCAAAAGACACACAAAATGAAAGTAAAGAGATGGAAAAAGATATTTCATGAAAATGGAAAAAAAAAAAAAAAGTCCGTAACAAGAGACAAAGAAGGACCCACTAATTCCACTTTTGGATGTTTATCCAAAGAAATCCAAAATACTACTTCTAAGGGACATGTACATTCATATGTTCATTGCAACATTATTTACAGTCCTCAAGATTTGGAGGCAGTACAAACCAACAAAACAGAAACAAATTCATAGATACCAAAAAGTCTTAATGTTGCCAGCTGGGAGAGGAGCTGGGGGGGAGTGAAAAAGGGGAAGGGATTAAAAAGTACAAATTGATAGTTACAAAATATTCATGGGAATGTAGGATACAGCATAAGGAATATAGTCAATAATATTATAACTGTATGGTGTCAAATGGGTGCTAGATTTATTGGGGTGATCACTTCGTAAGTTATATAAACGTGTAATCACTATGTTGTAAACTTGAAACTAATACAATATTGTATGTCAATTGTAATTGAAAAGTAAAACATTTTTAAAAGACTGATGAGATCAAAAAGATAAACTAAATAATAGTTTTCATGTTTTATTCTATTTATCAATGGTTCAATGACCTCTTTGTCCTGGCGAGAATGCCTCAACAATTTAAAAGAATCTTGGTTTAATACCTTGTAATATAGTGGCTCAGAGGTCTGGTTCTAAGTTCAGTTTATTCCCATGTTGGTTTTAATGGCTATTTTAGCTGAAAGAGTTATCTCACAAAAATAAGTACAGCCAGATGGAAAAAGTACACCATTAGCTGTGCTTGCTAAATCATGATACTCATTTTTCAATCCCATCCCCAATTATGCACAGGGTTTTATTCAAATTCAGCTAGCAAACATATCATTCCCAATATCAGTCAGTTGTTCTTACAAACTAATCAGAAGTTACTGCATTTTTATTTTTATTTTTAGGGAATGGCTTCAAAACCCATCGAAGCTACTCATTTGAAAAAATTGTTTAAAGTTTCAAAAACTCTATTTCCAAGTTTTTAAGTGCAGATATTAAGTTTTATATTTACGTGTGTTTTTTTCAGCAACAAAATTATATTAGGTTGGTGCAAAAGTAATTGAGGTTTAAAATGTTAAAAACAATTGCAAAAACCACAATTACTTTTGCACCAACCTAAGACAACAATGGAGCTTTTCTAAGTGTTTATTTTTAAAAATGCTCTCCCTGGAGCACAAATGTCTTGAGCAGCAGTTACTTTCTCCTTCATTATTAAAAATGTCTCCTTCATTATTAAAAATGTCACCTTTACCTTGAAGAAACTGATCAAGAGAATTTTTTTTTTCCCCAAAAATATCTGACAGTCACTTGTATTCAGAGAAAAGGTCAGCAAATTGGGAACACTTGTCAAGTTTTTTTTACAGGTGTTACTCACCTTTTAATTGGATAATCCTTTCTACAGAAAGACCATAAACAGGTTACTGTGTGGTAAAAAAATTTTCATAATCAACCCTATTATAAAGTATTACAAAGGTTCCAATATTATTAAAAGACCTTATTTTATAAAAATTAACCACATTGGAAACATTCTGTGTAGCACATAAATTGTGGTACAGTGTAAGTACATAGAAAGGAAATCAACTTACAAGCACCTCAGTTCTCACCCCTACTGGGCCTATGATACATGCTATACATTTGACTTGTGAACAAGTGAGGGCAGCAGTGTCAGTCAGTACATTAAGTTAGAAAAGCATAAATCCCTTCATTTTTATAGATACAGAATTAAATGTGTCAAGTCTAATATTTTGTTCTTGCTCCTCATTGTTTTGTTTTGCACACCACATTTTGGAAACCATATTCTTTGAGTAGAATGAAGAAGACGGATACTTGGTCCCAGCAATATGGTCCTCAGTAAAACAGTGACTTTAGGGTGACTGCTCCTTTTGGCAACACTTGGTATAGTAGAGGCTTCATACTGGAAAGTCTCACAGTAGTATAATTATTAAGCACCAACTTTATGCAGGCAATTGTTATAACAGTGACTTTTACATTGGAAGGCAAGAATTGGGGAGGAGAGAAAGGATGAAGAGATTGATATAAATAATTTATTTTTTGCACACAAAATTTCTAACCACCAAATCTGAGAGAATAAAAACTGTTAGTGTTTGACAGGACCTCTCGATGACAGATCTGATCTATCACTGAAGCTATTCCCTCAGCCAGGAATGCTCTTTCCTCAGACATTCCCATAACTGCTTTCCTCTTGTCATTCAGGTCACAGCTCAAATATCTCAGAGAGGAGCTCAGTGGCCTCACTTCTATAATGTATGCAAACAAACAGATCTAAATTAATCGCACTCATCGCAATATTATCTGATATTTTCTTGTTTTATTTATTTGTTTTCTCTGTACTAGAATGTAACAATGATAAGGATTTTGTCTTGTTAACTGACACTGTTGGAACAGTGTCTGGCATAATTATTTTCTTTTAAACATCAGTCACATACTCTAATTTAGTGCATCGGAAAAGAGAGCTTTAAAGATAGAACATCACAGGCCTCATTGAAAGTGTCCCATATCTAATGCTATTTAATGGGAGAAGGGGGCATACGCAACAACAGTTGTTTGGTAGTGGGTAAGATGTCTAAGGGAACAGCTGTTTTCTGAAGCATCTTAATAGCTTTAGATTTCTGATTCAAGGAATGAATGAATAGGCTCAAGATGCTCTTCTGAGCATGTGCTTTGCTGGTGACATGATAGGCTACAGGAAAAAAGACAGAATAGTGATAAGCTATAGGAGATACGATTGTGGAAGAGAGCTCCTTATAGAATGAAGGATTGGGAGAATAGAACACAGAGATAGCATTGAAAAAGAAATTATAGGAGAAATACAGATTAGAGATGAATAGAATCTAAATCAATAGCATAAACAGATCAATTACTATAAAACATGATTTATGCCTTCAAAGAAATTTACAAAATAAAGATGGAAGCCAACCTATACACAGTTAAATGGAATCCAAGTCTTCTTGGACTCACCTCATGCATACCTTCAGGCCAGGCCACTCAGTTTTAGCCCTTAACTAAATCCAACTGTGAGAATATTGCTTAGAAATATAGACTTACTAAAGATTTAATGAGAAAACAGAGGAAGGAGTCATAGAGCAAAACAGCCTAAAACTCTCCCTGCAAAATTTCTCTCTTTCTTACAATTGTCTTATTCCTTCCTCAGAACCTCCTCAGCAGCCTTTCTAACTACTGTGCTTCGTTCTCTTTTTCCTCTTTCCCCGAGCTAGCTTGCACAGTATTCTCAGCAAACCAAAATCCAATTGTGAGCAAAACTATGACCATCTATTGTTTCTCAGGTGCATTTAGCATGGTGAGTGTGGGTGGGAAGAGTGACTCAACTCTTATGCCAAGATATATTCGGAAAATGGAAAATAGTCAGATGTTATTAGAGTTTAAGTTTCACGATAGGGTGTATTTGGAAATAAAACTGAAAAGGTAGCTCAGGGTATGATTAGCCTTGAATGCTGCTCCAAACATTTTGTAGGTCCATGGGGAATCTTGAAGATTCTTGAACAGAGCTGTTTCATGATCAGATTTGTATTATAATAAGTCTGGGAACAATACGAAGAATGAATTAGAGAAATAGCCAAAGACAGAAACACAAATTTCAACTATTTTAAAGTTATTCAATGATGAGGATATAAATAGAACGATAGAAATGACATGGAGGAGACATTTTCTAAGTGCATTTAAAACTCAAGAATCTTCAGAATTTTAAGTTAGGTCAGATGTAGATGGATGAGAGGGTTCCCTTGTTTCTAGCTTTGGAAACTGTTGGAAAGTGATGCAATTAAATGAGTGTGGGAATGTAAACAATGAATAACTACCATTTTTAAGTGCATTTATGCTTTGTTCTTGCAGGCAGAAATAATGATTTAGATGTCAAACTGGACCAATGTGAGTAGGAAAGCAATACACCCACACAAAGATGTATAGCTTGGAAATGCGGGTGTGCGGTTTCAAGGAAAGGTCAGAGCGAGAGGGAATTAGCTCTACAGAATGATGATGAAAGCCGTGGAAGCAGATAAATGATGCATGAGCAACTATGGAGCTGGAAGAAAATACTGCTAAGAACATGTACAGAAGAAAGTGTTTTAAAGAAATTTGTGGGAAAATAGGAGCAGAAAAACAGATTGATCAAGTTGTCAGAGGAGAAGGACTGTAGATAAAAGGACGACTTCATTTTGAAAAGTGAGAACAATGTGAGAATTTAGGGAAAAGAATTAGGATAATTTACAAGTGGATGTGGAATTCTGATATACCATAGGTTTTTAATCACAAAGTTTCATTACAATAAACTGTTCACAGTTGTAAGGCTGATTATAGTGAAGTGGGGGCAGTGGGAGGGTGATAAGGAGAGGACTGAGGGAGAAATTTTGGCTGTGATGTTGGGATAGAAAGAATTCCCATTTCAGAGCCTTTTTGTACAAATCTAGAAATCTAAATTAGACCTTGATCAGGGGTTGGTAACTTTTACGAGAAAGGGCCAGAGAGTAAATATTTCAGGTTCTTTGTGGCCCATACTCTCTGTCCCAAGTACTTAAATTCGCCATTGTAGTGCAAAAGCAGCCATAGCTAATCCATTAAAAGATGGGCACTGTTAAGCCATATTTAGGCCAGGAGCAGAAACCTTATCTTAAAAGACATCTTGTCTTGATCCTGTCTCGCTTTATCTCCTAGGGGCCTGTGATCAGGGGCCTGGGCAGTCCAGTCCGGAAGGCGACCTGGGGCCAGAGTGTGGAGCTGGAGGGCTTGGCCATGCCCTGAAATCCTTTGTCAACGAACCCCCCCTGAAGCATGGAAGGGGGAACAGCTTCATTTACCCCCCTCCTATAAAACTCCATCCCCCTCTTTGCTCCGGGAGGTTATGGTCTTCTCCCTCTGCTCTAGCCTGCCCTCCCACAGCTCAAACAAGCCAAATAAATTCTAATAGACCAATTTTGGTCTCCCGCGACTCATCCCTCCATCTGTGCCTAACAGGCACGTCTGTGTTCCAATGAAATTTTAATTGACAAAAATAGATGAGGGGCTGGACTTGTTCCGTAGGTTGCCGTGTTCTGACCCCTGTTCCTGATCAATTAATGCCTGTGAGATTGATATCTGGTTAGCTTGGGCATGCTTGATCTTGGCATAAGTAGTATTTTACTATAAGCTCCTGCAGGGCTGATTCAGTTTTGTTCAGGTAAAAATCACTTTTATCTTCAGATTTTAATCTAGGTAGGGTACACATCAATCTGGTGATCATTCAAGATCCAAAAAATGAGATGGTATTTTTAAATCAGCAAAGGCACTTTTGGTTTTTCTGAGATAAATACCTATGTCAGTAACAATATCCACATCTAATGTTCCTTGTGATCTTTGCAACCGCATGCCATTTCCGTAGCTCCTTTATTATCTTTTTTACTCTTCAATTTAATTGATAAATCAATATATATTAACAAATAGACCAATCCCATTGATATATTTTAGTTATAAGACAATTATCTGTCTTGTTACATTAATCCATGATTTGCTTACATGCAAATTAATCACTATAATGAAAATGGGCTTAAAACACTCAAAATGAGTTACTGTTACTTTTTCTGTATTCAACTAAAATTTTCTGTGTGCTTTATTCAATTATGCTCTCTCCTTTGTTCTAGTTAAAATTCAATATGTATTCATTCATTCATTTATTCATTGAAATCTCATTGAGTGCCATGTGTCAAGCAGAACACAATGTGCTGGGAATACAAAAGTAATCTGACTCAATCGCTGCCCTTAACATGCGCTCTGTCAAGGATAATAGAGTTTTCAGAGGGAGGGAGTCATCAACAGTGTCAAATACGGGATAAAGTTCAACCTTGAGAAGAGAACACAGGCCACTGGATTTAGCAATAATAATAACAATAAAAAATCATAGAGCAGTTTCAGAAGAGTATCAATGTAAGTGGACCCACTCTTGGATTTTTCAAACTCTTATCTATGTTACCATGCTCAGATTCCTAACAATGCAGCCCAAGGGCACAGTCTTAGTTTCTCAACAGAGGTTAAGTGATGAAATTTCTTTACTTTCCAGGTGGATTGGACCTCACAGCTGTATCAGTCAGGGTTCTTAGCTGTAAACAATAAAACCAGCTCTGCTAGGCATCAACAGAAGAGGATTTTAGTAAAGGATATTGGATACCTCTCAGAATCTCTGGAAACAAAGGAGAATCATTCTTGGCAGCTATACAAATAGCAACAAAGTCAGAAGTCTGAAGCCAAGCTAGTCCTATAAAGACACCACAGCCCAGACACTGCATCTGTTTTCTTAAGACTTTATTTTTCTTTTAGAGAAGTTTTAGGTTTACAACAAAATCGAGAGGAAGATATAAAGATTTCTCATCTACCCACTTCCCTACACATGCAGAGCCTCCCCCATTGTCAACATTACTCATTAGAATAGTACATTTTTACCAAGGATGAACCTACATTGTCATATCATAATCGACCAAAATCCATATTTTAATTTAGGGTTCATTCTTGGTGTTGTACATTCTGTGGGTTTGGACAAATATATAATACTCATTCTTGAATGTTAGTTCGACTAGATATAAAATTTCAGGTTAAAAATTATTTTCCTTCAATGTTTTAAAGTTATTACTTTATTGCCTCTGTTGCTTATTATTATTGAGAATATAATGTATAGTGACATATACCCATTATAAAATCATATGCATACAGAGTATTTTCATTATCTTAAAAATCCTCTGTGCTCTGTATATTCAGCTCTGCCCCTGTGATTCCCAGCAATCACTGACTTTTTTATTGTCTTTATAGTTTTTCCTTTTCAAGAAAGTCATATAATTGGAACCATACAATATATAGTCTTTTTAGATTCTTTTCTTTTACTTAGAAATATGCATTTAAGTTTTCTCTCTGTCTTTTCATGCTGTACAGCTCATTTCTTTTTAGTGTTGAATGGGTAATATATTCCAGTGTCTAGATGTACCACAATTTATCCATTTCCCTGCTGAAGGACATTTTTATTGCATCCAAGATTTGACAATTATGAGTAAAGCTGCTATTAACATCCATGTGTATGTTTTTGGGTAAATACCAGGAGCACAATAGCTGGATCATATGGAAGAATATGATAGCTTTGTCAGAAATTGACAAACTTCCAAAAGTCTTCCAAAGTGTCGGTACCATTTTGCATTTCCATCAGCAATGTCTGAGACTTCCTGTTTCTCCATATTCTCTTCAGCATTTGGTGTTATTAGTTTCGGATTTTGGCCATTCTAATAGGTGTGTAGTGGTAACTCGTTGTTTTAATTTGCAATTCCTTAATGACATATGAGGAAGAGCATCTTTTTATATGCATGTTTGTCATCTGTAAATCTTCTTTGGTAAGGTGTCCGTTCAGCTCTTTGGCTCATGTTTTGATCAGGTTATTTGTTTTCTTATTGTTGAGATTTAAGAGATTTTTTAATATTTTGGATAATAGTCTTTTATCAGATGCGTCTTTTGCAAATATTTTCCTCCAGTCTGTGGCTTATATTTTTATTCACTTGAATTGTTTTTGTTTTGTTTTTTTGATTTTTTTCAAATATTATGCTGCTAAAATACCTTAATTTGGTTAATGTTTGCATCAGATATCAGATATCTTTATCTTTTATTTTCAACTGTTGTGTGTGGTCTTTTAGTTTAGTATATTGTTAGCAAAGAGCGATATTTTGTTTTATCCAAGATCTATGATAACCTCAAATAGATTATCTCATTTTTTGGTATGTCTCCACTGATTTTTACCATCTTACTTTATACTTTATACTTACCATTTTTTATCTGTTGCTTTAAATATTTTTCCTGCCTTCTCTTGATCCATACTTTTCTGTTCTCCACTTTTCATCTGCTGAGCAATTTACCTGATTATATGTTCTGTCTTTTAGTTGTAATCTATGTTTTTTCAGCATAATATTTAACTATAAATTTTTCCTACAGATTTTAAATTATGTGGTGTTTCTATTCTTCTCCAAACATAAAAATGATCTTAGCATGCTTCAATTATCCATTAGTCTACTCTATCATCGTATGATTGTTTGATTTTTTAAAATATAATTCTTCATTTATTTGCTTTTTATAGGCAGCAGTAATTAAAAATTTTAATTAATTTTTAATACCCCATTTTAAAATATCATGCATCCTTGCCCTGCTGATTTTATTTTACTTATTCCTGAAAGACATCCTTTTTCAGTTCTTTTATTGAGACTTCGAAAGTAGTAATCTCTGGATCTTTATATATATGAAAATGTAATTATTTTGCCTCATTCTTGAATGATAGTTCAACTGGATATAAAATTTCAGGTTAACAATTATTTTTCCTCAGTGCTTTAAAGCTATTACTTAATTGCTTTCTCAAATACATCATGTCAAATACAGTAAATGACAATCAATAAACTGCAAACTAGAAAAAATATTTGTGATACATTTCCTAAACAAAGGGCCAGTGTCTAATATACAAAGAACTCTTAAATCAATGCAAAAAGGGCAACCAACCCAACAGGAAAATTGAAGTGGGCAAAGACATGAAACAGTCAAAAGAAGTATGACTGGATACCAAAAATATATGTTTTTCTTTTACTTTGAGCCTTTTTGATTTTATAATTCAAAAACAAATTTCTAATGTAGGTTCATATTAGGTAAATTGTAAGAGTCCTTCCTGTTCTATCAAGGATTCTAAATTTTGTAAATACTCTGTGAGATTGCTATTCATACCAGTGCAACAAGATAATATGTAAGTACTGAATAATGCATAAGAATTTTAACCACAGAAATTATCACAAGTTTTATATCTTGCTAAATTCACAGAACTATTTTTTCCCTTGGATATATATTAGAATATAAAAACAAAAATCACAGTGATTACTTTCTACTAGTAATGCAGGGAGTAGCTTAATTATCATATATTAACATTTTAAACTATAAATCAAGATTAGGGTGAGAATGGTTTATACTTTTAGAAAACTACTTAAAATTACAAACTAATTTTTTCCATGTTAACTAGTATAAAGTGACTTGGTATCACACAGTTTGGTAGGTACTCAAGAATTAAAATTTGGTGAAATATCTTAAGTTTTCCCTACCTCATCTGCAATTTGCTTTGTTTTTTTTTATGCAGTGGCAAAACACAAGTGTTTCTCATAGAAACTTTTGTATTCACAGTCATAGAAATATTCTCAAATCCCATGGGGTTTATTATAAACATTAAACTTGCCTTAATATTTTTCAGACTGATTTGGCCAAAGAGGAAGTTATGTAAATAACAACATGCTTTTGGGGGGAAGTTTTTAGTTTTATTATTTTTATTAAGTCAAATGTTATCATAAAAACAATATGTTTTAAACAAAGATAGACAAGATAACTATAGTGTTCAATTTCATATAAGCAATATATTCTTGAAAGTGATTACGGCAGTCCCCAAACAGAGAATGCTTTAAAATGATAATGCAAATTTACTTTCATGATCCTATATTGCTCTTTTAGTGTTAACACGTTGGCTTAAATTCTTGAACACAATTCATTTGATATGCTTGTTTTGTAGATGTTCTTTTCCCTGGAGGATTTTTCAGAATGTTGCATCAGCTCATGTTTCCCAGGTTCTCATATCTGAATTTGAAAAAGGCTCCCAATGAGATTATAACTGAGACCTCATTATTTATATATATTTTGTTTGAGCATATGCCCTAGGATTTGAATTTGTTTATCATCATACCTTTTCTAGTCCCGATTATTAAGATAGTTCAATATTTTCCACAGTCATCATTTTTAGTAACTGAAAGAGAAACATTTTTAAAAAGGCACACTTAACTATCATATCAGAAATACAACTGATTCTATCTTTATTGGAAGTGTAATTAAAATATAATAATAATGACTTGTGATTACCTATTTATGCAATCACATACACATTATATTATTTTTATTTCTTAAAATAGTGGGAGTATTTTAGCACATCATTTTTCACAATTTTCTAATTAGACATCAGCACAAATGAACTACTTTCCTATAGATATTCCATAAATTCTGCTGTACAAAGAGATGCCTATTTCTGGAGTCTGAAAATCTTCAGTGATAATAGTAAAATAGCATATTGCAAAAGCAAAGCTGTCCTCTTCACCTCTGGAAGCACTCCTATTTAATTAAGATTCCATAAAATTTCTAATCACTTAGGTTTACTTAATAGAGCTACCATGTGTTTGGAGGATGGCTGGGGCTTTATGAATTCATGATTTTTTTTTTTAATCTGAGATGATATTTTTAAATACAAATAATGTTGCATATTTTTATTTTCACTGTAGCCTGGATTTTAATATTTTAGATTCGTTCTATTGAAAAAAAGTATGGTGTGTGTGTGTGTGTGTGTGTGTGTGTGTGTGTGTGTTATGGTTTGGGTCTAGGGGTAACATTCAGAAGTTCACACAAATGTTGATTTTTGACACTGTGAGTTAGGAAGTAAGTAGGGACTTATTTATGAAAATTATATTTTAAAAAGTTTTGTAATGAAAATTTTAAAACATGAAAAATCTTTCATATTTCCCGTGTTGCTGTTATGACTTTTGGCCAATTCAATATTGAATGATTTGAAGACAGATGTTATGAACATCATTTGGCCAGATTTTAAGAAGAAACTTATTTCATCCACAGAGTCTTATAGTTCAAAGTCCATTTTATGTAACACCTCCCCTTTTTTATTCTGATAATAACTGAAACTTTATGTCATTTGAGAAATTGCTGCACCAGCTTTTCTTTAAAAGGTGTGAAGGAGGGATTCCCTTAGGATCGAGTCTCCTTTTGGGTGCTGGGAGCATCTGTCATGTAACCTCATTGCTACTGTGTGCTGCCACAGATACTTACAAGGATTCTGGCTGAGGACATGCTGATTTTGCTAAAACTGCTCTGCAATTCTGTTAGATTGACTTTTTGTTTTACTAGTCTCATAAAGATTATTGGTCTCCGACAATTTCTGGAAGAACAGCTTTCTTGTAGACTGACCATGTGAATCAGGAAAGTGGAATTTTATAAGGATGGTGGGAGAGGTGACATTAAGAGGCAGGTAGATATTTCCAATGGCACCTGACAATTCTCTGGCATAGGGACACCAGAGAGAAACCAGCTCCATGGATGTAGGTGAGACTTCAAAAAGGTCAGTTGCTCTCACAGCTACTGCAAATGTTAGAGGGGTTTGGTAAGAAAAGGTCTGGATTTGGATAGGGAAAATTTACGTATTTATTTATTTCATTTCCCAGTGAGTTTAGTTGAGGGCATTCTCACGGGAAAGCCATGATGGATAATAGAGGTTTCAGGCCTGACTCAAAGACCACAAGAAGACAATGGCTGAGGATATTGAACAATAGTTCATCTCAATGATTCTAAACCAGTGTCATAATCTAGTGAGGCAGAGCGATGTAAAGAAGTATGGTTCAGAGACTGGAGGGCATAAAAGTTGTGGGAGCCTCTCAGGCAGGGGCCATTTCCTTATTGCCCAGACAACTTTCATTGGATGCCAGACTCTTTATTGCATTTATCACCACTTTACTCATTATAATTATAATTAATTATGCATATGATTATTGGTTGAAATGTTGTTCTCATTAGATGGTAAATTCCTTGAATAAATATGACTGTCTTACTCACTGCTACAAACCTAGTGACAGGCAAATACATATTGTTGATAGTCAATACATATGGTTGAATGAATTAATGGTAGAAAATTAGGAGAAAGCAAAAATGCCATACAGCTTCTTCAAGCTGTATATTCATGAAATGGAATTTAACTTATCTTTTACTCTGTTGTCCCGCAAATCTGCTTTTCTTTCTGTATTCATTAAGGTAGTTACTGGCATTACCACTTATCTGGTCTCCCAAATTAGAAAGCTCAGAGCCATCCTGCATTCCTTTCTCTTTCCCAATCTATGTATGCATGTAATTGACCTTCAAATTATTTTATTTTGCTTTAGACTTTTTCTAGATTCTGATTCTTCTTTTCCCTCCAGCATTCCATAGTCTTGATCTAGATTTTTATTATCTATTATCTAAAATATTACAACTTAAAGGAACTCTCAGCCACTAATTTTCATCCTTTTCAACCTATAAAATGCCATTGGTGGTGTCTTCAAAACATTGGTATGTGAACACCTTTTTTATAATTTTTCATTGGCTCTCTGTTAACAAATAAATAGTCTTATATCACTTAAATAGTGGTCCTCAGTGTGGGTAGTACTACTTCCTAGGGATATTTGCAAATTTGCGGGTGCATTTGTGGTTGTCACAGAAATTGGGAGTACTATTGGCTTTTATTGGGCAGGGGCCAAGGAGGTTAGAGATCCTACAATGCATGAGCAGTCTTGATTGATGAAAAATTACTTCACATAAAATGACACCCAAGAAATTCATGTAAGTGAGAAACCTATATACATATTTAAACAGAAATTTTACAGGAATGGAAGTACAGGTGACCCTGAAGAACACAGGTTTAAACTGTGTGGTCTACTTATACATGAATTTTTTTCAATACTGTATTTTCTCTTCTTTATGATTTTCTTATTAACATTTTCTTTTCTCTAGCTTACTTTATTGTACGAATACAGCATATAATACATATAACATACAAAATAATGTGTTAATCAGCTGTTCATCCTATCTGTAAATCTTATGATCAACAGCAAGCTATTTATTAATAGTTACGTTCTGGAGGAGTCAAAAGTTATACACAATGTGAGGGGGAGTGATTGGCACCCCTAACCCTCATGTGGTTCCAGGGTCAACTGTATTGTATAAATTGAGGGAAGTATGTACCTTAGTTTTGTTCAGAACTTTACAAAAGCTTGCCATTTTGGAGAATCACGTTACTGATGGTAGATGCTGCTTAAGGTATTTGAGTTACCAAAAATGCATCTGCATTTGTGTCTGTCACATTTGTGGTGAGTCTATATATAGATTCAAGCATCTGACTATTTCATGTTCTCTGGTGTAGCTGTGCCCAAGCATTGACATATTGAAATACATATTTTATAATAAATTACTTTCCATTTATTTCTCATATATATATGACATTAAATATCATATTAATTTTTTGAAACTATGCATAGGTCAGTTTTATTATCTATGAATTTAATTTCAAGAGGGGAAAATATTTATTTATAGTAAGAATTGTTGGAGCAAGATTTATTCACAGTATCCTCTGGTGAATAAAAATATGGAATTTCTTTATTTTCTCTAAGGCTGATCTGATAAGCCCTCCTTTACTATGTAGTGGGTAAAAAAAAATCTAAATTTCACTTTAAACCTGTAAATGTAATCCATAAAGGTGTAGTTTCTTACAGGTTGCTTAGTCCCTCAAATTTCTTCTCCCTCTACTATTGTTCTCCAAGAGTCTCTGGGCTAGGGCGAGAGGGTGGTACAGCTCACACAGCCCTGTGATGGTGAGGAGAAGGGTTCCTCCCTCCCTGTCGAGGTGATGTCATCCTGCCCCATGGCTTTACATACCATCTATATGCTGCAGATGACCTGTAGACTGATTTTTCATCTCTAACCGTACATGGTCTTGCTCTGGACTCATATATCCATCTCCCAACTTGATATTTTCACTTGTATGTCTAATTGGCATTTCAAAATTAATGTGGCTGAGACAAACTCTTGATTCCACCTCTCCTCTAATTCACTCATCTTGCACCAAACCTTCCCCATGTCCGTACTGGCCTCTGTACCCCAGTTGCCAACAACCTCCATTACTCTCTTCACCTCACACTCCAATCAGATCCATCAGCAACATCTGTTGGCTCTACTTCCAAAATATATGCCAAAGCCAACAAAGGTCACTATCTCCGCTGTTACAACTTGTCTAAGCTTCTGTCATCTCTCATTTGAACTGCTACCAACATCACTTCCCGTCTAGCCTCCCCATTTCCACTTTTGTCCCTTACACTCCACCCTTCACACAGCACGTAACATTATCTTTCTAAAGGGGAAATCAGATCCTGTCACTCTCCTTCATGCAACCTTTCAGTGATTCCCCACTTTAATCAGAATAAAATCCAAACTCTCCACCACGGCCTTAAAGGCCTTATACGAGTATCTTCTGCCTCTGCCTCCCTCTCTGACTTCATCTCCTGCCACTGCCGCGTTCACAGTGCTCTAGCCCACATCACATCGTCCCCAGATGTACATGTGCTGCCTCCTTTCCATGCTCTGGGGCTCAAGTCAAAAATCGTCATAAAGTTCTCCTTGTCTTGTTCATCTCTATGTCCATACACTGGGGCACACATATGTTAGCTGGCTGTTGGCTAACCTCTGCAGTGAAGAGGCTGGATGAGCCTTCTCTTTGGACTGGTGAGCAGTGATGCGCAACTTCTAGGGTGCTGTGGTGGCACCCACTGCTGACGCCTGGTCATTTGCTCTGGGCCTTAAAGTTCTTTTACAGAGTGTCCTTTCTATGACCTCAGGCTATGCTGGTCTACTGGCACTCTCAGAACCTTCAGGTTTCCTCTGTGAAGCATTCAGGAACACGCACAGGCCATGAGCAGCCAGGAGATGTGCCTCAGGTGATTCATGGGACCCTCATCTATCCTCAGCCCCATGCCATGTTTCCCACGCCGTGTTGGACATTGCACTGAGTGAAAGGGGTGTTTCCTAGGCCTGTGGCTGCTCCTCAGCAGTGAGTCTCCAGATCCAGTGTCCTCAGTCTTTACAATTTTGGTTTCAATGTTTTCAATGCCCTTCTCTCTCATGCCCCACCCTCAACCTGCAATTCCTTTGCTATCTCAAAGCCGGAACCCTGAGGAGAGAGAAGATACTCATATGCTCCTGGTCTCACTCTTCCTATCTCTTGTCTTTCTACTAAAATCTGCAAGACTGAAAGGGGCATACGTACTTTCCAACTTAAACTTCCTTTCTGGATTAATTCTCCCTTACACAAACTAGATAGGCTGGCTTTGGAAATAATAAAGGGGAGAGAGCAAAGAATTTAGTAAATCCTTTTCTTCTTTCACAAACCTACCTCTCTCAATTGCTATTTTCCTCAAGAGGTCAAGAAAATCTGCTTTGAGACTCAAAGCTCATCAAAGTCCACTTTATAGTATTCTCTTACCTTCACATGATAAGTAAGCCACATGGCTTGACTTTGCAAGCACAAGAATTCAAAGGAACATGCATTAATGGAGATATTGAAATGCATTGATTTAGTATTTGCAAAATATTATCCCTACTACATGGACAAAGCATATCATAACCTGATCCCAATCCGCTTTATCATCCTATCCTCACTCCCTGCAACTTTCCATGTGCTACACAAACCCTATTCTTTAGGCGCGGTAAATTGCTTACCATTTTCCGAACACAGCGTACTCCATGAATTAGAACAGTTGTTTATTTTGCCGAGAATATCCGTCTGCAACTTATTCTTTGCCTGGCAAAGTCTTTATCCTTCCAGATTTAGCTCCAATGTCATCTCCCAGTGAAGCCCTCTCTGACCAACTTATCTTTCATTATGTTACGTCAATATGTAAATGTCACCACTGTAGCATGCATCATATTATAATTATTTTTTTTACCACTATTTTGTTTAGCACTTCAGTAGCAGGGACAGAGTTTTAGTTATCTCTTTATCATCAGCCTCTATTATTTTGGCTAAACTTATTTCTTCTGTTCTTATTTAATTTAGACAGGAGAAGAAATTTAGCCTCACATAGGAAAAGGTTACTGAATCCCAACAATGATGTAATTATCCCTTTAATTTGCCACAGGAAAATGCAATGATGAGTAAGAAAGAACATAGTTTTAAAATCTAAACTCCTTTCTCATATTACCTCTTTTCTATTTCTTAATGGAAAGGATAAAAATTCATTTTAGTGAAAAAATTGTGATGAATTTAAAATAAATTCACAATTTTACTTAAATTTCAAAAAGAATTAGAAACTAATATTTTAAAAAGCCCTACATTCTATTCTACATTAGTAAACAATCAGAGTGTCTCAGATAAAATATTCCAATCAGGCTTCAATGAATGAATATGCTAAACTAGAGAAATGAAAGATCAAGATAGTAACTAATTATGCAATTTAAACATCAATTAACAACAAAATAAAGAGTTTTGTTTTTATGAAAAGAAAGACAGATAACAACCCTGCAGAATTATGTCTTATCTTCTTTCCTTCATTTCCTTTTTTTCATAGTGAAATAAGAGCAGGTTGTCTATTAGAAATAATGAAAGGTATATGTGTAAAAGTCTCCACTCAAGGGAAAGCTATATTCTCAAGAGGTAAAGCAGGAGCTTGGAGACCTTGCTCTGTGCTATTTCTTTAATGCTCTGCATGGTTTTGTTCAAACAAAACATTTTTTTTTTTAACCCAGTCCCAGTGTAGCCTGTGGCTATTATTTTCCTATGTGAGCTTCAGAATCAGAGCATATTGCTTTTTTACCTTTGCAAAACTCAGCAACTATAAAAAATGTAACATTTTATTGTAGAGATAAATCAAACATATTTGTGAGAGCATGCCTGTGAACTATTTAGGTTTTTACTTAGGTGTATGTAGTGGGTTAAATGGTCTTCTCCCAAAATTCATGTCCATCCAGAACCTCAGAATGTAAACTTAGTTGAAAACAGGGTCTTTGCAGATGTAATTAGTTAAGGACCTTGAGATCAGGTCAGATTGGATTAGAGTGGGCTCTAAATTCAATGACATGTGTCCTCATAGTAGAGGTGAGGACACACAGAGACTCACAGAGAAGACTGTATGAAGATGGAGACAGACATTGGAAGGATGTCGTGACAAGCCAAGGAATACCAAGGATTGCTGAGAGTCACCAGAAGCTGGAAGAGGCAAGCAAGGATTCTTAGGGCCTTCAGAGGGAGCGTAACTCTGTTGACACCTTGACTGGGGCTTCTGACCTCCAATACTATGAGAGAAAACATTTCTATTGTTTTAAGCCACCAAGTTTGTGGTAATTTTTTATAGCAGCCCTAGGGAACCAATATTGTATAATAGATAATTCTCAGCCCAATCTTTATCTTACTTAGAGAGCAGAGAGACAAGGGATTTGGTGGGAAAACAGAGTCCTTTCCTTCCATGAACTTTCCCTTCACTGTTCATAACAATATAATCCTTCTGTGTCTTCTCCAGCTGGTAGCAAGTCTATGGGTACTGTCCCCTGGGTAATCAAGGAGTCCACAACTCCTAGGGTAGCATTCATATCAATGTCAACATGTGGAAGAGTCAAACACAGCACGATGTGAGCAGACATACGGCTGCTTGATCCATAAAATACAACTTCATCTAAAAGCATTATTGAGTTAATGGCATTTGTTTGTTATTATGCCTTTTTCTCCATCCTTGGATTTTTAAATTACAAATACTACCCTGTAAGTGGCTATGGCTTTCTTAAAAAGATATCCGGGGAGGGGGGATAGTAGAAGAGGGTAAAGAGGGTCAAATATATGGTGATGAAAGGAGAACTGACTCTGGGCGGTGAACACACAATGTGATACATAGATAATGTATTACAGAATTGTACACCTGAAACCTATGTAACTTTACTAACCATTGTCACCCCAATAAACTTTAATAATGAAGAAAGATACCCTTACATAAAAAAATGTAATTTTGCTGCACTAATATACGTCCATTGCCTGAGAGTCTCTTTTATCTTTTCCTCTCATTTGTCACCCATAACAATCTGTCCCCAAATTCTGCCCTTCATAACATTTCATAAACGCTCTCTGCCTTTGCCTTGCAACTACTTTACTCCCGGTGGTCAGGACCTCTGGCGAGGGTGACTATAACCAGGTTCCTACATAATTTTCTTTCCCGTCTCTTTTGACTGCTTTAATTTGTGACAGAGTTGCAGGTAATCTTTGCAAAGATAATTTTTAATTATGTCAACCCCCTGATCAGGAAATTTCACTGACTTCTTTCTACTTGTAGAATTAAATCTAAGTTTCTCAGCCTTTCTTTCAAACCTCCGTTTTCTTCCTCTATCTGATCTCTTTTCTCACTGCTTCCTCTCACTGTTCTTTTAAGATCGGTAAATTGAGTTTATAATATAAATAGCTGCAGTGAAATTTTGATTTTTCTCTATCATTTCCCTCTTCCATCTTTTGGCCTGTCGCCACTTCAAAGGAAGTTCTAGAAGGAGAACATACATGAGGCATATACAGGAAAAAGATCTGGCTCAAAATTATGTTGTAGCTTTTGTTTTTAGTTTTAGAGAAACTGTTTTATGAAGGTACTTGAAAAGAAAAACACCAAGTGTAATGTAATAATTGTAAGTTAATTATTCTTTGCCAGAGAGGATAATATATCTACTAAATAAAGAAAAAAAATTGATGAGTTACCTTATTATTAGTAATCATCAATTATGGTATTTGTTTGCAAAATATGCAGGTTACAAAGCAGGTAATTAAAATTAGATTTCAAGAGACTTTCAATCCATATTGTAAATGCATGTATCTTCAATTTAAGAGCCTACTTTTACATAAGCACATTAAAAAAATATATTTATTTATTTATTCAATTAAGCACATTTTACAAGTATAGGAGGTAGGAGGATTCTACGTAGTGGTACCTGGACATAGTCCGGCAAAACAAATGCCTAAGGTTTTATAATGGAAGGAAATAATGAAAGGGCAGATCATGAAGTAGGGCAGGCATTGCTAAGATCTGTCCAAACGTTCAATTTCTGAAGGCAAAAACAGCCAATTGCTGGGTGCACTGAGGGTCTGGAATGCTATTATCTGACAGGACCGAGCAAACCATCGTAATGATCACCATAGCAATCTTTTCTGTCCTGAAAGCTTTTGGCTCAGGCACTGGAGAATTTGGTTTTCATGGGAATACTCCAATTCTGTAATTAAAAATATAAAATATGATTTCATCAAATTAGCTTTTCAGACAGTTTTATAGAATCTCATCTGTCCTTAAAGAGTAGAGTACCTGGATAATCATTTTAATATTGTCTTAATGTAGTTACTGAAAAATAGTAACTGTTTTTGGCTGCAGTGAACCACATTTATTAATTGGAGCTGCAATGCCACCAACACTGGCAGACTAGGAAAAAAACATATGCTATTTAGGCTGGTTCTCAATATCTGGGTTTTTTTTCCCCCTTAGTGTTTATCCACTTAGAGCTGAAGAAAGCATAAAGGCCAAATGGGAATCTGACAGTTATTTAGCTAGAAGATGTCAACAAATCAGGACATTTTAATCTAGAACACTCTGCTTAGAAATAGATGTTTAGATATAAAGGGAAAAAATAAAGGTTAGGAAAAGCGTGAAATGAGTTTGGACATCAAATAATTGACATGTACACCTATATACGTTGTTTTATTCCTTGTGAAAATGTCAAGAATGCCATCATTTATTGTTGGCTACTTGTTAACAGCTCAGCGTAACATGTCATAGCGGCAGAGATGAAAAGTACACAGGTTAGACTGGAGAGGTGGGAGTTATGGCTAGGAAAGTGGTGTTTAAGAATGGGGAGAGGACATCAATCATGGGGTGAGGGAGGGTTAGCAGAAGGCTAAGAAATTCTCCCTTGCCAACTACATATGACCCCAACACAACCTGAAACAATATTCCCATATATTCTCTGGCCTGTGTGGCACCAAAAATGGGCCCATTGAAGGCAAGTAAGAAAAAAAATTACCAATTTCATCTACTATTTTGTAATTGTAATGTTTGTTTTATGGTTGAGTAAATCTTCTGAGCAAGGCATGTATCCATTGCAGGATATTTGGTCCTGTCTGAAACGTCCATGGAGACATTTGGTCCATGCCAAGTGGTCCTTGATATTTGGTCCTGTCAAAAATGTCCAGGTTTAGAAAGTATACCAGGGTTCAAATAGACCATAACATTTATTTATACTTTTGGTTTACAGGATTAATATATAAAGAATACCATCATGTTTCGTTGGCTCCATAATTGTATTGGGGCTGTATCGCCAATAACAACCCTTCTTGCCTCTGTAGCCAGTTGGTGAAACCAGACAGGATTAGGTAAATGGGTTGGGGTTTGGATCTTTGAGAAACGCAAAATATATATTAACTATGAGGACCAAATGTCTCCATGGATGTTTTGGACAGGACCAAACATCAAGGATCAAATTTCCATGGACATTTTGGAAGGACAAAATGCCCGCTGATCCATGCATCTGCTCACACAGCACTAAACCATATAAAATCCATAATAATCTTATAATTTCCTAATAGAAGTATGAGAACAACAGCAACCAGTTTTTAATCTTTATCTCTAAATTGGATGTGATGCAGTTATTGAGCATCTTAATGAAGTTGGTTCTATTAAATATTACCATCTGTTTACAACAGCAGATCCTAAGTTACAGTGTTGCTTGTTTGCACTTGGAAGTTTATGAAACTTTGGTCTGACCCTCTTTCATAGGAGGCCAGGTTTGGATCCCAGTTAAGCAAGCAGATGGACCACATGTTAAATCACTTGAGGTGGTTACCTGGAGTGCTAGAAAGAACAGGAACCAACGCGAGTACCAATGGAGTCAGAGTATCGAGAATAAAACCCAGGAAAACAAAATCTGTTATCACTTCCAAGAGGTAATCCTAGGTCAGGAATGGGAGAGGCCCAGGAGACAGGAGTTCAAAGCCACTGGTATAGAGACTGCTCATGGAATGGCACTGATTATTCTAGAAGACTTTATTTTCTTGTTTCACTTTAAATTATTATTAATATTACAGAAAACATGCACATGATTCAAAATGTAATAAATACATGAAGGTATAAAATGAAATGTAAAGTCTCCCATCCCACTCACTTCTACTTTCACCCTCCAGAGATAACTATTATTACGTAACAGTTTCTTAGGTCTCCTTCCAGGAAATTTATGCCCATGGGCTAGTACAGAATTTCTACTTTTACCATAATTATATTTGTTACAAAATTACATGAAAATATAAATGTAAGGAATGTAATACCTTAAAAAAGAAAAGTTCTCTGATATAAATCTACAAAATAAGCAAAGTTCTAAAAATCAAGCACCCAAGCAAAAGGAACCATTCATTTGTAATCATCTTTTATCATGTTTAGTGAAAATTATAGGGAACAAATCTGAACCAGATACAAAGAAAATAAATAGCCTTAGAGTAATCACACATGTGCCTTTTCATTCTTTTGAATAACAATGGAATTATACTATAAACTGCTTTTGTACTTAGTTTTTCATTTTTCTAAAATAACAATATTTTTGGTGATATTTCTATATCAGCCCATATAGATTTACGTTAAACTTTTTGATTACTGCACAGTTTCTATTATATATGGATTTATTGTAATTTATATAACCAGTCCAATGTTGGTGAACACTGAGCAAAATGCTGAGCTTTTACTATTTCAAACAATGTGATATGAAGTAATTTTATAATACGTTTTTACACATTTGTATAAACATATTTGCATGTTAAAATCCTTTTAAATACAATTATTGCATCAATTTAAAATTTTTAATAGGTATTGACAAATTGTCCTCCAAAGAAATTATACCGATTTACATCCATTAAAAGCAGAGGAACACCTGTTTCCTTAAAGATTCACCATCACTGAGTGTTTCAGCTTATTCATTTTTGCTAAAATCCTAGGTGAAAAAAGTGGTATATCAATTTTTTAAAAGTCCTTTGAATTAATTATGACGGAAGTCAATTATTTTTTTCATAAGCCTCTTAGCTATTTTCACTCCTTTTTGTCTGTTAACATGAGATAGATCATATCAGTCTTCTCTCAAAATGCTCCTGTGGTTTTTCCATTTATCCAATTTAAAATTCAAATTTCTTACCATGGCCTACAAGACCCTAAAAGATTGAGCTCCTGGCTTCCTTTCTGACGCCATAAACCAATCTCTCTCTCTCTCTCTCTCTCTCTCTCTCTCTTTCTCTCCCCCCCCCCCCCCCCCCCAAGTACTGTGGTTTTCTTGCTTTTCCTCAAGCATGCCAGACAGGCTAATGTTTCAATGCCTTTCCAATTGCTGTTCCCTCGGCCTGGAATTCAGTTTCCACTTTTTCAGAAGCATGGCTCACTCCCTACAGGTTTCTGCTTCAATGGAGTCTTTTCAGAGCTCTTACCTTACCACTCTACTAAAAGTACATCTCTTCTTCTATTCTTTCTCTCTCCACCCAACTTGATAACACTTTACCTGGCGTATTATTTGTGGTTGTAGACAGGGAAAGGGGCATTAGATAATGTCTAGGAACAATTTTGGTTATCGCCACTGGGGAGGAGTTGCTACTACCACTGTCTACTGGGTAGCTGCCAGGGGTGCTTTAAACGTCCTACAATGTTCAAGACAGCCCCCAACACAAAGAGCTATCTGGTCCAAAATGTCAATACTGCAGAGGTTGAGAAACTCTGCTGTATATTTTTGTTGATTTAGTGTCCATAAATCCCTACTATCAGGGATGATATTTAAACTATTTAACAACTGAGAGGGGCATTGGTACTGACCAGATTGGGCACAAGTCATAAGCAACTAGTATTGCCATTCAAGAAGAGTTTACCAGATGAGAATCAGGCCTGACTACTAGAATTAAGACTCATAAAGGAGACTTTGTTTTGTGCCTGCATTATTTCTTTGCTAAATAAAACATTTTAAATTTATTTGCAGGTCTATACCCTATGTCAATTTTTGTCTATTCTGTTCCCTTTTTTCTTATTGGTTAGCAAGAGTTAATATTATATTAAAGACATTAGGACTTTATTGTCATTTGTTGCAAATAGTTTTTTTCTCCAGGTAGTTGTATTTTTGTCTTTAATTGTAGTATTTGCTTTTGTCTTGTAGCAGTTTTTACGTATTCCTATGTATTAATTTATTTCTTAATGACTTCTGGATTTTCAATCTTCCTATAAAAAGTCTCCTACACTAAAATGTAAAAACAAATCTCTTTTAGTTCTTTTATGATTTCAATCTTACAATTAAGTATTTGCATATCTGGAATTTATTTTGAGATGTTTCTAAATTGCTAGCTTATTTGTTCCAACATCATTTATTAAATAATCAATTTTTCCTTCTATAATTTGAAGAGATATATTTATTATGTACTAAATTCCTATTTGTTTGGCGGTTTATTTCTGAATTCTCTTGTTTCACAGACCTGTTCGTTTTTTGGCTAGCAGTAACATTCCTTAACATTGAAGCTTTACACATCTTTACGCCTGGTATTATTCCCTCCATATTAACCTTCTTTTTCAGAAATTTTCTGGCTCTGCTCATACATTTATTTTTAGAGGTGAATTCTAGTATTATTTTTGCAAGTTAAAAGAGAAAAGAAGAAACCTCTTTGGATTTTTTTTTGAAGATGACATTGAATCAACCTATTAAATTTTGGGAGAATTTTTATGTTTATTTTATTGAATACCAGACCAAACTATATCTCCATTTATTTATTTTCTAATCCCCTACTTCCCCCAACTCTATCTTAATTTTTTAAAAGTTTACTACTAAATATTTTATTTTAAAGTATTTTATAATAGGATGCTTTGTTTTATATTGTTTTCCCACACATTTTTGTCCAAAAGTTTGTTTTTTGTTGGGTATCAGCCACATAAGGAGTAGAAGTATGAATCTGCTTTTAAAGCACAGAGTTATGAAACAATTTCAATTTCTGGGCTATATTTGGTGGTGTTTTTGTCTAAGCCTTCTCCTATTTACCACTTATCCTTTCTAAACCTGAAAATGGCCTTCTCTTAATATTCAATCAATCTTGTGTCTCAGGATCTTTCTCAGTTAGCCAGATCCTTACTGTTCTCCTAAACACTTTGAGATTTGTAAAACAGGCTGTTATAAATCTACATATTGTTTTCTTTTCTTTTTTTAATCTTTCAAAAATAAATTTTCAACTATATTTTTCTTGGTATTTAAAAAATAAATTTTCAACTATATTTTTCTGCTCAATTTTTATCTTCCATAGGAAAAAAACCCAGAACTTTTATCTGGGTTTTGCAATACATGTAGCTTATACCCAGAAACACAGGAGTACAGGGAGACGGCCAAAGCTCGAGCAGTGAGCAGAGCTGGAAACCACAACTTAACTTGTCGTCTTGGCATACCTAATTCTCATCTTTGCAGAAACACCAATGTCTGCCTCTTGTGGCCTCCCCACAACATGCTGTCCACAATGGTCAGTTTAGCTTCCCAAAAGAAATGAGGAGAGAGAACCAAAAGTCTGTTGAGGCCTTCAGCACCAGTTTTTTGTTATTACACTTGCCATCTCTACTGAGCACGTGTACTGCCCAGGCAGAGGAACACCTATCTACTGCTACAATAATTCTCTTCTCCAGATCTCTTCAGCCCTGCAGTTTTATCATGGTTAGGCTTCAAACGTAAACTTGCCCACATCCAGCCATTCCTCCCCTAAACGGATAATATGCTAGGCCATTACTAGAAGATCCTGGAGTATCTTCCTGCTTCTCCTATGTACTTTTGTCAAAGCTGCTTATTTTGGACATGTAGGTTCTTGTTTGTCTGTGGGTCCTAAGCACAAACCACTGACAGAGAAAGTTCTACTTCCAAAATCTTGGTGCTATTTTTCAAAGATAAATCTTGAACTGAACCACCTCAATCTGTCAGAAAATTTTTAACAATGCTGAGCCTCAAAAAGGAAGTTGTTCAGATTCTGCTTTATTTTATCCCAAGTGGCTCCTTCATCAGTATGCTAATTTCCCCACTTTTTACCCTAGAGGCAAGCTCTGTATACCAAGGTGATGAGACTTACCCCCAAGAGAACAGATGCTGGAATATCTAACATGACTAAGAACCAAACAGAGATCTCCAAGGGGATTGGCTTCAGGTACCTAAACCCAGAATGCTGCCAACTTGTCACTCAGCATTCTAAGTTCAGCTTCCTCTGGAAATCTGTTACAAATGCAGTCTACCAAAAATCAGAGCAGGCCCGAGGAGGTATGAGTTTTGGCAGAGACAAATAGGAAAGTGTGGAGGCAATTGCCTTTTCTTGGTGCTTTCAGTTTGTCTTTATGCTGTGTGGGTAGACCAGCCAGGGGTAGAAGACTGGAGACAGAAGAGCCATCATATAAATATAATGAGTCTCGTATGCAAGTTGTGAGCTCTGTTATGATTAGAATACAAGTGCCACTTCTTCTCAAAATTAACAGAATTATATTCTATCCCCACACGTTGCTTTAGGCATCTCATTTACCAACACATTTTGACATCAGATAGGCATAAATTAAAGTATATAATTTATGGTGCATAAAAATCACAGAAGTGCTTATTGATATCCTAAATTAGGATAATATATTTTAGCTGGTGCAGTCTTTTATCAATAAATCTTAATTGAATTTTCAAGTTAGAGCCTGCAGGGAAAATGCGCTCTAGTTTTTTTCATTTTAGATTTTCAGAAACACGGAGCCCAAACATTGTGAATGCTCCCTGACTAAATGTAACTGGATCACTTTGCAACAGAGATGAATCAACTCTTTTAATTTATTCAAATGAAATCATTCACGTATTGTTGGTTTAATGTTTTGAACGTCTCTGTAAAAGTAATCAGTTTTCCTTGTAAACTATATTCCAGTTAGTAGAATATTACAGAATGTTAATCTTATTCTTTTAAATGCATTCTCAAATTTCAGCACTTTTTCAGTTAGATGCATATTAAACCTTTACCTCTGGAATAAACAAAAAGATGATATATTAGAAAGACTGTTCTCTTTAGAAAATTTTGCCAACATATTTGTGGAAAATAAATAATGTATGCCAGTACAATAATGGTATAGAAAGTCATGGGAATGACATCAAAACTTAAAAAATAAAATTCAGTATTTTAGCACTTTTCTTTGAAAAAAACAACCGTGAGGGCATTCACTTTGAAGTTTTAATTTTAAATGCCTATTTTTATTTAAAATGCTCAAAGTCAATGTGTAACTATTTTCCTGAGATTGGGCTTCCGTTAATAGGGTCTGTGTTCATTGGGTTCCCTCAAAAGCCAACCTTGAAACAAGAGCTTGGGTGCAGATAATGTATTTGGGAAACCATCCTAGGTGCAGGCAAATCGAGGAAGCCGAACTGTGACAATGTATGCTGTTTAGTGGATATATCAGTCATCACCTATAATTTCAAACAACTGCAGCAGACTTTCTTTAGCTGATTAAGCAGAAAAGGGAGCTTATTCAAAGGATATTGGTTGGCTCATAGAATTGTTGGGAGGTCTGGAAAACTAAACCTGAAGTTAAGCTCTTAGGAACAATTCTGAAAACCAAATGGCACAGTTGGCCCAAAGAGGAAGCTGCATTTCGTGCTGTCTTGCAGAGCATTAGGGCAGGTGCTGCCAACTCCCAGCTCCCACCGAGGCCATTTCTGTTCCAGGAACGGGACCTTGAAACCGCTGAGTAACTGCATACACTATTGCTGCTACCATTAGAAGAAGCAGAATTGTTGTTCCCTCCCTTCCACCCATGACAGCAAAAGTGGATTCTAACTGGAGTTTCCTTCTTCTTGTTACTCACTTACTGGTCCAATTTGGGTGTGTCTGTGAGTCTGATTGGAGAAGTCAAAGCTGCTGTCATCATAGCCCTAGGCCCAGCTGCATGAGAGGCTGGGAATTTAATTTTTTGTATTCTACCTTTTGGAAACAGGACTCTTAAAACTGGGGAAATTCCAGTATGGTAAAGATGTTTTCAAAATGTGCTGGGTAGTCAGAAAACATGAAAAGTATTCATCTCCAATATTATAATCAACTTTATTTTACCTGTGAGGAAACTGCAAATCAGGGAATTTCAATAACATGTCTAATGTCACACAGCCAGAAAGGGTGGAGTCAGGCTATATATAAATACTGATTTTTCTGACTCTAAATCCCATGCCCTTATTCACTGTTTTTTTTCTGTCCAAAATTAAAACATAAAAACAAGTACACATTCTCATTCATAGAATTTTTAAATAAGTCCCGCTGCTGTTATCAAAGTGGGTTGACAGTGTGGTTCATATAGTAATATGTAGTGAGCATCTATTTGTTTGTTTGTTTTTGCCATCCCTTCTCTCTTCTTCTGGTTAATGGCAGCACTTCCTTTGGGGAACTATTCCTCTCCAATTCCTATGGCCCTGGCAGGAACATTGTCACAACGTTCTTATTCCATCCCTCAGAAGGAGTGGACATACAGATTTGGCTGACCAAGTCTTGATATCCTTTTGGCCATGGTAATTGACTTAGGGATGGGTTTGTTACCCAAGCTGGGCCAATAAGAGTTCTTTTTAGGACTTTTCTGCTAGAGTTGGTGAAAAAGACACCCACTGTGGTTGGCTAAATAATGACTGTCTAAAGATGCTGACATCTAAATCTCTGGAACCTGTGACTATGTTACACAGTAAAACAGATTGTGCAGTATGATTAAGTTATCTTGAGATGAGCAGACTATCCTGGATATTTCATCTGGGGGTGGATCTGCTGTAATTGTAAGAGTCATTATAAGAGAAAGGGCAGGAGGTCAGAGTGAATAGAAGGCAAAATGCCCATGCAAATTGAGAGTAGCGTGATGTGGTCACAAGCCAAGGAATGTTGACAGCCTCTGGAAGCTAGAGGAGGCATGTACATTTTTCTGTTCTCCAGAGAAACAGAAAAAAATATATATAAAAAGATTTATTCTAAGGAATTGGCTCGTATGGTTATGAAGGCTGAAAAGTCCCAAGATCTTCAGTCGGCAAGTTGGAGAGACAAAATTTGAGTTCAAGTCTGAAGTCAGAAGACTTATGTCCACCTCAAAGATGGGCTGAGAGAGTGAATTCTTCCTTACTTTGACTTTTTCATTCTATTCAAGCCCTCAAAGTATTGGATGAGGCCCACCCCCATTGGTGAGGGTAATGTGCTTTACTCAGTCTACAGATTCAAGTGTTAATCTCATCTAGAAACACTCATCCAGATGTACCCTGAATAATGTTTAATCAAATATCTGGGCACCCTGTGGCTCAATCATGTTGACACATAAAATTAACCATCACAGCAAGAAGCAGAATCGCTCCTGGAACCTCCAGAAGGAATTAGCCCTGCCCACACCTTGATTTTAGCCCTGCAAGACTTATTTTGGACTTCTGACTTCCAGACCTTCCTCCAAATAAATTTAAGTTGTTTTAAACCTTTAAAGTTGTGGTAATTTGTTAAAACACCACCAAAAAAATAAATAAATAAAAATAAAAATAACCCAATACACCTCCCCCCTGCCCCTGCAGAGAGATAAGAGAGATGAGAGAAATAGAGAAAGAGACATAGAGAGATCAATGAAGATGATAAAGGTGATGGCTGTAATGATGCGGTTTGAAACCCTGATTTGTGTCTAAGCCAGCACCATGCCTGTGCATTGTAGTTACTTGGCCAACATTTGTTTTGAGCACCAAATAATTTGTATTTTTTTTCTGCACCTACAACTGAGCATTCAGAATACCATGTGGCTATCTTATCTTCAAAATTTGCAATTTGTAAAATATAAAGAAAATGAGAATGTAGAGCAAACAAATTTCTTCTCCTCCATGCACAGAGGTCAAGTAGACTTCTTGAGGAAAGAAGAATGTTTTCTGAATGCATTAGTGCACATTTACAAAACACATTCAGATAGAGATAATATAAGGTGGGGGGAAAAAGTTCAAAAAATTTGAAAGTAAAAGAAACTAAAGTCAATTCTTCAGTTATTCAACACTGAATATAAACTTCTTATTATCTTTGGACAAAATAGCAAGAATTTAACCTTTGAATCATGAAATTTCAATTGTTTCAAGAGTGAAGTTGTCATTTTGGCCAAACACAAATTTTGTTCTTAGTTTAGATGAATTAATTCCCCAGAAGTATTCTAGTTCTGCGGAATTTAAAAGGAGCAGTACCTAGATCTTTTGGCAGTATGATTGATTGCAACCCATTGCCTGATAAAAGATAGCATACACTTTTATATAAGTCATTTTAGACAATATAACTTTCCACTAGTTTGGAAAGCACATATTACTTCAGTTGCATGTGCAAAGGAAGTTAAACAAGGAACATAGCCACTCATATACTTTGACAAAAACATGGTCATTCTATGTGGGAAATTCATCTTTTCATTTTGGGGAGTGACATATGAAAAAAGGAAACATTCAAAGTTGAATTTGTTTTGGTAATAAAAGGAGTGAAAAACATTGCAACTTGATTTCCCCTGGCATTTAGACAGAGGTAAAAGGTGTTTTAAACTTGAATCCCAAAGTGGCTTGAATGTTCATATCAATTTTACCTTCATGTAATTTAATTGGTCTGAAGTTATATACTTCTTCATATTTAAGTAGAGTTTGTTATATGTATGACACTGTGTTAAGCACTTTACAAACATTATTTCATTCCATTGTCATAGCAACCCAACGAAATAGGTACTGCTGTTATTTTCATTTTATCAATAAGAAAACTGAGGCTTTGGGCATCTTTCCCAAAGTCACATAACTAGCAAGTGGAAAAGGCAGGATACAAATTTGGTGGGCAGATTCTATCACTGTAGTCATACTTAGGAGCCTATTTTTTAAACCAGTAATACCAGATCGACTCCAGCTTTAAATTATATATGCTACCTTTGTTTCATTTATATCCTTCTGGTGTTTGTGCTGTTTATGTTCAAGTCTTTATGGAAATACATTACTAACAGCTTCCCTTTGGACCTACCAAAATGCTAGTTTTGTTAATTTAGAACTACACGAGGAAAGTTATAAAGAACCTAACATTTGGAAGAAATGATTTGTCATGGAATAATTGGAATAAAATATTTGAAATTTGCTTGGTGGTGTCTACTAGTCTACCATATGACTCAGCAATTTCATTCATCAAGTACATGTATAAAAATGGTCATTACAGCTTTATTCATAATCTCAATAATCTGGAAAGAACCCAAATCTACATCAATATGATAATGGATAAACCAACTGTGGCATATTCATACAAGGCAATATTACTCAGAAAACTGCTACATGCAACAAAATGGATGGATCTCATAGACATAGTGCTATGCAAAAGAAACCAGCCTCCCCCCCCAAAAAAAACCCAAAAAAAACAAAACCCAACCCCAGTACATATTGCATAAGTCCATATATATGAAGATCAAAAGTAGGCGAAACTAATTTATGGTTGTAAAGGTTGGGATGGTATTACCTTCAGTGAAATGCTGATTAGGAGAGGCATAATTGAGCCTCTTGGAGTGCTGGAAATACTTTTAGAGTGCGAAGTGAAACTAGATGGAAGCATGGACAGGAAGGAAGCAGTAAATAGCAACAGAAAGGGTCAAGTGTAGGTTAATATTAAGTGTGTAAAGCAATAATAGTAATGTCAAACGACATTTATAGTATCTATAATTAAAATACTTGATAGCAATAGCTCAAAAGGAGGAAAGGAGCAGTTAACAGTGAAAGTACTCTAAAGTTTGTGCATTGTCTAGTAATTTGCAAAAGTACTAATCTATAGTAGACTCTAGTAAGTGAAGGAGGTATGCTGTAATTTCTGGAGAAATACTGTTCAATAGAAATGTAATGCAAGCCACAAATGAGAACCACAGATGTAATTCTTCAATTTTTAGCAGGTATATCTTTAAAAATAAGAAGAAACAGGTTAAATAATTTCAATGCTATATTTTCTAATCAAATACATCTAATATTTTATAAATCAATAAAAATTGTTAATGAGGTTTTTAAAAATCATATTAAATCTTCAAAATCTGGTGAGTATTTTACCCTTACAGCACATCTCAATTTGGACTAGCTGAATTTCAAGTACTCACATGTGGTTACCACCGTGATTTTTCTTTTATGTTATGCAAGCACAAACAGCAGACTGTAGAGAGAATTTTACAAGAACACCTTGAACTTCCCATTTTCTGAAAGGCAGCATGACATGTTCCATAAGTCAGCTTTCATGGGAAACAAGCATAAGTAGTCAAAATTATTTTTTAATATAACCATTTAAAGTGTCTAGGAATTATCCCTAAAACATAAGCAAATAAAGGCACATTTATTCAAGAAAATATACTAAAAGTAAAATCAGTGAGAGCTGTGGCATTTAAACCACAAAATTCTCCCTCTCCCACTCTCCTTACTCGGAATGAGAGATTCCATTCCGACTAGGTTCAGAGAGAACACAGGGCTCCCACTCCCCACAGCTCCCATTTGAGTATTATGGTATCTTCTTAGAAAGATCAGACTAGTTGAATATATCACACACACAAAACCTAGCTATGTGTTACAGAGGCTAAATTCTATACAAGTGTGGCCAAAAAGGTTCTCTCTACTTCCACCCAGCCCCATTCACAGGAAAGGAGGTTCTAATCAGGCACAGAACATTGTAAATACTGAATCCCAAATGGTCATTGCCCCAGCTCATTCATAGCATGGAAGTGGCAAACTGAAAATAGAGGCTACTGCCTGCTTTTACTCCTGAAGCAGGGATGTCACTTAGGAAGAAATATGTCACTCCCTACCCCAGCTCTGGGAGCTGAGGTTCAGAGATTTTGACTAGAGGGAGATTCAGGACATAAAACAAGACCTCCAAAGCTGTTCACAAGGGAATTCACTTCATTTGAAACACACTATGGGAACTTCAAGCCTAAGAGTGCTCTCAAAATTGGAAGATTTATTGGTAAGCAGTTAGGAAGAAACTGGTTGCCACATGAGTGATACAAGCTAAACCATAGGCAAGCTAGTTTATCAGAGAAAAACAGAGAAAGACATGACTAAGAAGAGCCTTCTTAGGGTCAGAACAAACCTTGAATACTGACTTGAAAAAGTGTTCCTGAAAAAGAACCTGAATTTTGTTAAGTCAGACCGTAAAGCCATTTATGCCCCCAAGGCATTATCAAAAAGTATAGCGCAATCACCCAGAAACTGGTGAAAGCTAACAGCGGGAAAAGAGACAGTCAAAGGGAGTGCCCTATTAAAACCACTGTCATCCCAGGGAATGTGAATATGCCCAAGGCTGAATCCTCTGAATAACAACATCAGAGGCTTCACACTGTAGGGGAAAAAGACTTCTCTAAAATAGCCCTTTTAGTTGTTAAACAAACAAATAACAACAACAATACATGGAACTGGGGGGTGAGGGAGGAGAGGTTAGGTGTCCAGAGTTGCTACAATCTGTTATCTAAATTTTACAGTTTTTAACAAAAATTTTACAAGACATAAAGAAACAGGAAAATGTGACCTACATAGGGAAAAAAGCAGGCAATAGAAACTGCTCGTGAGAGGGACAAGTTGTTGGATTTAACAAATTAAATTTAATTCAAGTTAACTATTGTAAATATGTTCAAAGACCTAGAGGAAACTGAAAAATGGCAAAATACTCAAATAAATAAAATGAGAAATAAAAAATGATATTATGCTACAGAAATAAAAATCATAAGAGACTATGATGAATTATTATACATCCAACAAATTGGACAACCTGGAAGAAATAAATTCTTAGAAGTATACAACCTACCTTCAGGAAACCAGGCTTAAAGAAGTAAAGGAAGATATAATAACAATGTCCCATCTAATAGAGTACATAAAATGAGATAGAAACCATATTTTAAAAAAAGTACCAAATGGATAAATTTGGAGTTGTAAATTATAATAACTAAAATGAAAAAATTCATTAGAGGGAATCAACAGTAGATTTGAAGGAGCAGATGGAAAAGCCAGCGAACTTGAAGGTAGATCAATAGAGTTAATATAATCCAAAGAATGGAAAAAAAAAAAAAGAATGAATAAAGATGAACAGAGGCTTAGAGAATTGTGGGACATGACTAAGCTGATCAATATGTACAAAATGGGAGTGCCAGAA